>NC_058101.1:82937500-84187500 GCF_020171115.1 Neogale vison | reverse complement strand
GAGGAGACAAAAACAAAGATACTAGAGTCATCCAAGACCTCTAGCATATGTAACTACAGCAAACATCAGTCTAACTCCATCAAGAGTAACATAAATCCCCCCACAAAAGGTATATCTCAGTTCCTATCATCCAGTTAAATATGTCTGGCTTTGAACAAAAACTTATAAGAAATTACAAAAAAACAAGTAAAATACAGTCTTAAGAGATGATGCAATTATCAGAAATAGATTCAGAGAGTGATGCAGATGTGGGAACTATCAAAGAATTTAAAATTACCATGATTAATATGTTAAGCATTCTAATAAAAAAAAGAAGACAACATTGGGATGCCTGGATGGCTCACATGGTTAAGCATCTGCCCTTGGCTCAGGTCATGATCCTAGAGTCCCAGGATCAAGCTCCACATTGGGCTCCCTGTTCAGTGGGAAGTCTGCTTCTCCCTCTGTCCCTCACCCTGCTCTGTCTCTCTCTTACTCTCTCTCAAATAAAATCTTTAAAAAAAAAAAAAGGCAAAAAAAGAGAAGGGAAAAAAAAGACGACAAATGAAAGAACCTAAGATAATATAAGCAGAGAGATAGAAATTCAAATAATTATAAATATTAATTATATATTATTAATAATTATTTATAAATATTTTAATTATGCTCATATAAATATATTATTATCTAAATAGAAATATAATTATATATAATATATTATAATTATATTTAATTATAATATATAATTATATATTACAATTATAATATATATTATAAATATATAACTATAAACTATATATTATAATATATAAATATATGTAAAGTATGAATTATTATAATTGCTATGAATCAAAACACTGTAACAGAAATGAAGGATTCTTTTGATAGGCTAAGCAGCAGACTTGACATGCGCGAAGAGTCGGCAGCTTGCAATAGGTCAATAGGAATTAAAATACAAAGAGAAGACAAGAATGGCAGGGTTGGGGGTGGAACAGAATATCACATCCAAATTAGATAATTTCAAAAGATAGGACATACACAGAGTTGAATGCTAGAAAAAGAATGGAACAAAAAAATACTGAAAGTAATATAATGAAGAGTCTAACTCAATTTTTATGTTTGGTTTCTGACATCTTTTAAACCTCACCCCTCTGTCTGTCAGTTCTTTCTTACAACTGGACAAGCCTAGGTGCTCCTTCTTTTGGAGTTGGTAGGAAGCTGCACAGGAACTCTCATCTTGGACCTATCTCTTAGCCACCATAAACACTTCAAGGCAAACTCTGCCTACTCTCTCAAGGGCATTTTAGTGTTTATTTGGGAGATTTCCTGCTCTTTCCAGAAAGCCTCATTATGTATGAGACTAATAAACTTTTCATATCCTCTTGGGTGTCTGTGTGTGTGCATATGTGTGATAATCAGGATCACAATTCATGACCAAGATTACAATCTATGTTCAATTTGGCTCCAATGCTGTCACTGAAAACTGGTCACAAGTAATAATGATTGAGATAACTTATCCAAAGTTAATGACAAACACCAAATAAAAAGTTCAAGAAGACTAAAGAATACCTAGTGGTATACATACCTAAAAAGTCACACTTGAGCATATCATATTCAAATTTAAGAAAGACAAAAAGAAAATCTTGAAAAAATTCATAGAGGGAAAAAAATCCTACTTATGGAAGAACAAGGATAAGAATTAGAGTGGTATTCTCATAACTATAGAATCAGGAAGAAAGTAAAACAAAATACTGAAAGCATTGAAAGAAAATAAGCCATCATCCTAAAATTCTATATCCAGCAGAATTATCCTTCAAAACAGAAGAAAAAAAAATTTCCCAACAAATAAAAACTCAAGGAATTCATAACCAGCATAATTATCTTGCAAGAAATGCTTTAAAAAATTCTTTTTTTTTTTTTTTAAGAGAGAGATCACAAGTAGGCAGAGAAAGCAGGCAAAGAGAGGAGGAAGCAGGCTCCCCGCTGTGCAGAGAGCCCGCCCTGATGCAGGGCTCAATCCCAGGACCCTGAAATCATGACCTGAGTTGAAGGCAGAGGCTTAACCCACTGAGCCACCCAGGCGCCCTAAAAATTTCTTCATGGAGAATGAAAGTGATATAGAAACCTAGAACTACATAAAGAAATTAACAACAGTAGGGAAGAACAAATGATGGTAATATAAAACCTTTCATTTTTTATTCTTAACTGATCAAAAGCATAATTATTTGTTTGAAGTAAAAATGGTAACAATATGGGACGCCTGGGTGGCGCAGTTGGTTGGACGACTGCCTTCAGCTCAGGGCGTGATCCTGGAGTCCCGGGATCGAGTCCCACATCGGGCTCCCAGCTCCATGGGGAGTCTGCTTCGCTCTCTGACCTTCTCCTCGCTCATGCTCTCTCTCACTGTCTCTCTCTCTCTCAAATAAATAAATAAAATCTTTAAAAAAAAATGGTAACAATATATTAGATGGATAAATATAATGAAGAACATCAATGTCACAAGGGATAGGAGACAAGAAATGTGAAAACTCATTTTCATAAGAAACCTATATGTGGGATCTGAAACAAAACCAAAACACTCTGAACTCATAGAAAAAGAAGATCAGATTTGTGGTAACTGGAGGTGGAGGGTTGGGGGAGGGGAAGTGGAGGAAGGCTGTCAAAGATACAACTTTCAGTTATAAAATAAATAAGTACTAAGGATGTAAGGTACTAGATGATGACTATAGTTAATACTGTTGTATAATACACAGGAAACTTGTTAAGATAGTAGATCCTAAGAGTTCTCATAACAAGGAGAATTTTTTTCTTTTTATTGTATCTATATAAGGTAATAGATGTTAACTAAACATGCCATAACAATTCCACCAAATATGTAAACCTGTCATGCTATACATCTTAAACTTTTATTGTGATGTATGTCAATTATATCTCAATAAAACTAGAAAAAAGTGAATGATCTACATATACTAAGTAAAAGGCACAGATTGTCAGAGTGGATTAAAAGGCAATACTCAACTACATGGGGGTTATTTTTATATTTTTTTAATTGACATATAATTGGCATATTATATTAGTTTCATATGTACACATAATGATTCAATAATAGTCTACACTGAAAAATGATCACCATTATGTCCAATTAGTAAGACTTAACTATATGTTTCCTACAAGAAACTGACTTTAAATAGGTTAAAAGTAAACAGATGGAGAAAAATATAGCATGATAACACTAATCAAAAGAAAGCTGGAGTAACCATTTAATTTCAAAGTAGACTTCAACACAAGTAAGATAAAGACAGGGATGACATAATGACAAAGAGGACAAAGGTTTATCAAGAAGACATAACAGTCTTATACCTGCATGCATCTAATAAATAAATATTAAAGTACATGACTCAAAAACTTATAGCACTAAAATGAGTAATAGACAAATTCGTATCAGAGTTGGAGACTTCAATATCCTTCTGGTAGTAGTAGATAGAACAGTTAGGAAATCACTAAGGATGTAGATGATCTGAACATCACTATCAAACAATCTGGTCTAATTGCCCAAGTCCAGCCATTAAGAGAAGAATATAAATTCTTCTCTCTCCCCCTGCCTTTCACTTACAGAGGGAAAGAGAGAGAGAAAAGGTGGATAGGGAGGAGCAGAGGGAGAGGGAGAGCGAGAATCTTAAGCAGTCTTCATGCCCAGCATGGAACAGGTTACAGGGCTTGGTCTCACAATGTTAAAATCATGAACTGAACTAAATCAAGACTTGGATGCTTAACCAGCTCAGCATTCAACTAAGCCACTCAGCACCCAGAATATCAATTTTTCTCAAGTTCTCATGGAACTGTCACCAAGAAAGACCACATCCTGGGCCATAAAACACACCTTAACATATTTTTTTTTTAAATAGAAATTTTGCTCTGTATGTTCTCGTACCACAAAGGGAAATACATAACAATCTCACAAAGTATTTTTTTCCAATTTTTGGATCATCCTAATTTTATGAATGTCATGATTTTTAAACCAAAATCTGTTTCCCTTTGTATTCCCTTTATGCTCGGTTCCCTCAGCCTTTAGAGCTGTAAACAATAAGTCTAATCTTCACTTTAAATGGCAGCCCTTCAGATATTTCACGGCATGCCTTCTTCCCAAGCAGTTTTATCAACAGGGAATGTGCCCAGTTCCTTTGATCATTAGATATAATCTAGTCTCTAAACTCCTTAATATCTTGGTTGCTCTACATACATTTTCAAATGTGTTCACACTCCCTTAAAATATTATAGATGTTTAGCACACCTGATGGAGATTTCCTGTTAAGACAATGGAAGCTATGAGTCTACAATCCTCCTTATGAACAACAGAAATAACTCAAAAGAATAGTTCTATATTGTCCAAAGAGATATTTTTTGATAAATTTAACCCAAATAAACCTAGATGGTATCTCAGAAATTGTATGATGATTTAATGTTAAAGCCAAAGGAAAGCATATTCAGTACTTTATTCACTGAACTGTGCCTCAAAAATATTTTTAATTATCACATGTAGTTTGTTTTGTTTTGTTTCGTTTTGCTTTTTATTTTTGTTGTTGTTGTTAAGTAGGCTCCACGCCCAGTGCAGAGCTCAACATGGGTCTTGAACTCATGATCCTGAGATCACGACCTAAGCCGAGATCCAGAGTTGAACACTTAACAGAATAAGCCACACAGGAACCCCTCAAATGTAGTTTTCAAAAATTTTCAAGATTCCATTTAAATACGAGGCACACAGTATGTTATCAAAACTTAATGCATAAAAAAGAAGTACTTTTCTATGGTTTATCAATGTAGATTTATCAGCTGTAACAAATGTTTCTTCCAGTAAGGGATGTTCATAATGGGGGAGGCTATGCATGTGTAGGCAGGAGGTAAAGGGAAAATCTCTATACCTTTTGCTCAATTTTGCTGTGAAGCAAACTGTTCTAAAAGATAATAATAAATCTTAAAAAGAAGTAGGAAAAAAAAAAAACACTGAACCACTCTAAGAACTCAGGTTTTGTTGGCAAATACATTGTTTGAACATTTTGATAAAATTAGTAGACAATAGCAAAATTCTAGGGAAAAAAAAAACTATTTTTCTTGATGAATATTATTCCTTCCCATGCTGGTCAATCCAGTCAACATGGCCTCATTACCTAAGCATATAGGTACACATACACTTATTTTTTCTGTTCAAAGAAATGTAAAGCACAGAAAGAAATGTGTCTAGCTGTACTTTATAAACACAGATTTGATGACAAAGAATATTTTGGTGCTTTTCCAAATCATTTTGAAATTCCAAGCATGTAAGATTTTTGCTGGTAATTTAATCATAGTATCTTTAGAGAAATTTCCAGTTACTTTGTATTTACCGAAAATTTCATGCAGATAAAATTCTTAAGATAACTTTAAAAAATTAACTTGTGGATGGAAATGGAATGTGTTTTGCAGGACTGCAGATGAAAAAACAAAACCCAAGAACTTATGGGTGTTACATTTTATTTTAAGATACACGTTTTCCCTTTCAAGGTCATATTTATCTGGATCATAAAATAGAATTATAGAATTTAAAGAAAGCCAAATTTAAATTAAGAAAATAATCCAAATTTTTAGGTCCTCTAGTAATTGTCATTAATATCTGTGTGCAAAACTGAACATTTCTCTGAAATATATCTAGGTGCCAGAAAGACCAAAACAGAAGTTTTAATTGTATAATTGGACATTATGTGTTCTAGGAAATTTAACCAGAGTTGATATAAAATATATGTGTGTGCATTTCAGTTTCATTGAGTGTGAAAGTATTTTTATTATCGTTTTGTTTATCCTAACCAAAGGTTTTTCAATCTTTTAGCCTGAAAAAAAAGTTTAAAAGAAATATTTACATGAAAGTGCAATATTAAAAATGAGCACTTCAGCCAGACTACTCACTGGCATAATTACTTTGAGCTCATTTATCTTTAAACCCATTTATAATATGGTGATATTATCATCACCGTACTACATCCATCCTTTTCTAAGATCTGAGGATGGATTCACACATGCGAAACCTCTCCTCATTGTCTGTCCATTCCATTCACATGACAAACAGAGAGCTCAACTCCAAGACACAGCAAGAACTTCTATGAACCAGAATGCTACGTCAGAATCCTAAGAAACTCACTGCTTTTGTTGGTTGTGAAATAGTGATATGTTTCTTCACATCACACAGACGTTTCCCCATTCTTTGCCTACCACAAACAGTGCAGATTCCACATTTTGCATATTTTACATGATAGACCCAACATCTTCGACAGAATATGTTGGGTCTCTAGGAACAAATATTACTGTGACTTGGACACTAGGTTAGGCAGCTGATATTTAATGAACTAATATTAGATATTAGGAACAACTGAATCCCTCATATCTGGCACACTTGAAATCAGTCAATGGTAAGATCATTGTAAAAGGAAGTTAAATCTGGAAATAATAAAAATAGTAATGCCATAACTTAAACATGTAACTTTAACTTACAATGCAGCAACTTTAACTTAACTTGCTTATTCTTTATTGTAGGAATAAGGCCATTTCCTGAAGAATAGGTCTACAGTTTGTAGGTTCCATAATTTTTCTTGAATCAATCATGTGAAATGAACCATCTACTACTGCCAGTTTGAGTTTCTTTGAAGAGAAACTAGAATTTGTAAAAAAAATTTTCAAAGCAATTTGAATTCAAAATCCTCCTAGAATTTCATAACCACCCCCTCAACAATCTTATACATTTTCAGGTACACATTTAAGTTTGAACTAACTGATATTTAATCTTTCAGACCATGCCATTTAGTTTTCCTAGAAGCAATTATTTTTTGTTTTATCTTTCAATGACTTACACAATATTCAATTACATTTCATTAATATAACAGATGGAATGGATACAAAGAGTTTTGAAAAGACACTACAGATGCATACTCCGCATAGAATTAAAGTAATAGCAGCAGATGCAGAAGTATCAATGTACTATGGGCTCTAATCAATACATTCACAGAGAAAATGGAGCTTCAGTTAATCTAGCAGTTGATTAAGTATAAGTCATTTAAGCCAATTTCTATTGCACTTATCAAAATCATCAGTTTATGTAAAGATGTGAAAAGAGCTTCAGTTGTTTACAATATGGTCAGATCTCCTAGAGTAGAATCTAATCCATTTTTCAACCTCTGGATTCAAGTAAATATTGTTTGAGATCTGAATTGGAGGAAAGGTAGTAAAGGGTAGCAGAAATAAAACTAGAATAGAAAATAGAAAAAAGATAAATCCCATATCCATCCTTTACCAACTTTGGGAATGATAAAAGAAAAATAACAATTTAGCTCACAAAGTTGATATAAAAATATAATGATATAATATATGCTAAAGCTTTTTAATTTTCCAAATATTGTCCATACACATTTTTAAAAATATTATTATCCTGCTATCTTGTCTGTTACTTAAGTTTTCTAGCCAAATATAGTAAATGGCTGACTTAAAAGTATTTATTATGCCAAATAGTTAACAAATGATTTGAAATATGGTATTCTCTATGTATGAAAATTATTTCATAGTAGGAC
Source organism: Neogale vison (assembly GCF_020171115.1). NCBI lineage: Eukaryota > Metazoa > Chordata > Mammalia > Carnivora > Mustelidae > Neogale > Neogale vison. The sequence continues at coordinate 84,179,932 of NC_058101.1, read as the reverse complement.
AAAATTTTGAAACCAGTTCTAGAAACATGTTTGATACAAATGTTGTGAAAACGATTTTAGTGGATATTGTTATTACAATCAAATACAAGAAATAAGCAGAACCCAGTTAGCCAAACACCTGCGCAAGGGTCTGACTTTTGGTTATTTGGAACTTACAACTGGATTAATCATTCTGTATTTCAGTCATAACATTTGCATTATTTCTTTTCCAACATTGGATTTATGCTCATTCACCAGGAGGAAAATTCACTTCCATTGCATTATATGTGTTGGTAAACTCAAAGGCACAAAAATCAGGTTAACAGTGCTTCCACTGTAAGTCTTTTATCTGTACATCAGACATCAAAAATCTGAGAACCCATATGAAATTGGCTAATAACCAAAACACTCACAGTCAAATTAACTGTTCCCATCTGAGGTGATAAATGGAGAGTTCATAACTGTAAGCCATGGCATATGAAAAATAGCTCATTGACATCTGGTCTTAACATCTGGCTTTTTAATCGATGCACTAAAGCAAATGGGATGTAATTCTATTTCTCCTCAAAAATTAGCCTTTGTGATCATTTACATCTGAATTATATGGCCACAATAAAAAAGATTCAATGTTTATTAATAAAGTCCAAGCACTCAGGTCCATGAATGGTTTATCTCTATCCTTTAGTCAGCAGTTTTATATTTGTGTGACTACCAGCAACATCGTAAGACAGCATTATTACATGTCTTGTTCCCCAGGAAAAATAAAACAAATGCAACAAGATTTCTATTTCCTCTACCCAGCTCATCAGGAGAAATACTGCCTAAGGAAGGAAGGTGATACAGACACACATATTTATTTAGTCCCTCAAAGAATTCTGTATAGAGAGACAGTTTAAAACTAATTATGTATTTGTTTCCAATAAACACTAAGAAATGACTTTACCAAAAGGTTTTTCAAGTTAACTTAATATAAAATAGACACAAAATACAAATAAATGTATATTCATTGGCCTTACCACAATATTTACACAAATACAAAACAAAATTATACACAGACATATGAAAATAAAAGCAAATTAAAGAAAGTGCTGAAAATGATTATATTGGTAAGTAACATGCATGAGTCAGTGAAACACAGTATGGAGACAGACGATGCTTAAAGAACTCAAAACAACACTTGGTTTATATGGTTCATTAATAATGTGACTAATTCGTCAAGAATAAACGATGTAAAATTTTGTAGACTGGTTTAATGAATCAAATTGTCCGAAGTTTTGCAAAATGATACATGTATCCTTGAGAAACAGACTACAGAGCATTCAAACCACAACTTTTAGTTTTCTAAGTATGAATGAATGATCAAAGTGGCTGATGGCTTGGGGCAATTAGTAGTCCTATTTAGACTAGTTTTATTTTACCAGTCTATTTCACATGTCCCATTTTAGAGAGACTAATACAAGTTAAACAAAGGTACTTATTCAGGAACTTGCAGTACACACAACTTGCCAGGCCCCACGCAGCATATACTTCAGAATGTAATAAACAAATTTGCAGGGTACTCTATCTGACAGAGGTACGCAAACTAAATTGCTTATAGTGTGACAACTGATAGTAATAGGAAGTATTCTGTCCTAAATGAAGAGGATCTAACTCAAACTAGAAGATCAGAGAAGTCTTCCCAAAGAAACTGATTTCTAAGCTGAAAATGAAAAAATGCATAAAAATTGGGCAAAGAATGGAGTGGTGTGCATCCTGGCTGGAAGCAACAGTGCTGAGGAAGTCACAGGGATCAGAAAGAGAACAGCTAGGAAGAAAAAAAGGAAAAGAAGTGTCATATGGCAGAAGAATAGCTTGTAAAAGAAGCAGCAGGATATAAATTAAAACTAGAAAACTAAGCAGGATTAGAAGGTATGTAAAACCTTATACACCATTACACCATGTTAAGAATGTTAAACTTTAGCCAAAGAGCTAATAAGAGTTTAGCGGGTTATGGACATTGGGGAGGGTATGTGGTTTTGGGTAAATTGGAAGGGGAGGTGAACCATGAGAGACTATGGACTCTGAAAAACAATCTGAGGGGTTTGAAGTGGCGGGGTGGGGGGTGGGAGGTTGGGGTACCAGGTGGTGGGTATTATAGAGGGCACGGCTTGCATGGAGCACTGGGTGTGGTGAAAAATAATGAATACTGTTTTTCTGAAAGTAAATAAATTGGAAAAAAAAAGAGTTTAGCGGGAAACTGACAAGATAAAATGAGTAGTTCGGAATGACTGCTATGGCTAATGTATGGCAAGAGAATTGGAGAAGGGAAAAAAAACTGGAAAAGATGATGATCTTTGAGAATTACAATACTTCAGTAACACTTTTATTATGTGTATCTGTGGTACCAGTCACTCATCTGGAATGAAACTAAATTTGGCAAACTGGGTGTTAACATCAATTTGTTTTGCATACATCACTGATATTTTTTAGAGGAAAATAATGAGTTAGAATACAGAAAAGTCCTATGTAAAGTTTGTTTGCTTGTTTATTTAACTCTGGGGCTCAAAATAAAAACCCTGAGACCAAGATCCAAGACCCAAGCTAAGATCAAGAGTCAGACAGTTAACTAAATGAGCCACCTAGGTGACCACTGTGTAAAGATCATTTAACTGTAACCCTCATTTTGCCTTCTGAGAAATTTATCTCAAGATTTTTGTACCAATTAGCTATTGTTGATTAACAAACCACTCAAAAACTCAGTGATATAAGGCAACAATAACTTAGTTGTTGCTCACATTCTCCTACTGGGATTACAAGGCTAACACAGACATGTCTTCTCTTTCAACAGCAGGTGTGTAAGGCTGCAGTATGCCCAATTTAAAAAAAAAAAAAAAAAAAAAAACATGTTTCAAGACTGCTTGTTTCATATACATTAACATACCATTGGCCAAATAGTTCTGAATCCAGAGTCAAGGAATAGAAAAGAATGTTAACCCAGAGTGAAAAGACTATAAAGTTACTAGGTAAAAGGCATAGTTATAGGAACCATAAAGAATGAGGTGAAGAATTGGGGTTAATGTCACAATTCAGTAAAATTCAACACCAGGAAAAGTTGATTGCCTTGTTTATATTACGAACATATTCATTATAATAACTATTTTATTCTCCTTATTTGGGGCACTATAAGAAGCTGAAGTATATTTTGCAGCCATCATTAGTAATTGTGTACAATTTGATCATATTATAATCATTGGTGTCTAGCATAGTATTTGGTATACAGATGATACTCAGCATATTTTTTTTTTAAGATTTTATTTATTTGTCAGAGAGAGAGGGAGAGAGAGCGAGCACAGGCAGACAGAATGGCAGGCAGAGACAGAGGGAGAAGCAGGCTCCCCGCCGAGCAAGGAGCCCGACGCAGGACTCAATCCCAGGACGCTGGGATCATGACCTGAGCCGAAGGCAGCCGCTTAACCAACTGAGCCACCCAGGCGTCCCGATACTCAGCATATTTTTAATGTTGTTAGAATAGTTTTTTGTTGTTAATCAAGCTAAATGTAAGTTAAAAATGCTAAAAGCCCATATCACTGCTGAAGTTTAAGGAAATAATTTAAATAAATGTAAGAAAATAATATGAATTAATTTTTCTATCAAATTTTAAAAAGAATAAGAAAAATTATTAATCATTGTGAGGATTAAATGAGGATGAAATGAGAAAGAAAATGCTTAGAGGAAGCCTGATATGTGATCAACAATAGGGGACTGTTACTTAACTCTCTGATCTGGGTGGGTACTATACCCTTCTCTTTATATAGTACAATGTTAGAGTTAGAAAGGAACTCAGAGTTAACAGAATCCTACCTAATGTGAGACAAATTATTTCTCCCTATGATTTTTACTCCTTGCTGATAAATCAACAGGGAATAAATATACAACTGAGTATAGAGAAATTAACTTTTTAATTTACTTTATAATTATCTTTTTGATTACACTTCACATCCATATATGTTACTACTTTGGTTATAAAAAGAGAAAAACACATTATCATGAATATACACTTTTTATTTGAAAACAATACAGTAACAAAGATAATTTTAGTATGCATTTATTTTACTATTTACTTTATTATTAGAAGAAAAAAATAAGGAAAGAGTATTGAAAACTATGAATAAAGAAGTCTATAGAGTGATTGTGAAGATAATTATTCTGTACCTTTGTTGGCATTTAATTGAATATATGATAGATAGATATATTATTTTCTTTTTCAATACCTGTTCATATGTGGTTATAAGGGAAAGAAAATCAGATTATGTTACAATTTTTGAAAAAAAATATTTTATTTTAAAAATTATTTTTGGGTGCCAGGGTGGCTCAGTTGGTTAATCATCTGCCTTTGGCTCAGGTCATAAACCCAGGTCCTGGGATTGAGCCCTCATCAGGCTTCCTGCTCAGTGGGGAGCCTGCTTCTCCCTTTATACTCCCCTGCTTATGTTCCCTTTCTTCTTATCATTATGTCAAATAAATAAATAAAATCTTCTAAAAAAACTATTTTTGAGTTAAATTCTCTAATATTTGTAACTAATACCCAAACCCATGAGCAGAATTTGATAGACATCTTCCCCAAAATGGGCTTTTGCCAGGAATTTTGTGTCCTCAAATAATATTGATGAAGGCTTAATCTGAATTGAAGACTAAGCAATAAGAAATCTCTTCATTGAGCACATTCTGGTGCAGTAGATTAGCACTATAACAAAAAAACCCTTAAATTTTACATTAATTTTTATTACAATATAACAGTATAAATAATTATACTAAAAATAAATAAATAAAATATATTAAGGAGTAATTTCAAGGATGCTTCCCCAACCATATTTTCATACAAAAGCACTACTTTATTTATGCATGGTGTATTCTTTAGATAATGTATTGACAGATGGAAGAAAGCCAACTAAAAGACTTACATGAAATAAGTGGTTTTGCTATCAGAATTTTGGGCATAATTTTTAATAATATATTTGTACTACCTCCTAATGGCCTAAATTTTGATATTTTCTTTTACATTCCTTTAGTTCAGTGCTCATCTAAACAAGGCTAACTAATAGTTACGCTAAAAATAGTTATGTTAAATTAAAGAACTGCTCTTTCTGAGAGTTGAAACCATTCCACAAGTTTTAGCCTACTTTGTGTCCATTTTATCTTTATTTAATGTTTTAGTTTACTTCATATTTAATACTCAAATTCTTCATAGTTAATACTAATGTTATCAGAACTTTAACCTCTATGACTCCCTCATTTTTATGTAGAATAATAACATAATTACCTAATTAGTTAGGTAAATATATAGGTTCTTTAGATAAGGAGAGTGAAACCATGACTGCTAAATAATCTGCTGGAAGTCATCACATGTCCAGGCAATATTTTAAAACATTCCTTCATTAACAGATGTAAAAAGTGTTAATCTGGTATAGGGGGGGAAAATTTAGGTGTAACACTTGATAATGCATAGGTACTATGGTAACAATCCATATATGACTTTATTTTTGAGAGAGCACATTATTTCACATTCATACTGATGTTCCCAGACTGTGGGACTCAGTCTCTGCCTTGGACCATGCACAGCTGGTCGCATAAGCAATGAGTTTTGGCTTTAGAAGGCCTCAGTCTGCCTTGGATCCAGGTATTTGGAAGTGGATGGGCTTTTATGCCAAAATGTATCAGCATTCTGTCTATTTTTAGCAGAATGTGTGAACATTCTGGTCCCTCCTGCTTCAGGCATCAAACTTTTAACAAGGTGTTTCCTTGGGTGTTGTCCCACAAGCACTTTCACACACTGCTTGGAGGAATGAAAGTAAAAGCAACATTATGAAAAGCAATTTGGCAATTTGTATTAACAACTTTAAGCATTTTCTTGCATTTTGACCTAAGTACATTCACTTGTAAGACTTCATCTGTGATGGGGGAGATATACTTTATATTATATAAGATATGATGGGTTCAATTCCAGACTATCACAATAAATTGAATATCACAAAAATGTGAGTCAAATGAATTTTTTGGTTTCCCAGTGCATATAAAAGTTGTGTTTATACTATACTGTGGTCTACTAAGTGTACAATATCCTTGTGTCTAAAAAAAGTATGTGTCTGGGGCGACTGGGTGGCTCAGTGGGTTGACCCTCTGCTTTCGGCTTGGGTCATGATCTCAGGGTCCGGGGATCAAGCCCTGCATTGGGCTCTCTGCTCAGCGGGGAGCCTGCTTCCCCCTCTTTCTCTTCCTGCCTCTCTGCCTTACCTGTGATCTTTCTGTAAAATAAATAATTAAAATCTTTAAAAAAAAAAAGTATGTGTCTTTTTGTTTGCTGTTTTAAGTTTTAATTTAAATTCTAACTAATTAATATATAGTGTAATAGTAATATCAGGAGTAGAATTTAGTGATTCTTCACTTACATGTAACACCCAGGGTTCATTACAAGTGTCTTCCTTAATATCTATCACCAATTTAGCCCATATAGTAATACTCAGTTTGTTCTCTTACAGTTAAAATTCTCTCATGGGTTGCCTTCCTTTCTCTTTTTTTTTACTTACTTCCCCCATGTTCATCTGTTTTGTTTCCTAAATTCCACATATGAGTGAAATGATTTGTTTTGTTTTTCTCCGACAGACTTATTTTGCTCAACATAATACACTCTAGCGCCATGTCATTTCAAATGGCAAGATTTCATAATCTGTGATGGCTGAGTAATATTTCACTATATATATACACTTCCCACCCTCTTCTTTATCCAGTCATCACTTGATGGACATTTGGTTTTTTTCCCATAATTTGCTATTGTTAACAATGCTGCTATAAATATCAGAGCACATGTGTCTCTTTGAATCAGTATTTTTTTATCCTCTGGATAAATACCTAGTAGTGCAATTGCTAGGTGGTATGTTAGTTCTATTTTTAACTTCTTGAGGAAACTCCATACTGTTTTCCAGAGTGGTTGCACCAGCTTGCATTCCTGCCAACATTGTGAGAGGGTTCACTTTTCTCTGTAACCTCACATCTGTTGAATCCTATGTTGTTAATTTTAGCTATTCTGATAGGTGTGAGGTGGTATTTCATTGTGGTTTTGATTTGTATTTCCTTGATGATGAGTGATGTTGGCCATCATTTCATGTGTCCATTGGCCATTTGTATGTCTTCTTCAGAAAAAATGTCTGCTCATGTCTTCTGCCCATTTTTTAACTGGATTATTTGTTTTTGGGTGTTGAGTTTGATAAATTCTTTACAGATTTTGGATACTAATTCTTTTTCACCTATGTCATTTGCAAATATCTTCTCCCGTTCCATAGGCTGCCTTTCAGTTTTGTTGACTATTTCCTTTGATGTGCACCAGCTTTGTATCTTGACAAAGTACCAATAGTTCATTTTTGCTTTTGTTTCCTTTTCATCTAGAGACATGTCTGGTAAGAAGTTGCTACAGCCTATGTCAAGGAAAGCTACAGGACACTTGTGAAAGAAATAAAAAATGACACAAAGAAATGGAAATGTATTCCATGTTCATGGATTAGAAGAAAAAATATTGTTAAAATGTCTCTACTACCCAAAGCAATCTACATATTTAATGCAATCCCTATAAAAATACTACTACCATTTTTCACAGAGCTAGAACAAACAATTCTAAAATTTGTATGGACACAAAAGACCCCAAATAGCCAAGGTACTCTTGAGAAAGGAAAGCAAAGTTGGAGGCATCACTATTCTACACTTCAAGCTTGATTACAAAGCCATAATCATTAAGACAGGATGGTACTGGCACAAAAACAGACACATAGATCAGTGGAAAAGATCAGAAAACCCAAAATGTCCCCACAACTATACAGTCAACTAATCTTTGACAAAGCAGAAAAAAAAATCCAATGGAAAAAGACAGTCTCTTCAACACAGTGTTGGGAAAACTGCACAAGAACACAGAGAAGAATGAAAATAAACCACTTTCCTACATGAGACACACCAAAAAAATCAAAATAGATGGAAGACTTAAAGTGAGACAGGAAACCATCATCATCTAGAGGAGAACACAGGATATATATATATATATATATATATATATATATATATCTTAATTGAAAAACATTTCTATAATGCTAACCATCTTATGAGTCTTCAGCAAGTCATAATCTTTTTGCTGGTGGAGAGTCTTGCCTTGATGTTGATGGTGCTGACTGATCAGGTGGAGGTTACTGAAAGTTAGGTGTCTGTGGCAATTTCTTAAAATAAGATGACAATGAAATGTACTGCTTCTATTGACTCTGCCCTTAGTGAACACTTTCTCTGTAGCTTGTGATGCTGTTTGATAGCATTTTACCCACAGAACTTTTTCCAAATTGGTCATTCCTCTCAAACCCTGTTGCTGTTTTATCAACTAAGTTTATGTAATAGTCTAAACACTCCATTGTCATTTCAACAATATTCACAGCATCTTCACTAGGTGTAGATTCATCTCAAGAAACCACTTTCTTTGCTCATCTCTAAAAAACAACTACTCACCAATTAAAAGTTACCAGGAGATTGTGGGAATTCAGTCACATCTTCAAACTCTACTTATGATTCCAGTTCTCTTGTTATTTCTACCACATCTACAGTTACTTCATATACTGAGGTCTTAAACCCCTCAAAGTCACCCATAATGGTTGGAAACAACTCTTTCCAAACTCCCATGGTTGTTGATATTTTGACCTCTTCCCATGAATCAAAAGTGTTCTTAATGTCTTCTAGAATGATGAATCCTTTCCAGTAGGTTTTCAATTTAATTTGCACAGATCCCTCAGAGGAAGCACTATCTATGGCAGGTATATTTTGAAATGTATTTCTTCAATAATAAGCCTGAAAGTAAAAATTACTCCTTGAACCATGGGATGCAGAATGTATATGGTGTTAGCAAACATGAAAATAACAATCTCATTGTGCACTACATTATCTTTAAAATGTGACAAAGTGGAGTGTAATAAAATGAGGTGTGCCTGTATATGCAAAGATTTCCTCACAATAATGCTTGTCAAAACCATAGTCATACTAAGAAAAAAGTAAAAAGTTGACCTAAATCTCTCAAAATTAAAGAAAAAGGTTAAAATTAATCAAACATATGCATGTACTGGCATATTATGCATACAATAAAAATGAAAAATTATAAAACTCAGAAAAAATGTATTATAAATATAAAATAAGGAATAGTCTCAACTACTTCAACAATATAAAGGAAAACATTCTGGAAATAAATTACATCAAAATATTATAAAAGATACATCCAGGCCATGGCAGTATGTTTGATGGTTTACTTATTTCTTTGTGAGTGCCCATTTTACAAGATATATAAAAAGGGACAAATGTGACCAGAGACCAGCCATATGTTGTTCCTTTTTCTCCTAATTCCTGCCTTCGGAAGTAGGGGACAAATGGTTACCTTTTTATTCACTAGTCTATCTTGCCAACAGAGGATGTATCTGAAGGTGGATAGTTGAGCTCTATTGGCTTATCTCCCCCTAAAAGTAGCCTATCAGGTGACATACAGATGTGATTAATATTAGCACACCTGCTGTATTTTGCTCAGAGTGAAAAACTAGTGACACTCAGAAGTCAATTATTCTTGTAGTCAGCACTGACAGACCAGGGCAAAGTTGCCATTTATCCCCAGTACCACAACACTTGACTAAATCATCTTGATTTCTGTACTCTTTCAAGGGAAATACAGTTGCAGAAGTGATTTCAAGAAGTCCCTTAGGTAATCATGTGTTAATATTATGGATAGATAATAAACCCTAAAAATTTTAAATAATTGCCTACTCAACCATGACCTCATATGTAAGATTTTAAGTTTCAAGAACCCTTTCTGAAATGTATAGGGCTGCTCTACCTGCCACATCTTGGACTCAGTGTTTTCTTTTTTCTTGGTTGATTCTAGTAATAGAATGTCTCTGCATACAGCCCCTATCCATTTGGCCTCTCCCCAAGACTGAGGGCTCCTGTGGGCTCTAGCTCTGACTCTGACTGACATCCTCCCAAAGGACATTTACATTTGTATGGTTGCTTCTTAACCTCAGGGTTAAAACTTACACATATATGAATTATTTGTTTTTAAGGAAGCTGAATATCTTTTAATGCACAACTTAACAAGCTGATTAATTTTCCTCCGTGCAAAATGTTACTAAGAGAAATCATTAAAAATGTACTTTCAGGGACGCCTGGGTGGCGCAGTTGGTTAAACGACTGCCTCCGGCTCAGGGCGTGATCCTGGAGTCCTGGGATCGAGTCCCACATCAGGCTCCCAGCTCCATGGGGAGTCTGCTTCTCCCTCTGACCTTCTCCTCGCTCGTGCTCTCTCTCACTGTCTCTCTCTCTCAAATAAATAAAAATAAAAATCTTAAAAAAATAATAAATAAAAAAAAATAAAAATAAAAATGTACTTTCAAACAGATAAAGGTATAAGCATCCCTGTACAGACATTTGTTGTATCTTGATTTCCCTTTGTTCTGTCACTATCATAAGCAGAATTCCAGCCATCTTGCACATGTATGCTCTTCTTCACAATAAGAAGTGGATGAAAGGGTGTGGATGAGTCAGTGTAAATCCATTACAATTACTGGAAAAACAACTAAGGACACATGGCTAACTGATGCTGGGTCAATAAAATCTTCTCCATATGTGCAGGGTATCCCACTTTTAACTTGATTTTTTTTTCTTTAGTAAAAACAAAAGTCATATTCATATTGGGACTCACATTTATTAAATTACGAGGGAAACTTCAGTGGTAATAAATTTAAACACAAATATCCAATGTCTAGTTAAAGACTGCGAAGGCGAGGCTCCATAATTACATTAAAGGTGGAAAAGGTAATATTATTCAGAAAGTTGTGTGAGTGCCTTTTTATAAGTAAAGTAAATTAAAAATGACATCTTCGCCTTTAACAGAGAAGGAGGTTTTATTCCATATGAAAAGTCACCATAAAATACATCAAAATAGTCATTATAAAATTCATGTTCTGGTAAATTCATGTAGTGTAACTAAAAATACCATTAAAAGGCATCATCATGGAAATGAATGACTGATGATCTTTTTTTGATTGCATAAAACTTTAGTAGTTTGAAGCATGTTTGATCTTATATACTAGTAAACTTAACAAGACCTTGAAACTTCAAAGATTAACTTTACAGGGAAAAAAAACATGAAATAAAAGGGAAAATGAAATATATAAAGTATTTCAAGGCTGCAAAGAGTCATGGATTTTTGTTCTTGGGAAGGACAAACTACATAATATAGCAGATGTTGTATTTCAAAATAAGATAATATTGGTTCTGTTTTGGTATATGTCTAAAGTCACTGATGAATATCTCAGATCCTGTAACTACTAGGAATATAAATAAAAGGAACTGGGAGTAATTAACTTAAGTCCCTGCATAATTTTCTTTTAAATCATATAATTGTGGTTAATGTGCTTATTTGTATATTTATAATCAAGTTGATGGTTAAAACCCCTGAGACCAACTTCTGTATTTTAGAAACACACTTCAAATATTGAAGCTCTTATATACAATATAAATGATGTACTATTAATCATTATTTTAATTCCATTATCTAATATTATGTATAGCATTTGCATATGACTTATAGAATTGGAACATTAATAATGCTATTTTATGATGGGTTTACTTATACAAAAATTGAGAAATTTAATTATATCGATGAAGAATTATTCTGAAAAGACCCAATTAAACAGAAACATAATCAGGCATGGTAGAAAATATTTATATTTTACCTAAATATTAAAATTATTTCTATTAATAAATAAAATAAAAATTATTTCTATTTGGTACCTGTCACTATCAACTTTCATGTCATTTATGAGTCTGTTTACTTTTTTCTTTCACCCTCCTTTATTCCTTCACACAAACATATATTCAGTGCAAGCTCCCTGACAATATGTAAAGAATTGGCATCCACTGTGTTTGTTTTAAACTATAGCCTATGAACCTAAAAATAGGGACAGGAAGTAACAATATCAATGATTACCTTGAAAGTCACAGTTAAAATTTTTAAAAGTACATATATAAAATATGCATAAATGTTGACATTTAGAAAATATTTCTAGTCTTCATTTTTATAGTAATAAGCACTTTATAAACATAATTTTACAGATGAATCACTTTGCTATTTAGAATGTGACATCACTTATAATCAAGAGTATTATAGTTGATTAAGAAAAAATATCAATATAAAGGATAAAAATATTATCTAAATATTTGACAAAAAAAGAACATCAATATTGTTTCAAATAATTTGAAGAATTTAAGAAATTGATGCTTTCACTCAATGAATACATATTTCTGCTGTTAACTAAATATACAGATGATGACAGTCAAATTACCTTTACTGATAACTGTTAATAAATCACATAGTAGACAACTTTGAAATTATTGCATTAAATATAACCAAGTTATAAATATAGAGAGAGTATGGAGAATGCTACTACAAGACAAATTTCATGTCCCTGAAATATTTTACAGTGGACCCATTTAAAGAATCATGTGTTTAACTGTAGGCTCTTTGAAAATAAACATTTTACATAAAATGGAATTACATCAAGGTCAATAGCATATATTAGTATTACCACCATTTTCTATCCACAGAAATTATATTATTTAAAATGCTATTTAAGGTCATTCTTTAAAATGCCATTGAAATTAAGAAACTTTCCTACTTTCACATTTTAATGTTGTTGAAATTTCACAAGAAATTCCCACCAAAAAAATTAGCAAACTGAAGGAAATTTTCAAAACCACAAAATGTATAGAACATTTGCAGATCTTCCAGAGAAAATAAAACTAGCAAGACTTGGAAAATCCAGCATTAACAATGAAGAAAACTTGGTTTTGTCTGGAGCAAAATGATATTGTACTAAATGCTTAGAAAATAAAATAGATTTTTTTCTAAATTTCTCAATTCTTATACCTTGTTAACTTTTTAAATTAAAATAACAACATATCAATACAACAAAGAAAAATTGCTAGAAAACTATTACTCATAATCTAACCACCCTAGTAAACTTTTACCCCTTAAATATTCCAAATTTCTATTGTTCAACTGCATCCCATGCTTATTTGCTTTTCATTTCTCATATAAATATTACTTCCAAAGCATAGTATCTGTTTTCATAAAAGAAAAATGAGGGATTTTCATGTCTTTATTGATTACTTTTTAAAAATTGAGAACCAAAATTTATATATATATTTATATGATCTATATATACATAATATATATAAATTTTTATATATTAAATATATAAATACATTTTATATATATAATATATATTATGTATATTATATATATATATGTGTGTGTGTGTGTGTGTGTGCTTGTCACTCAATCCTAATGTTCTCTATAAAATTCTTCTATGACTTCATTCTGGGATGACGTACATCTTTTGTCTACTTCTACCTTTTTTTGTCCATCTTAGTAAGTTAAACAGTTTATGATGACAATTCTTCCATATTTCTATGGTTGTTTTCCCTGATATTGTACCCTTAAACTGGACTAACCTACCATATATTTGCACAATTAGTGCCTTCTGTAGAGATTGCTCTAAAGATATCCTTTTCCCTCCAATTCTTGAAATTACTATTCCAAGTCTACTTGTCTTCAGACAATTTAACTTTGAATTTATTCCTCTTTCCTTCTTTGCTTTGAAGGACTTTTCTGGCATTTTATGTAGCTTAAAATGTCTCATGCATGTATGATTTGGGAAGATCTGGGAAGTACTAATAATTTATACTCTACATTGTCTCATATCTCAGTTGGGTTTGGTTCTAATGGCTGCTTGGGAGGACAGCTATGGCCTGACCAAACATTAAATTCTTCTTTACATCATCTCAGGGTTGCTTTGTATGTTCACTCAATACAGTCTTTCCATCATGGTGGCTTAAGGGTAACCAAATGTCTTAATCTCTTCTAGATTTCCAAGAGCTAGCATCCCAAAAGGTCTAGAAGAAAGCTGAAGGGGTGCCTGGATGGTGTCAGCTAAACATCCAACTCTGGATTTCAGCTCAGATCACGATCTCAGTGTCCTGAGATCAAGCCCCACATTGGGTTCCACATTCAGCGGGGAGTCTGTTTCTCTCTCTCTCTCTCCCTCTGCTCCCCGCCACACTTGCTCTCTTGTTCTTTCTCTATAAAATAAATGCATTTTAGTTGTTTTCTTAGTACCTGCCATGGAGTCATACTTCACTACAGGTATAATTCCAAGAACTATTAACAGGAGGCTCAAAGGATGAACTGACTTGGCTGTGAAATCTGGCAGAAAAGCCAAGCTAATTGAGTTCTGTACCTATCTCAGACTAGGTCTGGCTAAATTCCAAGCTACAGTTGCTCTCTAATAAGGCCTGTGGCTTAAGATGGGATGGTCCTGAAGTAGAGTAGGTGCAACTGGAACTAAGACCTGACAGAAGGCTATATGACCACTTCTACATCAAAGGTTGTTTCCAATTCAGGGAGCCCCAATCACTTAAGCTGAGAACAAATCATTAGAGATCTATTTGGAAGACTAATTCAGGTGATCATTATCTTAAATCACCCCCTTTCTGGCTTGCCATTGTACTTTGGTCTCACTTGTTAGGAAATCCACAACCCTATTAACAGCTATAGCATTATTTACTAATCTTCACCTTGATGTTCTAGAAAACACCTCTATTCATTCATCTAATAATCTGTATGAGGTATAGTTCCATATGCAGGGAATTTCTCAGTGAATGACTTAAACAGAATGCCTAGTTAATAGCTTAGACTTCAATATAAGTGACAGAAAACAATTAAATACAGCATAAGAATGTGTTAAGTACTTTGAACAAAGCAAAACATAGAAAATGATGAAATAGGAGGTATTTTAGAAAGGGTAACTAAGACTAACCACGAAGATATTTATGAAGAGATGAAGAGATGACATTTGAAATGTAATACAGAAAGGGTAGGCTGGTGAGAAAATAACATTCTAGGGAGAGATAACATGAATAAGAAAAGATGAGAGGTAGCAATAAGCTTGATATGTTTCATGAATACCAGTATGATTAGATATTAGAAAGTGAAATGTACAGTAGTAAATGTGGTCAGTCCTTTCAGAGTAAGATAAGGATTTTGATTTTAGAAAATGCAATGGATGTCATTATAGGGTTAAAAAAAAGATGACGTGATCTAAATTATATTTTTAAAAGATCTCTTTGGCAGCTATGTGAAAAATGGATCATAGGGAATTGATTATAGAGAAAGTAGAAAAATAAATACAGTAATTAACTTCATGAATATAAGCAAAGGCCACAGCAACAGAACCTCCTATCCACTTCTAATAAATATAACTAAATTTTTGAGAAAATAATCAGCTAGGGGTTTTGCTTGAGGCCCAACTAAGAATCCATTCAATTTTGAGTTGCCAAATTTGAATGACAACTGCTCTGTATCATTAGGATTTCCTACTACAGTGCAGCCCAGGGTTGTAACAACGTCATAGGGTTATACTTATAGTGAACTC
Source organism: Neogale vison (assembly GCF_020171115.1). Classification (NCBI taxonomy): domain Eukaryota; kingdom Metazoa; phylum Chordata; class Mammalia; order Carnivora; family Mustelidae; genus Neogale; species Neogale vison. Next base: position 84,164,417 of record NC_058101.1, on the reverse strand, counting down.
CCCCTACTGCATACCACATGTGTAACTACACATAACTACACATTCAAATATCCTTTAATAATTAAGGAATATTCTCTTCTACAGTGTTTTATGGCACAGAACTCTAGAGCCCGACACAAGTGTTTGTCTCCCACTTCAGTAAACATGATGTCCACCTAATTTTTTTTTTTGAAAAAAATATTTGCTCTTTCCATAGACATGGTACTTCCCTAGGCAGAGGTAGTATAGATCTCCTTCCAAAATATAAAGTATCAGCCCAGGCATATGCCCCTGATTAGTGAACCAAACTTCCTGAACTAATTGCATAACATTTATATGCATCTCCAGCCATAAATCCAATGGACTATACTGTGGTTATGCCTTGGTCTTTTAAGTTTGAGTTTTCTGTTTCTTACCACTAAAACCTGGGTTACTAAGCTATAATTATCATTGGGAGTTCTTGGCAGTTAGGAATAGAAATTTACTCTGTTTGTATCTCAAGTAAAAAAAAATTTAATTTATTGGAAAAATATCAGGGACTCACAGAAATACTAGAAACCTGGAATATGAGCTTTGGAAAACTGACAAGAACTAAGAAAGAGAAGATGAGGGAGTAAAAAAACATAGCAAAAGTTACACAGATCAAAGAGACCAGTCCAATATTCTCCATCTATCCTTATACCTTAGGCTGGGCATGAGGTCTAGATGGCTGGGCCTACACTACCTTCTCACTCTGGATTCATGGGAATGGAGAGAGAATCTGGCCCCTTTTGCTTCCATGGGAAGCATGTATTACCTCTTACCAATGCAATATTCTAAATATAGTTTTCCTGAATAATACTAATGGAAAGAAAGAAGTGGAAATGTGTACAGGCAAAAATAACAAATTTATCTATTATTTCATATGTTAGTTTGTTTCAACAGACATTTACTGAACCATGTACTGGGAAGTGTTCTAATTATAAGGTAGAGTTCTGAAAAATACTGAGATACTAGAACAGGGATAAGTAAGAAACGTAGATAGGAGGATAAATATTGTTGGGACTTCATAAGTCCATTAGCCCTGAAAAGCAGTTTGCATTTTATTCTCAGTGCAATTTTGAGTTTTTAATAAGAGGAATGATATCAATTAACCTTTTTAAAAGACTGCTCTGATTGCCAAGGAGAGGAGAGAATGCAAGTGGATCCAGAGCAGAAGCTGTAAAACTTCTAAGGTTCTTGGCTGCAAGCATCAAAAATAGACTTTGACTAACTAGCACAAGAAAGGAACTATTTAGAAGAATATCAAGTGATCTACTGAATCATCCAGAAGATGCGAGGATCAGATATGGAAGCCAAACAGAAATCAAGAAAGAGTGGACAACAAAAAAACACAGCTCAAAGAAGATAAAGATAAAATATGGTGAGTTCCCCTCCCAAATGCCACTGTCACTGGTTACTCAGCAATGTATGTGCTAAACTCTCAAAATCTCTGCTAGATATCTTCATGTTGACATAAACATTTTCCTAACTCTTCCTGCCTCTGCACACAATTCCCTTCAAATTCATAACTTGATGTCAATAAAAACGTATCTATCTATAATCACTCTCAATGTGAATGGCCTAAATGCACCCATAAAACGGCACAGGGTTGCAGATTGGATAAAACGACAGGACCCATCCATATGCTGTCTACAAATTCAAACTCTTGAGTAGTATCAGTCAAAGGTCAAAACTTTGTCATATGACTTTACTCAAACTTTCAAAGGATGAGACAGAAAGAAGCTGGTTCTTTTGGTTTCTATAGTGAAAACCAGAGGAGTGATTTCAACCGCTTCTCACATGGTAGAGAACTTGCTAAAACTAAGAAGGGTTGTTTATAGGCAGCATTTTGCTAGATAAATTTCCACTGAAGGAAATTAGTATTGGTGTTTCAGTAAGACATGGAGGTGCCTTAGACCTGGACTTGGAAGAGAATATAATGGGATGCTTGAGTGCAGGCTTTGGAAAGAGATCATCAAACCACTTCACTGTCACTTACTCTTTGTGTGACTTTGAGCAAGTTACTTGGCCCTTCACTTATCTAGATTCTTTATCATCTCAAAATTTGGGAGTACAGGAGGACTAAGAATTAATTCATGAATGTGCTTAGTAGTAGACACAATATAAATCTTAGCTACCTTTTTTTAGAGTAATAGCAGTGAATTTGGAGAGACATAATGAATAGAGTAATAAATATTAAAAAGAGAGTCTATAGGAGTTGCTTATTTTTGATATGAGAGGAAGGGAGGTGGATCATGGATGACTTATAAATTATGGTTTGAGCAGGTATATGCATTGTAGTAACATATACTGAGATGAGGCAAATCTGTATTCCATCGATTTCCTGAGTTTGATACACCCATACTAGCATGATTTTGAACTACTTTGTTTAAAAACCTTGGTTCTGTCCAGTTCTAGGAATACCCCAACATATTATGCCAACCTTGAGGACAGTTTCACACCTGCACCCAAACACAGACAGGACACAAAATTTTTTATTTTATATTTGTTCATCCAATATCTATATGCATCTAGCATCAATATCTGTAAGAATAACTAGAAAGTTTGGCATGTCAAGGACTTTCCAGAGAGTTTTGTTTTTAAATGATTATCATCCAGCTCTTCCCAAAATACAAATGGGTTAACTAATATTTGACAGATATAATCTAATAGAGCCTATCCCAACTTCTGAATTTTTCTCACTTTTGGCATGTGTCAAATCGTCACAGGTTCCATAAATTAGAATGTGCACACCTTTGGAAGACCATTCTATTTGTCACGTTTTCTAAAGAACACTATAAGTAAAACATAATTAGAAAAAACAAAAAAAAATGTCCTATAAGATTTCAGAATGTTCTTTTAGTCTTTATTGAAATAATAAAGTGCCATATGCACAGTGTTATACTTCTTTGTAGTTTATCCAATTCCATTTTCAATATCACATCTCTTTGTTCAAATGTTTATTAGGGAAGAATAAAGTTATCAAAACTAAAAGGAAACTTTAAAAGATAATTGAATAAGAACATAATATGAGAGAAGACAAGAAACAAAATTCATCAGAAGAAATTTTCTTAGATTGTTCCTAGACTAATATGTCACATATAAAAAGAAATAACACCTTTCTTAAAAATTATGCCACCCAATAAAAGTTTAAAAAAAATCAATATGTGATCAACAAAATATAGTTGATTGTTGATTGACAGAGAATTATTTTTTAATTAAATGTGTAATCTAAACAAAAATAAAATACTGTAAATTACTTAAAATTTAGGCTAGAAAAAATATGATCAAAATTTTAGGAAAGCTTCTCTTTCTCTTTCCTTTGGCTTTTAGAAGACTTTTTTTTTTTTTCCACAATGCATATCTCCCAAATGAAAACAGGAAAAGCAATGGAAATAGCCCAAACTTTCCCAAACTTCATGATAGTGAAGAAGGCTGATAAAAGTTACTGTAAAAACAAGACCAACCCTGAAAACCAAGACTAAACAGCACTCCTTTTATTCCTTCAAGTTACATTTTCTTTTCTGATTTAATATGTAATGAGAATTGCATGGAACAAAATTTTGGCATCTATTTATCGTATGAGGACATTTTGTGAAAAACCATATATTAAATGCTTAATTCTTCCACTGAAATAGTGAGGGAAATATTGGACCATCATTAATCATATCAAAGTAGTATATTATTCCAAAACAGAAAAGAATGTTCTTATAAAGGCAATCTTAGAGTAGAAGCCAAACTAATTATAATATCCTTTGAAGTATAAAACCTGCAGCAGAGGACCTACATGACCTTGTTGGAGACAATTTCAAATACTAAGCTGCACGTTGAATAAGTGAAAACTTTGTTTTATGGATATGTGTGTGTATATAAGGGCCTGAGGGAAGAGAAAGTTCTAAACACAGTCATCTCAATTTGTACTCTGTTGTTAAGGGAGGAGATCTTTAAGTGATCCCGCTATAAAATTTCCTACTACTTTTACTCCTGTAAGTGAGCACCAAAATAATAATATGTGTTTACAAACTTGAATTCAAGAATGAATATGGCAACATATGGATAGGATCTATACAGCTGTGGTACCTAGTTCACCATCTTAAACCAATAAGTAGTCAAAAATATTTGTTGAAGAATAATGTAAGAAAAGTACCCCAACAAAAGTGACCCAGGGTGTTCTACCGTCAACTTACCACATTTGTATTACAGTATAACTATGTGCATCATCACATTTGTTTGTTTCACAGAGATGTACTTGCTGACATTTTAGCTTGGTATGCCCTTCCCCTAACATTGTATGACTAACTCCTTCTTGTCTTTCATATAAATAAGCCAATGTCCCAGAAGGAAAGAAAGGCAAATTCAGAGTAATTGGGGAGATTTTAATGTGAGGATCATTTGCAAAGATGGCAATTTTAATGAGATTACTGAAGGCAAGGGAAAACAAAAATCAGAGATGGCAGCAATATAAAAGTCACAACCCCTAGGTTTGGTAGGGAAAGGGGAAAATAGCAGCTATTAGAACCAGAAAGAGCTCAGTTTAGCTACAGCTGTGAGAGAGGATTCCCATCAAAGGCATGGCCACAGGTCAAGGAGCTCAACCTATGAACCAAATCCTCAATTTCTTCTTTAAAAAAAAAAAAGTGTGTGTGTGTGTGTGTGTGTGTTTATATTTCTATAAATATATATTTTAATAATAATAAATAAATATAAATATATAATAAATAAATATAAACAATATATTATATAAATATATATTTATATAAAAATAATAAATATATAAAAAGTGTATATATATACACACACACACACATATATATATATATATACACACATATATATATTTCAGAGATAGAGAGCATGAGCAAGCTGGGAAAGGAACAGAGGGAGAAAGAGGAGGGATCTGAGTAGGGATCCACTCAGAGGGATCCACTGAGGAGGGATCCCCCTGAAAGGTGAGCTCATTAATTGGACCTAGATATTATAACCTGAGCCAAAGGCAGAAGCTTAACTGACTGAGCCACCCAGGTGCCCCCCCTCAACTTTCTCTTATTATCACGTCTTTAAAGACACTTTTTGAGCTACTAATCTCAAGTAGTAATCACACACTCATGCTTTAATCATGTGACAGCAGCAGACTTTTTGATGTACTTTATACATTATCAAAAGCATCTGACTTTTTGTTTTTACTAAAATTTCTAGACTGACCTGAAGGAGCTTCTAAATATTATAATCTTTACTACAGACAGTATACTTATTTTTCATACAACAGATAAGACTAGAAAACTTGGGGGGTGCCTGGATGACTTGGTTAGTTAACCATCTATCTGACTTCTTTCTTTCTTTCTTTCTTTCTCTCTCTCTTTTTCTTTCTTTCTTTTTCTTTCTTTCAAGATTTTATTTATTTATTTGACAGAGATAGAGAGCACAAGTCTACAGAGCAGCAGGCAGAGGGAGAAGGAGAAGCAGACTTCCAGACAAGCAGGGAGTCTGATGTGGGACTAGATCACAGGACCCTGGGACCATGACCCGAGTCAAAGGCTGACACTTAACCAACTGAGCCACCCAGGCTCCCCGAGAGTCTGGGTTTTAACACTGCTTCCAGGCTTCCTCTTAAGCAATGACAGCAATGCAATGCCTAAAATGGAGTTCAGTTCATTAGACAAGGCTGTTCTGGAATCTAGCAGCTATCTATATAAGCTTGAAAGAGAACAGGGGAGATCTCTCCCTATAGCAGGTAAGCAAGACAACGAACTTCAGTTGGTGGGTTTTGTTGTTTTTTTGTTTGTTTGTTTCTTTGTTTTTGCTTTTTTTTTTTAAAAGATTTTATTTATTTATTTGAGAGAGAGCAGAGAGCACAAGCAGAGGGTGGGGGGTGGGGGAGGAAGAGAGAAGGAGAGGGAAAAGCAGACTCCCACTGAGCAAGGAGCTTGATGCGGGGCTTGATCCCAGGACCCCAAGATCATGACCTGAGCTGAAGGCAGATGCTTAACTGACTGAGTCACCAAGGTGCCCCTGGACTTCATTTTTTTTTTTTTAAAGATTTTATTTATTTATTTGACAGACAGAGATCACAAGTAGGCAGAGAGGCAGGCAGAGAGAGAGAAGGGGGAAGCAGGCTCCCTGCTGAGCAGAGAGCCCGATGTGGGGCTCGATCCCAGGACCCTGAGATCATGACCCGAGCTGAAGGCAGAGGCTTTAACCCACTGAGCCACCCAGGCGCCCCTGGACTTCATTTTTTAATGTAACCCCAAGATCCTGAGGAAATTTGTCATGGGAGGCAAGGGGAAAAAAAAAAAAAAATACCTGGACTTCCTTCTCAAAAGAATAGATGAGACTTTAGAATTGGAAAAATTTGCAGTTCAGAGTATAATAAGGAGGCTGATTCCTTTTTTTTTTTTTTTTTTTTAATGTTTGACTGCTAATGGCCTTGAAGACTTAACTCTCCTTCTTCCCCTCATGCCCTACATCTGACAAGCAGATAAGGAAGCCTGGCTTCTCCTTCCTTTAGCACCTCATTCAAGTCCCACCCATAATGGGAACTGTTACTCCAGCCTCACACCTAAACAACACCAAAATTAAAACCTAAGCCAGACCCCTCTCCCATGCTCTCCCCCAGAAACCTCAATTTTATAGGCAATAAATCTCTTCATGTGTGTGTCTATGTATGTGTGTCTATGGCATCATCAACATGAACCAAATTTTGGGTGAAAGTTGGCCCTGCTTTTGCAGAGTGACCAGAACATAAAGGAAATCTGCCCTCCTTTTCCATTTCCAACTAGTGAAGAAGTCAGACTGGTTACCCACAATCCTCAATTTTATTTTCCCTAATAGGTGTAACCATTTTCTTCCCAATTCCTAATCCACCTTACCTTCCATTCCTTGCCAGTTTATCAAACCCCTTAAACTCTTGTCAGTTACACCAGGTTCAGCTGGAGTCTTACAATGAGCAGAGTGGTCATTATCAAACCTAAACAAAACTGAAGTGAGGAAAACAAAGTCAATGTGTCCAAAGTCAATGGATCTGCTTCGATATATAGTTGCAGCAATAGTAAGATGTGAAGTTTTATCAGGTGAATTTGCATTTACAAATACCTTGTCCAGAATTTTCTGATCCAATTCCACCCATTCTAATTTCTCACCACTTTTCAAGGTGTCTGTTTATTAACTGGAAATTGCTTAAAACTTTATGCTATTTACTCACTGATGATGTAGAACTCAACTGTTAGTACCAGTCTGGATATGTTAAGCCTGATGTTGAACTGAAAATTAAGAATGGTACATTTTGTCAGATAATAGGATAACTTATTTTGGTGATTTATACTAGATAATTCTATTCACCAAAAAAAAATTTCCAGTGTAACTACAATTTAAGTTTCTTGAAGATTCTTCTACTTTTAAGAAAAATAGTAATTTAAAGAAATGGCGGGCATCATAGTAACAAATTTTTCTTTTTACTTTTTTTCTTTCAGGGATTTCATTAAAAATAGAGTGGGTAATGAGAATTAATTAATTTGGGCCAATCTATGTACTGGGACATACGTAAAATGAAGGAGAAAGAATGGCTGTATCATGCAATTCATTTCTTTTGAGTGAAAAGTGAGTTTTTATTTTCAAAGGGTGCCTTTGTCAAATAGCAAATACAGGAAGCTACATACAAAACTCCTGGTTTCTCACTTCATCATTCTCTCCTTAATAAGGCTTCATTTCAGATTTCTTTTGGTACCAACATTTTCAGTTCCTTTGGCTGTAACCCATGGCCCTTATCTGACCCAAAAAGCCCTTCAGCACTTATAATTCAAAGAGAGCATACATTTCTGTGGAGAACCAGACCAGCCTAGAGCTAAAAACAGGCTGTTAAGATATAACAAGGAAAAATGAGGGACCCATTAGAAGGTTGAAATGCTTGGCTGGGAGGGGAGAAAGAAGAGATAGAATCCAAAGTCTAAAGAGATTGAAAATATCCATGTTAAAAAAATTTTAACAACAGATTTAAAAATAGACTATATTAAAATGTTTACCAAAGCATAGCACAGAAGCAAAACTAAAAAATCCAAAATCATTGATCTCATGCTGTGAAATGAAACTGATATAAGATAATTTTATACCACCTGGTTAATGCAGAGTCCCCATATTTAAGCATCTTCGTGAAAGTCTGTGTACATATTCCTGAAAAATAATTGGTTGTTCATGTCCCAGGAAAAGAATATTTAAATAGTGTCTAAATTTTTCATGATGAAGCTTGCCAGTGTCATTTCATTTAACTCTTTGTAAAAATGGAGGTGAATCTAGCTTTTTGGAGGAACATGAAGACTAAAACTCAAGGAACTTATATCAAAACATACAGTTAGTATTCCATGCTAAACTACCTGTGTTGTTTTATTTCAATTTAACTTTTTCTTATAGATGTTCTTGGTCTTATCCTTAGTTGTAAATATAGTTCTTACACTATTTAATTCAGTAAAATTATAAAATTAATATGCTTCAGTAACAGTAACTTCAGAGATGAATAATGAGAATAATGATGCATCTCTCAGCAGTCTAAGCTATGTAGAGCAATTTTCTTATCAAGGTTTAATTTACTAGAGTAAAATTTACTCATTTTAGAGTACAGTTCTCCTAGTTTTGACAAATGCATCTAGTAATGTAACCAGTGCCACAATCAAGATATAGAACAGTTGTATCACTCTCCAAACTTTGACATATGTGTAGCAATTTAATAGCAGCTACTTTTTAAAATCCTGATTGATGACAAAAATTCAATAGCTTACTTTGTTTACTTTTGCTCTTGATTTTAGAGGCATTCAACTGTAGGATTACTAGACATAAAATCAAATATCATTATTGAGCAACTCAACATTTTGTCCTTCAAAATAGGGAACATGTATTATGCACGTCTCTCTCTCTCTCTCTCTCTCTCCCCCTCTTTCCTCCCTTTTAAACTGTCTTCCCTTTAAAAAAAAAAAACAAACCTTTACTTCTTCCCTCTATTAATCAGGATGTTCTATTTTTATTTTTGTTTTTCTTTGCTTTATACAGACAGCTAGCCTTCTGATTTGTATTAACAGGGAAGAAAATATCACCAAAACGACATTACCTCACGAGCAAGAATGTAGCACTACATTAGTTTTTCAAGATTGGATAAAGCATGTTTAGGTTAAATGTGGACATCAGCAGTTTTAAAACCCAAATCTGATGCATCTGGCACTCTTTATTGTCTTAGAGGTTTCATCAGCTGGATGCTTAAAATCTGTCTCCTGGCAGCAAAAGTCTCCAGTGAGGTTTTTATGTGATTTGTTAAGAAATGCCTGGTTTCAGAAGTCATTCCTTTCAATCCCCAGGGAAGCATGGCTGCTAGAGTAACTCTGCCCTTGAGCTACCTGCTAGATGACTTCGGAAAATCTTATACAGAAGCAATATTTAAATTAAAAAAGACAGTTTGAAAACCTGTTTTTAATTTGTGCATAAGAGCTCTAACTCCCTCAGTTTTGTTAGCTGATAACGGTTTCTTTTTTGTTTTGTTTTGTTTTGTTTTAGTTATTTTTAAAAAGCAAGGCTGTGGAAAGAAAGAGACCCCTTTGGGAAGTAATAAAACATTCCCTTTACCATAATAGTCTTGGGGTGGCTGCAAAGCATGTCTTCACATAGCCCATGCTCCCTCAGAGCAAGAGGCTATTCTTGAGTTAATGAAGGGTTAATGCAGGGATGCTTACAACTCAAACACAAAACAGAAGCCACCCAAGGCTCCGCATTGTTGCTCAGGATGCATAAAGTTTGAAGACTGCCATGGAACTGGATTGGCCATTCACAGGCTTTGATCCATATCCATGCCCTATACTCATCCATTTAGACACAGTGAGTGTTTAAAAACTAGAATTGCGGGCGCCTGGGTGGCTCAGTGGGTTGAGCCGCTGCCTTCGGTTCCGGTCATGATCTCGGCTCCCGGGATCGAGTCCCGCATCGGGCTCTCTGCTCAGCGGGGAGCCTGCTTCCTCCTCTCTCTCTCTCTGCCTGCCTCTCTGCCTACTTGTGATCTCTGTCAAATAAATGGATAAAATCTTTAAAAAAAAAAAAAAAAAAAAACTAGAATTGCTTACACCCATTCCTTTTCATACACTTCTGTTGTGTCAACGTATTTTGCAGTAACTCGGGCACAGATCTTCCCACTCTTACACTAATACTACAAGCTTGTTTACTTTTACTTTCTCAGCCCTACACAGATATTCTTGCACAGAATCTCAGTCCTTTTAGCCTCTAGTAAGAGATTATAAAGCTTGAAGCATTCTTTACCTTCCTAGAGTCAAAGTAATACTCATGGAATACTCTTTTCAGAAACTTTACAGGAGTGGTTCTCAACATTTAGGGTGTGTCAGAAACACTTGGTGAGCTCGCTAAAACACAGGCCTTATCCTGAGTTTCTGATTCAATTTGTCTGGGGGAAGCCCCAGATTTTGCATTTCTACAAATTTTCAGGTGATACTGCTGCTGGGCCAGGGACCGTATTTTAAGAACCATAGGTTTATATGATGCTATCTAATTACTGATTATACCAAGTAGTGAAATAAGGAACACCACTGTTTCTTTGTAATTTTTTTCCCTTTCTCTGTACAATGGCCATTCAATACTCCATACAATTTTCTCCTTACAGCTTTCTACTCGTTATGTGTACAATTTGGGTATACTAGATGTTTGTTGACACTCAGGTTTGATCTCTCCTAGATTGCAGACCCTTACAGCTCACAGATATTTTATAGACTCACTTGTAAGTTTGTGTAGACTTGGCCAATGAGACATGATCCTGGAAGATTTTAAAGGCAGAAAAGAAAACACCATTATTTTCTGATGGTCATTGTGGAAAGACTCAGGTACTAGAAGATGACAGATGTCGTGTTTTGCCCTCAGTCTGGGGAAGAGGTTTTTTGGTTTTGTTTTCTTTTGTTTTGTTTTTACATATTTTGGGGCTGGGAATAGCCCACTCTATTTGTCTTGGCTTCTCTGTAATCCTAGTACTTCCAAAGGCACTGAAGACAGCAGCCTTCCTACCTTTTGCTCCCCTGGATCCCTAAGGTAGATATGCCGCTACTAATTTCATTTTAAATTTATTCCTACTAGAAAACATAAGCAGCTACTACTTTACTGAGCAAAATGAGAGTGACACTGTGGACACTGTATAGGACTCTATAGTGTATAGGACACTATAGGACACTGTACTATATCTAGGGAAAAGATGCAAGGGTAAAAGTAAAAGAGACAGTTCCTGATTTGACTTCGTTATGCCTTCCCAAGATAACAGGGATTATAGAGTAAGGAGACTTCACTTTCTTCAAAAGAAAGGTCAGACTTATCTCTGCAATGGAATTCTTTTGTAAATAAAATAGATCCTTGAAGAAGGATTACTCCAGAATTGAAGGTTGATATTACCTGAGTATTTTGGGAAATAAAAGCTCCATTTACTATTCTTCTGTATATGAAATGTACCTTTTCAAGTTATTGGGGGAAAAAAACACAAGTGTTTGCAGTATAATAATGCTTTCAGTTGAAAATTTTAAATTTTTAAAAATTTAAAATTCAAAATTTTAATTTAAAATTTTAAAATTTAATTTTCAATTTTTAATTTTAAAATTTTAAAAACAAAACAAAAAAAATTCCCCCTGGCTGGGGAAATGCTCAATATTCTTTTCCATCTTAGGGTTTCCTCACATGTCAGCATACCAAAAATCTCTGAAAATTTTTTCAGTACCTATGCTAGAGCATTGACCCAACGTAGATCACCAGAGAATCCTTCTTTCATATAATACGAACATTCCTCAGAAATATTGTTCAACAAAGCCCCCTGTGGAAAAATTTAGCCTTGATATATATATATATAATTTTTAAGGCTAAATTTTTTATAATATTATAAATAATTTTTATTTATATTTATATATAGATTTATATATATCTTATAAATAAGATATATATATATATATAGTGTTAGGGAGAATGGAGCAATAAAGGAAGGTCCCTAATCTAATCAAAAGGAAGTCTAAAGACATATTGATTGAGATTCTTAGTAACTAAGATGTGATAATTATGTGAAAACTATCAGAGCTCCATTCTATTTATTAACACATCCTAATAAGTAAGAGGGATAAGTTTTAGTAAAAATCTTTAAGATTTTAGCATCTATCTCTTCAGGTTGTTCTCAGGATAAAGTATTAGAATATCAACAAAAGCCTCTGTGCCAATTTTATAATCAGAATTATGAGACTGAAACTGGATTCTATCCCACAGTGAAATGAGGGGGAGGGGCTTCAAAGTAAAATACTTCAAAGTGAAATAATCAGCATTTTCCATAGAAAGAAAATCAGGAGTTTAATACCTGAGACAAAGTAAGGAAAAAAGAGATAAAGCCAAAAAGCAGATTAAAAAGGAAATCCAAGGCTTTTATATGAAAGGGGGGATCTGGATATTCCAACAAATCCTCCTTATGCCTCTACTTTTAGTGCCTTCTGGATTCTCCATGATTTCACCTCACCCCTTCTTCTCATCAATATTTTCCCTGGTGGAATTTTACCCCAACTTTAATAGCTATCAGTAGTGATTTGGAACAAAGAGAATATGTGATTGCAGGATTTCTATATGCAACTCAGAATGATCTTTTAACTCTTTATCTTAAATTAAGATATAGTTTCAACAAAATCTCAGAAGTCAAAACTCATAATAGAAGTCCTTAAATGTTAAGTAAATTAAGTTTTAATTAACTTCATTTCTCCTATTCCATCATTGTTTCATTTTTTTGTCTAGATTCCAGACACTGCAAATAAAGTTACAACTTAATATCGCAGACACTTTGCCAACAGTTAAAGTACAAAACACAACAACCAAAGGGTGTCTGGGTGGCTCAGTGGGTTAAGAGTCTGGCTTTGGCTCCAGTCATGATCCCGGGGCCCTGGATTGAGTTCTGCAACAGTAGGGAGTCTGCTTCTCCCTCTCTCTCTGCCACTCTCCCTACTCGTGCTCTCCCACTCTCTCTCTCAAATAAATAAATAAAATCTTAAAAGAAAAAAACACACACAACAACCAAAAGAAATCCAAAAACACTTCATGAAAGATCTGATTGACATTCCATGACAAACTGTATATTAAAAGAGAGTCTTTTTAATACTGTGAATTTAAGGATCCAAAACAAAAAAAATTGGGTAGTCTCCAAGTGACTGGATACTAGCAGCAACAGTTATATTACCATTCCTTAAAAATAAGAAACTTCCTTTTGAGATTTGTTCCTCCTTGGAGCTAATTAAATTTGGAGACTATAATCAAAAGGCGGGAAAACATGTTTTTTTAAAGAAATGGTTGGTCAGTTCATCTCTACTGAGACTCATGTAAGTACAAAATTAATACTGTAAGTTAGAAAAGACAAAGTAGGTGTTAGAGGTAATGACAGATTTAGGCAGCAATGTCAAGATCAAGTGCATGTTTGTTCATCTCTTCAGTTAATGTCAGTGAGTACTCGTTAGATACCTACTAGGAATAGCTCTGTGCACTGCTCAAGCCCATAAAGAAAGTGTTTAGAAATACCTTATGCTTCTTTGTTTACACTCTTGCATATTTTTCCCGAATGCTGACCACTAAGGATCTACATTAAAGTCTCTGCTCCACCACCAAAAACTCTTCCATCATAGAACTCTTTCTGTGTAAAATGCCCCAGAAATACCCTATCCCTAGCTCTAAATACCCTGCCCATTGTTACTCTCCTTCAGCCCTTCATTTAATCAACATAGGCTCAGAATAAAATATGTCAGATGCTAATTAAATAATTATTAAAAATAAAAATAGCAATAGTTGGGTGTCTGGATGATGCAGTCAGTTAAGCATCTGACTCCTGGTTTTGGCTCAGGTGGTGATCTCAGGGTCGTGATGTTAAACCCTGAGTGGGGCTCCACCATGCTCAGTGGGGATTCCGCTTGGGATTGTCTCTCTTTCTCCCTGCCCCTCCATCTATGCGCTCTCTCTCTCTCTCTCTCAAATAAATAAATAAGTCATTTAACAAAAAAGCAATAGTAAAGAGACAATCCCTGCTTTCATTAAGACAGATAAGTTAGAAAGGCACTATAAAAAGTGTGATAAGTACTTAGCGAAGAAGTATCATATGTTGGCAGGAAAGTGAGTGCCGTCAAGGAAATGTTTCCTGAGGAAATGTTTCCAGGCCTACCTCTTGAAAAAGATATTATTTAAAAGAAGAAAGAACAGGGTAAAACACAACCAGATATGCAGAGAATATTATAGGAGCCTAGTGCAAGCAGAAGCAAAGATCAGGTGGCTTCTGCCCTTGCTCTCACCAGTCCACTGCCACCACGGCCTCATCCCCATGGAGGAAGTGTCTAGACACAGAAAGTGGAGCCCTGCCATCACACTCTCCATGTCTAACATGGCATGCTAGTTCCCCTGCAGAAGAAAAATGGCCTCAGATTCATTCCTATGTTCAAAGTGGCACATAGGAGGTCTCCAGGTAACATAAATTGATCCCTTCAAATCTGAAATCCAGGAAACAAAGAAAGGATTGGGAATCAATGCCACATTCCTAGTGGGCTACACTGCCCAATGTGGTATCTGGTCACCACATGTGGCTACTGACAATTGGACTATGGCTACTTTGAAATAAAAAATGTCCTAAGTGGAAATCACGTGCCAGATTTCAAAGACTTGGTATGTAATAAAGAATATATGATATTTTGTAAATTGATTTCATAGTGATTACATATTATTAAATATATAACCAATACAAAATATATAATCAGTCAATACATATTACATGGTAATAGTTGCTTATACTGGGTTAAATAAAATATAATTAACATTAATTTCACCTTTTTTAAAACTTTTTTTTTAAATGCAGCTACTAGAAAACTTGTAACTGTATATGTGGCTTCCATTGAAGAGCATTGCCATGGAGCCATTCCAGCACAATAGGAATAAATGAAGGGTTAAGATAGAAATAAAGAGGTACAGAGCAAAATGGGTGACTGATATGGGGGAAAAAAAGTCAGTAGCCAAAGGCTTACTTTTTAGACACTGACTAATGAAAACAGGGATTAGAGAAATTAGTAGGTTTAACCTTAACAGTGTTAGAGGAGGGTTGACTCTGGGCCTGGTTGCAGAAAACTTGATGTACGTGGTTTACAAGGAGGGCCCCAAAAATTGAAGTTTTGTTAAGATGTAAAAGCTGATCAGACCTCAGGGGTTGATTGTCAGCAGTGATTCAGGCCTTACCCAGAGGAAGGACACAGGATATTTTTTTTTTCTCTTGAAAATAAAGTTTCCTATGCTATAAATTAAAAAAAGAATATTGCCTTCCTTTCAGATAAGCTTTGAATAATTTCCTTCAGAAAAGCATATATTAATTTCTATACAAGATAAAATCCTGACTCTGAGTCTAAACCCTATAGAAATACAAGATTTTAAAATGACAAAATAGATGTCACTGGAAGATAAATGTAGTCCAATCAGAATATTAAAGATGAAACTGAGCCTGTCTCAGTAATATGCATGGTGAATTTTTCTTCTGAGAAAAAATTCCATAGTCAGAGGAAGTGTGTTTTAAAAAATGAAATGTGTCACAAATTCGTTTGTTCTTAATCATAATCAGGAATCCAGAAATGTGTCAATTGTTCATGCAGATATATTTCAATTATAATATTTCAACAACAGTAAAATCAAGTAATGTATTTTTGACACCTGATTCACCCTGCTACAACGTTCTACCGAAAAAAACAAAGTTGGGAATGATCAAATAATTTCCGTCAAGATTAACTATACAGGCAGAGGTGGATAAAACAAACAAACAAAATAAATCTTGGGGCTCCTGAGTGGCTCAGTCAGTAAATCATCCGACTCTTTATTTTGGCTCAGGTCATGATCTCGGGGTCCTAACATCCAGCCTGCCATTGGGCTCCTTGCTCAGCACTGGGTCCACTTGAGATTCTCCTTCTCCTTCTGCCCCTCCTCCTGCTCTTGCATGCTCACATGTGCTCTAAATAAATAGAATCTCTTAAAAAAAATCTCGGGGAGGGCGCCTGGGTGGCTCAGTGGGTTAAGCCTCTGCCTTCGGCTCAGGTCATGATTTCAGATCATGATCTCATGATCTCTCGGATCGAGTCCTGAATCAGGCTCTCTGCTCAGCGGGAAGCCTACTTCCCCTCTCTCTCTGCCTGTCTCTCTGCATACCTGTGATCTCTCTCTGTCAAATAAATAAATAAAATCTTTAAAAAAAAAAAAAAAACTTAAAAAAATTTTGGGGAAATTAAGATGAGATACATGTTCCTTCTGGATTCTGAGCAACAGCAATCAGTATGGCAATAAGGAATATGCTTCTAGATGAGTGGATTAGTAGATTGGAGTGTTGACAGGATTTTGCGTGTGTGGAAGGTTATTTTGAGACTAATAGCTTAAGCAACAAGAAATTGGATTTTTTAAAAGATTTCCTTGCTTGCTTTCTTTCTTCTTCTTCTTCTTCTTTGAGAGCACAAGACAGTGGCAGAAGGAGAGGGAAAGGGAGAAGCAGGCCCCCTGCTCAGCGGGATGTGGGGCTAGACCCCAGAACCCTGAGCCAAAGGTGGACATTTAATAAACTGAGCCACCCAAGTACCCCAAGAAATTGGATTTTGAAAAATTCTCTGTCTGGAATTAAGGCACTCTCATTCAGTTGAATCCCATACACTTTCCCAAAAGACAGGGGAAAAAAAAAAAAAAAAAGAACAGAGTTAAAAAGAAAGATTCATTTAGAATCTTTTTTTTTCCAATTTATTTATTTTCAGAAAAACAGTATTCATTATTTTTTCACCACACCCAGTGCTCCATGCAAGCTGTGCCCTCTATAATACCCACCACCTGGTACCCCAACCTCCCATCCCTCCGCCACTTCAAACCCCTCAGATAATACAAGGATATTGTAATATTAGTTCTTTTAGATCCAATAGTTATTTATGATTATTTTAACAGTTAGATTAGTTTAATTGATTTTCATTATATGTTCATCAGAAAATACAACCCTAATAATTTTTGTCTTGTATTTATTGGAATTGTTTTTTGTCAATAATGACCATCAATTTATAAATATTAAGCAGATACATAAATACAAAGCATATCCTACATCTGCAAAATGTGCTATGTGATACATTTTACTCTATCTGTACTTTAATCAATTTCCTTTTTGGTTTTGTTGACAACTTGATTGTCTAATTAATATTAGTATTGCTATTACTAATATTATTAATAATAGTAACTAATATTAGTGCTCAATAAATTTAATAATAAATTATATAAGTATATTTAATATTAATATATCTTAAATTTATATAATTTCTTGATGGTTATTTAATAATACTCCTTCTGCTGCTATTTTTTATCCATAAGATGTAATAATAACGCCACAATAAATTTTAATATGCCATAATCAAATGGTTTTCTTCATTTTAGAATTTTCTCAACTTAAAATTTGTTTTTTGGGGTGCCTGGGTGGCTCAGTGGGTTAAAGACTCTGCCTTCAGCTTGGGTCATGGTCCCGGGGTCCTGGGATCGAGCCCCGCATCGGTCTCTCTGCTCAGTGGGGAGCCTGCCTCCTCTTCTCTCTCTGCCTGCCTCTCTGCCTGGTTGTGATTTCTCTGTCCTGTCAAGTAAATGGGTAAAATCTTTAAAAAAAAAAAATTGTTTTTTAAAGATTTTAATTTATTTATTGACACAGAGAGAGAGAGATCACAACTAGGCAGAAAGGCAGAGAGAGAGGGGAAGCAGGCTCCCTGTGCATCAGAGAGCTCACTGTGGGGCTTGATCCCAGGACCCTGAGATCATGACCTGAGCTGAAGGCAGAAGCTTAACCCACTGAGCCACCCAGGTGCCCCACATTTTGTTTTTTAAATTTAATATGAAATCTGCCTTTTAATTTGAAATTAATTTATATGTGTTTTCTTCTTAGCCTTTGAAGTAATTTGAATTTTTCCTGCCTCTCATAATTAGTATAGTCTATTTAATACTACTAGATTCTATTTTAAAAAGATTCAAATCATTTTCTTCATTGTCAAATTTACTAAACTTGTTGAGTTCATCTTTAGCCTACTACCTCATATTTGATCTAGGTTTTGTAATGTATCTTATGCTTTCAAGATTTTTTCACTAATATTTATAAAATAATTTATCCAATGTTAGCAATACAAAATTTAAAAATTATATTTTCCAGGGGTGCCTGGGTAACTCAGTGGGTTAAGCTTCTGCCTTCAGCTCAGGTCATGATCTCAGCGTCCTGGAATCCAGACCAGCATAGGGCTCTCTGCTCAGAGGGAGCCTGCTTACCTACCCCACCCCCTGCGCCTGTCTGCTTCTCTGCCTACCTGTGATCTCTCTCTCTCTGTGTCAAATAAACAAATAAATAAATCTTTAAAAAATAGATCTCTGTCTATCAAATAAATAAAATCTTAAATATATATATATATTTTTTCCACTATAACTAGTACAAAGTAAATGCTATCCCCACTTTTCTGTCTCTCCTTTATGGTTTTTGTTTCTTTAACCTTTTAAGCATCTTTTTTGTTGTTGTTTATATTTTGTATTATTTTACTTTCATTCATCAATGTCATCCTCTTTCCTGCTAGAGGATAATATTTTTTATTAACCAGTGATGGCAAACTTTTTCTAATATAACTTGCTACTTTGTACTTTAACTCTTGTTTGGAATTATATTTTTTTAAGCAGTGACTCTAAAAGTGTTATGTGAACAGTATGTTTTCTTAAATGTTATATATCTAAAAATTTTCTTATATTTTTTCATATGTGTGTATCTTCATGAAAAAGCATATAATGAGTTTATTTTTCTACCTTAAAATTATGTTGACAGATAATGCTCTATTCTCGTTAGTGATTTATTATTAAGGATATCATTTTATAACTTTTATAAATATGATACTGCTTTACCTTGAATTCCTATATAAATAATTTCCTGTAGTGAAAGTAATTTTCTAGGACCTCTGTTAACATCATCTTCATTCACTTTATTTGCTTGCAAATATTGACTCCTCTAAATCTTCCATCTCATGTTTTATTTTTCACTTTTGGTAAGGGTCCTTCTAACTACACTATTGTAATTTTTTTTAATACATTTGTCCTGCATTTTGGGAAATTATTACTATTTGTAGGTTGGAAATCTGTGACTTGCCTCCAAGGCCCGCTTTCTCCTTGTTTCTTTGATTTATATAAACCGAATTCTTGGAGCACTTTTCCACATCTATTCTCCCTAACAGATTTCATTTTTATGTAGTGTCGAATCTGCTTTCCACCACTCTAGTACAGCTTTAATTCTGTGCATTCATTTTTCATGCTATTGTTTTTCCCTGTTACCTATGCATGTTTTCATCTCAACTCAGACCACTCTTATTACTGTACATAGTGTCTTTTTATGGAAAAACAAACTTGCTCTAAAAACTAATTGGTTCATAAACTAATAAACCAATCTCTGGGGCTTTCTCTCTTTGCTTATATACTTTATTTTCCTACTCCGGATTATACTGCTTTACTGTTTACTAATTTTTCACAATGATTTAACCTTCTTTTCCTGTCACTTTGGTGTGACGAATTATGGAATAAGTATGGAAAATTTAGTCATTCAGTGTGAGGATGAGGACAAGGGAAGTGAGGATAATATTTTAATCTTAATTTTCTTTTTTTTTAATTAATTAATTTATTTGACAGAGATCACAAGTAGGTAGAGAGGCAGGCAGAGAGAGTGAGAGGGAAGCAGGCTCCCTTCTGAGCAGAGAGCCCAACGCGGGGCTCGATCCCAGGATCCTGGGATCATGACCCGAGCGGAAGGCAGAGGCTTTAACCCACTGAGCCACCCAGGCTCCCCTAATCTTAATTTTCTACCGTGTGCCTAATTATTGGCAAATGGCTCGTCCCCAGACCTGAAGCAAAGTATTGTATTGGACAGGCTCCAATTCATAGCTGGTAGTCAACAAATGTCAAACCACCTTGTACATCAGTTCTCATTCAAAATCGCTGAGTATTTGATAAAAGACCTCAACCTGGCAAGATCTAAATTCATTAAACCAAAGAAAAGTAATTAGAGGAAATTTACATGCTTGAAAGTTGACTAGGATAGAGCATCAAGTTAGACCAACAAGCATTTTTTCATTGCATATCAGAAAAGTCAGTGTGACATTGACCCAGAGAGTATTACAAAACCTTATTAATTATCCAAAAAAAGGTAACATAGTTGGTTAGTTATAGTACCTGAGACAGCAAAATAATAAGGTACTAAGCTTCTGAGATAAGTGGATAAAAAGATGTATATATTTCTTTCAGAATCTAAAAGATGCCTTCTTTGCCTTTTCTGTTCAAGTTATATTAAGATCCTTTTCTCACAGAATTTTTTCCACTTTTCCATAATAAAGTTGGATATTGTACATGTAAAACCATATAAATTAGAAACTATTTTAAATGAGAAAGTGGAAATCAGGTATCTATTTCTCAGAAACAGAATTTTTAAAAAATAAGACATGCAAGGGGAAAAGAGAGAGAATTTAGAAAGGTAACAAAAATTCCAAATCCTGTACTTTAATTTCAACCTGATAAAAAGGGATATCATATGTTAATAGTCCAGGCTAAAAAGCCAAAGACATTGAAAGGGGAAAGAACTCTACCTTTTTCATTTGCTCTTTTGCTCAATTATTTTTGGACACTGATGTTGATGTGTTATCTTTATCTTCAGGCTGGCTTAATCTTAAAACCCTCAGTTCTCTGTTTAATATTTCCTCTTCATGGTTCACATGAAAAGCAACCATAGGGAAAAAGAACATGTTTTCCATCATCTAACTGTTGTTCTGTGCTGACATATAAAAACTGAAAATGTCTTGAATTTCATAAGCTAAGATAATCATGTAGGGCTCATGATAAAGCAATGTTTTGACTACTAAGTCACAAAATTAATAAATGCTAATCAATATCAAAAATAATTTTACTCCAAACATACACATTTTAACTGTATAATATATAGATCTTAGACTATCTTATCTGTTTTAAAGTGAAATGTTTGCAGATGGGATGATTCAACTTAAAGTATTTGAAGTATAAATGACTAAAGACATAAAGATTAAAAGACGGTCAGTTAATGGTATGTTATAATTGAGTTTCTATTGGCTATGCATAGAGCAGATAATTCACTCCAGACTAAGTAGTACTTAGATAAAGTGAAAACAACTTTCACTTCAGTGTGGGCAACATAAATTCTTTTTGCCTTCTTGCCTCTAACTGAAGCTATTTTGGATCACCTGCCATTTTTGGAAATGATAGTTTTACTCTATCACACAAGATTATCAAACATGACACCTTATATGTGTAATTTCTATATAGATAAGTTTTTCTTAAAATTTAAGCTTGCCAGTCCAAGGTAGAGTTAGTATTAAAAAAGAAGCTATCCACACTATCAGGTCATTTGCTTACTAAACTTATGTAATTTCTTCCATTCAACCAGTACTCACTATTGTACTGTTGAGGCCAAAAGGAATCATTGTTGGTACAGTGACATATACAGTTAACCAGACATGCACACAGCTTCAACAATGCAACCATAAAAACAATAAAACTTTAACTCTTTAAAGTATTTGTTAGGTTAAATATATAAAATAATAAAGTTTTTTTGATACAGTAAGGAATAACTTCCCTATTCACCTATATGAAAATAAATTCATTGCCAGTGAATTTCTGAAACTAATGTAGTCCATGGGATGTTGATGAAATAGTATTTTAGAGATAGGAGGGTGGTGGGAACTCAAATTAAGATATCTATTCTCTGACTCACCAGCACAGCTCCAGACTGTATGCTTTCAACATATAAATCTATATTAACCTAGTTTACTTGGTGAGATCATGGTGGACTGTCTCAAGTCTGTAATCTATTATGATAATTCATATAGACATTATAACACTCTATTGTCATCTGACATCATCCCCTGTTTGGCTAAAGGACACAAATAAATCTTACTTTAAAAATAAAGAAAGGAGAGAGAGATTTTTTTTTTAAGATTTAAAAAAAATGTTTTAGTGTAAAATTTATTTTTAACTATTTCTTAAACATGTTTCGTTTCTTGATGTATAATGATGCCTTTAATTTTCCTTTCCTGACACACATTCCAAATTCAGAGTAAACAATTACTGGGGAAAAAAAAGGAGTGAGGTTCAGATTAAAAGTCTACTAACAATAGCAAAATTGACTATCTTAATGAAATTTGGAAATAAGAATCAACCCAGATGCCAAGGAGCATAAGGTAAACCTAATGAAGAACCAAGGAAAATCAGGCAGCAGCTCATGGGAAATGCAAAACTAGCCTGCCTCTCTTCTATTATCCTTGTTTAATCTTCCTCAGAATTAGGTCCCTAGGGTAATTTCAAGTATGTATTCTAAAGTTAATTGCTTTTTTTTTTTTGACTTAATGATTGGAGGGTAGTAAGAAAAATAGAACATTAAAAATGTGTAGAAAGTATTCAAATTACCCACAATTAAAGGTTGTTTTCATGTAGACTTGATGGTTTTAGTAAAACCACATTGAAATGACTAAGGTAATCTATTGAACTCAATTTTACTTCCAGGGCCATTATCCACTACAGAGATAACATCAGAGTCATAGTGTATGCTTCATTTTATGGAACGTTCTAAATTAATGCTTAATTTTATCCACGTTAATAATGCAAAGCTAGAGAAAGTCTTGGAGAGTGTAATGTACACTATAAATACCAAAATGTCAATTCAATGAATAAATAATTTAATTGCACGATATATAGTAACATCATAGAGCAAGTTAAATAGCTTGAGAGAATTTGATGACTTAAAATCATGAACAGCAACTTCAACATTTCTGAATATTTCCTCTCCACAAAAATAATTCAAATTAAGATCATCACTAAATTATTTGAAAATAAATTAATTTAGAAACAGTTTGTGAGGCAAGTTAGATAAGATCACTTACTGTAGTGTATTAGAAGAATGCAAACAAGTCTAGATGAGAGTCAAATACTGAGTTCTAAAATAGTTTAAGGGCCCTAAAGGCTCATCTTCCTCTTGGAAATAAAGATTTGGAATAGATGATTTTTAAGGTCCTTTCTAGTATTAAAAATGTTCATATATTAAAGGAAAATTCCCATGCCCCACCTATCAGATTGCAAAATTCCTGCCAAGTGTTTGGAGAAAATTTTAGGAAATAACTCTCACATGCTGCTTATAAAAATATAAAATTGTAAGAACACTTTTGAGAGGAATTTCTTAATATCTAACATACAAATATTATATGTATATTATATATTAAATGTATCATATTTTATGTGTGCAGAATTATTATACATGCATAAATGCATAATTAAGACAGTGTTAGGTTAAATAAATCAATTTATTTATTAAAACTAATTTCTCTGGAAGAGTAGAATTTACTGTATTAATAATGAGAATAAATTTCTCATCACTTAAAAGCATTTTCATAGTTATCTACCAATCTGTGACTCAATTTCCTTGTCTGTAAAACATGTATCACTATACATGGTATAAAAGATGGAACTTTTAGGGGCGCCTGGGTGGCTCAGTGGGTTAAGCCTCTGCCTTCGGCTCAGGTCATGATCCCAGGGTCCTGGGATTGAGCCCCGCATCGGGCCCTCTGCTCAGCGGGGAGCCTGCTTCCCCCCTCTCTTTGCCTGCCTCTCTGCCTACTTGTGATCTTTATCTCTCTCAAATAAATGAATAAAATCTTTAAAAATAAATAAATAAATAAAATAAAGATGGAACTTTTAAAGTGCCTGGCAAACTTGGGTCTCTATAAAGACAACAATTTGGAGGGGGGGGTCTGGGGGACAAACCTTAAAATTATTAACCAGCTAGGTATCATCCATTCTTTTATTTATTTTTATTATTATTTTTTATCTTTAAAGAAAGATGTTTCTCATTCCTTTCTTCAAAGTATGACTATCTTAGGTAATTTACCACCAGCACAGACCAGTTCAGCTCAACCTGCCACTGAAAATCTGGCTTCTGATCTCACAGGTCAGCCCACATGACAGTAATTTTCTGTTTTGGGTGGCCAGTGTCTGAACCTTACTGGTTGTTAAGTATTTAAATATTTTGAATATCATCTATTTTTATTCAATACTAGTATAATTAACTTTTATTACCTTCAGGTAGAAAATTGGTTTATGGTAAAATTAAAAATGAAGAAAATAGGGGCACCTTAGTGGCTCAATCGGTTAAGCCTCTGCCTTTGGCTCAGATCATGATCTCAGGATCCTGGGATCTAGACCAGCATTGAGCTCTCTGCTCAGCAGGGAGCCTGCTTTCCCCTCTCTCTCTGCCTGCCTCTCTGCCTGCTTGTGATCTCTCTCTCTCTCTATCAAATAAATAAATAAAATCTTTAAAAATAAATAAATAAAAAATAAAGAAAATAATAAACCATGCAAATAAAAATTTCTGCAAGTCTATGAAAACACCCACATATTAAAAGGAATTCACTTGGGGTGCCAAAAAAATAAAGCATAGATATCATGTATGGGAATGACTCTTCCCTTTCCAAAGACCAGTGGACTGAAGGATACCCTCCCCCTCTGTCCGCAAACCACAAAGCAGTCCCCTCTAAGAAAAAGAGAGGAGGGGGCTCATGAGACGTGGAGCCTTTAGGGGGAAGGAGAAAGGAAAAGTGGGATGCAGATGTAGTGGAAAACTACAGCTTGGAACAAATAGCTATTTTTGTTGTTGTTATTAGCCATTTCTCTCAGAAATATAAACTTTTTATGCAAAATTCAAATTTACATATAAGGTGCAAAAAATGACAAAATGAAGTTATATAACCTTTATCTTAATTCACCTACGACTAATAGTTTCCCCCATTTGCTTCTTCATTCTCTCCCTATCTACTTATCTATACATGTCCATATATTATGTTATGTGTGTGTGCGTGCATGTGTACATACAGGAACAACTTTTTTCTGGGCCATTTAAGAGTGATTTCCATATATCATTGTCTTTTGCTCCTAAGTGTTTCAAAGTGTTTTTCCTAAAATAAGGGTAGTCTTTCTCTCCCATAGCCACAATGCCAAGCTGTATTTATTTTTTCAATTTACATTTTACCTAAAACCTATATAATACTTTTTAGGCATCACCTGAAACTTGGTTTCACCAATTATTGACTGTATAATCTTGTATATATGACAACTCTCTGTGCCTCAGTTTGCTCATATGTAAAATTAGGATAATAATACCATAGATACTATTTTGGCTTTGAGTGGTGCCTAAAAATTTGCTAAGTACAATTTAAATTTTAAAAAGAAATACAGCTTTTATTGTGGTTGCAATTAATAGTTATTTGGAGTTTCCCATGATTTCCTTCATCTGAATATCAAATTCCAAAACTACTTTCTATTCTCAAACTCCATCTCAGAAAGCATTACTGGGGAAAATACCCCAAATCCAGTGTTCACTATGCTTCTGCCTGTAAATTGTGAGTTTTTTAATACTCTCTTCTGGCATTAACCTCCATGTTTTTATAATGGCATTCAATGAATCACATGTCCCTTTTTAAGTAACTTTGGCAGAAAACTACTTAAATTTGCTAAATATGGGGACATCTGAGAGGCTCAGCCACATAAGCATCTGCCTTCAGCTCAGGTCATGATCTCTGGGTCCTGGGATTGAGCCCCGCATTGTGCTCCTGTTCAGCAAGGAGCCTGCTTCTCCCTCTCCCTTTGCTGTTCCCCCTTGCTTGTGTTCTCTCTCTAACAAATAAAATCTTAAAAAAATGGAAAAATAAATTTTCTAAATATTATGTCATTATAGAGTTTGAAATAGTAAAGACAGCAAGATATGAGGATTGAGGAAGTCACCCTACAACTTTGTTTTTGACCTTTAACTTTTATCAAAATATCATTTGTCTCATTCAATATTTTAGTCATTACTTCTGTTATTATTATTAGTTTACAGGATCTAAAGACCCTATTATTATTTTTTAAAGATTTAATTAATTTATTTATTTGACAGAGAGAGAGAGACAGCGAGAGAGGGAACACAAGCAGGGGTAGTGGGAGAGGGAGAAGCAGGCTTCCAGATGAGCATGGAGCCCAATGTGGGTGGAGTTTGATCTCAGGACCCTGGGATAATGACCTGAGTTGAAGGCAGATGCTTAACGACTGAACCACCCAGGTGCCTCTAAAGACCCCTTTAATTAGCAAATTTTCTGAAGAGGAGGGTGCCTTATTTATTGTTAAACCTCATAAAAGCACCTTTGAACAACATCCTGTCATACAAAGATAAGAAAGGGATAGACAGCCTGATGAATGAACCCAGTCTAAGAGAGACTTCAAATAAAGGGACAGGCTGTTGATGGACATGTAGGCTCTTTCCATAGTTCGGCTATTATGGACATTGCTGCTATAAACATTCAGGTGCACATGCCCCTTCAGACCACTACATTTGTATCTTTGGGGTAAATACCCAGTAGTGCAATTGCTGGGTCATAGGGTAGCTCTATTTTCAACTTTTTGAGAGACATCCATACTGAATGGATAAAGAAGATGTGAGATATAGATAGATAGATATAGATATATAAAATGGAATACTATGCAGTCATCAAAAAGAAAGGAATCTTGCCATTCTTATATTATCTCTCTGATATGAGGAATTTGAGAGGCAGGGTGGGGGGTTATGGGGGTTATGGGGGGGAAAGAAGGGAGAAAATGAAACAAGATGGGCCTGGGGAGGGAGACAAACCATAAGAAACTTAATCTCAGGAAACAAACTGAGGGTTGCTAGGAGTGGGGTGGCTAGGTTATGGACATTGGGAGGTTATGTACTATGGTGAGTGCTGTGAATTGTGTAATACTGATTATTCTCAGATCTGTACCCCTAAAACAAATAATATATTATATGTTAATTATTAAAAAAATAAAAAGGACAGGCTTGATTTTTTTGGTAGAATTTGGTAGTGCATGGGATAAGTTGGAAAGTAAGAAATGGAATGAGAAATGCTCATGTTACCTGGCAAAGGTTACTGATGATGCCACTGAGATCAGTAAAACAAGTCAGATATGACCTTGCTTGAAGAGCTTGTGATCCTTTTAAAGGGACAAGTCCAACAAGGAGTTCTATGTACATGGAGAAGCCAACAATAGGGATAAAAATTAAAGAGTCCTCAGCATGCAAGAATAATACAATTCCAGGAAACATAGAACTGTATAAAGAAGTTTAAAAGAAAATGCCATATATATATATAAACACAAGCTAATAAAGAAGTGGGATAGTTAGAGAAAGGAAACAAAAAAGAGAGGCAGATTGAAAAGGAAAATAAGTGTAAATGTAAATGCAAAGACCATTTAGGAGCAAAGTGAGCCATGGAGACAAGTTAGGGAGCTGTTAGGGCACAGGCCACAGTGTCAGGGCCATGGAGGAATATATTTACTCAGAGACTAATGCTCCATTGAAAAAGAAATACCACACACGGAATGTGTTTGTGTTTTTATAGTTTAGAATGTCTGTAAAACATTTCTCATTACATTAATTTCCAGTGGAAAAAGTAATATATCTTTCAAAACATTAGATTTGTAAGTGCCCAGGAAAGTCTAATTTTTGCCATCCCCATCATGTCCTGTAATAAAAGATAAAAAAGAGGCCTTTACAAGATGTTTAGAAATAGAATAAGCAGTGAGGAGAAAATTTCCTTTTCCTTTTAAACAAATTTGAAAATGGGCATGCCTCCAACTAATAAAAGAATGTTTACTTCCAGCAAGCCTATCAAGAAGACCATGGGTGCAGCCCTTAGGAAACTTACCAAGAAATCCCTTGTCTCAGGAATACTTTGTGTCAATACACTCCATTAATAAAACACAGGAAAACCTGCATGCAGAGAAGCACAAAACACTCAAAGAGAGGTGTGCGTTCCATATCCATTATTATTCCAAGAAGAGCCTCCCTTCTACTTACAAGAAGTAAATTTAGCAAAAGCAATCTCATTCATATCCATGACTCATCCATAAATGAGAATTAGAGATGCCATTAAAAAAGGGGGGGACAGGGCTTATTTTTAATTCATACCAAATATATCATAAGTCATCACTCTATCAGTTGGCATTAGACATGAATTTCAGAAATTAAAAGAGATGACTGAGTTAGCAAAAATGATTGAGAAAGCCTGCTTTCTGTATTGCAGGATAACCCATTTTCTTAATTAAAAACCTGATACCCACATGCATTGACCGTATTATAAAGGACATGGGGTTAGAAAACAAGCCATCCAGTGTCACAGCCTGGTTTTACTCTAATCTGTGTGTAATTCTGAGCTAAGCCCTCTGTGTACAGTGTTTTAATGGAAAGATGAGAATCAATCATTTTTCTTCTTTCTTAAAAAATAGACCTTTTTCAAGGAAATCTTACACAGAGCCATAATTACTAAAACAGAAGCTCTGTCCTCCTCAGGTTGAGAAGAGGACCACAAGCTACTAGATTTCCCCTCCTCCACCCAACCCACCATGCTGATCTCAAAAGCTCCTCCACAGAATTCAAGAGTTCCTCAAGAAGGAAGTTTTTCATTTGCTCATTTCTTCATGAAATCCTCATAAGTAAATTGTTCCTTAAAAATCACTGGGTTAAGTGACTTCTGAGTGTTTTTTTGTTTGTTTGTTTGTTTGTTTAAAATTTTATTTGCTTATTTGAGGATAGAGTCCATGCACGAGATCTGGGGCAGGGGGTAGCTGAAGAGGAGGAAGCAAACCCCCAGCTGAGCAGGGAGCCCAATGTGGGGCTCAATCCCAGAACCCTGGGATCATGACCTGAGCCAAAGGCAGATGCTTAACCTACTGAGCCTCCCCGTGGCGCCCCTGGTTTCTGAGTTCTAATTGGCTGTTGGCTTCTTATTTTAACTCAGACACCACAGCAGAGGCCCCATGTAAGTGCTTGACAGGCCCAGAGACATGTGCTTTCTTCTTCAAGGGGTGGGGCAGGGGGTGGGGGGATTGCTCTGCAGATAAGTAAGCACTGCTTCTATAAACTTTAATTATAAAATTTATCTCATTATGGCTGATTTTAAGGTTTTGTCCAGATAGTTGTAATTGTGTTAAGATTCTGTTGATTAAAGATGTACTTAGAGGAGTGCCTGGGTGGCTTGGTGTTCTCAGAGTCGTGGGATCTTAGTTCTTAGTTCTTAGTTAGTGTCATGTTCTCAGAGTCCTGGGATCGAGCCCTGCATCGGGCTCTCTGCTCAGCCGGGAGCCTTCTTTCCCTTCTCTCTCTGCCTGCCTCTCTGCCTACTTGTGATCTCATTCTCTCTCTGTCAAATAAATAAATAAAATCTTTAAAAAAGAAAAAAAAAAACCAGAAAAGATGTACTTAGAACCAGTGTGCAATTAGAAGTTTTAAGATGAAAGTTTTTTTTTTTAATTGCTCTTTAATACACTTCTAAATTTTGAGAACCTGGTCCCCTCCTCCTATCCCCAGGTAGTGATACAGTTGTTCTTGCTCTCGACTTGAGCTTGCCTTTCTGAAATCTCCCAAGTTTCCTAAACCTGGATCTACCACACAGAATATATGCTTTCAGATTCTTGTTTCCTCTCAACCCTGTTATTTCATGGACAACAGTCGACTAGGCTGACAAACTAATCAGGGCTAATGAATTCATATACTCATACATAACACTTTCAGGGAGATATGAGAATATTTTAAATGATATGAGAATATTTTAAATATTTAAAATTTTAAAATGAGCTTCAAGAGTCCAATCCAACTCAAAGAAGTCAATAAAAAGTGAAAATTCCATAAATCTTGGAAATCCAGTTGCACAGGTATTTTGGGCCATCAACAACTTTGGAAATTCTTGGAAATTTCATCACATATGCAATCACTCTTTCTCCTTAAGTCCCACCTCCACTTGAAGCTTGATGATCTTTATAATATGAAGATCTTTTTCATTGGTATTTTTTTGTAAGGGAATCTGACCACAGTAGGCTTTCCTGTTTTCTTGATACTCCAAATACATAGAACCTGAATTTTCATCCTCAAATGGGCTTTTGTATGTAGAATTCTCTCTTATCTTCTCTATGACAACTTACTATTAAGTAGGTTTGCCTAATTGCTATTCATATTAAACCAAGAGAGGATCAATTAAGAAGAGAATGACATATTATTACTGTCTCTAACCAGTGATAAATCATTTAGAATTAAATCAACCAGGAATTTTTAAGTGGTCTACACTATCACATATTCTATAAATTTATAGGATAAAACAAGATCAGCCTTACTTGGTCTAATAATTGCAAATCTGTAGACTTAACCAAAACAGAGTCAGAACTATTGGATATTAATCACATGCTTTTAAACTCCTGGATGACTATATTGTACTAGGATTTCCAATCTCATCATTGTGCAGCTCTTTGCTACATGCTCAAATGTGACCATCTCATTCTCTTACTTAAAATTCATTAACACAAGTTATGAGAACCTTCATAATCTAGACCTTGCCTGTTTCTCCAGCAATATCACTTTCTACACCCTCCTTCTTCCTCCATCTACCTGCTCTCTGTCATCAGGTATACTTCCCCTTCTGCTTTGATCTCCCTCCTCGCCTTCTCTCATCACCCACTCCCATTGTCTAGTTAAGGATAATTCAATTTTATGTATCTCAATAGATAGTACTTCCTCTAGAAATTCTTTTTTGCCTTCTCAAGTAGTTTAGATCCCTCTTCTTGTACATTTGACTTCCTCTATCAGCAGTTTCCACAGGCTATTCCAAAGGCCTATTTTTTTAATTTAATTTAATTTAATGTTTTATTTTTTGTTAACATATAATGTATTATTTGTTTCAGGGGTACAGGTTTGTGAATCATCAGTTTTATACAACTTACCTGTTTGTAAACTCCCCTATAGGGTAAATAACCTGAAAAGAAGACCATGTTTTAATAGGCCACTTTGTATCTCGGCACTAAGTGTCATAAGTAGCATGCATTAAGGAATTAAAAACAAATGCTGCATAGACAAATGAATGAGATGACTACACTCTACTTACCTTTTCCTGAATTTTAGCCATTTCATGCATATATGTGTATATATACATATATACACACATACACACACATATATAAATATATATACACACATATATTGATATACAGTATATATCCATACATGTATATAATCCATATGAAGTCAGTGCATGCATACAGATACTGATGAGTAATTTGTACATATATAAGTATACATGCACACACAAGCACTCATACATATTTATGGGAACACACACACACACAAGAAATGTCATCTTCTCACCCTAGGTTTTATAAAAGTTTCAGTTTATTTTGCATGTAACTGCAGCCTTTGTGTTTTATAACTTATAACCAAAGCAAAATGAAACTATAAAAGAGTCTTGGTTATATTTTTACAGGGGAAAAGTTTTAATTAAAAACACAACTGGCCTCAAAGAATGGAAATAGAATTTTGTTAAAGTTTGTCCCCCATGATGTATTTTAAATTAAAATTCAGTTTGTATGCATTCATTTAAAAATGTTTAGACCATCCTAAGCTAGAAAGGAGATGGCACAGAAACATCTGAAGGGCAGAGAAGAAAATGAACCATAGACTGCCCAAAGAACCTTAGTTGGGAGCACTTCATGAAGAAACTGAAGAAAAGGCTTTGCCTGCAAAGCAGGCAGAGTGAAGGTTTCCATCATGTTACGTCGTTTCTGTGTATAGGTCACTAGATCACAAGAGAGCCAGCTCTGGAAATTACTTATCAGTGCCAAAAGAACACTGTTCCAAAATTAATAATAAATTGCTTTAATATTTCTCCTTTCTATAAATTTACATTCATGCCATAGGTTTGGAACTATTTTTGAAATACTCCTGCTAAGGAAAGTTACCAACCCCACAAACTGTTTGTGAGAGTATTAGAAGTGCCAATTGAAACAGGAATGCAATAACTTTGTGAAATCGCATTATCTGTCAAGTTCTAAAGCTTATTCAGGTGCTTACTTAAACCCTTGGAACCCACAGGGAAATGAACATGGGATGACTTTTCATTCAGGTTGCCACAACATTTCAGTAGTGAAACTCCATCCTGGTCTACTAGACACCAAAAATAAAGTTCCAGCAGTAAAACAAGTGTCAACAAACCTCATGCTTCTGTGCAGAAATAGCAGGTACTAATAAGGTAACATCAGTACATTATAAATAATCCCTAGGACAGTCTCAAAAGGGGTCTACAGTATCAAACACGTGCAGCAGACAGAGAGTAAAGGCACCTCTGAGGCCATCCAGAAATGGCAAAGCAGAGTAGTTTATAGCAGAGGTTGTCTGAAATATACCCCTCAGTTCCCGATGCCAACGGCCACACTTCGGAGGAAATCACCAAGACCTTTCATTATTTGATGGGACAAGCAGACAACAGGAATGTCTCAGTGTCAGAGCTTTTAATGAAAGAAATTAATATTAATCAACACATCTTAACTCAGTTGACAGTTTAAAAGTTGGAATGAAGCATGTCATTCAGGCTAGGAGGTCCTTGGTCCAAGTTAAACAAACTAAAGGAGAATGTCTGGTTTTAAGAATGCTTGTTCTATACCCTAATAGGACTATGCTTTCAACATTAGAAATACCCAGGTGCTAAATTAATCTTGTTATTTTATTTGAATGACTTAGTCAATGGGTAAATTTATTCAGATTAGAAAAACATGATATCAATATCTAGTGGCAAAAATGTATAAATGATGCTATTAGACACTTGTTTGTCCCTCTAGATTTTGGGTTACTTAATTGTATATCCTGTGTCTGAAGAGATATGTGCCTCACATATAACAAGCATTCAACTTCATATTTGGTGAATAAATAGAGGTTGGCTAATAAATATAGGAATGGCTAATAATACAGAGACTGTCAAAGAGGCACTTGGCTGTCTCAATTGGTTAAGCATCTGCCTTTGGCTCCATCATGATCTCAGGGTCCTGGGATCCAGCCTCATAGGTCTTTCTGATCAATGGGGAGTTTGCTTCTCCCTCTCTCCCTTTCCCTTCCCCTCCCCACTGCTCGTTCTCTCTCTCTCAAATAAATAAAATATTTAAAAAAAGAGAGAGAGAGGCTGCCAAAAATAAAGTTTTCACCAATTAACAAACAATTTAAGGAAATAAGATGTTTTAATTTGTCAATCGATTATTATTTACCAAAGAGTAAACACTTTTTAATAAAAATTAGCATACAGTGATGTCAGCACATCAGCAAAAACTCAGAATATGGAATTGAAAACTTTGTCTCTCCATAAAGCAATTTTTAAAAATTGGAAAAACTGTCAGAATCAACTTTTCATACCTTGAAATTAACCAAAGTCTTGAAGTTCCCAGTGCCTGAAAGAAGAGAATGGACCTCAGTCACAAAGAATTATAATTATCTCTTCTGACCCAATGACTCTCTAGAAGACAGCACAAAGGTTTGTCTTTATTTCACTTACTGGAACTGACCACCTTATATATATATATATATATATTTATTATTTTTTTAAGATTTTATTTAATATTTGAGAGAGAGCAAGAGCAGGGGGAGGAGCAGAGGGAGAGGGAGAAGCAGACTCCCCAGTGAGCCGGGAGCTCAATGCAGGACTGGATCCCAGGACTCCGGGATCATGACCTGAGCCAAAGGCAGCTGCTTAATCGACTGAGCCACCCAGATGCCCCATGCTACATTGTATCTAAAGCCTATTTCTACTTCCCCTGGAATTTGTCAAGAATATTTACAGCTGAGGTGATAAATAACAGTGAGGCAAATAATAGCCTAAACATAAAGCTTGGAGGAAAGGCTGGGAATGAGATATCCATATGGGCTTTGTAAATCTTCAACATTTTTCTGGGAATCTAGAAATTCATGCACATGCTTATGGCTGTGCACACGCTCAGGAAAGACCTGAGAAGGCCCTAGACTGTCATGTCCTAATAACCTTAAAGCTCTAAAAAGAAGTAGGAAGTACAGGCTAAGGTACAATTTTAACCTGTTTGGATGAGCACTGATCTTGTGGCCAACACATACAGAGACCCTTGTGAATTAATGGCAGATTGTTTTGGTTCTAGATATGTAAAGAAATCTCAAAAAAAAAAAAAATCAACCTAAGAAGAGTGAGATATGTACAGTAAAACTACAAAAAGTTATTGAAAGAAATTAAAAGTAATCTAAATAAATGGAAAGAGCTTCCATATTTATAAATGGGAAGAGTTTAATATTGTTAAGATGGCAATACTCCCCAAATATCAGGCTTTGCAGATTCAAGGTCATCCATGTCAAAATCCCAACTGTTTTTACTCCTAAGTGAAGGAGCTGATCCTAAATTCATGTATAAAAGGACACAGAATAGCCAAAGCAATCTTTAGAAAGAAATCACTGTGAGTGACAGTTAGCCTTATACTGAATGTTTAAAATAACTTATCTGAGTCAGCAGGGAATAACAATAACAAGCAATGGGTAAAACGATCTCAGTATTGTCTCCTGTATGTAGATTTTGCTTTCCCTTTTATTTTTTTTTAATATTTATTTATTTATTTGAGAGGGAGGGAAAGAATGCTGGTGCGTGTACACTAATAATTCAATTATTAATTCAGCATGCTTTATATGTTTATTTTTCCATAGGCTAGGGCCTTTAAAATCAATTGCAAATGGACTTCCGTTTTCTATATCCCCACTTGCCCAGGTTGTTATTTATAAAACTGATATCGCATCTTTCTTGGAAGCACTCTGTTCCCATTTTTGAGGAGTACATTTGGCAATATTTTTTGTATATTCATCTAAAGTAGCACACGCTCTGGGAGCTGGTAATATTTCACTGGGCAGTGATGGTATTTTTCATGCCTACCAAGCTAAATATAACAAAAAATTATGGAATCAGGCAAAGGTGTAAGGTTGGCAGAAATTTCCCTTTTTAGTTACATCATCTACAAGCTTTCAAAATTATCAGCTTACATATTCCTCTATCTGGGTTCTTGTTTCCATACTCCCATCAGCAGACATCCTGGCAGGTAAGATGAAACAGAAGCATGAAAAGTCAGGCAATGAGAGTTGGAAAAATCTTGAGAGATAAATCTTGTTTCACAACTCTCTTTTTCTGTTCCCCCTACCACCTCCCCGCACCAACCCTCCAGGCCCACTAGACTTTAATTTTACACAAGCAGAAACTTCTTCTGGAAGAAAAGTCTGGTGTTTTGTTTTGTTTTATGATAATAAGAAGAGTTTGTTGAAACCATGGAAAATAAGTAAAAAAATAAGTACTGTAATAAAAATACCCAGAATTACTTTCAATAGTAGATTAAAAGAATACAGGAAATAAAGCTGTGTCATAACCTAAGAGAAAGCAAAATTAAGAACACATTATATTTGCAATAGTCAGAAGTTATTCTGACTTTTAAACAAAAAACTAGTTAGAAAAATATTTTCTAGCAGATTCTTAGTGTCTGGATAGAAATACTGAAAAAGAACAAAGAGTTATTTTCTTAAAGCTTGAATTCCAATAGTTGGTAATAATAGCTACAATAATTGAGGAAAACTCAAATACACATTGCATTGATTTTTGAAATAAATCTTTCAATCTTCACTGAATCCTTTTAAAACATCTTTTGTTTTAAAACATCTGGTGAATACAGGCAAGTATCCTGAGATTTAAATGAATTATGCCTATCGGGAAACAGGAAAGTCATGTTCAATGTGCTATTTTTCCTCTTAAAATGTGACTATAAATTATGGTCAGAGTGTAAGGATTTAATTATTAATTAACATGCCAAAGCTTCCCAGCTTGCCTGTTCACAATTTTTTAGTGTCTCACTTGCTCTGCCCTGAATCACAGGTCTGTAAAGGCTGGACACACATTTCCTAGGCAGGTTTGCTGGGAGAGAAATCAGATTCAGGTTCAGCCGGCAAGAAGAAAGTCAATAAGATTCTGAAAGTGGAATGGAAACACATCCTCTCTTTCTGCCTGCAGTGCTGCCATTTTCATGGTATCTAGTACACCTGGGGGAGTGCAGTAGCCTCTGTTCTAGAAATCTTCCACCCACTGACTTGCTTCAGACAGTTGGGGGTAACAGCAGGGGTTACTTCCAGTGACAGACCAGGACAACAACATTACCTTTTGGATGACCTGAAGCTAAGCAAAACCTCAGAGCTACTTGTTGTGTTCACATACATTTGATTCAACAACTCTCCCACCGACTTTGGAAGTATCTAACTCCCTGTGTAAATCAATTACCTGTATTAAAACTCTTCCTTCTTGAAAGTGTTTTCTGTCATTATGACCGAACCTCGAGCAGTAACAGTAGCATGTAAATGAATGCTCATCTTGAGAGATTTCTGCCTTTATTCTAATGAGATGCCATTGCTCAAAATATTTTTAGCACGATGGCCTAAATAAGTGTCTCAATCTTCGGGTAACGTTGATTGGAGTGTCAAAATTCTGTCATTTCAGAATGGATTTGATTTAAGAAACAGCTAGATGTTTGAATTTAAGGTTAGATAAGGCAAGTACTTTTTATAGATTGAATTATGTCCCCCCAAAATTCATATTTTGAAGTCCTAACCCCCAGTATCTCAAAATGTAACTGTATTTAGAGATAAGGACTTAAAGAAATAATTAAGTTAAAATGAGGTTATTTAGATGGATCTAATCCAATAGGACTGGTGTCCTTGTAAGAAGAGATTTAGAAACACACATGTACAGAGGAAAGACCATGTTTAGGGAGGAGGAGAAAGCCATCTACAAGTCAGAAGACAGAAACCTTAGGACATACCTATCTTGCCAATACCCTGGTCTTGGGGTTGTAGCTTCCAGAGCTGTAAGAAAATGAATTTCTGTTGTTAAGCCACCTAGTGTGTGATTTTGTTGTGGCAGCTCTAGCACTAATCCAATACTATTTTGGATGTGAAATATATGTGAGTGTAAGACATTAGACTTCATTCTAGAAAGAGTCTCATAAGATGTCTCTAAGGATAATTCTAAGAGAAGTCCATAAGTGTGTATTAAGGAAAGACCATAACGTATACGTAAACCTCCCAAGGTGTATTCTTTTGTCAGGAATAGCATTCATTTAAATGACCTTACACAAGATTTATCTTAAAGTCCTGTTTACACCACTGAAAGTTTGTGTGAAGAAAATACACATGCAAATAAGATTTACATTTACATCAATAGATAGATGGTCAGATAGACATATAACATAAATTACCATATCACCATAAATTACCATATCATACAGGGACAAGTACTAAACCAACATTTTTAAATTAGCTAATCACCTTAGGAAACTGGGAAAAATATTGGACAGAACCCTGTAAGCTGCTCCATGATTGCAAAAATGTAAACCAAAGGGTCATAGCTGTCTTTTTCATTTTGTGATGCAAAAAATACGGCATGCTATCCTCCAGCATATCATTTGATACTACACTAAAGACAGACTATTGAAAATAGTGTTCTGACCACCGATGTTCTTATAAAGAAAAAGCAGAGAACTTGACCTTGTAAGGTGTGGGATTTTGACAGCATTGCAATTTGTGAGATACGAATACATTTTTAAGACAAGATAGGTAATCCATCAAATCCATCAAGTACAAAATAGTGAAAAATAACTGTAATACACTGGCACAATTCAAAATAAATCTAATCATTGTTATTAAATTTCTTATAGTTGGTCTTCCCTTTGTGGCTGCAATTTAAATATTATTTTCAGAACAAGTACTACATTTGCATGATTCACAAATAAGTATATAAAGGTATGCAAATCTTTTCTACCATCACTGTACCACCTCACTCTTGTCCCCACCTTGGGAAGTCACTCTCCTGAGTTTCTAATTCTCCTTCCATAATTACTCATTATATATATATATATATATATATAGAGAGAGAGAGAGAGAGAGAGATACACATACATATGCAGACTACATACACACACACACACGTATATATGGAATTCTTAATATACATAAGGGAACATGTTATAGGCAGTTTAAGGTAGTTACTTCTCAGTACATAATAATCTCCCTTTTATAGATATATCTATATCTAAGATATATATATGGATATATCTATAGATATATCCATATCTAAGCAATAAAATATTGCTGGAAATTCGTACTTTTTCTAGTCTGTTTCTGTTATCAATAATGCTTCAAAGAGTAACCATTAGAGATAGTGAATTCCTATAAAACCATAACAGGGGCAAAATTTCAATTGTATAAAATATAGTGTTGCGTTTTTGCAAATTAATGGAAACTGGGATTTTTCATTCAGTCTTTCAGCTAGCATATGTAAACAAAAGCAAAAACAGAAAAGTGTTTCCATGTAATCGCTTTGTATATGTGGAAAATAGAACAATTACCACAACAAAAAGCATGCAGTTATACAGTTTTACTTTCCACAGTTTTATCCATGGTTTTACTTTCCACAGTTTTAGCTACCCATGGTCAACCATGGGTCCAGAAGCAGATGATCCTCCTTCTGATGCATTGTCAGAAGGTCAGTAGTAGTCCAGTGCTACATCACAATACCTATGCATTCACCCCACTTCAGCTCATCATAGGCATTTTATCATCTCATGTCATTGCAAGAAGAAAGGTGAATACAGTACAGTAAGATTTGGTGGAATGGGGAGGGAGAGAGGGCCCATACTCACACAACTCTTATTACACTATACTGTTATAACTATTCTATTTTAATGTTAGCTATTGCTGTTAATCTCTTACCATGCCTAACTTATAAATCAAACTTTATCATAGGTATTTATGTATAGGAAAAAAACATAATATTTATAGGGTTTCGTATCATCTGCAGATTCAGGCATCCACTTGGATCTTGGAACATATCCCCCCATGGATAAGAAGGGTCTACTGAACTTCCCTGCGATAGCCCCAAGTGACCATTGGACTTTTAATTCCAAATATCACCCTGTTTCTCATGCAGAGTAGACTGTTTAGTCCACTCCCACTTAAAAATAGAGCCAAAGGTCAAGAACATTATGGTTCATTCCAAATAACATCCCAGATGTTATAAAGGGAGTTTACTTCATTGTCAAATTGCCATTTGTTGGGCTGTACAACTTTATTCTTTATCCATGAAAGCTCAAGTTTCCCTAGTTTTGCCAACTGAGTTGCAAATACATTTTAATACACTCAGTATTGTACCAAAAAAAAAAGAATAGAGAATTTGGTGAATTTACCTGTATTTATGTTTTAATGTAACAGGTCTTCCTAGTGGTATATGATTAGCCTTTATTTTAGATCATTGTTGGCCCATACTGCAACTATCCTCCTTCACTTTGTGAAGCACTACTTGATGAGGTAACCAAGTGACCTTATACCTCACCAGACACAGGAATTTCCAATGAAGACAGTTATGTCTCTGCTCCAATGTAGTTAATCTAAAAGTCCCTCAAGTCTTAGGTGTTAGTGATGGCAAAAAACCATATTAGGTCATCCAGACCATCCCTTGGCAAGACTCATTTCAACAGTATTTGATGTTTGCTTTTCTACTTTGTCCAGTCCTATTGACTTCAACATTTTAAAATTTAAAAGGCACACTGGGGAATCCCAAAATTTTCTTCTCAAAGCAAATCAGCAGATTATAAAACATTGAAAAGTATAAGAATCTTTTTCCCTAAATCCCAAGAGACAAAAATGTTCTGTTTCCAGCAAAGTAAAATGCTTATTTATATTTCTCCTAGAGATTTCAGTCAAATATGTTTAATTGCTGAATATTTTTAATACTAATCATAATATCTGTTACTTGTTATATGTAAGTATGAATTGACATTAATATTCTGGAAATTACTGTGTTGACAAACCTATCTGAAATGGCCCTTTTGGTGTCACATTGGGAAAATGGTCAACACAGCTAGATTGGAACAATGAGATCAAAGTTTTTTGTTTGTTTATTTGTTTGTTTTTAAAGATTTTATTTATTTGTCAGAGAGAGAGAGCACAAGCAGGGGGAGCTGCAGGGAGAGGGAGAAGCAGGCTCCCCGAGTAAGGACCTCCACGCAGGGACTTGATCCCAGGACCCTGGGATCATGACCTGAGCGAAAGGCAGACACTTAAATGACTGAGCCACCCAGGTGCCTCGACACCAAAGCTCTTGATTTTGAGGCACAGCACTGAACTGCTGGAATATTGGGCACACAATAGCAGTGACAGTCCCAGAGTTCACAGACCCACCATCAAGTAGATACTGCAAAATAATCAGACAGGATAGAAGCTGACTTGGAATCCCTAAGAAAGCTGGAAATCCTGACCACCCAGTTTTTATTAGTGCGGATACTATACAAAAGGCACATGTAAATTAAGTCAGAACTCAGAAATGCTGCATTTATATCTACAGACTTTTAGCAATAAAAGCTGCTTTATTTCTGACTCTAACTTAATGACCCTACTTAATGATTTAGGACTAGATATGTGAAACATACATAATACCACTTTATGATTTCTGCTTCTGATAATGGCCGAGTAGTGTGCTGCAGACTAATCTTCTGCCAAGAGTAACTAGAAAAACTGGAAAGTATTTTAAATCTGTTTGGAAATACTGGACCACTATTAATGCAGTAGCAATTTGAGGGGCCATGATTATAGGGGAGAAATAAAGAAAGCTCAGAGAATATATTTTGGTCCATTCTAAACAGTTTTCATATGCCTTTTGGTAAAAATATATATGCATTTCTCTCAAGTTTATACCTAGGATTAGAACGATGTGTTACAGAGTATTTATATCTTCATTTTGGTAAACTGTGCCAAAGGTTTCAAAAATGGTTGTATAAATTTATACTCCTACAAGCAATGGAAGAGAGTTCTGTTTGGTCTATATTCAGCTAACATTTGGCATTTAGACACTTGTATTTGTCAAAAGAAAACATTAGGAGAGTAAAAACAAATAAACAAGAACAAAAGAATGGAAGATAGTTGCAAAGCACATATCTGATGACAAACTTATACATAGAATATATAAGGAATTCCTACACATTAATTAAATGGGCAGATAATGAGAAAAAAATGGTACAAAAGACTTGAATATGCACTTTACAAAACAGAATATCTTAATTGATATTTTCATACTAAAAAGTGCTCAATTTCACTACCTATCAGAGAAATGTAAGTCAAATCCACAGTAAGATACCTCTATACATATCAGAATCTTTACTATTAAATTCAGAAAATACCAAGTTTTTAATCAAAATAGAAAGTTGATCTTCAAAATGAGAATAGATAAACTCTACAACATTATTTCACTAGCCAAATATAGGATATTTCTCAGCATTAAAAAAGATAAATGATGGGGCACCTGGGTGGCTCAGTGGGTTAAGACTCTGTCTTCAGGTCAGATCATGATCTCAGGGTCCTGGGATTGAGCCCCACCTAGTAGTGGGGTGGGGGTATGGCCGGCGGGGGGGGTCTTTGCTCAGTGGGGAGTTTGCTTCCCTCCCTCTCTCCGCCTGCCTCTCTGTCTACTTGTGATCTCTGTCTGTCAAATAAATAAATAAATAAATAAGCCTTATAAACAAAAAGAGGTAACTAATAAGAATACATCACAACACATTTTT
Source organism: Neogale vison (assembly GCF_020171115.1). NCBI lineage: Eukaryota > Metazoa > Chordata > Mammalia > Carnivora > Mustelidae > Neogale > Neogale vison. The sequence goes on along the minus strand of NC_058101.1, from coordinate 84,122,846 downwards.
TAAAAAATCCATGAATCCATTAAATGACAAGAACTAATTTAATGTAAGAATGAATCTAATAAATGATTATCAAAGCATATTAATGCCATTTAATGAAAGTATGTTGGGGAACAGAACACAAATTCAACATATGATCTTATACATAACTTAATGAATTGCTTTCACAATTGAAAGCGCTGGCAAGCATTACTTTAACCAACTAATCAAACTGAGTCACCAAAAAATGGAATGAAGGAATGTCAACATAATACAACAAGAAGTACACAGTATTACCTAATTATTGCAAAATTCTTGATGAAACTCTTTAGTCTGAATCTAACCATTCGGATACAATTCCTCAAGTCCAAAAGTATTTTAAATCAAGTCCAAAATATAAGATGTTTTATAAGACACCTAACTTTTTAAATGACAAAGTCACAAAAGACATACAAAGGTAGATGACTGTTCCAAACTAAAGGAAAGTAGGTACATGAAAAACAAATGCAATATATTGACACTGGTTATATTCTAAATGGAACATTTTTGAAAAAATCACAGAAATTGTAGAATGGACTACATTTTAAAACTATACTACTGAATCAATGCTAAAAATAATATTCTTATTTATATTAATACTATGGTTATAGAGAATGCCTTTGTTCTTAGGATATGCAAGCTAAAATATTCAGAGTGAAATGTCATGATATCTGCAAATTAGTTTCAAATAATTCAGCAAGAAGAACAAAAGCACAGGGTGCCTGGATGTCTCAGTCAGTCAAGAGTCTACCTTCAGTTAAGGTCATGATCCTAGGGTTCTAGGATCTAGTCCCATGTAAGGCTCCCCGCTCAGTGGGGAGTCTGCCTCTCTCTCTGCCTCTGCACCTTCCCCCTGCTTGTACTCTCTCTCATGTTCTCCCTCTCTCTCTCTCTCTCAAATGAATAAATAAAATATTTTAAAAAAGAACAAAAGCATAGGTGGATAGATGGACAGACCAACAGAAAAACATTAGTAGAGAAAGAAAATGCAACAAACTGTTAAAAACAGATCTACCTAGGTTAGAGATATATTTTGCTGTGTTATTTTCGAATCTACTCGAGGCTTGAATATTTTCAAAATAAAGTTGGAGAAGAAGAAGGAAAAGACATTTTAGATAACAACAGCAACAAAACCTCTAGAGAGGATTCAGTACCAGAAGAGATATACTAAAGTAAATACTAAAAGTTCTTCAATTAGAAGAAAAATGAATCACGATTGGAAGCACAGAGATGAAGAAAGGAATACAAAACAATAAAAAGGGTAAATATTTGGTAATTACAAATGAATACTGGCCTTATAAAACCATCCTAGTAAGTTGTGGAATTTGAATTATTAGAGACTATTAAAATACAAGAAAAGAATAAAACAAAAGGCAGGAGGTAAAAATGGACTTCAAATGTTCTGAGGTCCTCACATTGCCCCAAACCTTAATTTATATAAGTCACAATGTTTTTTTGTACACCCATTAGCAACAACAAAAAGAACAGCTAGAGAGCGTATAATGCTCAGCCAAATGAAGAAGAAAGAATGGAATAGCAACAAAAATAGCAACAATAAATAATCCAAAAAGAAGAGAGAAAGGAGAGAAGAAATGACACAGGCCAAATAGAAAATAGAAAACAATTAATTACATGGTAGGTTTAAACCCACATATTTTATTTTATTTTTATTTTTTTTCCAATTTATTTATTTTCAGAAAAACAGTATTCATTATTTTTTCACCACACCCAGTGTTTTAAATGTAAACAGTCTTAAGGACTCCAAATTAAAAGCCAAGATTGTCAGTCTGGGTACCATTAGTTTTAAGAAGTTCTCTATAGAAAATCAAAGCCTAATTTACAGACCTTTCCTATAGTAATCAGAACACCAATGAGAGAAAAGAGGATGGTCAGAAGAAAAAGTGATTATATAGTAGTTAATATTTCTTATAACAGATTTTCCAATGGCATTTTTATAATTTTATAACTTTCTAGAATAATGAATATGTCTGCTTACATGTCATCAGTTGTAATTTAAAAAAGGACAATTTATTTTAATCTCTTTTTGTGAATTTGGAAATGGCATACACACCTCTGTAGAAAGTCTGGGATTTTCAGATCGAAATCTACAGAGATTTTTTAAAAATATGAAATAAACATCAGGTTTCATTTGAAATGCTCAACACTTTTAATGCCTTTAAACTGATAACATACTGATTATATTTAAATAGTATGGGGACGTCTGGGTGGCTCAGTTGGTTAAGCATTTGCCTTTGGCTCAGGTCATGATCCCAGGGTCCTGGGATGGAGTTCCACATTGGGCTCCTCGCTCAGTGGGGAGTCTGCTTCCCCCCTGCCTGTCATTCCCCCTGCTCGTGCTCTCTCTCTCTCTCTGACAAATAAATAAATAAAATCTTTTAAAAAATAAATAAATAAAAATAAATAGTACAAAAATAGTGGAGTTTAATTTTTAAAATCCCTTAAAAATACTTTGTTTTTTTAAAAATAAATGTCACAGCTAATTATAAAAAAAACTTTGAAATGAGGATTTTTGTGACTATTAGTTAAGTCACAGATGATCATCCATACTTTATGTCTGTCACTGAAAAAAATCAGATATTCTTAGTAATAACAAACTTCCCCTTATTAAAAATGTAATAATACCCAAGATGAACTGTTTTGAATTCCAATGTTAATATGTAGAGAAAATATTAATAATTTCCTTTTAACATAGAAGCATAGAAAATTCTACCTTGTTAATCAAAGAAGACCAAGAGCCCAAAACAAACCTAAAATAATAAGTCATCTTTTTAATCATTAGTATCTTGAATCAAATTTTCCATTTTCCTCCTATTTCCCTTGATTTCTTTGTTGCAATTTTGTATGTTTGTGATCTAGAAAATTGCTCTTAGAATAGAAAATAATATAATCCAGAATGAAACTGCTATTGACCATAATTCCACATTTTCTGTCATAGATGTAGATATAAAATAAAATTTTAAAACTATTTTTAGAAACTGTGAACTTTCAGATAAATCATGAAGAATTATTTATATCAAAGCTTCCAGAGTTATTCTAAAATTAATGTTATAATATACATCTTTTATTTCAAACCATTTTCTTATAAAATTTATTTTTAAGTAAACTGTATGCCCAAAGTGGGGCTTGAAGTCTCCCCTCCTAGACTGAGTCACATGCTCTACCAACTGAGCCAACCAGCCACCCTTGCTACATTTTAAAACTTTACATTTAAATCACTATAAATTAGAAGTCATCAGGAATTAAAACATAATCTTTGGTCTTGTTTTCATATTAGACAAGCTATTACCCCCTCAATACATATGGGCCTAAAATGAACAGAACTATTTTTTTCTTATAATTATGATAATGATAAAAATTAGCTTTAAGTAATACTGGACAATTTTCGAAATGTTTCTCACTACTTTATTTGGCCCTCACAACAACCTTGTGACTAGGAAGAAGTAAAAGGACAATTCCCACCATTTTATAGATAAAGAAATAAAGCTCTAAGAAATTTATATAAATGTAAGTTAGATGGTTATTGATGAGTTAACTTGAAGTAAGACAAATTATTTATTTATTATCCAACATATATTAAGTACTGCCAGTGTTCAAGATCTCTTCATTCATCGTTTGGAAATATATATAGTCACATGTTTTATTGCTGCTATTATTGCATGTAACAGTGATGGTAATGTGCATGAGCACATACCCACAGAAGAAGAGAAAAAGGGAAAGAAGAGTCAGATAAAGATGATAAAACTAAAGATTACCTAAAGAAGAATTTCACAAGACAAGAAGTCCAAATATCATAGCCAAGAAGAGAAAGGTCTTTTTGAAGAAATAAAAGTGGCTAACTGGAAATCCAAAAAACTAGAAAGAAGGTCATTTACGTCTTTGCTAATAGAGTCCATTTTGCTAAACTATAAAACAATTTGAGGAAACCCACACTGAAACCAAGTTTGGAATATATTTCTACATTAATATGTCATTTTTTATACAACCTATTTATTCCCTAACATAATGATAACATGAAGACAATTAAATAGGTATAGGTAGATATATCTTAATTATATAGATAATCTTTTCAATTCCAATTCACTTACAGTCTTACGGTCTCCTTAATACAATGTTTCAATTCCACGATAAGTTCAAAAAACAATTTAGGAAATTTTGACTATTCCTAAATTTCTCTGTGAAGCTATCCTTCAGTAACCTTGCATGTCAGCCAATGAAGTTAGACCACGAAAAGATTACTGAGACTACTGATGCTAATGCATTTGGTCTCTGTTACACAGGCTATTATTGTGAAAGTGGATTATTACCATGAGCTGAGTTCAAGTTTGGAAGAGCCAGTTAATGGATTATCATAGTGGCTCAAAGAATCATTTTGCTACAGTGGTAACATATAATAGGACATACTTGATTTGCAGAAAAATTAAAATGCATGGATAAAAATAATGAGGATAATACTAAAAATAGCACCTATCTACTCTCTTTCAGTGACTTTAGGTCTTATCAGGCCATCCCTATCCACTCTGATAACCTCTTACCAAAAGGCTCAGGTAGAAAGCTACCGTCTCACAGTTTACTAAATGTTCCCTACTTGGTATCTCCACCTCATGGCCCTAGATATAAATATGCTTCATCAGTAGTAACTTTTTTGATTGCTACCAGACTCATATAACCTGTAAAATATTTTTCTAGATCACACAGAGTTACATAGTTATCAATACCTTTAAGCTAACTGTGCCTAAGCATTATGTTTATATTATATATCTTTCTAGATTTATATCTAAATTTAGGTTCTAAGCAGGTGTTATGCTAATAAATGATTTCTAATCAGGGAAAGTTTCTCTTTTAAACACGTGGTCTTTTTCCAAAAGCAAGAGTGTGGAAAGGGACACGTATAGTAAGGAAGAAGGGAAAACATCATATAGGGATTATCCAGATGAACCAAAATAAGAAATAATGGAAACTTCATCTATTAGAGTGCCAGATCTAGGGTTTTACCACTTAGTATCCTGAGCATATGTTCTTTGTGTGTGAATACACGTTAAATGAATATCAAATGGTATGTCATATCAAGAAACAATGGTGACTACTATTAAAGGATCTATGAGAATGGGAAAAATTATATATTTACATGTATTCATATTATATATACATATATTTACTTTACAGTATCATCAATTAAATTTAACTATGTCAATGATAAATAACTTCAAAAATGCCATAATTAGGGCGCCTGGGTGGCTCAGTGGGTTAAGCCGCTGCCTTCGGCTCAGGTCATGATCTCAGGGTCCTGGGATCGAGTCCCGCATCGGGCTCTCTGCTCAGCAGGGAGCCTGCTTCCCTCTCTCTCTCTGCCTGCCTCTCCGTCTACTTGTGATTTCTCTCTGTCAAATAAATAAATAAATAAAATCTTTTAAAAAAATGCCATAATTATGTGTATCATTGCACATATCAGATTAAAATACACATATTTCATTTGATTTACCACCAAGATGTGTCCTTTATTGACCTGTATGTAGCATGATGTACAATTTATAACTTTCTGTTATAGTTATGAACATTGCCAATGTCCATAATTCATTTGTTGAACACTCTTGAATTTTGTTTTTTTATTTGGTGTTTTTGAGAATTTTTTCATTATGTATCAGTTTTAATCCACTTAAAGCTGAGTAATTGTTTTGTTTCCTTCTCAAAGATGCTCTATAGACTATGAGGTTAGTATACTAATTATTTAAATTTAAAAATAAAATTTTGGGGGACAAGATGGCGGGGTACTAGGAAGAGGCGTCTTTTCAGCTGGTACCCCAAAGTGAGCTGATTACCTACCAAAGAACTCTGATCACCCATGAAATCAGCCTGAGATCAGAATTATACACGTCTGGACCTCTACAGGGGCAGAAGACGCCAGTGAGCAGGTAAAGCGGAATGGGAACAGCGGACTGATATCGGAAGATAAAAGGGGGAGGGAGCCACCAGAGGCGACCGGTGGGAAAGTCATACCCCGATACGAGCGAGAGCGCCCTGCGTCTGGGGACCAGCATTAACTCGGAGACTGGTTGAAAGCACTCCAAAAGAGCAAAGGATCGCGGGGGCGGCTAGGGACAGGGGCTTGAGTCCCCGGTCCCAGACGGCCTCCCCGGCGCGGAGACAGAGAGAGTGCGGCGGAGAAACCGGCTCCTGGTCCCTAAGCCGCCAGCGTGCCCCAGAGCGCGGGGTTCCGGCTCCTGTGAGGGGATGGGAGCCGGTCTGCAGAACGCGCGCTAGCCCTACCACAAAGCTTGAGATGCGCGTGCACGTCGCTCCAGCTCTCCTGGGTTTCTAAGGCCCTGGGGCGCTTCTTGACCCGGGCCATTGTTTCAAAGTCTAAGCCGCGCACCCGCGAAACTCTTCCCCGGACAGAGGCGCGCAAAAGCCCAGCCTGCGGCTTACGGACCAGCGCCCCGTTCTCAGTGCCCCAGACGCGCGCCCGACCCACAGCCGCCTCTGAAAAGAGGTGCGCGCAAGCCGGGCACTCCCAGCCCCGGCCAGCGGCAAAATCTCAGTGTGCGATCGCTGCTTGGAACCTCTCTGGCGGTCAGGAGCTCCCAGACAGCCGCCACTGCCTTGGCTTTGGGGACGAGCAAAAGATCCTGCGCCCCCAGGGTCTCCAACTTGGAACCTGCACTGCCAGCGTCCAAGGGGGAATTTATTCAGCTTCTGCACCCAGACTGAGGCTTCTGAGACGGAGATCAGGAAGTGCTCCAGGGTGCACCTTGACTGCACCAGAGTTGATACATCCAGCTACATCTGTTCAGTCTTCTCCCACCAAAATGACTAGGAGGAGGAATGCCCAACAGAAGAAAAATACAGAGGATGGACCTTCTGCAACAGAGCTAACGGCTATCAACATAGACAATATGTCGGAAAGAGAATTCAGGCTAACAATTATCCAGGCAATAGCTAGGTTGGAGAAAGCCATGGATGACCAAACAGAATTGATTAGAGCCGAACTGAAAGCGACCAGACAGGATGTTCACAATGTTAGGGCGGAGCTTAAAGCTACCAGGGAGGAGGTCCACAATGCTCTCAATGAGTTCCAATCCAATCTAAACTCTCTCAAAGCTAGGGTAACTGAGACAGAAGATAGAATTAGTGATCTGGAAGACAAACAGATAGAGAGAAAGGATCAGGAGGAAGCCTGGAACAAACAGCTTAGATCCCACGAAAGCAGAATTAGGGAAATAAGTGATGCCATGAAGCGTTCCAACGTCAGAATTATTGGAATTCCCGAAGGGGAGGAGAAAGAAAGAAGTCTAGAAGATGTCGTGGAACAAGTCCTTCATGAAAACTTTCCGAATCTCGCGAATGAAACCAGCGTTCATGTACTAGAGGCTGAACGGTCTCCACCCAAGATTATACACTCCAAAAAAACATCACGACACCTGATAGTCAAATTGAGAAATTATAATTGTAGGTATAATCTCTTGAAAGCCGCCAGGGCAAAGAGGCTCCTTACTTACAGAGGGAAGCCCATCAGAATAACGTCAGACCTGTCCACAGAGACCTGGCAAGCCAGAAGAGGCTGGCAAGATATATTCAGGGCACTAAATGAGAAGAACATGCAGCCAAGAATACTTTATCCAGCAAGACTGACATTCAAAATGGATGGAGAGATAAAGAGTTTCCAAGACCGGCAAGACTTAAAAGACTATGCAACCACCAAGCCGATACTGCAGGAAATATTAAGGGGGGTTCTATAAAAGAGGAAAAATCCCAAGAATAGCATTGAACAGAAATATAGAGACAGTCTACAGGAAGAAAGACTTCAAAGGTAACTCGATGTCAATAAAAACGTATCTATCAATAATCACTCTCAATGTGAATGGCCTAAATGCACCCATAAAACGGCACAGGGTTGCAGATTGGATAAAACGACAGGACCCATCCATATGCTGTCTACAAGAGACCCATTTTGAACCTAAAGATACACGCAGACTGAAAGTGAAGGGGTGGAGAAGCATCTTTCATGCCAATGGGACTCAAAAGAAGGCTGGGGTAGCGATTCTCATATCAGATAAATTAGACTTCAAACTAAAGACTGTAGTCAGAGATACAGAAGGACACTACATAATCCTTAAAGGGACTATCCACCAAGATGATCTAACAATTGTAAATATCTATGCTCCCAATATGGGAGCAGCCAATTACTTAAGAAAACGGTTAATCAAGATAAAGAGTCATATTGATATGAATACACTAATCGTAGGTGATCTTAACACGCCTCTTTCAGAATTAGACAGATCATCGAAGCAGAAAATCAATAAAGAAACAAGAGCATTGAATGACACATTGGACCAGATGGACCTCATAGATATATACAGAACATTCCACCCTAAAACAGCAGAATACTCATTCTTCTCAAGTGCACACGGAACCTTCTCCAGAATAGACCACATACTGGGTCACAAATCAGGACTCAGCCGATACCAAAAGACTGAGATTATTCCCTGCATATTCTCAGATCACAATGCTTTGAAACTGGAGCTCAATCACAAGGAAAAGTTCCGAAGGAACTCAAACACCTGGAAGCTAAAGACCACCTTGCTTAAGAATGCTTGGATCAACCAGGAGATCAAAGAAGAACTGAAACAATTCATGGAAACCAATGAGAATGAAGACACTTCGGTCCAAAACCTATGGGATACAGCAAAGGCGGTCCTAAGGGGAAAATATATAGCCATCCAAGCCTTGCTCAAAAAAATTGAAAAATCCAGAACACACCAGCTGTCTTTACACCTTAAAGAACTGGAGGATCAACAACAAATCAAACCAACTCCACACATAAGAAGGGAAATCATCAAGATTAGAGCTGAGATCAATGAGGGAGAAACCAGAGATACAGTAGAACGTATCAATGAAACTAGAAGCTGGTTTTTTGAAAGAATCAATAAGATCGATAAGCCACTGGCTACACTAATCCAAAAGAAAAGAGAGAAATCCCAAATTCATAAAATTATGAATGAAAGGGGAGAGATCACAACTAACACCAAGGAAGTAGAAACAATCATCAGAAGTTACTACGAACAGTTATATGCCAATAAGCTTAGCAACCTAGATGAAATGGATGCATTCCTGGAAAAATATAAACTACCAAAATTGAACCAGGAAGAAATCGACAACCTGAATAGACCGATATCTAATAACGAGATTGAAGCAGTGATCAAAAATCTCCCAAAAAACAAGAGCCCAGGACCTGACGGATTCCCTGGGGAATTCTACCAAACCTTCCAAGAAGAAATAACACCTATTCTCCTGAAGCTGTTTCAAAAAATTGAAGCAGAAGGAAAACTTCCAGACTCTTTCTATGAAGCCAGCATTACCCTGATCCCCAAACCAGGCAAGGACCATACCAAAAAGGAGAATTTCAGACCAATATCACTGATGAATATGGATGCTAAGATTCTCAACAAGATCCTAGCCAACAGGATCCAACAGCACATTAAAAAGATTATCCACCATGATCAGGTGGGATTCATCCCTGGGCTACAAGGATGGTTCAACATTCGTAAATCAATCAATGTGATACAACAAATTAATATGAGAAGAGAGAAGAACCACATGGTCCTCTCAATTGATGCAGAAAAAGCATTTGACAAAATCCAACATCCGTTCCTGATTAAAACGCTTCAAAGTATAGGGATAGAGGGAACATTCCTGAACCTCATCAAATCTATCTATGAAAGACCCACAGCAAATATCATCCTCAATGGGAAAAAGCTTGCAGCCTTCCCGTTGAGATCAGGAACAAGACAAGGATGCCCACTTTCACCACTCTTGTTCAACATAGTATTAGAAGTCCTAGCAACAGCAATCAGACAACAGAGAGAAATAAAAGGTATCCAAATTGGTAATGAAGAAGTCAAACTCTCTCTCTTCGCAGATGACATGATTCTTTATATGGAAAACCCAAAAGACTCCACCCCCAAACTACTAGAACTCATACAACAATTCAGCAGCGTGGCAGGATACAAAGTCAATGTGCAGAAATCAGTGGCTTTCTTATACACTAACAAGGAAAATACAGAAAGGGAAATTAGAGAATCGATTCCATTTACTATAGCACCAAGAACCATAAGATACCTGGGAATAAACCTAACTAAAGAGGTAAAGGATCTATACTTGAGGAACTATAGAACACTCATGAAAGAAATTGAAGAAGACACAAAAAGATGGAAGACCATTCCATGCTCTTGGATCGGAAGAATAAACATCGTTAAAATGTCTATACTGCCTAGAGCAATCTATACTTTTAATGCCATTCCGATCAAAATTCCACCGGCATTCTTCAAAGAGCTGGAGCAAATAATCCAAAAATTTGTATGGAATCAGAAGAGACCCCGAATCGCTAAGGAAACGTTGAAAAACAAAAATAAAGCTGGCGGCATCACCTTACCTGATTTCAAGCTTTATTACAAAGCTGTGATCACCAAGACAGCATGGTACTGGCATAAAAACAGACACATAGACCAGTGGAACAGAGTAGAGAGCCCTGATATGGACCCTCAACTCTATGGTCAATTAATCTTCGACAAAACAGGAAAAAATATACAGTGGAAAAAAGACAGTCTCTTCAATAAATGGTGCTGGGAAAGCTGGACAGCTATATGTAGAAGAATGAAACTCGACCATTCTCTTACACCGTACACAAAGATCAACTCAAAATGGATAAAAGACCTCAACGTGAGACAGGAATCTATCAGAATCTTAGAGGAGAACATAGGCAGTAATCTCTTCGATATCAGCCACAGCAACTTCTTTCAAGATACGTCTCCAAAGGCAAAGGAAACAAAAGCGAAAATAGACTTCTGGGACTTCATCAAAATCAAAAGCTTCTGCACAGCAAAGGAAACAGTCAAAAAAACAAAGAGGCAACCCACGGAATGGGAGAAGATATTTGCAAATGACAGTACAGACAAAAGGTTGATATCCAGGATCTATAATGAACTCCTCAAACTCAACCCACACGAAACAGACAAACACATCAAAAAATGGGCAGAAGATATGAACAGACACTTCTCCAATCAAGAAATACAAATGGCTATCAGACACATGAAAAAATGCTCATCATCATTAGCCCTCAGGGAGATTCAAATTAAAACCACATTGAGATATCACCTTACACCAGTTAGAATGGCCAAAATTAACAAAACAGGAAACAACATGTGTTGGAGAGGATGTGGAGAAAGGGGAACCCTCTTACACTGTTGGTGGGAATGCAAGTTGGTGCAGCCTCTTTGGAGAACAGTGTGGAGATTCCTCAAGAAATTAAAAATAGAGCTTCCCTACGACCCTGCAATTGCACTCCTGGGTATTTACCCCAAAGATACAGATGTCGTGAAAAGAAGGGCCATCTGTACCCCAATGTTTATAGCAGCAATGGCCACAGTCGCCAAACTATGGAAAGAACCAAGATGCCCTTCAACGGATGAATGGATAAGGAAGATGTGGTCCATATACACTATGGAGTATTATGCCTCCATCAGAAAGGACGAATATCCAACTTTTGTAGCAACATGGACGGGACTGGAAGAGATTATGCTGAGTGAAATCAGTCAAGCAGAGAGAGTCAATTATCATATGGTTTCACTCATTTGTGGAGCATAACCAATAGCATGGAGGACAAGGGGCGTTAGAGAGTAGTAGGGAATTTGGGTAAATTGGAAGGGGAGGTGAACCATGAGAGACTATGGACTCTGAAAAACAGTCTGAGGGGTTTGAAGTGGCGGGGGGGTGGGAGGTTGGGGTACCAGGTGGTGGGTATTATAGAGGGCACAGCTTGCATGGAGCACTGGGTGTGGTGAAAAAATAATGAATACTGTTTTTCTGAAAATAAATAAATTGGGGAAAAAAAAAAATAAATAAAATATCAAAAAAAAAAAAATAAAAAAATAAAAATAAAATTTTTCCTCTTATTCATTGAAATATCATATTATCAATTCCTACCTTACAAAGGAGAAGCATATCAATCACAAAATACAAGGAATGGTAGAGTTGTAACTAATCAATAAAGAAAGAATGAACAAAATAGATATTCATTACTTAGTAACCATCGTAGTAGTAACTGATAAACCTAAGGATTATCAATGGATGCTAAAGCTAGTAGCTGAATGTTTGATGAGATACAGTATATTAGAAAATATTGGAATATCACCCCCCAAAGGTACTTGTCAAATAAAAAAGGGAAATGATAACTTTATACTGGAGAAAAAAGGTTGATAGTAACTAGTATAGGTAATAGAAGTTAATGTCACAAGTATGGCAAGCTGATGTCATGTGCTGAATTATTTCTGTGATATTTCTGCCGAAGATGTATGGCCTGAGGAAACATCTGGTCATGAGGAAACATCAGTGGGACACAAGCTGAGGTCATCTGGTATAGTGAAATGTTTCATTCATTAAGACTTTGAAGGATATGAGAGGCGAAGAAAGACTGAGGAGTAGTTCGAATAAAATTGATGAGATATGGCAGCTAATTGTATCATGCCTTTCTGAATAAGATGCTGGACAAGTAATGAAAAAGAGACATTAATGAGACAGTTGGTGAAATTGAGTGAATGTTGCCTCACTACTAATTTCTGGATTGAGATAACTGTATTATGATAATGTAGGAAAATTTTGTTTTCAGGGAAGACAGCGAGAGAGAACAAATGAAGTATTGTATTGGAGACTCTAGAATATGGGATAATTATGGGATAACTTTGGGAGAGGAATCTAGGAGTTCTTTGGACTGTCTGGCAAAGTGAATGTAAATTTTAAACCATTTCAAAACATAAGGAAACAAATCAAAAATAATACATGGAAATAATGAAAAATTCAACCATATGCTTTGTCCTGTGAGACTGAGAATTACACCATTATTGATCAGGATATTTGGCAAATAGGATAATGTCTTTGAATTTTGTTTCTTATTTTTTTCTTCCCCACACAGATGAAAAAGACATAGTTTTTGCCATATATGTAATATTCTTCAAAATTTGGCTCCAGAACACAGTGATTAGTTGGAAGGCCCTCTGGAATTTAGGAAGAGTCAGGTCAACTCTCTTCCAAGATGGAACTCAGTAGAATGAGGCTGACTGAAGTTAGTAGCTGAGTTCATTTGTTTATCAAACATTGGCTGACTGATGCCTGACCTCTTGGAACTAGCTGAGTCCCCCTGACTGAATGGCTGGCTGAACTCCTGGTCCCTCTTCCCTCCACCCGCACCACCAACTCCTGTTTCTATCTTTGCTCTTTTCACTGGTTGGCTGCCCTCCCTGAGGCTACCAAGATGTTGCCAAAAGATTGAGAGTACTGGTAATGATAATAAAATTGACTCAGTACAGGCAGAAACCTCAGATAAAAACAAGAAAAACTAAGAGTGAAAAAGCATTACTACACACAAGCATGTAGCAGTAAATCTTTTTGATTATTTGAACTAGTTGAACATGGTCCACTTACTATGAAGTAGGAGAGCAGTGGCATAATTTAATTATAAATCCTTTTGGCCAGTGACATTATTACTGTCAACCTTGTGTAAATTAACAAAATGTAGTAAGAATAAAACATAGAGGAAAAAAAGATTTAAATGTAATAAGTAGTTACTAGGTCACGGCACTATGCTAGGCTTTTGAAATATTCTAAGCCTTAAATCTCCTGTGCATTGAGAGGGGACTAATGGTCATAGGAAAAGAGCCCAAATTGCACCTGGGGTGTATCAGACCAAAAAGTTTGCATCTAACTACACAACTTGGCAAACTTAACTGTCTTGAAAAGAATGAACTTATAAAACATTTCATATTGGACAAAAATGTTGCTACCCACCAGCGAATCCTAGGCATCTTTACCTTCCAAGCTGAACAATTATACTTTCTACTTCATCCATTTCATGAGATTATCTTTTTTTTCTTTTTTTGTTTGTTTGTTTGTTTGTTTGAGAGACAGAGAGAGAGTACAAGTGGGAGGCAGAGCAGAGGGTGAGGGAGAAAGAATCTTAAGCAGGATGCACGCTCTGCACCTAGTCCAGGAGTCCAACAAAGGGCTCTATCTCAGGACCCTGAGATCATGACCTGAGCTGAAATCAAGAGTTGGTCACTTAACCCACTGAGTCACCCAGGTGCCCCAGAGATTATCAGTATTTTTTTATACAATCCTTTTGTTATTCAGTGCCATACAGAATTACTGAATACTACCTTGTCTAAATAGATGTTTCACATTTCCCTTTACATAGAACCTTACGTAGTCATTAATCTGCTGAAAGCACAAGCCGTGAAAATACATAGCAAGATAACTGATCATCCTTTCTCCTAATGGCATATTTGCATTTTAATAAGTCTGCTGGAAAACTCAGATTGAAATCATTTTAAGCATTTGGGTTAAAATGAAAAGCAAACAAGTTCTTTTCAGAAGGGGTCACTTTAAATAGAAATATGTCAGCCATACCAGCTACTTTCAGTGGAGAACAATTCAGATACTTGCTTGGCAACTTGTTCGCTCAAGTGCCTCTAATGATTAAAAAAGAGAGAGAGAGAAGTCTTCTGAGATGAACTGTGAAAGTTAGGAAATTTCTTTGAAGTCACAAGTTTATATATTAAGATTGTAATTAGTTCTGCATTATACTTATAACATGCTGGAGGTTAAAATTAAAGTTATTTGCTCTTTTATAAAGTTAGCATTTTAGAAGACTGTCATGGTTACCTAATGCTTCTCCTACTGTATCACACATTGTGCCACTAGCCACGTTCACGCTCTACTTTGAGGAGTTTTATACAAGAGAAGAGTCAAAAATAATTAGGAACTATTTGAACACCTAATGTGAGGCAGCACCTACCCAATCACATTATTTTTGGCTTCTGTGTAAGGTTTTCCTTTTTATTGATTCATGCTCAGGAGGCCATAAAATTTTAATGCACAGTCTGTGCTATGTATGCACATATATAACTTCCAGTAGTGAATTTGAGTTGGTCAATCCAATTTTCCCAGCCAATACAACATGTACGAAAGACTTGACTTTGCTAGACATAGAGAAAGCTTAATAATTGAGTTCAGAGCATGAAACAGAAAAAATAATCGATGCTATCAGTATTGAGAATATTATAAAAATCAATGTCCTTAAAGTGAAGAATGGCTTACTTGTTCACAATTTTGTAGAGATCTTGTCTCTTTGGTATCATTAATAAATAGTGGGGGCACCTAGGTGGCTTGTCAATTAAGTGTCTGACTCTTAGTTTTGGCTCAGCTCATGATCTCAGGGTCATGAGATGCCCTGTGTGGGGTTCACATTCAGCACAGGATCTGCTTAGGATTCTTTGCCTTTTCCTCTCCTTCCCTCTCTGCCTCTCCCCACCCCCAAATAAATTAATTGATTAAATATTCTTAAAAATAGTGGATAAAGGCATTGCTAAATTTTTTTTTAAAAAGTCATTGAGTACGTCTGAGTGGAAGTCTAAACCAAACATAGAAAATAGGCCAACAAAATATGTTCAGAATATTAAAGCAGAAGCTTTCAGTACTGCTTTTATATATGACCCAACTATACACATACAGCCATTTTCAACAACCAGTTGTAAAACTGCTAACATAAGGAACTGAGCCAGAAGAAATAAAGCCATACTTTTGTGTAATACAAGAAGTTGAAAGATGTAACATTCCATTAGAGCCATTCCCAGTGATGTCTTAATTATTGCAAAACAAAAAAATGTCATTCTTAAGTTAGCACAGTGTTCCTAGAGTTATCAGTCAATACTATGTTATGTAAATTTCCTTACTCATCCTCAAAAAGGATACTGAATTGAGCAGTATGAGGCCAACTAAACGGAATAACTTATAAGAAGGGTGGGAAACCTTCTTTCTATATTGTTCAAGAAGGATGCACTACAGAACTCTTTAAATCAATCAAGACTATGAAAAGATAATGGGGGAAGTGTAAGCTTCACACTGCATTATAAAAAAGCTATATAAGACCTTCATCGGGTCATCACTCTAAAATGTCCCTAATAATTTATAGAGACATAATGATGTTTATAAACATCATTTATAAACAAAAGGTTTATAAACAAAAGGTTAGCTCCAGATGGGGATGGAGAAGAAATGCTTATTTGAATGGGAGAGATTTTGGAAGTTCCTGGCTATTCCCAAATCAGTTTGCAAATGGTCTCAATAAAGATGAAAGAATGAACACAGTGGCGAGGGCAAGATCTTCACAGAAGTATTCCAGCCACAGAAAAAGAAATGATATGTCAGTGTTTGTGAGTAAATCCTTTTCAAAATATTAACCATAT
The DNA here is from genome assembly GCF_020171115.1 of Neogale vison. Classification (NCBI taxonomy): domain Eukaryota; kingdom Metazoa; phylum Chordata; class Mammalia; order Carnivora; family Mustelidae; genus Neogale; species Neogale vison. Next base: position 84,106,521 of record NC_058101.1, on the reverse strand, counting down.
GAGGTTTGATACATGCCCTATATTTCCATTCTTAGTATAACTCAGTTTGGTCCAACATTTAGTTTTTTTTAAGGATTTAATTATTTGCAGGGGGGGAAGGGGCAGAGGGAGAGAAAGAGAGAATCTAAAATAGGCTCCACATCCAACATGGAGTCCAACACAGGGCTCAATTTCACCACCCCTGAGATCATGACCTGAGCCAAAATCAGGAGTTGGACGCTCCAACTGATTGAGCCATCCAGGCACCCCAACGTTGTCTAATGTTTTAGCTCTTCCTAGGAACGCTATGAAAGAGAAATACATATTGGACACACTTTATGTCATTTCCTAGCTTCACACCTGATTTGCTAGTATTGTTTTAAAAGGTACCATTCCTGAAAAGAATCAAAGGCTTAAGACACTCGGAGCCTTGTGTTTTTAAAGTAGGGAACACTGATTAATTCAAATTATTTTTCTTCTTATATTGTTTACTTTAGCAAAGATATGCAGTAGTAGCACAAACCTGGATGTCCATGATCACAAAATATGGAATGACACCAGGAAAAGAAAGAAAAGTACAACAGTATTAGTATTCTTTCAGGTACAGAGTTCAATTTAAGCTAGTCTTTAGAAAAATAAAATATTTAGAAAATAAAATAGAATACATAATTTTTTAAAATATATTTCATTATTTAAGTGGAAATTCTGTGAGACTGGATCCAGGAGTGTAAGATGTCATTCACAGTTCAATGTCTCCGCCTATCAACAGGTTTATCAGGCAATGGGCAAGTAGTTTATTGAAACTCAAGATTTATAAGATAGGCTATATATTTATAGCTTTGCAACACTTGTGATAAAAGCCAGTTTTATAAGTAAGACTTTCTCGATAGCTTTAAAAAACATAAAGCCCCCCTGGATTCATAATCCATACCTGAAACTCATTATAGAAAATGAGCACCTTGTAAGAATAAGGAGTTTATTTGTTGCCAGTAGAAAAATAAAAGAACAAAACTCATTTACTCTAGAATCTAGAGTTCAATATAAACTTAGACTCTGAGAAGATTATGCTGGCCCACAAAAGGAATTTTTCTGAACTTCCTAAAACGGGGGGTTAGGTGGAACAGAGGGTATCTGAATGTAAAGAGGATTACAAGTGTTGTGGGATGGTAAGTGGTATTCCAAAAATGTAAATCCAGTGGCCAAGAATGTGTTTTAATATTTTTAATAGCCCTAGGCTTTATAATAAATTTTTGTAGGGTGAGAGGATTTTTTTTAAAAATACATATGAGACTTTTCTCTTTAAAACCAGTCACTGTAATTTAATACTTAATGCCTGTAGACTATAAGTAGTAAGATTTAAAATTTAATTGATTATTTTTCATGTCCTTTGGAGAATATATTTTCAATTATTAACAGTGTAAAATATTGCCTACTCTTCCCCTCATTAACACATTCCATCAAAAATGCTAAATGGGGACTCCTGTTAAAGTCTGATGTGATAAATCAAAATTTTATTGCCAGTTCTTTCCACAATCAGTCAGAATATCAGAATTTTTAGAACCAATTTAAAATGTAAATACTGAAATTAAATAATATTGAGGTACAAAGAGTTAAAATTTATATCTTTATTAAAACCAACATTATCCTAATGTTCTAAAAGAAATCTTTTGGAGAATTTCTATGATATTACCCATAATATTATGCTTAGTAGAGATACGTGACCTTCGGTAATCCACTAAAATTTCTACTTCTTATTATTCATAAGAGAAATTAGAAGAGTATTCCATAATTATAAAAGTGTTTTCTTTGCAAATATAAACCAATATGAAAATTAAGTGCTACTTTTAAAAATTATTTTAAGTCATTTTTCAGTTTTAAAAATGCCTGTTTAGTCCTACCAAATTCAAAACACATAATCTCTGTTTAGTGCAAAATTTTATTAAATGTTCATATTCTGAGTTAATTCAAAACCCGTATACTCGTACTTAAAGTTGATTTGTTTAAGTTACACATCTATCCACAACTGCCTGATTTCAAATACTTAAAAATCTAGATCTATTTATAAAAGGAGATTATTTTTTGGTATAGGTTTACATTGTTCACTAGGGAAAAGAAAAGATAAAATATGTTAATATTGTAGAGATTATGAATATGATGGCAATGTCATCACCAAGTGTTGTTTCTATATAAAGCTCTGTAATAGTGCCTATAACTTCATCTTTTTCCCTTTTTAATTAAAATGGCATTTCTTCTTCCTCCTTTGTATATTTCCTTTGGTCATCTGTATATTTTTTCATCCCAGTAAAAACTTCTTTTGGTTTAGCTTTGTAGAGTGGAAAATCTAAAAGGCAGATTAAAATTGCTAATCAAAAACAAAAACAAAAAAAACACCTGCAATTTCAAGGGTACAGAATCTATTACATCACAGGATAGCATTTGTCCATTAGAATTCACTATCTCTTAAGCAATAAAATGCTTTTCTGCATTTTCTGAAGACACATGTCTAAAGATATATTATGTTAATCAAAGAGCTCTTTTTAATCTTTTTCTTTAGAATTAGTAGTCGAGTTGGTTGCTTTTTGTAAATGAACTCAAAATTGCCTGACTTATGACCTCAATTACAACCAGTTTTAAATAAACAATTTCTTGACTCCACAGTTGAACCAGTAAAGGAAACTGTAGGTAAGATGCATGTGTGGTGGTGTGTTTCTCCTTAAAGTTTTTGGATTTCACATCAAGCAAAATGAGAGGGGCTAATAACGCCATAATTCAGAATTGAAAATTGTAAAATATAATGCAGAGGTTTGTTTTATTGTGTTTCGCTTTTTGCCCCAGGTACTTAGTGGTCATAACCTTGAGTACATTGAAATATATAAAATCAAACTTTGAGTCTTGATAAGGAAAAAGAAGAAGATAGATCCTTAAGAAAATGTATTTGCTGTCATAGCTTGCGTCGACTTCTATTTTTCTTTTAGTTTTTTAGAGATTTTTATTTATTTATTTGACACAGAGAGAGAGAGAGATCACAAGTAGGCAGAGCAGCAGGTGGATAGAGAAGAGGAAGCAGGCTCCCCGCTGAGCAGAGACCCCCCCCTTTAGGTGGGACTCAATTTCAGGACCCAGAGATCATGACCTCAGTTAAAGGCAGAGGCTTAACACACTGAGCCACCCAGGCACCCCTGCATCAACTTTTAGAAAGCAATGTGAACACAGTTCTATGCAGATGTCATTAAAGGAACTTGAAACAGAATTAGTTACTGTAAACTAAGTATAATCGATTCACTCACTCACTCATTTATTCATCCATTTATTCAACAGGTAAATTATTCAGTACTACCAAGTACCTGGTTCTATGCTAGGCAATCTATAGAGCAGTGGAAAAGAGATATGTCTGCTATTCAGGAGCTTAAAGTCTAATATGGGAAACCAATATTAAACAAATAATGCTATAAATAAGTGTATTATTATGAGAAAGCCTGTCCTGGGAAATGCTGGCTGCTGTGAAAGAACACAGACAGGAACATAAAGGCAATTTGCTCATTCTTTGGCTAACAGATCAAAGAATGTCACCCCAGTAAGCAACATATAAACTAGGGCATAGTAGAATGGTAGAAGGTAGTCAAGTAACAGTAAAGGAGGAAGAATGTCTTGTGCAGAACAACTCTTTAAAAGACCCTATGGCATAAGAAGCTTGAAATCATTAAGCAACCTTAAGAAGTTGAGTGGAATACTAATACGTAAGGCACAGGGTATGAGAGGTTGAAGGTAAACCAAAAAAAAAAAAAAAAAAAAAAAAACCTGGAGAGAAAGCGAAAAAAGCAGTGGAGTGGGGGTTGGGCACAACAAATTATGCACAACCCTGTTAAAAATTTTGAGTATTATACTAATAGTCAAATAGAGGATGAGAAGATTTGTCTTTGAACTAAATCATTCTGTTTGTTCCACAGAGAATGGGTTATAGACTGGGATTATGAAGAAGACTAACTAGAAAGTTCCTGGGGGGTGCCTCACTGTCTCAGTCAGAAAAACGTTCTACTCTTTATCTTGGGGTTGAGAATTCCGGCCTTATACTGGGTTCAGAGATACTTAAATAAATAAACAGAAAGAAAAGAAGGAGGGGAGGGGAGAGGAGAAAAGTGGAGAGAGGAGAGGAGAGGAAAGGGAAAGGAAAGGAAAAAAGAAAAGTGACAGGGAAGGAAAGGAAAGGAAAAAGGAAAGAAAAGTAAAGGAAGACAGCAGGCAGGGAGGAAAAAGGGAGGGAGGGAGGGGGTTAGGAGGGTGTGGGTAAGGAAGGGAAAAAAAAGAAGAAGAGAAAAAAAAGAAAAATATATATAAGGAAAGGAAAGGAAGAAAGAAAGAAAGTGTAGTATCCGGGGAATAATTAATAATGGCCAAGACTTATAATGTCAGCAGAGGAAGAAATTTGAGACACGTTATGGATGTAGACTTGTCAGGACTTGCTAACTTAATAGACATGAGGAAAAGGAGAAATTAGGGTCAAGACTGAACCCATCCTAGTACAAATGAAAGTATTTATTAAGGTAGGAGATGTTGAAGGAGAAGCATATCTGAGATAGAAAATCAATACTGAATTATTGAGGTTGCAATGAACTTAATATATCTCTACAAAATTCATCTGTTGAAATCCTAATTCTCAAAGTCATGATATTAGGAAGTAAGGCCTTTGAGAGTTAATGCATCATGAAGGTAGAGCCCTCTTGAATGTGATTACTGCCCTTTAAAAAGGATCCAAGAGTGTGCTCTCAACTCTTCTGCCATGTAAAAATAAGAAAAAATAGCAGTCTGCAAAACCAGAACCTGTCAATAATGGCACCTTGACCACAGACTTCTAGTCTTCAATCTATAAGAAACACGTTTCTGTTTTTCATAAGCTACCCGGTCTTATGTTACATTAGCTACAGTCAGACTGCTGTACCTACTCTGTTTAAGCAGTCTGAACCTGATGAAGGCAGATATGCTTGTGAGACAATTGATTAGTGAATTTAGGTAGGGAGTCAGTAGGATAAGCTGTCTGGAAATCAAGAGAAGTCTGTGCTCTGTTATAAACACACAAGTTGTGAAAACAAGGACAGTGGTTGTAATCACTGAGGTTTCTCCTCTAAAGCCAACAGAGGGAACAAACGTGCTGTACCTGCTATCACGTTGATTTTTTTTTTTAAAGATTTTATTTATTTATTTGTCAGAGAGAGAGAGAGAGAGGGAGAGCAAGCACAGGCAGACAGAGTGGCAGGCAGAGGCAGAGGGAGAAGCAGGCTCCCTGCAGAGCAAGGAGCCCGATGTGGGACTGGATCCCAGGACGCTGGGATCATGACCTGAGCCGAAGGCAGCTGCTTAACCAACTGAGCCACCCAGGTGTCCCGCTATCACTTTGATTTTGACCCACTGACACCCATTTTGGATTTCTGACTTCCAGATCTGTAGGATAATACATTCGTGTGATTTCAAGCCACTAAATTTATAGTAATTTGTTACAGCTGCAGTAGGACACTAATATAATCCCAGTCACTGTAAACACAACAAAAGGTTATTCCTTCTCTTTATCTTATAAGCTGAGGAAGAGTATGGGTGAGGGGAGGGCTGTGTGATAAACAACCACAAAAAAATACAGTTTATTGCCTATAAGATATAAAACAGTTTTGTATGGAACCATCCAACAGCGACTTTATCCTGTTTATTAAACTGACTACATACATGAAGACATATATACAGTCCTTTCTACCTTTCTAAAAAACATTCTGAACCAGCATAACATCTTACTTGTTCCCTCATTAATTGATGTTAAATAAAATACTTGACAAGTGCTCATTTTACATTTTTATTAGAGTTATGATTTTTTCTATTTTTTTTACTTTTTTGAAAGTAGACTTTAACAGAAGAAAAGTCATCAAAGGAGTCTCAGGAAAAATAAATAGAAAAATAATAGCAGAGAGAGAATGGTGTTCTGGAAGCCAGAGAATAAGAACTACATGAAGTGTTCATTGTGCAAATACAACAAGCCGGTTGAGGATTTTGATGATTTTTTGGGATATAACTAGTAGGAAGAGGGAAGTATTAGACTATAAGTTTTAAAAGAATTAATTTAATTAAGAAATCAATGGGACAAAAGGAAAAGAAGAAAAAAGAACCAGTGATTCTTATAAAATTTGGGTAAAGATGGAGAGAAAAAATACACACAGTGTAGCTAGTAAAGAAAGCAACATTGTGAGAAATAATCTCTTCAGGGTGTTAAGAAAGGAGTTGGCAAAGAAGAAAAAGACGAGAGTTCAAAAATACAGGGAATAGGAGAGGGACGGGAATTGCTGGAGGAATTGTCCTGAGAGGATGCTTAAAGCACAACTGAAGAAACTTCGTTGTGAAAAAGAAAGAAATTGTCTTCCACTTCAACAGAAAGTAAAGAAGAGAGGTAAACTAGAGGTTTTAAAGTGATTTTACACCCAATAGAACTTGTTTCCTTATTGGCTTCTGAAACAAGATTTGACCTAGGACAATGGTAATAAAAGGACTCATGCTGAGAATGAGTGGGGATTTTAACAGAAAGTAAAACAAATACAAGGAAGGAGAATAAAATCACCACTAAGCATCACTGGGGAAGAAAACGAATTAAAAACTGTGTTAAAATCAGACCAATCAGGGTGCCTGGGTGGCTCAGTTGATTAAGCGTCTTTCTGCCTTTGGCTGAGGTCATGATCCCAGAGTCCTGGGATGGAGCCTTGCATCAGGCTCCCTGCTCAGTGGGGAGCCCACTTCTCCCTCTCCCTCTACCTGCTATTCACCTCTGCTTATGCTCTCTATATCAAATAAATAAAAATCTTTAAAAAAATGAAATAAAAATAAAATCAGACAAATCTGCTTATCTCTCATATTCTCACATCTGCTCTTCATAATCTTATAAACATGCAATGTTCTTCAGCATCTACTTATTTCAAATGTTTATTCAAGGTCTGATGTTCACTTTTTTAGGTTAAGCTTTTTTTTTATAGACTTTATTTTTTAGAGCAGTTTTGGTTCACAGTATGTTGAGCGAAAGCAGAGATTTCTCATATACTTTCTGACCTCACACATGCATAGCCTTCCTTGTAATAACATGTATGTGTTGTGGTGGATATATAGCATTATAAATTTGTCCAAATCCATAGAATATACACCAGAAGTGAAACTTAATGGAAACCATAGATTTGGGAGATAATGATGTGTCAGTGTGTATCATTAACTGTAACAGAGGTTTAACTTTTTAAAGGCAAATTATTTCTATAATACTCTCTCATTGACAGATCTTGAGAATCTGTCTCCAGATCCCCATCCCAGACCTACTGAACCAGAAGCCTCAGATCAGAGAGCCCAGGAAGCACCAGATGCATCTTTGCTAAGACAATTCTGAGAATCATATTCTGCCCCAACGGGGGTTTGTGAAAGAGCCCCAAACTTCCTCGCAACATATCTTGAAATGTCTAAGGTCAAATTATAAAACTGAAAATATATGCTTCAGTTATAAACTCTTGGTCACCACAGTAATGTAAAAGGAAAATTTGGTCAGCTGTAACGATGTCAGTCCTACAGGCAGTGTCTTGGGTTCTTCAGCAGTTGGTAGACAGAACTGCAGTCCTGGAGAGTCCTCACTCTCCATTTCCTTTTTCTTTACGTTTGGCTGTGCCACAAACTCACAGAGTCACTCCTGTGATCAGGCATATGCCGTAGTCCTAACTGCGTGAAAGAAGTCAAAGACAGGCACTGTATAATATCACTTTTATGTGAAATTGAAAAAGCCCAACTTGTAAAAAGAGAGTAAAATGGTGGTTACTAGGGGCTCTGGAGAGGGAGGATAGGACAGATGTTGTTTAAGGGTCTGAACTTACAAGGAAGTAAGTCAGTCCTAGAGACCGAATGCACAGTACAATGAACATAGATAATACTATTGTATTATAAACATCAAGTTTGCTAGCAGACTAGAACTTAATTATTCCAACCACTAAAAGAAACAATTTTGTGACAAGAAGTGCTATCACTATCACTATAATAGCAATCACATTACAGTACATTAATGTATCAATCAACATGTTGCACACCTTAAAGTTACATAGTTTTATATGCCAAATCTATTTAAATATTTTAAAAAAAGAAAATGTTAGGAAACATAATTACAAACAATGTGTATGGATTTAAATATAACAAAGATTTTTAACTAACTTCATTTTTTTCCTTTTTAATTTCTGAGATATCGCTTTTTTGTATATTTAGATTTTGAAAGACCTGCAATAAAGACAAACACATATACTTTCTCATATGGTAATGTGAAACTCTACTTCCACCTAGTCTAAGATGTTTCATGGTATTTTTTCTGCTGCCATGTGATTAATCCATGGAAATAATTAGCATCTGAAATCACTTACTGTCTGCAGTATTTTCCAGTATGACTACAGAATACTAAGTTACTTTTTAAGAAAAATAAACCCACCTACGGAATCCATCTACACAAAACCCATCACCTACTTCAGAATTTTAAAAAATACTACTTTAGCATGAACAATAGATAATATGAAAGAAAGTATCTAGAAAGAACAAATTTGAAAAATAAACAAAGTGAAAAAAATAAGCAGGGTGGTTTTAAAGACTTTGTTTTATTTAATCTTCAAATTCTGAATTCTTACAAAAATGACTATAGTTTTAAAATATTAATTAATGAAAAAATGTAAATAAAACTTCTATTTATAATCCAGATTATACTATTAGAAATTATATTAATTCTTTTTAAAATAAAACTACAGAAAATTAAACACTGTCCAAATGCTTAGATAATTATATATACAAACTACCATCTCTTCAAGGATAAGGAAATCAGGTTCCGTAGTCTAAATTTCTAAAGCATTTCTACAGCCATGGTTCCCTATGTGATAAAGAAGGCACATACACAATTTAGAGGATACATCAATTCAATTCACAAATGAAACCAACTTGGTCTTTAGCCCCAGCTTCTTGGCTCTCTTCTCTCCTGCTGAACTAGTACTAGCATACTGACAACAACTTTAAGATATCCATTATTCAGACAATAAAACTAAGGCAGAGAGGAGTTTGGTAACTTGCCTGGGGTCACATAGCTCCTCTGATAGGTTTTGGATCTAGACAGTTTAATTCCAGAGATCACATTCTTAACCATTATACTCCACTGTTTTTCCCAAAGTATTAAGAAAACTTAACTAGAGGGGGAGACACAAAGTAATTCAAAGGAATAAGTGCCAAGATTTCATATCATAGGGAAAAAGGTTCTCGGAACTCATAGCTCCTTCCTCTGAAAAAACCCTATCAGGGCCCAATTATAGCATATTAGACATTCTACTCTGGGATAATAGCCCCTGCTAGATTACTTGTAAGCATCAGACAAAAATAACAATGTTACTAATAATGCAGAGTCACCTCACTATGCCAGGGCCTCTATAGGGTTTGGCACTTCCAAGTAGCTATGGAAATCATAGTCTGCATGTTACTGCCCTATCACAAGTCTACCAATTAGAAATTTAGATTATTTTCTTAAAGAAAAATGTTCACAAGATTTTGATTTACAGTGTATAAATAGTCACTTGCAACGCTAGCTATGTGAAAGTCTTAAATATTTTGTGTTCTCAATGTTTAATAAAAAAAATCGGTTTAATTTTTTCTTTACAGAAAAATCACTGCCTTGACAATTTGCACATTTTGTTAATCTAGTAAACATTTCTGTTTGAGTTTTGTTCATTTTTAAATCTCATTTAGTGAATTTACACTTGTCCTTTACTCATTTTATATTATCATATTCATACTTTAATTATTAACTAATAGGATCCCTAATTACTAATGTCATGAGCTCTATATCAGTTACCTTTTCAATTTGAATTATGGTAATTAGCTATACTTTAGTATTTTTGTGTACTCAAGTTTGTGAATTTTTTTCTTCAGGTATTAGGTATTAGAAAATCTGAGTATATAAATATTCAGTTATATTTTGTTCCAGTACATTTTATGTTCAGTTTTTCCATATAAATATTTAACTCATCTGGAACTCAGTTTGTTATAGGTGTGAGGTTGTTTCCAATCGGCTTCAACACCATTTATTCAATTATCCATTCTTTCCTCACTAGTTTGAAATGTCACCTCTATCATATACTAAAATGCCATGTATAGCTGTTCTGTTTCTGCATTTGTCTTCTGCTTCCCAGATCTTTCTGTCCTGTCTGGCACAACCCCACTGCATATTATTTTTATAGTTTAACAGTACATTTTACAATCTGGTGGGGGGCATTGCTCTTCTTTAAAAATAAAAGTTCTGGCTATTCATTAACTTTTTTCCAGATAAACTTTAGAATCATTTGACAAGTTCCAAAAAAAGCCCCACTTGGATTTTGATTAGAAATGTGTTAAGTTTATAGCTTAACTTGGAGAGAGTTGATTTCTTCCTCTCCAGAAACATCTCTCCCATCACTTATTCAAAAATGTTCCTATTCTGTTCCATAAAATCTGGCCATTTTCTTCAGATAGACATGCCTTGTTCTTGCTAAGTGTTTTCACATATGTCATATGTATTGTTATTATTCTTAAGGAACTATTTTCCTAATATATTTCCTCTTTATGTTTTATGTTTTCTAATAGATGTGTTAAAATGGAAAAAATACAGATTCTCGGCTTGTGTCTATTCTTGTCTTTGTTCTTTAATGGCCTCATGAACTTCCACAAATTCTAAGTACTTTTGGCCTTTCATTTATTTTCACGGGAAAAGAACCTACTTTGCCCCCATTCCAGATATATTATGTATATTATAAGGCTCAAGTAAAATAACACTTGAGTAAACAAGTAAGATTGATAGCATACTATTATACAATACAAAATTATATAAATATCATTATACACTGTGTATAAAGAAACACTAACTGTACCTCTAAAAAATAAAATTAAAAAGCAACATTTAAAACACAAATAAGTAGCCAATGAGGTTTATCCGAGGCGCGATTATTGCTAATTAAAACACAAATAATTGAAGTAAACTATTTGTATTAAGATTACTCAGAAGAATATTTATACATTCCACTTTCCTTTATATGTATGTTCAATGCTTTAAAAATGAATAATTTAAGAACTATAGAATAATTAAAATAATCTGATTTTAATTTATACTAATATATTTTGTATCCATATTAGGCTAAAAGCATATCACAAAAACATAAAGCTTATGAATTCTCTAACTCTTCTAAAAATAGAACCAAAAATGGTATCTAGAAATTCATTTGGTTTTATTTAATTTGAAAAGTCATAGTTTGTTTTTTCTTTTTTTAACTTAGATTACATATAGAATATACAAACATAAAAGACAAATGTGTCTCATCATTAAAAATGGCATTTTGTTACATGTAAGTCCAATAAATGTTAATTGTGCAATAATTTTATACTGATATAATGAACCACAGTTTGATATTCCTATGACAGTACAATCACATAAGTGATGTAAGCATTTAACTGCAAGTACACACATTACATATACACAAAGAAAAATATCTTACAAAAATTCTAAGCAACCGTTTGGCTAATTTATAGAACAAACTGAGTAGTAGTTTCTTTTTAGATACATGAAAATGCTGCAAAATATGCAGACGCTCTGAGTTAAAACTAGTTTAAAACGGACAACTTATTAGAAAAGCTAAAAGCCCATCTACTATAGAAGGAAATTGGTCCAATAATCAGGAAAAAAACAATTACCTTGAAAAAAAAAACCCTGCATTTTATTCTTTTGAGCTACATTGATGTGTAAAAATTTTAGTTTTTCTGTCTCCTTGAAACTAAAAGTACCTAACATCTCACTCAGTACATATGGAGATATATATATATATTTCTACTTTCCTTGTTATTCAGGTTTATCCAATAATAAAAAGGCCACCAAGTACATACTGAGGCCATTTAATACATACATAAAATAGTAAGTATTTTAACTGGGAACTTCATCTTGACCATGTAATATGTAGACTGTTGCCATACTTTTCACTCATCACACTCTTAATAATAATAATCATTAATTTTTCAAGGACACCATGATAAGTTCTTTCCTCATTACTATACAACACAAAGACAAACAAGAAACAGTTGACTTGAGGAACTTGAATGACACACCATAAACATGAACTATGAGGGGAAAAAAAGTATTCTTGCAAAACACAGGCATCTTCAAAAAAAATCTCCTACCCAGTAATCCCAACTCCAACACACTATATCCAACCATACTGTTGCTCTGAAGACTCTTCCATACTAAAATTTCAGATCTGCCAATTAGATTGAAAGTGACATTTTTCCATTTTTTTACTTAATTCAATCAAAGAGGAAAATTAATTTACATGAGGGAGGAAATTATTTAAATACCTAATACAATTTGTTATTGTTATTTTGTTGTAAATTTTTTGAGTGATCAAGCTTACAATTTTTTGATTTGAATAAACAGAAATATTTCAAATATCCAGTCTTTTTCATTCATTTGGTTATAGAAAAGTTTACTTCTTAGTCATTACTGCTCAATGTTCTCTAAAGGCATAAAGAATTACTGAGTCTAACAATTTTACATAATTGAATCTATCCTATAACATATTCTATCTTTCAGATAAAAGGTGAATTGTCCTCATGTCTTAAAGTGTTTCTGAATTATGTAAAATTTTATTATGATGCCTTCAAAGGAGTCATAAAGCTTGGTCTGATAATCAAAATATGTATTATATTCACTGTGGGTACTTTGATATAATTATTCTCTGGACTCGGGACTGAAAGAATAATTTTACTTATTGAAATTTTACTCTAAAAAGTTTGTCAAAATTTTAGTGTTTCATGAATCTTTCTTGTAAGTTTTTAGTCACTGAGAAATTTTAAGTGAAAAAAATTTTAAATTAAAATAAAAGGATCTGCAAGCAAGATGTGATAATACATCTAATTTAAAAGGGATTAATCATTACCAATTTAGCATCAAAAGAATTGTCAAACCAAAGGAGTTCCATATGGGCCATGTCATGGAGGGCTAAAAAAGATGTGCCACTTACCTCCGCCCTCTACCCAACTACAGAGGAAAATAAACAAATACTAGAATCTCAAAAGAACATGTGGATTTCTTCTAGAATCATGCCTCTACAAGTAGAATCAACACTATCAGAGTCCCTGAAAAGCATGGGGATTCATCTATAATCCATATTTTCACTACAGAACACTGAGGAAGCCACTTTCAACATGTCCATTCTGTTATCCACATGTGCTTACTCTTTTTAGAATTTATTGGATTGATTTGATCTATTCCAGCAGTGACTGTGGCCATAGGGAAGCTCTATTTCTCCTTCCTTCTGTTCTACTTTCCTCTCTAGTTTGTTCACAAAAAGTGTCTTAGGGAAGATTAAAACATAAATGTTTTTATACAGAAGTGGGCAAGCACTGAGAAGAAAAGACAAGAGAGTGGTAGAATTATGGAACCTGAGAATTCAATGAGTAAATTAAGTGACTCTAGAGTTCTATAAATCTAGGTTGTAAACTCCCCTAAATCTACTTAGTAACTGTAATATTGGGTGTGAGACTAAGTCTATCTGAATCTTAAATTGTCTAATCTGTAAAATGGGTTGGTATACCTACCTATTAACATAGTTAGAAGAAATGTAACAAAATCTGTAACAAAAACTGTAACAAAATCCTTAATGTATAGTAAGTTTTTAATTAACAATGGTTTACCATGAAGTATTTTGGAGAAGGGGTTGTAAAACAAGAGGATAAAGATTTATCTATTTATAACACAGACCAAAACCAAATACTTAAGAACAGCTTAATTATGGTGTTGACATAGTAATTAATATATAATGAAGCTATACCTAACTATATTTTCACATAAAATATTTGAAGTTCTTAATTATTTTATTATATGCAAGGTAAAAAATAGTCTTGTATTTGTATAACATTTTCATGTTCAGGAGATAGAAAATAATTATAATAAAAATAAGTCAGAAGAATTATAGAAGCATATTATTTAAAATATTTTATTTTATTTATATTTATTTCATTTTGTGCCTGAGCTTTATGCTGATAGGGTCTTTGGAAATTTTTAATTTATTAAAATAATTTATTCCACATATTAAGCAGATCCTCTAGACAGATAAAAGTAACATAAAATATGTGCTCAGGAAAAGCTGAGAAAGAGAAGATCTGACAAAGCAGAGTTAAAGTAGATATACCAGAATGTTAATTGACTGAATTTTAAACAGCCTAAAGCTTCATTATTCCCAATAATACCTGTTTGGTTACTTTGAGTTGCTGGTAATAGAAAATTCAATGCAAAACAATTTAATCAAATAAGAGGATTTAGTTTTGCATATTACTGAAACATCCTGAGGCTGGTTTCATGTGGGATAAGATACAGATTCTAGGTCCACATCTCTACTATTTCTCACCTCTGCCTTCATATATGAGTTTTGCTTTTAGATTGGCTTCTCTTGGGGCCATAGTATGATGTCATTAATAACTGTTTTCATAATTCCTCACTTACATCAAGAAAAAGGAGAGAAGAGATATCATCTCATAACAATCTAAAAAAAAATTCCTGAGTGTTGCATTAATTAGATTACCACTATGTTAATTTCTGTGGCCAAGGGTTTATCATATACTGGTTAGATGAAGTTTATGTTACATGAACTAATCCCTTAGGGTAAGATAGTCAAGAGTCCCCACTAGAGTTTGGGATGGGATCTACTGCTACCAAATTACATGGCTGCTACAAAGAATTAGAGTAAAAAGAATGATGGAGAGCCATGCACCATGGAGTAACCACTGTGTATATGCCACAGGTGAAATATTTCATGAAAACCAAAATTTTGTGACGTAATGAAGAAACTGGATTATGATCAGGTATAAAATAAAATAAAATTATGATCAAGTATAAAATAAATTTTCATGATTCTATGCTGATACAAATAAATGGTATAGTTCAAGTTTTATTGAGTGTGCCAGATTCATAGGTGGCCATTATAACTAAAATTAGGAATATATAAGTGAAAAACCTTTTATTGTGATGGCACAATTGATTTAATATAAACAGGTAATATGAAAAAGCATCAAAAAGCAAATTTCTTAGTAGCTATTTTCCCAAGGTTGTTTCCAGACAGAAAATAGGGTCTGTACAGAAAAACAAAATATGTTACTGACCCGTTCCAATAAAAGTAGAGAAAATGATTTTATGAACTCAAAAATGTCAAATCTCGGAATTTTTTTTTTTAAGAGTATAAGGAGACTCATGATTGATTAAATAATAAGTTAAAGAGAATAAAGAAAACAGGCAATAGTGTTCCCTCGGCTAGCACTTTTGGTCATTGTATAAATTTGTGTTTCTTAAAAAAGATTCTATTTATTTATATTTTAGAGAGAAAGAGAGAGGACAAGCAGGGGAAGCAGCAGGCAGAGGGAAAAGTAGACTTTCCACTGAGCGGAGAGCTCGATGTGGGACTGGATCCCAGAACCTTGGGATCATGACCTGAGCCAAAAGCAAATGCTTTACTGACTGAGTCACCCAGGTGTCCCTAAATTTGTATTTTTAGAATGGATTGTCAGGGATGAGAAGAAGAATAGAGGTTGAATAAGTAAAGTACAGATAATTTTTCAGTTGGTGAAACTATTACGTATGATACTCTAATGATGGATATAAAACACCAGCAGGACAGAGTGAAACTTCATGTACACAACTTCTATAAACAATCATTTAGGAGGTCAGGAGATCCCAGGATAGAATGTAAAATGTGACAAAAAAAAACTTTTTTATGAATGTATTAATTAATCTCCCCAAAGGGAGTGAGGGAGAAAGTTGCTGGCCTAAGCAACTTCGGAAATATGTGAAGCCTGTAAGACTAAAGGCAAAAGACCACACAGAATACTATAAAGTTGTTTCCTACAGGGGTATGAGCTATCAATTCAGAAATCACTATAATGTGTATTGGAACTGAATAATTAAATAAGTGGGTGGTTGCTGGTGGAGACCAGGTTTCTTACTGTTGGAGTAGGAGGTTTCAGAGAATCAAGAGGAAGAGGTCAGAGTGATTTATGTGGCAGTGGTTTATGATTTATGTGGGGACATCAGTTAAGCTGATATTTACCTTAGTATAAATACAGATTTACCTATAGGACTATTTATATATATATGTTCTTGTATATGAATTAGTATACACACATATATTTACTTGCTCAGTCAGTTGAGAAGGCCTAGAAGCCATAAAATCTCAGTTGCAACAAGTACTTCTAGGGCCTAGTTTTTGGTTTCTAATTATACCTTCTAATAAAAAGAACCAAAGTTCACTGGGGAAACAGCTGATTCTAGGAACTGACACACAGACAACTGAAAGAGTTCTCAATGGTCAAAGCTGGAACAATCTGAAGAGCAAAATAAAGATGTATTGGATTATGATCAAATATAAAATAAATATCCATGATTCTATACTGATATAAATAAATGGGGCACCGGAGTGGCTCAGTGGGTTAAGCCTCTGCTTTTGGCTCAGGTCATGATCTCAGAGTCCTGGGATCAAGGCCCACATTGGGCTCTTTGCTCAGCAGGGAGCCTTCGCGCCCTTCTCTCTCTCTCTGCCGGCCTCTCTGCTTACTTGTGACTTCCTTCTCTGTGTCAAATAAATAAATAAAATTTTTAATAAATAAATAAATAAATGACTGAATAAATAAGTATATGGGGGAGAATAGGCAAATATCCCATGCAGAATTCCAAATAGTTTCTGTAGATAATTTATCTTCGGGAAGGCAGAACACAATGGCAATGTGGCCTGTACATAGAGTGTAGCAGGAGAGAAAAAGAATACCACAATGCAGCAATCTTACAAACCTTCACTAGGTTATCAAGATTGACACTATGATAAATCATGTTGATAGTTTATGGATCCTTGATATGGTGTCCTCACACCATATTTTTTCTCTGTGGTCTTCCTCCCCAAAACTTATAAACCCAGTCTAATCATAAGAGAACACTAACATAAAAGTACAAATAGAGGAAGTCCACAAAATACTTTACTAGTATTGTCCCTCCCCACATGCACACATGCACAAAAACCTGTCAAGGTCATAGAAAAGGTCTGGAAAACTGTCACAGCCAAGAGTAGCTGAAGGCAAGGCAACATGATGATGAATATAACATGGGATTCTTGATAGGATCCTGAAAGAGAAAAAATGTGTGAGATAGAAATGAAAGAAGTTAGAATAAAGTATGGATTTTAAGTAATAATAATGTATCACTATTGGTATATTAATTGTGACAAATGTGTAATACTAGTGAAAAATGTTAATAATAAGGGAGAATGGATATGGGATATATGTAATATTTTAACATTTCTTTCTCTAAATCTAAGTCTGTTCTAAAATTAAAAGTTCATTAATTTTTAAAAAGTCCTAGTAAAGTATGAAAATAATGGACTTAAGTTTATGAAAGTTACCAATAAAAAACCTCCATAGAACGTAATGATGAAAATGTCAGGTTCACTGTATTTAAAATTAGGAATGGGACCAAAAATGCCTCGTTCCTGTTCCAAGATTGTTGTAGAGGGTATAATTAGGGCATTAGAATGAGACCAAGAAATAAAATATATATGAATCACAAAGGAAGAAAAAAGTCATTCTCATTTTCTTAAAAAAAAAAAGACTGTTATCAGGATCTGTTTTCAATATTGGAAGGCCTACTTAATGACTTAGATCATGAACATTTTGATTTACAACATTAGCTGGCATATAATCACTTGGAATACCTACATTTCAATTGCTGGAAAAAAGAGAAAGCTTTCATATTTAATTGTTCAAAATGAATCAAAGTAGTCAGTACTTTCACTCTCCTTAAATGATTAAACCCTATAATACTGAAAACTTAAAATAAACACTGGGTGTGGGAATCCCCAACTGTATTATGATTTTAATCACTTTCACTATTAGATAACTTGTTTTCAATGGACAGTCAACTCTAAATTTGCCTGAATATTTAAGACAAAATAACATTGTAGTAGTTATTATGTATTTAAATGAACACACAAAAATATAGTAACACTTGATTTACTAACTCCTTTGGAATATATTTAACAAAGGAAAATTTTCCAGAAAGAGAATTTTATTGCTTTGTATACTGATTCTTTTAATTCTAATAATTTTTAAATCTTTTCTAAAAGGTAGAATTATCTATATTTTATTATTTGTTATTATTTAATCTTTTCCTGTCTATTCAGGATCTTCATTCAGAACATCACAGGTTATATACATAGTTTTCTACACCCAGCTGCAGATGTGTATTTCTGCCACCAACTGTTCTAAATGACAGCTGAAGGCTATGCCTTTATATTAGTTTTTCCTGTATGTTTTCTTCATATCTGCTTGTTACTTCACTCAAAAACATTCAACAAGTATCTGTCATATGCCCACAACAAGCCAGGAATATTCTAGTACCATGGATATAGCAGCGAACAAACCAGACAATTCCTGTCCTCATAAAGTTTAGGTCTAATTATTTCATAGCATTCTCAGTGTTTCTATTTCTGCTGATTTCTCTCCTCTCCAACTGCAATATTGGCTATCCATTGTAAATTCATACAATTTCTTTTAAACGTGGTAAAATCAGATTATTAACCTCATTAGATCTGTAACCTTAATCTGATGCACAAGAAATTCTAAATCAATGGTCTCTGAATAGGAAATAATTATGTATATTTCTTTGAAGCTTAAATGTTTTGTCCACTAATTTCTGGCAGTGCCACTGTGTTTAAGTAAGAAAGGTAATTAGAACTCTGTAAGTAGGCTGGTATTAAACCTTAGACTACCACCGGATAGGAAAATATGAAACAACTCAATTTCCTGGTCAAGTAAAATTCTTTTCTGAAATTCACCCTTGTAAGCCTTCCCACATTCCGTTTACTCCTCTGTGGGGTTCTCCCCAATGATGTTCTTACCCAAACATTTTCTACTGATGCTTTAAGATTCAGCACAAATACTACTTCTTCTGGAATATCTTCTCTCGTTTCACCAGGCAAATGCACTGCTCCCTCTTCTGGCCTCCTGTATGCATATTTATTGTAATACTCATCATAATGTTTGAAGTATTTACTTGTATATGTGGTTACACTTTTGACTCTGAGCTCCAAAAAATGGGATGATATGATATCCCTGCTTCCACTCTCTGGACATTTACAGGTTAAGGCATGGAGTGGGTTTCAAGAATCTTTGTAAGAGGGACACCTGGGTGGCTCAGACGGTTAAGTGTCCACCTTTGGCTCAGGTCAGATCTCAGGATCCTGGGATGGAGTCCCACATGGGGTTCCTTGCTCAAACGGGACCTTGTTTCTCCCTCTGTCTGCTGTTCCACAAGCTTGTGCGCTTGCCCACTCTCTCTCTGACAAGTAAATAAACAAAATGTTTAAAAAAAAAAAAAAAAAAAAAAAAAAGAATCTTTGTTAGAGTTGTGTAGGGTAGTAACGAGGAATAAGAGCTCTTACGACCAGGTTCTTGGCCTGGCTCCACCACTCTGAGCTTGATACTCCCCTACCTCAGTCTTGAGGTCTAAAGCTTAGAGGAATAATAGCTCCTATCTCTTAGAGTTATTTTATAACAAAAGAAATAATTGATCTAAAATATCTAACAGAGTGCTTTGGAGAGCTTCACTAATGCTAATGGTATTATTCTTTAACTAAGCTTACCATATTTGTTATGTAGTTAGTAAGACAACAATATTTACTGAGCCACCCCTGTAGATGGAGAAATAAATTCCACTGGGGAAAAATTAAAAGACCCAGTTCCTGTCTGAGATGAGTTTATAAACCTATAGCTAACTACAGGCAACTGTTGTAAATGCTTTGTGCCTATCTCTTGACAGCTATGTAGATGTGTTAATTTATGTAAGATTGTATAGAGTCTTACAAAATCTTATAAACAATCTATTTATATTATGTGCAAATATTTTTTGGAATGTGTTTAAATTAGAGGGATGTGTTTTGACAGGGAGAATTGGGGGAACGCACTCTTCCAAATTTTCCCACTTAATATAAGGTAAAATTTGTATTTATTCTTAAGATGCTAAAATAAATAGAAAATTACTGGGTGCCTGGGTGGCTCAGTTGGTTGGCGACTGTCTTAGCTCAGCTGATGATCCTGGAGTCCCAAGATCGAGTCCCACATTGGGCTCCCAGCTCCATGGGGAGTCTGCTTCTCCCTCTGATTTTCTCCCCTCTTGTGTTCTCTCTCTCTCTCTCTCCCAAATAAATAAATAAAATCTTTTTTAAAAAATAGAAAATTGCTCACCTTAAGAATCATATGTATTTGCTAGAATAAAGGGAATAGCTTAAGAGATTTAGCCCCCAGATAAAATAAAAGCACGGGGAACTAATGTAAACATGATTCTACTTGAATTATCAGAATACTGATACACCTCTGAATTTTATTTTGCTTATGAAGAAACTAATGAAAAGACAAACTTTTTAATATTAGGCAAATCATGTCAATTAGTGGAACAAATTTTAAAACAAAAGACCTTCAGTTTTGGAGTTAATCCTTAAATATTTAGTACTGAAGTTTTAATATTCTCGTACCAAATCTTCATTACAAATATTGTGAAACTGTGCTGCGGTGCTGAGAGCTCTTCCTTTTAAAAGAATAAAACCTGAAAGCTTTTAATTTATTGTTGAATTCAGTGTACCAGCTAAATTTATCATAAACTCTTGAAAAAAAAAGAAATAATGGTTTACAGTTGCATCTTCCCAGATGATGAAGCAGGTTTATAGCAAGAACCAGAAGTTGATCTCCCATCAGTCCTAATCAGGCTAACTCAGCCAGGGATAAGCAATGGCTGCCTGGAGCTCAACTTTTGAAACAATGTGACAGTGTAATAATTCCTTCCATCACAATGTTTCTTATCAAGAAAAAAAAAAAAAGCTGATTCTAAAATAATAATTGATCCCAGCATTCTGAGGCACAAGCCAGCCAAAACTTTTCTGATCTTTTTAATGCAAAATCACTACATATCAAGAATTCAAGTCCAGTTGTCTAGGGCTTTAAAATAATGTGCAAAACATACTGCAGTCTCTGGGTTATGGTCCCATCCTCTGATGGCTGGCTGGAGATTTGGAAATCCTTGGTCATGTTTATCTATTGCTGGTATCCCATTAGGAGTTCATAATCTGGACTTTGCAAGCGCCAACCAATCAGTGCTCAAGCACAGTCATGAATCTGATGAAATGTGTGTGGAGAAAATCCCAGTCCCACAATTCCCTCCCTAAAAAGCTGGGGAGAATACATACTTTTCAACATTTTCCATTTTCCCTCAACATAGAGTTTGGGCAAAAGCAACAACGATGAAGAATAAGACAATCATTGCCCTCAGTGGGGCCTGTACACCCAGGGAAAGTTATGGGACTCCCACAGACAGACAGTGATGGCTGTTTTACTGCTCACTTACAGGAAGGCTTGAAGGATAATAAAGACAAAAATATATATATTACAATTTGCATAAACAGCAAAGAATGAAAAAGTAACCATGTTGTTTTTCCCAGATTTTACAAGTTTCTGCCATTTAAATTTAAAATTTTGGTGTTATTCAGGGTGCTTGCATGGCTCAATTGGTTAAGCATCAAACTCTTGATTTTGGCTCAGGTTATGATCTCAGGGTGGTGAGATTGAGGCCCCGCCTCAGACTCCATGCTGGGCTTGGAACCTGGTTAAGATTCTCCCTCTTTCCTTCCCCCTCACTCACATGCCCTCTCTCTCCTTCCCTCTCTCTCTTTCTTAAAAAAAAGATAAATAAAGTAGTTTAAAATTTTTGGTGTCATCAATTGCACTAGAAGAAATTTTATTTACTTTATCTTTCAAGTTTTTATTTTAATTCTAGTTAGTTAACATGTAGTATAATAGTAGCTTCAGAAATAGAATTTAGTGACTCATCACGCACGTATAACATCTAGTGCTCATCACAACCAGTGCCCTCCTTAATTCCCATCATCTACTTAACCCATTCCCTACCACTCTCCCCACCCTCCAGTAACCCTGTTTGTTCTCTATTGTTAAGAGACTCTTCAATGGTTTGCCTCTCTCCTTTTTCTGTTCCCTATGTTCAACTGTCTTATTTCTTAAATTTCTGTTCCCTATGTTCAACTGTCTTATTTCTTCAATTTCTTAAACAAGAAATAAATTTCTTATTTCTTAAATTTCTTAAATTTCATATGAGTAAAATCATATGGTATTTGTCTTTCTCTGGCTGACTAATTTTCTTAGCATAATACACTCTAGCGCCATACACATCATTGCACATGGCAAGATTTCATTCTTTTTGATGGCTTATATTCCATTGTATATACATACCAATTCTTCTTTATCCATTCATCAGTTGATGGACATTTGGGTTCTTTTTTTTTTTTTTTTTTTTTCCAATTTATTTATTTTCAGAAAAACAGTATTCATTATTTTTTCACCACACCCAGTGCTCCATGCAAGCTGTGCCCTCTATAATACCCACCACCTGGTACCCCAACCTCCCACGCCCCCGCCACTTCAAACCCCTCAGATTGTTTTTCATAGTCCATAGTCTCTCATGGTTCATCTCCCCTTCCAATTTACCCAAAAGCACATACCCTCCCCAATGTCCATAACCCTACCCCCCTTCTCCCAACCCCCCTCCCCCCAGCAACCCACAGTTTGTTTCCTGAGATTAAGAGTCACTTATGGTTTGTCTCCCTCCCTATCCCATCTTGTTTCATGGATTCTTCTCCTACCCACTTAAGCCCCCATGTTGCATCACCACTCCCTCATATCAGGGAGATCATATGATAGTTGTCTTTCTCCGCTTGACTTATTTCGCTAAGCATGATACGCTCTAGTTCCATCCATGTTGTCGCAAATGGCAAGATTTCATTTCTTTTGATGGCTGCATAGTATTCCATTGTGTATATATACCACATCTTCTTGATCCATTCATCTGTTGATGGACATCTAGGTTCTTTCCATAGTTTGGCTATTGTGGACATTGCTGCTATAAACATTCGGGTGCACGTGCCCCTTTGGATCACTACGTTTGTATCTTTAGGGTAAATTCCCAGTAGTGCAATTGCTGCAGCCCATTTCTTTGTCCACTTTGTAAAACTTTACATCAAACCCAGACATTTGGGTTCTTTCCATAATTTAACTATTGTGGACATTGCTGCTGTAAACACTGGAGTGTATGTGCCCCTTTAAGTCACTGTTTTTATATCCTTTGGATAAATACCTAGCAGTGCAATTGCTGGGTGGGAGGGTAGTTTTATTTTTAACTTTTAGAGGAAACTCCACAATGTTTTCTAGTTGGCTGCCACAGTTTGCATTTCCACCAACAGTGTAAGAAGGTTCCCCTTTGTACAAGAAACTTTAAAATCTAAACACAGGTAAAAGTACAGAGTGTAAGTCAAAAAGTCAATCCATCTTTTATTTCTTTTTTCATTAAATTGCCAGGAGCTGAATAACTGCCTTCATTTTCTATCCTGTATTGGGATATATGTCTATATATACTACAATGTATACATTAACCATCATAAATTGTCTTAAGCTGACAGAATAAATTCTAAATACTTACATAAAGTGTGGCTTTAAATACTAATTTTCACTTAAAATGTATTTCACATGCTTTTTATGGATCAAATGTACTTCACATGCTATTTTTCATGGGTCCTATGTTGTAATCTGCATTTTAAAGAGAACTTTTTTTTAAGTTTTGCCTATTGTTACAATATTTATGATAAAAGAGACAAAATAAAATTATTCATGGGACTTGGATATTGTAGTAAACTCATCAAAAGAACATGTTTTTGAAAACATACATAATAAAACACAGGGACACATATATAAAGTAGGGCATTTGAATTACATTAAAAGACAAATATAGAAACTTGCTAGTCTAGAAGCTATAATTTTAAAGGAAAGTGTGAATGTCTGGAAAACTCAAGAAGGTGCAGACAAGAGCTTTGATTGTTTGGACATTTGCTGTAAATGTTCCAAAATGTTCTTAGATAGCATCACCACCAAATTTTGTATGCATATCATTGTAAATCTTATCTTCTACCATTGCTCAGAAAAATATGGAAGATCTCTAACCATGCAGCATTGAATTCTAACTTTAAAAATAATACAGTATGTGTGCATTCATACTGATCTATTTACTATAGGAATAAATTCAAATTGGAAAATACTAATGGAGAGTCTCACCCACTTGTGCAAAGAAGAGTGCAAGTCCTTAGCTTCTGTGGGATCTGTCTGGCACTAGCCACAGTCTAATGGTCAAATCATCCTAGGCATTCAGTCTAGCACTACAGTCAAATCTGTATATCAAGGCTTATCAGTGAAACAATTACATCACAAGAAGAGAATTTTAAAAATATATGCTTAATTTAGTATATTACACTTTTCCTAAAGCAACAGTCAAGAAACAGTTTTAACTCAATGCATATTATTAAGTTAACTAAACTTGAACATAAATACTTACTAGATTCATATCTTGTACCATTGCAATTTGGCTTCATACTGCAACAATAATCTTTGTTCTTAATTTATTTCTTTCAAGGAATGTGAAACTATCTAACTGAATTGATGAAGTAAACATCAATTTGAGTTTAGAGTCTGGGGAAATTATGTGCCCCAGTTATCCTGGGACTAAGACAATGAAGAGGAAACCTGGGCATTTCTTAGAAGATCAGCTTCAGAGTACTATAATTTTAGATAAATATTGTTCAGCTAAATGACTCAATTCTAGAATATAGTTGAGAGTCATTTCAACTATACTAGATAACTCATCTCTGTTAAAATAATGCATATATAGGGCGCCTGGGTTGGGCATCCAACTGTTGGCTTCGGCCCCAGTCATGATCTCACGGGTCATGAAATTGAGCCCAAGTCTGGTTCTGAGCTCAATGGGGAGTTGGTTTGAAGTTTCTTTCCCTCTGCCCCTTGCCCCACCCTCTGTCTAAAATAAAAAGATGAATCTTAAAAAAAAAGTGCATATGTATGAAATGTCATCATCAGATGTTCATAGCATTCATTAGAAACTTAAAACAATTTTCTAGGTATATAGGGAATAAACCACTTAAATAGAACAGGTGAAGTCCATGGAATCTTTCAAGCTTTGGGATCCTGGTTTGCTGCTTATAGCCTCCATTTTGCTTCCTTGTTTTTGCTCTTATTTTCATTTATCATTATTAGTAATATAACATCCAGTTTATAGTATTCACAATATTTAAGTGGCCCTTGAAACAATGCTCTGGCAGAAGAAAAAGAAAATAAATTTAGAAATGTTCAAGTGCCTTCATTTTATAAATGCATAAATTATTGTGATAGAAACACATATAGCTAAGCTCTTTGCATCATTCCAGTTAAATAAATACTAAACCTGGGGAAAGCATGAGAGAAATCTATTTAACTCCATGTTGCTTGTGTTACTTGTCTTATTTTATTCTTCCTGGTGATTCTAGTGAAAGTATACAAGGAAACTAGCCTTAATCAGAAATATTAAAATAACAAATTAAAGATTCTGTTAGGAATTTGTAAATTTAAACCAGGACATTTTTTCTTATATAATGTAGAGCTGATCCTTGAACAACATGATTTGAACTATGCAGTCTTCTTACATGTGGGCTCCCCCCCACCAAAAGATACAGTACAGCACTGTAAATGTATTTTCTCTTCCTTATGATTTTCTTAGTAACATTTTCTTTTCTCTAGCTTACTTCACTGTAAGAATATAGTATATAATACATGAACATACAAAATATGTGTTAATCAACTATTTATGTAATCCATAAGGCTTACAGTCAACAGTAGGTTGTTAGTACTTAAGTTCCGGGGGGGCTCAAAGTTATAAATGAATTTCTGACCTGCAGGTGGTCAACCCCTTTTGCCCCCAAGTTGTTCATGGGTCAACTATGTTTAGTTAATTCTGTGTATCATTACTCTGTGTTTTTAATTAATCTTACAATTAAGGGACAACAGAAAATGCTAAGATGATCAAAGAGTAAAATATACTCATTTCTACTGTTTTTCAACAATTCTATTTTGTGATTACCAAAGAACACTTAAAGCTGCATATACAGGTATATTTCTTGAGTGGATAAATTTCAGAACAAAACTGTTATTATAAGTTAGAGTTATGCAAGAAATTATTAACTTACTCCTACAAGTGTCTCAGCACATACTTCATCTAGAAACCCTAAAAAATATAATTTCTGAAGTTGATGTATGCTATGAAGGAAAACTTTAAAAAAAGTAGACAATAAGATAGCTTTATATTTTACCTTATATTTTGCAACAGTATATAAAATATATTCATTAAATCCATTTGTGATATTACACTAATTGAAAAAACATATACTAAGTGTCATTAATGTGTCATTTAGTGTCTTAAATATTAAAATAGTAACAATAAAAACATCACAATATTTATCAAGGCTTATTATTTATCAATATATACAAAGCCATGTATATAGATTATGTCATACAATTTTCATTACAACTCTTCAAGTTAAACCCTTAGTATTCTCTAAGAATCTGTGGCAATTTGCTGGAGATAACAACTTACAACTGGTGGAATTAAATTAAAGGTCAAATGATTTTACTTTAAAGCATTATTTTTTAGCTTATTCATCACTACTTCAGGAAAAAATAAAAGGATGTATATCCTTACAATGCACTTACGAAGAATTAAAAAAACAAGGTAAGAAAATGTGACAACTTCTGCTAGAGAGGTTTATACAAGTTGCCACTTGAATACCTAAGAAGTTGCAAAGTTAGGAAAAGACTTCACAGAGAAGCCAATGAAGCCAATTATCAAAGCCAGTTTTAAAAGATAAATCACGTGTCCCAAATAAACACTAGGAGAAACAGAAAGTGTACTCCATGATGTGAAAATGTAGTAAGTCATGAAAGACACCTATGGTAAATGGATACTTCCTGTTACAAAATGGTAGTATAGGTTCAAGCAGATGTGTCAAAATATCCAACTAATTGTGGATTACAAAAGATTTCACCACGAAATTTGTACCAATATCTCTTAATGTATCTAGAGCTCACATTCTGAAAAACAAACCCTGAGGTATAATATAACTATATTGTCCCCTTATAGACATATTCTAATTGTATCTCATAACAAGTCTTTGAAGTATATATTATGATTATCCTATTTTATAGATGAGAAAAATGAGGCTTTGAAAGTGTGTTGCTTTTGCAAGACCACAGAACTTCTAGTATGATTGTCACCAAGTCTGTGCTCCTCACCACTATGCTATGCAGCAAAAAAACAAACAAACTGACAACAACAACAACAACAACAAAGTCTATTTACATGAATGCAAAGTCTGTGTTACTTAGTCCCCCAACTCAGTCTTGCAGAAAATCAGAGTAAGTTTCTCTCCCATTTGAGTAGTCTTATGATTCAAAGTACAGCAAACTATAGTCCAAGGGTCAAATCCAGCTTGTCACCAATTTTTGTAAAAAAAGGATTTTCTGTAACACAACTACCCTCATTCTTTCACATATCTATGGCTGCTTTCACACTACACCCAGCAATTAAGTAGTTGGAACAGACACCTTCTGGCCTGCAAAGCCTAAAATACTATCTGGCTCTTTAGAGAAAATATTAGCTGACCTCTATAATTACTTGACTGACAAATATAGGGAAGTGGTAATATAAAAGTGTTTTGACAGGTGGAGGGTCTTTGCCATATATCAGCTCATAGATAGGAAGCATGCCAAGAACAATGGGCTTACAGAACAGACATGCATTAAAGCAAGGAAATTAGGAAGGATGAAAATTAAACAGTTTATCCACAAAACACTCACAGGAGCACCTTAATCAGGCCAAGGTGCCTGTTGACCTTTAACTTCTTGAATGAAATGGACACCCTGATGTGGTTTTTGGACCATCTCTGTGTATGCATATCTATGAAATCCTTCTATAAGGGTCTACAGTTGTTACTCTGCAGTTATTCATATAAACTCGAAGTGTGCAGGATATCAGGAAAGGAAGGTCCCCATTTCACTAGAGAGCTAATTATTTTCCAATTTTAAATAATATGTGGTTTTGTCGGAAAACTTTTCAGGTAGGTTTAGAATTAACTCACCCTCCATTGTTAACTCAATCACATGGTTTTGGTCATTAGCTCTGATCACTGATTTGCACAGCAGTTAGCCCCTAGAAATAACCTGAAAAGTGAAATTCCAATGGAATATTGATTTTGCTTTATAAGGTATATGTATCCAGTGGAATTTAAACATTACCAGCTTTAAAGAGGACTTAAGCTTAGATAATGTGTGTATGTATGCATATAAACAACCTTCCACACACATACACACCAAGAAGTTCACATACCAAGAAGTTCCTCTACAATTTTTAGCATCCTACATTATTGGCACATTTCCAGTGAATTTTAAAAAGCAGCAAAAATTCCTAGTTGATGATACAGTTTCCCAAATCACTTCAAAGCTGTTCCCTCAGCCACTAGTTCTTAAGACATGAAAGAAGAGAGGGCACTTTTAATTTGAAGAATGGTCTATAAAGTTCATATGGGAGGGAGAGAGAATTTGCCAAAGTGATTAAGTCCATGTGCGAAGGACTAAGCAAACCCTTCAGGCATTCTGTCGCACGTTATTTTCACTTTTTTTTTTTCAATTTACACAACCATGTGGGTGGCCACATGTCTATTTGTTTTCCTTGTTTTTCAACAAGTGAAACTAGAGGTTGAGAAGAGGAGGTTAGAGGGGCATGTTTTTTAACTCATAGAAGTCATGGTTTTATTATTTTCAGATTGAGCCGATGTGCATTTGAACAAAGTACTCTCATTAGTTGAGCCCAGAAACATATGGTAATTGTGCCTACGAGGTTACTTTTGTGCAGCTTTTATATTTCTGAACATTTTATCTTTCATTTCTCTTATACAATGTTGCACTTAACACAGCTTGCATTCTAAAACAAACAGAATGAGAATACCAATCTTTACATGAGAATTTCATAGAGCGAAAAAAACAGAATCCTTATCATGTGATGCTAAAACTTTTGCTTCTAAAAAAGCATTCACATAACTTTTAAAATTTACATTACTTAAGAAAAAGTAAATAAGTTGTCTTTTGTGAATGGTCTTGCATTTTAAGTGTGATTAATAATGAACAATTTGTGGAAGAAAATTTTGAGAATTTTGAGAATTCTGTGACGTATACATCATTAAGGTCCTGTGAGGTACTTAGTAAAAAAAATTGGCCTAAGAATTCAGCAATTGGAGTAAAATGTATGAAAAGTTTTTAACAGACTAGTATTTGGTATCAGTGTGTTTCTCATTTTAAGGATCATATTTCAGTATAATTTTTACATGACTTTAATAATTCATTCTGGCAAGAAACTCCAACCAAGAATTTCCACTGTTTTATTCAGCTCAATTTCACTGTTACATCTATGTGAAAAAGAACAAACTGGGGTAGGGGAAACCATCTGAAAATAAAAGCCTAGCATTCATCAATGTAAAATGGTGGCATACTATGTATCTCAAGGCAATTTTTCCTTTTTTTTTTTTCTTAAGATTACTTATTTATTTATTTGACAGAGATCACAAGTAGGCAAAGAGGCAGGCAGAGAGAGAGAGGAGGAAGCAGGCTCACCGCTGAGCAGAGAGCCCGATGTGGGGCTCCATCCCAGGACCCTGAGATCATGACCTGAGCCAAAGGCAGAGACTTTAACCCACTGAGCCACCCAGGTGCCCCCAATTTTTGCTTTTGTATGTATATTACTTTCTTTGACCCTAGTGAGTTTCTCATAATTTTCTGTTTATGAAATAGTATCACGATCAGTCCTGCCAAGAGCCATCTTTTATTTTATGTTACTTTTCTCCTTCATTTCTCATCACAACTTTTACCTCCCCCTCCCACATATACCTTTTAATGTGCTTCATTAATTTTCTTGCATGTTCAGGTACACTTACAAAAGACAGGTGTCCTGTGTACGTGCTATGTATTTTAATATATAGGGATAGTACTTTGCTATAATTATACTGGTTTCAAATTCTTACTCAAAACTAAATTTTGAGCATCAACCCAATTTTCTGTAAATATTTATACTTCAATTTTTTCTAATGGTTCAAAACATTTTGCATATATGCCCACTATATTTAATTTGTGTTCCCATAATAATAAACACATGGGTTATCTTTAACTCCTCACTACCACAAAGAAGCTGCACTGAATCCTTCATGCTTTTGACTTTACAGACCTATGCAAATAATTCTCTTGAAGATATGCTTAAAATTTCCATATTGATGCAAAATTTCATTGTTTTATCTATTGCTCTAGAGAATGGCTGTATTGTTTTACTCCTATAAGCAGATCATGGGGCTTGTTGCTTCCATACATCTATATAGTCACTTGGCATTATTTGACATGTTCATAGTTGCCAATCTGATGGATTCAAACTGAAAGACCTAAGTGTAAGACAGGAAACCACCCAAATCCTAGAGAACACAGGCAACAACCTCTTTGATATCAGGCACAGCCACTTCTTACTAGACACATCTCTGGAGGCAAGAGAAACAAAAGCAAAAATGAACTATTGCGACTTCATCAATATGAAAACTTCTGCACAGTAAAGGAAACAGACAATAAAACTAAGAGGCCCTACACAGAATGGGAGAAGATATTTGCAAATGATATATCCAATAAAGCATTAGTATCCAATATATAAAAAATTATCAAACTTGACACCCCCCCAAAAAAAATAATCCAGTTAAGAAATGTGGGGTGCCTGGGTTAAAGCCTCTGCCTTCAGCTCAGGTCATGGTCTCAGAGTCCTGGAATAAACCCCCACATCAGGCTTTCTGCTCAGTGGGGAGCCTGATTCCCCTTCTCTCTCTCTGCCTGCCTCTCTGCCTACTTGTGATCTCTCTGTCAAAATAAATAAATAAAATTTAAAAAAAAGAAAAGAAAAGAAATGAGCAGAAGACATGAGCAGACATTTTTCCAAAGAAGACATACAGATGGCTAAGAGACACATGGAAAGATGCTCAACCTCTCTTATCATCAGGGAAAACTACGATGAGATCCCACCTCACACTGGTCAGATGGCCAAAATTAACAACACAGGGAACAGAAGATGTTGGTGAGGACATGGAGAAAGGGGAATGTTGGTGGGGATGCAAACTGTGGAAAACAGTATGGAAATTCCTCAAAAAGTTAAAAACAGAACCACCCTATAATCCAGCAGTTGAACTACTAGGTATTTACCCAAAGGATAGAAAAATACTGATTCAAAGGGGCACATGCACTCTGATGTTTATAGCAACATTATTAACAATAGCCAGATTATAGAAAGAGCCCAAATGTTCATCAGCTGATAAATGGATAAAGAAGAGATGATGTGTGTGTGTCTCTCTCTCTCTCTCTCTCTATATATATATATATATATATTTTATAATGGAATATTACTCAGCCATCAAAAAAGAATGAAATCTTTCCATTTGCAAAGACATGGATAGAGCAACAGAGTGTTTTGCTAAGTGAAATGACTCAGTCAGAGAAACACAAATACCATAATTTCACTCATATGTGAAATATAATAAACAAAACAGATAAATATAGGGGAAGGAAGAAAAAAAAGAGGAAGACAAACCATAAGAGACTCTTAATTATAAGAGAACAAATTAAGGTTGCTGGAGGGGAGGTGGTCAAGAAGATGGGTGCTGGGGATTAAGGTGGGCACCTGTTGTGATGAGCACGGGTTGTAAGAGATGGATGTAAGAGGTGAATCATTAAATTCTACTCCTAATATGAATATTACACTATATGTTAACCAATAAAATAAATTAATTAAAAACTTGAAACCAAAAATATAATTAATTATTAATTGATTAACTCGCAATAGTGTGATTAAAAATCACCCATTTTTCTGTGATGATTAGCCAATTTATATATTATTTTTTGTGAATTATCTATTCACATGCTTTGCCTATTTTTTTATTTGAGGTTTCTTAACTTTTCTTGTTATTGTTGATTTGCAGAAGTTCCCTTGTGCTTTCTAGATATTAAAACTATGTTCATTATAAGTGCTCTCTAAATCCATCACTGATGTCCTTCAGAATACATTTAACATGGTCACATCCATAAGTTTTAATTTATACTCTGAACATTTTGTTTTAAGAAGACTTTCCTCACATCATAGGTACTGACATTCTTCTGTCTCTATGTGTACATGTGTATACTGCACACACATACACATATATTTCATGTATATTACTTTTCATGTTTAAGCCTTAGTTATTTGGATTCTATTATGTACACTCTGATATATAGATACAATTTTTTAAATTTTGTATTCTTTATTTAGTAGGCTATTTTCCCAAAATAATCACACAGTTTATCTTTGTGTAATGTTGCTCAATGATTTGTGATGCTATCCTTGCCAAAGATCAATTACTTCTGTACATATAACTGTATATCAACTCTGTAGTATTTTCCTTTACTCTATTCAAAATTACTATTTTTATACACGTTATGTTTCATCTTTAGTGTAACAAATATTCAATAGGTACGTAAAACATGAGTGTACAGCTAAATGAGTAAACTTGATTAAGAAATAAAATAGTACTAGCACTTTTCCCAACCAATATACCATTCCTCCGCCAAAAAGAACTCTCCTGATCCTTAACACTATCATTATTTAAAAATGTTTTAGTTAATTACCACACATGTAGTACATATTGGTAACTACTTATCTATAACTTAATTCTACTGGTGTAGAGAACACACTCTGTGTGATTTCACTCTTTTGAAACTTGTTGAAACATATTTTGCTCCCTAGCCTAAGGTTAATGTTTACAAATGTTTCATGTACACTTTAATATACTACAAAGCTAAAGTAATCAAAGGAGTATGGTACTGGCACAAAAATAGATATGGATCAATGGAATAGAATAGAGAGCGGAGAAATAAACCCATGCATAAACTGTCAACTAATCCACAACAAATGAGGCAACAATATACATGGGGAAAAGACAGTCTCTTCCATAAATGGTATTGGAAAAAGCCACACATCTGCATAAAAAAGAATGAAACTGGACCAGTTTCTTTTTCTTTTTCTTTCTTTCTTTCTTTTTTTAAAAACAGATTATTAATTTATATATTTGAGAGAAAGAGAGAGCCAGAGAGGGGGAGAGGGAGAAGCAGACTCCCCACTGAACAGGGAAGCCTGATATAGGGCTTGATTCTAGGACTGCAGGATCATGACCTGAGCAAAAGGCAGAAGTTTAACCAACTGAAAAACCCAAGTGTCCTGAAACTGGACCACTTTTTATATCACATACAAAAATAAGTTTGGAGGGGCGCCTGGGTGGCTCAGTGGGTTAAAGCCTCTGCCTTCGGCTCAGGTCATGATCCCAGGGTCCTGGGATTGAGCCCCGCAACAGGCTCTCTGCTCAGCGGGGAGCCTGCTTCCTCCTCTCTCTCTGCCTGCCTCTGTGCCTACTTGTGATCTCTGTATGTCAAATAAATAAAATCTTTAAAAACAAACAAACAAACAAAAGAAAACATAGGGAGTAAATTCTTAGTCATCAGTATTAGCATCAGTATTAGCAATAAGTTTTGGGGGAGCTCTGTCTTCTCAGGCAAAGGTAACAAAATTAGTGTTTCTAGCAACTGAAACCACATCAACAAAAAGCTTTTGCACAACAAAGGAAATTATCAACAAAACCAAAAGGCAATCTACTAAATGGCATAGATATTTGCAAATGATATATCTGAAAAGACATAGAAAGGACTCAGACAACTCAAGAACAAAAAACCCAAATAATACAGTTTAAATATGGGCAGAGAACATGGTAGACTTTTTTCCAAAAAAAGATATACAGATGGGGGTGCTTGGGGGGTTCAGTCAGTTAAGTAAGTATCTGTCTTTGGCTCAGGTCATGATCCCAGGTTCCTGCAATAGAGCCCTGTGTGCTTCCCTCTCTCCTTCCTGTTCGTGTTCACTTCGCTATCTCTTTTGCTATTTCTGTCTTTTTCTCTTAAATACAAATTAAATAAATAAATAAATAAAATCTTTAAAGAAAAAGGACATACAGATGGCTAACAGACACATGACAAAATTCTCAACATCACTAGTCACCATGGAAATGCAAATCAAAACCACAATGAGATATCACATCACACCAATTAGAACAGCTAGTATCAAAAAAAAAAAAAAAAGAATAAAAGAAAGAAACCAAGAAATAACAAGTGTTAGCAAGGATGTGGAGAAAAGACTACCCTCATACCCTCATGCACTGCTGGTAGAAATGTCAATTGGTGCGACCACAATGGAAAACAGTATGGAAATTTCTCAAAAAATTAAAAAATAAAAACCCATAAAATTCAGCATTCCACTGCTGGGTATTTACCTGAAGAAAACAAGTAACACTAATTTGAAAGTATATATGCACCCCTATGTTTATTGCAACCTTATTTACAATTGCTAAGATATGGAAGCAACCAGTGTCCAATGATGGATGAATGGATAAAGAAGATGTGGTATAGATGGTATACATATATAATGGAACATTACTTATTCATAAAAAGAATAAACTTGCCATTTAAACAATGTGGATGGCCCAAGAAGGTATTGTACTAAGTGAACTAAGTCAAACAAAAAAATATATAATTACTATATGATTTCTCTTATATGTAGAATCTAAAAAAACAAAACAAATGAACCAACAAAACAGAAACAGACTCAGAGATTCAGCAAATCAACAGGTGGTTGCCAGACCTGTTGGGTCTGGGAGTGGGGTGGGGTGGGGGTGGGGAGATGAGTGAAATGAAAGAAATTAAGAGGTATGAGCTTCTTGTTATAATAAGTAATTCATGGGGATGTAAAATACAGCATAGGAAATATAGTCAGTAATATTATAATAAATTTGTATGGTGAAAGATGGTAACTATATTTATTATGGTGAGCATAATGATTTTTTTCTTTATCGATTTTCAGAGGTGTATTAAAATTTCCCACTAAATGTGTGGCAATATATTTTTTAAATTCAATTCTTCTTTTTATAAAGATTTAGTTATTTATTTTATTATTTTTTTAAAGATTTATTTAATTGTTATTTTAAAGAGAGAGAGAGAGAGTGGGAGAGGGGCAGGGAGAAAGAATCCTAAGCAGACACGGTGCTGAGCACAGAGCCCGATGAGGGGCTCAATCTCACCACCTTGACAGCATGACCTAAGCTGAAACTAAGAGTTGGATGCTTAACAAATTGTGCTACCCAGGTGCCCCTCCAATCCACTTATTTTTGCACATTTTAAGAATACGTTATTGCATGCATATGTATTTTGAATTTTTACATCTTTCTGATGTTAGTCTTTAATCATTATGAAATACTCATCTTACTGATAAATATGGATTTCAGTCTTTCATATTACCATTTGCTTTCTGTTTATAATTCCTATCTTATGTTAGCTTTTCTCTCATTTCATAGTTTATTTTGAATTGAATGTTTATTTTGGATTGAATTATTGTATTATTAACCCCTTATTTCTTTTATAATTACTCTAGAAATTATATGTATTCAGGAATGCACTTATATTGAATATCCATGACTACTTAAATTAGTAACTTATTTCTTCCAGAAAAATGCAAGGATTTTGGAAGGCTTTAACTCTATGACTGTCCTCCTCCTCCTGACTTATTACCTTTACTGTGATGTACTTGAACTATACTATAAAAATGTTTTAAACCCATAATCCATTACTATTTTTAGAGAAGTCAAAATTTGCTTAGCTTTATCAGTATATTTGCCTTTACTATTATCATTACTTCTTTTTTTTTTCCAATTTATTTATTTTCAGAAAAACAGTATTCATTATTTTTTCACCACACCCAGTGCTCCATGCAAGCTGTGCCCTCTATAATACCCACCACCTGGTACCCCAACCTCCCACCCCCCCGCCACTTCAAACCCCTCAGATTGTTTTTCAGAGTCCATAGTCTCTCATGGTTCATCTCCCCTTCCAATTTACCCAAAAGCACATACCCTCCCCAATGTCCATAACCCTACCCCCCTTCTCCCAACCCCCCTCCCCCCCAGCAACATGGGGGCTTAAGTGGGTAGGAGAAGAATCCATGAAACAAGATGGGATAGGGAAGGAGACAAACCATAAGTGACTCTTAATATCATTACTTCTTAATATTTGAGATTGCATCTAGGATTATTTGCCTTCTATCTGAAGGAACATGTTCTATTATCTTCTTACTGCAGGTCTAAATGTGAATCCTCACATTTTCTGTTTGTTTAAAAATATCTTTGGAGTGCTCAGTTCGGCAGCACATATACTAAAACTGGAACGATACAGAGAAGATTAGCATGGCCCCTGTGCAAGGATGACACGCAAATTCGTGAAGCGTTCCATATTTTATGCGGTTTCCTCGTGAACTGCCGCTCTTCGCGGAGTAACTTCCTGGAGGAAATGGTATCCGTCAAAGTGAAAAATATATATATATATATATATCTTTGGAGAAAACCAGAAGAGCATGAGTCCCACTCTAAAAATCCAGATCAAATGCAAAGTAAGTTTTCTTGACCTCATCAGAGAGATAATCACACTAAATCCAAAAAGCATGAATTCTACAGATGTCAGGTCCCCTTGAGAAAAGAAAGAAAGCACGATGTGGCTCATCTATGGCAAAGCAAGAACTGTAGCTGCCATACAAATGGGTAAGGAAAAATAAGCTGAAATTTTCATTGATCTCTCAAGTCTAAATATATGACCACAAATAGAACTGCAGGTTATCTCAGACTCAGACTGAAGTCACACTCACACTCAGCTTCCCATGAATTGTTCCCAGGTGTGCATATGAAAATGGGAGGCGATGAGCAGAGAAACCCTTGCTCAGTGGTGCAAGCACCAGTCAGAGCATGACCACTGCCGTGAGAAAAGCAAAAAACATCTCTGCTTAAACACAGGGAGCAAAAGTCCAAAACATGGGGAAAGGAGCAGAAATCCCTGCTGCTCCAACAGCACCAATAATAACTCTTAATTACTTGTTCATTTTTGAAGGATATTCTTCATTGACCAAGTTCACAATTATTTCCTTCATCATTTTAAAAAGATAATTTTGTGATTTTTTTGGCTTCTACTATTCTGTCAGTCTTATATTTGCTTCCTTTGACAGTAATTTCTCTTCTAAATTTTTAAAGTTGTATTGCTGTCTTTGATGTTCAAAGTTTTACTCTATTTTTTAATCATTCTATTTTCTCCTATTTCTTAAAAAAAGATTTTTAAGCTAAGTGTTCCATTAAGTATTGTCTTAACTGTAGTTCACAAAATTTTATATGTAATATTTTTATTGACATTCCATTCAAAGTACCTCAAAATGTTATAAATAGTGCTCATTGTTTGCTTTTGTTTCCTGATCCGAGGCAATATTTTAGCTATTCCTTATTGTTTCACTGTTATTGCAATATAATCAGATTCACAATACAAATATAATGTCAACACATTATAATATAAATGTCTACATATCATTTTTTTCCTTTTACATACATATAATTTCAATTTGCAGAAAATACATACACATAAATGAAGTGTAGTTCTAGTCATTTATTTTTTCAGGCATTGTCATCATGTATTCATTAGCAGAAATATTATAATCAAAAATTTCTAAATTGAACTGATTGACCTTGGCTGGTGTCGTTTCACTGTTTTAAAGTATAAATAATCCTGAAGAAGTAGTATTATTGACATCTTAAACTTCAGTCTCATCCAGTTCTTCCCACCACAACCAGTGTTTTATCATTATAAAGTAGTTCGAGTTATTTACGTGCTCAAAACCTTTCAACATCATCCCACTGCACACTATATAAAATCTAGATATCTACAAGGCCCTATATCATCTCGCCCTACCATCTTCCCTCACCTATCACATATCCCTATTGGATAGGCCAAGATCCTTTCCATTTCAGTGATTTTCTATTTGCTGGTCTCTCTAGACAAGTCCATAAGACTTGCCATGGGAAGGTCCCTAAATCTTCCAAGGCAGTCCTCTTCTTCCAACTCAGGTTTCAGCTAAGCTGTCACCATCACAAAGTAGCTTACCATGACTGCTCATTCTAAAACAGCTACCTGTACCTCCCACTATTCATTTTATCACAAACTTATTATTTTATTTTATTCACAGCATTTTTTACTATTTCAAATATTTGATCCTTTCCTTTATTCATTTAGTTACATATCTTCCATCTGTACAATGTAGTATATTAAAAAAAAGGGTCATTCTGTCTGATGCCATAACAAATATATTTAATCCATTACAGAAAATAGTGCTTAATATATAATAAATGCTCTGCTAACCCTTTACATTTGTGAATATCCACAATTTTATTTTCTGCTCTGTATTGAGCATATTCTGTCTATATTTTCTGAGCATATCTGTCTATATTCCAGCTATATTAAACAGAATGTAATCAAATAATTATTACACCATTTCTTGAAACTCCATATGTTTCCAGTTATTTTTGTCCTGTCACTTTTCCTGATTTCCATCTGGAAATACTCCCTCATAGCGTTCTTCCCCAGTATAATAAAAATGCTTGCAATTCTTTAATGCCTACATGATAAACTCAGAACCCCATTTCTGCTTTTATGTTCTTCTTAGCATTGATTGGATATTTTACGTTATGAAGGAATTACTGTTATTTTTAGGTATGATAATAGAATTATGTTATGGTTTTTAAAAAAGGATGAAGAATGGTTATCTCTTACGAAACACTGAATTATTTGTACATGAAGTTATATGATGGCTAATATTTGCTTCAAAACAATCCAGACATTATATGTGGGGGAACAAGATTGGCCCTATGGTGATAATAAATATCTTCATCCTACTTCTGTAAACATTTGTAACTTTTAATAATGAAACGAGAAAGTCTTCAAAGACTAATTCCATTTAACCTGACCAACCTGATTTTGAATACTAACCTGTACTTTACTCCAGCACATTAGCCTTTTCTGTGTTCTGTGTTTTTTAAAGATACACATTCAGTTTTCTTTTAGCCACAATATGTTAGTTCATGACTTGTTGACAGGATTCAGCCTACCTGTTGTGCAACTGCACGCTTCTATAGGATGCACTTGTACCTACATTTTAACAGTTATTTAGCCAGTGTTTTAACACTTAACTAATTCTGTTTCTTGAACAAGTCTTTTTTGGGGGTATATCTGGATGCGGTTCAATAGAAAATAAATTGAATTCCAAACATTGCACAAATCATCTGTTTATTAATTGACCCAAATAAACTTTTATGAACACAAATAGTTTCGATGAGAAAAAAATGTCTGTTATATAAACAGTATTCAAGTTATATATTAATTCTAAAATATTTTATGTAGAGAGGGTACATTTCTATGGGCTATGGGTTTTTGATAGTCTTACTGAGATGATATCATATATAAAATTACATATATTTAAGGTGTACTATTGTATAAATTCTGTATATATTAGGGTATATAATTTGATGTTTTAATATGCATATACATTGTGAAATGATCAACACAATCACATAATTAATGTATCTTTCATCTCTACATAGTTACCATTTGATTGTGTGTGTGTGTGTGAAGAAGAAGATTTAAGATACATCCTCTTGGCAAATGTCAAGTATACAGTACAATATTGTTAATTATCATTACATGTTATACATTAGATCTCCAAAAAATATTAATTCCACATAACTAAACTTCTGGTTTTACCCCCATACATAGCACTGGCAAGCCTCTGGTAGCCACCATTCTACTCCCTGCTTTTATGAGTTCAACATTTTTAGATTCCATATTTAAGTGAGATCATGCATATTATCTTTCTGTGTCTGGCTTATTTCACTTAGTATAATGCCCTTCTAGTTCATCCATGTTGTCACAAATGGCCAGATTTCCTAACTTCAAACTTTTCTTGGACTGCTTCCTCAATTTTCTTAACCTTCATAGAACTGAAGAGAGTTAGGGCCTTGCTCTGGATTAGGCTTTGGCCAAATGAAATGTTGTGGCTGGTTTTACCTTCTAATCAGGCCACTAAAACTTTTTTTGTGTTGGCAAAAAAGGTATTTTGTTTTCTTAGCGATGGTGTATTCACTGAAGTACCACTTTTTTTTTATGTTTTGTTTTGTTTTTGTTTTGTTTTTTTTTGTTTTTTTTGTTTTGTTTTTTTCAATTTATTTATTTTCAGAAAAACAGTATTCATTATTTTTTCACCACACCCAGTGCTCCATGCAAGCCGTGCCCTCTATAATACCCACCACCTGGTACCCCAACCTCCCACCCCCCCACCACTTCAAACCCCTTAGATTGTTTTTCAGAGTCCATAGTCTCTCATGGTTCACCTCCCCTTCCAATTTACCCAAATTCCCTTTTAATTTCCTTCAAGAACTTTTTGTTTGCATTCACAACTTGGCTATTTGGTGCAAAAGACAGTTTTCAGCCTGTCTTGGCTTCTGACCTGCTGCCTTCCTCACTAATGTTTAATGTTTTCTAGCTTTTGATTTAAAGTGAGATATGTGTAACTTGAAGACTTTGTTTCATTTGAGCCCATTATAGGGATATTAATTGATTTAATTTCAAATTTGTTGTGTCTTAGGGAATAAGGAGGGGGAGGAGAAAGGCAAGGAATAGCTAGTTGGTGGGGCAGTCAGACACACATTTATCAAATAAGCTGACAAATTGTCCCATATAGGGGACAACTGTCCCATATAGGCATGGTTCATGGAGCCCCCCAAACAATTAAAATAGTAAAATCAAAGATCACTGATCACAGATCACCACAATAAATAATAATGGAAAAGTTTAAAATACTAGGAGAATTACCAAAATATGACACAGAGACATGAATTGAGCAAATATTTGGTTATATATTTAGGTGCTCTAACATTTGGTGCACATATGTTTAAATTATTTCTTCCAACTGAATTACCCATTTATCTTTAAGTAATAACTTGATTCTTGGGACAATTTTGATTTAAAGTCTATTTCTTCTTACATAAGTATAGTCTACTTTGTTCTTCTTTGGTTTTTGAATGGAATATCTTTTTTTAATTTCCTTTCAGTTTCTGTGTACCCTTATATTGAAATTCAGTTTCTTGTGGACAGCATTTCATTGGATATTACCCACTCAACTACTCAATGACTTTTGATTGGAAAATTTAATCCTTTTGAAGAGATTGGTGATAAATGAAGATTTACTATTGCCATTTTGTTCATTGTTTTTGTCTGTTTTGCAATTCTTTTATTCCACCCTTACTCTCTTCTTTTATTATTTGATGATTTTTTTAACACTTTGCTTTGAT
Organism: Neogale vison; assembly: GCF_020171115.1. Classification (NCBI taxonomy): domain Eukaryota; kingdom Metazoa; phylum Chordata; class Mammalia; order Carnivora; family Mustelidae; genus Neogale; species Neogale vison. Next base: position 84,065,179 of record NC_058101.1, on the reverse strand, counting down.
CCCTTTCTTTTTATCTTTTGTGTGTCCACTATGGTTCTTTCCTTCATGATTATTTGAGACTCGTGTAAGTTTTCTCATAAAATTATAACCATTTATTTTAATCTGATAACAATTTCAGTTTAATTGCATACAAAAACTCTGTACTTTTACCACACCCCTCCACACTTTCTTGAGTGTGTTCTTGAAGTCAGAGTTTACCTCTTTGTATATTATGCATCTGTTACCAAATTTTTGTGATTTTATTCTTTTTTTAAATTTTTTTAATTTTAGTTATTCTTAAAATTTTGTTTTACCTTCTATATCAGAAGTATAGCTAATTTTCATATCACATTACAATATTAAATTATTCTGCATTTGACTATATATCTACATTTACCACTGAGATTAATACTTTCTTATGCTTTCACATGGATGTTCAATGTGTCTTTTTTTCCATTTGAAGACATTCTTTAACCTTTTCTTATAAGTAAGGCAATCTAATGGTGACAAAGTTCCTCAGTTTTTATTCTGGGAAACATTTTATTTCCCTTCATTTTTAAGGATAGCTTTGTAGAATAAAGTTTTCTTTAGTTGACAATGTTTTTTCTTTCGGTACTTTGAATATACCATTCCATTCTCTCCTGCCCTGCAACTTTTATATTGAAAAATCTACTGAAAATCTTGGAGAGGCTTTCCTTGTACATAACAAGTTGCTTTCTCTTGTTGCTTTCAAAGTACTCTATCTTTGACTTTTGATAGTTTAATTATAGTGTGTCTTGGTGTTGATCTCTTTATATTCAACATCTTAGGGATTCCCGAATCTGGATATCTATTTCTTTCCCCAGATTAGGGAAGTTTTCGGCTATTATTTTTCTTTTTTTAAAGATTTATTTTATTTATTTGACAGACAGAGATCAGAAGTTGGCGAGAGGCAGGCAGAGAGAGAGGAGGAAGCAGGCTTCCCACAGAGCAGAGAGCCCTATGCGATGCGGGGCTTAAGCCTTTGTATACCTTTTTCTCTCTCTTCTCTTTCTAGGGTGCCTATAGTGGGTATATTGGTTCCTTTGTTTGTGTCTTATTAATCATGTAAGTATGCATCACTCTTTTAAATTCTTTTTTCTTTTTCTTCTTTGACTAGATAATTTCAAATGACCTACACTTGAGTTTACAGATTATTCTGCTTGATCAAGTCTGCTATTGCACTACTTAGTTCAGGTTTATATTCTTCAGCTCCAGAATTTGATTTTTTCATGTTTTCTATTTTTGTTGTTGTTGAACTTCCCATTTTGTTCTTATATTATTTCCTGATTTTATTAGATAATTTGTATTCCCTTGTAGCTTGCTAAGCTTCTGTAGAACAATCATTTTGAAATCTTTGTCAAGCAACTCATGGATGGCCATTTCTTTGGTGTCAGTTCCTGTAAGTTTAATGTATTTTTTGGTGGCATCATACCTTGTGATTTATTGTGTTCCTTATATCCTTGCACTGATACTTGCACATTTGAAGAAGCCATCACCTCTTCCAGGTTTTACATAGTAACTTCAATAATGAAAGACCTTCACCTGAAGGGAGGGCTACAAAGGCACTGACTAGGGGATGATATAGGATTCAACAGCACAATGTCTGGTGGCATACAGGTTTCTAAATGTGTGGTGTGTGGTAGCTCTGGGTCTTGGGGTCATGGTGACTTGGTGGCTCAGAGTGCTATGGTCTACAATGTCAGCAACTCTGTAGCCCTTGGTGGCAAAAGCAGTGTGGTACACAAGTTGGCTGTGGGGGTCCTCAGCAACCCCTCCAAGTTTACTGGTGAGCACACCTAGGTAGGCAACAGGGGTTCAAAACCAGTGGCATAAATATGTTTGTCTACTAAGGATAACTGTGAACATGTGTTCAGTGGTGGGGACCAGCAGCATGTATTTGGGCCAGGGCTGGTGGCAGGGACTGAGAAAAACTGTGAGTGCACACATGCTAGGCACAATGTTTCTTGTGACTGAGGCACCTGCTGTAGCATTAGGTGGACTGACTCCAGAAAGGTGGCATCTTAGGCAGCTATGGTTTGCAAAGGCCAAAAAAAAAAAAAAAAAAAAGTAGAACTTTCACTGGTAGAACTACAGAAAATCCATGGTGGTTGCAATGGCTATTCACTGGCACTGCCAAAGGTTTACTAGCAAAAGCTACTGGGATTGCTGTAGAATAGGTTGCTGTGGTCCACAATGGTGAACACAGCAAAGTCTTCAGTGGTGAAAGCTACTGGATGTCCATTGCAGCCACGAGGGCTGTGAGGTCCTCCATGGCAAAATCTACTTGGGTTCTCTGCAGAGCAGGCCACTGGGCACCATGTTAAATCTGACATATGTCTGACACTGATACTCTCCACCCTTCATTTTTTTAGCAGTTTCCAGACATCTCAGCTATGCCAATTTCCCCAGCAACCTGGATGGAATAAATCAAAGCAGATTTTTCAGGCAGTACCCCCACAAGACTAGGATTGGTGGTCATTCATTCTGCTCTTCTCTTCCCTTATCAGGGAAACTCATGGTGTTAAACTGTATCAGCATAGGGGATGGGATAATGCATGCAAAATGAAACTGTGATTCTTACACTTTCTGTGTAGTATTCTTAGGGTTTTGTTTTGTTTCCTCCACTGTGTTGCTGCAGCTCCTTAACTGGACTCCTGAGCTTTCCCAGAGCTATTTTCATTCATGAACAGCCAACTGTTTTCCATGAAATGAAAGCTTAGATCTCTACTCTGCCATCTTGCTGATGCCATGATCTGCTCTTGAAGATATGTGTGTGTGTGGCATTTTTAAAGTAATTCCAATGAAACTTAGCTAATTTTAGTGGCTATTTCCCATTCTTCTCAGGCCCTGCTAACAAGAAATTATTTTCACTAACAGCAATCACACTGAAATCAGTTTTGATTGACAAAATAAAGTTTAAATTCATGTGGCATTCCTACTATATTCATATTAAAAGAACAAACTAAAAAGTCTATATTAAAATTTATAGAGTTGGTGTCTATGTATTTCAGGAAGAGAACCACATTTTCTACCAAATTCTCTTGATATAAGCTCAAATAAAACTTAATAACTAATGAAGGAAATAAATTTTGTGTTCCATGCCTTTAGCAACACAGAACAAATTTACATTATAAAATAAACTAAAAAATCAGTAATCTTCCTATTATTCCTAAATATCTCTATATTTTGTGTTCTTCAGATGTTTTGACTTTTTAAGTAATGTGTTTTGTATCATATAAAAAATGACTAGGCATTTATTTCTTGGACTATTTTAGACTTAAAGATCATTTTGTGCTAATTCCATGTGTATTGTTTACTGCCACAATAATATTTGCTACTACATAATGTAGAGCCTTGACACAAAAACAATTAAAAAAATAAGAAAAATAAAATAAAAACCTAAAAAAATAAGAAAAATCTTTGGATTTTTTTCCATAATCATTCCAAAATGATTCCAATTATTTTGGAATCATTAAGCATAAAATCTAGAAAAGAAATGAGAAAATTAAGTTGTTGAAGGTAAATTAATAGTGCTGTCTCCTAATACATACTTTCAATATTTAATTTCTCAAATTATTATATTACACAGGAATGCTTCTCTCTGTTTCATCAAGTTGAAGTGCTCTTGAAATCACTTAATGCACTGCTTCTCTGAATACTTTCAGATGCTTTCAATTTCTTTAATGAAAACATACTGAATCTAGTATCCCTCTAAATTGACAAGGGAGAAGCAAGGAAAATAGTGAAAAAGGAAAACAACATGAAAGGAATTGGAAAAGCAAGGAAAATAGTGAAAAAGGAAAACAACATGAAAGGAGCTGGAATGAGATAAACGGGTTGAGGAAAGAACAACATAGTTGAGTATATGTAGATGTAGAATTTTATTATTTTTAAAGTACCTACTGAATTTCATGAGTATTATTTAGATTTTTCATCTTAAGTTTTGTTTCTCCTAAGATAGTGTGTTGCTGTATAGTAAGTACATTTTGGTGAAAACTTTCTATTTGTATTTCTTTTGGAAATTTGAGCTTCTTAGTTTCACATACACTAGGTAGTATGTTTGGATACAGACTGATGAAATCGCAGCAATTTATTAACTCTGATTCCATGCACTATGCTTCCTTGCATGCCTGAAGATATGCTACACAACAAAGTAAATAACACATGCATGACAGTCTCAAGGACAGATGCTCATTGGGGAAAATTGTTCAACATCCAAGCCCTTCACTATGCCCTAAAACACTGCTATATAAAACATAGTGTCAGGAGGATGGTGAAAGAAATGGATCAGCAGAACTCCATCAGCTGTGACATGTGGCATCAGGAGATGACTCTTTATCACTGTTGTGTTGAACTCCTGACACTGTTTTCTGCTTTGGCTTAAAAATTTGATCCCTGTATCTCCGATCTTTCCAACTTGCAAGGGGTTTTCAAACTGCCAGATACTTTCATTGTGAGAAAATGCTGTGTTTTCAAATGAAATTGTCCTTAAGGGAAGACTGACCTGGGGAAACCTTTTGTAAATTATGTAATGGAAAGAAAATGAACCATCAGGGAAACACTTTTTTTTTTTTTTTTTTTTACTATCCCCTGCCCTATTGTGATAGTGATAGATTTTTTTCATGGTGGCATTACCTCCAGTGTAGGTTAGATTTACAATTATCTTTGGAGATAAATTTGAAATATGATTATTTGGGGGCAAGAGGGAACTGTTTATATATTTGATTTATATTTTATTAACATTTATAATTCCTTATCACTATTACATAAATATGAATGATTCTTTAATAAGTGCATATTTATATAAATAAGTTGGATCTCTTGAAGTTGGTCTATATTTAGTATATGATGTACTTCTTACTGCAATATCTAATTATTTTATTAAATTAAAAAGAATATAAAACAATTCTTATACATATCAGTTCTACAAATAAAACATTTCTTACTTTACAATTAATTATTGTTTTGTAGTCAAGAATTTAGTGAAACTAAATCAGATTCAAATTCAATAGTCTCCTAAATTAGATATTTTATGTAGTTTCTAGTCATCATTTTTTCCCATATATCTTACATACCTTAATAAACTCTATGGAACAAAAATAGTTTGTTAGACTAAATAAATAACTTCAGTGAAAGAAGATGGGATTACATAAATTAAGAAAAAACATATCAGAACATGGAAGGATAATTTAGAAGTGCAAATCAAACAAAAATACATAAATAACTCCAGATCTGAGATGCTGCATAGTATTCATGTAGCCTCTAACCTCATAAAGGTTACTGTTAATAACATAATATGCACTATCTCTAAAGCATTACATTGAAATTTTTTTAAATCTCTTCTGTTTCTAATTAATGTCTTATTTTATACCACTATGCAGGATGATACTTGATTCACAAAATTAATAGAATATTTGCAGTTTTTAGCACTAATAATTATATAAATACCAGAGTTATATAAATACCAGAATTCAATAAATACAAATAACTTATAATGAATAACTTCACATAAATGAACAGGCAAGCATATACTTTTTTGCTTAATACAAAATACAGTTTTTTCAAAGATAATAGCAGTTAGAAACATGTGGCTATCATTAAAGAAATATGTATATTTAAATAATGTGCTAAATATATATTACTCAATAATTTACAGCTATTGATAAACATTTATACTTCAACTATAATTTATAAATTATATCCAAAGTACAAAAATGTGAGTTCAGAACCCCCTGTGAAAAATTTTATAGACTAATAACAAAATATACAAAATCACAGTTCAAATCAAAATACTTTTGACAAAATTATACCAACATCTATAATCTTTCTTTCTTTTTTTAAAGATTTTATTTATTTATTTGAGAGAGAGACAGTGAGAAAGAGCATGAGCAAGGAGAAGGTCAGAGGGAGAAGCAGACTCCGCATGGAGCCGGGAGCCCGATGCGGGACCCGATCCCAGGATTCCGGGATCATGACCCGAGACCATAATGGTATTGTAGAAGTTAGTAAATAAAGCAAAAGAGAAATGTATTATATCTTTTTATACATATGTACATTTTTATACATATATACATATGTGTATCTATAAAAAGGATTGCAAGAAAAGAAGTACTATTAGATATAACACTTAACAAAGGCTTAATTCACACATGCTTTCTTAATAAAATCAAGACATTCAAAACATCAGTAGCATTTTTGACAGAACTAGAATAAATAATAATAAAATGTATATGGAACTACAAAAGACCTCAAGTAGCCAAAGCAGTCTTAAGAAAGAAAAGCAAAACTGGAGGTATCACAATCCCAGATTCTAAGAAATACTACAAAGCTACAGTAATCAAAACAGTATTGTACTGGCACAAAAGTGACCATCAATAAATGGAACAGAAGAGAGAGTCCAGAAATAAACTCAAATATGGTCAATCTACAACAAAGAAGGAAAGAATATATAATGGGGGAAAAGACAGTCTCCTCAATAAATGATGCTGAGAAAACTGGACAGTTACATGCAAAGATCAAACTGGACCACCTTTTCACACCAAATGCAAAAATAAATTAAAGATCTAAATATAAGACCTGAAGCCATAAAATTCCTATAAAACAACATATACAGTAATTTCTTTGACCTCAGAATTAGCAATATTTTTCTAGCTATGTCTCCTGAGGCAAGGGAAACAAAAGCAAACATAAACTATTGGGCCTGTACTAAAATAAAAAGCAAAGGAAACAATCAACAAAACAAAAGACAACCTACTGAATGGAAAAATATATTTCCAAATGACATATCCAAAAATGGGTTAATATCCAAAATATATAAAGGACTTATACAACTCAACACTCAAAAAACAAACAATCCAATTAAAATATGGGCAGAAGACACAAACAAACATTTCTCCAGAGAAGACATACAGATGGCCAACAAACACATGAAAAGGTGCTCAACATCACTAATCAGCAAAGAAATGCAAATCAAAGCTACAATGAAGTATCATCTTACACCTGTCACAATGGCTAGATTCAAAAAGATGAGAAAAAACAAGTTTTGGTGAGGATGTGGAGAAAAATGAACCCTTGTACACCGCTATTAAGAATTTAAATCAGGTCACTGGGCCAAACAATATGAAAGTTCCTCAAAATAGTAAAAATAAAAATATTATATGATTCAGTAATTCCATTATTGGGTATTTACCCAAAGAAAACAAAAACACTATAATTCAAAAAGATATAAGCACTCTATATTTATTGCAGCATTTTACAATAGCAAGATATGGAAGCAACATAAGTGTCCATCAACAGATGAATGGATAAAGGTGTGGCATATATACACAATGGATTATTACTCAGCCATTAAGAAGGTGAAATTTTAGTACATGTAAAAACAATAAATCAAACAGAAAAAGACAAAAACCTTATGATTTCACTTACATGTGGACTCTAAAAAACAAAACAAATATATAAACAAACAAAAAGCAGAAATAGACCCATATGTCTTTGCCCCAGGCGGAATTACACCGCCCTTACCAGGGGCCGGGCTGAGTGATCTGCTTGGCTTTGCTTTCAGGAGCTTTTGTTCCCTGAGCGCTTTCCATCAACAGATGAATGGATCAAGAAGATGTGGTATATATACACAATGGAATACTATGCAGCCATCAAAAGAAACGAAATCTTGCCATTTGCGACAACATGGATGGAACTAGAGCGTATCATGCTTAGCGAAATAAGTCAAGCGGAGAAAGACAACTATCATATGATCTCCCTGATATGAGGGAGTGGTGATGCAACATGGGGGCTGAAGTGGGTAGGAGAAGAATCCATGAAACAAGATGGGATAGGGAGGGAGACAAACCATAAGTGACTCTTAATCTCAGGAAACAAACTGTGGGTTGCTGGGGGGAGGGGGGTTGGGAGAAGGGGGGTAGGGTTATGGACATTGGGGAGTGTATGTGCTTTTGGGTAAATTGGAAGGGGAGATGAACCATGAGAGACTATGGACTCTGAAAAACAAAATGAGGGGTTTGAAGTGTCGGGGGGGTGGGTGGTTGGGGTACCAGGTGGTGGGTATTATAGAGGGCACAGCTTGCATGGAGCACTGGGTGTGGTGAAAAAATAAAGAATACTGTTTTTCTGAAAATAAATAAATTGGAAAAAAAAAAAAAAAAGAAATAGACCCATAAATACAGAGGTCAAATTGATGGTTGCCAAAGGAGAGGGGCTGGGGGGACTGGCAAAATGCATAAAAGGGGAGTGTGAAAAAACCTGTAAGTATTTTTTGAATATTATTCCTTGTATATTTAGCACAGAGGTGTAATTATAAAAGTAATGGATTTAGTGTTAGAAAGACTGGAATCAACTCCTTCTTGAACTATTACAGAGAAACTTACTTAATTAGACTAAAGCTAAATTTACCTATGGTATCTGCCATACCTCCTTTAGCATTTTTCTGAAGATAAATAAACTGCTTCTAAGGAAGCACTATGTGAACTGCCAAATAATAAATATAAATTATTATTTTATTATCATATTCACTAATAATATAATAAAATATTTATGTTAATATAAACTCTGCCATTTGCAAATTGCAAATGCTAGTTTATTTCTGTAATTTTCAGTTCCTAGAAGCACAGATCATAGAAATTATTTTCTTAATTACTGTAATATATTAATAACCCCCCTTAAAATTATACAGCACACCAGTATTAAGTAAATATTCTAATTCAATACAGTAAATGAGTATTTGTAATACATTAACCACTTAAGTATCTTTTTTCCCCATGTTATCACTCGGAATTCTCAGCTAAGCAACGTATTTTTTTTTTTAAAGAAATAATATGTAGTTTTTAAAGTTTATCAGTGCAGCATTCTTCTGTTGGGCCAATTTACTGAAAATCATGGAGTAGAGGGTGAAGAAAAGTTTAGAACTGGAACCACCATGAAGTATGATAGATTTTAAAATATTTGTTGTTTGGAGAGGGATCATTGCAAACTGAAAAAATTAACAATAAAATGGGTCCCTGGTAGAATTAAATTGAATCCTTCCTCAGGCTTTCCAAGATTCACATAGTTAAAGCTGTGCTAAAAAGAAGCTTACAATTCCAAAATTATAAAACACCATAAGCAAAAGTCAGCAAGCATAACACCAACAGAATCAGGCCACCAAGAACTTCAAATAGTAATCCTCTCAGATGAAATATAAAATAAGTATATTTAACATAATTAATAAAAACATAATAATCTTTTAAAAACATAGGAAAAAGGAATACCTCATAAAAAGATTGGAGATTTGGGATCAAAACAGCTTAGAGCACGGGGAGACAAATAAATAGATAATAAGAAAAAAGCATAAGGACAGAATAAAGAAATCCAAATAAGATTTTGAAAATGATACACTACACAGAATACAGAGGCAAACTTTGAAAAGATAATGGTTGAGACATCAACACATTTAAGAGACTTCTTAAATACTTCATGAAGCAACAAGAACTGAATAAATGAAAAAGAATCTAAAGCTAAATTTAGTAGTAAAAACTATAGAACCCCCAAAGAAAGGAGCACCTAAAAGTAACTAAAGAGAAAAGACAAATTACTAAAAAGAATTATAAAAATAAAATGACTCTCATAGGACAGTAGAAGTCAGGAAAAAAAGTGGAGTAATACATTCAAAGTGCTGGAAAATAATTTTTGACAATTAACATACCCCCAGAAAAATAATCAAGATGAGAATGAAATCAAGGTACTTACAGGTAAACAAAAATTGAGACAATTTTCCATTAGCATAGTTACTGAAAGAACTACTGAAAAAGAACATAGGACTAAGGAACCAGAAAAAGAACAATATTTAAAAAGAAAAAAAAAATCCATATCACTCATTAATATAAATGTAGAACTCCAAAATAGCAATTTAAATTTCACACTATATCTAAAAATGGTAATTAAGGGGCACCTGGGTGGCTCAGTTGGTTAAGTGTCTGCCTTCAGCTCAGGTCATGATCCCAAGGTCCTGGGATAGAGCTCCACATTGGGTTCCCTGCTGAACAGGGAACCTACTTCTCCCTCTGCCCCTACCCCTGCTGGTACTTGCTCTCTCTTTCTCTTTCTCTCTCTCTGTCAAGTAAGTAAATATGTCTTTTAAAAAAATAGTAATTAAAAATGACAACCTTGTCTTTATTTTAGGAATACAAAGACTGATTTTAAGATAGAAATTCTAGAAATGGCCTTTACAACACTGGAATAGTAAAAAAGGGAAACATGATTATCCCATTAAATATACTTAAGACTTTGATAAAATTAAGAACTTATTCATAAAAATAACTCTTAGTAAACTGATAATATAGAAAAATACTTTAACTTAATAAATTTGATAATAATTCATAGTAAGAAACATTATAGGCTACCTTTTAAAAAAGGCACACTATTTCTGTTCAACATCATCATATACTGTAGGGATAAAACTCCACACCAGATTAACATAAGTGAAGATAGAAAATGATCAAAGATACTAAAAACAGAATAGGCAACATAAAGAACAAAGTATAAAGTGACAGACCTATATCTAATCATACCAGCAATTACATTAATTATAAATGGACTAAGTTTTTCAATTAATAAGAAAATTATCATGCTGGATTTAAAAAGCAAAACCCAGGATACCTGGGTATCTCAATTAATTAAGCCAACTCTTGGTTTTGGCTCATGTCATGGTCTCAGGGCCATGAGATCAAGCCCCTGTCAGACCCCTCTGTGCATGAAGTCTGCTTGAGATTCTTTCCCCCCTCCCTCTCACCCCTGCTCCCCCTCCTCATACTTTCTCTTTCTCTCTCAAATAAATAAATTAAATCTTAAAAAAAAAAAAAGAAGACCCAACTATATGCTATGTGTCTTTTGATACAAAGGCACAAAAAAGTTAAAAATAAAAGGCTAGAAAAAGATAAAGTAAGCAAAAAGTAAAGCTAAGAAGTCTGGAGTGTCAAAATAAACTCAGATAAAAACAGACTTTATTATGAGAAGTACTACCAGATATTATAAAAGAATGTCCTGTAATAACAAAACACCAAAGTGCACATAACTAAACATGCAAACACACAAAACAATATAAATCTAACTTACTATTGAAATATATAAATAAAAATATATAGAAAATATATATAATAAACGATATACATATGTGTATGTATGTATGTATGAATATAGTGAAGTACAAATATTGTGGTTGGTCACAATAACATTTATGATAGTGTTCATTGCCAGGATGAAGAGAAAGGACGGGATGTGGAGGATGGAAATATAAAAGGCTTTCACTTTATTTTATAATAATTTATTGACCAAAGATCTGAGGCTAACAGAACTCTTTTTTCATCTTGGCTAAATCTCAAACACAATATTAGTTTAAAAGAAATAGGCAAGTTTAAAAAGAATACATGGAATACAATATAATCCATGTGAAGTTATAAAATGTATAATATGTGTATTCTTTATTAAATATACATATGTACAAAAAGTATGAAATGTTTGTCAAATTGTATATACCGAATCCAAAAGAGAGTCCCTCTGGACAGGATAAATTTGAGAACAGGAAAAGGTACAAAGGTAATTTCAGTCATAAAAGCAATTGTTTATTCCTTAAAAATAATCCTAAAACATGCAAACTCTATATACCATTCAGATGTCACCAGCCTAGAAAAAGATGCATGAGCAGAACATATTATTTCCTATACTTTTCAATTTGCTTGTGGTATGTGTGTGTGCTTCTATTGTATTAGAATGAAAGGTAAAAACTAGTTTCACATTTCAATTCTGTCAAGTCCTCACCAGGAATAGTGCAGGCCACATGAACCTATTTTCTAGCTTCTGGGACAATTCGCATTTGTGTTTTGCAAGCCTCATAATCAAACAAAACATCATTAAGATTGAGAATAGACTAGAAAAACTATTCAAGGTCCATCGATGCTCCAAATATATGTTTTCATCATCTAAAAATGCAAAACATCTGTTTGTGGTTCCATTTCTTCTAAGCATCAAAATCATTACTATATCTAATGCAGTTATTAACTTCAAAGTAATCACCTCCTACAAAAAAGCCCAAGCATGACTTCTCTGGCAAAGAAGTTAAAAAATTCTGTTCAGTTGTTTCCAAAGCAAAATAGTTTGTTGTTCAGTTCATACTGCTAATTATTATCCTCATGATAATGGAAAAATCACATTACAGGAAAGAGGAAATCCCAGAATCGCCATTATCCTGAGTAATTGAATTAGATGAAAATCAAATGTGCTAACAAATCAAGGAATACTTCGACTGTAATATTATTAAATATTATTGATTAATAATATTATTGTCAGTTATTAGGGTATTGTCATACCAATATCATATTGCCAGTATTAGTAATACATAATTACTCTCAATTCTGCTATTTGTCATTTACCTTATTCTAGAATTCAAAAATGATTATGTAACTACATTTATCAATGTTTTCTTTCTTTTAGGAAAAAAAAACTTCTTACCCACTTAAGAACTTCCTTACCATAAGGTCAAGAACATTTCTGCTTTATTTTCTTCAAAAACATTTACAGTATCACGCACTCATTGCCTTATTTATTTATACACTTTTATCCTTAATGCATCTGGTGCTTATCTTTACATGTATGAATGACTTGGGTAGGTGTTGGGAGACAAATCTCCATAGGTCTCTCATATCTGCATGTCAAAGCAGTAACTTTGCTTTGTCCCAGACTATCATCAAGAATGCTAGTATAGTGAATAGTCTTGGCATATGAAGATAATGCTTCTGTACAAAGCAAAGGACAAGCATGCTTACTGCCCATTATAAAATAAATTCCTTAAGAAATGGATCCCTCTCTGTAATGTAGCCCACTTTATGGCACATGGCCTTTTGCCTTCTTTGTGGAAACCTGTGAGAAATGGACACTGGGGAAGTGACACAAGAAATGACAACACTCTGGCCACTACCATTGAACTGAATAATAGATGCACTTCATCTCCGAACCCAAAGTGTCCAAAGTCACTAAGGATACTGGATGTGACACTTCTAAGCTCCCATCTATGATTGTCTAGAGAACATGAACAGAATGATGTTAGAAGAGAACAGACTTAATAGCTCTACATTCAAATGAAATGCATATCTAAATAATGTAATTTATATTGACTTTGAATTCATTTCCAGAACAGAAGTAAAATTGAAAATTGAATAGGTAAATTTCCTTCTCAAAATATTATCTGATACTCTGGTCACATCTTTTTCCTAATTTCTGCTTCTAATAGGACATTGGTAAAAGGCTTTGGAAAATTAGAATGACTACATCTTTCAATTATATCCCATTGTGCCTTGATTATATAGATGCTGCCTATTTAAAGGGTATTAATTAATTTATTTTTTTTAATTTAAAGGGTATTAAATCTTTATCTTTGTCTCTACCATGCACCAATATTTATTTTGATTCTGCCTTTGAAATTTAAATGTGCTGAAATGACCAGTAACTGGACAATATTTGTGGCCAAGCATTCAAAATTCCAATCCAAGAAGGAGTATTCTTGAGAAACTTCTGAGTAAAGACAACATATAGTAATGGAAAAAAGAGTAATAACCTTAATTCTAGTGTGTGCTACCACAAATGTAGGAGTTCATACGACATACGTAACTAATCTTGTTTTTAAAGAGGGAGAGCCAAAAGCCATTTTAAATCATCAAATATTGATGGCCAGCCATGAACTAAGAATCCAAGCAGAAAACATGGCAAAAACTGACCTAATTTTTGTGCAAAGAAGAAACAAGATTTCTAGAGGTTTCTTTTTAATCCTTTAATCACTGTCTTCCTGCACATCCCACTTCTTGGAAGTTGAGGAAGTTGAAACTTATTTTAACTGGGCAATGGAGTTAGGAGAGAAATTTTATAGGAAGCTAATTAAAATTATAAACATACAGCAGAAATCTGGGTATAACTGGTTCTACACATCATAGCCAAACACAACACGGAAAGCTAAAGATTTTTCCTTTACTTTAAGAGTAGGGGATGAAGAAAGTTGAGACAAAGAGACCTCATGGAGGCAAAAACAAGCATATGGAAAAAGTTACTTAAAACATAAATGCCAAACTATACCAGAATGTTCAACAAGCAACTTATTTTTGCAGTCAAAGACCAGAGAAACTGGAATGTAAATGAAACAAAAAAATGAAGATGAGAAAAACAAAATCAAGTCAAATGAGCTTTTTGAATGCTTAACTCTTACATTTATGTAGAAGGAGAATTCTTTGACTTAGCAAAACTAAATTAAATCTTCAATAATTTTAAAAACATCCTATGCATCATAAAATCCAGTGTACTGACTGACAGCATTTGAAGTGTGAATGCAAACATAGTGTCTTAGTGCATGGATTACTAGATGAATTAAAAATAAATACAGTTTTGATTCCTAAATCTTCAGTGCTGGTAAGTATTTTAGTGTGCATCTTGATTGATTTTTTTTGAATTTACATAAATAAAATGTACTCTTTATGGATCATTTTATATAGTTCTATAGCTTTGACAAATGCAAAAAGCTGAGTAACCACCAATAGAGTCACAATGCAGAATATATCCATTACTCCAAAAATTCCTTCATGACATCCTTTTGTCATCAACCTGAAAGTGTTTTGTTTGTTTGTTTGATTTTTTTTTTAATTAACATATAACGTATTATTTGCTTCAGGGGTACAGGTCTGTGAATCATCAGGCTTACACATTTCATAGCATTCACCATAGCTCATACCCTCCCCAACGTCCATAACCCAGTCACCCTACCCCTCCCCCTGCCACCCTCCAGCAACCCTCAGCTTGTTTCCTGAGATTAAGAGTCTCTTGTGGTTTATGTTCCTCCCCAGTCCCATATTCTTTCATTTGGGAGTATTTTTGAAACTATATACTAACCCAGTTGTGTAGTTGTGTAGCTGGCCCTATTTCTAAATATTTCAGTTGTGTAAGAAAATAACACCCTTTTTTTTTTCTTTTTTTTAGTTTGGGTCATGCTGTTTGCCCCTTGGATCTAAAAAAATTCCTAACTGATGAGAAACACAGAGAAGAATAATAAATTAAGATTTAGCCAACAAAAGAGGTTTTGAAAAATGAAATTTATCTTTATGTACTGAAAGAACATTTGATAGCCTCAGGTAGCAGAATTGAGATCAAAATTTGAATAGGTCTTAAAGAAAAAGTAGAATATAAATCTAGGATTTTGTGAGAATAATTAGAACATCCTTTGGAATTTGGATCTAAGTATGTACCTTCTAAGATTAATGACCTATGATTTATAATTCTATGAAGAAATGATAAAAGAAGTATGAAAGGAGAATTTAAAAGACTTAGTGAATAAGAAGTTCTCATACAAAGAGCAAGTATCAAGGTGACTGAACATCATGGAAAAATATGAACAATATCAGAAAAAAAAGTTAAGAGAAAGAATCAACAAGGGAATATGAGGACAGCATGCTTGAAATAGTCCTGATATTTGTAGTTGTGAAACCTAGATTTCAATTTCATTTTTCCTATAACCTTTACTATGTGTTTATATGACAATGAGCAAATTATTTAAGTCTTCTGGTATCCCAACTGAAATGTTAATAATAATAATAAAATTCTTATTTACTTTGTGTAGTTTATTTCAAGACCAAATAAGATAACCCATTTGATAGAATAGTTTTGAATTTGAAGCTTTTTCACAAACATATTATTTTTCCTTATACCTTTATTATAATAAGTGGAATTTAAAGAATGGCTTAAATATACAATATTGGAAATAGAAATATGTAGCAAAAGCTTGGAATAACTGTCAAGATAGAAAACAAATTTTTGTTTGTTGTGTACAGGAATAAAAGCATTTTTTTTAAAACTAAGGTTAGTTTTAAATGTATGTATAATGGTCTTTTTGCGCAGTCCAGGTTTGAGTGGAATTACACCACAGTGTTCAGTTCATCTTTCCACTATTCTCCCCAAATCCCCATTAGTCCCACGAGTATAAGATGGTATCAAACATCTCAGGAGGTTCATTTATATCCATCTTCCCTGAGAGCCAGGGTAGATTTTCACATAATAGAAGAAAACTCTCCAGCTGGATGAGAATGTCCCTGGTAGTGAGAAGACTGTTCATGGATGACTGACAAGTCCAGAGCTATGCTCCAATCACAGCTATCATTCTTCCTGGAGGCAAAAGAAACTTAAACATTTGGAAGAAGAATCTCCCTTCTCAACTAGGGAACTTAACTGCCCGAAAATATGTTAATAAAAGTCTATTAGCAGGGACGCCTGGGTGGCTCAGTTGGTTGG
This sequence comes from Neogale vison, assembly GCF_020171115.1. NCBI lineage: Eukaryota > Metazoa > Chordata > Mammalia > Carnivora > Mustelidae > Neogale > Neogale vison. Next base: position 84,048,871 of record NC_058101.1, on the reverse strand, counting down.
ACGACTGCCTTCGGCTCAGGGCGTGATCCTGGAGTCCGGGGATCGAGTCCCACATCAGGCTCCCAGCTCCATGGGGAGTCTGCTTCGCTCTCTGACCTTCTCCTCGCTCATGCTCTCTCTCACTGTCTCTCTCTCTCAAATAAATAAATAAAAAATCTTAAAAAAAAAAAAAAGTCTATTAGCAAACCAGAGAGGAGGTTTGGTGTTCTATACCTGGGATCGTTTTCTATTCCGTGGCAAAATGAATAGGGTATTTTGTTTGCATTGGAGTGACATGAAACATGAATATCAGGAAAATTCATTAAAACTCTAGGTCTGGGAATACATATAATACTGTAGCTGAGCAACTATACAGATTTATACATCCAGGAAAAGGTAAATTGAGACAGGATATGTGATGAAAAATATATGTGCATCCTCAAGAGTTGTACACAGAATCACTAGCAAACACACACACACACACACACACACACACACACACACACATCCAGGCTTCCCTAGAATATATTTAGAAGAATGATGATGTTATAAAAGGCAACTATCCAAAAGGCCTAAAAAAAGGAATTTTATAACTCATGAATCTAACATTGTGACACTGTAGTAACAGACATACAGGTTTTGATGAAGAAAATATAGAAGAAATCTATCACTAAGAGGCACAGAAAGCACAAATAATGAGACACTAACAAAATATAACAAAGCAAACTAAAACAGAGGTGTGGGGGGGTGGGTGAGCCTGGTGGTGGGTATTACGAAAGGCACATATTACATGGAGTACTGGGTGTGGTGCGTAAACAATGAATTTTGGAACACTGAAAAGAAATAATAAAAGAAAAGAAAGAAAAAAAAACACAAGTCAAACACTTAAATACAGTCACCCACTCAATGTTCCAGCACCCTTCCCATATAACATGCATTTGCCCATGCATGCAGCTAGAGGTGCAAGATCATCAATTTTGAGTAAAATAATAATGTGGTAGTGATATATTGCAGAACATATTCAAAAATAAGTTTTAATTTGTTTTGTTTAACTATAGAGGTTGTATTGTATATTTGTTTGCAAACACAATACATTCTAGTGACTTTACTGATTTGCTCAGATTTTACTTGAAAGTGTTGAAAGTCATTATTTATTGAAAATCTGCTCAGTAGGCCAAGTCGGCCCTGAGACTAAAGAAAATAGCCATATCTGACTTCTGTCGATCTGTAGAACAAATGGGAAAAAGAGGCCCTTATTTCCTGATTTCCCCAGCACCAAACCAAAAATATTAAAACGGTTTCACAAATGGTTAGAACTCAAATTGTCTCAATGTCAGCAACCTATATGTACTCCAGAGATTACTCTGGTGTATGTGACAAACGTGCTTATGATCAAGTCCTTCCCATCACTACTTTGCTGGCTATCTTTGCTAATGTTCTTCCAGGAAGAGCAAAGGAAAAATTCCAGTCATCTGGAACTGGCATCATCTGGGAGCACTGAAGGACTCTGACAGAGTCAAAGCCACGACTTTCTGCAAGAATGACTGGTATGAAATCAGAGTTAGTGTTACCCCTGTTTCATTCAGTGTAGGGAACTGCATCTTTTAAATGTTACTTCCAACTCTCTCACTGGTATCTAAGCATAGACACCAGCCAAGGAGAAAGTCTATTCATTGCCATTCTTCCACTTAGCATATAAGGTTTGGTCCAGAAATAGTTTGTCATCATCTTCTTCATTATTACGGTTATTGATTATTGTCTTGCTGACAGATTCCTCAAAACTACCTTTCTTCCTCTTTGTCAGTTTCCCAGCTATGACCAAAGCATGAAGTCTTTTCCAAGAGGTTCCTCAATGCAGTGAAATGACCTGGATCAAACAGTTCTCCAGGTTGATCCCATTCCTTTCATTAGAGAATGGTATTTAGAAACCAAAATGTGGAAGCTAACTTGTCTCATTGCTACTGAGGTTTTATTCCTTTTAAGTGAGCAAAGCTAGGGAACATAATGTATATCCATATACAGATAGTCCCAAATTTATAATGGTTTGACATGATTTTTCTCAACTTTATGACATTGTGAAAATGACAGGCATTCAGTAGCAATCACACTTCGAGTTTTGAATTTTGGTCTTTTCCTAGGCTAGCGACATGTGGTATGACACTCTCTCTCACAATGCTGAGCAGTGGCAGCCACCCAGTTACAAGGCAACCATGTGATCACAAGGGTAAACAACCAGATAGCATACATTATATATCCATATAACTAGGTCTGTTTTTCATTTTCAATATTATTCAAAGAAATCAATCAGTATTCAATAAATCACATATTCAACATTTTGTATAAAATAGGTGTTCTGTTAGATGATTTTGCCCAACTGTAGATTAACATAAGCATGCTAAGCAGGTTTAAGGTAGGCTAGACTAAGCTACTATGTTTGGTAGGTTAGGTGTATTAAATACATTTTGACTTAGGATACTTTCAATTTATGATGGATTTATAACGATGTAACCCCGTCATAAACTGAAGATGATCTATTGATCTATATACATATCTCTGTCAATATTTCTAGATACACATATCTGACACACAATCAACAAAGTTGATTCTAGTATTTTCCTTTCCATTTGTAACTTGTTTCTCTGATAGCGAAAAACCTAGTTTTCATTATCCACGATATGTTTGAATTCAGAATTGCTAATCCATAACCTTATGAAGAAAAATTTACCAAGTATAGTACCATATTTGTATACATTCATTTTTATCTTTGGCTTTAAAGTGTCAAGCCAAATTGCTGTTTTCTGAAGTTAATTAGGTTACATTTTTCTTCCTTAACCCCTTTGTGTAATTATCTATAATATCACATTTATTATTTATTATTTTTATTCTAGTTTTGATTCTCCTCATGACCTGCTTTATTTTAGTTCTTTATTTGTATTTCACAAATGTGAAATATAACCCATGTACTAAAAGTCAAACTAAGCAAAGCATATGCTTGGAATATCTCTCCTTCATCATTACTTCCATATCATTCTCTCCTTCCCATTTTTTCCACCTATTTCAGCCAACTCTAACCAATCTCATCAATTTTTGGATTAAACTTCTTGTATTTATTTTTGTCGAATAATCACATATCTTTTGTTTTTCAGAAGCTAGGATTTTTATTTAATAATTAAACCTACTTAATTTTTCTATTTTTCTATTCTCTAGCTCCTTAATTTCAGCTTTTATCTCTGTTGTTTTCTTTTTGTGCTTTCTTTTGACTTACATCATTATTATTATGATTTTTAATTGAGTAATTAATTTGTAATATTTCATTTTACTATTAAAGTATTCCATGGTTGGAATTTTTTAATGCACCCCATATATTCTGTACTTTTTAAAAAATACTATAATTTGCATCTTTCCTTTAACCTATTAGTTTAATAAGCATTTTTCACATTTCTAGGCTAAAGAACTTTATTGGTTTATGATTTTATTAAAAATTTCTAGTGTTTTATTGTGACTAAAGATCATTGCTTATAATATTTCTATTTTATGGGATTTACTGAAGTTTCTGTGTGTATATGTGAGTGTGACATAATAAATGTACATTTAGGTAATGTTACATAGACATACATAGACAAATACAGAGGTATTCTCTTATAAAGGTATAAAGTTTGATATATATCCACAGAATTTACCTTACTGATTATGTTTTTTAGTAATTCCATCTTCTTATTTTGTATGCATTTAATCTAAAAATGGGAAAGCAGACCCTGATAACCAGAAACTCAATTTCAGTGCTGTAACTCTCCTAGTATTCTCATCTAGGCCTATTGTTCCACTGTTGGACAAAACAACCTGATTCCTGACAAGGTCACTTTGTGACTGCGAAGAAAACAAGAAAAAAGGACTATTTCCTAATTTTCCTAAGCACAGACTTAAAAAGAAAGTCATAATATAAGCCATAGATGGTAAATATTTCTCTTTCCAGTTAATATGAATGGTTTCTTCCCTTTTACCACTTACTGCTGTAGCTTAACTCCTACTGCCCTCCTTCTAGATAAGATTTAGTATTACAATAAACTATAATAAACTACAAGTAGAATTACCTCCACTTCCTGATAATATTCTTCTATAAACTCTTCCCATATCATCTAAATAAGCTCCAATTTTAAAGTAAGTCTTTTCTAGTAACCCCTTATTGACATACTGTATGTTTCCCCATGGTGTGCAGTTTTCCCCAATGCAATGAGCATTAACTCAATTTACTAAGCTACAGGTTTATTAAGCCGCTGCCTTTGGCTCAGGTCATGATCTCAGGGTCCTGGGATTGAGTCCCACATCAGGCTCTCTGCTCAGCAGGGAGCCTGCTTCCCTCTCTCTCTCTCTGCCTGCCTCTCTGTCTACTGTGATCTCTCTCTGTCAAATAAATAAATAAAATCTTTAAAAAAAAAAAAAAAAAGGGTGCCTGTGTGGCTCAGTGGAATTTACTAAGTAAGCTACAGGTTTTACTGGCGGTCTTTGACAGGAGGGCTTCACTTGCCTTATTCTAAGAGTAGTATGTTAAAGTCTCATATTGTCTGTTTCTATCTCTGTAGTTTGTTTCATAGAAGTGGTTGCTATGTTATTGGATGCATAAATATTTGTGTCATAACATCATTGTGATTTGTGATTTTTAATACAAGTGCCCTTATTGCCTTAAATAATTTTTGGCTTGTGTGCTTTATATCTGCTGAAAATAGAATTGTTATCCTGTTATCTCAGTGAGTCTTTCTTCATGAGCTAAATTGAATTCTTTTTTTTTCTTTTAGTGAGTTAAATATATATAACTGATATTTGACTTAACTTTGTCATAATATTTTATAAATACTGTGTATTATGCTTGTTATATTTCTTTCTCTACAAGATAAATACATCTATACACACAGTAACAGTATACACACACAGTATTAGGAAGGTTTGACTTTATGTTCTGGTGGATATATTTGTACACATATATTTTTGATGTCCTTAATCCACTGTTTCCTTATTTTACCTTTTATCTTTTACTGTCTAGTTTGTCAGCTTTTAATGGGATCCTTAATTTACATCTGTTGCCCATCCAGCAATAAATGAGCTTATTGTACTTTCATTTTGTCTTTCCCTAATTTCCTATTTTTAAGCTGTACTTTTCTACTTTGTTACAAGTAATATTTTCCCATTATTATTTCATCTTCATTTTTTATTTTAAACTTTGATGTGTATGTCCGTATATGTCTGTGTGTATGTGAGTGTATACTCTTTTACTGTACTATACTCCCATTTAATGTAGTATTAAAGGATGAAACTCATCTGCTAGTATATTTTAAAAGAAAAATTCATGGATATGTAGAACTTTCTATGTTTTGTATGTCAAAAAATTTTTCTAGAGCCTTGATGCTTTAAAGATAGGTTTAAGCTAAAAATCCTTTAACATATTTTTGAGTTTTTTAAAAAAAATTCCTTCACCATTGCTGCCTTGCTTTGTATGATGCTTTTGAAAAATCATGACACCAGTCTAACTCTTTTGCTCTTTTTAATATTTGATTTTTACTTTATCTTTGAAATATAATAATTTTTTAAAATATCTTATTTATTTGACAGAGAGAAATCACAAGTAGGCAGAGAGGCAGAGAGAGAGAGAGAGGAGGAAGCAGGCTCCCTGCTGAGCAGAGGGCCGGATGCGGGACTCGATCCCAGGACCCCGAGATCATGATCCAAGCCGAAGGCAGCGGCTTAACCCACTGAGCCACCCAGGTGCCCCGAAATATAATAATTTTATAAGAATACATACTGGGGTTGAACATTCCAACTTGATTTTCCCATGTACTTTATAGGAACTTCTCATTTGTAGATTCAGGGGTTATTTTTATTTCTGAAAAAAAATTTTTTTAGATTATACTTTTAAATATGAGTTCTGATAAATTATTCTATTCTCTTTTTCTTCACAGATACCAATTTTATAAATGCTATCCTTCCTTTCTGTATCTTCCATTTTCACTACTTTTTCTCTTATGTAAACTAACTTCCTAAGTAAATAAATAAATACTATTTCCTTTATCACATTTACATTCTCTCAATTATTTCTTCCCTAATTTAAATGTTCTCTTCACTTCTTCCATTTATGATTTATTTGGCCTGTAGTTTTTAAATTTCTGATTCAAAATAGTTCTTTATATCCCTAAATATTTGTTCCAATATATTTAAATCAGTTTGGAATGTTATCTTATAAGTTTCCTCTGTTTCATAATTTTAGGGTGGGAGTAAAATTTTAATCAATTGGATGTGTAGGATCACATTTTGTGATTTTTTGTGAGAACTCTGTATGGATCTAGTTATTAGTTTCCTATGACACTGGTGAAAGGATTCCTAGTTCAATAACATCCTCTTCTAACAATCCAAATATTTACGTGGATTTTTTTTTTTTTCTGACAAAGAGTAAAGTTGTGTATATTTCAATTATTTGGTTTGCTTTTATTTTGCAGGACCCAAGTTTCTCCCTTTGCTGCTTTTTCTCTTTGACACCCAGTTTCTAAAGAATGCTTCTTCCCTCCTATTTGTCTTTTATCTTCATGGAAAGCTATGCATCTTAGTCTATTGTTTATATCATTAATATTTTGAAGTCCTTTTTCTGTAGCTTGTCTTAGACTCACCAAGACATTTTAAAAATATTTTCATACTGGGGTGCCTGGGTGGGTCAGCAGTTTAAGCATCCAACTCTAAGTTTCAGCACAGGTCAAGATCTGAGGGTGTTGAGATCCAGCCCCACATGGGGCTCTGCACTTGCAGAGTCAGCTTGGTATTCTCTTTCCCTTTCCTTCTGCCCCTCCTGCTCTCTCTCTCTCTCAAATAAATAAATCTTTAAAAACAATTTCATACTGAGGGTGGGCTAATTCTTTCTGATGATGGTTTCAAATCAGCTACAAGCCTGTGTCTAGCCCCATGTTCCCCATCCCTCACAATTAATCTCATTCAGTCTCATTCCTTGACTCCCACTACCACTTCTGCATGAGACCACTGGGATTTGGTTTTCTTTATCTACAGTTATATTAAAGTTTGGGCATTCTGTCTTCAAGCTATGCTGAAAATGCAATTTTTTGTAATTTTACTTTTTTCTTAATGTTATTCTATATTATTTTGGAGGAAATATTGGGAGATGCATAACTTGACTGCCCCTATTTTCTTGAATATTTATATTTCTACTTTAATCCTTGCCAGCCTATGATGACTTGCATGTAGAGAAAAATCTTTGAGAAAGGATAAGACATATTTACCAATCGGAAGTACTGGTATACTTAAGTGATCACAAATTATAATGAAATACATTTATTTTCTTTTTTTTTTTAAGATTTTACTTATTTATTTGTCAGAGAGAGAGAGCGAGTGAGCGCAGGCAGACAGAATGGCAGATAGAGGCAGAGGGAGAAGCAGGCTCCCTGCTGAGCAAGGGGCCTGATATGGGACTCGATCCCAGGACGCTGGGATCATGACCTGAGCCGAAGGCAGCGGCTTAACCAACTGAGCCACCCAGGTGTCCCATGCAATACATTTCAATGGGTTTTCTTAATACTTTGCTTTCAGCTTAATAAATGTTTATTATTGGGGCCCCTGGGTGGCTCAGTGGGTTAAGCCGCTGCCTTCAGCTCAGGTCATGATCTCGGGGTCCTGGGATCAAGTCCTACATCGGGCTCTCTGCTCAGCAGGAAGCATGCTTCCCTCTCTCTCTCTCTCTCTGCCTGCCTCTCTGCCTGCTTGTGATCTCTCTCTCTGTCAAATAAATAAATAAAATCTTAAAAAAAATTAAAAAAATAAATGTTTAATATTATTATTATTATTATTATTAGTTGTTGTTGTTAATTTGGCTAATTTCTTTGGCATACAGGTTGGCTCCTGCCAGTATTAAAGATGGTACACTGCCTATTCAGTAATACTTTTTTCTAATAGTAATACTATTCAGTAATACTTCTTCTCTCATGTCTGCTAAGTACTGAGTTTTGTTCTAGTCTTCATCTTTCCCCCATTTCAACAGTGGAAATAATGACTGCCTTAGGCTAAACAGGATTATCCCACTCCTCTTGACTGCCTATGGAGACTTGAAAAGAATTCTGCTAGAGAGATCCAAGGAAAGTTGATGATAGATAGATAGATAGGTAGAGAGATGATAGATGGATAGATAGATAGATAGATAGATACAAGGAAAATACAATCCTTTTTCTGCCTCTGCATTTTGGAGTATGATGATGAGATATTTAGATCTACTGTGATCATGTTGTAACATAAAGTTAACTGATATCTTAATATTGAGTGAAAAGAACCCAGATTTTTGATTAGGTCATAAAAATACTAACTTAGAATTTCAACCAAACTTGAGTCTGCCTTACCTCCAGACTTTTTTATTATGCCAAATAATAAAGTCCTTATTGTTTAGGATAAGTTGAGCTAGTGTTTAACATCATTTGAAACTGATATTGCTAATAAATTTAATTCACCTTACAGTTGTGTTTTTTCTCAGGCTTCATCTTTTACCAGTGTAATAGTAGAAGGAAAAAATAGATCATCTATTGAAGCTTCTTCGCATAGGCATTAGAAAATACAAAACACACTACAGCCTAGATAAATGTTGATTTTAAAAGGAATATAAAACAAATAGAAAACACAAAGTTTTGCCAAAAGCACTAAGAAATTTTAGTAATTCATAAAATGTTACTTTATTCTTAAAGAAATAACCCCCCCCAAAAAAAACTGACTATATTCTTCTTATTTGGATGAAATCTTTTCTTTCCCACAGTGATCAAAATTCCAAATTCATAACATACCAATTGATAATTTCATTCTGTACACTAAATTGTTAGTTATATAATCAGTAGCATCTCTTTCACACCTTTGGTAAATTCCCTATTTCAAGCTTCACTTAAACTATCTGGATTAATTTCATTGATCTCTATCAGAATGAATATTCTGCAAATTTTTATAACCTAGTATGTTCAAAAAGCCATATGAAAAAAGCAGGAAATAAAATTATACCACTCTTTGTTTAAAGGTTTATCAAATAGGAACTAAAATTTAATATCTGGGTTTTCATTCAACTTTAGTTAGTCATGGTAACTTCATTTTATTGTAAATGTTTGCCATTAAAATCCACTAATAATGGCATTCCTTTATTTATTGAGATTAAGGATATACTATATGCAAAATACTGAAATTCTTTTCAATTTTTTGAAAGTTTTATCAATAAGGGGTGCTAGTGAACTAGGCAGGAAAATGGAAGGCAAGTGAAAATAGTCTTTGAAGAGAAAAAAAAAAGCTCATCTTTGTCCAATGCTTCAGAAAAATCAAAGGAAGAAGATTAAGAACTGACTATGGGGGAAGGTTGAGGAAGATGGTGGTAGGGTAGGATGACCCTATGCTTGCCTCATTCCAGGAACACAACTAAAAAGCTATCAAATCATCTTAAATACCCCAGAAACTGATATGAAGACTGGCAAAACAAACTCCACAACCAACGGTAGAGAAGAGACCACATCAAAGAAGATAGAAATTTCAGAGATGCAGCTTAGGAAAGAAAGGAATAATGGCTGCTGCAATATGGAGGAAGCCATGGTCACAGAGAAGGGTGAGGGATAAACTAGTATACAAGGGAGCACATAGGGCAAACAAATTCCCATAGCATTAGATGTGGAAAGCGAGAGGGCCTGAATTTTGTGAGTTCTAGCAACCAATGGGACTGAAAGCCTGAAGTTTTAAAGATTAGCAAGCATGGCTCTGAGAGAGTTCCAAGGACACTGGGGCCACTCTTGGAGAGAAAGCAGGGCAAAAAGCCAGTGGACATAGAACCTGTAAATAGCACTCTAAAGGGCATCAGTGACATGTGTGGGAAGGGTGGTTGCTTATCTTGGACTATGTCCCAGAAAAGCAGCATTCATGGAGAGACCCCTCCAAGAACATAGGAACTAGCAGGCACTATTTCCCTCCCCCACCCCATAGTATAAGCACAGGGAAACCTGTGGGAACCAATATTACACTATCTCACAATCCTCACAGCCACCCCACTCTAAAAGAACTGCCTTTTCTAGTCACATTTTCCTCAGTACCAGTGGTGGGCCTCCTCCTCCAGAAGATCAGCCCAAATCCCTGCCAACGCCATGTTTCTTGACCTGGGAGTTTTACAAGACCTCAGTTCCAGTGGCAGCAGCAAGTCTCCTTTCACAAGCAGACCAGAGCATAGCTAGTTAAAACTCACCACAGTTAGGGCAAGGACAAAACATTGACCACAAGAGGCAAATGTAGCCTCTAGATGATGGTCTGAAGGATAAAGTGGCCAGGACACAACAGTAGAGTGCATGCAGTACACATTGGAAATGTTCCTGGAAGTGCCAGGTAGTGAGGGATAGGAGATACTACACTGCAGGGCACTACAGAACATATTATTCATAAAACCATTACCCTCAAGAACAGGAGACATAGCTGAATTTCCTAACTCAAGAGAAACAGGCACAGAGACTTAGACAAAATGAAAAGACAGAGAATCTTACCAAAACAAAAGAACAGGATAAGGCCTTGGCTGGAGATATAAGTAAAACAGATAGAAGTAAAATACCTGATGGAAAATTCAAATCAGTGATCATAAGGATACCCACTGGACTTCAGAAAAGAGTGGAGGACATCATGAGACCATTAACACAGAGATAAGGAACTACATACAGAGATAAGGGGCTCAATAAAACAAGATACATACTTGATAGAATGAACAGCAAGCTGTAAGAAGCAGAGAAATAAGTTAATAACCTAGAAGACAGAAAACTGTAAGGTAATCAAGCTGAACAGAATAGAGAAAAAAAGAATTATGCAAAATAAGACTTAGGGAACTCAGTGATATATATAACATTTGCATTATAGGAGTCAGAGAAGAAGAAGAGAGAGGAAAGGGGACAGAATTTATTTGAATGAATAATTGTTGAAAACTTACCTAATCTGGTAAGGAAACCTCCTGATCAAAAGGTAGAAAACCCCCAACAATATCAAAGCAAAAGCAGATCTATGACAAAACATATCATGAATAAAACAGCAAAAATATAATGAATGATAAAGAAAAAAATATTAAAAGTGGCAAGACAATAGAAGACAGTTATGTACAAAGGAAACCCCCAAAAGGTTAAATTAGCAGATTTTTCAGCAGAAACTTTCCAGGCCAGAAAGAAATGCCATGATATATTCAAAGTGTTGAGTAGTAAAACCTGCAGGCAAAATATACTCTATCCAGCAATACTATCATTCAGAGTTTTGAGACAAATAAAACTAAAGAAGTTCATGACCACTAAGCCAGTCCAGCAAGCAATATTAAAAGGGACTTTTTGAGGGGAAAGGAGAGACCAAAAGTGACACCACAGTTAGGAAACCAAAAAAAAGAAAGAAAGAAAAAGAACTACAGGTCAATATCTCTGATGAACATAGATGCAAAATCCTCAACAAAATACCAGCAAACTAAATCTAGCAATACATTTAAAAAAAAAAATTTAACACAATCAAGTTGGATTTAACTCTGCGTTGCAAAGGTGGCCCAATATTTAAAATAAATCAATGTGATATATCACATCAATAAGGGAAAGGATAAGAAGCATATAATCATTTAAATAGACACAGAAAAAGGATTTGACAGAGTACAACACCCATCCTTGATAAAAATCCTCAACAAAGAGGGTTTAGAGAGAACATACCTCAACATAATAAAGGCCATACATGAAAAACCCACAGCTAACATCATCCTCAATGCAGAAACACTGATAGCATTTCCCATAAGAGCAAGAAAAAGACAAGGGTTTCTACTCACATCACTTTTATTCAACATAGTACTGGGTGTCCTACCTAAAGCACTAAGACAATTAAAAGATATAAAGGGCATCCAAATTGGTAAGGAAGAATTAAAAGTCACTATTGCAGATGACATAATACTATATACAGAAAACTTGAAAGACTCCACAAAAAAACTTTAAGAACCAATAGATAAATTCTGTAAACTCTCAGGATATAAAGTCAACGTACAGAAATCTGTCTCATTGTTATGCACAAATAATGAAACAGCACAAATTGAAATTAAGAAAATAACCCCAATGGGGTGCCTGGGTGGCTCAGTGGGTTAAAGCCTCTGTCTTAGGCTCAGGTCATGATCTCAGGGTCCTGGGATCGAGCCCCGCATTTAGCTCTCTGCTCAGCAGGAAGTCTGCTTCCTCCTCTCTCTGCCTGCTTCTCTGCCTACTTGTGATCTCTGTCAAATAAACAAAAATCTTTAAAAAATAATTTTTAAAAAAACCCATTTACAATTGCACCAAAAGAATAAGATACTTGGGCATGAACTTAATCAAAGAAGTGAAAGACCTATACTCTGAAAATTATAAAATACTGATGAAAGAAATTGAAAACAGCACAAAGAAATAGAAAGACATTCCATGGTCATGGATTGGAAGAAAAAATATTGTTAAAAGGTCTATACCACTCAAAGTAATCTACACATTCAATGAAATTCCTATCAAAGTACCACTTGTTTTGTCATAGATCTAAACTAAACAATCTTAAAATTTGTATGGAACCAGAAAAGACTTGAAAAAGTCAAAGCAATCTTGAAAAAGAGAAGAAAAACTGAAGACATCACAATTCTAGACTTCAAGGTATATTACAAAGCTATAGTCATCTAGACAGTATGGTACTGGCACAAAAACAGACACATAGATCAATTGAACAGAATAGAGTACAAAGAAATGGACCCAGAACTATATGTTCAATTAAACTTTGACAAAGCAGGAAAGAATATCCAATGGGAAAAGGACATGTCTTCAAGAAATAGTTTTGGAAAAACTGGACAACAACATACAAAAGAAAAAATATGGAGCACTTTCTAACACCACACACAAACATAAAATTCAATATGGATTAAATGTGAGACCTGAAACCATAAAAATCCTAAAAGAGAGCACAGGTTTAATTTCTATGACATTAGCCATAGGAAATTTTTCTAGATATATCTCCTGAGACAAGGGAAACAAAATTAAAAATAAACTATTGGGACTACATCAAAATAAAAAGTTTCTACACAGCAAAGGAAACAACCAATAAAACTGAAGGCAACCCATGAAACTGTTGAAGATATTTGCAAATGACATATCTGATAAAGGTTTAGTACCCAAAATATATAAAGAATTTATATAATTCAACATCCCCAAAATAAATACTTATATTTAAAAATGGGAAGAAGACATGAATAGACATTTCTCCTAAGAAGACATCCATATAGTCAACAGACACATGAAAAGATGCTCTTCACCACTTATCAACAGGGAAATTCAAATAAAAAATATGACAAGATATCACCTCCCACCTTTTCAGAATGGGTTAAATCGACAACACAAGAAACGACGAGTGTTGGTGAGTATGCTGAGAAATGGGAAACCTCTTGCACTATTGATGGGAATGCAAACAGGTACAGTCACTATGGAGACAGTATGGAGGTTCCTCAAAAAGTTAAAAAATAGAACTACCCTATGATCCACTAATTGTAGTAGTGGGTATTTACCCAAACAATACAAAATACTAACTCAAAGGGTTATTGTTGGAACACAACCCAGATCCTTGCCAATGTGACTGGGGTTGTGTTGGATCCTGTGAGAAAACTCCAGGAGATGCAGGACAAGACTCTTCCTGCCCCAATGCCCAGAATAAATGTAGAAGGATACCTGGAGTGCTTTCATGTCCTCCTTTAGATGGATCTGATAAGTGTGGAGAATCCTTAACTTGCTCTTGTCGTTTAAAGCTAAGAGATAATCCTTGTTGTTCACTTGTCACACTTGATTGCTTGCCCATAGCCCACGTCCTGCACATAGCTCGCATCTCACACACAGCTCATGTTCTGAATGTAAATCTATATCCTGTTTGTAACTGGATCTTGTGTAAAGTATAAAAGAAGTGATTGTAAGAAATAAAGTCATCTACTAATCTTCAGTCAGTAGTCCCCCCATCATTTCGGCTCCAATCACCAGGATCCCACCTCACAAAGGTGACAGGATATATACAGCCCAATGTTCATAACAGCATTATATATAATAGCCATGATACAGAAGCAGCTTAAGTGTCCACAGATTGATGAATGGATAAAGAAATGGTGTACATATATAAAATGGAACATTACTCAGCCATCAAAAAAAATAATGAAATCTTGCCCTTTGCAAGGACATGGGTGCAGCTAGAGAATATAATGCTAAGGTAAATAAGTCAATCAGAGAAAGACAAATATATGATTTCACCCAAGTGTGGAATTTAAGAAACAAAGCAATGGAATAAAGAAAAAGGAGACAAACAAAAAAAGGCTCTGAACTATAGAGAACAAACTAATTGTGACCAGAAAAAAAGGTGGGTGGACAGACAGGTGAAATTGGTGAATGGAATTAAGTATAGACTTGTCATGATGAGCATCAATTTATGGGTAAACACTTGGGTCACAGTATTGCACACCTTGAAACTGATATATAGTACTGTATATTAACTATACAGAAATTAAAAATTTAAAAATAAAATTAAATAAAATGGAAGAGGGAAATAAGATAATACCTAAAAAGAAATGGGGAGACTATATCAAAGAATGTTTTGGTTATTTTATAATTATTTAATTGGAAGTCATTATAGTTTGGGGGATATTGTGGTGTCTTACTTGTTTTTTTTATAAGCTGATAGCAATAATCCAATAATGAGATGGAAGTAATAAACCAGAAGAAGGCAGAATTAGTAGACTATGGTTTTTGAGTAAACAACAAGAAATGATGTAATAAAACATATAAATATTGGCTTGGATATGGACAATATATCCATAGTAATAGGCAAAAGGTCAGAGTATATGGTTATAGATGATGGGACACTAATTTGGTGGGAAATTATAAGAGATCTTTAATTCATTCTTTCATTTTTGTGAAATTAAAAATAAATCAGGTGGTGGGGGAGGAGTCAAGATGGCAGAGAAGTAGCAGGCTAAGACTACTTCAGCTAGCAGGAGATCAGCTAGATAGCTTATCTTAAGATTGCAAACACCTACAAATCCATCAGCAGATAGAAGAGAAGAACAGCAATTCTAGAAACAGAAAAACAACCACTTTCTGAAAGGTAGGACTAGCTGAGAAGAGAATCCAAAGCGATGGGAAGATAAACCCGGGGGGGGAGGGGCCAGCTCTCGGCAAGCGGCAAAGCACGGAGCACAAAATCAGGACTTTTAAAAGTCTGTTCCACTGAGGGACATCACTCCAGAGGCTAAACTGGGGTGAAGTCCATGTGGGGTCAGCATGGCCTCAGGCCCCGCAGGGTCACAGAAGGATTGGGGGTGTCTGAGTGTCGCAGAGCTTACAGGTATTAAAACGAGGAAGCCGGCTACAGAGACAGAGCTGACAGTGAACTCAGAGCTCGGGGTTACCTTGAACGGGTCGCAGGCTCGGTGCGCTCAAAGCGTGGCCGGAGGTCAGTCAGACGGGAGTTACTGGGCACTGTTCTCTGCGGGCGCATTAAGGAGTGGGGCCCCGGGCTCTAGTCTCCTCCAGGCCGGAGACCAGGAGGTGGCCATTTGTATTCCCGTCCTCCAGAACTCTACAGAAAGTGTTCAGGGAACAAAACCTCCTAAAAGCAAACCGGTGGCGCCTGGGTGGCTCAGTGGGTTAAGCCGCTGCCTTCGGCTCAGGTCATGATCTCAGGGTCCTGGGATAGAGTCCCGCATCAGGCTCTCTGCTCAGCATGGAGCCTGCTTCCTCCTCTCTCTCTCTGCCTGCCTGTCTGCCTATTTGTGATCTCTCTCTGTCAAATAAATAAACAAAATCTTTAAAAAAAAAAAAAAAAAAAGCAAACCGGAGGATTACTCAGCCTGACTCCAGGAAAGGGCGGTGCAATTCCGTCTGGGGCAAAGACACTTGAGAATCCCTACAACAGGCCCCTCCCCCAGAAGATCAACAAGAAATCCAGCCAAAACCAAGTTCACCTACTAAGGAGTGCAGTTTCAATACCAAGGAGAGCAGCAGAATTCCAGAGGAGGAGAAAGCAAAGCACAGAACACATGGCTTTCTCCCTATGAATCTTTAGTCTTGCAGTTAATTAATTTTTTTTTCTTTTACATTTTTTTCTCTTCTTCTGCTAAAATTTTTTTTTAACTTTTACCCTTTTCTTTTTTAATGTTTTTTAACTAGTTTATCTAATATATATATTTTTTCTTTTATATATTTTTCTTTATTCATTTTCTTTTTTTAATTTTTTTCTTTTTTTGTTTTGTTTTGTTTTTCTTTCTTTCTTTCTGAACCTCTTTTTATCCCCTTTCTTCCCCCTCACGATTTGGGATCTCTTCTGATTTGGTTAAAGCATATTTTCCTGGGGTTGTTGCCACCCTTTTAGTATTTTACTTGCTCCTTCATATACTCTTACCTGGACAAAATGACAAGGCAGAAAAAATCACCACAAAAAAAAAAAAAAAAAAAAAAAACAAGAGGCAGTACTGAAGGCTAGGGACCTAATCAATACAGACATTGGTAATATGTCACATTTAGAGTTCAGAATGACAATTCTCAAGGTTCTAGCCAGGCTCAAAAAAGGCATGGAAGATATTAGAGAAACCCTCTCGGGAGATATAAAAGCCCTTGCTGGAGAAATAAAAGAACTAAAATCTAACCAAGTTGAAATCAAAAAAGCTATTAATGAGGTGCAATCAAAAATTGAGGCTCTCACTGCTAGGATAAATGAGGTAGAGGAAAGAATTAGTGATATAGAAGACCAAATGACAGAGAATAAAGAAGCTGAGCAAAAGAGGGACAAACAGCTACTGGACCACGAGGGGAGAATTCGAGAGATAAGTGACCCCATAAGATGAAACAACATTAGAATAATTGGGATTCCAGAAGAAGAAGAAAGAGAGAGGGGAGCAGAAGGTATACTGGAGAGAATTATTGGGGAGAATTTCCCCAATATGGCAAAAGGAACAAGCATCAAAATTTGGGAGGTGCATAGAACGCCCCTCAAAATCAATAAGAATAGGCCCACACCCTGTCACCTAATAGTAAAATTTACAAGTCTTAGTGACATAGAGAAAATCCTGAAAGCAGCCCGGGAAAAGAAGTCTGTAACATACAATGGTAAAAATATTAGATTGGCAGCAGACTTATCCACAGAGACCTGGCAGGCCACAAAGAGCTGGCATGATATTTTCAGAGCACTAAATAAGAAAAACATGCAGCCAAGAATACTATATCCAGCTAGGCTATCATTGAAAATAGAAGGAAAGATTAAAAGCTTCCAGGAAAAACAAAAACTGAAAAAATTTGCAAACACCAAACCAGGTCTACAGGAAATGTTGAAAGGGGTCCTCTAAGCAAAGAGAGAGCCTACAAGTGGTAGATCAGAAAAAAACAGAGACAGTAACAGTCACCTTACAGGCAATACAATGGCACTAAATATCATCTCTCAATAGTTACCCTGAATGTTAATGGGCTAAATGCCCCAATCAAAAGACACAGGGTATCAGAATGGATAAAAAAACAAAACCCATCTATATGTTGCCTACAAGAAACTCATTTTAAACCTGAAGACACCTCCAGATTTAAAGTGAGGGGGTGGAAAAGAAGTTACCATGCTAATGGACATCAGAAGAAAGTAGGAGTGGCCATCCTTAGATCAATTAGATTAAGAGATGAGGAAGGACACTATATCGTACTCAAAGGGTCTGTCCAAAAGAAGATCTATCAATTTTAAATGTCTATGCCCCCAACGTGGGAGCAGCCAACTATATAAACCAACTAATAACAAAATCAAAGAAACACATCAACAATCATACAGTAATACTAGGGGACTTTAAAACTCCCCTCACTGAAATGGACAGATCATCCAAGCAAAAGATCAACAAGGAAATAAAGGCCTTAAATGACACATTGGACCAGATGGACATCATAGATATATTCAGAACATTTCATCCCAAAGCAACAGAATACACATTCTTCTCTAGTGCACATGGAACATTCTCCAGAATAGATCACATCCTTGGTCCTAAATCAGGACTCAACCGGTATCAAAAGATTGGGATCATTCCCTGCATATTTTCAGACCACAATGCTCTGAAGCTAGAACACAACCACAAGAGGAAGTTTGGAAAGAACCCAAATACATGGAGACTAAACCACATCCTTCTAAGAATTAATGGGTCAACCAGGAAATTAAAGAAGAATTGAAAAAAATCATGGAAACAAATGATAATGAAAAGACAATGGTTCAAAATCTGTGGGACACAACAAAGGCAGTCCTGAGAGGAAAATATATAGCAGTACAAGCCTTTCTCAAGAAACAAGAAGGTCTCAGGTACACAACCTAACCCTACACCTAAAGGAGCTGGAGAAAGAACAAGAAAGAAACCCTAAACCCAGCAGGAGAAGAGAAAACATAAAGATCAGAGCAGAAATCAATGAAATAGAAACCAAAAAAGCAATAGAAATGAAACTAGGAGCTGGTTCTTTGAAAGAATTAATAAGATTGATAAACCCCTGGCCAGACTTATCAAAAAGAAAAGAGAAAGACCCAAATAAATAAAATCATGAATGAAAGAGGAGAGATCACAACTAACACCAAAGAAATACAAACTATTATAAGAACATACTATGAGCAACTATACGCCAACAAATTTGACAATCTGGAAGAAATTAAAGGCTAGAAACATATAAACTACCACAACTGAACCAGGAAGAAATAGAAAGCCTGAACAGACCCATAACCAGTAAGGAGATTGAAACAGTCATTAAAAATCTCCAAAAAAACAAAAGCCCAGGGCCAGACGGCTTCCTGGGGGAATTCTGCCAAACATTTAAAGAAGAACTAATTCCTATTCTCCTGAAACTGTTCCAAAAAATAAAAATGGAAGGAAAACTTCCAAACTCATTTTATGAGGCCAGCATCACCTTGATCCCAAAACCAGACAAGGATCCCATCAAAAAAGAGAGCTATAGACCAATATCCTTGATGAACACGGATGTGAAAATTCCCACCAAAATACTAGCCAATAGGATTCAACAGTACATTAAAAGGATTATTCACCACGACAAAGTGGGATTTATTCCAGGGCTGCAAGGTTGGTTCAACATCCACAAATCAATCAATGTGATACAACACATCAATAAAAGAAAGAATAAGAAACATATGATACTCTCAATAGATGCTGAAAAAGCATTTGACAAAGTACAGCATCCCTTCCTGATCAAAACTCTTCAAAGTGTAGGAATAGAGGTCACATACCTCAACATTATTAGAGCCATTTATGAAAAACCCACCACAAATATCATTCTCAAGGGAGAAAAACTGAAAGCTTTTCCGCTAAGGTCAGGAACACGGCAGGGATGGCCATTATCACCACTGCTATTCAACATAGTACTAGAAGTCCTAGCCTCAGCAATCAGACAACAAAAGGAAATTAAAGGCATCCAAATCGGCAAAGAAGAAGTCAAACTATCACTCTTCGCAGATGATATGATACTATATGTGGAAAACCCAAAAGACTCCACTCCAAAAGTGCTAGAAATTGTACAGGAATTCAGTAAAGTGTCAGGATATAAAATCAATGCACAGAAATCAGTTGCATTTCTCTACACCAACAACAAGACAGAAGAAAGAGAAATTAAGGAGTCCATCCCATTTACAATTGCACCAAAAACCATAAGATACCTAGGAATAAACCTAACCAAAGAGGCCAAGAATCTATACTCAGAAAACTATAAAGTACTCATGAAAGAAATTGAGGAAGACACAAAGAAATGGAAAAATGTTCCATGCCCCTGGATTGGAAGAATAAATATTGTGAAAATGTCTATGCTACCTAAAGCAATCTACACATTTAATGCAATTCCTATCAAAGTACCATCCTTCTTTTTCAAAGAAATGGAACAAATAATCCTAAAATTTATATGGAACCAGAAAAGACCTCGAATAGCCAAAGGGATATTGAAAAAGAAAGCCAAAGTTGGTGGCATCCCAATTCCGGACTTCAAGCTCTATTACAAAGCTGTTGTCATCAAGAGAGCATGGTACTGGCACAAAAACAGACACATAGATCAATGGAACAGAATAAAAAGCCCAGAAATAGACCCTCAACTCTATGGTCAACTAATCTTTGACAAAGCAGGAAAGAATGTCCATTGGAAAAAAGACAGACTCTTCAATAAATGGTGTTGGGAAAATTGGACAGCCACATGCAGAAAAATGAAATTGGACCATTTCCTTACACCACACATGAAAATAGACTCAAAATGGATGAAGGACCTCAATGTGAGAAAGGAATCCATCAAAATCCTTGAGGAGAACACAGGCAGCAACCTCTTTGAGCTTAGCCGCAGCAACATTTTCCTAGGAACATTGCCAAAGGCAAGGGAAGCAAGGGCAAAAATGAACTATTGGGATTTCATCAAGATCAAAAGCTTTTGTACAGCAAAGGAAACAGTTAACAAAACCAAAAGACAACTGACAGAATGGGAGAAGATATTTGCAAACAACATATCAGATAAAGGACTAGTGTCCAAAATCTATAAAGAACTTAGCAAACTCAACACCCAAAGAACAAATAATCCAATCAAGAAATGGGCAGAAGACATGAACAGACATTTCGGCAAAGAAGACATCCAGATGGCCAACAGACACATGAAAAAGTGCTCCATATCACTCGGCATCAGGGAAATACAAATCAAAACCACAATGAGATATCACCTCACACCAGTCAGAATGGCTAAAATTAACAAGTCAGGAAATGACAGATGCTGGTGAGGATGCGGAGAAAGGGGAACCCTCCTACACTGTTGGCGGGAATGCAAGCTGGTGCAACCACTCTGGAAAACAACATGGAGGTTCCTCAAAATGTTGAAAATAAAAATACCCTATGACCCAGCAATTGTACTACTGGGTATTTACCCTAAAGATACAAACGTAGTGATCCGAAGGGGCACATGCACCTGAATGTTTAAAGCAGCAATGTCCACAATAGCAAACTATGGAAAGAACCTAGATGTTCATCAACGGATGAGTGGATAAAGAAGACGTGGTATATATACACAATGGAATACTATGCAGCCATCAGAAGAAATGAAATCTTGCTATTTGCGACAACGTGGATGGAACTAGAGCGTATCATGCTTAGCGAAATAAGTCAAGCAGAGGAAGAGAACTATCATATGATCTCCCTGATATGAGGAATTGGTGATGCAACATGGGGGCTTAAGTGGGTAGGAGAAGAATAAATTAAACAAGATGGGATTGGGAGGGAGACAAACCATAAGTGACTCTTAATCTCACAAAACAAACTGAGGGTTGCTGGGGGTAAGGGTTTGGGAGAAGGGGGGTGGGGTATGGACATTCGGGAGGGCATGTGCTTTGCTTTGTGCTGTGAAGTGTGTAAACCTGGCGATTCACAGACCTGTACCCCTGGGGATAAAAATATATTATATGTTTATAAAAAATAAAAAATTAAAAAAAAAATAAAATAAATCAGGTGGTATCTAAAGTTTGGTCAAAGAGAAGTTATGGAAAAGAAAGATACTGAAGAAAGAAAGGGTCTAAGGTGATATCATATTATTGCTGGGGACCAGTAAAGACATGTTTGATTTTAACATTCACAACAGATGAATACAAGATACTTGAAATATGACAAAATACAGGTATAGCAAATGAAGCTAACGGTGTTTCCATATAACCTACAGTAGGTTTATGGGTATCAATGCACAATATCTTTCTTGTCCTGAAGGAATGAGAATGCTGTATTAAAAAATACATTTTCTTTTACTTCTTATATGAAGTAGTGATTCATAGAACAGATATATTCTCCAATGTGAACATATCATTTTATTTCCAGGCTCCTATTACCAACTTATCTATAAATATATCCAGGTCTCTTTTACCTTCCCTTTGTTGTCTATACTCTATATTTGATTTTTCATATTAACATCTCATTTAAATTCTTTGTTCTAATCCCATATTCATGACCAGTTTCAGTCCACAAACTTATGAAAAATATTATTTAAAATATTTACATAATTCAGGGGCACCCGGGTGGTTTAGTCAGATAAGGCCCTTTCTTTGGTTCAGGTCATGATCTCAGGGTCCTGGGATTGAGGCCATCAGGCTCCCTGCTTTTCCCTCTCCCTCTGCCCCCTCCTCAACTCATGCTCTCTCTCTCTCTTGTGCTCTCTCTCCTGAATGAACAAATAAAATCTTTAAAATTAAAATAAAATATTTCCATAATTCAGTCTAGTTTCTTGAGCTTACATTCTACCAGACTGTCAGGTATTAATACTTTCAGTTAGGGAACCCTCTTTCAATTCCCCAGATTTGTACCTAAATTCTTGAGAGATTAGTTAGTGTCAAGATGGTATTTATCGACTAGCCACACCAGCATGAGGTATACCACCATGACCTGCATTTCTTGTTCAAGAGCCCTTGAGGTTGATGTTTAGTCACCTGTCTTTTCTAACCGTGTAAACCTTAAAGACAAATCTTCAGTCACCTCTTATCCTACTTGTCAAAGGCCTGGAGCAGAAAAAGTTAGGGAAGATGAGGGGTGGGAAGACAGAGAGAAAGGGAGAGAGCACGGAATTAAATGCTCTGCATCTTACTTTTCTTCTCATGTCCCACCTCCTTCCCCAGTCATAAAGAATCCATCTAAATTCAATAATGGAAAGAATTTCTCTGCCTCAATATATATTTTTCCCTGTTATGTCTAAATCCATTCTGTATTCTTCAGTTTCCCTCAGGAGCTAAAATTTTGATACTCAAAACCCAGAAGAGATTTTTTTTATCTGTTTTTTAAGTGACTAATTCCAAAATATCTCTTTTCTTTGGCCCAGGTCCAGAACTGCCAAACTGCTATGCATACCACCATTATTATGCCCAGGTGTTACTGAAAATAGGGAGGAGAAAAGAACACTCAAAATTTCAGAACTATGTTCCTCCCTTATTAATGTGATAATGATGGCTCTACACTGCTAGGCTAAGAGGTGAGAGGCAGAATGCTGGAGTACAAATAGAAATAATAACACTGGGGATGACTACCCTGTGAAAAAGTTATGCAAGGAAGCAACACAAATGCAGGGTATATTTACACTTGTGCATTTTACTGCTTTGAAATTGTTTCAATTGTACTGACAGAACACCAATAAAAAGGGTGTTCTCAAAAGAGCAGAAATATCTATATCTATCTATATATCTATCTGTCTATACACACACACTTAATGAGGGTATGCTTTACAATAAAATCAAGTCAGAAAAAAACTATAGTGCTTTCAGAATTTCAATCCTTGCTTTTAGTTCCAGCACATCTGCAGGAAAAATAAGTTTTGTGATTTCTTAGAGGCTTGTGGTTAACTTCACCGCATGGAATAAATTATCTACAATTCCATCCTTCATTAAAACACCCTTTCCATGAAATGTGTCAATGAAGTCAGAACCTGGCTGGCCATGGATCAACCAGAGCACTGACCATCCATTTATGTTTTTCCATTATATCCCTTAATTATAGCAAAATACAGTTATTCATTCCCAAGAGTTTTAAATTGTTTATGTCTTGCCCTAAATTAAGAACACCTATAATGTTTTAATTTGAACAGCATGAATATATACATGTATCAAAGTAAAATGCCATACGACACATATAAATACATATATCTTTGACCTCAATTGAGTGAAAGGCTAAATGATTTAATTTAATCATTTCTCATTCAAATTGCACAAACATATTTCTCTGAAGCATATTTAATAATATTTAGGAAAGTCTTTAACTCCTAGTCCTGCCCACAAAATCTGTAATATCTAAAGAGTGCTTAAGTTTGAGAGAAAACAAAGGAGAACGTCATTCCAAAAGTTGTTTCGGCAACATTCATCCCACATTTTCACTTCTGAGTACATGAAAATTACTCCTCTCCCATTCTCAGTTCCTCCCTCTCACCTTTTGTTCTTCATCAGATTGGTAAAAAGGAAGGAGTTTTTACAAAAGAGCATTCCACCCCATTTTTTTAAGTATCTCTCTACCACTGTGACATAATCAACCATAAAGATCCCAAAATTAAAAACAGAGCACCCCCTCAATTGAATACTTGGAGAGATTTGTCAAAGGCCAGTGTTGAGATTGTAGCTGAAGACTACAGTTAGGAGTTATTATCTTCCAATACCTGTTTGAGACAAACAGATATGTATACAGTAGGTAATAAAAGTAACAACAAAATTTATATCTGAATTGAAATAGAATCCCAAAATCGAACTGAATGTTTTTATAACTAAGAATTCCATGATCAGTCAGTGACTTTATTACCCTTCAAAACCTTTAAAATGGTTCATAGACCAATGTAAGGACAAAATAAAAACAGTTACAAAAGGTATTTATATATCCTTTGGATGTTTGAAATATTCCAATGTCACTTCAAACAGAGATCATATAATCTAGTTACCCTTCCTCAAATATAGGACAAACTTTTTCAGGTACTTTAATTAAAGTGAATAACTATTAATAGCTATTAATAAATAACCCCATCCATTTTACATAAATGACAATAAAAGCAAATTTGAATGATTTATTACTTTGAATAATTGTGTTAATACATGTGCCAGAAATAATTATTAGGGTCCCAAACCATGTATAAAATTCAGATGTTTTATTTTTAACTTAATAAATACCACTTATATCTTTTACTCTCTATAATACTCTGGAGTTCATTAATATGGAGTTTTATAATATTTATGATAAAATTTCTAGTCATTGAATGAAAATTTTTCTTAACTTCTAATGGATTCTACATCTGTACTTGGAGATGTAGCTTGATGAAGAAAAATATTGGCTTTGTTGTAATGAGAAGTAAGAATTCTACTTAATAAGATTTACTATCACACTGTAGGAAGGACTTCTAAAACAAGAAACATAATCAAATTGTGCCACAAACTATTTTCATACAGATTTTAAAACATTCTGGAATTGATTCTAACCAAAAGAGTCCTGGGATTTATTTATTTATTTATTTATTTATTTATTTATTTATTTATTTTGGCATTGAGAGGAGTCTTGGCTAAAGAGTACCATAATTTCACTCCCTTCTCCTGTTCCACAGGCATTCTTGTCACTGATATATGAAAGAATCCTTGGATACACTCCTGTTATTCACATTCTCTTTAGAGTAGGGATTAGGAGTCATCTACATTGATAACAGATTTATGTATTACATGCAACTTCTTTACTAAACATTCTCTTTTTTTTCTCTTTAAATGACAGAAAACCTCCAATAGTGTTTTTGATTAATTATCCTTATGCTCAAGTAAATTCTTTTTCATAACTGCAGTTTTTATTCAAATAATGTTTCCAATATTATTTTGGAACTGAAACATATAAATGAGTTTATCTTTACTGCAAATGAGTTATAACTAGATTCAGGGAGAAAAAATAATAAATATTAGGCATAATGGCTAAAATGGTAGGGTTTCCTTAATATTTTTTAAATTCCCTATGTTCACCAAGGGTTTAGTACAAAAGCAGTGAAGATGCAGATTAGGAAATTCTTTTTTCCTTTATAATTACGGAGATGCCAATCAGACAAAAGTTTCAGAGTACTGCACATTTTAGATTAATGGTGGCATGTTGATGGATCAAGGGCTCCAGGCCTTCAAGAGTGCTGCTGTCCTCAGTAATTCTGAATCCAAGATGAACCTACCCTGGCTCAAGTGTTTTACCTAAGTCCTTTTTCATTCTTGACAGACTTCAAAGACTTGTACCTTCAAAAATTTAGTCTGATACACTGAGATATCCTTGTATTTGATCTTAGACCAGGTTTTATCATCTTACTCAGGCTCTAATATCATCATAACCCTAGACTGTTCTTGGTGACAGCACATAATGAGTTAGCCCTTTTACTATCAAAATGAATTCTTGAAGCAAAAGGTTACCTAAGTGCTTCCTTCTACTTCAGTTACTTTACATTTTAGGACGGATAAAAATTATGTCATTAATATTTAAAGATTGAGACCATAAAGTCACACTCAGATTCTGATTCAAGTGGTTACAGGTAGGGTTCATGAGTTCATTATTTTAAAAAGGCCACTAGATGATTCTGATTAATGTGAAATATAGACTGGCCAATGCTTTGAACAATACATGGGAAGCACAATATCTGTTCAGAACACAAAAGCTCATGTCTCTGTCAATATGCCACTTAAAGAAATAGTGGTATAAGAGTTTCTATTAGGGAATTTCTAACCCAGAAGTTCTAGTCTATGAAGCTCTGCAAAAATATACTATTTTGGCTTAGAAACTTATGAAAGAAATCAAGAGCATTTGGAAGGAAATTTTCATTTTTTTCCCAAATGTTTCTTATAAGAATATATTTCTAATTTAAGACATTATAATGGTGTCTCTAAAACACAAGCTGGATAAGGGCAAACAATTTCAATTATTATAACCATTATAATGATATATGCATTATAAGGTTGTTTAAATTTCTTTGAGGGAAAATCCCTCTTTCATAAATGATAGAAATCCTGTAGTTCTAGTGATAACTAAACTTATGTCACAGTTGATCCTTTTTGTGTGGCTTGAACATGAACACTTTTCTTGGACACATTCTTGGGTTTTTGTCTTAACAGTTCTTAAGTGGATTCCATTTAACATTATACTGTTATCTTTTAGTATGTTTCCAACAAGAAAAGTTTACAGCAGGCACCCTTGGTCCCTTGAAATGAGTACATCTATAAGTACATGTAATATAATGAAGAAGACTGGTAGAGAAATAGAAAGACAAAGGCTTTAGGTATGATTAGGCGAGTCAGTAGCATTCCGAGATTACTTTTCAACCTCTAAATGGGAAGAGGAAGGAACAATAACACCTAAAGAAATATAGCAATAAACTATATAAGAGTGAAATGAAGTCTGGATGTGGAGATGCATTCAAAAGAAGGAACTACACAACAGTGAAGTACCATATCATCAAATATGTGTTTTTGGAGAAAAAAAATTGGTTAGCAGAATATAGCAACTGTTCAAAAAGTAAGGACAAGGACAATGGCTCTCAAAGCTTTTGGTTTTAGGAATCTTTTTCATTCCTAAAAATGATTGAAAGCATTAGAATTTTATTTATGTAAACATATACCTTATTAGAAATTTAAGGTGATACATCTAAAATTATTTATTTTAGAGCTTAAATTCCCACCTCCCTACCCCAAGTAGGGGCTGGACTTGGGAATTTTAGTAACTCATCTCCAAAAAAGAGTATAGAAACAGAAAAACAAGTAGCTTTATAATTGAAGTTGACAGGCACTACCTTAAACAACTGATCAAGGTTAATGTAACCAGTGATAAATTATGTTCCTGTGGTGAAAAGGATACGTCATTTCAGTGTTGTCCCTCCACAAAACCCAAAATCCCAATCCAAACATAAGGAAACCCAAATTGAAGATTCTATAAAATACCTGACCTCGGGGCGCCTGGGTGGCTCAGTGGGTTAAGGCCTCTGCCTTCGGCTCAGGCCATGATCCCAGGGTCCTGGAATCGAGCCCCGCATCGGGCTCTCTGAACAGCAGGGAGCCTGCTTCCTCCTCTCTCTCTGCCTGCCTCTCTGCCTACTTGTGATTTCTGTCTGTCAAATAAATAAATAATAAAATATTAAAAAAAAAATATCTGATCTCTTCAAAATTGTCACACACACAAAATAAAGACTGAGAAATTGTCTTTAAAAATACACTAAATGCAATATGAATGACACTAGTGAGAAAAACGGGTAAAATCTGAAGCAAGTCTAAAGTGTAGTGAGCAGTAATGCACCAATACTAATCTCTCAGCTTAATAAATGTACCATAGTATTAAGAAGTTAACATTATAAGAAACTGGGTGAAATACAGAAATTCTCTGTACTGCCTTCACAACTCCTAAGTCTAAAAATATTCCAAAATAAAATGAGTTCTTAAATGATTCAATAGTCTAAAAATGAAAGCCCCTAATCATATCGATGGATGCAGAAAAACATTTGGCAAAATCCAATAACCATTCATGATTTAAAAAAACTCAATAAACCAAAAACAGAATAGAAGATTCTCAGTTCGATAAAGACCATCCACAAAAATCCTATAGCTAAAATTATACTTAATGGCAAGAAACTCAAAGCTTCCTATTAATATTAGGTACAAAGCAAAAATATCCTCTCTTATCACTCCTTTTCATTGTACTGAAGTCCTAGTTAATAGGAAAAGACCAAAAAAAAAAAAAAAAAAAAGTCTATAAAGTCTATATACTGGGAATGAAGACATAAAAATGTCCTTGCTTCCAAATGCTGTTATTGTCTATATAGACAATCCAAATGAATCAACAAAAACAAAATAAGAAAAAACCCTGAAACTAATAAGCAATTATGGCAAAGTTGCAAGATACAAAGTTAACGTATAAAAGTCAATCACTTTCCTATATACTACCAATGAACAAATGGAAATTGGGATTAAAAACACAATACTATTTATACCAGCACTGAGAAAACTGAAATACTTAGGTATAAATCTACCAACATATATATAGTATCTATATGAAAAAAACTATAAAACTCTGATGAACAAAATCAAAGAACTTTAAATAAGTTTATATGAAGAGACATAAAACCCAGAATAAGCAACATAGTATTGATGGAAAAGAACTAATTTGGGGGACTGACATTACCCAACTTTAAGACTTATCAGAAATGTACAGTAATTAGCCGGAGTAATATTGGTGAAAGAACAGACAAGTAGATAAAGGGAACAGAATATACAGTACAGAAATAGACTCACATAAATATAGCAAACTGATCTTTGACAAAGAAGCAAAGGCAATATAGTAGAGCAAAGTTAGTCTCTTCATTAATGGCACTTGAGCAACTGGACATCCACATGCAAATAAAAAAAAAATGAATCTAGACCCAGACCTTGCACTCCTCACAAAAAATGAACTCAAAATGGAGCATAGAACTAAATGCAAAACACAAAACTATAAAAATCTAGAAGATAACATAAGAGGAAACCTAGATGACCCTGAGTATGGTGATACCTTTACCATACAAAACCGAAGACACAATCCATGGAAGAAATAATTGATAACCTGGACTTTATTATAATTAAAAACTTCTTTCTATGAAAGACAATGTCAAGACAAACAGAAGAAAGCCACAATTAAGCAGGAATATTTGCTGATCATATATCTAATAAGAATTAGTAGCCATAATATATGAAGAACTCCTATAACACAACAACAAAAATAACCCAATTAAAAAAAATGGTCAGAATCTTAACTAGAGATTTCTTCAAAGATGACATACACATGATACACAAACATATGAAAAGATGCTCAACATCACTGATCCTCAGAGAAATGCAAATCAAAGCAACGAGATACTATTTCACATCTAATTAGGATGCCTACTACCAAAACCAAGATAAAACAAATGAAAATAAAACAAGTACTGGTAAAGATATAGAAAAATTATAACCATTGAGCAACATTGGTGATATTGTGAAACAGTCCAACCACTATAAAATCCAATATTGTGTTCTTCAAAAAATTTTAAAAAAGAACTATCAAATGATCCTATAATCCAACTTCTAGGGTATATTCAAAAGAGTTGAAAGCAATTCAAAAAATTTTATAATCCCCCCAGCAGAAAATGAAAAAAAAATCTACAACCCAAAAAGAATTAAAAGCAGGTCTATAAGAGATACTTGCACACTCATGTTTACAGCAGCACCATTCACAATATCCAAGAGGTAGAAGCAGCCCAAATGTTTGTCAACAGATCAACAGATAACTAAAATGTGGTATAATTCGCAAAACAACATTATCCACCCTTAAAAAGGGAGGAAATCCTGTCACATACTACAACATGGGTAAATCTTGAGTACATTATTCTAAATGAAATAAACCAGTTAAAAAAGACAATATGATTCTGCTTTTAGGAGGTATCTAAAACTTAAATTCATTAAAACATAAAATAGAATGCTGGTTACCAGGAGGCGAGAGGAGGGAGAAGATAAAAGTTATTGTTTAACGAATATAGGGTTTCAGATTTGCAAGATGAAATGCTATGAAGGTCTGTTCCACAAAATGTAAATATACTTAAAACTAATGAACTATATAATTAAGTTAAGGCGGTAAATTTTATGTTATGTGTTTTTTTTTACTACAAAAAATTAGTGAACTCTGAAACAAGATCAATAAACTTTTCATGCTCTGTGGTCTAGCATGCCTTTCAATGGATCTTTTATCTGTGTATGATTTAGTAACAGCATATACTGATCATTTAAAAAATACTTGTTCAAATAAATAAACAGTACTTGTTCACTTAGATATTCAGATAATACAAATGTTGGTATGTCAAGAAATCATATTCGTTAATCACCATTAATCTTATAAGAATTTTTTTTCTTTTTTAGTATTGGGAAACTGTCAAACTCACACTGTTAAGGACAAAACTTCCCAATATTCTCATTCTTGGTTTTATATTTGATACCATATTGATACCAAATGCCTTTTTTTTTTTTTTTTTTTGGTAGTGGAAGGCTGATTTTGCTCATTTTCAGGAAAATATTTGTCAAACATCTTTGGCCCCAAATTATAATTGTCTATTAGTTATTCTTTCAGTAAAATTCTTGTACCTTGAAAAATGGGCCAGTTCAGCACACAATAGAAATAATTCTCATAAATTCTTTTCCCCAAAGTAATCATTGCTCTTTGGTATACAGGAAAAGTTCTTTCTGCATATTTTTCATAGAATGTGGGCCACACACTAAAAAAATTAGTAAGTTTAATTCTTTATCAAGGATGTTCCTAAATGAAACAGCCATCTAATTTTAATGTGAGGGCATGGCAGTAAAGAATAAAATGACTAGTATAATTTGGTGTCACTGTCTTTGTTCATATCAAGGGATCATCAGTTTTACTCACTATTGATTCAGTACCATCAGTGCAAGTTTTCTCAGAAAAAATCACGAGTTAAAAAACTTATTCAACAATTTAAATAGTATGCTTCATAGTAAATATTATGTTAAAAAAATCCTCCCTCGAATTATACTGTAATTAACAAATGTCTTGCTGCTACCATTTTTAAGGAAAACCTATCCAAGAAGCCCAGATTCCCTTTCTCCAATCACTTCTGTCTGCCCAATATCAAAGCCATGAGACGAGTCAATTAAAAATAAATGTTTCTGAAGAAACACAGAGCCATTTGATTACTAAACGTTGGGAGGGGCATAAAACAAAAAGTAAATTTCAAAATATTCAATCTCAGTTGAAAATTTTATAATCAAACCATATTATGGAGTCATGTTTCTATTTCAAGCTATTTCTTAGAACACTTTGTCTATTTTCTTTAGTTTTCTCTTTAGAGGTAAAATATATATATGTTTTTTAGAGAAATATAAATATATATATATATATATATATATATATATATATATATATAACATTAATTGATATCTCCCAATTAGAAGTCTATGAGCTATAAGAAAAGAGAGATATTGCAATTCTTGAATAACTATTGGCCAAATCTTTAAAAAAAATGAGTCATGAAATGGAAAGAAGGCAAAACCTGTATCAAGTCTGTTTGTCTAGCATGCTTCAGCACTCTTCTAATACCCCAGTGGGTTTTTCTTGCAGACTTAAGCAATTCTATAAAAAAAATTTCTATTAAAAAATTCTTTTAAAAAAAGCAATTCTATAAAAAAAGCAATTCTAAAAAAAATTATATAAAAAGAGATTGTTCTTACCATCATTTTTCCATTCCTTATTACTGACATATGACACATGCATTCTGTATTCTCTTCCTCCATGAATGTTGAATGAATTCCTTTCATTCCTTTCTCCATGTCCACAGTGAAATAATCAAAATCCTATGGGATTCGAGAGAAAATGGAAAAAAAATTTAAATTTTAAAAAAATGGATATTTAAGTACCACTAGTGTTTGTTGTTAAGCTTGCACATAAGAGGTCTCCTTCGTGACTAATTACAGTTAAAAATCAGGGGCGCCTGGGTGGCTCAGTGGGTTAAGCCTCTGCCTTCGGCTCAGGTCATGATCTCAGGGTCCTGGGAATGAGTCCTGCTCTCTTGCTCTCTCTACTTCCCCCCAATCCCTGCCTGCCTCTTTGCCTACTTGTGATCTCTGTCTGTCAAATAAATAAACAAAATCTTTTAAAAAACAAAGGTATAATCCTACATATAAGATATTAATTCAGTTTTTATGTTGGCAACTAAATCGTTAATTCAGTGAGTTATTATACTGTCAGGCTGTGGCAGTCCTTTACTTTTAACATTTATTCAGAAGACATTTAGCAAAGTCAAATGTTCAAGGTGATGTCATTTTCTCAACATTCATGTATGCTTTCCCAACCAATATACAATAGTAGTTTAGTCTATAAGATGTGTAAATGGGTTTTACATCAATAGTGGAAATGCTACCCAGCAATCGCACTACTGGGTATTTACCCTAAAGATACAAATGTAGTGATCCGAAGGGGCACATGCACCCAAATGTTTATAGAAACAATGTCCACAGTAGCCAAACTATGGAAATAACCTAGATGTCCATCAACAGATGAACGGATAAAGAAGACGTGAGATATAGATATGGATATAGATATAGATATATAGATATAGAATGGAATACTATGCAGCCATCAAAAGAAGTGAAATCTTGCCATTTGCAATGACGTGGATGGAGCTAGAGGGTATTATGCTAAGCAAAATAAGTCAATCAGAGAAAGACAATTATCATATGATCTCCCTGATATGAAGAAATTTGAGAGACAATGTGGGGGATTAGGGGGTAGGGAAGGAAAAAAATGAAACAAGATGGAATCAGGAGGGAGACAAACCATAAGAGACTCTTAATCTCACAAGACAAACTGAGGGTTGCCAGGGGGCAGGGGGTAGGAAGAGGGTGGTTGTGTTATGGACATTGGGGAGGGTATATGGTGAGTGCTGTGAAGTGTATAAATCTGGCGATTCACAGTCCTGTACCCCTTGGGCTAATAATACATTATATGTTAATAAAAAATAAAAATATAGGGACGCCTGGGTGGCTCAGTTGGTTAAGCAGCTGCCTTCAACTCTGGTCGTGATCCCAGCGTCCTGGGATCGAGACCCACATCTGGCTCCTTGCTTGGCGGGGAGCCTGCTTCTCCCTCTGCCTCTGCCTGCCACTCTGTCTGCCTGTGCTCACTCTCGCTCCTTTCCCTCTGACAAATAAATAAATAAAATCTTAAAATAAATAAATAAATAAATAAATAAATAAAAATATATAAAAATATAAATTACTCAGAAAAAAATAGTTGGAAATGCTATAACAAAGTGCTTTTTTTAAGAGTTCACCATGTCTATAGTTCTATTCCATGTCTATATTTCTATTTCTATTACTTTTCTTTAACTCTGACTTCCCTCAAAGTGATGTTAGAGTGACAAAATTATCATATATCATATAGCCTCTGGAAAAGTCGACTGTATAATTTTGAGGAAATGAGAATGACAGGTGACATCAGTGAAAATGATGGATTAGATAGTTGCAAGGGCTGTCTCTCCATAAAAACATCAAAAACTCAAACAAAACTGTCAGAACCAACTTTGTTAGAATTCTAGAGAATAGTCAAAGGTTTACAGCAACCAAGAAAATGCTAAATCAAGAAAAAAGCAATGTAAAAATGGTAGGAACATACACCCATATACATAGCACCATTATTCATCATAGTTAAAATGTTAAAGCAACTCAAGTGGCCAACTATAAACATGGATAAACAAAATGTAGTGCATATATACCAAAGAATGTTATTCAGTCTTAAAAGTAAAGACTTCTGACTCATGAAACAATCTGAATAAACATTAATGACACAATGTTAGGAGAAATAAGTCAGTTATAAATTCAGAGAGATAACTTCATGGAGACAGAAAGAGAATGATGGTTGCCAGAGGCTGGAGGAAGTGGGAAATGGAGAATTACTGTTTAATGCATATGGAGAATGCATTCTGCAAGATTAAAAAAGTTGTGAGGATGGATGGTAGTGATGTTTGCACAACACTGTGGAAAGGAACATTAAAATGCATACTGAAATGCACACTTAAAATTTATAAAAATGGCAAATTTTATATTACATGCTTTTAGTATAATTTTAAAAATAAAAAGAATATTTTTTTTAAGATTTTATTTATTTATTTGACAGACAGAGATCACAAGTAGGCAGAGAGGCAGGCAGAGAGAGAGGAGGAAGCAGGCTCCCTGCTGAGCAGAGAGCCTGATGTGGGGCTCGATCCCAGGACCCTGGGATCATGACCTGAGCCAAAAGCAGATGCTTTAACCCACTGAGCCACCCAGGCACCCCAAAAAGACAATATTTTGAGAGCAATGTTAGAAAATAGACTGAAGCAAAAACGCAAAGTATGCCTCACAATGATTAAAGAATAATCAAATTTTTTAGACATTGAATCAAGTTATTAAAGCTAAAGATAGTAAGAAAAAACATTAAAAATTATTTCAGCAAGGGTGTTTATCATATTATAGATGGACCATATGATAAGATTGTGGAATTTGTATAAGAAATTAAAGAAATATTAAAATATTATGTTTCTTAAGTACATTTTTATGAAAATGGTATATGTAAAAATACCATTTAAAGCAAAGAATCATTGCATACTAAAGGTTACTGTAAAACAAAAACAAAAACAAAAAACAAAACACGAGGTAACCTTTGTGGCATTTTCATTTGATCTTGCACCACTCTTTTTGCTGGTCTGGCAGCAGTCTTGAAGATGTCAGACAACATTCCCATTCCTCATTCCCAGTTCTAGAGAGAGCAGAGAAGACCTTACTTGCAAAGAATTGGGTTTGTCTCTTATAACTTAATTAAGGAATAATGAAGGACTGACCTAAGGTACTTTGTTATACCTAACTCAAAATCATTCAGTTTGGCAAAGTAACAGCATTGCTCAAAACACTGTATGACATATGGACAACCCACAGTAAAAGAAATTACAATTGAAGGAAATAACAACAGGATGTCTTGTAAAGAAAATCTGTAGAGAGTGACTATTTATTTATTTATTTATTCATTCATTTATTTATTGGAAATTAGGGCATTCTAAATCACCCATGTATAATAGAGGAATTTAGAAAGTCACATACATGCCCAAAGCAGAATGCATACTGTTATAGACTATATATTGTGTCCTCCCCAAATTCTTACATTGAAATCCTAACTTCCAATGTAGTGGTATTAAGAGACGGGAGCACTGGGAAGTGGTCAGATCATGAGAACAGAGCCTATAGAAATGGGCATTAGTGATCTTATAAAAGAGACCCCAGAGAGCTTGCTAGTCTTCTTTCCATCATGTGAGGATAAAGTAAAAACACAGGCTTCTACAAATTAGGAAGTGGGCACTCAGTTTTCACTGAATCTTCTAGTGTTTTGGTCTTGGATTCCCTAAGCCTACAGAACTACAAGAAATAATGTTTCTTTTTTAAGTCACCTAGGCTATGGTATTTTTGTTATGATAACCCAAGTGGACTAAGACATAAACTCAGAAATGACTTAAGAAGTCCCTAAGCTTTCAACTCTGACTGATCTTTAGGCTCAGTGCAAATAAGAAGTGAAGACTAAGTTAGAGTGTAAACAACCTGGTAATGCATTAAAGCAATCTCTCTCTCTCTCTCTCTCACACACACACACACACACACAGTCAGCAAAGACAGGAAGTAATTCAGGCTTCTATTCTTCCCTTCTTTCCTTCCTTTTTTCATTCCTTTATTCCTTTCTCTTTGTCTCTATCTCTCTTGGCCTCTATCTCCCCTCACTCTCTTGCCCTCCTTCTCCTTCTCATAAACCCACATGACAAAGAATAATGACTTTAAAAAAATAGTTTAGAAAGTCACTGGGCACCAAAACAAGCTAAAACACACAGCATAGAACAAAACAGAAATTTAAGTAAGGCAAAGTATTTGGTTTTACCACATTGTAATTTCCAAAATGTCAAAATTTTAACAAAGAATTATGAAAAATGAAAAGAAACAAAAAGTATGGTGTGTGTGTGTGTGTATACATAGATAGATAGATAGATAGATAGATTTATTCCTGAGAAAGCACAGTTACTACACTTACCAAATAAAGTATCAAAATTACTAAAAGGAACTAAGCAAATTATGGAGCTAAAAACTACAATAAATTAAATGAAAACTCACTAGAAGCTTTCAATTGTAGATTTCTACAGGCAGAAGAAAAAAAAAACAGCTTGAATTGAAACTATCCAATTTGAGATCAGAAAGAGGGGAAAACAAAACAAACAAACAAAAAAAAAAAAGAAGAAAAACACATGAAACCTATAGGACTTGTGAGATACTGTGAAATGGACTTTACATCCATGAAAATCCCAGAAGGAAAAGAAAGAAAGAGAAAGCGGCAGAAAGGATATTTGAAGAAATAATGGCTATTTTTTTCCCAAATTTGATATAAGACATGAATCTACACATTCAAGAAGTTCAGTGAACTCCAAAATAAACACAAGGAGATCCACACTGTTACACATTATCATTAAATTGTCAAAAGCCAAAGATAAAGACAGAATATTGAAAGCAGTAAGAAAGAAACATCTTATACAAGAAATTATCATTAAGATTATAAGCAGATTTCTAATCAGAAATCATGAAGGCCAGAAGGGAGTAGGACATTTGTAAAGTGCAGAAAGAAAAAGTCAATGATTATATATCCAGCAAAACCTTCATTAAAAATGAAGAAAAAGTTAAGACATTTCCAGATAAACAAGAGATAGGGGGGGTCTGTCAACAATAAAATTTGCCCCCACCCAAAAAAATTCTAAAGGGAATCCCTCAGACTGAAACAATAGCATGCTAGACTAAAAACTGTTACCAATAAAATAAAATAAATTAAATTTAAAAATTAAATAGAATTAATACCAATCCTTCTCAAAATGTTCTAGAAAGTAGAAGAAACATTTTCTAATTCATTCTATGAGGCCAGTACTATCCTGTTACCAAAATCAGAAAACAAAACAAAACAAACAAACAAACAAAAAACCCCACAAGAAAACTGCAAATATTCCTTCTAAATATTGATGCAAAAATTATTAACAAAATAGTAGCAAAGTGAGTCCAACAGCATGTTAAAAGTTTTATACACCAGAACCAAATGAGATTTATCCCAGGAACACAGAGTGGCTCAACATAAGAAAATCAATCAATGTAATACAACACATTAACAACAACAAAATGACTATTTCAGTTGATAGTTGACAGTAAAAATCATTTCTATCATTCATGATAGAAAATACTCAGAAAACTAGAATAAAAGGGAACTTTGTCAACATGATAAAAGGCATTTGTGAAAATACCGTTGCTAATATCAATTCAAAGGTGAAAAACCTTTTCCCCCTATTACCAGGAAGAAGACAAGGATGCCCACTTTTAGGACTGTTATTTAACACTGTGCTATAAGTTATAGACAGGACAATCAGGCAAGAAAAAAAGATAAGAACCATCCAGATTGAAAAAGAAGAAACCAATCTATCTCTATTCACAAATGACACGATGTTACATATAGAAAGTCCCAAATAATACACACCCACAAACACACACACACACACACACACACACACCAAAAACTAGTTTTCTTCTTCCACGCTTTCCGTCCCTGACCACCAGGTCTCCTTCGTTTCCCATCACCCACTACCAACTCTCTGGATAAACAATAACATCACTAACCTTTGTGCTCCTTCATCTGCAGCCTTGAAAAGTGTTAGTGTTCTCTAAACCCTCCAGATGACAGACAACTTGGACGTAGTAGATGGTCTCTTATGCTCAGGCACCCCCATGCCAGTGTTCGTGCAAGCCTGTGAATGTGCGCAACTGCAATCTTGATCTATAGATACTCTTGACTTGTAGAAACTTGCAGATCTGATTCAATAACAAGTACCTCATTTCAAAGACACTCCAAATTTCAAGGGATGTATTTTATGCTCCCTTCTTATATTCTCCACAGCAGGAGTGCCACAATTCTGGACACCCTAAAACTCTCGCAAAAGCATTCTTTCTAATTCCCTTTCAGAAAACAGCACCAGAAATAAGACACTTGGGGAGGAGTCAAGATGGCACAGAAGTAGCAGGCTGAGACTACTTCAGCTAGCAGGAGATCAGCTAGATAGCTTATCTAAAGATTGCAAAGACCTTCAAATCCATCGGTAGATTGAAGAGAAGAAGAACAGCAATTCTGGAAACAGAAAAACAACCACTTTCTGAAAGGTAGGACTGGCGGAGAAGTGAATCCAAAGCAGCGAGAAGATAGACCCCGGGGGGAGGGGCTGGCTCCCGGCAAGCAGGCAGATCAACGAAGCACAAAATCAGGACTTTTAAAAATATGTACCGCTGAGGGACATCACTCCAGAGGCTAAACCCGGGTGAAGCCCACACGGGGTCACTGTGGCCTCAGGTCCCACAGGGTCACAGAAGGATCGTGGGTGTCTGAGTGTCGCAGAGCTTGCGGGTATTGGAATGGGGAAGCCGGCTACAGAGACAGAGCCGACAGTAAGCTCGCAGCTCGGGGTTACCTTGAACCGGCCGCAGGCTCAGTGAGCTCGGAGCGTGGCCAGAGGTCAGGCAGATGGGAGTAACTGGGCACTGTTCTCTGAGGGCGCACTGAGGAGTGGGGCCCCAGGCTTTCGGCTCCTCTGGGCCGGAGACCAGGAAGCCGCCATTTGTATTCCCGTCCTCCGGAACTCTACGGAAAGCGCTCAGGGAACAAAAGCTCCTGAAAGCAAAGCCCAGCGGATTACTCAGCCCGGCCCCTGATAAGGGCAGTGCAATTCCGCCTGGGGTAAAGACACTTGAGAATCACTACACCAGGCCCCTCCCCCAGAAGATCATAAAGAAATCCAGATAAGACCAAGTTCATCTACCAAGGAGTGCAGTTTCAATACCAAGGAGAGCAGCAGAATTCCAGAGGAGGAGAAAGCAAAGCACGGAACTCATGGCTTTCTCCCTGTGATTTTTTTAGTCTTGCAGTTAATTTAATTGTTTTCTTTTTAATTTTTGTTTCTCTTATTCTGCTAAAATTTTTTTAACTTTTACCCTTTTCTTTTTTAACGTTTTTTAACTAGTTTATCTAATATATATATTTTTCCTTTTTTATATTTTTCTTTATTCGTTTTCCTTTTTAAATTCTTTTTTTTTTTAAAAGATTTTATTTATTTATTTGACAGAGAGAGATCACAAGTAGGCAGAGAGGCAGGCAGAGGGAGAGAGAGGAGGAAGCAAGCTCCCCGCTGAGCAGAGAGCCCGATGCGGGACTCGATCCCAGGACCCTGAGATCATGACCTGAGCTGAAGGCAGCGGCTTAACCCACTGAGCCACCCAGGCGCCCCTCCTTTTTAAATTCTTTTCTTTTCTTTTTTTTTCTTTTTTTTCTTTCTTTCTTTTTGAACCTCTTTTTATCCCCTTTCTCCCCCCTCACAATTTGAGATCTCTTCTGATTTGGTTAAAGCATATTTTCCTGGGGTTTGCCACCCTTTTAGTATTTTACTTGCTCCTTCATATACTCTTATCTGGACAAAATGACAAGGCGGAAAAATTCACCACAAAAAAAAGAACAAGAGGCAATACCGAAGGCTAGGGACCTATTCAATATGGACATTGGTAATATGTCACATTTAGAGTTCAGAATGACAATTCTCAAGGTTCTAGCCAGGCTCAAAAAAGGCATGGAAGATATTAGAGAAACCTTCTCGGGAGATATAAAAGCCCTCTCTGGAGAAATAAAAGAACTAAAATCTAACCAAGTTGAAATCAAAAAAGCTATTAATGAGGTACAATCAAAAATAGAGGCTCTCACTGCCAGGATAAATGAGGCAGAAGAAAGAATTAGCGATATAGAAGACCAAATGACAGAGAATAAAGAAGCTGAGCAAAAGAGGGACAAACAGCTACTGGACCACGAGGGGAGAATTCGAGAGATAAGTAACACCATAAGACAAAAAAACATTAGGATAATTGGGATTCCAGAAGAAGAAAAAAGAGAGAGGGGAGCAGAAGGTATACTGGAGAGAATTATTGGGGAGAATTTCCCCAATATGGCAAAGGGAACGAGCATCAAAATTCAGGAGGTTCAGAGAATGCCCCTCAAAATCAATAAGTATAGGCCCACACCCTGTCACCTAATAGTAAAATTTACAAGTCTTAGTGACAAAGAGAAAATCCTGAAAGCAGCCCAGGAAAAGAAGTCTGTAACATACAATGGTAAAAATATTAGACTGGCAGCTGACTTATCCACAGAGACCTGGCAGGCCAGAAAGAGCTGGCATGATATTATCAGAGCCCTAAACGAGAAAAACATGCAGCCAAGAATACTATATCCAGCTAGGTTATCATTGAAAAGAGAAGAAGAGATTAGAAGCTTCCAGGACAAACAAAAACTGAAATAATTTGCAAACACCAAACCAGCTCTACAGGAAATATTGAAAGGGGTCCTCTAAGCAAAGAGAGAGCCTACAAGTGGTAGATCAGGGAAAAAAAAAAAAAAAAAACAGAGACAGTAACAGTCACCTTACAGGCAATACAATGGTACTAAATTCATATCTCTCAATAGTTACGCTGAATTTTAATGGGCTAAATGCCCCAATCAAAAGACACAGGGTATCAGAATGGATAAAAAAAACAAAACCCATCTATATGTTGCCTACAAGAAACTCATTTTAAGCCAGAAGACACCTCCAGATTTAAAGTGAGGGGGTGGAAAAGAAGTACCATGCTAATGGACATCAGAAGAAAGCAGGAGTGGCAATCCTTATATCAGATCAATTAGATTTTAAGCCAAAGACTATAATAAGAGATGAGGAAGGACACTATATCATACTCAAAGGGTCTGTCCAACAAGAAGATCTAACAATTTTAAATATCTATGCCCCCAACTTGGGAGCAACCAACTATATAAACCAATTAATAACAAAATCAAAGAAACACATCAACAATAATACAATAATAGTAGGGGACTTTAACACTCCCCTCACTGAAATGGACAGATCATCCAAGCAAAAGATCAGCAAGGAAATAAAGGCCTTAAATGACACACTGGACCAGATGGACATCACAGATATATTTAGAACATTTCATCTCAAAGCAACAGAATACACATTCTTCTCTAGTGCACATGGAACATTCTCCAGAATAGATCACATCCTCCGTCCTAAATCAGGACTCAGGCGGTATCAAAAGATTGGAATCATTCCCTGCATATTTTCATACCACAATGCTCTGAGGCTAGAACTCAACCACAAGAGGAAGTTCGGAAAGAACCCAAATACATGGA
Organism: Neogale vison; assembly: GCF_020171115.1. NCBI lineage: Eukaryota > Metazoa > Chordata > Mammalia > Carnivora > Mustelidae > Neogale > Neogale vison. Next base: position 84,007,524 of record NC_058101.1, on the reverse strand, counting down.
GACTAAACAGCATCCTTCTAAAGAATGAATGGGTCAACCGGGAAATTAAAGAAGAATTGAAAAAAATCATGGAAACAAATGATAATGAAAACACAACGGTTCAAAATCTGTGGGACACAACAAAGGTAGTCCTGAGAGGAAAATATATAGTGGTACAAGCCTTTCTCAAGAAACAAGAAAGGTCTCAGGTACACAACCTAACCCTACACATAAAGGAGCTGGAGAAAGAACAAGAAAGAAACCCTAAGCCTAGCAGGAGAAGAGAAATCATAAAGATCAGAGCAGAAATCAATGAAATAGAAACCAAAAAAAAACAATAGAACAAATCAACGAAACTAGGAGCTGGTTCTTTGAAAGAATTAATAAAATTGATAAACCCCTGGCCAGACTTATCAAAAAGAAAAGAGAAAGGACCCAAATAAATAAAATCATGAATGAAAGAGGAGAGATCACAACTAACACCAAAGAAATACAAACTATTATAAGAACATACTATGATCAACTCTATGCCAACAAATTTGACAATCTGGAAGAAATGGATGCATTCCTAGAAACATATAAACTACCACAACTGAACCAGGAAGAAATAGAAAGCCTGAACAGACCCATAACCAGTAAGGAGATTGAAACAGTCATTAAAAATCTCCAAACAAACAAAAGCCCAGGGCCAGACGGCTTCCTGGGGGAATTCTGCCAAACATTTCAAGAAGAACTAATTCCTATTCTCCTGAAACTGTTCCAAAAAATAGAAATCAAAGGAAAACTTCCAAACTCATTTTATGAGGCCAGCATCACCTTGATCCCAAAACCAGACAAGGATCCCATCAAAAAAGAGAGCTATAGACCAATATCCTTGATGAACACAGATTCGAAAATTCTCACCAAAATACTAGCCAATAGGATTCAACAGTACATTAAAAGGATTATTCACCATGACCAAGTGGGATTTATTCCAGGGCTGCAAGGTTGGTTCAACATCTGCAAATCAATCGCTGTGATACAATACATTAATAAAAGAAAGAATAAGAACCATATGATACTCTCAATAGATGCTGAAAAAGTATTTGACAAAGTGCAGCATCCCTTTCTGATCAAAACTCTTCAAAGTGTAGGGATAGAGAGTGCATACCTCAATATTATTAAAGCTATTTATGAAAAACCCACCACAAATATCATTCTCAATGGAGAAAAACTGAAAGCTTTTCCACTAAGGTCAGGAACACGGCAGGGATGTCCATTATCACCACTGCTATTCAACATAGTACTAGAAGTCCTAGCCTCAGCAATCAGACAACAAAAGGAAATCAAAGGCATCCAAATTGGCAAAGAAGAAGCCAAACTATTACTTTTCGCAGATGATATGATACTATGTGTGGAAAACCCAAAAGACTCCACTCCAAAACTGCTAGAACTTGTACAGGAATTCAGTAAAGTGTCAGGATATAAAATCAATGCACAGAAATCAGTTGCATTTCTCTACACCAACAACAAGACAGAAGAAAGAGAAATTAAGGAGTCCATCCCATTTACAATTGCATCCCAAACCATAAGATACCTAGGAATAAAGCTAACCAAAGAGGCACAGAATCTATACTCAGAAAACTATAAAGTACTCATGAAAGAAATTGAGGAAGACGCAAAGAAATGGAAAAATGTTCCATGCTCCTGGATTGGAAGAATAAATATTGTGAAAATGTCTATGCTACCTAAAGCAATCTACATATTTAATGCAATTCCTATCAAAGTACTATCCTTCTTTTTCAAAGAAATGGAACAAATAATTCTAAAATTTACATGTAACCAGAAAAGACCTCGAATAGCCAATGGGATATTGAAAAAGAAAGCCAAAGTTGGTGGCATCACCATTCCAGACTTCAAGCTCTATTACAAAGCTGTCATCATCAAGACAGCATGGTACTGGCACAAAAACAGACACATAGATCAATGGAACAGAATAGAGAGCCCAGAAATAGACCCTCAACTCTATGGTCAACTAATCTTCGACAAAGCAGGAAAGAATGTCCATTGGAAAAAAGACAGACTCTTCAATAAATGGTGTTGGGAAAATTGGACAGCCACATGCAGAAAAATGAAATTGGACCATTTCCTTACACCACACATGAAAATAGACTCAAAATGGATGAAGGACCTCAATGTGAGAAAGGAATCCATCAAAATCTTGAGGAGAACACAGGCAGCAACCTCTTCAACCTCAGCCACAGCAACATCTTCCTAGGAACATCACAAAAGGCAAGGGAAGCAAGGGCAAAAATGAACTATTGGGATTTCATCAAGATCAAAAGCTTTTGCACAGCAAAGGAAACAGTTAACAAAACCAAAAGACAACTGACAGAATGGGAGAAGATATTTGCAAACAACATATCAGATAAAGGACTAGTGTCCAAAATCTATAAAGAACTTAGCAAACTCAACACCCAAAGAACAAATAATCCAATCAAGAAATGGGCAGAAGACATGAACAGACATTTCGGCAAAGAAGACATCCAGATGGCCAACAGACACATGAAAAAGTGCTCCATATCACTCGGCATCAGGGAAATACAAATCAAACCACAATGAGATATCACCTCACACCAGTCAGAATGGCTAAAATCAAGAAGTCAGGAAATGACAGATGCTGGCGAGGATGCGGAGAAAGGGGAACCCTTTTACACTATTGGTGGGAATGCAAGTTGGTGCAACCACTCTGGAAAACAGCATGGAGGTTCCTCAAAATGTTGAAAATAGAACTGCCCTATGACCCAGCAATTGTACTACTGGGTATTTACCCTAAAGATACAAACGTAGTGATCCAAAGGGGCACATGCACCCAAATGTTTATAGCAGCAATGTCCACAATAGCCAAACTATGGAAAGAACCTAGATGTCCATCAACAGATGAATGGATAAAGAGATGTGGTATATATACACAATGGAATACTATGCAGCCATCAAAAGAAATGAAATCTTGCCATTTGCGACAACATGGATGGAACTAGAGCGTATCATGCTTAGCGAAATAAGTCAAGCAGGGAAAGACAACTACCATATGATCTCCCTAATATGAGGAAGTGGTGATGCAACATAGGGGCTTAAGTGGGTAGGAGAAGAATAAATGAAACAAGATGGGACTGGGAGGGAGACAAACCATTAGTGACTCTTAATCCCACAAAACAAACTGTGGGTTGCTGGGGGGAGGGGGGTTGGGAGAAGGGGGGGATTATGGACATTGGGGAGGGTATGTGCTTTGGTGAGTGCTGTGATGTGTGTAAACCTGGCGATTCACAGACCTGTACACCTGGGGATAAAAATATATGTTTATAAAAAATAAAAAATTAAAAAAAAAATAAAATTTAAAAAAAAAAAAGAAAAAAAGAAAACAGCACCATTTTGCCTTTGTGGGTTCCATAGCCCAGCAAGAGGGCCACTGGGCAACTTGGGAAAAAAATGCTTATCTTCCCTCTTGGGAACTTTCAATCTTTCAATGATTTTCTAAGAGGTCTCGTCATAGGCCAACTGGGGAGTAGATCACTCCCTTCCTTTCTTCCCACAGGGAAAGAAGAGAATCCACTTTCACCACAAGCATTCTTCAGTACAAAGCTAAACACGTTGATCTGTAGTCCTCTAGTAACACTGATTGAGTGATATTGATTGTGACATTGGTGGGGGAATGGTGGTAGAACAGAGCCTATACTGGCATTTTCTAGGGAAAGAACTGCTCTCAACTACTACTGGGCTTCTTAAGAAGAGATGACACTTACAACCTTTCTTCCTTAGCCAGGGTGCAATTCACGTATGCAAATGACTACCTGTTTACATTTTACATACCTATTTTATAGGTATGTGGTAAAGTGATAGCAACACTAATAATTCTGCAATATGAATTTCAAGAAACGTCTCTGATATTCTTGTTTTAGAACTGGAAATTCCAAACAATACCTTTGCTGCAAAACTTAATACATTTAATCCAATCAATATTTTTTCCTTCCAAGTAAATATTATGTAAATTTTTATCTTTAAATTAAAATTGTGCATTATTTTAAAACCTCAAATATCAGGGCACCTGGCTGACTCAGTCATTAAGCATCTGCCTTCAGCTCAGGTCATGATCCCAGGGTTCTGGGATCAAGCTACACATCAGGTTTCCTACTCAGTGGGAAGCCTGCTTCTCCCTCTCTCACTCCCCTGCTTGTGTTCCCTCTCTCCTTATGTCTCTCTCTGTCAAATAAATAAATAAAATATTTTAAAAAGAAAAATAAAAAATAAATAAAACCTAAAATATGAAGACATGTTTGAAATGAATTTCTTTGACCCTCTTCTAAAATAAAATTCACTTAAAGAACCTAGTTTATCCACAATGGTTTTAACTTACTGTAGTTACTACAATATGTACAACCTTTGTACATATCTAGTTTCTATTAAAGATAAATAGATTTAGTGTCTTATTTGCATAATCATGCTATATGACTACCACTTGGAGGAAATAAAGTGAAGCCCTAAGATCATCATTTCATATTTCTTCTTTAGTTATATTATTTATTGAAATATTCTGGCTCATGAAATTACTGAATTATGCCCTACTTATGGAAAATGCATTTTAATTATTAAATCAAGTTAGAAATGAGTGATATTTTCACTAAATTACATTGTTAAATGGAGAGAGTAAAGCACTATTAGGAAAACTAATAATAGGCTAGTATGCTTTTGTTTCTTACAGTGATACTTAGTATCAATGTCCAGGAGAGATTATTCTAGTTGTATTCTATGTGAACGAAATTGTGCCACAAAGACTGCCATTCTCATAGATTCTATGACAAACACAATATGAATTATGTCCCCAAGCACTGTGCCACTTGGCAGCTATGCTCAGAAAATCTTTTCTTAAAAATTAATTTTATCAAAGCTAACAAAGATACACAAAGAGATGGGAATTTGAATTTGAAAGAATAAATGTGAAGCCAGTAATGAGATTACTTACTGGTCAATAATAAAGTTAGAGGAAAGTGAATTATTCATCCATTTCTATATCATGTACCATTAAGCACATAATATGTAAACAAAATCATACTGGATTACTACAAAAGACCATCTCTGAATTACATCAAATTAGGCCCGTCACTCAAAGCTCCATGCCTTCAGAGAGCCTCTTCCACTGAGACTAGAAACGAAAAATAGCAACAAAGTCAGAAATGGGGAAAAGGCTAAGGGATTTGGTGTGCATGTCGCAGAAGGTAGGGGAAAGTCTCATCACCAGATGACACCTAAAAAGAAGGTCTTTTCTGTATTATGCTTAGCGAAATAAGTCAAGTGGAGAAAGACAACTATCATATGATCTCCCTGATATGAGGAAGTGGAGATGCAACATGGGGGGTTAAGGAGGTAGGAGAAGAATAAATGAAACAAGATGGGATTGGGAGGGAGACAAACCATAAGTGACTCTTAATCTCACAAAACAAACTGAGGGTTGCTGGGGGGAGGGGGGTTGGGAGAAGTGGGGTGGGGTTATGGATATTGGGGAGGGTAGTGCTATGATGAGTGCTGTGAAGTGTGTAAACCTGGCGATTCACATACCTATACCTGGGGGTTAAAAATATATTATATGTTTATAAAAAATTAAAAATTAAAAAAAAATTCAATAGATGAGGTAAACTTTAAAATATAATAAAATAAAATAATTTTTAAAAAAGAAGGTCTTTTCTGCTCTTCTACACACAATTAATTCTTGCCAAAATACCAGTTCTTGTTAACGTAATAGCAATAGCACAATGGAAATTTTCCCATGTGCCGGTACTGAACTTAAGTATTTATATACCTGACATTTATCTATGTCTTCATTAAAAAAAAAAAATAAAAATAAAACAAAAAACAAAAAACCAACAACTCTGATGTAAAGACACTTGTATGGCTCAGTTGGTTAAGTGTCTGCCTTCAGCTCAGTTCATGACCCCAGGGTCCTGGGATCGAGCCCAGTATTGGGAATCCCTGCTCAGCAGGAGTCTCTTTCTCCCTCTCCCTCTGCTCTTCCCCCTGTTCATGCCCATGCTCTCTCTCTCAAATAAATAACTGTTTAAAATTTAAAAAAAAAAAAAAAAGAAAGAAAGAAAGAAAGAAAAAGAAAAAAATAAACCCATGATGTAGTCATGTTTCTTGGCTTAAAGATGAAAAAATTGGGCGCCTGGGTGGCTCAGTGGGTTGAGCCACTGCCTTCAGCTCAGGTCATGATCTCAGGGTCCTGGGATCGAGTCCTGCATTGGGGGGTCTCTGCTCAGCAGGGAGCCTCCTTCCTTCTCTCTCTCTCTCTCTGCCTGCCTCTCTGTCTACTTGTGATCTCTGTCTGTCAAATAAACAAATAAAATCTTTGAAAAAAAAAAGATAAAAAGTTAAGGTTTGTAAAGGTTTAAACGTATGTTCAAGTCATAGTCCTGGCAAGTGAACTAAAGAATCTATCTAACTGTAAAAGCTATAGATACTTAACCACAATTTAATTCCATCTTCCCATATTATCCTTTCTTCTCCTAATCCACTTATGTGTTCCATTCATTCACTGAACCTTTTTCAGCACTGGCTCAGTGCTAGTTACTATGTGAAAGGGATGCAAAATTGAGTAAGTGATAGTTAGCTTCCATTCTGCAAGAATTCACAATCTAGAAGGAAAAAAAAAAACAAAAAAAATACATACCAGGATATAAAAGTATGGTGTTACAGGTAGGAAGAAATATATGGGTGCATTAGGAAGCAACAGGAAATCACAAGATACAAGAGTAATAAATGTTTCCCACAGGGTGAGATTTAAGTTCTCTTTGTAATAATTCTCCAGGTCTCTTTTAAGTCTTAATGTAACCTCTACATATAAAAGTTTATCCCTGACCATTTAGAATACACAAATTAGCAAATCCATCCTGCACTAGGCTTTAGTAAGTAGGCTTCTCCAGCCAGGGAAATGGCCATTATTTCCAGTTCTAGAGATAATAAAAAATATATCAGTAAAAGATGAAAAAAATAGAGATTTTTTTTGTTTGTTCCAACTTTTGTTCTTTGAACAAATAACACATGCAATCTCTTTCACGTCTTCCTCATTCCTAATCAACTTGTGATATCAACCAAGACTATGATAGTGATAGGCCATCCCAGATTTTTACAGATGTCTTTAATGCAGCAAATAGTGAACTACACCATTCTCTCTTCCCTTAAGAGTGAATTGGTAGTGTGAACTGTAAAGCATGCTCAAACTAAATGACATTCATCTTGAATGGTTGCCAACAATTCAGGGCATATACACACCATATGCACACACAAAAAAACTGAGGTCAGGAACTAGGTCTATTTACTAATTCACAAGTGGAATCAACTTCCTTTTCTTGGCTTCATTCTAGTGGCTGATGCTTGATCCACCATCACTGAGCCCCAGCATGGACCATGCCTATATTAGATACTCAGAATATTCCTGTTGCCCATATTACTTTTTATTAAAATAATAATCCTGCTCTTGCTTAACAAAATAAGATGGCTGCTTTTGCTTTTATAAAAAACTTAAAGAGAAAAAAATATACAAAGGACAGAAGAAATTTTAGGTTTTAGAACTTAAACTATTACCTGCATAGTAAGAATTAAAAGAAATGCAGTATGAATTTATATAGTGACAAGTACAGATCTCCAAATGAATAGTAAGTAAATATTAAGGAAACAATATTAAGGAAAGAATGAAAACTCACCAAAAAAAAGTAGATATAATTCCATTCCACATAGAAGAAACAACACATAAAATGCATGAAGGTTAAAAAAAAAAAAAAGCCTTGATCAGGAAACTTACGTATTTTTTTGTGACTAAAAACTATATAGTAGAAACATAAAAGACAAGATTACAAAAGAAGTAAAAAGAACATATTGTAAAGTAACTCCTTTGAAAAAAATCTGTACTTTACTTTCTAGAAGTGTAATTCCCAAATACTATTCTATAAATAGAACTTTTAATCTATAAATGTCCAATGTAAATTTCCAAGAGGTAAATACATAACACAAGTTCCCAAATATACTATATTTAACTCACCTGATACTAGGCAATATCTTAAAATAGGTAAATTTTCTGTGGCAGTGTTGCTTTTTAATCTTCTCCCCACCAAATAAATAAGCTACTGGTTTGTTTTTTTAAATAGATTTTGTGTCATAAAAATCTATGGAACTGTGAGGAGTTCCTGGGTGGTTCAGTGGGGTAAGCCTCTGCCTTTGGCTCAGGTCTCAGGTCTTTGGCTTGGTCTTAGGGTCCTGAGATCAAGCCCCGCATCAGCTCTCTGCTCGGCAGGGAGCCTGCTTCCCCGTCTCTCTCTGCCAGCCTCTCTGCCTACTTGTGATCTCTGTCTGTCAAATAAATAAATAAAATATTTTTTAAAAAAATCTATGGAACTGGGTAAAAAAGAAAGAGTACAATGCAATTCTTCCCCTATTAAACTCCTATTACTAACTTACAGAACTAGTGTTCTTTGACACAGTTTAGAACAAAGTACTATAGGCATTCATCAGTGTCAAGCTTTGTTTATTTGGCAGGGAGGAGAGTTCAACTTTTACCTCCAAGGGCTAACTTTAACACTGACAAAATGAAAAAAAAAAAAAATGATGAGATTGAGCAGTAGAGCCCCTAAGAATTTCTCCAGAATCCAAGTACCCTTTTTAGGAAGACTCAATTAAACATCATCGGCTGATGAAGTATTGACTCACAAATGCAACCATATTATAAAAATAGTAACAAATGAAAAACCAAACTCCTCGTTTTCATGTTTACATCTAGTTGAAGAAAGTAATTTCTCCCAGGTCTCATTTTTCTTCCCCACAGGGATATTGAAAATAATGTATGTATTTATGCTGAGGAAGAATTAAGGAAAAGAAAACTCATTTTAATTATTTGAATTATATTACTTTTAAATTGAAGATAATTAAACTCAAGACGAAATTTATGTATAACTTTATAAATTAATAACATAGGTTGTGTCCTGGGTTATGCATTAAGATGATAACCCTGAAGCTAGGAAGACCTTAAAAATTTTCACATCACAGACTATAAATGAATCTATAACCTTTGCTGCATTGACAATAATATAAAATCCGGGTGATGTGAAAAGGAAGGCCTTATGATTAGATGGCATCCTTAGAGAATTTACTGTCTTACGAAAATAATCAATCTGGAATTGATTGTGGATAGTTTAACCAGTATTTATCTTGGGACATGAGGGTTTTAAATATAAAAATATGGCTGTAGACTTGGGGAAGCAAGTTTAATTCATTATAGTGTTTATCATTAAGACAATAAAGTGTGTTGTTTTTCTTATAAAGATCCTTTCAGTTTGAAACTGACCTTTTTTCTCTATGTCGATCTATATTTTACTACATCAGAGAGTCACACACTCTTCCACAATTTGAATATTCTGAATTGGGCACACAGACAAAGCCTAAGGATAATCACAGAGCCCATGGTATGACACATTTGGCTGCCAATCATTTTAAAGCTATGTCTGACAGCTCTGTCAAAATCCATTTCAAACAATCTATGAGTAGATCTATTCAACAAGTTCACTGCGTATTTCACAAAGGAATACTGATAGGTGGTGATAAATTTCTGGAAGACTTTGAACTCAATTCAGGACTGATTCCTCTTAACATCTTTCCTTCTGCTTATGCCTTCAAACTATAGATGTGGATGAACAGAGCAGACTGGAGGAAAGGTCAGTAGAGTCAAAAACAGGATCTCTCAAAGTGAGCTTGCACCTAAGATGTTTGATTGTCAGAATACCATTGTGTTAGCATGTGTCCTCTTGCGATTGCTTTTCTTGACATATAAACTAATATCACGGTCACTAAGAACAGTTCTTCATATCTTATTAATCAAAAAAAACAGTTACTAAATGTAGTTGAGATCCAGTTCTTAACCACGACCAAAATAATGGGCAACTAAGTGTGGACCTACTAAATAACTAAAATAATTATCAAAGTAAAGTGGCACATGAATGTATGTAAACTAGGATGAGTATAGAGCAGTGTAATGGAATAACCATGTGGATTTGCTGAATATGAAGCAGACATAATTTGATATCAGAGAAAATATGAAGATTTCTATTTGCAATTTCAAAGGAAAAAACACAAAATTGACAAGTGGAAAATGATGGTAATAATATGATACTTTATAATTATCAATTATAAAATTGATAATAATATGATACTTTGAAAGTTACAACGAGTGGTAGTAAGAATAATTATTCCCCTTTGTATATGACAAGGTGAAGCTAGTAGCTCTACTATGAAAAAAGTGGCACTATCTTCTATACAAACATGCATGGAATTAGAAGAAAACCTGGAAACTTTCTTCACATTCAGCTGCTATAATTTCCCTAAAAGAAGGCCTCGGTATGAATGGAGAGAATAGAAGTCATGTGATGGCTAGTGGGTTATCTTTCAATAGATCTGAAATATATAGCGAGGATCTTTAAATTATCATTTGGGAGTAAAATATTAAAAAATAAAGTATATATACAAGTGAATTATTGAAACTTTTTTCTGGCATTATCTTAGACTCAATTTCTATCAGTAACGTACACAAAAATTAATTCTATTTTTATGACATTCTAGAAAACTGTATATTATCCAGCTTATATATGCTCTTTACTGATGAAATATGTAACTAAAGGACTTTAAGCCATTTCAAAACGATATACAATCCACAAAGACTAATAATTGCCATCACTGGAGTCATTCTAAAAGATATGCAGTAGAATTGAAAAGCAGTGTAAAGGAGCAGACTGTGTGATTAAGCTTATAGTACCTTAAAGCATCTAGCTTAAAGGTGAAAATACATTTAAACAAGTAAGTTCTGGCAGGGTAGTTTAAAAGAAAATACTCAGTTTATTTCATATTCCTACCTTTTATTTCTATACCAGAAAAAAAAAAAGAGAGAGGACTTTTACTAACTCAAATCCTTTGCAATGAGATGGGATAAAAGCAAAGTTTAACTTTTAAATTGCATCCTTTTTGTCAATTCTGTGAGTTGATTCCTAGCATAGCCGGCCATCAGCTCTTTTGCTCTCTATTTCTTTTTCTACTGCCTTTTCTTAGCTTTACATGGTCAAGATCTGGTTTTCCTTGCAAGTAGCCTGAAAGATTTAAGTTTTGTCATGGTTCACAAAACCAGAAAGCTAACATCAAAATCTTCTTACCCTAAACAGATTGCATACAGGTTAGGAACTTTAAACATAATAATCAGCAATATGTTTTCAATTCTGGAGGGGCTGCAATGAAGTCTGCAGTCAATGACACAGTCTTGTCTCGTCTGTCACTGTGGGTAATGGTGCAGAAAAAAACAATATATGATGCATGACAGATGAAGAGTGAGGACTGAGAATCAAAACAGACAGAGCTCTTTGTTCACAGAGCAAGTGAGCTACAGTAATCAATTTACCTATGACCAAGTGAGTGTGAGGATGGTGAAAATTCCAGGGACCGACTGCATTCCCATCTTGAGAATCATAGGATCCTGCTGACAAATAGAGCACGAAAACAGGAGAATGCCTATTACTCCCAGCCTGAGGATCTAGACCTCTTCATCAGCAGGCGCCTGGGTCCTCCCAAAGAAAGGGGGCTTTCTTCAGGCAAGAAAACATTTACTCTAAGAAAACATTTACTTCATCCAGTGTCAGATTGCAATTATGCTCAACATTTCCAGACATGGGGATTGAGTTTAAATACGCCCTCTCAAAGTGGAACCTTAACTAAAACATAGGGCCTGTTTGGCATATACTCTCCCTAATAAAGCCCAATATGGTATCCTCCACCCTCACACTTTCATGCTATGGGAAAGTTAAAAAAAAAAAGGGGGGGGGTGTCAATTTTTCTCATTCATATCAACTTTCCAAACCATTTTTAGAAGCTTACTAGGCTGAGGGAAGGGGACGCAAGTTCGTTTTGTTTTGTTTTGTTTTTAAGATTTTATTTATTTACTTGACAGAGATCACAAGGGGGCAGAGACACAGTAGGGGGGTGGTACAGGGTGCAGGGAAGCAAGCTCCCTGATGAGCAGAGAGCCTGATGCAGGACTGGATTCCAGGACCCTGAGATCATGACCTGAGCCAAAGGCAGAGGTTTAACCCACTAAACTACCCAGGTACCCCGAAAGGTATGTAAGTATTACTCCAATTTAACAACTTAAACCCTCAAAGTGAAGCAAAATTATCAGAGAACTTTTAGTGAATAAACGCTCATGTGAAGGACTGTCTTCCACACTCCAAAATTACTCTAAGGAATAGACTTTTTTTTAAGGGGGAGGGGAGTAATTATGAGGTTGTAGAAAAATATATACTCATTTAGAAAATCTCCTTAAATCTTCAAAGTCTCCCATTTGTTGAATTATTTGACTGTACTAGAAGAGAACTTTGGACTATGAAATTGATTTTTAAATTCAATAGTCCTCACACTGGTCTATATAAATGACCTGAGTAGCATGCCACCCCAGAGTCACCAACAAAGTTAGAATAAATTTAACAGACAAAAGATGAAAGTAAAAATAGTTCTGCATTAAATAAGATACTAGTTAATCACAATGCAGATTACTACAAGGACTTAAAATGGAGTAAGAACAGCTGGTGATCATGAAATAGCTTCATCCCCAATTATTTAAAACATATTTATAGAACACCTACTCTCTCTTATGTCCGACGAAAACAAGGTGAATAAAATATAATTACATTGTGTCTGCTTTCTCTTTCATTCTCTTATTCTTCACTTCATCTTTCACTTCAAGATTTCCCATCTTACATGGGAAAGACTTAGAGAAATAAGCAGGCACATTCAGTAAAATATGTCAAGTTTTATAATAAAGATATGCATAGTATTCTTACTCCTTGGGAATTAGCGAAGTCTTCCAGAATATGTCATTTGGCCTACATAATAAAGCATCAGAGAGAACAAGAGATGGAAGACCAGATGCGGAAGGGAGAAAGTGATTCACAAAATTAATGTACATGAGGATCAGTTTGATTGCATGGCAAGTAATCACTTAGAACTTTGGTATAATGTTAAGTCAGTATCCTGAACACTCATAACATGAGAGACTTAGAAGTAATATTCAATTTTCAATAGCTAGTGAGGACTAGGAAGAGAGAGAATATATGTCTTCCCCTCCTCCATCTTAAATTATTATAAATAGAAGTAAATATCAAGTCACTGAATACTATTTTTCAAACTGGTAAACTATGACTTTTATATACTCCTTTTGCGATCCCTTTAATCTCAAAAAGCTCAGCTTTCAAACTCTAGTAACTTAAAAGCTTTTACACATTCATTTGATTGGTTAATAATTAATAGTATCTCATGGCACAAAACTGCTACTTTGTTGGTTTTTAATATCATATCTACACACCTGTGTGAAATGAAGGACTAATTACTGCATCTATTAACATTATTTTTAGAGGTAGAATTGACAGAAAGATATAGCAATAAATTTAATTCAATATGATTAAAGTAAAATTGTCTTAAATTTGAAGCACATGAGAGGTGCCTGAGTGGCTCAGTCAGTTAAGAGACCAACTCTTGATTTCACCTCAGGTCATGATCTCAGGGTCATGAGATGGAGCCCCACCCACATCAGGCTCTGTGGGTAACATGGAGTCTGCTTGGGACTTGCTCTCCCTCACCCTTTCTTCTTTTTTTTCTTTTTCTTCTCTCCTCCTCCTCCTCCTTCTTATTCTCTCTCTCCCTCTCTCTAAAATAAGTAAATAACTTTTTACATGCTCCGCCAAAAAAAAGTTAATCACATGAGCAGCTGGAGAAAATGATCTTACAGAAAATGCTCTCACTTGATTTTGAAAAATACATATATACAAAATAGTGCAATTCTCTACTGAATCCGTATTTTTTTGTTTCATCCTACTTCTCTTCAGCATCTCTTCCATTATTCCTTTCTCCTCATACCTTAGCAATTTACCTTACATATGTGTCTATTTATTCTACAGGCTATAAAAATACAAATCATATTTCTCAGTGATCTTTAGTAAATTAACAAATAGCTAGATGAATTGTAGGGTAACTATAGCTACACACTAGAAGGTGTAAAGCTTTCTGAGAAACTTCAGAAAAAATGTTTTTCACACTAAAATAATATGGAGAATGTTTCACATGCAAATAGACCAAGAAAAAAAACACAAGAGTAGTCATACCTGTAAAAAAAAAAAAAAAAAAAAAAAGCACTATACTAGAGGACCTTAGTCTTTAGGGATTTATACTTTTGGTAAGGAAAACATTACATATTATGTAGTTTTAAGGAGTAAATTTTACATTAAAAAATCATTTAAAATGTCATAGAATCTACTCATTTCAGTGAAGTCATTCTTTGAAGATTTATTAATCTTTCCAGTTACATGGATCCATTTTGTAAGGTTTTTTAAAAAAAATTCAAATACTATTCTTTAGTCACTGAATAGAACTTCAGTGAAAAAGTTCAAGTCCTTCTAAAAGATAAGAAATTTCACAAATAATATATAATTATATGAGCCATAAATATGTCACAATTTGAATGTATTAATTTCAAAAATCTTAAGATTGCTTACAGAAGATTTTAAGATATGAGAAACTGGATTAAAATAGTAATATTTTATATTTATACATTTTCTCTATTATTTTCCTCTTATTTACAAAACAAAGCTTTAAATTCCTCATGAGTTAAAACTACTGCCCTCAGGGACCACCATGATGTCCATCAAGCAGAATACTAGGAAAATATGAGGAACATACAAGGTTCTCATAAGTATTGTTTATTTAGAGAGTAGCTTATATATCATTGTTAGCTGCCTTACATTGGATACTGTATAAAATATTTAAAATAAATACACCTTCACTTAGAAATTATTTTGCATGCATTTTGACATACTATGAGTCATATCATTTAGAAATAGCTTAAGCAAAAAGATTGAATTTGAGCCATTTAGTTGGTTGGGGACCATAACATCTATTTTTAGTTTGACTCAACCTTTTGTTACTCAGACTGTTTTGGTTTTGGGTAAATACAGCCCAAAATATTCATTCTGAATAAAGACTGTTTATAGAAATTAAGATCTTCACTGTGAAGCCAGCAGGAATATTTTCTGATGTTTTATATTTTGGAGGCGTTATACATTTATTTTTACTAGGATTACAAATCAGGTTAAGAGAATGTTATCAAATCTGTTTAGAGATATGCTTGTAAAGAGTTAGGTTACTTTATAATACTAATTAGTTTATAATGACTGAAATGGTATTTGCAGTTGATGGTATAGATTCACTTTTCTTAGGTGAAAAGAAACAAGAGACCCTCTTTTTTTTTAATTTGTGTAAATGGGCTTTTTTAAATTTAAATTTAATTAGCCAACAAATAATACATCATTAGTTTTTTCTTAATGTTCAATGATTTGGAAGTTGTGTATAACACCCAGTGCTCATCATATCACATGCACCCCTCTTTTATAAGCAATACACTCTTACAAGGCTTGTAAAACTAAACTTTAAGTTCCCTCAAAGTCCACATTCAAGCCTGCAAATGTATAAAGACAAATTCCAAGATCTTTCTATTTCAACTTTTGGTCTGGTCCTCAAAAAATAACTGAAATCTTTTTATTTAAAATTGCAATGCCCTTCCTAATGACAAATTTAAGTCCAACATAATAATACCAATAATGCCAATCTACATTGGCATGTTTACAAATTAGTATTTTTGGCTGAGAATAAACTAGACCATATGGATACAGATTTCCAAACACCAAATTTGTTCCATATTTTTTGAGTTTACAAGTTAAGAGACCTAGCTATAGGCTCAACTTCTAACATTTAACTGCCTGTGACTGTTAGAAAGACTTTTAATCTATCTATGCCCCAATTTCATCATCTTGGTAAGCAAAGGTCTTGAGGAATAACATGTGTACATGAGATGACGGCATATTCAAATGATTTTTACCTGTAGAGGGATTGCTTCAAGGGAGAGAGGATGGTTTTCACATCTGAGAATCTGAGAAGAATGACACTGAGAGTTGACAGAATTGCTGCAGTAACTCCAACACAGTGTTCAGAGGCAGAGGAGGCAGAGCATGCGAAGTGTGGCCTGGAGACACAAGCAGGCAGGACCAGTGGGGCAGGGAGAGCAGTGAGAACATCTGGAGGAACAGGCCTGTGGAAGTTAGGAAAAACACAACTTCAACTGTGTTCCACTTGCTTCTGCCACGAGTCTGGTGAGTCTCAGCTATCATCTATAATCAGGACCATCGAGGGGCGGAATTACAGAATAAAGATAAAGAAGCGGAAGACAACAATAAAAATGAGGCCTGAAGAAAGAGAGCAAAGTAAGGTGAAAAAGGAAAATCATGTCTGTAGGTCTAGCTCCTTCGTCATTTGCAAAACTACAGGATGAAACAAAAGAAAGAGTGAAAGTAAGAACATCTAAGAGACTTTTGCAAGGGCAAGAGGACCATGAAGAGCACCTTCAGGAAGCTGCACTTCAAAGGGATGAAAGCAGCTGTTTCTCAAGTGCTATGTGATGGAACCCATTAATGTCATGTGAATTCAAAGAAAACACAAGATTAATAGCAGGTGATAATAACATTTTGCCAAGTACTGTAGTTAGCTTTATCATAAGGTTAGTATTAATCATCTAAATCATATTGTGATGATTTTGATGAGTTTATTAATCAGATCTCAGATAAGGAGTATATTTTCTTTAGGAATAATCAGTGAAGATAAAGAAATTAAAACCTGATTAAAGAAACTGTCTGAAAACGGCACAGAAGTGCAGGCAAGGTTGAGACTTTTGGTCAAAGGAAGACAAACCATGGGAAGTGACTTTGGGATTGAATTCACTGAAAATTATTGTCTAGGACAATGCCTGATTCATGATAGAAACATAATAAATGTTTGTTGACTCACCTTACTGACATATAAAACTTAGTATTTTATTCACACAATTTGATATGGCTCCCATTCTGCCTCATTTCTGGAGTCACAAGCAGACTTTGTTCAGTTCTCTAGAGAGAGCCAGAGGCCTATAACAGATGTGCAGTGGCAATAGTCAGGTACTGGAAGGCAGAGATTGAGCTGCACATCCTGGAAAATGGAGAAAAAAAAATTTAAAGGGCAGTTGCCATACAGAGGTCAGAATCAAAGAATGCCCTGAATAGAAGAAGATTGGTGCTAGTGTCTGGATACTGTACCACCAAGTTACAGATCCCAGGCTGTATTGTCAAGAACAAGAAAATTGTCATGATATGAAGTAGGCAAGGCCCAGTCCCATTAAGGCACACATCTAGGCGAGGATTTGAATAGAAAGAATGTTTGGTTAGCCAGGACAAGGCAAAACAGCAATAATGAGAACCGTGCAAGTGTCAGACAGGGACAAGCAGGAAAGTATTCTGTTCAGTCAAATAGAATTGAGCTAAAACAACTTCAACTCTTCCTTTTAAAGCCAGAACTTATCTTTATGGCAGAAGTAGAACTGAGATTGCACATTGCAATCAATTGGTACTGGCTATGAAAGTGGAAGTCTGAAATTCTAGGAATTAGTCCTGACAAATTAGATATTAATGTTTTGTGTCTTTAAAAATGACTCCTTGGAAATACAGGCGGTAGAACTCATATCTGACACTGGACAAATACAGTATTATCAATGCAACGTACTTTATGATTTTATTGGGTTTTGGAGATGAGAGCAGACAGAGATGGCCAGTTGAAGTCAGGGTTCAAACTAACTTGTTAACACAGTAAGACTGCAAACTAAAGAAATGTGAGGATTTAGAAAAAGGGGGGGATATGGTGATGTCACTAGGGCAGATATTTCAATGATGTTGTACAATATGATGCCAATGAATTTGCCATATGGGAAGCATCCAGGTATTTGCAGCTCAAAATAGTTAAATTCAAATTCCTAGAAGGACTCTTCTAGGAATTTAGTGGACAAAATTTCACAGAAAGCAGAATCTGTAAAAGATAGATTATTGTGCAAGGATCAGGTGGGGAAAGGATTACTGGGAAGGAAAATTAGAGGACCCTGATTGGTGACAACAGAGCATTGAGATGAAAGTACCTGGTCAATAAGGTTCACCTCCAAGTGGCAAGTGGCCAGGAATAATACACTAAATACATTAAGTCACAAAGGGACACTATTGGTGACTCCAAAGGATGATGACTTTTCTACTTGGAAGGGTTTAAGGAGTCAGCACCATGCTAACTATAAGCTACCACAATAACCATGGGGAACTATTCTGTACCTTGGTGATTTTTCCCTCTGTTAACTCCACACTCAGGGGTCTCTTCTCTTACATAGTCAAAGTTCAGATCTAACGTGATAACAACCAAGATCTAGCAGAAGCTAGAGACAATGGTGGCACAAACAGGAAAAGCAGGGCAATGGGACCACAGAGAAGACCAAAAGCAGACACAATGATCCTGATGTGTTCAAAATCTTAAGTTGAGGGGCACCTGGATGGCTCAGTAGGAGAAGAGGATGACTCTTGATCTCGAGATTGTGGATTTGAGCCCCAAGTTTGGTGTGGAGATTACCTAAATAAATAAACTTAAAAAAAATAAAATCTTGGTTGAATGTTGGATTCATGGTTCGAAAATTTTTGTGTTTCATAACTTGTTGCATACACTCTTTTGTGCATTTTCAAAAACTAAGTAATAAATTTGAAAATAAAAGAAAATTTAAAAAGAGTAGAAAGTAAACATGTGGACTTTAGAGTTAATGAACGATGAAAACAAAGGAAATAATTAAGTATAAACACAACCATATTTTTCCTAAGACATCACCGTTTCTACCTATTGTCTCAGTGTAATCATTAACAAAGTAATAGTGTCCTCTTCATTTCAAAAGTGTCCCATTTTGAACATTTTTTACCAAGATTCCTGCCCATCAGGAACTGTGGCTTTGATAGGTTTCACTGTCATGGTTAGGTTATGTTGTATGGTACATTTGGCTTTATGAGAGAGAGACTGTCTCAGATGGATCCAACTTAATCAAGTGAGTCCTTGAAAGGGATGGGGCTCTTCCTGAAAAAGAGATTTAAAGTGTGACAAGAATATGATACAAGGGACATTTTCCATTCCTTGTAAAACAGAGGGAAGTCACATGACAAGAAATACAGTCAGACTCTAGGGAGTTGAAAGTGATTCTGGCCGATGGATAAAAGGAAATTGGGAACTCAGTCCTACAACCACAAGGACCTGAATTCTACCACGACTGTGTTATCTTGGAAGAGTTCCAGATGTGTTTCAGCGCTAGCCAACATCTTGGTTTCAGCTTTGTAAAACCTGGAGTACACTGTGCCCAGACTTATGACCTACAATGAGCTAATAAAGTATCTAACTCCACACACAGTGATCTCTTCTCTTAGACAGTCTGTGGTAATTTGTCTGTGGTAATTTGTTACATAGCAATTAAACTCAGTTAACCCTAGGAACACTTGAATATTCAAATTTTAGTTTCAAGCTATATGGTACAAGAAAAGTTACCAAAAAATAAGTTTAAAAAAATGTTGAGTTTAAACAAAAAGCACAGAGTTCAAAATTATGATCAAGTGTTAAAACTATCTTAATGAACCTGTCAAAATAATAGATATACAAGAAGCAGGAGTTTTCTGAAAACTGAAAACTCTTAGACCAAAGCTGATGATAAACAGCCACGTGCTTTACTTGCAAATATGAAACTTCAGGTTTGTGATTTGTGGTTTATGTATTTAGCAAGAAGTATTTCCATTTGGTCACCAAAAATTCCAAGTTAGCCATACATTCAGCCTATGATAACTTGAAAAAATAATAATAAAGTGAAGTTACAATAAAGTGGTATAAGTACAGTATATTAGTAGAAGTTTATGTTGTAAAATATGGTTATATTTATATTCATGCTTATACTCCTAAATACATGGATATAACTAAACAAAATAAGGGGAGTTATTGCTTATAAACAAAACTGATAATATAGTCCTATTATTCAAATACTTCTGTAGGTTTGCTATTATAGCTACATGAAGATAGTTATTCAAAAGAAAAAATCAAATACTATGTGAAAGGTACTTAATGTATTTTTGTAGTCTCTCTCTAAAGACTCTTGTCTATGTGTATGACTCCTCTTGAACTTGAGTGGGGGACTTCGTGATTGGCTCAGCCAATAGAGTATAACACTGTAACACAACATGAAATGCAAGGCTAGTTGAGAAAAAAAAATGAAATATATCTTCACCTTGTTTGCTTGAGACCTTCCTGAGCTCTTGGAACCTACCCTTCCATGCTGTGAGGAATCCCAAGCAGCCTGTGGGAGGCTTATCTGCAGAAGACCCAAGCACCTCTCAGTCAATAGCCACCACCAACTAGCCAGATAGTAAGAGAGTCACCTTGAAAGGAGGCTTTCTAGTCACTAGTTAAGCAGTCCAAAAGAGCAAGCATTATTCATTTTTACCAAACACTGCACAGAATACAGATTAATGAATAAAATAAATGATTGTTGTTTTAAGCCATTAAGTTTTAGGGTTGTTTTATAATAATAAATAATTGGAACATCATCCTTAAAGATGCAGTTCAAAATTTATGTGTTCCTTATAGCATTCCTAAAGTTCTAAGGCAAATGAGGTGTTTTTTTTTTTCTTTTCTCTTTGTTATTCTTCCATTTGGTTATATCTCTTTTGCAATATCTAAAGCATAGTCTTTTATTTCACCTTTTGAATAACTGTCTTTCTCTTAGGACTATGAGATCCTTAAATGTAGTAACTGTGTCTATGTCTATCTATCAGGTGCATGAGTCAATAAAAGGAACATAAAAATAGATACATAGCAAGTGCTTATTTATTGAAATATAAGCTGCATTAATGAAGGAATTAGAGAAAAGATAGCAATGATAATTTGATTGTTGTGTTGAAATGGCCATTGCTTTTGTTTGCCAGGAGGTTTTCCTCACTGGTCCTCCCTTCTGTGTGTAACAGATTCCACTCCTTTAGACACAAGAAACACAAAACCAGTTCAATTATAAACCGATCCCCCAACCTGTGATCACAGGTCAGAGGATGGAAACTTGATCCAAGTTTATTTGAGTTTCTCAGACTCTTTTTTCTAGTTATCTGAAATGAGTGGAGACACTACCACTGAGAGTTATTATAAAATAGTGCTAAGTCAGTTCCCCAGCTCAGGGGTCAGCAAAATTTTTGTGTAAAGGCCCAGATAGCAAATATTTTCAGTTTTGCAGGCAACAGGGCGACTGTCACTACTGTTACTACTCCACTACTGTGGAGCAAAAGCAGCCATAGACAATACATAAATAAATGGGTGGGACTATGTTTCAATAACACTTTATTTACGGACACTGAAATTTAAATTTTACATAGGTTTTATGTGCCACAAAATAGTATAGTATTCTATTTATCTTTTTCAACCATTCAAAAATATAAAACAAATGAAATAAACCCTTCTTACATTGCAGGCTGCGCAAAACAGGCAACGGTGCTCTGTGTTTGGTCTATGCCATGCAGACTATTGTTTTCAGACTGTGGATGGAGACAGAAGCTCCACTAAAGTCCCGGTGCTGAGTCCCCCAGCTGCCTGACTCTGCTCCGTGAGTTTCAATTTCCAGTAATCCTTCTGAGCATGTTAGCACCTGAGTCACCTTTTAACTAATCCTTTTATTTACTTATTTGTTTATTGCCAGTTTATTTGTTGGAGTTGACCCATTCTTGTACGTGTGTTCAAAAGGCACCAATGCTCATTTAGTTTAACAATTGCAAGATTTTTTAATTAATTTTTATAACTCAGCAGCAGGAAAAGACTATACATGTGCAGGAAGAAAATAACTCTCCTAATTTAAAAGAAAACAATGGCTCAAGATAAATGATGTGAAAATAGCTTCACTATTTTACTATTTCACTTGACTGTAAGAATACTGAAAGTAACAACTATGTCTAATGATTTGTATCCCCAAGTTCTCAAAAAATGATGAATAGATAAAATTTGGAAATAGAAAGCTTAGTAAAAAATGAAAGAAATCATCTCCTGAGTGAGGCTATTAAATCAAATTGTCAGAGCAAAACTTCAGGTATGAATACATTGACTAGGTCCCTATGCTACTTCATGCAACTCAAAGTTGAAAAATAATTCTAGACAATAAATTTAAATATAATTTGACCTAATAGTGCCTGTATTACCACACTAAGTAACTACATGAAAAGTGTTTTAGTCAACTTGTTTTTTGTGGCGCATCTGTGAAAGCACATGAACAATTCAATTGGCATGTGACTGTTCTATCTTGTGGCTCCACTATTTATATAAACCAGGAATAAGCTATCCAGCTGCACATAGACAACTAGCCACTAAACAAATGGCATGAGAATAAATTGTTAGTATGTTGTCTCCCAAAACAATTGTGCATATCCATTCATACATACACAAATTTTCTGGGTAGGAGATTGAGACTTCACAGTACCATCCAAGATAATAATATAAATCCTTTTGGATATCTATGGTAATTATGAACTGGTTGTAATTATTAAAATTAATGTTAGTACTTTCATTTTAGAAAACCCCTCAACTGGTAACAACATACTACCTAAATAACAAGTATCGGGGAGTTGTTTAGCTCTGACAAATGTCTGTCCTGTTTGCTATTTGCTGTGAGTCACATATGGGTGATGTGATATTTCATTTCAACCTTTTTTATTTCCTGTCACTGATTTTAAGTCAACAAAAGTCTATTAGAAACATAAGTGATACTCGAGTATGCACAATTCTTTTAGGTCAATCCTCTGCCCCTACTAGAGTCTAGATTTTTTTTTTCCATTTATGATATTTTTATGCTCATGACTCATCTCTTCTTATACTTTTACATAAATAGATTTTGTCTCCTGGAGGCATGAATTATGCCCCCTTCTTAAATATTCCCAGGAGCCCTGAGTTGGTTTATCCTTTTCTTCACAGCTATGGGACGACTGAATCTAACACAGTATTTTAAAGCTTTAATTTTAATTACAAAATGCATGTATGCCTGGGCACACACAGAACTGCCTTTAAGAAAAAATAAGATTGTGAGGCCCCCTTCAAGCTTCTCTGGAAGATCATTTAAATGGCTGTCATTTCTATTTTTTCAGCATGTTCATCAAATTAGGAAAGTATTCGAGTGAGAAAATTAAATCCTTATTTATCTTCATACTTTCAAAACAGCCACAGGCAGCTTTAAATGACTTTACATTTCTCTTAAAAATATGCACATGAAAAAAATATGCACAAGAATATTTTCAACTGAAATTTTCTGTAGTTGTTAAGTCAAAATTGGACTACGCATATTTATTTAGTCAAATTTTTATTTTATTCACATTAAATCATATTAAAGGGATTAAAATAAAAACAGGCATAGCTGTGCTTAGCAATGCCTATATTATGAGCAACTTACATGGGAAAATCATAAACATATAAATAATAATTTTTAAAATTTCTCTTACTTATTCTGTCACTCTAAAGTCATTCTAATTCTATATCTTGCTATATCTAGGGACTCTGAGAACATAGTTATGTCACTCTCTTGGCCTGTCCTGCAAATTGATTGGTTAGGGAACCAATCAATTAAATTATTTGATTGGTTAGGGAACCAATCATTAAATTATTTTCCCCTCTTTCTTCATCAGAGAAATGCAATGTGTACACAGAAGTTTAGTGGGTTTCCCATTCCATCCATGATTATTCAAAACTTAGTGTGTGCTACCCTAGATACATATACACTTATAACACGGACAAAGCCATATATATGAGTTAAATTAATTTTTGCAATGTATTAATGAAAGTACCTGCACATTCAGTAAGGCATTTGGCCACCCAGTGGTTCTATTAGGTATAGATCTGGGATATGTTACCCAGTTGCATATATTCTGTTTATGACTATGTCATAGATATATAGTATTTACATAAAGTCAATATAATGTGAGAAATGAGTGGGTGGGCTCCAGAGCCAACCTTTCCAGGTTGAGATCCTAATACCACAAATTCTTAAGTGTGTGAAATTAGAAAGTTTTTAAATTACTTTATGCTTCAGTATACTCCATAGTGAAATGGGATAATAACCCCATCTACCTTACTGTATGAGGATTAGTGAATTTCATATGTGGGAAATGCACAGAACAGGATCTGGCACATGGTTTGCACCTTATGAAAGTTTTTTTTTATTGTCCTTTTTTACTCCTTAATTTTTTTACTCTAGGTTTTCCAGTTCTCTCAATTACCTTAAGAATACCTCATTATTCTATATTTCAGATAGATATATAGACAGATCTAGATCTGTATATAAAGAAATAAATGGGCCATGCTGTCCTGGGAACTATTTAAGAAAACCTCAAATAAACTGGGCTTATCGTGCCTTTTTAAAAGCCCTACTATCCATCTATTTCCTTATCACCCCATATTTCTTGAATTCAAAACAGCAATGCTTTTTATTAATTCATTTATTTTTTAAGTATATTAAAACAAGCTGTTTCTCTACTTTATATAGAGTACTTTATTCACATTATGGGTTTAGTTAGAGTAGCCCAGGTAATTTTTGATCCTTGATAAAATAAATAAATAAATAAATAAATAAAATGTTTCTGCTTTCCACGTGAAGGGAAACCCAGGTAAGAATTTAACACCAATGGCACTGGAACTGACCCCCACACCGCAGTAATTTTTATCAGCTTCTCTTTCTCTTTACTACTGACTCTTGGTTCAACTGGGTTCAACACATCCCATACGGAACAAATCATCAGCAATCACACTTCCCCTACACACCTGTCCGTAATTCCAGGTTTCACTCTAGACTCAGATGGCACAGCCTGAATGAGGACCATCTTTAAGTCCTTCCTTCTCCTCATTCCTCAAACCCCCCAAAATCACTAAGCTCCATTGAGTCTTCCCCTAAGTACCTATCACATCCTTCCATTTGGCTTCATCACCACTGCCGAGACACTAGACCAGGGCTCCCACATGAACCTCCTAAAGTTTCCCTAACTGACCTCTTTATATCAGGCTCTTTTCCCTTCAACTCATCCTTCATGACAGCAATGTGAGTTTTCTAAAGTGCTTCTTGTTTCCCCACACATTATAAACTTTCAAAAGCTTTCTATTACTCTTGGAATGACAGTCAGAACCTTTAACAAGAATGACTGCATCAGCAGGGCCCTTTCCCTCTCTAGTCACATGCACTCATGGCCCTGCCAACTGATTTTTTTCTATTTCTCCCCACATACAGTTAACTCTTTATCCTCTGCTGCTGCTAGCAACTCACCAGAATTCACCTTCTTTGCCAGCGAATTCCATTTTAATCTAGCCGTCTCTTAGTCATCTTTACTTTCTTTCTTTTTTTTTTAAAGATTTTATTTATTTATTTGACAAAGAGGGAGATTACAAGTAGGCAGAGAGGCAGGCGGGGGGTGAGGGTGGGGGGTGGAGCAGGCTCCCCGCTGAGCAGAGAGCCCAATGTGGGGCTCCATCTCAAGACCCTGAGATTACAACCCGAGCCAAAGGCAGAGGCTTAACCCACTCAGCCACCGAGGTGCCCCTCCTTTCTTAATTTAAGTGGCTTGTGTTCTAAACAGAACTCCTCTGCACATGTTGGGTAACTTTGAAGCACTTTTTATTTCCACTTTCAGATCACTTGTTATTTCTTCTAGTATTTTTTTTTGTTTAAAGAAACTGCTTCCTGACCTTACCACCCATCACCCTCCCCACCTATTGTAAACTTTTTGAGGCTAAGACACATTTTAGAAGTAAACACATAATTTAGTTCAGTCCCTTGTATATGGAATAAGGTATGGCACAAGAATGAAGAACAATAAACACCTGTTACATTTAGTGTACTTGTCAGCCTCTCAAGTTTCCATGGATGGACCATATACAACTGCAAAAAGTCAGACAGGAAAATGTGAAGGAGAGTCATTAAGTGAATATGAAATCTCAATATATTCTTGGAACAAAGCAAATAAATAAATGGGTGCCTTCTAACAACACAGAGAGAAGGAAAACTGTGTGCCAGGATATGCTGTGAGGCGCTGTTATCTGAGATGAGTCTATATCCTTATAACCCTGGAGAAGATCCCACCTCGCGGTCAGCTAATATGATGGAGGGATGTCGAGAGTAGGACTGGTTGAACATAGAAGAAACTGTTGATTCAGTCTCATTTCATTATTTTAGCAGCAGACAAAACAGTATTTATCCTCAGGTTTAAAAAAAAAAAAAAAAGAGTATCTTTCCTATAAATTAGGAACCTCTGGCTTTTAGAATTGGCATGTTACTCCAGAGTTTTATGTAGAGCCCACAACCTTAAAGTTACCATCCCACCCTCTCATTTAAAATAGAACCTAACCATGGACTGAATTCACCCAGAAACATAAGATTCCTCACCAATGATTCTTCTTCCTCAGGTGTCCTATCAGGAAAAGAGCAGAGGAATTCCAGAGCCACCTAGGGGAAATAAATAAATAAATAAATAAATCAGTCCAGTTCTTCAGCTTTCAGTATAAATGGACAACTAGGATCTTCAAACATGAGGATGGTTTGAAATAAGAAGTCGAAAAACAAAACAAAACAAAAAAAATATTGATCTCAAGAGAATCAGTATAATTCAGGAAAAAAAAAAAGAAAACGTTTAAAAATTCTTTAACAGGGACGCCTGGGTGGCTCAGTTGGTAAGCCTCTCACTTTGGCTCAGGTCATGATCCCAGGGTCCTGGGATCGAGTCCTACGTCAGGCTTCTTGTCCAGCAGGAAGCCTGCTTCTCTCTCCACCTCTGCCTGCCACTCTGCCTGCTTGTGCTTTCTCTCCAACAAATGAGTAAATAAAATCATTAAAAAAATTCCTTAAGAGATTTGTTATAGAGATATAAGAAAAAAATTCCATTTGTAAGGTAGGATCAGGAAGTTATGAAAAAGAAACAAAAAGAAAACAAAGAATTTCAGGAAATTAAAATATGTAACTGCTAAACAATTTAGTAGAAAGTCTATCATGTAAAATGCATTAAAAGTCTCAGAATATATTATAAAAGAGATGAGAAATATACAACATAGAAGATCAATCTAAAAGGGTTAATCCCAACTAAAAATAAATCCATGAAAAGGAATTAGAGATAAAGATGCTATACATGTTCAAATAAAAACATGAAACAATTCAAAAGGGTACCCAGTGAGTACCATGTGCTAAATTAATGAAATATCTAGGCCTAGATACATCTTTGTGAAATTTCAGAATTCCAAGGAAAAATAAAAGATCTTAAGAGTTTCCAGAGAAAGAAAAAATATCACATACAAAGGCACAAAAGTAAAACTAGAGTAACCAAATCAAAATCTGCATAGTAAAATTCAAATGCAGGGGGAATAATAAAGAGGAATTTTGTATTCCCAATAATGTACACCGGATGGAAGTCTTGAAAATACGAAAACTTACACATGCGCTTAAAGGTCAAACAGCTTTAAGTGAGTCACTTTGTGGACAGTATTCCATCATTTTAGTTACAAATAACCTATCAGGCTTTTTCTCAGTTCCCAAGCATTCTTTCCACTCAGCCATCTTCTTTCCATATATAATCAGGTACTGGAATCAACTGTGGTTCTCACATCAATAATCCTTTTATATTGTGGAACAGTCCTGAATGGATTAATCCAACACAAGAAACTCAGTACCATTCCCTGTCAGCCTTTGGTAACCCACTGGTTCAAGGACAGTGTCAAATATGAGCATATAAAAATTTAGACACATAAAATTTTAAGACATGTAGCCTTGTTATTAGGAAAGAAACAAGAAAAGGGTGGCTGCTCTCTTTATCTGGCCATTAGCCAACATGGACAGATGGCCCAGAGAGTCAGTAGCCATGTAGGTGCTAGCCTAGGAAACAAGTCAATGCACAGAGAATAGAATGAGGAGCATCATGATAAAAGAGACCAGAAACCACCCTACCTGGAGACTTCAAGTCATACCGATAAGTTCCTTCATTATTTTAAGCCAATTTGAGCTGACTATTCTCTTATTGTCAGGTGAGCTGCTGCAGGATTCTTAGGTAGAAGGAAGTATATAGCATCTGCTCCATATTCTATATTCTGGATGCTCTGACCTTTTCTGAGACATTTCTTGCCATAGGCCATGAGCCCTCCTGTTGGTACGTATGGAGACAAAGCTTGATTGGTCAGTCAACACAAGTCCTATCCTAGTGCTCCTATTCAAGTTCATGGTCTCTCCTGTACTCATACTCTGCAGCTCCTTTCATCTTTCAAAAACAAACGGATTCTCTCAACACTCCTTTCCTGTTCCTGCAAAGTGCACCAAAACTGTGTTATGCCCAACCAACCACACGCAGGCCTAAACAACTTGGAGTGATAGCTCTGGTCCTTCTTTTGGGACACTTTTATTACTGAGACTACTCTGTTGTTTATAAGCTATGTTGCAGAAAAGAAGCATAAAATTCAATATGCAAAAATTTGATGTACCAACATGTGATCAAGGATATGTCTCTTCTCCTCTCCCCTTCTCACTCTTATTTTGTTTTTACCCTTTACCCAGTCTTCTAAAACTCAAATGAATTTATACTTCCAATCAAAGAGGATATTATCTTAAAACATCTTATTTTTCACTATAGTTTATCCTTAAATTCTAAGCTCTAAAATTAAAAAAAAAAACTTACTCTGGTTATATAAATAAAAACTTAGAATTTAGAAAGCCTTTTTTCATTATAAGGCTTTCAAAATAAATGTTTTATCATACATTGAGAAAATATAATTTGAACTGAGCAAAGATCACTATTTTCTAGACTGAATTGCTCTCTCATTGAATTGGATCTCATTGATTATTGAGCCATCAGAGAAAAAGGAACAGGGATTACCCAGAGCAGAGATGCATTAGTTTAATAATTTAAACTATTACATCAGTAATAGTTCTGTTACATCAGTATCAGTTTTCTCACAAGAAAACTGTTAAAAGATAATCAAGCAACAATTTAATTGTTTAAAGGAAAGTGATTTGAACCTAGAATTCTATACCCAACAAACTGAAATCAACTGGAAGACAAAAGAAAGAAATGTGCATAAATCAAGGGCTAAGAAAATGTATCTGCCATCTTTTCTTGAATGGTACTTAAAAATATATTTATCAGGCACCTGGGTAGTTCAGTTGGTTAAGCTTCTGACTTTTGATCTCAGCTCAGGTCTTGGTCTTGGGGTCTTGATCTCAGGCTTGTAAGTTCAAGCCCCCTACTGGACTTAAAAAAAAAAATTGTTTTAATTTGTCAAGAAAATATTAAGGGGTGCCTGGATGGCATAGCCAGTTGAGTGACCCACTCTTGGTTTCAGCTCAGGTCATGATCTCAG
Organism: Neogale vison; assembly: GCF_020171115.1. Lineage (NCBI taxonomy): Eukaryota > Metazoa > Chordata > Mammalia > Carnivora > Mustelidae > Neogale > Neogale vison. The sequence goes on along the minus strand of NC_058101.1, from coordinate 83,978,178 downwards.
GATCAAGGGACTCTCTCCTTCTGCCCCTCCCCTCTATGTTCATGTGTGTACCCTCACTCTCTCTCTCTAAAATAAATAAATAAATCTTTTTTAAAAAAAGTTAAGAAAAGAGAGAAATCCCAAATTCATAAAATTATGAATGAAAAGGGAGAGATCACAACTAACGCCAAGGAAGTAGAAACAATCATCAGAAGTTATTACGAACAGTTATATGCCAATAAGCTTAGCAACCTAGATGAAATGGATGCATTCCTGGAAAAATATAAACTACCAAAATTGAACCAGGAAGAAATCGACAACCTGAATAGACCGATATCTAATAACGAGATTGAAGCAGTGATCAAAAATCTCCCAAAAAACAAGAGCCCAGGACCTGACGGATTCCCTGGGGAATTCTACCAAACCTTCCAAGAAGAAATAACACCTATTCTCCTGAAGCTGTTTCAAAAAATTGAAGCAGAAGGAAAACTTCCAGACTCATTCTATGAAGCCAGCATTACCCTGATCCCCAAACCAGGCAAGGACCATACCAAAAAGGAGAATTTCAGACCAATATCACTGATGAATATGGATGCTAAGATTCTCAACAAGATCCTAGCCAACAGGATCCAACAACACATTAAAAAGATTATCCACCATGATCAGTGGGATTCATCCCTGGGCTACAAGGATGGTTCAACATTCGCAAATCAATCAATGTGATACAACAAATTAATATGAGAAGAGAGAAGAACCACATGGTCCTCTCAATTGATGCAGAAAAAGCATTTGACAAAATCCAACATCCGTTCCTGATTAAAACGCTTCAAAGTATAGGGATAGAGGGAACATTCCTGAACCTCATCAAATCTATCTATGAAAGACCCACAGCAAATATCATCCTCAATGGGAAAAAGCTGGCAGCCTTCCCATTGAGATCAGGAACAAGACAAGGATGCCCACTTTCACCACTCTTGTTCAACATAGTATTAGAAGTCCTAGCAACAGCAATCAGACAACAGAGAGAAATAAAAGGTATCCAAATTGGTAATGAAGAAGTCGAACTCTCTCTCTTCGCAGATGACATGATTCTTTATATGGAAAACCCAAAAGACTCCACCCCCAAACTACTAGAACTCATACAGCAATTCAGCAACGTGGCAGGATACAAAGTCAATGTGCAGAAATCAGTGGCTTTCTTATACACTAACAACGAAAATACAGAAAGGGAAATTAGAGAATCGATTCCATTTACTATAGCACCAAGAACCATAAGATACCTGGGAATAAACCTAACTAAAGAGGTAAAGGATCTATACTTGAGGAACTATAGAACACTCATGAAAGAAATTGAAGAAGACACAAAAAGATGGAAGACCATTCCATGCTCTTGGATCGGAAGAATAAACATTGTTAAAATGTCTATACTGCCTAGAGCAATCTATACTTTTAATGCCATTCCGATCAAAATTCCACCGGCATTCTTCAAAGAGCTGGAGCAAATAATCCTAAAATTTGTATGGAATCAGAAGAGACCCCGAATCGCTAAGGAAATGTTGAAAAACAAAAATAAAGCTGGCGGCATCACCTTACCTGATTTCAAGCTTTATTACAAAGCTGTGATCACCAAGACAGCATGGTACTGGCATAAAAACAGACACATAGACCAGTGGAACAGAGTAGAGAGCCCAGATATGGACCCTCAACTCTATGGTCAATTAATCTTTGACAAAACAGGAAAAAATATACAGTGGAAAAAAGACAGTCTCTTCAATAAATGGTGCTGGGAAAACTGGACAGCTATATGTAGAAGAATGAAACTCGACCATTCTCTTACACCGTACACAAAGATCAACTCAAAATGGATAAAAGACCTCAACGTGAGACAGGAATCCATCAGAATCTTAGAGGAGAACATAGGCAGAAATCTCTTTGATATCAGCCACAGCAACTTCTTTCAAGATACGTCTCCAAAGGCAAAGGAAACAAAAGCGAAAATAAACTTCTGGGACTTCATCAAAATCAAAAGCTTCTGCACAGCAAAGGAAACAGTCAAAAAAACAAAGAGGCAACCCACGGAATGGGAGAAGATATTTGCAAATGACAGTACAGACAAAATGTTGATATCCAGGATCTATTATGAACTCCTCAAACTCAACCCACACGAAACAGACAAACACATCAAAAAATGGGCAGAAGATATGAACAGACACTTCTCCAATCAAGACATACAAATGGCTATCAGACACATGAAAAAATGCTCATCATCATTAGCCCTCAGGGAGATTCAAATGAAAACCACATTGAGATATCACCTTACACCACTTAGAATGGCCAAAATTAACAAAACAGGAAACAACATGTGTTGGAGAGGATGTGGAGAAAGGGGAACCCTCTTCCACTGTTGGTGGGAATGCAAGTTGGTGCAGCCTCTTTGGAGAACAGTGTGGAGATTCCTCAAGAAATTAAAAATAGAGCTTCCCTATGTCCCTGCAATTGCACTCCTGGGTATTTACCCCAAAGATACAGATGTCGTGAAAAGAAGGGCCATCTGTACCCCAATGTTTATAGCAGCAATGGCCACAGTCGCCAAACTATGGAAAGAACCAAGATGCCCTTCAACGGACGAATGGATAAGGAAGATGTGGTCCATATACACTATGGAGTATTATGCCTCCATCAGAAAGGACGAATATCCAACTTTTGTAGCAACATGGATGGGACTGGAAGAGATTATGCTGAGTGAAATCAGTCAAGCAGAGAGAGTCAATTATCATATGGTTTCACTCATTTGTGGAGCCTACATAACCAATAGCATGGAGGACAAGGGGCGTTAGAGAGGAGTAGGGAATTTGGGTAAATAGGAAGGGGAGGTGAACCATGAGAGACTATGGACTCTGAAAAACAGTCTGAGGGGTTTGAAGTGGCGGGGGGGGTGGGAGGTTGGGGTACCAGGTGGTGGGTATTATAGAGGGCACAGCTTGTATGGAGCACTGGGTGTGGTGAAAAAATAATGAATACTGTTTTTCTGAAAATAAATAAATTGGGAAAAAAAAGAGAAAAAAAAAAGACTACATTTCTGTATCATGTTATAGATAATAAAGTAAAAATATTTCTAAATTAAAAAAAAGTTAAGAAAAATGTATGCGTCAAATTTATTTTAAAAAAAGAAACAAGAATCCAAGAAAATACAACTTTAAAAGAGAAAGGCAATGTGAAAAATCTTAGGGGTTATAAAAATATAAATATATTTAAAGGATATAAGATACTGAAAGGGTAGAAAGTAAAAAGGAAAGTTTTCTTCACCCTACACAGAAGAGGACTGAAGTTCAGATCAGAGTCAATGGAATGAGATGTAGTGTATTATTTGAAGTTGCAATGATAAATAACAAAAAATCAAACATTAGATTCTCAAATTAGTATGAGTTACAAAGACAAGAAGCAGACGTTTAATTAATTCAATTTTCAAATTATGTTCTGCATTTCACAACCTAGAAGCATGTCCCTTGTCTATATCATATTATCCTTCTGCTCCAGAGTCCTGCCTCTTCTCTCTCCTTAGCACCACCTATTCAAAGCCAAAACAAGAGGCAATGAATAGAATTTTACATCATAAAGTAAGAAATTAATTTAATATTACATAACCTGAACTGCTAAGAAATCAGGCACCTCTCTCTTCAACTTGGACCACCTTTTTGTCTGCTTTGCCACATCTATACTAACCTTATTCTTTTTGTTGCAAATCAACTTAGCTTCTATTTCTCCAGCCAGGTTTATAAAGATCGACATCTTTCTGACAAAACCGTTCAACACATGTCCATTTTTATACTAAGTCTTATGGTCTTCCTCTAAGAGAAAATTCTCCCATTATTCTTTTTTTCCTTTCTTCTCCTCTTTATCTCCACATTTTTATATATATATATGTATATATATATATATATATATATATATATATACACATATATATATTCAGATGTTAAACACAGGTGTGTTGTTATATTTTATGAAGTAGCAAAAAAAGAAAATCCTTAAAGATTTAAAAATTCCTCACCAAGGAAACTAATGAAAGATTATCCTTAAGACGTCTTTCATCTTTAAATGGCTGTTATTTATGAAATAAAAACTACCCTAGGTTAAGAAGTATATCACTTCATATATTTGTCATTAAAAAACATGGTAACTTGTAGATTTTTAATTTTCTTATAAGTACCTTCACCAAATAACATGTGATGAAGGAATACGAAGAACCCCAAAAAACTGAGAAACAGATTCCAGTGCTATCTGGGAAGTCAAGGAGATGCTCAACACATCTCCTTTGGTGGGAGAACATTATGGACTACATACAAAGAGTGAAAAAATGAACAAAGTAAAAGTTTTGAACTTACATCAAGTACCTTTTCTGTGACCTTCTCTTCAAGCACTACAAGTCTGAGCACCTCCTAAATTATCTACTCCTTTCCAAGTATGATATTTCTCTACAAAGATTAAAAAACCTTGGGATTCAAACTTCAGAGTTGTTTCCATCACAATATAATTCAATATTTCTTTATATCACAAATGAGTACCTAAATAAGTGTTAATGGGTGACAATAAACTTTTTTAAAAGGACATTTATGATCAATGCATTAAGCATAAATTATTACAAAAAATAGGGATAGTAGAGAGCATGGAAGAAAATGTATACTTTTAAAAGACTGTTGTGTGAATAATATATATAATTAAAGCCAATGTATTCTATCCCTAAACATCTTTTTCCCCCATCCAATTTCAATTGCTTTTGCTAAAAGTATACCACAAACTTATTATGACTATATCTATGTTCCAAAGCTTTACAGTTTTTAGGGTATGGGTTATATAGCGAAAGTGGGTAGGTACTGATGAGATTCAGCAACATTAAGGCAAATGGTTTCATTTCAGAGGAAACTAGAGGGGAGAGATCAGTCACTACAGAATTAAAGAGTTCAGTCATACATAAGCTCTATAAGTCATTAGTATGTGTCTTAATTCCTTTTTTATGTACAACAGTTTGAGGTTGCAAAGCACTTCCACTAAAATTGTTTTAGTGAATAAATGCAACTTTGTGGTTTTCTGGTTTTTTGCCTCATATGATAGCCACAAGTTTGTCTTACCTGAACCTGACCTAAGCTAATAGACATCAATTATCTTTTGTAAATTATATTATAATAATATACACTAGGAAGATAGGTTACTGAAATTAGTCATATATAAAATAAAATCTTATTATAATGCTCATATTGACTCATATAATGCACTATCTCCAAAACTTCCGTACTTCACTTATCATTTTGTCATACCATCACACAATCTTTTTTTTTTTTTTTTTTTTTTTGACAGGCAGAGATCACAAGTAGGCAGAGAGGCAGGCAGAGAGAGAGGAAGAAGCAGGCTCCCTGCTGAGCAGATAGCCCGATGCGGGGCTCGATCCCAGGACCCCGGGATCATGACCTGAGCCAAAGGCAGCGGCTTTAACCCACTGAGCCACCCAGGCGCCCCTACCATCACACAATCTTATCATCAGTAACATAGCATGTCTCTTTCTAATGGTCTACATTTTTTTTAAGACTTATTTTAGAGAGAGAGAGAACCCTTGTGACCAGAGGGAGGGGCAGTGGAAGAAGAAAAGAAGCAGACTCCCTGCTGAGGGCAAAGGCCAACTCCAGGCTGGAGCCCAAGACCCTAAGATCATGACCTGAACCAAAATCAGGAGTCAGATGCTTAACCAACTGAGCCACCCAGACCCCCATAATGGTCTACTTTTAAAAGATATCCTTCTGTCTCTCCTGAAATCAAGATTTGAATGTATTTTTCTTTTTTTTTTCCAATTTATTTATTTTCAGAGAAGCATTATTCATTATTTTTTCACCACACCCAGTGCTCCATGCAAGCTGTGCCCTCTATAATACCCACCACCTGGTACCCCAACCTCCCACCCTCCCGCCACTTCAAACCCCTCAGATTGTTTTTCAGAGTCCATAGTCTCTCATGGTTCACCTCCCCTTCCAATTTACCCAAATTCCCTACTCCTCTCTAACGCCCCTTGTATTTTTCTAATTCACATAAAACAGTTAAAAAATAAGATTGTTCTTGTGGCTACTCCTAATATTAGTTTCATATTCTATCAATAATATATTTATCTCCCCTTGGGAAATGCTATTTTAATGATATCTGTTGTATGCTATATATTATTTAATATTATATTTTCTCTTAATAAATAGGTATATATTTATCAGTTCATATTAAAGAGAAGTCATGAATGAATACAAAAATATAGGTGGAGGGTGTGGTCAACAACATGTTTGTCTTCAGATATAGTTACATAGAAATAAATATCTGTCAAAGGTATATGTGATATCCAAGATGTGCACAAAAATAAGAAAAATGAACTAAACTCTCTTTCTTTCTCCTCTCTTTCTTTCTTTCTTTCTGGATTAGGCTTTTGTTGAATGTTTGATTCTGTACAACTTTTAGACTTATAAAGAATCTGTCCTTTCTAGGTCAGATTTTAAGTAGGTCTATTCACATTCTTTTCAATCAAGATACAATTTCAAAGTTCAGTTTATTCTTAAAGAAAAACAGCATTATTCTTCTAAGCCCCATTACTTTATTAGACTGATTCCTCCTAACTTGATAAATCAAATGATAAAAGACCACAATAAAAACATTTATGACATAAGGAATTTTCCCAGCTCTATTTATTGGCTAACATATTTCACTAACAAAATTGAATAAATTCCATAAGTTCATTCTGTTACAAACCTATAAAGATACCAGGAAGAAAAACTATGTGCAAGGATGACAGATGGTCCTAATGTTTGCAGTAGCCAGATGATTTATTAGTTTAAGCAAAGGGTACTTATGAATATTTCAAAAGATAACCAAATAACCAAATAAATAAATAAATATAAATAAAGGCTGAACTCATCAATATATTTCAGGTTTGTTATCAGGTTTTTGTTGTTGTTGTTGTTGTTTTGTTTTGTTTTTGTTTTTTGGGGTTGTTTTTGTTTTGCTTTATCCTGTTGGGTAACAGTTGTTAAAAATAAACTCAAAAGAGTAGTGCCAAATCAGACACATAGATCAATGGGACAGAATAGAGTCCAGAAATAGACCCTCAACTCTACGGTCAACTAATCTTTGACAAAGCAGGAAAGAATGTCCAATGGAAAAGACAGTCTCTTCAACAAGCGGTGTTGGAGAAATTGGACAGTCACATGTACAGAAATGAAACTGGACCATTTCCTTACACCAGGCACAAAAATAGACTCCAAATGGATGAAAGACCTCAATGTGAGACAGGAATCCATCAAAATCCTTGAGGAGAACACAGGCAGCAACCTCTTCGACCTCAGCCACAGCAATTCTTCCTAGAAACATCACCAAAGTCAAGGGAAGCAAGAGCAAAAATTAACTATTGGGACTTCATCAAGATCAAAAGCTTTTGCACAGCAAAGGAAACAGTTAACAAAACCAAAAGACAACTGACAGAATGGGAGAAGATACTTACAAAGGACATATCAGATAAAAGGTTAGTATCCAAAATCTATAAAAAAACGTATCAAACTCAACACCCAAAGAACAAATAATCCAATCAAGAAATGGGCAGAGGACATGAACAGACATTTCTGCAAAAAAGACATCCAGATGGCCAACAGACATATGAAAAAGTGCTCCACATCACTCAGCCTCAGGGAAATACAAATCAAAACCATAATGAAGTACCACCTCACACCAGTCAGAATGGCTAAAATTAAGTCAGGAAACAACAGATGCTGGCAAGGATGCAGAGAAAAGGAAACCCTCCTACACAGTTGGTGGGAATGCAAGCTGGTGCAGGCACTCTGGAAAACAGCATGGAGGTTCCTTAGAAAGTTGAAAATAGAGCTACCCTACAACCCAGCAATCACACTACTGGGTATTTACCTTAAAGATACAAATGTAGTGGTCCAAAGGGGCACGTGCACCCAAATGTTTATAGCAGCAATGTCCACAACAGCCAAACTATAGAAAGAACCTAGATGTCCATCAACAGATGAATGGATAAAGAAGATGTGGTATATATATACACACACACACACACACACACACACATATATATACACACACACACAATGGAATACCATGTAATCATCAAAAGAAATGAAATCTTGCCATTGGCAATGACGTGGATAGAACTAGAGGGTATTATGCTGAGCGAAATAGGTCAATCAGAGAAAGACAATTATCATATGATCTCCCTGATATGAGGAATTTGAGAGGCAACGTGGGGGGCTTGGGGGGTAGGGAAGGAAAAAATGAAACAAGATGGAATCAGGAGGGAGATAAACCATAGGAGACTCTTAATCTCACAAAACAAATAGCGTTGCTGGGGGAGAGGAGTAGGGAGAGGGTGGTTGGGTTATGGACATTGGGGAGGGTCTGTGCTATGGTGAGTACTGTGAAGTGTGTAAGCCTGACGATTCAGAGACCTGTACCCCTGGGGCAAATAATACATTATATGCTAATAAAAAATAAAAAATTAAAATAAACATATGGTATGTTGCATACATGAAAGAAGCAAATTTGAGAAAGCTGCATACTATATAATTCCAACCATGTGACATTCTAGAAGGGTGACAACTATGGAAACAGTAAAAAGTTCAATGGTTGAAGGACATAGTAGGGATGGAGAGATAAATAAGCAGATCACAGATTTTTAGGGCAGTGAAACTATTCTGACATGACATTATCAGGGTGCTTATATGTCATTATACATTGTCAGAAATTCACAGAATATACAAAAGCAAGAGTGAACCCTTATATAAACTATGGACATTGGATAATAATGATGTGTCCTTGTAGATTCTTCAGTCATAACAAATACATCTCTGTGGTATGGAACTCTACATTTTCTACTCAATTCTGCTGTATCACAATTGAAAATCAAATTGCCCCCCAAAATAAAATTTTTCAAAAAAATTAAAGATTATTTTCAACACTATGCAAATTAAATAGGGCTTGCCAAAGTACATATAACTCCCTAATAGGAAGCTAGGCAGTGGGAATAAAATGAACCATTTATTAAGAAAAATTAAATAATTATTGGTAAACTTCAGTGTTTTCCAAGGTACTCATCCAAGAAATTTTCCCTTAGGAAATAATTTTGAAAAACTCTACCATATTCTCTCTTAGAAAACAACAGTGTATGTTTGCTAAATATGTCCTAAAATAAAGAAAACCATTTAAATTTGTTTAATGCAGTGCTTATGTATTCAGCAAACCCGTATATGACATTTTCTTCACAAGGGGTACTCTTCTAGGCATTTTTTCAAATATTAACTCTTGATTAATCTTGTCACAAGAATTAACTCAATTGGGGACGCCTGGGTGGCCCGGTTGTTAAACATCTGCCTTCAGCTCAGATCATGATCCCAGGGTCTTAGGATCGAGCCCCTGCAACAGGCTCCAGGCTCAGCGGGAAGCCTGCTTCTCCCACTCCCAATCCCCCTGCTTGTATTCCCTCTCTCACTGTCCCTCTCTCTCTCTCTCTCTGTCAAATAAATAAACAAAATCTTAAAAAAAAAATTAGCTCAATTGAAATTCCCATAAGAACTATTTGAGGGGGAGCGAGTCACAAAGAAATTAAGTAAATTATGCACGTCAGCAACTAATAATCTGTGGCTAGGATTCATCAAACGTGTAAGCATGGAGTCAGTTTCTAACATAAAACTATGAAAATAAAATGCAATTAGTACTCTGATACACTTTCGAAAGTAGTGGTACATCACGTTTTAGTTTTCAAAAACATTTCCTTTGGATTTTCTCTTTTGGAAGTACAATCACCCTAGAGATAGGTAGCACAGAAATACTTTACAAACACTAAATGGGTTTTCCAAGATTTCAGAGGTAAGTAAGTGATGAAGTTAAAGTCTCAGTTTTGGTTTACTGAACTCTGAAGTCTGTTCTCTTTGCAGTATGTTCTGCTAAAAAAAAAAAAAAAAAAAAAAAAAAAAAAAAAAATTGAGGTTTTTTTCCACTCTACAAATGAAGATGGCCAAGGAAGAGGTGAGGGGATGATGTATTTTAAGACTAGAAGGAATTGAAGGCCAAATATAAAATTGTAAGGAGGCTTACTTCCAGGCTAAGGTACTGGACCTGAATGAATAAAAGAAAATGGTGAATTAGTGAGGGGGTTTTGTTGATTAGGAAACAATGAAAGGAGTTCTCTATAAAGGTGAATCCACACAATATGAACGATGCTTGGAACACTGAAGGAATGGAATCTGGGAGAACCAGACAATTATTAAATTAGCAGTGTGGTCTAAAATAAAGGGTTGTCTGATTAACTCCTTTTATGCCCCTCAATTATACACAAGAAGGTTTATATGAGCAACATTAGAGTTAAACACATTTACATAAAACTGGAGTAATTTTCTCTCAATTTACTGTTTTTATACATCTCTATTATCCTATTTCCTCTACAGTCAGAATGAAGGTCCTTCTCAGCTTCTCTCAGGGAGAGAAGAGTAATTGCTCTTTTAGACTGGAGAGATTACTGCTCCCTACTGCACAAAATGGGGAAGCATGTGCTATAAATCTACAAAGAATCCTTTGCTAACTTCTATATGTCTTTTATCTGCATTTTACAGCAAGTCCTTCTTTCTCTTTCAAGTCATCTGGGCTCTTTTCAGCTTAAAACCAACAAATTCAAAAGAACCTATCTTAAGGCAATTATATAATGAATGCTGTTTTCACATGATTAGGTCAATTTGACAAATACACAAAACTGAAACAGAACTCCAAACCATGCTGCTCACAAGGACATGCGTACAGCCTTAAAGGATTTTCAAAGTTGTGACAAGAACATGAAGCAGGAATCTCTTAAAAAAAAAAAAAAAAAAAAGGCAAATCTGAGGAATGGAAAGTCAATTTTGACCATGACATATATATGCATATCCTTCTTAATGTGATTTTTAATATTGGATAACCAACCCAAAACAACTACATATGTTCCCATCTTTGGGTATGAGTTCATTCAGTCTCAGAGAAAATGATCTCATGGGCCCACATACTTACCCATAGACTTGCAGAACCCATAGGACTGTTTTCAGGCAGGCCATTATGCAAACAGGGTCAAGGCATTACAAGGATCCCCATCTTGGGTTGGGGGTAGGGTGCACATTTTTTGAGCCCATTCCTGCTGGCTCTGTCAGTTAATATACTGCAGTCTGCATGAAGTTTCTATTCTCGTTTCCATTCTGTTGCTTTCAATGTTTTTGGAATCAGTTGAAGTTGAAACATCTTGGAAGTAAAGTTTGGTTTTCTGAACCCCCTGGTTTCAATTATTTTTAAATCTGACGCACAAACACTGCTTTTAAAGATATGTGACTAAAGTGCCAAATAAGGATCTTTTGATTTTTTGAAATACATGTGGTTGAAATTTGAGACCTGGCTGCTGCCAAGCTGCAGTTCACAGAATAGAATACTGGCACAAGAAAACGAGCTGTTGTTCAGAGGATAATGTTAGAAGGAACTGTCCTACAGAAGGAAAATGTAAATTTTCATGATTTAGCTTATGCTTGTGGGACAATTCCATAATCCTTTGTTAAACATGTAAAAGTTGAAATGCTGACTCTCCTGTTGTTCATTCAGGTTCTCAGCTATAAGTTTCTCCTATTTATAAGCCTGTCATAGAGTGATTCCTTATAATACTAATTTTTTAAAACACATTTACAAGATACCAAGACCCATTCATAGTAATTCAAACAGTCCCATATTTTTAAGTGTAACCTATAGGTAATAGGTATTGATTTCTTTAAGAGGAAAGTACAGTAATTTAATAGACCCTTCTGGTGCAACTGAAACTGTGGTAAGATCATTTAGGCTAAAATGTTATTTGGGGGGAAAGGATCAAAGTATAGTTTACCTGTTTGTGGCAGGTATTATAATCAAGTGCCTCTAATAACTTATACTAGAGCATTCATGGTAGAAGTCACTGTAGTTCATCATCTAGTATTTTAGCTAACGTACACATAAAAAGGAAAATCAATAGTACTATCATTTTTGACTAGGTAATGGCAAATGCCACATCTGGCAAAATATACCAGAAACTTTTATATCAACTGGAAAGATATAAAAGTTGAAACTAGATTAAGTTGCCAGAGTAGACCATGAAGAAATAGTAAAATCATATAAGAAAACTAACATGCAATAAAATCAAATAGGGGCAAATTTTAAGAACTGTAACAGGAATGGAAAAAGTACTATTTAAATATTTCCAGAGTATATTACCAAATTCTTAGAATTGGTTACCTCAGACAAGTAGGACTAGAAGAGTAAAGCTATAATTTTATTATTTTTCATAATTCTGTACTGTCTAAATTATTTGTATAATAAGTTACTTTACAGTAACAAAAGAATATATGGAGAAAGATAACAGGTCTCTTGGGTAACTTATGTTAACTATGCAGTTAAAGAACATCAAATCTACAGGTAAAATGCAAAAACAAGTCAAATAAACATAAGCATATAAAGTGTAAGCACTATAGAGCTGAATATCCAGATAAATTATTTTTTATTATTCATTCAGATGCTCTAATAGTATAAGGCACAACCCCAAAATCATTATTTACAGGTAAGAAAGAAGGACAAAATAGACACATATCATATGATTTAAATTCATGTGTATTAGTGTAGTAATCATATGGGAAATCACTGAAGAAAATAGCTAAGTGTGGTGAGAACATTTTATGAATAATATATGTTTATGAGAGAGCCTGGACTAGAAAGTATCTTTTTTTTTTTCCTAAATGTTCTTAAAAGTGTTCCAGAAAAAAAAAATAGTATTTCAGAAATGTTTATTTGGAAACTAGTTGAAGTTTGGTAAACTTAAGACAATGATAGATTTCAATTAGATGTTTGAAAAGAGACATGAAAGTAGACACTGATAAATGGTACAAAGAAACTCATATGAGGAATGAAAAAAATAATACCGTGATTGAAGTCTAGGGCATTCACGCTGTAGGAAAGCCCACTCTCCTCCAGATGCCTTATTTGGCGTTTTTTATGAATACCTATAGATGCATGAATCATGTTGAAAGGGATTGTGTACCTCTTCTTTTGACCTATCTTTAATTCTCTCCCTAAATATACAACTGGGCCAGGGCAACATGGGTTTAAGAAGGTGAAAGTGAAAGCAGACCATCATAAATGCCTTACTTGACTTTTTGAAGTTTAAGGATTTGATGCAATAGTATAATTTGTGGTATCAATCTTGTTAAATCACTGTTCTGTAAGAGGAGCTGTTATTATTCCATTACCAGAAACAGAATGTCTTTGTTTTGTAAGTTGGCTAGGTTTATCTAGTAATGCATGCACATTGTGCTGTTTCCCACCAAATTGTGCTACAACTTAAGCAGATCCACATGCAGGTGACTTCTTCCCACTGAGGACCATAGTCTATGAGCAAAGATTTTTAAGCCCTCTCACATAATGGTGCTCATGGTTCAGTCTTCTATTGCTTTATTTTCATGAACTATATTTAAGGTCATAACTTTTGCTCCTATTTACTACACAGATATATGCAAATACTGGAATATATGCAGATTAGCTCTGCTTCATACAGATAGTACAAATTTATGTGCTCTAACTCCACTGGCACCTACAACAGTATTTGTTCCCCTTTGGGGCTGAAATAAAGGAATTAATAAATAATTCTGGGTTTTACAGGCAAAAACATACATATATTTATTTTTTTCTAGCTGCAGAGAGTAAAACATAAGATAATTATCTCTTCTATTCCCCAAATAAAGAAATGATAGACCACGGCTTATTTTTATTTAAAATATAGAGACAAATTTATGAATTGAACAGGTATATATCCATGAATCAGAAAAAGATAACTTAGAAGAAGGAAAAGTAATCGAATTGAATGTAGCCCATGAACGTAGAGCCAAATACAGGCTAAGAGATCATAGTCTAGACCTGCATAAACCTGGAAGCCAAATCTGTGCCTTCTTCCTATGAAAGGGGTTAGAAATAAACTACCAGACTAGAGCCCAGCATAGATGCAAAGTTAGGGGTGTGTGGCATGGATATTGGCCACTACACAGGCCAAGAATTTTAAGCCAAACAGCTACCATGTTCAAGACCCGTACCTTATACACCCAGGACAGAAACAAACATAAAACAATTATATAGACCATCATAAAACAATTATATAGACCATCAAAACAATTATATAGACCAAAACAAATATAAAACCATTATATAGACCATCAAAATTTATACAGGATAAATTTACAAACAAGATTCACAAAGAACAAAAGTACATGAATTGCTGATGCAACAATTTATTGAGTATCTTCTATATGCAAGGAGCTCTGCCAGTGCTAGAGAACCAACAGTGAAAAACAAATAGTTACAAATCATGCCCTCATAGAGCATACATTATGCATAGGTGGAGTAAAAGCAAACACAAAAATATGTAAGCGGGTTTACTGCCTCCAGCAGAAGAGAATTTGAACCCAGGAAATCAAGCTAATCAAGTAATGTAAAGATATTAAGAGAAGAAGGTTTAAATATCTCAAAGAGATAAAAAGAAAAAGGATTTTAAGAAAGAATAATATGTGATGATGAAACAACAGACAGAAAAAAACAAATTGGGAATTTTAGAATTTAAGAAATAGAGTCATTAGGGACATTTTAAAACCTATAGGCTAAATCTTAGCTTAAAGAAAATTAAAAACCAAATCAGTGAGTAGTAAAAACAAGACTAACGGAATCTTTCAGAAACTAAGTGGGTAGGGGAGAAGGAGGGTAATCAAGAGACATGAGAAACAGTTTGAAGACCATATATATCTGCCTAACTCCAGAAAGACAAACAAACAAACAAACAACAACAACAACAACAACAAAACAGAAGACCACAAAAATGTAATATCTAAAGAGCAAAGAGCTGAGATTTTCCCAGAACTATTGCTATCACTCTTCAGGGTTAAAAAAAAAAAAAATCTGCCACATGGATAATCCAAATCTCTATACATGACAGTGAAATTTGTTACTCTTTGCAATAAAGAAAAATTTTTAAATTTTCCAGAAAAGGACTAAATTTTCTATAAGAAAATTTCACCAATCAGATTGATGGCTGACTTCTTATTGACAGAAATATGTGACAGAAGTCAGATAATTAATATATTTAGATAGCTCTGGGAAAATTACCTTGTATTTCATTATATGCCCAGACAGACTATCACTTATCTAGAGTTAAAGTGAATTAAAGACATTTTTAGAAATCAAGAACACTGGGGAGCCTGGGTGGCTTGGGTTAAGCCACTGCCTCCAGCTCAGGTCATGATCTCAGGGTCCTGGGATCGAGTCCCACATCGGGCTTTCTGCTCAGCAGAGGGCCTGCTTCCCTTCCTCTCTCTCTGCCTGCTTCTCTGCCTACTTGTGATCTCTCTCTGTCAAATAAATAAATAAAATCTTTAAAAAAAAAGTAATCAAGAACACAGAAATTTTCATCAGTCTCTCACTGAAAAATTATAAAGGAGCTATTTCAGCATGAAGAAATTGACTACGTAGTAAGCCATAAAAATAAATTCCAAATAATTGATATTCCAAGACTCTCTTCTCTCATCACAGTCCCATGAAGTTTAAAGATAGAAATCAACAGAGCTAAAACAAAAAAGGATAAAAATATCACATTCTTGAACACCACAAAAATGACATTCAAGTAATGCAGTAATGCATGAAGGAAGAAGAGAAAATTACATTGCCCAGGACCTCCAAAACTGATTACAGTTTGAGCACTAGCATTGATAGCAAGCATGACTTTTTAAAATGCTTCTAAAGTTAAAAATTAATGGCTGTATAGTATTCCATTGCATATATATGTACCACATCTTCTTGCCATTTGCACCAATGACAAGGATGGAACTAGAGGGTATTACGCTAAGTGAAATAAGTCAATCAGAGAAAGACAATTATCATGTGATCTCTCTGATACGAGGAATTTGAGAGGCAGGACAGGGCAGGTTGTAGGGGGAAAGGAGGAAGAAAAATGAAACAAGATGGCACCAGAGAGGACAACAAACCATAAGAGACTCTTAATCTCAGGAAATAAACTCAGGGTTGCTAGGAGATGGGTAGGGAGGGATAGGGGGGCTGAGTTATGGATATTGGGGAGGGTATGTGCTATGGTGAGTGAATTGTGTAAGACTGATGATTCACAGACCCATACCTCTGAAGCAAATAATACATTATATGTTTAAAATAAAATAAAAAGTGGACTTAGAGGGTCCTAGGGGTTGAGCTAAGATTGCCTTTTGCCCTTAGCAAAGTATCAACATTGAGTCAGTTGAGTCCCTAGAGGAATGTTATTCTTCCTGTTTCAAGGACTTGTCAGTGGACTGTAGGTAGTAAAGAAATTTAACAATTATCTTCCTTTGTTTCCCACATCAAAAAGACAAATATTATGTAATTCCACTTAAATTAGATATCTAAAGTTAAAACCATAGAGATAAAAAAAAAAATAGAATAGTGGTTGCCAGGGACCGGGATGAGAGGTAAATGGAATTTTGTTGTTTAATGGGTATAGAGTTTTAGCTTGAGGAGATAAAAATGTTCTGAAAATGGATAGTATGATTGTTGCACAACAATGTGAATATACTTAATACCAATAACTGTATACTTTAAAAGGGTTAAACACTAATAAAAATAAAGTTAAAAATTAAGTATATTGGTTTACATTCAATTTCAGTAGATATTCACAAGCAGGTTCAATGAAGTTCTCTGCTATTCTTAATACACACATACACAGACATACATAGGCAAGTGTATGTGGGTAAAATATTGAATATTATTGAATTCCTTTTCTGCATCTATTGTGATGATCAACAATTCTAATAGAGTAAAAAGATATCAGTGATGAGGTGGTAAATATTGATGTCAAATCTTCCTTGCATAAACAGTATTAATTTTGATGCAATCTTAAAATAACTTCACAAATACAGACATTTCAGTGTGATGACCAACATTAGTATTTGTAAAATGCCATTTTCTCTTTTTACTAGATTTTTGATTTACTGAAGAAAAATAAAACTCGGGATAAATATTCAAACAGTATAGTTAATACAGTGAAAAGTACTTCTCTAATCCTCATTTTCCTTCCCAGGAGGACACTCTTAAGTTACTCTGCATCATTCCAGAACTGTCCATATAACTATATATTTTTCATTTTAACATAATTTCACATAAATTTTAATACTATAATGGGAAATGATGTTTCTAGTTGAAATATATTTGAGATTTTTTAAGGTAGTGGTTTTATAATATTCCATGGTATAGGGATAGCATAAGTAAATAAAAGACATTAAGGTAGTTTCCAGTTATGCTATCATAAACAGGGCTGCAAATATCTTTGTAGAAATGTCTTTGCATACACGTACAAGATATGCATGATGAATTCCTAGAAGCAAAATTGCTAGGTCAAAGTATTGTACATTTATATTTTTATAGATATGACAAACTGCCATTAAAAGACGTTAAAATAATTTCAACTTCACCACCTTTTAATGAGAACTATGACTTCTCCATTCAATATATTTACATACTGTACATCATCAGGTACTTTAGTCTATAAGAAAATAAGTGTGAATCAAGTTCTTGTTATCTTGATTTTTATTTATTTAATTATAAGCAACATTATGTAGTTCAATGTGATGATAACTCATTTGCACTTCTTTTCAGTAAACTGGTTATCCAATATTAAAAATTATAACCCAAACTATATGCATATATGGTCACAGCTGATTTTACACTCCTCAGATGTGCCCTTTTTTGAAGGGGTGGAGGGATTCTTGCATCATGTTCTTGTCACCTTGAAAATTCTATAGAGGTTGTGCTGTATCTTTCTGAGCAGCATAATGTGGAGTTCGTTTCAGGTTTGAGTATTTCTCAAGTTGACCTACGCATGAAAAAATACCACACAATTGCCTTAAGAGTCATTCTTTTGGGGACAACTTGTTAGTTCAGTCATTTGAGTGTCTGACTCTTGATTTCAGTTCAGGTCATGATCTTGGGGTCCTGGGATCAAAGCCCAAATAGGGCTCCACCTGCAGTGGGGAGTATTCTTGAGATTCTCTCTCTTCTCCTTCTGCCCCTCTCTCCCTCTCTCTCAAACAAATAAATAAAGCTTTAAAAAAAAAGAAAAGAGTTATTCTTTTGTGTAACGCAGATACAGTACCTATAACAATTGGCAAAGGATTCCTTGTAGATTTATAGCACATACTTCCCCATCCCCATTTAGGGTAATAAGGTAGCAATAGTCCTTTCTTCCTAAAGGGAAACCAGGAAGGAACTTCACTGCCTGTTCATGTCCTATATAACTTTCCAATATGTTATAGGCCTTTTTCTTATTTATTTGTTATGCACATAACTAATCAATAAGAATATATATTACAAAAAAATATATATTAAAATTAAAAAAAAAGAAGCAGCAGGAAGAGAGGAGGAAGGAAAAAGAAAAGGAGGAAAAGAAGGTGAGGAAGGAGCCACCTCACATGGGAACTGATTTCTTTCCACTGACTCCTAAATATTGGATCCCTGATTCTTGCTGGTCTCTTTATACTAGTCTTGATCAACTGCCTTTAGACTGGATATTAAATTCTATCTCTATCATCTTAACAGAAGGTAATCCTTTATTACTTTTAAATTACAAATTAACCAATTGATTATCTGTACCTGATTCTTTCAAAGTAGTGAATTTCTTAAACAGTTTGAACAGCTGAGTACTTACTGACATAAAATAAAACTCAGAATTACTCTGTTGCTATTAACTTGTTGAGTTTCATCAGTATTCAAGTCTTCCCAGAATTAAATTTTCCACAGAAACTACAGTCTAGTTTTCTTTGACATAATATGGTTGATTGGTGATACTTGTATTTCAAAGGGGTACAATGTACTGAAGTTTACCAGCCTGAGAAGCTTCTTGGTCTTATATTTAAGAGTATGTAAGAGTCAGTTCTTAGGCCTTCACTTTTCAAATTACACAGCTAAATGACATCATGGTTTTTTCTTTAATTTCTCAAAGTTTTGGAAATTTAAAGTGCACTGAATATATAGTTATATCCTTTTATTGGTTACAGATGCAATTATATAGTTTGAAGGCTTAAAACTGGTATTTACTACTTGTGTTTTATTTAGTATGATAAACACAAAATGCATGAAAAAGACTAAAGAATGAACATAATTGAAATATCATAACCAAGTAGTCTATGCTACAAAATTTGCAGTCACTGAAGCATAAATTTAAAAATATCTATTGATAAAAACCATAGAAGAAAGCAAAGACTATTCCACTTGGGCACAGATCCTCAGAGAGACTGAGAATGTGACAGTCTATAATGGCTAAAGCAAACAGTAGTACAAAAGGGACTTTCCTTAAAAGTTATATTTCTGGTCTGCTAAAATATGACAGAGTTATTTTTTTTACTGTACAGAAACATTTTTTGAGACCCTATAAATAAAGTAATTAACTTCAAAGAAAAAGTCAAGGAAATTTAATTACATAATCAACAGATGTTTATTTAAATAAGGTTGGATTAAAAGGGGAGAAATTATTTCAAAGACATAGCTTCCAAATTATTTATGTAAAAACAGTTTTCTGGTCATTAAGCTATCTTATAAGCTTATAAAAATAAAAGAGATAACAAAACTATATCAAGATAAACCTGCTTAAAGAAATATAATTTCTCAAATATTTTGATTTAAATCTTTAGGTTGGACTATTTCCTCAAAAAAGTAACAGAGGTTAAGACACATGAGACACATTTTCTGAACCACACTCAAGTTAACAACATTTACCACTGAAAGAGTCAACACCTAAGATACACAACACCTGGGAAGTAAAATGGCATAGTCTATATTTGCTTTTAGTACAGTGGGCTAAGAACAATACTCACATACACAACAGAATTTAGTCCCACTGTGGATGTACCACACTCAGAAATGGCAAGTGAGGCTTTTCCTCCCCTCTCACTCTCCCTAAAACTGGTTTACCTGGGATTATGGGGGATTTGGCCTCACAAACTGTAGTTTGCAAATCTCTGCTCTTTTGTTCTAAACATAGTTGCTGTTACTATAGAGCCTTCATAAAATACATGTATAATCCAAATTAGCATGTATTTACTACTTACCTTTAATGAGAATAATATTCTACAGGCAAGTTAATTTGGAAAACTGAGTCACTTAGTCAGCCCTGGCTCACACAAAGAGCTGTACTTCTGCCCTCATTCATTTCAAGAATAAATTCAAAATGGTGTGAAATAATTTGAGCCCAGTTTGGACACAGTTCACAATTCCAATGCCTATGGCTCAATGTACTGCTGCATCTATAAATTCAAAATAAACAATGATAGCACAGTGATTGTAAAGATGAAGAAACAGTACTTGAATTACCTTAATACTGTAATTCTTTGCACAAATCACCCCCTGAATCTTGAAGAATGTATTCTTTTGAAGGCATTCTTCATTTGTGTCTTTTCTATTTTCCAAAAATAGTACCTTTATGAAGTTAAAAAATCTTAATCCACTACTTTTATTGTATTTTTTAAATTTTTACCAGCATGATTTTATATATAAAACTCAGTTGCTATTTGTATTCATTTTTCTGTTATTATTATTGTTAATATATATTTCATTTCATGATTACTACTAAAAATAATTGTTATCTAATGAGTATTATAAAATGATCCACTTTGAGGGTTCCTTACATTAGACAGCACTGTTTCATGTTTTATTAAACAAGTGAATGCATTTTAAGCATCTATTTACTTGGTAAGAAGTTTAAATGTTTTAAGTATGAAAATAATTAATTTAAGATTAAATTAATCTGAGAAATCAACAAAGTGCTAACAATATATTAGTTAAAGGTCAGAGAATACAAAGATTGCAACTTGACAGGACTAATCAGATAAAATAACAGATGTAAAAAATAAGCAAGCTGCTATCATGATAGATGGCATAATTTCAGAAATATGTGTTATAATTTTAAGGACATGATAAACTTGAAAACTGGCCTCATCACTAATTAGATCTAATATAAAGGTGACTTTCCTCAAAAGATGCTATAAATTTATAGGTCGTATAAATCTAGCCTTTTCCAAATATCATCAGAAAGTCAGAGGGGAAACTTTTTTTCAAAAGCATATACCTTTATTATCAACTATATGTGTCTTTCAAGAGTTGAATCACTCGACTCAATAAGTATTATATCTAAGAACAGGGCTACTAATTTGCTTGAAATTAACAGTGAACAATTTAAATGCCTTTAATATCACATTCTTTAGCATTTAAACCTGTTATACTGCTTCACAGATGTTAATAACACATAGTGTTATTGACAAAACTTCCCAGAAAATGTATTAAACATGAGCAAAATATATCAACACAAGCTTTTGCAAGTCCATTTTCACCCAAAAGTAAAGAGTACGAAAAGAAATGATAGTGAGAAGATTAGATTACATCACTAGATCTCAACTGCAAAGTATATGGTATCATATGCAAAACTTAATTAAATTCCACTGTTTTCTTGTCAGAGCAAAATGCCTCTTTTTTTTTTTTTAAAGAAAACCTTGGCTTTGCAAGTGTGCTGTCCTTAATAAATATCTATATTGTTCGTGATCTCAGTGTTTGCTCTTTAACAAGATTTATAAACTTCTTCCACCATTACAAAGCAGTTGCCTTACATATGCCATTGGCCACAAATCCAAAGAATTGCCATAGCAAAATGTTTGTGTATCCCCAGGACTAGACTAAGCTGTTAGAATGCTACCAGAGTTCTCTTAACATTAAGAAAACAATATATGTGTAATCTATATAGTTCCCCCAAAATCTTTTAGAATTATGGGTTTTGAATGATTTTGAAAAATCTCTATAATCAGGAATTCCTGGTGCAGTAAAATAACACTAGACTAATCAGGAAACTTGGGCTGAAATTCTAGCAATCACTTAACCTCATTAAACAAGAGTTTCTTAAAATTAACAAAGGATATCTGCATTTCTAGACTGCTATAACTGAGAACATCTATCTAAAGACAAAGACAGATTAGATTGGGCAAGAAAAAAAATTACTTTTCTGAAGATAAAATCTCAATATAAATAAAAACATTAGGTTATAAAATCTCTAAACGTAACTGAAGAGAACAAAACAATCTTCCATCTATAGTTGATAAAGTGGTGCTTAAATGTTCACCAGAGTGGCCAACCTTTTTTCCCCAAAATCATTACAAATGAAATAAAAATTTCCACAATGACAGATGAGTCTCTTTATAAATACATTCCCTATATGAACCATATTCTAAATACAGAAGATAAGTTCTGGGGATAGAAAGTTCTGGTGACAATTGTACAATAATGTGAACATATTTAATGCCACAAAACTGTACATTTAAAAATGTTTAATATGGTAATGTTTATGTTATGTATATTTTAGCACAATTTGTAAAAAGCAACAAAATAATGTAAATGAGGAAAGACTGGAAGAGATAACATAAATGGTTTAACTACAATACAGTAAGGATTGATGGGTATCATACTGGTGAACTCATGCCCTGTTACTTCAACAAATGTTGACTAAGAGATTAAAGTCTGATTTTTGTGATAATGTATTGAACATCTACAGCCAGACACTCTTCCAGATATTGAGATTACTTCAACCCACAAACGAGTTCTTCATGGAAATTCATAGGACTTCAGTTCTTCATGGAACAGTTACTTCTTCATGAGTCTTCATGGAATTCATACTCTAGCAAATGTGTGTAGTGGGCAATTTCTGCAGTTCTCATCAAATGCGGCCATATGGGAAGGTCTTTTTAATATTGCCCAGATCTTCATATTTTTCAAGAGAAGCCAGAAATCTGGTATTTTAGGTAAAATCTTCCAATTTTGGATATTGGAAAACAATTCAATTGTTAAAAAACACTGTGTGGGTCAAACATCCATAAGACAAAACCATATTTGGGGATATCATTTGCAATTTCTAAGAGAATGTTATCTAGTGTTCACTAGTTTCATTTAGATCTAACATGGTATGATTAGTTGAGTGTCTGTTTAACCCTTGAAGATGGCTTTTTAGGTTGGCTCTTTCACTGTTTATTAGTAATATTTTGCTTATTCTATATTAAAGTAGAATTGTATCCAAAGGAAGGCAGAATAAGACTGAAAAATTACACACACACACACACACACACACACACACACACATCTCTTCCCAGCATATAATATATCACATCTATATTTCTAGAAGAAAACAGCATGCTGCTTTCTGACAGCACAATGACCAAGACCACCCTAGGCATGCATTACACTACCCTAAGATGTGTTTGTTCAGAAGAGAAACAGAACAAAATTATGAGCCTCACTTTAGTTCATATCAATATATTTCAAGCACCAGAATACTTCCTCATTTTGTAGATGGTGCTTTAAAGCTTGGATTTTAAAATACCATCCTTAAGAATCCTAAGCCCTTAAGGCCCATCAATTAACCCTGCATTATCAACCATTTTAAAACCAATCATTCACCTTCTCTGTACATGCTGAAGCAAATGCTAACAAGCTCTTTTACCTTAATAAATTAAGAGTTGTTTCAAAAGTTAAGATAGGTGTATGTTCAAACTGCATTATGTGTGTTGACAGGGTGATCTGGGCTATAAGAAATTCTTTGTTGTGCATTTTAAAGAATTACCTTTCTGTGGGGAATCCATGAATTTCTTTCTGTCATCCTCCTCCCCCTCTCTAAGCCACCCACTAATCTAAGCATTCTTGAACATGAACCTTATAAGTATTTCTTCATGCATGTGCAATATATTGGGTAACTAAATGAAATGCAGCTGGGAAATATGAAGTAGACATTAAAATGACTCATTAGGCAGCTGCATAGAATAGACAGAAGAAAGTGGCAGGAAAATCTACCATGAAGATGCCTAGGGTCATACATACCATTTCCAGTGGATAACTAGAGGCAACATTAAATAAAGCTCTGGGGAAGAATATGGAACTTTAAGATCCCAATGCTAGACAATAATAGAAATTTAACTTACTAAAAATACGTATCTGGTGACAAATTTAACACCACACACCACTGAATCTGAGACTGTAATTAATAGAAACAAAGCAGGAGTATGAATGATTAAAACAAACAAAACACTAGTGCTATTTTAGAGAGGTCACTGCTTAACAGGGAGCTTGGGGCCCCAAATTATTTGTTTTTTTGTTTGTTTGTTTTTTACTTTGTTTCTTAGTCCTAAACTTGGGAAAGTTGATACAACATGCAGGTCATGAAATGTGAAACCTGAACCCCCTGTTTTATTCTGAGCCTGGCCTTTTGCTACCTAGATGAATCAATCCATTCCCTAATCTAAAAATGGGAATAATATAGACTGCATAAAGCTAATTCTGCAAGGATTCAATGAAAAAGTAGCATTATTTGAACCAGACCAATTTGTTACTTACTTTATCACTTAATAGCTGCCTGACATGTACGAAAATATGTAATGTCTCTATACCTCAATTTATTCTTCTAAGAAAGGAGTAAAATAATATATAAACCACAGAATTGCAATCATGAGGTTAGATACTACACGTAATGTATTAACACAATGACTGCTCATTTTATACTATAAAAGTTAATTATCAGTAGTAAATGAAAGTACCTGGAAAACAGTTCATATTCCAAAAGTATTAGTCAAATCTGACTATGATAAATATAAGGATAAATTATCTAAGGGCAGTCATACATACATTTTTTTCTTTTCCAATTATGTCCTACATATATTTGGAGTTTCTAATGACAGCCAGGATGAGCAGCAATAGCAGCCAATGCTACACACACACACACACACACACACACATGATCTTAACTACGTAGGTATTTTAATAAGGTCCCTATAGCTAAATATCTTACCTAAGAAAGAGAAGAAAGGTATTATGATATGGAATTAAGAGAGCATTAGCTAAGATAAGCTAAGAGAAAAAGTGTTGTAGAGCTGCCAGTAAACAGTGGAAAGCTAGCCTAAGAATTCAGAGAATAAAAATGCTAATTTGAGAAACATAGCACAGACTGTAGCCAAATGGCCTGGTTTGTCTCTGGTCTGTAACACTTCTGGCAGCTTCCCTTTCTCAGGTGTACACTTCACTTGGTGAACACTGCCATCCAATTAGCTCCCTAAGCCATGTCATTTCTCTAATCAAAACATTTCCAAGATGCTCACATTTTCTAAACGTTTAAGTACAAACGTCATCTAGGTTACAATCTCTCTAAAATGAGGAGTCAAGTCCCTCTTCCAGGTTTAGCTTTCATTCCACCCTACAGAGCACTAAACGCAGCGTATGGGGCCACGCACAGTGCCTATGCACTTCCTAAGTGTTTGCATTTCCTTCTCCTCCACATTCAGTTCTTTCTCCCCCAGATGCCTGCTTTTCTGTCTTTACTTCCTTGAATCCCCAGCTAATTGAAAGAATCTTGAGAACAAGTAATATTTACATACCTTTATATATAACTTGCTTTAGCTAACAAAATGCTTCCATCTGCTCAACTCATTCCCAAAAATCCTGTGTCAATTGAGTGCCAATTATGCAGTCGGCATTCTGAGAGATGCTATACGCAAACTGCTGAAAAGTATTTGCTGAATTTAATTAACCCTTCAGCTCTAAAGATAATGTTCTTTAAGGGCTTCTGGGTGGCTCAGTCAGTTAAGTGACCCATTCTTGATTTTGACTCAGGTCAAACATCAGGATTGTGAGATGAACCCCACACAGGCTGGGTGCTGGACATAGAGCCAGTTTAATTTTCTCTCCCTCCCTCTCTCCCTCTCCCTCTGCCCCTAACCGAACCCCTAAAGATAAAATAATAATAATAATCATCTTGATTATTGCCATCATATTTAATCAATGTTCCTTTGCAATGTAATGTTTTCCATTTCTCCATTTAAAGTTTTCCAGGTCTAACCTGGAACTCCTCTCCTATTAATGAAACATGAAGTGACTTAGTATACTTTGATTTTTCCCTAAATGTGCCTCACTGGCAGCCATCTATCATTTGTTTGATGTGGGGTTCATAAATGTTTACATATAACAGAAAACAAGAAAATTTATGTTAAAAAATAATAACAGGGGGGACAAGATGGCAGGGTAGTAGGAAGAGGCGCCTTTTCAGCTGGTATCCCAAAGTGAGCTGATTACCTACCAAAGAACTCCGATCACCCATGAAATCAGCCTGAGATCAGAATTATACACGTCTGGATCTCTACAGGGGCAGAAGACGCCAGTGAGCAGGTAAAGCGAAATGGGAACAGCGGGCTGATATCAGAAGATAAACAAAAGGGGGAGGGAGCCACCAGAGGCGACCGGTGGGAAAGTAATACCCCGATACGAGCGAGAGTGCCCTGCGTCTGGGGACCAGCATTAACTCGGAGACTGGTTGAAAGCACTCCAAAAGAGCAAAGGATCGCGGGGGGGGGGGGGGGGGGGCGGGGAGGGGGGGGAATTGTGGGAATCTGGGCGGCTAGGGACAGGGGCTTAAGTCCCTGGTCCCAGACGGCCTCCCCGGCACTGAGGCAGAGAGAGTGCGGGGGAGAAACCAGCTCCAGGTCCCTAAGCCGCCAGCGCGCCCCAGAGCGCGTGGGTTCCGGCTCCTGTGAGGGGATGGGAGCCGCCCCGGTCTGCAGAACGCGCGCTCGCCCTACCACAAAGCTTGAGATACGCGCGCAGGTCCCTCAAGCTCCCCTGAATTACTGAGGCCCAGCCGGCGCTCCTTGACCCGCACCATTGTTTCAAAGCCTAAGCCACGCGCGAGAAACTCTTCCCCTGACAGAGGTGCACAAAAGCCCAGCCTGGGGCTTACGGACCAGCGCCCCGTTCTCAGTGCCCCAGACGCGCGCCCGACCCATAGCCGCCTCTGAAAAGAGGTGCGCACAAGCCAGGCACTCCCAGCCCGGGCCGGCGGCAAAATCTCAGTGTGAGATCGCTGCTTGGAACCTCTCTGGAGGTCAGGAGCTCCCAGACAGCCGCCACTGCCTTGGCTTTGGGTACAAGCAAAAGATCCTGCGCCCCCAGGGTCTGTAACTTGGAACCTGCGCTGCCAGCAGCCAAGGGGAAATTTATTCAGCTTCTGCACCCAGACTGAGGCTTCTCTCTGAGACGGAGATCAGGGTGCAGTTTGATTTCTTCTAATACTACAAAAACCAACAAAGGCGGTCAAGGTGAGAGGGAAAAAAGTGAACAAGCAAAAAAACCGCCAGAGAACAAAAGCCTGAAAAAAACCAGTTTCCCCAGAGCCCACCCCCTTGAGGGGGGCGGGGGGACTCAACTCAGGAAACATCATTGACAGACAACCCACGTGGCAGGCCCCTCCCCCAGAAAACAAACCAAGAAAGAAAAAAAAAAAAGGACTACAAGAGAACCACCACTACTTCATAGGAAAACTTGTATTGTTCACTCGTTTCCACTGTTCCGGTTCATATATTTTTTTTTTTTTTTACACATAGGTAATTTTTTTAACCTATTTACCAACACAGCGAGCTGTACAGTACATCAAATTCCATAATACCTTTCTAACCTGAACTTTTTGATACATACACCTATGTTTTTCTTTTGCATTTTTATTTTTTGAATTCCTTTTTTTAAAATTTTAGTTTAGTTTAGTCTAGTATAGTCCTTTTTATTTTTATCCTCTAATATTCATATAGAGTTAACTTCAAAGTAATCCCCTTTCCCCAATAAATACTATCCCTATAGGTAAACCAATTTTTAATCCCCTTTATCTTAGGAAAGTTGAGTCCTTTAACAAAGATATCAAGATACATCCAGGAAGAATCAAAACAACCTTCCTCACACACACTGAGAATTTATAAGAACTCTCCCATCTTCTTCCACCAGTGTTTCTGTGTTCTTTTGTGTGTTTGTCCTGATAGCATATAAATTTTACACTTGTGGTTCTTTTTGACGAGGTTCTTTCTTTATTTGCATATATATATATATTTTCTTTCTCTTGCCATATAATTGTATCAGTCTTTTTATCTCTTTTTGTTTGTCTACTTCATAAATCTTACCTTGGGGCCCATCTGGGCTGAATCTTCTCTTTCATCTTCCCTTTCTTTCCTGTCTCTCTCTCTCTCTTTTTTTTCTTTTTTGTTTTTCTTTTTCTTTTTCTTCTTTTCCTTTTTTTCTTTTTCTTTTTCTTTTCTTTTGTCTCTCGTTTGGGTGGGGAATCCTGATTGCTCAGAAGTGTCCCAGGGTGCACCTTGACTGCACCAGAGTTGATACATCCAGCTACATCTGTTCAGTCTTCTCCCACCAAAATGACTAGGAGGAGGAATGCCCAACAGAAGAAAAATACAGAGGATGGACCTTCTGCAACAGAGCTAACGGCTATCAACATAGACAATATGTCGGAAAGAGAATTCAGGCTAACAATTATCCAGGCAATAGCTAGGTTGGAGAAAGCCATGGATGACCAAACAGAATTGATTAGGGCCGAACTGAAAGCGACCAGACAGGATGTTCACAATGTTAGGGCAGAGCTTAAAGCTACCAGGGAGGAGGCCCACAATGCTCTCAATGAGTTCCAATCTAATCTAAACTCTCTCAAAGCTAGGGTAACTGAGACAGAAGATAGAATTAGTGATCTGGAAGACAAACAGATAGAGAGAAAGGATCAGGAGGAAGCCTGGAACAAAAAGCTTAGATCCCACGAAAGCAGAATCAGGGAAATAAATGATGCCATGAAGCGTTCCAACGTCAGAATTATTGGAATCCCTGAAGGGGAGGAGAAAGAAAGAAGTCTAGAAGATATTGTGGAACAAGTCCTTCATGAAAACTTTCCGAATCTCGCGAATGAAACCAGCGTTCATGTACTAGAGGCTGAACGGTCTCCACCCAAGATTATACATTCCAAAAAAAATCACGACACCTGATAGTCAAATTGAGGAATTATAATTGTAGGTATAATCTCTTGAAAGCCGCCAGGGCAAAGAGGCTCCTTACTTACAGAGGGAAGCCCATCAGAATAACGTCAGACCTGTCCACAGAGACCTGGCAAGCCAGAAGAGGCTGGCAAGATATATTCAGGGCACTAAATGAGAAGAACATGCAGCCAAGAATACTTTATCCAGCAAGACTGACATTCAAAATGGATGGAGAGATAAAGAGTTTCCAAGACCGGCAAGGCTTAAAAGACTATGCAACCACCAAGCCGACACTGCAGGAAATATTAAGGGGGGTTCTATAAAAGAGGAAAAATCCCAAGAATAGCATTGAACAGAAATATAGAGACAGTCTACAGAAAGAAAGACTTCAAAGGTAACTCGATGTCAATAAAAACGTATCTATCAATAATCACTCTCAATGTGAATGGCCTAAATGCACCCATAAAACGGCACAGGGTTGCAGATTGGATAAAACGACAGGACCCATCCATATCCTGTCTACAAGAGACACATTTTGAACCTAAAGATACACGCAGACTGAAAGTGAAGGGGTGGAGAAGCATCTTTCATGCCAATGGGACTCAAAAGAAGGCTGGGGTAGCGATTCTCATATCAGATAAATTAGACTTCAAACTAAAGACTGTAGTCAGAGATACAGAAGGACACTACATAATCCTTAAAGGGACTATCCACCAAGATGATCTAACAATTGTAAATATCTATGCTCCCAATATGGGAGCAGCCAATTACTTAAGAAAACTGTTAATCAAGATAAAGAGTCATATTGATATGAATACACTAATCGTAGGAGATCTTAACACGCCTCTTTCAGAATTAGACAGATCATCGAAGCAGAAAATCAATAAAGAAACAAGAGCATTGAATGACACATTGGACCAGATGGACCTCATAGATATATACAGAAGATTCCACCCTAAAACAATAGAATACTCATTCTTCTCAAGTGCACATGGAACCTTCTCCAGAATAGACCACATACTGGGAAGCTAAAGACCACCTTGCTTAAGAATGCTTGGATCAACCAGGAGATCAAAGAAGAACTGAAACAATTCATGGAAACCAATGAGAATGAAGACACTTCGGTCCAAAACCTATGGGATACAGCAAAGGCGGTCCTAAGGGGAAAATATATAGCCATCCAAGCCTCGCTCAAAAAAATTGAAAAATCCAGAACACACCAGCTGTCTCTACACCTTAAAGAACTGGAGAATCAACAACAAATCAAACCAACTCCACACATAAGAAGGGAAATCATCAAGATTAGAGCTGAGATCAATGAGGGAGAAACCAGAGATACAGTAGAACGTATCAATGAAACTAGAAGCTGGTTTTTTGAAAGAATCAATAAGATCGATAAGCCACTGGCTACACTAATCCAAAAGAAAAGAGAGAAATCCCAAATTCATAAAATTATGAATGAAAGGGGAGAGATCACAACTAACACCAAGGAAGTAGAAACAATCATCAGAAGTTACTACGAACAGTTATATGCCAATAAGCTTAGCAACCTAGATGAAATGGATGCATTCCTGGAAAAATATAAACTACCAAAATTGAACCAGGAAGAAATTGACAACCTGAATAGACCGATATCTAATAACGAGATTGAATCATTGATCAAAAACCTCCCCCAAAACAAGAGCCCAGGACCTGATGGATTCCCTGGGGAATTCTACCAAACCTTCAAAGAAGAAATAACACCTATTCTCCTGAAGCTGTTTCAAAAAGATGAAGCAGAAGGAAAACTTCCAGACTCATTCTATGAAGCCAGCATTACCCTGATCCCCAAACCAGGCAAGGACCCTACCAAAAAGGAGAATTTCAGACCAATATCACTGATGAATATGGATGCTAAGATTCTCAACAAGATCCTAGCCAACAGGATCCAACAGCACATTAAAAAGATTATCCACCATGATCAGGTGGGATTCATCCCTGGGCTACAAGGATGGTTCAACACTCGCAAATCAATCAATGTGATAAAACAAATTAATATGAGAAGAGAGAAGAACCACATGGTCCTCTCAATTGATGCAGAAAAAGCATTTGACAAAATCCAGCATCCGTTCCTGATTAAAACGCTTCAAAGTATAGGGATAGAGGGAACATTCCTGAACCTCATCAAATCTATCTATGAAAGACCCACAGCAAATATCATCCTCAATGGGAAAACGTTCACAGTCTTCCCGTTGAGATCAGAAACAAGACAAGGATGCCCACTTTCACCACTCTTGTTCAACATAGTATTAGAAGTCCTAGCAACAGCAATCAGACAACAGAGAGAAATAAAAGGTATCCAAATTGGTAATGAAGAAGTCGAACTCTCTCTCTTTGCAGATGACATGATTCTTTATATGGAAAACCCAAAAGACTCCACCCCCAAACTACTAGAACTCATACAGCAATTCAGCAACGAGGCAGGATACAAAGTCAATGTGCAGAAATCAGTGGCTTTCTTATACACTAACAACGAAAATACAGAAAGGGAAATTAGAGAATCGATTCCATTTACTATAGCACCAAGAACCATAAGATACCTGGGAATAAACCTAACTAAAGAGGTAAAGGATCTGTACTTGAGGAACTACAGAACACTCATGAAAGAAATTGAAGAAGACACAAATAGATGGAAGACCATTCCATGCTCTTGGATCGGAAGAATAAACATTGTTAAAATGTCTATACTGCCTAGAGCAATCTATACTTTTAATGCCATTCCGATCAAAATTCCACCGGCATTCTTCAAAGAGCTGGAGCAAATAATCCTAAAATTTGTATGGAATCAGAAGAGACCCCGAATCACTAAGGAAATGTTGAAAAACAAAAATAAAGCTGGCGGCATCACCTTACCTGATTTCAAGCTTTATTACAAAGCTGTGATCACCAAGACAGCATGGTACTGGCATAAAAACAGACACATAGATCAGTGGAACAGAGTAGAGAGCCCAGATATGGACCCTCAACTCTATGGTCAATTAATCTTTGACAAAACAGGAAAAAATATACAGTGGAAAAAAGACAGTCTTTTCAATAAATGGTGCTGGGAAAACTGGACAGCTATATGTAGAAGAATGAAACTCGACCATTCTCTTACACCGTACACAAAGATCAACTCAAAATGGATAAAAGACCTCAACGTGAGACAGGAATCCATCAGAATCTTAGAGGAGAACATAGGCAGAAATCTCTTTGATATCAGCCACAGCAACTTCTTTCAAGATACGTCTCCAAAGGCAAAGGAAACAAAAGCGAAAATAAACTTCTGGGACTTCATCAAAATCAAAAACTTCTGCACAGCAAAGGAAACAGTCAAAAAAACAAAGAGGCAACCCACGGAATGGGAGAAGATATTTACAAATGACAGTACAGACAAAAGGTTGATATCCAGGATCTATAATGAACTCCTCAAACTCAACCCACACGAAACAGACAAACACATCAAAAAATGGGCAGAAGATATGAACAGACACTTCTCCAATCAAGAAATACAAATGGCTATCAGACACATGAAAAAATGCTCATCATCATTAGCCCTCAGGGAGATTCAAATTAAAACCACATTGAGATATCACCTTACACCAGTTAGAATGGCCAAAATTAACAAAACAGGAAACAACATGTGTTGGAGAGGATGTGGAGAAAGGGGAACCCTCTTCCACTGTTGGTGGGAATGCAAGTTGGTGCAGCCTCTTTGGAGAACAGTGTGGAGATTCCTCAAGAAATTAAAAATAGAGCTTCCCTATGACCCTGCAATTGCACTCCTGGGTATTTACCCGAAAGACACAGATGTCATGAAAAGAAGGGCCATCTGTACCCCAATGTTTATAGCAGCAATGGCCACAGTTGCCAAACTATGGAAAGAACCAAGATGCCCTTCAACGGATGAATGGATAAGGAAGATGTGGTCCATATACACTATGGAGTATTATGCCTCCATCAGAAAGGATGAATACCCAACTTTTGTAGCAACATGGACGGGACTGGAAGAGATTATGCTGAGTGAAATAAGTCAAGCAGAGAGAGTCAATTATCATATGGTTTCACTTATTTGTGGAGCATAACAAATAGCATGGAGGACAAGGGGCGTTAGAGAGGAGTAGGGAATTTGGGTAAATTGGAAGGGGAGGTGAACCATGAGAGACTATGGACTCTGCAAAACAATCTGAGGGGTTTGAAGTGGCGGGGGGGTGGGAGGTTGGGGTACCAGGTGTTGGGTATTATAGAGGGCACGGCTTGCATGGAGCACTGGGTGTGGTGAAAAAATAATGAATACTGTTTTTCTGAAAATAAATAAATTGAAAAAAAAATAATAACATATCACAGAGCATAAACAAATATTTTTGTACTTAGTTGAACAACTGAAACCACTACTTTAAACTTAGATATTTGACCTGAAAAAGTATCTAGAGGTTTGAGGAAAAAAATACATTAAGCGTATTATTGGAAATGCAACAATATACTTAGGAATAAGTTTATGCAACATTTCCTAATCAGTTGGACAGTCTTTAAGCATACACCAAGAAAAAACTATAGACAAACAAGTGGACATTGTTTTTGAATTCTGAAGAGAAATGTTGTTCTCCTAATCCCATTTATTTTAGCTCCAGGGAACACTGTCATAAGTATCAACAAATAAACAAATGGTTGGATATTCTATACTCCATAGAAAGATGACCTATATTTACATTACATGTAAATGTCCAAAATTCTGGCCTGTATCTTTCTTTCCTCCTGACTATAACAATTTCAAAGAATATCTGGTAAATCAAAGGCCTGTAGATTTTTAAAATCTTCAAATATTTAGCACTGACAGCTTGAGAACATTACATGTTTTTGCATTTTTCGTTATTAAATCATTTTTGTTTTAAAAATATTATCCTTTTCCCAGGGGAATTCTACCAAACATTTAAAGAAGAATTAATACCTATTCTCCTGAAACTGTTCCAAAAAATATAAATGGAAGGAAAACTTCCAAACTTATTTTATGAGGGCAGCATTACCTCGATCCCAAAACGAAAGACCCCACCAAAAAGGAGAATTACAGACCAATATCCTTGATGACCATGGATGCAAAAATTCTCACCAAAATAGTAGTCAATTGGATCCAACAGTCCATTAAAAGGATTATTCACCATAACCAAGTGGGATTTATTCCAGGGCTGCAAGGTTGGTTCAACATCTGCAAATCAATTAATGTGATACAATACATTAATAAAAGAAAGAACAAGAACTATATGATCCTTTCAATAGATGCTGAAAAAGCATTTGACAAAGTACAGCATTCCTCCTTGATCAAAACTCTTCACAGTGAAGGCATAGAGGGTACATTCCTCAATATCATCAAAGCCATCTGTGAAAAACCCAGAGTGAATATCATTCTCAATTGGGGAAAAACTGAGAGCTTTTCTGCTAAAATCAGGAACATGGCAGTGATGTCCACTATCACCACTGCATTCAACATAGTACTAGAAATCCTAGCCTCGGCAGTCAGACAACAAAAAGAAATGAAATCATCCAAATCAGCAAAGAAGAAGTCAAATTCTTACTCTTTGCAGATGATATAATACTTTATGTAGAAAACCCAAAAGACTCTACTCCAAAACTGCTAGAATTCATACAGGAATTCAGTAGTGTTGGGATATAAAATCAATGCACAGAAATCAATTGCATTTCTATTCACCAACAGCAAGACAGAAGAAAGAGAATTTCAGGAGTCAATCCCATTTATAACTGCACTCAAAACCATAAGATATCTAGGAATAAATCTAACCAAAGAGGCAAAGAATCTGTACTCAGAAAACTATAAAGCACTCATGAAAGAAATTGAAGAGGACACAAAGAAATGGAAAAGCCTATGCTTTTCCATAGAAATGGAAAAGCCATGCACATGGATAATAAGAATAAATATTGTGAAAATGTCTATGCTACCTAAAGCAATCTACACATTTAATGCAATCCCTATCAAAATACCATCAATTTTATTCAAAGAAATGGAACAAATAATCCAAAAATTTATATGGAACCAGGAAAAAAAAAAAAAAAAAAACCCAAACAGTCAGAAGAATGTTGAAAAAGAAAGCCAAGTTTGGTGGCATCACAATTCCAGATTTCATGCTCTATTACAAAGCTGTAATCATCAAGACAGTATGGTACTTGCACAAAAACAGACACATAGATCAATGGACAGAATAGAGAGCCAGAAATAGACCCTCAACTCTACGGTCAACTAATCTTTGATAAAGCAGAAAAGAATGCCCAATGAAAAAATATAAGTCTCTTAACAAATGGTGTTGGGAAAATTGGATAGTCATATGCAGAAGAATGAAACTGGACCATTTCCTGACACCACACATGAAAAAAGACTCAAAATGAATGAAAGACTGCAATATGAGACAGGAATCCATCAAAATCCTTGAGGAGAACACAGGCAGCAACCT
The DNA here is from genome assembly GCF_020171115.1 of Neogale vison. Lineage (NCBI taxonomy): Eukaryota > Metazoa > Chordata > Mammalia > Carnivora > Mustelidae > Neogale > Neogale vison. Next base: position 83,942,762 of record NC_058101.1, on the reverse strand, counting down.
CTTTGACCTCAGCTGCAGCAAATTCTTCCTAGGTACATCGCCAAAGGCAAGGGAAGCAAGGGCAAAAATGAACAATTGGGACTTCATCAAGATCAAAAGCTTTTGCACAGCAAAGGAAACAGCAAACCAAAAGACAACTGACAGAATGGGAGAAGATATTAGCAAATGATTTATCAGATAAAGGGCTAGTATCCAAAATCTATAAAGAACTTATCAAACTCAACACCCAAAGAACAAATAATCCATTCAAGAAATGGGCAGAGGACATGAACAGACATTTTTGCAAAGAAGACATCCAGATGGCCAATAAACACATGAAAAAATTCTGCACATCACTCAGCATCAGGGAAATACAAATCAAAACAACACTGAGATGTCACCTCATGCCAGTCAGAATGGGTAAAATTAACAAGTCAGGAATCGACAGATGTTGGTGAGGATGTAGGAATCCTCCTACACTGTTGATGGGAATGCAAGCTGGTGCAGCCACTCTGGAAAACAGTATGGAGGTTCCTCAAAAAGTTGAAAATAGAGCTACCCTGCGACCCAGCAATCTCACTACTGGGTATTTACCCTAAAGATATGAATATAGTGATCCAAAGGGGCACATGCACCTGAATGTTTATAGCAGCAATGTCCACAATAGCCAAACTATGGAAAGAACCTGGATGCCTATCAACAGATGAGTGGATAAAGAACACATGGCATGCGTGCATGCGTGCACACACACATACATTGGAATACTATGCAGTCATCAAAATAAATGAAATCTTGCCATTTACAATGAAGTGGATGGAACTAGATGGCATTATGCTGAGCGAAATAAGTCAATCAGAGAAAGACAATTATCATATGATCTCCCTGATATGAGGAGTTTGAAAGGTAGAATGGGGGGGATTGGGAGGTAGGAAAGGAAAAAATGAAAAAAGACAGAATCAGGAGGGAGACAAACCATAAGAGACTCTTAACCTTACAAAATAAATGAGGGTTGCTGGGAGAAGCGGGGAGCATGGAGAGGGTGGTTGGGTTACAGACATTGGGGAGGGTATGCGATATGGTGAGTGCTGTGAAGTGTGTAAGCTTGACAATTCACAGACCTATACCCCTGGGGCAAATAGTACATTATATGTTAATAAAAATAATAAAAATTTATCTTTTATATAGTTATTATTTCAAAAGTATATTTTCCATGATTATGCACTAAGCAAATGGAAAGCTCCAAAATTTTCTTTATTCATTTTATAAAAACTACATATTGTTACCTAGGACACAATAAAGAGTTATTAGAGTTACATTTAACTTTAAAGTTTGATGTGGGCTGGGGCTCCTGGGTGGCTCAGTGGGTTAGAGCCTCTGCCTTTGGCTCAGGTCATGATCTCAGGGTCCTGTGATTCAGCCCCGCATCAGGCTCTCTGCCCAGCAAGGAGCCTGCTTCCCCCCCTTCTCTCTGCCTGCCTCTCTGCCTACTTGTGATCTCTCTGTCAAATAAATGAATAAAATCTTTAAAAAAAGTTTGATGTGGGCTTATTTAAATGAAGTCAATGGATGCTTAAATAAAGCTCCAAGGTGTACAACTGACTTTGTTTCCTTGACTCATCAATAACATAAAGCATAAGTCATATCCACATGACATAAAATCAATAGGCTGGTAAAAAAAATTAAGGAATTTGGTTTCATTTCAGGTTTTTTTGTCCACCAAGAATCAAATATATTTATCTTTTTCTTTTTTCATCTATGCTTTGAATCGTGTCATGAAGTTAGAATCTATTTGGCTGTACTAGCTACTGTAGAACACTAAATCCATTCACATTTAACATTTTTCAAAATAGCCATAATATTATTAGGTCACTAAGTCTTAAAAATTCCAATCTCCTAAGAGAAGGTGACAAGGCAAGAGAAAACATTTCTTACATCCTAGCCCGAAGAGACACAGTAATATATGAAAGGTCCCCTTACAGTAGTGGTCTCATACATATGCCATGCTAGTAATGGGCTTCTAAAAAAAATCTACAGATGTCTAGTGCCAAGATGCAGCTCACCAGAGTGTATTTCCTAGACATGAGCTCCTCAGGAGACTCTGTAGAAAAAGGAGTTCTATAGTTGAAGATCTCTGGACAACAGTGCCTACAATACACACCACCCTTTTAAAGTTATAAGATGCACATAAGAGTCAAAATTCTATTATAAAAATAGCAACACTTAAAATCCTTACCTGGCTAACTCAACATTTTTAAAAAGCGATTTGACTATGAGGATTGCTATAGACTGAAGACTTCTGTCCCCACAAAATTCATAGGTTCGATTCCTATTTCTCAGTGTGATGGTATTAGGAAGTATGGTCTTTGGAAAGTAATTCAGTTTAGATGAAGTCATGAGGGTGGGCCCCCCATGTGATGGGATGAGTGCCACTAAGAGAAGAGGAAAAGACACCAAGGCTTCTACTCTCCACTATGTGAGGTGTGCCAGAAGCCAATAGTGTGCAAGCCACTCAAAGGGCCTTCACAAAAATGAACTCAACCATACCGGCACCCTGATCTCAGACTTACCAGCCTGCAGAACTTTGATAAATAAATGTCTGTTGTTTAAGTTACCCAGTCTATGGTATTTTACTGTAGCAGCCCATGTGGTCTAAGACAGGGCTTTTATTTCTTTTTTCATATTATGTCTATTATATAGTTACAGAGAGCACACATTGGCAACACTGATATAGGCTAACAGAAGGTTTCATACAGGAGAGGGGAATGAATATGTTCATTTTGGAAATTCATCACTTCAACTGTATTTGTAGAGAACAGATGGGAGGGAGGAAATCTCAGAGGTTATGAAAGTAGACACACCGATACAACAGATGAAGGAGAAGTGATGACTCCAGCTTCCTGGGTTGAACACGTCAGTAGGTGACAGTTGTCACTGACTGAGATGGAAAGGACTGGAAGAGGAAAGAGTTGTAGGGAAGATCAATCCACAGCACCAAATAATTAGTCTATACTCCATGTGTATATATTTCTTAAGCAACAATACCAAATCCATCTCATCATTTTACTTATCTTGGGGCATTTTGTTATTGTTATTATAGATAGATAGATAGATAGATAGATATAGATATATATTTATACACACACATACATATATGTATATGTGTATATACACACACACACACATTTTATTTAACATATATTATTTGTTTCAGGGGAACGGGTCTGTGGTTTAACATTCTTACACAATTCACAGTGCTCACTATAGCACATACCCTCCCCAGTGTCTATCACCAAGCCACACCAACCCTCCCAACACCCTCCTCTCCAGCAACCCTCAGTTTGTTTCCTGAGACTTAGAGTCTCTTATGGTTTGTCTCCCTCTCTGGTTCATCTTGTTTCATTTTTCCCTCCCTTCCCCTATGACCTTTTGTCTTGTTTCTCACATTCCTCATATCAGTGAGATCATATGATAATTGTCTTTCTCTGATTGACTTATTTTGCTTAGCATAATACCCTCTAGCTCCATCCATTCATTGCAAATGGCAAGATTTCTTTTTTTTGATGACTGCATATTATTCCATTGCATATATACACCAGATCTTCTTTATTCATTCATCTGTTGATGGACATCTAGGTTCTTTCCCTAGTTTGGCTATCGTGGACACTGCTGCCATAAAGATTGAGGTGCATGTGCCCCTTCAGATCACTACCTTTGTATCTTTGGGATAAATGCCCAGTAGTGCAATTTCTGGGTTGCAGGGTAGCTCTTTTTTCAACTTTTTGAGGAACCTCCATACTGTTTCCCAGAGTGGCTGCACCACCTTGCATTCCCATCAACAGTATAGGGGGGCTTGGGGATATTTTTAAAAAATATAAAGTCCCAAGACCTATATACATAGATTTTGTTTCTGTATATATGAAACAGAGTCAGAGAATTTATATTCCTATACAACTTCTCAAGTACTTCTGATGATCAAACTGGCTTGACGGTCACAGCTACATTTTTTTTGCCTAGTCAGATCTCTTGCACTTAGCAAGTGCTTAATTAACATTAATTACAAGAAGGATCTTATAACGCAGTGAAGAATAGGATTAGAATCTTGAGTTTTGGGAACTGGGAAGTAGTGAAACTATACAGAGATGAGGAAATGAGTATAGTCAGTTAGGATTCCCAAAGCCTAAAACCTGTTCAAACTGTGATTGGACTGATCTTCATTTACTTCGTTTATAAAATGACCTATAATGACCATTCTGTCTCCAAAATTCGTGTTTTCAAAGATATCAGATGGTGAGTGTCTGCAATGGGTAATTAGAAGGGCAATGATGTCTTATTTTATCAATTCAGACAGAACATGAAAGACTTAGTCTTTAGTATAGGAAGAATAATGTTGAAGGGCCAAAACTACTAAGATGCATTCTACAGAGCACTGATATATGGAGTTCAAGAGATTGCCCATGCAAGAGTGTTTTACTTGTTCTTGTTACCATTCTATTCCAAATGATCCACCATCACTGAAAAAAACAATTTTTACAGCAAAAGTTTGTACCTTTTATGAAAGAAGTAGTTTTTTGATCTGTTTGCTGGATCTACACTGAAAACCACTTTTCCTACTTGGAAACCACCTGAGTAATTTATGAGCCCAGCTCCTGTGACTTTCAAGTTTCTGTGAAGAGTATCAAAGGGAAACAGAGAAAGAGATGATGATTGCAGTTTTAGAGCACACTTTCTACAAGAAAGACAAGGAAGGTCATACTGAAGGTCATACTGAAGGCCATGACTGTATGTTCACATTATCACCATAGACCTGCCTCAAACAGAAATTAACTTTCAAGTTTTCTTTCTTCATTCAATACTTTGTGTATAATAAGTAAGTATAATACTTACGATATCAACAATACTAGATTAGTGTCTTTTACATCGTCCTTCAATTATACCAATACCCTACCCTCTAAAAATCTATGAACCTTCCAAACAGAACAAAAAAATCCACTGAGTCACAAGGATATGGTATATTATTCACCACTCCATTTTCATTTCTGTTTTCAAAGCACTGATTCTTTCTTCCTTCCTAATTTGTTTTGGATAAGCCTTGCTCAAGCTTGTTCTCCCTCCTGTAGAATGGAAATATTTACAGCAATGTATCTAGTCACCACAAAAAAATTTAGTTGTCTCATGAAATCCATTATAATGGGATTTTTACCTGCTCTTGATTATTCCAGTCGCCTCCCTCACTTTCCAAAACTTTTTTTTTTCACCAACAGTCTGATGAATCCAACATGAGGTGCCTGCTACACAGCTGTGTAATGATTTATGCATAACAATATATCTCATTTGGCTCTTTCTGGTGAAATTTTTTTCTCTTACTTCTAATATCAGAGCAGACCATATCCCAGATCCTCCTTCTACCAGTACATTTCTAATATTCACAAAATTAAAATTTGTCATACTTCCAAATTGGCTTACCCACTCCTAATTATTTAAAAATACTCTGTTCTTTGAAACATGACATTTTACTGAATTATGAACCTTACCAAACAGATGCTAACAAAACGTCTGATATTAAAATACAAATTTTTCAATACTGGATTATGATCTTCTGGGCAACAAATTTATAAGGATCATCTGGTTGCAAAATGTGATTTTAGGATTGGAACATTGCAAGTATTTAGCATATTTTTCGGTATATGCACTATAAAAATCAACATCAAGAGGGTTCTCAGGACTTCAGGATGTGGTGAATGTCAGAAAATCAATGAGGACTATACAGTGTCTGAAAACTTACCCTAAAAAATAACCAAATTGCTCCTGATAATAAAAGTGACACTGTGGAAGAAATAGTTTTGAATTAGTACTCATTATTACAACCCACTACTGGCACATACAACCCATCAGGCACATTCACCATGGCTCTTTAATTCCTAAAGTCTTACAAATCACTCAAACTGTTACAGCTGCCCCAGTTTCTATTCTCTTTCCCATGTAGTGTTGCAGCTTACAGGTGTCAATTCCTTCTGATTCCTTTATTAAATACACTTTCACATACCTTATAAAGGGTTATCTCGTGAAATTTGATACCACTCAGTTAACTTTAACATTATAACTGAAAGAAATGGAATCCATTTGGGCATTTCAAAAATACAAAATAAATGGACAAGAGTGTTTTTCAAGTCCCTGGGGTGAGGATGAGGGGCTGTCTGGTGGAGAGGAGCACAACGAAAACCAGTTTGTAATAAGAAGCGAGTAGTAATCCTAATAAAAATGCATTTGGGTCATAAAGCCATGATAAACTTTACAAGACAAGCCAAAGGGTCACTATTCATACCTATTTTCTGTTATTGCTTTCTTTAAATAAAATCACATTATTACTGTTGGTGAAAAGCCAATTCAGTGAAACATCACAGAAAATCCAGAGTGAATGCCACTTATAATTCTGTGAAAGAAAGGAAGCTGGTTCAAGTATGTTAAAAGTTATACACAGTTCTACCAGCTTCTTAAACAAAAAAATTGTTCAAAGAAAAAAAAATAGGAAGGAAAGAAAAGACAAATCTAGCTATCAAATCTTCTGTGACATACACAGACATCTTGATATCCATCCACAATGCTGGGTTCATACTTGATCTTCTGCAGTGGTAAACAGCTCTAAACCTCAGCTTTCTTTGCCATAAAATGGCCAACATTCCGAAAATAATACCTTCATCTTATTTATAAATTGCATACATCTGACCAAACTTTTCATGTAGCAAACTAAGAAGTCTCTAAAATGCGAAAAAAAAGAATATTCATTATCTTTTTTCTTTGCTGAGAAAAAAAAGTATCCACTCCTGCAATATACATATAATTTTCATATAGTAAAAGTAACAAAATTATAAAAATAAACCAGCCAAATACAGGATTATTGCTTTTATGGTCTATTTTTAATACCAAAAAAATGTAGTTTTATATTCTAGCTGGCACTGACTACACACGCAGTCCCTAAACCAAACATGTAATGTGTCATTTGAAAATGCATTTGTTGACAAGTTATGTCTTTTTAAAATTATAGGCATACCTCATTTTATTGCACTTTGTTTTACTGCACTTCACAGAGACTGCTTGTTATGAATTGAAGGTTTGTGGAAAAGCTGTGTAGAGCAAATCTTTTGGTGCCATTTCCCCAATAGCAATTGCTTACTTCATATCTCTATGTCACATTTTGGTTATTCTTGCAATACTTCAAACTTGCTTATTATTATTGTGTCATGGTGATCTGTGATCAGCGCTTATAACTCGCTAAAAGCTCAGATATGGTTAGCAATTTTTAGCAACAAAACATTTTTTTAAATTGAGGTATGTATATTTTCTTTTGAAGACAATGCTTTGCACACTTAACGGATTACATTACAGTATAAACAAGACTTTTATATGCATCAGGAAACCAAAAAATTCATTGGACTCACTTTACTGTAGTATTCATTTTATTACAGTAATTTGGAACCAAACCTGCACTATCTGAGGTAAAAAAGTATACAATACTTAGTAAATGGGAAAATAACAAGTTTTGCCTATGAATAATATAAACTTTATATTAAAACATTTAATAGTATATGATCTAAAATAATTTTTCCTTGTCACAGGCACTTACACATTATTACTAACATTTTAAAGCAGAGTTTGTCAGACATTGCCATTGTGAAAGTGTTTTCCAGCCTGTCTTCACAATCACCAGTAGATACTGCTTTTGATAGTTTTTCATGAAGTATTTCAATCAAAGAATTTGACTACTGAGCTCATAAACCATATTAACTATCTCCAACAAATGGAAAGCAAAAAAGAGTTGTCTTCAGTTTGCTGCATCTATGGAAAACACCACTAGTTGAATGATTCTCCAGCCCCTAATGGTCCCTTTCATACACTGTTAACATTCAGATGTTTCTTAGAACCTAGATCTCTAGGATTTGGCCTTAGGATACAGACATTTTATCAAAAGTCATATGAAGGAAATAGCAATCAGACCAACTATGTTCTAAAATTGTTTTAAGAAGCAAATACATAGGGACACCTGGGTGGCTCAGTGGGTTAAGCCTCTGCCTTCAGCTCAGGTCACGATATCAGGGACCTGGGATTGAGGTCCTCATTGGACTCTCTGCACAGCAGGGAGCCTGCCTCCCACTGCCTCTCTGCCTACTTGTGACCTCTCTCTCTGTGTCGAATAAATAAATAAATAAATTTTTAAAAGGAAATACATAGATTATATAAATAGCAAGTAGAAAAGTTTAGATTCTGAGGAAGTGTTTGTTTGTTTTTTTTTATGTAATAATCTAAGGTTAAAAAAGTTATCAAGATCAAGAAAACCCAACCTGTTATATCAGTCTTTATTGTGAAGGCAATACCACCCTGATCAGGGGCATTGTTAATGGAAATTTTTATTTTATTTTATTTTATTTATTTTATTTAATTTTTTTAAAGATTTATTTGACAGAGAGAGACATAGAGAGAGAGGGAACACAACAGGGGGAGTGAGAGAGGAAGGAACAGGCCTCCCGCCCAGCTGGGATCTCGATATGGGGCTCAGTCCCAGGACCCTGGAATCATGACCTGAGCTGAAGGCAGAGGTTTAACTGACTGAGACAAATAGGCACCCCACTTTTGGAAATATTTTAATTACCAGCCTCACTTTTCCAATCCATAAACCTATAGCACACATCTCCACAAATCTCAGCATATTTCTGTTAGTTCATCTAGAATAATGTGAAAGACTTAATAAAAATGCAATAAATATTTGCTGAGTGAAAAAAAAAAGAATAAACACAATGAATGAAATTCTGACATTCATACTGTTCTTCAGGAGTCACTTGAGAACAGCTAATATTTCCAGTGCAAAGACCTAGATTTAAGGCAAGAATTTTATGGCTTTAGAAACCACTCTCCATGACAACAACACTGCTCTGAACACTGCCTCTCCTATCATACTTCTAGTAGAGAATCACTATCTCGGGCTTGGTGAGCCTGCCACTTCCACCTTGACATAGGGAGACAATGTCATAGGAATTTTTCCTGGCTCCTGAGTCTTGTCAGCATTCTAGGAGCGTCCAGCCCTGTCTGTAGGCTATCTCTTATCTCATTTAATAATACCTATTATTTATTGAGCAACTTACCCAAATCGAGGACTGTCATAGTATATTCCACACAGATATAGTCATTATTACCTCTTACAACAGAAAATAAAAACAAAAACAAAAACAAAAAAACTGACCTCAAAGTGATTGAGCAATATGGTGCAAGGTCAAAGAATTATTAGTAAACAGTGTAACAAGGTTTCAGACTCAAGTCTCTTTTACTTCAAAGCTGGGTTTATCCGACTGATGTCATGTTGCATTTTATTTATTTCCTAATTAAATGATGTACAAATGCAAAGAAGAATGTTTTGACGTCCAAAATATAGTACATATGGAGATGTGTCTGTATAGTTACTAAGTATCAAAAGACAAATGGAGGACGCCTGGGTGGGTGGCTCAGTTGGTTGGACGACTGCCTTCGGCTCAGGGCGTGATCCTGGAGTCCCGGGATCGAGTCCCACATCAGGCTCCCAGCTCCATGGGGAGTCTGCTTCGCTCTCTGACCTTCTCCTCGCTCATGCTCTCTCTCACACTCTCTCTCTCTCTCAAATAAATAAATAAAATCTTTAAAAAAAAAAAAAAAAAGACAAATGGAAAACAATTTTGAATTATATTAACAATCCAATATTATAACTATATACACAAACATATATAGAAAAATACTGTGATGCTCAATTTGTGCCAGTCTGGCTAGAGTCCCCAGCTATTCGATAAATGTTAATCCAGGCATTGTTGTTATGAAGGTATCTGGTAGATGTGATTAAAATCCATAATCAGTCGTTATAAGTGAGGAGATTATCCTAGACAATCTAGCTGGGCCTCATTCAACCAGTTGCAAAGCCTCTGGAGCAGAGCTGAGGATTCCACAAAGAGGAAGCTCTTTCACATATGGACCGCAGCTTACCCTCCCCGACAGCTTTTAGGATTCCAGATTTGCCTAGCCAGTACTCATGTACTAAGCCAATTCTCTTAAATAAGCCTCCCACTGGTTCTGTTTCTCTGGTTGAACCCTACCTAACTGATACCTACATCTTCCCAAATACCTATTTGTAGGCATGATTCTTAATCTTGCTCTTGTAGTACTTTAGTCAAAATTACCAATAGCACTATGGCAAAGATGAGGCAGGAGGTTATCAAACCTAATTCTTTTTCCTCTTAGACACACAGATAAACAGTATCACCCAGCAACCTCTGCAGTTAGATGAGGCCACCTGGCTGAGTTCTGGCCAACAGAATTTTTTTTTTTAAAGATTTTATTTATTTATTTGAGAGACAGAGATCACAAGTAGGCAGAGAGGCAGGCAGAAAGAGAGGGGGAAGCAGGCTCCCCACTGAGCAGAGAACCCGATGCGGGGCTTGATCCCAGGACACTGGGATCATGACCAGAGCCAAAGGCAGAGGCCTCAACCCACTGAGCCACCAAGGCACCCCCAACAGAATTTGAGTAGAAGTAGTAACTATTATTTCCAGGTTTTGCCCACACAACCTAACATCTGCAATCTCCCATGCTCTTTCTCCTTCTGTGGCAAATTTAGAAGCCAGGTGTAGAAGATTAGGAAGCCAACATATAGGGGTAAACTGGGTTACTGAATCAATGCTTTGACAAAATCTGCCTGCCACTCGGATATATCTACTTAACACTTTTCATTAGCAAGAATTAAACTTCCATTCTGTTAAGTAACTGAAATTATTGTGCTTATATTTTACACAAGTTCTGCTACTATTTAAAAAAGTGGAAAGACAACCCAGACACAGCGAGCACAAACACTTCCCATTTTTTCCAGAATATAAGTATTCCCGTTTATTACCATCAAAGCCTTGGAATATCTATCACTACTGTAACTTCTCTTGCCTGAACCACACAGAGGAAAATTCATTGATCTATCTCATTAAATACTAAAAATGCCAGTAATTCCCAAAAAATCAAAACACTCTGAAACGTAACTGAGACCAGGAATATTCGAATCATCTGGATCATAGAATTATTCCTAAGGCATTTTTGCATTAAAGTGAAGCTTATGTCATAAAAAGCTAAGAGAAAAAATGCAGCACATACTTCACGTAAATAATTTACAATGCTAAGTGTGTCTGCTTACTGTCCTTATGAATTTCAACTTAGAAACCAACCTATTGTGCCTTCTAAAGGGATTAGTGATTTGCTACTGGTAAAGAAAATAATACATTATGTGAAATTTGAATAAAGAAAAATGCACTTCATGGAGAATTTAAAGCTATTCTTATCTCTGGCCTACCCTGTATGTGTTTTCTCAGGATATTGATGTTATTTCTGCTGTGGCCCTGCCACCTTGTGTTCTCTCTTCCTTAGCACACAAGTAATTGTAGCTTTTTTTTTTTTTTTTTAAGTACAATGAGACATGTTATAAGAGCTCATGTGTCAAGGATTTCAGATATTTTACTTTAATAAAAAGAAAACTCAAAATCACCTCTTGCCTTTGGCTGCAACTCTGTATGCACAAAGAACTGGAAATTTAATGCAAGTGTCAAGACGCACATAATCCTGTTATTGAGGGGGAAAAAATTAGAGATGAAACGATCCAGATTTGCTGTGCATATTGGTCACATTTTTCAGATAATTCCTGAACTCTCTACTTTTACTGGCTCCCATTGTTTTACTGTGTAGTCTTTTATAAAGTGCCTAGAAACTCAGGAGATAAGTTAACTCAACACTCTTAAGATCTCTGACTCCAGACAATGTACTTTGGTAGAAAGCCAGGCTTTAAGTCCTTGGGGGAGACTTTTGGGATAAAATGATACAAGAGGAGACAGAAAAAAAAGTGGGTTATAATCACTCATACAAAAAAAAAAAAAAGAGAGAGAGAGAGATGAGGAAGAATATTGGCTCTGATTAAAAAAAGGTGGATTTAATCAAGTGTATTCATAACTATGGTGAGGAAAAATAAACTCAATTAGAGAGAATACAATTGGTCTGTAGATGACAAGTGTTGATGTGAAGAAAATATTCCTAAATATATATCATTGCTTAATAAGTAGTATACTGAAAAACTGATAAAAAAAAGAGATTCTATCAGACAGTGTTTTATAACTACCTATTAGAGACAAATTCCAAAAATACAAATGTAGCTATAAAAAAGATCAATTGATTTTTAAGTATATAATTGATGTTGGAAGAGTCAGTGTTCACTGATCTAAAACATATCCATATCCACATATAACTCTAACATAACTATAAACCTTATAGCAAATACAAATACTTTAACTGTCACGTACAATTTAATCTCAGTAAAATAAACATATTAACTCTGAAGAAATTTATCTCTCTACAGAAGAATCTGTAAACTAGCTAAATGCCAAACTTAGATTAAAAACATATTTTTGTACCTTGCTCTTAAACCAGAGTAAATACGTTTCTCACAATCCATCAGTATTTAATTAACATATAACTGTCCTATTAAACCTAAATTAAACCCTTATTAGAAAGACAGTTTAAAGTGCATCTGCAGCTTCTTTTTATGTAAATTATAACTATTCACAAAGACCAAAACAAATCTCAAATGCAAACTATCTGAAGTGATTATATAGTTTGATTTAGGAGAATGGAAACTTGGAAACCAAAAGAAAGCAAAATGTGGAGGGAAGGAGTTGACATGCATCAGTAATTTCTTTTTTTTCCTTTAATTTTTTTTCTTTAAATTTACACTTCTGCCATGAATTCAACTGGATTCATTCAGATATCCAAATAGAATTTGGGATCTAAAATTGTTTATATGATTTCCTCCTGCCTAGCAACCCAACTGCTTTTGACTGCCTTCCAGAAAATGTGCCATTTTTCCTTCTGTTTATTTCCCCAGTATATCAGCATTCATCTGTTTGAGTCTGCTTTAATGGAAGTCTTTCAGTATGCCATGCAACGTTCTGCTGGGGTAAGGAAGGTTTCTGATTAACAATCATGTGTAGCAGACCAAAGCTGAGGGTTTGCAGGGAGAACCAAACGTTAGGACAGTCTGGGAGCCCTGAGAATGTTTATACTATTTTTTGTGTTAGGAAATGTGTGCAGGAAGGAAAGTCCCCAATAAAGTTTGTTTGGAATTAGTTGTAACCTCCTGGTTTGAGGATATTGCACGATTTGAGGATGACATCAGGTGGGAATAAAAGACAGATATAAGACCAAGAATGTGTTTTACTTTCTTTTTAGGCAGCCAAGAATAACTTGCTTTGCATGATCATGGAACCACTTCAGTAAAATGTTTAAATCTCAGGATTTTATGCATAATAAACCTACAGGAACATTTAAGCCCTGAACAACCTTCTTTTCTTAATCGAACCACATAAATCACATAAATCACTATTCTACAAAGCATAGATTATGTGTACCTGAAAAATATTTTCAAAGAAGTATTAACAGGTCTAACATATTACATAGTATTTATCCTTTTAAATGAATTTGGTAAGAAATAACGTGGGTATTAGAAACCCTCGTGTAACATCAGAACTCTGTATTATAGACATCACCCATACAACAAACAAAACTGAAGGGCTTACGCAGTATCTAATACTATTGTTGGAAATGACTTTAAAACAGTAAAGTATCTGATACTATTGTTAGAAATGGCTTTAGAACAGTAAAGCAACAAAAAATTAATAAGAATTAACATACTATTTTCAAACTAATTAATTCATTGTTCATAAGGCCACCACTAGCGAATGGAACCAATTGTTTAACCAGTGCAATGTGACACAGATGATTAAGATGGTCCTACAACAGTAAAATTTGTATTTCTATGTACTCATTACTCACAGGATCTCATTTATCTCAAAGAAATTTATCAGGCCAACATGTACTATGAGAATTAGAATTCTAAGTTGAAGACAATTCCTACTTCCCAAAGTAAAACCAAAGTAAGCCGAAGTGTGATTTGAAATATATCACAGATTTCTTTCCATCATATAGGCCAAGCCCACTACACACAGAATATGAGAATATCAAAGTACCTAAAATTTCCCAAACCCATGCCTCCTGAATGACAAGGCACTATTTGGAAGAAGGTTATACCTTACACATCCAGTCAAACATTGAAAAATGGAATAAATGAGATGAGGAAAGAAGAGGTCAAACACAGTAATTTCGTCCTTAAGTACCCACACTAGAATTCCAAGAGACTGCAGACAGACTGAGATTGCCTTGGATGAGGAAGTAATGAAAGAACAAAGGAAACTATGGGAAGGACAAAGGTGGCCCAATGAAAGCTTCCTCTCTGCTAAAATTGGATAGGCCCATCCTATTCTAGAACAACCTAGTTTTAGGTTATTTTCCACTTCTAACATTACTCTTTGAATTATTTTTTCTAAAATGCCTCAACCTCGCCCTGTCTCCTTTATGAATTTGAAGGAAAGAATAGGTGTCAAAGCATTTTCAGTTACTTAGAATGAAGACTCTCAATAACGAGCATTATTTTGGGTATTGCTATTATAATTCTACTAATTTTTTAATATTATTTTGAATCTATTCATTTAACTGGGAATCACAGTGAAAAATGCGGCATCACTTGGATAGCATCTTCCTGCTTAAGTTAATCTTTATAACTTTTAAAATCAATATAAGTTTTTTTTTTTTTTAAATCAATATAAGTTTTTAAGAAGGTCATATCTTTAAGCCAACCATAATATCATGGCTGGAAAGTCACAGACTAAGCCCGATTTGTTTTCTTTTCTTTTTAATACTTGAAAGCCAATTTATTAATAAAAATACAACTGTTAGATACTCCAGTTAGCCAACCTAGTACATTCTCCCTTCTCCCTGTAGTTTTGAAACTAAACCTGATTTCTGAAGCTCCATGCTTAGCCCCTGAAGGTGACACCCATAAATAATTCTCCAACACAGACTTCTAAACTTACTCTATGTTTTGGAGCCATCATACTTCCCCTAGCAAATATTTGTGTTTGTATCCCCATTGTTCCCATAACCCTTGACTATAAAAACACAAAAATGCAAGAAAAACAGCAGTCCAAATGACCACACATGGGCCAAACTGAACTGCAGGGTAGTCAACCCTCCATTCACACAGCCCCAATTGCCCACTATGCAATTGTAGGAAACAGGACAAAGATTCAGATTGTATTCATCCACTTCACTCTAATTTTATTCCTGAAAATAGATGGGAGCCTAGAGTAGAACATTTGTGTCACTTATTATTCAAGCACACTCACAATTTCTCCTTTATTCTTTTTTCACTTTACATATTTGGTTTCTTAAAAGTGGCAATAGAAAACCTCTACAACTAGGGCGCCTGGGTGGCTCAGTTGTCTAGCATCTGCCTTCACCTTGGGGTCCTGGGATCAAGCCCCACATCTGGCTCCCTGCTCAGCAGGAAGCCTGCTTCTCCCTCTCCTACTCCCCCTGCTTGTGTTCCCTCTTTCGTTGTATCACTCTCTATTAAATAAATAAAATCTTAAAAATAAAAAAAAAGAAAAGAAAACCTTTGCAACTAAAGACAGAGTTCTTTAAAATTTGTATGCCTGCTATGGTGAGTGCTGTGAAGTGTATAGACCTGGCAATTCACAGACATGTACCCCTGGGGCTAATAATACGTTATATGTTAATAAAAAATAAAAAAAAAATTAAAAACTTGGATGCCCCTTCGATAAAATTTTTACTACCTACTTAAGAGCAGCTGCAGTAACTCCCAACAAAAGCAGAGACCAACACCAACTCTTGAGTGCAGTGTTGTTGTTGTTTTTTAACAATTTATTTATTTATTTTAGATGGGGGGAGGGGCAGAGGGAGAGAGAAACTGAAGCAGACTCCACACTGAGTGCAGAGCCCTATCTGGGGTTCAGTCTCACAACCCTGAGATAAGGACCTGAGCCAAAACCAGGAGTCAGAGGCTTAACCAACTGTGCCACCCAGGCAACTAAAGTTTTTCATGATTTTCTTAATTATTTATTATCAAGTTGAGATGTTCATTGTTACTCTTTTTAGATTAAAAGTCTTTATTATGCCTGTAGACAAATATCCTGGTTCTTTATCCATGAGATATGAATTAGAGATATGTAAAAACAAGTGGAGAGAGTCTAAGCTAAACAGACATTAAAGCTTTCTTAGTTTTTACTTTTAAAAAAGATAAGAAATGGTTGGACTCTGAGGATTGCAAAAAAGGGGAAATATGAGGGTAGAATGGAAAAGAGACAGTTCAGAAAGAAATGTTGAAAGACTTCACACAGAAGTGGTAAAATAGTTTTTAAAAAAAAAGAATTTTCTCCCATTCTCATTTGTCTCATGCACTGTATCTAGAACACTCATATTAAATAATTCTATTCCAAATACAAAATGTGGAAT
The DNA here is from genome assembly GCF_020171115.1 of Neogale vison. Classification (NCBI taxonomy): domain Eukaryota; kingdom Metazoa; phylum Chordata; class Mammalia; order Carnivora; family Mustelidae; genus Neogale; species Neogale vison. The sequence goes on along the minus strand of NC_058101.1, from coordinate 83,926,373 downwards.
CTGCCATTTAGACATAGTTCATACTCTATTTTCTTGAATCATTGTCTTTTAATCCTGGAAAAATAACTATTCAATTGGAGAAAGTATAATGAGGAAAACATTTATTTAAAATGTGTATTTTATTGTCTCTCTTTTGTGTTAAGCCCTGAAACTTGCACTTGTTTATATTATAGGGCTTATTATATCAAATTCAATTTATTTATTTATATGGCTGAGCCCAACTAAATTTTGAGCTTTTTTTTTTTTAAAGATTTTGTTTATTTATTTGACAGAGAGAAAAAGATCACAAGTAGGCAGAGCAGCAGGCAGAGAGAGAGAGGGAGAAGCAGGCTCCCTACTGAGCAGAGAGCCCATGCAAGGCTCGATCCCAGAACACTGGGACCAAGACATGAGCTGAAGGCAGCAGCTTAACCCTCTGAGTTATGCAGGTGCCCCTAAATTTTGAGCTTTAAGTGACACGTATCTTGTCACATTAATCTTTATACCTTCTAACCAAAAAGTCAGTGTTATTATAAGTGAGTTTAAAACACGTTACCCTTATGTAAGCATAACTTTGATTTCAGGAGGAGTGGGGAGGGGTGGGGAGGGAAAGAGAAGGGAGAGGAGATGAAAGAAAGAAACTAGTTCACAAGATTACATCCAAGAATGTCATATAATATTATTTTATTTTAAAAGAACTTTCTTCTAATATTTAAACGATATATAAGAAAAAAAATTCAATGTGATTGAAAGGCATTTGGCTTATCCTTTGAGAATCATAGTGAAAATTTTCTAGCTTCTTCAGCTTCTATGTCAGCTGTGCTCAGTTAGGGAACCAGTTATCCAAGGAGAGAGTCCTATCAGACCAAGAGATTTCTATCTAACCACCACCTACATTATACTCACTTAATAAAATAAATTATTTTAAGTGCTGTCTGTGGCAGATCCTTCGTGTGGTGATTCCAGTCTGCCATCTTCTGTTCCAAGCTTTTTTAATACTATAACAAAAGTCACATCACAATATACTAGTCGAGTATGGTTTCTATTCATTAGAATAATTCAACTTAATATTCCATGATTGTGACTTCTTCATGTGGCCAAACCAAGGAAGTAATGTGCATGCAGCAGCGGCATCTAGAAATTGAAAGTTTAATAAAGAATTTGCATAGTAAGTTCAGTTTCTTGTGATTCTGCTTTGCATTATATTTTTGTGTGTTGTACTGAAGATCAATTCTGGTGTCTAAAATGTGGGTTCTTTCCTTTTTTATCAGATTTTAAATTGGCTGACTTGAATAAAGTGAATAAGTATGAAAAAACAGTTTACATGATAAAATACCAACCTTCTAACCATTAGACTCATCTGGAACTCCACAGACAAATTCAGATTATATTTTCAGGAAATCAACCTGATAGGTTTTAGATTTCCTCCTAATTATCGCTCTCAATACCACTATATCCAAATTCTATCAGATTCCTTGATTTCCCATTCTCCACTTTTTTACAATAGACAATTCTCCTTTTGTTAGACTGACCAGCAATAGCAAATCACCAAGTCACTTTCCCACAGTCACTTGGAGCTCCTTGCTTTTCATTAACAAACTAATTAACATGAGCCAGTATGTTACGTGCATTGTATTTAATGATGATACTTTGGCCTATCCAATCTTCTTTCATGTTAATACTGAACACTATCCCATAATCACAATTTATCCTTTTAGAGAGAGCCTCATCTAAAGCAGTTTAAGACAATGAGAAAAACTCACTCTTCCAATCCTAAAGACACTAGTGAAATGTGAGATCAATATTTCTCTTTCAATATATATCAGTGAATGCAGAAGACCAAGCATAAATTGAATATTTTAATTCAAGTCATCATACTTAACAACTGAGACTCTTATTATCATCTAAATAATCAGAACCTTGAGTTTCCTGGTGGTTTTTTTGGTGCTATCAACAGTTGAATTCACGCCCAATTTCTCTGTTGTTCATAACTTCAATATAGGCAAAGCAGCAACATTTGTTCTGCTTTATCGTGGACAGTAGTCCAACCAAAAAATAATTGGATATATCTGTTTCCTGTTTCACAGAGCTGGCACTTTGCTTTCAGCACTGTTCACTGCATTAACGCCTCTCTCAATTAGGCAGTGAGAGAAGAGGGAAAATATGCACATACTGTGCTCTGGCATTTCAACAGCAGTGACTCCAGTCAATTCCAGCAGAGCATCTTGCCTCCTGATTTAATCCCTCTTGTCAGTTGTTCATCATAAACTGTATAAAAATGTTGCATATATTTTACAATTCACAATCCTGCAATGAGAAAGAGGGTGTGTTTACAAATGTATAATGAAAGAGCAAAGCTTGAGCCACAGGAAAATGATTTGCATGCCTTTAATTTTTATTTGAAATCAGATGATGTATGTCACTCTAATTGCCAAGATACAATAATTGATCGATACAGAAAAGACAGAGAGAGAAAATCAGTTATATCTAAGTTTACTTAATAACTAAGTTGATCATAAAATGAAAACATGAGTAACAGATTTGTAGGATTCCCCAACAGTATCTGAGAAAAATTAAATCTTGCCTAAACAAATGTAATTCGGCACTATGGAGCTGAGTATGAAAAATGGCATAATTATTTCTCTGTATGAAGTAATTTCTCCATTAGAGCAGCAGTGAGACTAAAGAATTGAGATAATTATCCCTTAATATGTTATCTATTTTGAGTCTGCTACTCATCTGCTATAAAAATTAAAAATGATCAGAAACCTAAGATTCCTGGCACAAACGCACATTGAGAGCATATGCTTCCTGCCACCTAGTCTCCATCTTCACTTACTTTCTGCGTCTCCCCTATGCCCCTTCCATCTCACTTTTGTCGCAAGCTTTACCCCACTGTTCTTTCACTTCCCATTAAAACCTTGTTTTCCCCCCTCCCACTAATACTTCTACTTTATTGCCAATCTTCCTCGTTTCATTTATCTCTGCCTTTCCACAAAAAAAAAAAAAAAACCCACAAAAGAAAAGGGAAAACAAACAAACAAACAAACACTTGTTCATAGCGCTCTGCATTAGGAGACAAAGACTAAACCCTAGCTATTGTCATCTTTCTTAACACATTTACAGCAACTCCAGGCATTTTCATGTGCCCTGGTGAAAATAAAGTACTTTGAATATAAAAAACAAAGATATGGCAGAGTCTTTGTCATCCGGGAGCCAATAATCCAATGAAGAGATAAAAATAAAGACAGTAATTGTGAAAAGAGACTTAAAATAAGAAAGTTCAAGATGAAATGGAACAAAAACGAAAGCCTGTACTGTGGTTGGGCTGATGGGTGAAAGAAGTAAGAGGATATTATGTTTTATATCCCTCTATCGCCCCCCAAGAAAGAGGCGTCAGGCAGAACTGGAGCCATATCAAACCCAGAAAGTAGAAAACTTTGTTAAGTGTTCTTGTTTGAAGTTTGGTTCAGCTTTTTATCAACTGCACAGGTGTTTGTGGCTCTCATGCAGCAGGCACTGTCCTAGAAACGGAGCTAACACCGTGCTTGCCCTCCCGTTGCTTTCAGCCAGTTAGGGAAGATGAACACCTAAAGAGACAATTATCATATAAATACTCAGAGATATGCAGAGACTGTGCAGGAGAATATAGCAAAGTCCTCTAAGCCTCTGTGACGATTAGGAGCATTTTTTGAAGAGGAAAGGGGAGAAGAAGAAAAACCATGGTCAAACCAAAGATCTTCCAAAAAATCCAGCATGTCAGAACAGTTATAAACTGATGTCAAAAGTACCATCCCTCGTGCATGCTGCCTTCTCCTCTCCCCTCAACCCCTCTGCCTTTCCCTGTCTCCCCACTCTCCATATCTCATGCCCTCTCTCTCTCATCTATCTATTTTCTGATTACAAATCACCAAAATAAGTGCAAGGATACCAGCTTTGGCCTTAACTCCATCCTCTGGTGATTTCCAAGTGTGTCTTGGCAGGTATGATGAATCAGTGGGGATACCTTCTAGGAGAGAATTTATGTGATAGCTCTGGAATGAGTAAAGGAAACCTCAGGAAAAGACAGAATTTAGTGCATCGTGGACATTGGTTACCTCACCATGTCTCATGGACTCCTATTTGAGCCTCAAAGAGGAAAAGGCTATAAAGCCAAAACTCAAGAAGCATTTCCACAAAACCTCTGATACTCAGAAACTCGTAAGTACCACTCTGGTGTCTAGCTAACAACTATAAGTTACTTCAACTCCTTGTAAAAAAAAGAAACAAATATTTTCCAAAAAGAAACAAGCATTTTTAAAAAGTTATTTAAATTATCATGCTCTGACAGAATTTTGTAAAAGAAAGGACTTTCCACTTGTCAGACTCTCTTCCTTGACATATCTACAGAAGGGCTTCTCAAGTTTAGCATTATTAAACCAGATAATTCACTGTTGTGGGGATTATGTTGTGTATTGCAGGATGCTACTAAACATCCTACAAAGGCTGCCCCTACAAATGTGAGAAGCATCTCCCCTCTAGTTGTGACAATCCAAAATGCCCCAGACATTGCCAAATGTCTTTGTGGGTGGGTGGGGGCAAAATCACCCCCGCTGAGAATTACTGTCCCACGGTAATGTATAGTCATCTGGTACTATATCTGCTGTCCTCTGTCACTGCCTAATTTTTCCACCTGTCTCCCTAATAAACCTCTGCTCATGATGATCACATAGTAGGCACTCAGGAAATACTTACTGAGAAACAAACCTTCACAGCAAAGCATGGTTTTACTTTTTCGAAATTCTTTAAAGTTGAGGCAACAGTATGCTTTCTCATGTGGACCTCCCTCTGTGAACACACAGAACAGGCCAAGAAGCCAAAAGCAAAATTTGGCTCCAAAAGAGAAATGTGTAGAACAGAGTTATTTATTAAGAACAATCCAATCTGAGAAACATCTTTAAAGATAATTTATCTTCTCTTCAGTTGCATCCATTTTGCTCCAGGGAAGCTTTATAACTGTGTATAAATGTTTGTAAACTCTTGCTTTCTCCATGGTTACAAACTATGAGATCTTATTTGTTTACACTAAGAGGGGCAAGACTAAGGCTATTACTGACCAGAGACACACTAAGATAATGGCACTCTATTGATATTATTTTGGGCAAATATTTGTCAAAAGTATAAATTGAAGCTCCTTAAATGAGTCAAAACTTATATTTCCTTCCCACAACTCTAAATTCTGAAAAATGTCTTAAAGGAGGAGAAAAACCACAAGCAGAATAGCTATGACGATATGAAGCCGGGCAGAATAGGAAGTGAATCATGGGCAAAAAGGAGTACAAACATCAGGGAATGAGATAATCTGAATGGTATGCAGCATCTAAGAAGAAAAGTCAAGCTTTGAAACTTTGTACTCTACAAATCAGGGTCTGATAAATGCCATAACAAAGGAGGCTGGTATCATGTCCCTTGACTAAGCCTATTGCCCAAATGTTTTACATTTGAAAGTCTTGAGGCATTTATGAGAAGTTGAATGAACTTTCGTGGTCAGTGTCTTGAGGCCAGAATGCTTTCAACCTCATCATTTCCTAACTTGAAGACAGGAAACTGGAAAAGCTTCATGAAGTGTAAGGGAGACAGATTTCATGTTTAAATGTAACAGTATGTTTCTCAAAATATTTAAACGAGCTAGGGAATAAATCTCTTAACTAGAAAGTTAATAAACCAAATGCATGTGTTTTATCCATCTCAAAATCTAGTATAGTATTTTCTTTAAATACTTTATGGCTTTAAAAGGGGAAAGAAAAAAAAAAAGGAATTTTCTCCTTTATTTCTTTCACTCACATATGGTGGAAGTTTCCAGAGAAGGGGAGAGGAAAGAAAGAGGACATCACATTTACTGAGAATTTACCACATGACACCTACTAGATTCTTCAAAAGAAGCGTTTCGTTTATTCAGAATAATCCTGTGAGGTAAGTACATATAACCACATTACACAAATGAAAAAACTGATGTCCGACTCATATAGCTAGTAAGAACCAGAATTTGCCCCCGCCAAAATCTGTATTATTTCCGTAGTCTACCCTCTCAATTTACATCCAAAAATGCAAAAGGTATTCTGATTTTTTTCCTTTTGTATCTTTTTTCTCAAAAAAGTCCAAATACAAAACAAACAAACAAAACATATGTGAGAACTCTTCAAAGATCCTTGAATGCCTCTTTTTAAAGTCTAAGAAAAACAATTTTGTCACTGTATTTACAGTACTTCTCATAAAGTCTACTCAATTAGATTTAGGTTAAAGTAAAAAAATATATATATAATTTTCGGTGAGAATTATCACTGAACAATGAAATAGAAAATAAAACATTTAACTGATCTCAGATGTAACTAAATGTAATCACTTCTGGCTAAAGTATGCACAACATTTACAATGGTTTTAGAGGGTTTATTTTTAGCTTAATAACCATAGTTTAGGGAATGTTTCTGACATACAAATCAAGATATATTCTTTTCCCTATTAGCCTAATTATTTTTGATTTTGAGGCTATCATGATGATACCAGAAAAGGAAAAGGATTGTACAAACTCTTCTGACTTGAAATGTAAAGTCATTGTACACAATTTTCCTATTAGATACCCCATGACTATATATATTGATATCTATATAGATATAGATATCTATATCTATATGTAGGCTGATAGGTCTACATAGCTGATGTAAAGTATATCTGACATGTAGGGAGAAAAAAAGAAAAAGGCAAGTGGTCCTATTCCAGTAGGAATAGGAGTCAGTCAATATCATTACTCCACAAACATGGGCCCCTACCCAGAATATCCTTCCATATTCCAGGGTCTAAAAGAAAATCCCAAAGATGCTCTTTCTCATTCATTGAGGGCCACTCCAGGAGGCTCCATTGGTTGGTGCTCTGCAGTGCTGAAACTCTCATTTGCTCTGGGAAAAAAAGGGAAGAGATGAAACATTTGCTACTGAAAGATTTTACTTAAAGTAAAATCATATGTCCCCCCCCCATTGCTCATATTAATGTATGGTGCATTAACATTTAGTCCCATAAGTCTTCATTATTCAGGCATTTAATCATATGGAAAATGTGGTAATTTAATTAAAACAAGCAACATAGGTTAGATATCCCTTGGGATACAAACCTAGGAAAATGATCTAATCCATCGGGTTTCCATTGTGGAAATGTATTAATATTAGACCACAAGACCACAGCAGAAAAAAATGCTGCTTATTTGCAAAGCAGTAATCTGATGCAGAAACAACTTGAGTTTAGGAAGCCAAAACGTACACCATTCTTTCTGAACCGAGTGGAGGGTTTGTAAGAGACTCTACTGCCTCTGCTCTTATGGTGGTTGGAAGGGAAATTGCCACAGGAGATGCATTTTCAGTGATAAGAATTCTGCTATGTTTAGAATATAAATGCTGGTAATTCAAGTAATGAGAATCTCTTGAATAAACTTTCATGACCTGCAACCACCTTTTCAGAGCATGATATTTCATCTTTTAGAATATGTTATCTTCATGAGAAAAAGGATTTACATTATATGAAAATAAAATCATCTCCTTTACACCTGAGTATCTAATTGCCCTGACTGTTGTTGTTACTATAAAGGTTTCTCCTTTCTAATTCTAAAGTCAAGTTTATTTCCATAGATTAGACAAATGCCATAATCCCCCTGGTTTGAGAACACAAAGTAATATAATAATAATAATAAATCAACTTTAGATTCACAAGGTTCTGTAATGAGATATTTTTTTTTAAAACATTAAGCCCTCTATCAGTCTTGCCACAGTAAATGAAATTTGCACATCATTCACTCCTTGCTGTTAGGTTTCCTTGCTGCTAAGCCCCAGATGTATATGATAAAATTTAAGACAATTATCTGCTTTTAATGTTAATGTGTTTAACCATCATCCAGTCTGCAATATCTTAGGTTGCACTATTTTATCAAATTTTACAGCTACAAGTCATGATGATAGCTTTTCTTGAGGAAAGTGGATAAGAGAACTTGCCTGGTACATGGGGCACTGATTTGCATAAAAATATCAGATAAGCCCTAAGGTACATTTCCTAGGCTATAGTCTATCCATCATAGATAGCTCTGGAATAGAAACTTAGTGGGTCACCCAACATGTCTCATGATTTTTGGAGGTCACTTGATATTGAATGGTTCTTCTTTAACCAGTCAAACCAGTATAATGGGAGATAGCATTCACAATGTTAAGGAAGCACCTGAGAATTTCTTAACAACTGGATAAATAATAGTGCCCTTTAATTGTAGGGAAGAATTTGGGAAGATTAAGGAAGTTGATAAAGAGTTCTTTGTTGGATGGTTATGTTTTGGATGTCAATTAGACACTAAAAGTGAGCTATCAGTTAGGAAACTATGTATACAAGTCTGGAGTTTAGAGGAGATGTTAGGGCTAAAACATAAATATGAGTGTCATGAAGATATATGTTATATTTAAACAATGGGAATCAGTAACAATATCTGTAGAGTGTTAGGAGGTAAAAAAGGTGAGGACTAAGCACGTTCTCTGGCATTCCAACCTGTATAGGTTGGAAAAAGGAAAGGGACCTGTGAAGAAAAATGGAAAGGTCCTTGCCCATGAGGAAGGAAGAAATTTGAGACCGAATGTCCCTGACACAAGGCAAAGAATTCTTTCAAGAGCCGCAAAAATGTACCTGAAGGGTTAATTAATACAATGTTTGAGAAATTATTGAACTTTTTGACATGAACTCATAAGTAAACTTTATTAAGAAATGATCTAATGATTTGATGGTATAAACTCTTGATATGAATGAGTTGAAGCAATAATGGGAAGCAGGAGAAGTTGATAAAATAAGTGTTGTGGTGCTTTTATACTGTGATGATTTGAGTAAGCTAGAACTAAGTTTTATAAAACCCATTCTCTGTATGTCTCTAGATTAGATTCGGACAAAACAGAAATTTGTATCCAGAATGAATCAGTAGCTGTTACTCTCTGAAGGCAACCAAAGTTAGATGAAGTGAGAGACACAGAATTTGTCAGCTTGGACCTCTATCTCCTCTCCCTCTGCATGTAGCTCTTCTTCCTTACTACCAGCTCTGCTGATATAACCACCCCAGTTCCATCCCCAAGTTCATAGGCAACATCTTCCATAGGCTTCTCCTTTAGCTCTGCTCTATGGCCCCACTCTGGAAGCTGGACATGCTTGGCTTTCCAGAAGTCTCTCACTTATTCACCCACACAAGTGTTTCAGAAGAGTGGTTAGACTTTTCTATGATCTTCTGATTCCCTTGCTGTGGCCTTATTTCACAGCTTCTCCCCCTTAATTTCTATAGTTAATCCCATTTTCCATAATATTCATTTGGTTTCCATGAGTACAAGTATAAAATTGGTACAAGGGGGGCACCTGGGTGGCTCAGTGGGTTAAGTACTCTGCCTTTGGCTCGGGTCATGATCCTGGGGTCCTGGGATCGAGCCCCACATTGGGCTCACCACTCGGCGGGGAGCCTGCTTCCCCCCTCTCTCTCTCTGCCTGCCCTTCTGCCTACTTGTGATCTCTGTCAAATAAATAAACAAAATATTAAAAAAATTAAAATTGGTACAAGCATAAAATGTTTCAAGGAGTTTTGTTTTAAAGGGAAGGAGAGAAATAGGAAACATCTAGATATAGACAGAGAGTCAATAACAAGTTTCTATAATTTTTAAGATCAGATACATTATGGCATGTTGGTATGCCAAAGGCATTGATTCAAAAGGAGAAACTGATGATGCAGGACAGAATGGAGATACTTCAGAAGGGAAATCCTTGAGTAAGCAAATGGAGACCCAAAAAAGCGTTGGTTGTAAACAGATTCTAAGGCAGTACATCTAACATAATGGAAGGCTAAAAATATGAACATGAATTGAGAGGAATTGATAAATAAGAACACAAATTACAAGGAAGTTTGTGTCATCATTGCTTTCTTAGCTCAAAATGAAGAATAAGAAATGGATGTTGAAGGTTTGAGAAGAAGGAGAAACTGCAAAATAGATGTTGAAGCTTAGGAGGAAAAAAATGACTAGGAAAACGTAGTGGAACAGTTGAACAGAGCTCAGGGAAGCTCGAAATCTGTGAAAAATAGGCCCAGTCCACTGAGTTTTCTGTTTGTCAGTTGGTTTGTTGGTTTTTTGTTTTTTGTTTTTGGGGGATTTTTTGTTTTGTTTTGTTTTTAACATGTCCATCTCTAAGTTACAGATGTGGAGCAGAAAACTTGGAAAGGAGTTTGGTAAATTTAGACGATGTAGAAATGTAAATGCATCCAAAGTGATGATTTTAGTAATAGGCTCTAAGTATGGTAAGGGGAAAAAATAGCACATGAAGGAGATCATTATGGAGAAAATAACATTGAATACCTCAACTAGGCATAAGAATTCATCCAGTGAGGGAGGATACGAGAGAGAGTAAGCTAGAAAGTTAGTAGAGTTAACGAAAAGTGGGATGTTTGGCATATATCTATGTATTGGAACTGGTGTAGTCTTTGGTAATAAGAAAGTCCATCCTTTACCATTAAAAAGCAGAGGGGATTAAAAGAAAGATCATTGGAAGACATGTCTGTCTAGTCAAAGAACTGAGATTCATTGGTACAGGATAAACCATCCTTAAGGAAGTTGACCCTGTCAAATATTGTCACATCAGAAAGAAAGCATATCTGGGACTAAGGTGAGGCAAGCAAGGCACTCAGGAGTTAAGACTTAATGAGGCATGTACTCTCAGGAGTTGATCTTGCACTTGTGTTACCTCACTAATGTTAACCTGGACATTAAAAAGCATGAAAAAGAATAGAAAATAAGTACTATCCATTGAAAAAATAGAATCACATAATTTTTCATAATTAAAATTTACATTCTTTAATGGGCATCATTTTATTAGATCAATAAAGGGTCTGCTCATAATAATCAATGTGATATTAAAATGAGAAATACCCAGTGAATCAGAGTATTCCAGCATAACATAACTGCATTGTTGACACATGAACCTCAAACAGTCTAACTCCTTTTGTGTCTCATTAACTTCAGGAAGGTTGAGTGGTTAGCAGCTAGGGTTGGGAAGTAAAGCCATTGTCTCTTTTATACCATTTAGACTTCTGATTTTTCTGTTTCTTATTCCCTGACAATAAATTTAGGAACGGACTTTAGATAACTATAGAACCTAAAACCGACTTCATGAATTCTTTCTGATCAATGGTTGCTTTTTCTTGAACCTAATGAATCTCTAATTACTTTCTTAACCTTACAGGCTCTCAAATACCCATTTACTCTCTCAGATTTGTCCCAGTACTTCTGACACATCTATTAATCTGGTAAGAAAGGAAAAAAGAGTATATTCCACAGACAATATGGGAAATATAAGTAGCAGTCATCAGAAAAATTATTAGGACAGGGGATTTGTTTCTTAAATGTATTCAGAATTCTTCTGAGAACTCTAGACAGACTAATGAAAATTGTTTTATTTTCCCAATTAAAGAGAAACTATTTTTATCTGTAAATCTACCTCATATAGGCTTTTGTTTCTAACTAAATCCGCACTGATGGTTCCTGGTGTCCCATCAAATACAGTGCTAACTGGCACTGCTTTGAAAAAAATAATGACATCCTATAGCTCAATCTTCCATTTCAGAGCAATCATCATAAAAACCTCCCAATGCTCTCAATGCAACTTTAAACTATGTAAACCACAGTGTATGTAATGAATGGAGATAATAGCTTTGGTAACCAAAAAAGACACTGCCCCTGCCTGAAGAAAAAACATAATAGAATCCACTATGTTGAGCCAAAACATGTAATTATAAGTGATATTAGCCATCCCAGGGATGTAATTAGATTCCTTAAGAAAATGAACAAAGGCTTTAAACTACCACCTGAAATAATTACTTTACAAGTCAAAGAAATGAAAAATACTCAAAAATCCTATTTGTGTTAGACCTTTATGAGATGACTCTCATGTTCCATTTCATTGAAATAAGAGGAAATTAGTTCAGGCCCTCCTAGAAGTAGATCCAAGGTGGGATTAAACATGTAAAGATTTTATTAAGGAAAATACCTATGTGAGGAAATGGGGAGAGAGCAAGGGAGACTAGGAGAGACAGCAAGACTTGATACAACTCTAACTCCAAGTGAAGGAGAGTCAAAAGAAAGGTTAGGTGAAAGCATTCTAGACTTCCATAGTTTGAAGAAGCTTCAACAAGACGGTCAGAATGGCCAAGCCACAGTCACCCATCAGAGGAGACTTGTGTTTGGTCAGAACAGGCTTACCTTAGTGTCCTTGCTGTGCTGTTACAGCCTAGAAATAGCCCATGGGAAGAAAATGCCTTGATAGATTCACAGCAGGGCAGCTGGAGCCCTCTCAATTACCTGCCATGAAGATGGAAGTCTGTGACACACATTCTCATGGTTGCCAGAGGTGGGCACATAATGAATATTCTACTCAATATCTGATTTACATTTCAACATCACTGAATTAATTGCACTGTTATTGTTAATGAGAATGATCATTGAAATAGCAACAGAACATGCACATTAGGCACACACATATAATAATGATTTTAATCAGGATTTCATACTAGCATCTCAGTATTATTCCTGGCCAAATACATAACTTAAGTTCTAATTTAAGATGCTTTACTGTATTTTTTTTTCATTTCCACTTCTGTTTAAAAAGTTTTTCAACCTTCTTTCAGGTTATAATTTTACATATCAGTGTTGTAGTAGAGCCTTTGGTTCTATTTTATACAAATGAGTCATTTAAATTTCTACCTTAACAATTTTAAAGTTTATCTGTGTGCCCACTTGTTATTAGAAATATTTAGTAAGGCATCCTTCACCATCCTAAAATTAAATGAACAATTTTTTTGCCATTTTGAAATTAAAGTCATAGATATATCATGTATTTACACATATAATTTCTAACTGCAACATAAGAGGGAATATAATAAAAGTATTCCTAATAAATAATTTTAAAATATCAACACAAAAATGTTTGGTGATGACTATATTATATAATACCATAAAGTAATTATATGCTTACATCTATTTAAAATAAAGAATCTTGGGGGTGCCTGGGTGGCTCAGTGGGTTAAGCCACTGCCTTCGGCTCAGGTCATGATCCCAGGGTCCTGGGATCGAGTCCCATATCGGGCTCTCTGCTCAGCAGGGAGCCTGCTTCCTCCTCTCTCTCTCTGCCTGCCTCTCTGCCTACTTGTGATCTCTCTCTGTCAAATAAATAAATAAATTCTTTTAAAAAAAATAAATAAAAAAAATAAAATAAAGAATCTTAAAAGTAAAACAAAAAGAAGAAAAGTCATTCTGTACAAGAAATTTGGGGAAATCTTAAAGAGTGCTGATATGGCTAAACAGTAAAATAAGACTAGTGCAAAAGTAAATTGTATTGTCTTATTTATTTCTACATGATAAAATAAAGAGGGAAATAACTTTAACTGAAATAAAAGTAATATAACAAGGTAAATGACTGAAGTAAAGAAAGTATCACATTATTGCAAATGAAATGGGTCTTAATTATGAGTGTTTTCATCCAATTATTTTCCTATATGATGACATGTGATAGGTAGAATTCTAAATTCTATAATGATTCCCACCCTTGTGCAATCTCCTGTGAATTGAAAGAAACCTGCAACTTACTTCTAACCAATAGCATATAATAAAGGTGACAGAGAATCATTGAGTGAGATGTAACATGACAAAATGCATTTTGCATATGTAATTGAGGTCCCCAGTCAGTCGAATTTGAGTTAATAAAAAAGGAAATTATCCTGGGTGGGCCTGATCTAACCAGGTGAAGCCTTTAACAGTAACCTAGAGACCAGAGAGAGTCTATTGCTGACATTGAAGAGGTATGTCTCTATGAGTTCTGTGAGATGCAAAGAAATAAACTGCGCTAAAAAACACATAAGCCTGGAAGGCTCTCAATCCTTATATGACAGTGCAATGCTGGCCAACACTGATTATAGACTTATTAGACACTGAGCAGCATACCCAGCTAAGTTGTACCTGGTATCCTGACCCACAGAAACTTTGGGACAATAAATGTAGCTGATTTAAGCCTCTAAAATTATTATGCAGGAATAAAAAGGCCAACAAAATATAAGAGAGAGTAGTAATTAAGAATTATAGAAAACAAACAAAAAAAGAATTATAGAAAACAAATCTTTATATTGACATTTAACACATATTCAGCATCTACCACTTCAAAAGACCTTGGAAGAATGTATCCTTCAATAAGTGATGGAGACAGGAAGACTGGAGTGAAAAAAGAACAAATAATAAAGAACATAGAGTAAATCTCTGAGGATACATCAGAATAGGATGAAAAAAAAACAACAGATAAGCCATTATTAAATTATTCCCATATCTAATTTCACAATATAATTTTCTTACTATGTCATAAAAAGTTAAACATTATAAGTTTAAAATACTATGAAATACTTTTAAAAAATCCTGCATTAATTTAATGCAATAAGATCCTGGAATCTCTACTTACTCAATAATATTTTATTTGAATCCCATCTTTTGAAAGATTCAAATATCCTCCTATACATTTTGAGTCATTATTTGGTAGGGGCTGAAATGAACAAAACGGAAAAAGGTCCTTCATCTTGTGGAGCTTATATTCTAGGAAGGATGGATAGAAAGGAAATATAAACAGTAATAATGTATACTGTGTTACATGGCAATAAATCCACAGGAAAAAAATGACTATAAAGGAGGATAGAGGAGATATTGCTATTGTAAAATAAGGTGGCATGGATAGGAGTTATTAACCAAAGACTTGATGGAGATAAGGCAGTAGGTTGAAGTTTTTCATGGTGAAAGATTTTGTTAGTTTGTTTAAAGATTTTTTAGATGTATTTATTTGAGAGAGAGCAATCATGAGCTAGGCAAAGGGTAGAGGGAGAAGTAGACTCCCCGCTGAGCAAAGAGCCCAATGTGAGACTCGATCCCAGAACCCCAGGATCACGACCTGAGCTGAAGGTAGCTGCTTAACCAACTGAGCCACCCAGGTGCCCCTCATGGAGAAAGATTTTTATCCATGGAAAGGCAATAGCTAGATCAAAGGCACAGCTGGAGAAACAGGCCCAATGGAGAAACAGCAAGAAAACTATTGTGGCTGCTCTGGCATGAGCAAGGGGAGGGAATGAGATAGAAGCTGAGAGAATTAACACTGAGGAGTCAGATCACACAGGTCACATAGAGATTTTGGATTTTTCCCCTGGGTGAAACTGGAAACCACTGCAGAGTTTTGAACAGAAGAAAGATCCAATTTACACGACTTATCACAGGAGCCAGGTAATTTCTTCTCCTGTTTGGAGAAGAGAGGGGCAGGCAGCAAGGGTGAAAGCAGGGAGACCAGTTAGGAGTCTATTATAATCACTCCAAAAGAACAGAGTAATGGTGGTGAGTAGTGGTGGTGAGTAGTGGTCAAATTCCTAATAGAGAGACAGTAAGATTTCTTGAAGGATCGGATGTGAGGTTTCAAAGAAAAAGATGTATCAAGAACAGCTTCAAAGCTTTTGGCTTAGAAGGATGACATTATCACCAACTGAGTTGGAAAAGACTAAGACCCATTTTTAAAGAGCATTCAAGTAAAGCAGTATTTTCAAGTCAGTCTTTAAATCTACCCAAAATAAATTAAATAAATGGCTGAAATGTGGAAATGGAAAATGCCTGGTAAGCAAATGTGTTTGCTTAAAGTAAGTTTATTTATAAATAACAAATTTCCCTTCATTTAATGAAATTAATCTCATATCCTTGAGGAATTGCAAACACATTCAAAAGCTATCATATTATTTTAACAATTTCACTAATAATATTAATTATGATGTTTATCTTTATTAAAGATTTATTTATTTTAGAAAGAAAGAGAGAGAAAGTATCGGGAAGGGGGAAAGGGAGAGAGAGCCTCAAGCAGACTCTGAATTGGGCACAGAGTCTGACACGGGTCTCAGCCTTACTGTCGGATGATCACAACCTGAGCTGAAACCAAGAGTCAGATGCTCAACCAGCATATCACTCAGATGGCCCCCTCAATTATAATGTTTATTACTTTATTGGTTGAATAAAAAATATAAAACAATATGAAATTTTTTTAATGTTAAAC
Source organism: Neogale vison (assembly GCF_020171115.1). Taxonomy (NCBI): domain Eukaryota; kingdom Metazoa; phylum Chordata; class Mammalia; order Carnivora; family Mustelidae; genus Neogale; species Neogale vison. Next base: position 83,910,251 of record NC_058101.1, on the reverse strand, counting down.
TATTTACTTTGGAGAGTCAACTACTAGGTGTAGAATGAGACTCTTTATAATATATGCAATAATCTATTAATCTAGCGGTCAATCGTATACTTTTAATAGAATTAAAAACAACATTCATTGGGCGCCTGGGTGGCTCAGTGGGTTAAGCCGCTGCCTTCGGCTCAGGTCATGATCTCAGGGTCCTGGGATCGAGTCCCGCATCGGGCTCTCTGCTCGGCAGGGAGCCTGCTTCCTCCTCTCTCTCTCTGCCTACTTGTGATCTGTCTCTATCAAATAAATAAATAAAATCTTTAAAAAAAAAAAATTCATTAATTTGTTTACTCTTTCAGACCCCTTAGTCTAAGAGTTGTCAAAGTATAAGGCAATGAATTCCTACAATATCTAATGCCAGTTTTTAAAATGGACTGAAAATTTGTATAGTGAATAATCACATCTTATGTCATACCTCGGTGTAAGCAATGACATTGGATGAAAAAACATTTTCCTGTGAAATAACTTATATTTTATATATTAGCAGCCCTATATAGCCATCATGAGTAATTCTGAAAGTAATTTTTATACTATGATTATTTCGTGCTTGCTTCGGCAGCACATACACGCTATGACTATTCCTTATGAACCTTTTATATGCCAAAAGTGAAATGGCATTATCAAGATGAAAATTCACTTGACTGCAGTTTATTACATAAATTTCAACATTTTTCATCATCTTGACAATATTACTCAAACTTCAGTTATAAATAAACAGATAAGGTTATAGTATTTAGATTTTGGCCAACTTGTTAAAGATTACTTTTCCCCTTATGTTGTATCAAATATGGCACTCTGCAAGTCTTTGACCTATTTCATTAAGAAATACAGTGTGCATCTTTCTGACCAGTAGATTTTTTTAAACATTCCAAGAAATATCTTTCACCCTCTTATTTTATCAACATGTTTGCTTCTAAAACTTTCATTTTTCTTGACTGGTTTGTTGCTTTATTAGGAAAACAGTGTATTGGAAGGGTAAGCATTCATTATCTGTTCAGTCGTGGGAAATGTCATAACATCCATTATCAATATTCAGCTGAAATATCATCAATACTTTTTCTCTATATTTGCCATTTTAAAAAAATGGACAGGTGAAGAGAGGTGGTCCAAGACGGTGATGAAGTTAAATTCTGAACTCCCCTGCTCCCACAGACACACCAAATCTATGGCTACATATCAAGCAACTCCTTCTGAAAAAGACCTGATGACTACCTGAATAGCTCCTTCACATTAAATGAGAAAGGGGCCACATCCAGGCAGGTAGGAGAAGCTGAGACAGGGTCTCACCATAAACCCCACCCCTGGTACAGGGACCCACAGTCCGGGGAAACAGAAAAATTGGACCTAAGGCTCCGATGAGGAGCAAAGGCTTTTTTTCTACATTAAACAACACAACACTTCAGACTTGCACCTGAGCTCTGAGCCCCTAAAACCTCTGGCTTTGAAAGTCAACAGGACTCACATCCACAAAACCCAAAGGGCTGTTGTACACCTGAAACTAATATAGTGTTATCTGTCAATTTTACCTCCATAAAAAATAAGAAAATAAAATTAATGAATATTTTGTTATAAACAAATGCATATGCAATTGTGTTGGGTTAATGAATTCAGTACCATAAATTGTGATGTAATTTCCAATATGGTGAATAATTTTTGGAAAATCCTCAATATAGACAAAATACTATGCATAATACATATTCCATATCCATTTTTTTCAAATATGTTTTTATATTTTCTGTTTACAAGAGTCCTTTTTCTATCAGAAATACTATCAGACTGACACAGATGTCCTCCTTTCCAGACAAGTTTGCCTTCTGACTGTGACATAGCCCAATCATTCAAACTTCTCACACTTCCTTCTCAAATCAAATACATTTATCTTTTCTGAGTTTCCTATCTTGTTTAGAAAGATTTCCTTTATATTGGGCTAATAATTACACATTTCTTATTATTAGATTTGTACCATTGATCCTCTAAATCTCAATTTGTTAAAGTCTTTGCAAGGTGGATAATCAACTAGGTCAGCATCTTTAATTAAATAACTTGTTCTTTTTCCACTAAACTGTAATATCATCTTCACATTATTTTAAATCCCTTTATATCCTTGATTTTATATCTGGGATCCTATTGTGTTAAACTAATCTGCTTTTCTACTCTTCTTCTGATGCCATGATTTTTAATTACAATAGTTTGGTAGTAAGCGTCAATATCAGAGAAGGCAAATTTCCACTTAAAATTATGTTCTTATACCTTTCTTGAATAGTCTAGAATACTTATTCTTTCACATATATTTACAAATAATTTTATCTAATTTTTGAAAACACTGCTCTTCTGCCTGGAATTACATTAAATATATAAATCAAAAGAACTGCTAGGTTTATACTGTTTTCCTATCCAGTACCATCAGTATCTCTCAATTTGTCTAGCTTAAATTTTATGTCCTTTAACAAAATTGCCTTTTTGCTTTCTTTTTAAAACTATGGAATATAATGGGCCAAGACAAAAGTAAACAATAAACATATCATATAAAGAATAAAGAAATAGTTAACACCTTTGTGTGTACTACATAGATCAAGAAATAGCATATAACCATCACCTAAAAGTCCCTTCACCAACGTGTCTCCGCCCAAATAGAAGTGAGCACACCTTCTAACTTGCATCAACATGCCCTGACTCCACCCCAAAGTGCGGGAGCGTGCGCACACACACACACACACACACACACACACTCCTGTTTTTTATTGACCTGAGAGAAGGCTAGAGGGAGTAGAAACAAGAGATAACAGCTTTCTTTAAATTCCTCCTACACTTTTCTTTAGTGAACATATGGAGAAGGAAGCTCAAATGAAAGACTGCTAAACCACTATAGATTCAGCTTTAATATAAGACTAATTTTACTAAATAAAATGTTCCTAAAGCACTGTATATTTGCCTTTTGACTTTGAGATAATATTCATTTTATTTTATTATTTAACAATAATTATTTTTTTAAGATTTTATTTATTTACTTGAGAGAGTGAGAGTGAGAGAGACTACAGAGGGAGAGGGAGAAGCAGACTCCCAATTAAGCAGAGAGCCCACCGTGGGGCTCAATCCCAGGATACTGACATCACCCCAGGACATCTGCCAAAGGCAGACACTTAACCTACTGAGCCCCCCAGGTGCCCCATATTTAACAATAATTCTTAACTGCAGTCCCACATGATGTAAAAAAAGTATATTGGCATGTTTAGGTATATAGGACTTGATTTAAAAAATGAAAATATAATCTAAATAATCAGGCTAAATAGGTTAAAAAAAATCAGAAGACACAGTTGATTGAAATGCAGCTTTTTATGTAATAATTCAAGTAATTATCTCAATTATCCACTTCAGCTAACATATGCAGATTACAATTAAGCAGTTTCTTGAAATACTTTAACAGTTCTTGAAAAAAATGACATAAAAATTGTTTTTTTAATTGCCTGTGTGCCAACATAGAGCTACAGCACATATCTGAAATAATTTAAAATCAAATGAGCCCATTAGTTAAATGTATATAATAATTACTATGATGCACTTATGTGCTTTAATCTTTTTACATTAAAAAGAACTTCCAATCTCAAATGAAGGCACAAAATTTAAAAACATGCGTAACGCTGCCCTCAAATACTTACATATGATTTATAATGTAATTTAGCTAATTTTAGCTAAATATTGTATTGTTTTATTTTCCAGTCTTCCTGCAACAGAAATTTGATTTTGAGTCCCTATGCAGATTCAAAGACAATTTATATATAAAACACTATTACATTTTTGTCTCCATCTGAAAAATCAACTTCTTCTCAATTGTGTGTGTGTGTGTGTGTGTGTGTGTGTGTCTCAGTGGTTGAGCGTCTGCCTTTGGCTCCGTTCATGATCCTAGGGTCCTAGCATCAAGCCCCGCACAGGGCTCCCTGTTTGGCGGGTGGCCTGCTTCTCCCTCTCCCACTCCCCCTGCTTGTGTTCTCCTTCTTGCTGTGTCTTTCTCTGTCAAATAAATAAAATCTTAAAATAAAAATAAATAAAATAAAATCTTAAAATCTTAAAAGAGAGAGAGACAGAGACACAGGGAGGGAGGAAAAGAAAGTCAAAACTAATACATAATGGTAATTAGAACCAGTATTTGGTACCTCAGTGATCTCAAATGACAAGTGAAAAAAAAGTTAGAAAGAAACATAAGGGCAAGCAACATTTGGGAGTCTTCAATATGAAAATGTTCTGATAACATAAACTCAGAACTCATTTAAATTTAGGTAGATTTTCTAATGAAAAGGACTAAAAATAACAGGACATGAAAATGTGAACCAATAAATATCATCAGTTTTAAGCAGTTCTTTCACTGTATTTTCCTAGTCTGATCAAATTGATTCTGCTCTTTTCACCTTCTCTTTTTAACTCTTCATGCCTTTTTTCTCATAGACACAAAGGGCACAAAAGAAGTCAAGCTCAGGCGAAGAGAGGAAAAAATAAAACAAGATGAAATCAGAGAGGGAGACAAACCCTAAGAAACTGTTAACTATTAGAAACAAACTGAGGGTTGTTGGAGGGGAGAGACGGGGATGGGATAACTGGGTGATGGACGCTAAGGAAGGCACATGAAGTAAAGAGCACTGGGTATTATGCAAGACTGATGAATCACCGAACTCTACCCCTGAAACAAATAATACATTATGTGTTAATCAACTGAATTTAAATTCTAAAAAACTTTATTTAATAAAAAAAAAAAAAAAAAAAAAGAGTTGCTAACCTTAAAAAAAGAAGTCAAGCCCAGGATGTTCTCAGTGATTGTGCTGGAGGAGGCTGGGTCTGAGATGAACAGCTGGTACAATCCTTCCAGATGTCCCTGTCCTGAGGTAAAGTGAAACAATTCTGTCTCTTCAGTAGCTGCCCAGTACCTGACACTTGATAGGTGCTCTCTAAATACTACTAATAAATGAATCATTGTCACTGAATTTAATGTATACAATTATGTTTTAATTCTAACAGTGTCTGAAAATCAGCATCACCAAGTGAATGTGAGGTGTGAACATAACTGGCCAATGAATTATTTAATGGCCAAGGACAAAGACAAGACCAAAATGGACACTGGCTCTGCCACACTCAACTTACATAATATTCACAGTTTACTTTCCATGCTTCAGTTTTGTCATCAGTAATAAAGGTACTCTTAATATCTGTATCATTTCTATTTTGTTTCAATTAAAAACTATTAGGCAAGTTTTTAGTGCTTAATTCTAACAATTATAAGTGAAGGGCAGCATGCATTTGGACACTGATCAAAAGACAAATTTGTTCCCATAACAGCCCTGAGTCCAAGATAAAGATAAGATTTAGGGAATGATTGGGTAAATGAATTACCTTAACCTAATAACACTATGCAGATCAGTGCCTTATTGGGATTATCAAACAACTATCCTGGTATCCTAGCCCAGTTTTATAGTAAATGCAGCAGGCATTTTAATAATCAAAGAACAAATAATTTTAGTTTCATCCAAAGACTGGGATAATTCCTTTCTATATGGCTTATCACTGAAGAACTAGGTGAATTTACTGATGCTGGAAATGATTTTAAAACATCTTAGTTCCATATATTATATATCAGGATAAAAAATAAGTATCAAAATTCTAAATCAAAACAGCAAAATTAACTCAATGATGCAGACATATGTAAATAGGTATGTATTTCTTTTTTTCCCCTTTTTAAAAATAGGTATATATTTCTATGTATGAATGTTCTAATTGACTACAATGCAATTATGACACTAATTACCTGGAGTTGAGCCAAATTTCACAGGTTAAGGGCACAATCCTTTCTAACAAGACATCCCTCTATTTATTTTTTAAAAGACTTTATTTTTACTTAACTGAGAGAGAGACAGTGTGAGAGGGAACAAAAGCAGGGGGAGTCGAAGAGGGAGAAGCAGGCTCCCCACTGAACAGAGCGCCTGATGTGAGGCTTGATCCCAGGACCCTGCGATCATGACCTGAGCCGAAGGCAGACACCTAATGACTGAGCAACCCAGATGCCTTCACATTCCTCACTTTAGATATAAGCCAAGCTCTGGGGTTCCCAGACTACCTACATGTCTGAGCATTTGGCTACAAATTCAGGAGTTCCCACTACTTCATCAGGTTCAATAATTGGCTGAGATGATTCACAGAACTTAGGAAAACACTGTACTCATAATTATGGTTTTATTATAATTGATATCAATAAAGACCATCAAAATGAAAGATGCATAGAATGAGATCCAGGGGGTCCTAACTGCAAAATTTCTGTGTTCTCAGGATGTACCATACTCCTAGCAAATTGATGTATATCACCAAACAGAAAGTTCATCCAAGCTTCAGATGTCCAGAGTTTTATTGGAATTTCATGATATAGGCATAATTGATTGAGTCACTGAAATCAATCTCCAGCTCCCCTCATACCCTCAAGGTCAGGAGTCCAGTCTTATATCATACGGTTCAAAGCCCTAACTGTCTAATCAGCTGCCATGCTGAAATTATCTAGGGCCCACCAAGAGTCAACTTGTTAACATAAACTCAGGTGTGATCCCAGTTGTCCACCATTAATAACAAAGACAATCCTAGAGTTTGGGAAATTCCAGGATCTGAGGTCAGCCAAATACTTTATTTTACAACACTAGCATTAAATAAAATTGTTCAACATATCTTTGAAAAGCATAGAAATAAAGTAAGTTATCAACATGTTACGTAGTAGAATTTCCTAGCCATTAACAAATTCACATACATAGTTTTTATAATTAATGCCATATGTTCAGGTACCAACTCACACTAGAATTTAATCTCTATCATTGTAAATCTATCCATTAATGTGAGAGTAATGACTCTCTACAGTTTTTAAGGTTTCTTTTTCTCATGTCAATACAAAAGGAAGAAGACAGGTGCCTCGTTTGACTAAAATTAAGGTTTGATTTTAAAAGGCAAAACTGATTGCAAAGCAACACTGGGTCCTTAATGCTTAGTCTAGTGACATCAGTTGGTGTAACTCCTGCAAGAAAGTGAATCAGCCACCATGAAGGGCTAGTAACTGGAGAACATACTGTTGTGTGATATTGACCTGTCTTCCAGCTATGCCAGCTTACTAACTCTCTTGCTAGAATCTGAGTAAGATCCTTGTTTATCAGATACAAGCTTTGGTAAAGTTCATATGACAATGTTCCCAGGATTCTTTCCAAGAAATCAAATCTGCCTGGTCTTAATAAAACTGCTTTCACCATGACTGCTGAGAGGGACCTACGAAACAAAAGATGGAAGCTATTACAGCCACAGTGGAAGCAGGAGGTCACTACTACAGTCCTTCAGCTGTCATGAAAATAGCAGTGAACCCAAATAATCCCAAATAAAGCAAATTTAAGTGTGTGAACAAAAACAAAGAAAAAGAAAACAATGTAGTTTTTGAAAACCAGTTTGTCAATGAACAAGATCAAAGCATCAGGATTTACTTATAGACTAGCTCATTCTATTGTAAAAAATAAACATGCAAATGAATTTTCTACCACATTAAGTCTTCAAAGAGAAAAATCCCAACCTTATCTAGGATATGAGTAATTAGCATTACTCCCATTTCACATATTAAAAAAGAAGACGAAGAAGAAGAAATAATAAATTCCTAAAGCACAACCGTAAGCAGAAACTTTTATGTTTATCTAACAAATCAAGCCACACCATTTCTAAAGGAGGTCACAGCACAAATGTGTGCTATTTCCCAGTTGTGGATAAAACAGGCCAACTGTCTGATGCTCATTGATCTGAGAGAACTGAGAGAATGAATTTGTTGGTGAACCCTAAAGGAGAGAAAGCATCTATTTATATCCTTTTTTATTCTTAACTTTCCTTTAACAAGATCTTTCATTCTTTTATGTGTGGAATTCACTCAATTCTACTTATAATTTAAAATGTTCTATCTCTGTCTCAATGTGTATTAGTTTCCTATTACTGCTATAAAGAAGTGCCATAAACTTAGTGTCCTAAAACAACACAGATTTGGTATCTTACATATACTTCTGGAGGTCAGAGACCTGAAATTGGCCTCGCTGAGCTAAAATCAAGTTGTCTGCAGAGCTACATTCTTTCTAAGGCTCTGGGGAGAATCTGTTTTCTCTGGGCTTTTCACCTTTCTGGAGGCTGCCTGCATTCCTTAACTGCTGGCCCTGTTGGTCCATATCCAAAGGCAGCAATGGCCTTTAAATCTTTCTCATGTCACATCTTCCTGATCCCTGACCCTGACTCCTCTGTCTCCCTCTTCCCTCTTCCACGTTTAAGGGGCCTTGTAATTATACTGGGCACGCTTGGATAATAGAGGAGACACTACCTATCAACTGATCAACAAATTTAATTTCATCTGCAACTTTAATTCTCCTTTGCTATGTAATACTGTAACATAGTCAAAGTTTCCAGAGATGAGGATAAAATCATCTTGTGAGGGAAGGGTTGTCAAAGGTTTATTTACATTATAATAGTATGGTCTATTGAGTATGAAAACACAACACTAGGAGTACCTAAACCTTCAATCTGGTTCTGGTCGGACAACAAATAAATTTTACGATCTTGATTAAACAAATCATACAGCCTCTCTGGGCCTCAACTTCTCCACCTAGTAACTTTCTAAAGAGTCACTAATTCTGAAAGTTAACTAAATTGAATTCACTTATTTGAACTATTAAATAATGAATTTTAAATGAAACATAGAAAACATAAGACAGTTACTCAACAAAGGACTTATGTTTACAGTTTCATATGCATGCCACCCTAAAACAATCTTCCTATTAATTTTTATCAGCACTGAAAACATTCTGATTTTCACGTCATTATTTCTAGTAATTATAATCTTTAGAACCCTACTTAGAACTATTCATTCAGTAGGTGATATTCCTTGAAGTTCATTTTATTGAACACAAGTAACGCCTTCCAATTTGTTAATATATTAGTCCTATTGTTAAATTATATGTTTGGGGGCACCTGGGTGGCTCAGTGGGTTAAAGCCTCTGCCTTCGGCTCAGGTCATGATCCCACCTGGGATCGAGCCCCACATCAGGCTCTCTGCTCAGCAGTGAGCCTGCTTCCCCCTCCCCTCTCTGCCGGCCTCTCTGCCTACTTGTGATCTCTGTCAAATAAATAAACAAAAAATCTTTTTAAAAAATTATATGTTTAAGTTGTTAGTCTATCATTTAATTATTCAAAAGTTTGATTTATCGGGGTACCTGGGTGGCCTAGTCAGTTAAGTGTCTGACTTTTGATTTTGGCTCAAGTTATGATATCAGGGTCATGTGACTGAGCCTACAGCTGGCTCTGTGATAGACATGAGAGTGCTTGGGATTCTCTCTCTCCCTCTGTCTCTCCCCTCCACCTTTCACTCTGGCATGCATGTGTATTCTCTCTCTCAAAAAAAAAAAAAAAAAGAGACCAGCTTGATTTCTCAGTCAAGGTATTAAAACTGTACCTATATTGAATCAAAACATGCAGAAAGGAAAATAAAATAACTCAAATATTTCAAACAATGCTATAGCTAAGATGTTGAGATACATATATTCATTTCAGTATATGAAATATATACGTGTGTTGTATATATTGAAGTATATACTTGTGTTAATTATATATGTGTGTATATATTTGCATATATATACATATACTTTATATGTATTTACTATACATGTATATAAATTTAAAATTTCAAGATTAGTCTAGGCCTCAAACACTGAAAGTGTTGTAACAGAGTCAAATTGGATCTCTTCTCTACTATAGTTAAAATTGAAATATTTTTCTATTTTATTTGTCAATATTTTTTGAGAAACAAAAAAATAATGCTGGAGAATTTCCTCTATTAAGAAAGTGAGCATTTTCAACATGTAAGGAGACATTGGTGCGTTGGTTAGTCTTACCAACATACAGAAAGCAAGTGTAAATTGAGTTTCTCTAAAAGACCATACCTAAATAGTTTGTTTTGGACAGAAAATAACCAACCTAGTATTAGAAAACAGGAAAAAGTATAGAAGTTCATGTATCACTGCAGGAAAACAAAACAAATTTAGATCTCTATCTCTATGCTAGTTGTGTCTTTATGTTAGACCATTATTTCCTGTTTCATATTTTTTACTCTATAAAATTCTGATAAGAAGGTTTCAATTTAGTTGAACTGGTACTTTAAAAAAAAAAAAAGTACAACATGGTATTTTCCCACTTGGGAAGGCAAGTCCAGAAAAGACATGTCCCTTATCATGTAATGAATGATTCATGATTCTTAAAATTTCTTTCAGTTCAGGACACTAAAAATTTTTAATAATGAAGTCTCTTCTCCTGAATTATATTATGTAAGCCATGCATAACCATGAGAAAGTATTGGTCAAAGACTCATATTTCCACTGTTAAAAAAAAAATCATAGAATATTGTGATGCCAGAGGAAGGAAAATATAACTGAGTGTGAGAAAAAGCAAAACCTACTAAAGTAAAAATTCAGAATCATGAGATTATTTTAAAAGTAACTTATAAATTTAGATTATATCAGATGCAAAAATAAATTTATGGGACCATTCTAGGAAGTTTCCCCTAAAGGAATTACTTTAGCCAATAAGGATGATAATTGTTTTTCCCTCTAAACAGGTCAATCATCTTAATACCTTTTCATTTACATTTTTTTCCAATTTATTTATTTTCAGAAAAACAGTATTCATTATTCTTTCACCACACCCAGTGCTCCATGCAAGCCGTGCCCTCTACAATACCCACCACCTGGTACCCCAACTCCCACCCCCCCCACCACTTCAAACCCCTCAGATTGTTTTTCAGAGTCCATTGTCTCTCATGGTTCACCTCCCCTTCCAATTTGCCCAAATTCCATACTCCTCTCTAATACCCCTTGTCCTCCATGCTATTTGTTATGCTCCACAAATAAGTGAAACCATATGATAATTGACTCTCTCTGCTTGACTTATTTCACTCAGCATAATCTCTTCCAGTCCCGTCCATATTGCTACAAAAGTTGGGTATTCATCTTTTCTGATGGAGGCATAATACTCCATAGTGTATATGGACCACATCTTCCTTATCCATTCATCCGTTGAAGGGCATCTTGGTTCTTTCCATAGTTTGGCGACTGTGGCCATTGCTGCTATAAACATTGGGGTACAGATGGCCCTTCTTTTCACGACATCGGTGTCTTTGGGGTAAAGGTATCCAAATTGGTAATGAAGAAGTCAAACTCTCTCTCTTTGCAGATGACATGATTCTTTATATGGAAAACCCAAAAGACTCCACCCCCAAACTACTAGAACTCATACAGCAATTCAGCAACAAGGCAGGATACAAAGTCAATGTGCAGAAATCAGTGGCTTTCTTATACACTAACAATGAAAATACAGAAAGGGAAATCAGAGAATCGATTCCATTTACTATAGCACCAAGAACCATAAGATACCTGGGAATAAACCTAACTAAAGAGGTAAAGGATCTGTACTTGAGGAACTACAGAACACTCATGAAAGAAATTGAAGAAGACACAAATAGATGGAAGACCATTCCATGCTCTTGGATCGGAAGAATAAACATTGTTAAAATGTCTATACTGCCTAGAGCAATCTATACTTTTAATGTCATTCCGATCAAAATTCCACCGGCATTCTTCAAAGAGCTGGAGCAAATAATCCTAAAATTTGTATGGAATCAGAAGAGACCCCGAATCGCTAAGGAAATGTTGAAAAACAAAAATAAAGCTGGCGGCATCCCCTTACCTGATTTCAAGCTTTATTACAAAGCTGTGATCACCAAGACAGCATGGTACTGGCATAAAAACAGACACATAGACCAGTGGAACAGAGTAGAGAGCCCAGATATGGACCCTCAACTCTATGGTCAATTAATCTTTGACAAAACAGGAAAAAATATACAGTGGAAAAAAGACAGTCTCTTCAATAAATGGTGCTGGGAAAACTGGACAGCTATATGTAGAAGAATGAAACTCGACCATTCTCTTACACCGTACACAAAGATCAACTCAAAATGGATAAAAGACCTCAACGTGAGACAGGAGTCCATCAGAATCTTAGAGGAGAACATAGGCAGTAATCTCTTTGATATCAGCCACAGCAACTTCTTTCAAGATACGTCTCCAAAGGCAAAGGAAACAAAAGCGAAAATAAACTTCTGGGACTTCATCAAAATCAAAAGCTTCTGCACAGCAAAGGAAACAGTCAAAAAAACAAAGAGGCAACCCACGGAATGGGAGAAGATATTTGCAAATGACAGTACAGACAAAAGGTTGATATCCAGGATCTATAATGAACTCCTCAAACTCAACCCACACGAAACAGACAAACACATCAAAAAATGGGCAGAAGATATGAACAGACACTTCTCCAATCAAGAAATACAAATGGCTATCAGACACATGAAAAAATGCTCATCATCATTAGCCCTCAGGGAGATTCAAATTAAAACCACATTGAGATATCACCTTACACCAGTTAGAATGGCCAAAATTAACAAAACAGGAAACAACATGTGTTGGAGAGGATGTGGAGAAAGGGGAACCCTCTTCCACTGTTGGTGGGAATGCAAGTTGGTGCAGCCTCTTTGGAGAACAGTGTGGAGATTCCTCAAGAAATTAAAAATAGAGCTTCCCTATGACCCTGCAATTGCACTCCTGGGTATTTACCCCAAAGACACCGATGTCGTGAAATACCTTTTCATTTACATTTGCTTCTTAACTCTTTTAAAAAATACAAAGAATGATAGCCAATGACTCACTCTGAAATTTGACAAAATCCCCACATACCTACATTACACTCTTCCAAACAAGCATTTTGTTATATAAGCCTGGACAGTCAGGTCAAAGCAATGGTGACCAGCCTCTACAAGGCCTGGTCTCCTCAAGACAAGTTCTCTTTCTGCCAGGATAAAACTTTGCAGAGCAAAGGCATACAGTTAAGTGTCCCACAGACATTAGCTCCCTTCAGTTCCCATCTTTTTCTTTTACGGAAAAATAATAATCTGATTCCTTTTTGTAGATTCCAGAGGCACAGTCAAGGTCATAGTTAATGAGATCTAGCTTATGCCTGAGTAAGAGCTGTAGAGATAACAATGCAATGTGACCTATTACTCAAGTTCATTTCTAGCTGTTTTGGTTAATAAAGCCTACCTGCCAAGAATTCAACCACTTGGAAATGGCTGCTTTAGTGGTTGTACAGATGTACCTTATGAAATGGCACTGGAAATCTGTAATGACCCCTTTGTTCTAGTTTTTAGTTGTGGAGCCTTTTACACAAACAAGAACTTTTTAATTCCACTTCAAAATACCGAAAATTCAAAGTAAACTACACATATCTTTTTCAGACAATTAAATTAAGGGAAAAAAAAAAAAGATAAAATTTGAGTATACAAGGCCTAATGTGAAAAATATGTAAATTAGGTTAGAGAACAGAAATGTCAGCAGTTTCCCAAACTATTTTGTAATGGAACTGTTTTGTTTTTTGGGGTTTTTTTTTGGTTTTTTTTTTTTTTTTTGGTTGTTTTTTGTTTGTTTGCTTGGTTTTTTTTTGTAATGGAACTGTTATTTAAGAGCTCACTCACTTGGGGTGTCTGGATGGCTCAGTTGGTTAAGTGTCCAACTCAATTTCAGCTCAGGTCATGATCTCAGGGTGTGAGATTGAGCCCCATGTCAGTAGGGAGGAGCAGGAGGCCTGCTTAAGATTCTCTCTCTGGGGCACCTGGGTGGCTCAGTGGGTTAAAACCTCTGCCTTTGACTCAGGTTATGATCTCAGGGTCCTGGGATGGAGCCCCGCATCGGGCTCTCTGCTCACTGGGGAGCCTGCTTTCTCCTCTCTCCCTGCCTCTCTGCCTACTTGTGATCTCTGTCTGTCAAATAAATAAAATCTTTAAAAAAAAAAAAGAAAAAGATTCTCTCTCTCCTTCTCCCCCTCTCTGCCCTTCCCACCCCATCTCTCTATCGTTTTCTCTTAAAAAGGAAAAAAAAAAAAAAGAATTCATTCACTTTTACTATATTTTATGAAAAAAAATGGGAGTGGAAGGCCTATGAACTTTTAGGTATGGCTGATATTCCACAGAATAGAGTTTTACCCTGAAAATGCAAGTAGAAGTAGAAATAGGATCTGATGATTTAATCAAGAATTTTAAGATGAGACAGGTAAGGAATTACCCCAAACTATAGTTCTGAATCACATTTTTCAGGCTTCAGTAGGATGTATGAACACCTTGTGATGCAAAAATACTAATTTAAAAGGCACCTGTGTTCCTAAAAGGAAAATTTCCCACCCTGCCCCACCAATGTAATCTATTGAAATAGTTAAATTCCAACTAGATGTTTTTCTCTTTTCATCCCAACTGCCATTTACTAATATTAGACTAAGCAGATAGAAGTGACTTAAAATAATTAAAATAGACTTGATTTAGGGAAATAGTAATAAGAAGTCAGGAATATTCAAATCTGCCACTCCCATGTATACCTTATTAGGGAGAAAATTGTTATAGAAAAGTGTGGTTTATTTCTATATAATCAGGAACAATGTACCATCCTGTAAATGTCAATTTCTCCTCTATTATTGTGAGAAGTTGAGAAAATAGGTTAAAATAGAATCTTAAAAAGCATTTTGAGTAAGAAATATTAATTTAGTTGTGAAAGAATAAAGACTTAACAGGCTAAAACTATTTTGAGGCGCTCATGGAGGATTTCATATTAAGTCAAGACATAAAGAGTCTTAGTTTTATGTTATTTTGCCTAGGAAGAATATCAGAATTTCCTGTGTTATATTAAAAAAAAAATTACAACACTTCAGATTTAAATATTTAGATATCTTCCAATATTGCAAAATCAACTTATAAATTAAATAAAAGTTAATCAAATAATTGGGAAGTAAGACTTTTTTTTATCTTAATTTTTTATTCACAATGAAATTGTCATTTCAGAGCAAACTGAACATAAAAGGCATTTTGAGAGACATTTTACTCATCAACAAATACCTAAAATCAAAGCGTGACACATAGCAGGCACTCAAGATTTTTACGTGGTTAATAAATCACACAAATATTTTGTGTATGTATGTTCATTAACTTAATTTTTGTAAAACTTGACATATGCTTATTCCTGAAAAAAAAAAAAAAAAAACCATTTCAAATCAGCACCCAAAAATGTATTACATCCCTCATTCACTATGTTGATAGAATTTGGGTTTGAAAACACTCCTGTAAAATACATTTGTGATTTGTTAAAACATATTGTTGAAAGTTCAGATTGTGCTCTTTGTTGCTGGTGGGGGGAAATGCCACTAGTAGTTTTAAACTGAGTTTTATCTTGCACATCTGAATTAAATTATATTTTTCTTGGTTTCAGATGAATAAACACATTTCCCCCATGGCATTATGCCAGTAGAATAATGCACCTGGAATATGTTAATTTTCTTAATGACCTCACAGTCTGTTATAATAAGCTAATCATATCCAGACAACAAGATTAGCATGATTTGTTCATTCAGAAAAAAAGTGCTTAAATGCCAGCTTAATTATTACTGAAATTAATCTCCTTATTTATAAATTTAAGGTCCAAATTTTGTATAACAGTGTTTCCTCCTAAACTTCTTTATTTTTTGATACTATTTAATCATCAGGTTGGTTTGATATTTACTCTTAAAATGTTTAGAACTGTATGCCATTACTTAAAATGCTGGAGAATTTAAAAGTCTATAGGCATGTTCAGTAATTCAAGTCAAGCTAATGGCACCACATATGTTTTCTGTTATGATATGGATACAATCTTACATGTAGAATATGTAAAATATATGTATTTTTTCAACTCTTTTTTATCCATATCCTCTAAAGTTTATACCCCCAATGAAATCTTATGCTTAGAACTACCCAAACAGTTGAGCCAAAACAATCCATTCTCTTATTTTTGTCCCAAAAGGACCACTAGATTTCACTTGGCAAGCATTTGTTATACCTATATAAAGCGGTAAACAAAGTATTTATTCCCTGATTTGTTTCCACCTAATGTGCTTTATATCACCAGAAGTAAGAAATTAATAAATATATTCCCTGTGACCATAATTATTTGACCTCTATATGCAGGAAAGAAATATAATTAAAGCAGTTCTGGATTATAATTCACTAGATTTAACCATTTTGAAACCTAAACTGTAAATACATGCAGATTTAATTTTATTTCAAATACTATAAACCAGTTTATAATTGCTTCAGGGTTTGATTTAGTCAGACAAGTTAAAGCCTTATTACTCAGGGGAAAGAATTGATGACAAAAGTGACAATCCACCGATATGTCATCCCTGAAAATTTTGTGATTCTTAGAAAAGTTCATTTTCAGCTTGTTAAAAAGGGCCAGCAATTTGTCACAAAAGAACCAAAGTATTACAAATATTTCTACAAGTCTGGAGTTCTTGCGTAGCTGTTAATTTCTCTCCAAATGAAGTTATTGTCAAGGAGTAGAATAACAACAGGGACTCTAGCAGAAGTATACCATCATAAGGAACCACAAAGAACTAGCATCAAGAGATATAGCAGGAGAGGAGGGGTCATTTGGTTGATATATCCCTTATTACACTGGGGCCTATAATAAGCTCAAAAATTTGTTCATTGTCCTGCTGGCCTACTGTCATTCCTTGCTTTTGTCATATAAAAATATTAGCCTTTGGAAAAGAGTGGCCTAGACAGAAGAAATTAAGAGATATTAAACATTTTCCACATGTGCCAAAGGGGTATAATGTATCTAGTCACAACTGAGAGTGCTTTTAGCCCCAGCTCCCCTTTTCCTATAGAATGTTGTTGGTTTCTTGAAGTGGGTCTGATTTTGGTATTTACTCTTCCCTTATACAGATGATATTACATTAGACCTGCTCAATATCATCTTATCTAGTGGGTTAATAAAGTGTTGCAAGTAGTTAATAACTTTTGAGAAAGGTCTTAGGGTTATTTAAAAAAAATTTAAAAAGGCAGGCGCCTGGGTGGCTCAGTTGGTTAAGCATCTGTTGGTTAAGCATTCAGCTCAGGTTATGATCCCAGAGTCCTGGGATCTAGTACTGCATCAGGCTCCCTGCTTCTCTCGCTCTCTCCCTCTACCCTTCTACATGGCTTGTTCTCTTCTTATCTCAAATAAATAAATGAATAAAGAGGCCACAAAAATCAAGTAGATTTTTCTGAAGACACATTATGTCCTGATACACTACCTATAAAATAATAGATAACATGGCTTAGCATAAGAAGCATGGGCTTTGGAACCCTGCGGACCTTATATTCAGATGTCCAACTCTGCTACTTCCTAATTTCTAATTTCAGGCTAGCTGTTTAACCATAGTACATTTAATTTTCTCATTGGTAAAATGAGAATTGGATGAAAGAGGATATGAGAAGCAGTGTCTCCCATGGAACCCAGCATGTGTTTTTTCTTTGTGTTGCTGATATTCTTTCTAGATGTTAAATGCCACCTGGGGACAGAAGCTAGCACAGAGTCTGAATCACAGGAGGTACTCAACTAATTTTATTTCCCTTTCCTGAGAGGTCATTAAAATTAATGACTTAATCATATCATTATATCATTACATAATAAAAGTATCAAAATACTAAATCACTCAAGAGTTGACCATCTTGTCACAGAAAGCTATAAAGAGTTTGAAATATATTCATATATGTGAATCAGTGACTTTGTACATTATATTTTCATACGCCCTATTTGCCCAAGACAGTTAAATACTCAGATACTGTAAGAAAAATAAATTGAACTCTAACTTCACCATTGCACTGGAAAAGTTGCAAAGTGATAAATAGAGCCATCTTCAAGGGCAAAGACCAGATGATAATTATTTTAGGCTTTGCATTCCACATAGCCTTTGTTGCAACACTAGACACAGTACAAAATCAGCTACAGACAACAGATAAACAAATGCTATAGCTGCATTATAATAAAACTTTATTTACAAAAATTGGTGGAGGACCAGATTTGACTCATAACCCATGGTTTTCCAGCCCATTTAATAGTGAAGATCTCTCAATACTCAACCAATTACCACTCTCATGATTTCTTATATTCTTGATATTTCCTGTTAGTCAGCCAGACAGTCACAATTATATGCAAAGATTTAGAGAACATATTAAAAGAACAATTGCATACTGAAGATTAGGTATAAATTCTAAACACATTCTTCTTAAAAATGTTTATTAGAAAAATATAGAAGAGTGGGCCAAGAAAGGAAGATGGCTAAATTTATAACTAATAGCATGATACCTAACTAGCATAAAAACCCAATATAATACATCTGCCATCCCCAAAGGCCATAGTTTAAATCTCCAGTCAATCAAGGGAATATTCCACATAATAATTTGTTATTAACTGGTATGCCAGTTACAAATTATGCCAATAACCAGGCAAGAACAGAAAACTGTCACTAGGTAACTAGGTAACTAATCTACAGTAGCTGGATACCATATGAAAAACCAAACCAAAATATCTTTAATCCCCCCACTTGCAATAAGATTAAGCCAAAGCATTATAAATCACTGAATCTACAAATGCAAAAGAATTTTTAGATATTTGAACAAATGGAGAGAACAACAAAGATACTGCAAAACATTTGGTAATCCTCCTCCACAAAGCATGTTTCAAATCACAGAAGTTGAAAAACAAAGTTAAAAGAAGTAAAAAATTGTTATGTGAAGATGGTTGAGTAGTTTTCTTCCATTGCACAAGGTCTTTCTACAGATAAGCATTAAAACAATCAAATCATTTTTTCTCATTGGTTGATAAGCTCTCTCTTATTAGATTGTGAACTCACTGTCATGAACAATTACTGTTCACTATCTCTGTTAGTGTAAGCTATAAGTAATATAGGTGTACTGGACAAAAAAAAATTTTAAAAATAGTAGGTACTAAGAAAATTATTGTTCAAGAACACTCAATCCACGAACCCTAATGGAGTTATAGAAGTCACAAATTTGCTCTTTATATTATTATCGCAAGACCCATGCATCTAAATAGCAAGATATTTCCTGAAAGTGTAACACTCAGTCTTCTACTTTTCAATGATGTGCTGCAAAGACCAGAGTTCTTACTAGAAGACTAGAACACTTAGAGCTGCACCATTTGGCAATTCAAAGAAGGTTCCTGTCCCTCTTAATTAAACAAATCCCTCAGCCCTGCAGGAGCAGGCTGCTTTCCAGGATAAAAGAGATGTCACACAGATGTTTCCAACAAAATTTCCAAAAGCTTTACCTTGCTGGGAAAGAATGACTCCATTCAAAGTAAGAATTTTACCAATCCTCTAAGAATGAACACAAGCAGAAGGATTGGAATTTGCCTCCTTTTAAAGGAAAACACATACACAACGTACAACCAGACACTTATTCAAAATGTCCAGATGTCTTCACTGTGTAGGGGAACGATTCTTAAAATAAGAAAAGGCACTAGGAGAATGATTAGAAGGTGTTGCAAATCTGAGAAGTGAAAATACACAGACCTCTCCTGGATTGCCAACTTGATTAGCTCTTCTCCTTTACGGAAAGATGCTTTAGCCATTGACATGCCAAAAGAAAAACTCAAAACTTGCCTGATTTCAGGTCAAAGGTGAAAGAAAGAAAGGCCAAGAAGACAAATGCTTATAGAAGAGACCTGTGAAACAAGGCAGTAAAGATATGTTTTATAGATCTGTAGTACAGAAGATGAAATCCAGTGTGGAATAGATCATGTCTGCTTGTGAATTTTAATGCAGATGATGGAACAAGAGGGCATACATAAAAATTAGGGAGAATCTGATTTGAAACAGATGTCACACAACCCTTCATTGCAAAGAGTCATAAATGAATGGATGGAGTATCAGGCAGAAAAAAAAAAAAAACTATCCAGGTGAAGAACACTGAATTTTTTTTTTTTTTAAAGAAAATACTGCATATCCTCCCAGGTTAGAAGAGATTAAAAAATATTGAGGCTTCACTGGATGAGTAAAACCAATTTCTTCAAATATGAGTGTTGATTTTATTTTTTATCACTCCAGAACAACATAGAACAACAAAGGCTTTTATTAGTAATGATGATAATAGAGCCCAGAATTAACATGTGGTTGAAATTCTGCACATCTAATTTGGAGTTTGCTACTCTGCTGTCTTGGCATCATAGCCTCAGATAGTGAATTTAGAGATTTCCAAATTACAAAACATTAGATTATTTTGAAGACTAAAGTTCTATAACATGTTGTATTTTGTTTTTTAAAAAAGGTGGGGCACCTGGGTGGTTCCATCACTTGAGTGTCTGCCTCTACCTCAGGTCATGATCCCAGGGTCCCACCGGGCAGAGAATCTTAACTCTCCTTCTCCCTCTGTCACTCTACCTTGCTTGTGCTCTCTATCTCAAACAAATAAAATCTTTAAAAAAAAGAAAATAATAAAAAATTTCAAAGGTAAGGAAAGAGAATAGTTCTTCCATTTTTGCTCTATTATAATCTAATGTTCTCCTGAGGAATTTTTGTTTTATTTAATGGACATTTGAAATTGAATAACTAAACATTTTTACTAGCTACTAGAAATTTTAGATCCACATTTAGCACTCACCCAGAGCAACTGAGTAACTTCTAATGTAAGTATTTCTGTGCTGTGCCATCTTAAGTCATTTTCCTACAGTGGATTTACTGTCTTCTTTTGCAAATATTTTTATCAGATTATAATTTGTTCTACTTTACATATGGTTTAAGTCACTTTAAATGATTTGAAATAAAAGGAAGTACAATTAATTATTTAGATCTTTCCTATAGAATTGGACCATGAAACATCACAACCTGATCACTCCTTCAGTCTATCTCACTTCATTTAATATTAACCTTATACAAGACATCCAGAAAACATAATTTACAAGGTAGTCAACACAGTCTTCTTCTGTCAAATAAGACTATACAAAGAGTTTCAAACAAGACTGACACCAAAAAAAAAAAAAAAATCACGAATACAGAAACTGAGAATTCTCTGAAACATCCCATTTTATAAAATACCCACACATACACCCAGGTTTCATAGGGTTTCAGAAAGTGTCCCTTGCCCTTGCAGTTCCTAGCCCAACATCTCAGCAATAAATCTTGCTTTCAACGTCACGGTGCTAAGCCTCCGAACCTTGTCAGAATCCATATTTCATGACACTAATCTGATCACCGAAAATGGCATAGGTACACGGTATACCATTTATCATGAAATAAACAGAAAGGAGAAACCTCATGTCTATTTTCCCATAGTGGTACCACTTTTTTTCTTCTTTCATTTTTATTCTTCCTGTCTCAGAAGCTCTTTTCTACAACTCAAAACCATAAAATTTAGTCCACATGGCCATGGTGGTACCCAGTGAATTTTCTGCTTATACACTACCTGCTTTTTGATTACAAGTGTTTGGGGATGGAAGGAAATAACTAAGGTATACCAATTTCACAAATTCCGAAACTGTCATATACAATATATTGTCCGAATCCATATTTTATATATCTCATTTTTTGATAAGCCAGGCACTAGCATATCTCATCTTTGAATTCTTCTTAGCAAAATAACAACTACAAATTTGATTTAATAGAAGGAACATGCTTGCCTGCTATTTATCTTTGTACTGACTCAAGGGTTCAACAAATTTCAGTTTCATAAATGCTTATCAAATTTCTCATCTGTTTCTCACTGGAGAGAATGGCCTTGTCTCTGATACAAAGTTATGTTTTATACATTTTTATATAGAAATATAGCCACAGAACAGAGAAACAATAAAAAAGGTGGTGGGGGGAGAAATGACTTAACAAGAAGATCACCATGATATCAGGGAAGATTTTCAAAATATATGCACCTTTCTTTTCTAGCCTACCTCCCTAATTGTGAACTACACATTTTTCACATGAACTAGGCTAAGAAGGGAAGAGAAGTATTCTTAGTTTTATCTTCTCTTGTCAATGTTCCTTTAAAGACTAATTAGTGTTTCAGCCACTGTATAAAAGGTCTCAAAGTGCACTTTATCCTTGATACTTGCAAAGCTCTAATCTGGCTATTATTTCAACTTACCAGAGGAATGATCATTTTCTGGGAATGTGGTGTGAGAGCAGAGAAATACTATTGTTAAGGATCAAATGAAATTGACTTGGATTTTTCCACTAATAGGACTTGGTCCATACAGAGAAGAGAACATTCTCATCATAACTCATCTGATCATAAAGTATTGCTCATTACCAGACTGCTCAGAATTCTATGGTAGTTTAAAAAAAAAAGGTGCAGAATAATTTTCTAGAGAACAATAGGAAAAAAAGCTTTTTGTTGAAATAAACTGTAAACCATTCACTCATTGGAAACGGACCAATTTTTAGACTGAAGTTCCCAATTCATAACGTTCTTAACCTAACATATATGAATTCAACACCAAGAACAGTAACTCTACACATCATGTAGCACTTCACAGCTCACAATACACTGTAAATCAGATAATCCCATTTGATAACAAAAATCCATTTTAGTATCTCAAATTACAGACAGGAAAAATGAAGTTCAGAGAGATTAAATTACTTGCTCTGGTCACAGTGACGCCGCCAGGTCTCTGGTTCTTGGTCTAGTCTCATGCTCTATCTCCTGGAGGTCAATATTAATTTCTTTGAATTAACAGAGTTTCAATAAGGTGACTCTGACAATATTCAGTTGTTTTTCTACAGGCTATGTTTTCTTCATCTATACATTATCTTCCTTCTAGTATCTTTTTAACAATAAATTATTAGAAGAACTTCAATGTCACGTGCTGGACAGCAAAATTTATAGGATGGCTGAGGGAGTCACAAAGCAGGTTCTCAAGCTGGTGTGTATTGGTCTCCTGAGAGCATCAGAAAGAAATGCTGTGGCTCTTATTAACAAAGAGGAATTGACAGATGTTCTTATGGTTTGCATCTAAGTAAGCACAAACAATGCCTGTGCTGCCAAAATGAAATTATTCTATCCTTTTCGCATTAAATATTTTCTAAATATTGTTAAGGAGCTAAAAATAATACTGACTTACCAATATTGTGATAGTGCAGCAAACAGAGACCCAGTCGTAAGGTGGATTAGATATAAGTTATGGGGATCATCAGAACCATGGAAAAGTGTATTCTCTTCACAAGGGTCAATTATTTATTTTTATAAGCAGTTAGTCACCAGAAGGTCAGGTGCTGTTACAATCAATAAAGCTCCAGGAAGGGGCTTCTTCTCTGGCACATGCTTATTCCTCCTCAGTAATATAATGGTGACTTAAACAAACCTATAAAAGTCAATTTAAAAAAATCAGTCTAAATTAACATAATCTCTTGTAGAAGATAGGAATGTTTACATTTACCTATTAGTACTTTATGACAAGCTAAGGTTTCTATGGTATTTCAACTGCCTATGTACTTTGAGTTGCACAGCCAATATCATCTTACCCTTGATAAACATAAAGAGTCAGTCATGAACAGCTAAAATGTTTGTTCAAAATTATGTTGGATAATAGGATCAAAATTAGAGAAAGAATTTCACTAGCCTAAGCCATTACAAAATCTAACAAAACTGTTCCTTACATGCATATGTTTTAAAGAAGAAAAGGTATGAAGTAGGAAAGAGAGAGAGAGAGACAGAGGGAAAGAGAAGGGGAAGAAAGAAAGGAAGCCAGGCATAAAAATCTATAATTTGATGAGCTACATTTCTCCTAAATATTTATTATGAGATAATATTCAAAGAATACAGCGGAGCTCCTAGGGAAATAACTATAGCTCTTCAACACAATAGTATATGTCTCTAGTCTATTTGTTTATTAATAATTCAGCTTTTATCACCACATATACTTAATCATTTCAAGTGTGAAACTCATGAAATGTCATTTCCATTCATTCTTAGAATATCATCTTGGCAGTCAGTGAATAGAATTATAGGATTAAGATCCCTGGCTATATATAAAACAAGGCAGAAACATAAAAATCTCTTCTTCAATTGCTAGACTGATGTAATGATCTTAATGACTTGCATACTATTGTTCTTCATTCTTAGGAATGGATTATATTTCTGGAAACTGACTTGACTGATGAGGTTTCATCCAGTCTCTCTGGATTTTGCTGCTGAATATGATCACTTCTATCACATGAACAGCAGGATCCAACCATCTGGTTCTTCGGTGCAGCTTCCATGGTATTATTGTTGAATGTGTGAGCCAGTAGAATCCTGCTGAATAAAGTGCACAATTCAAATCATAAAATTTTTCATATACCAGAGAACACTTGGGAGGCAACCCAAAGGTGAAATATAATACCTATCGCAATGAGCTATTTGCTACAGACCCATGAGACACAAAAGAAAGAAATCTTTAAGAACAATGTTTCTCAAAGTGAAGTCTGTGACCAATGGCCTCAGAATTATTTACAGAGACGAATAAGAGATGAAGATTTCTGGGCACCTTTCAGATTTAGACTCTCATAACTTCTAGACATAAATTCCCAAGGATCTGCACAAGCTCACCTGGTGATCCTAAAATTTTAAAAGTTCTTGAAGCTAAAACTGCCCTAAAAAATATTCTTAATTTTTTAAAAAGCCACTATCCTATTATTTTTTTCACTGTTTTAAAATCTTGAGTCTATACAACTCTCAGTCTCCAATGATGTTCCTTTGAAGACTTAAGCGAAGCATGTTTTTGAACTAGACCAGTTTCTTACTATAGGTTGTCATGTAACCCAAGTGGGTAGAGTCTAAAAATGTTGGGAAAATGTCCCAGTAGGTTGCCAAGCATAAGGCTTAAATGAAATAGTTTGTTAGTGCATCAAGATAGAAATCATGGAATAGAATTTTTCAAAAATACGTTATAACATAAAATATGAACTTAGTTTAAGATGTCTTATTGACATTTCTTTCACAAACTAGATTATAGTGCTGATGACACAGTATAATGACATACACATATACCACATGGGTAGAAGCATATGGCAGAAAAATGGCTGCTTTCTTTGCCATATCCACACTTGCCACATGTCCTGGAACTTATTAAAATTCTGTTGAAGTGGTCAGACTGTTCTTAGTGTGCTTGTTTTTTCTCGGGGAAATCCAGTGCCCTTTCAATGAGGAAACATTCAGTTACCAAGCTATTCCTGATTTTAAAATAATTTGCAAACTCTGCCTTGTAAACACTTACAGATCTACCACAGAAGTCCCTGGAGCTACCTTGGAAGTAGCCCAAATTTATCTCAAACATATCTTGCTCATGTAAAATAAATATTGAAACCATTATTCCAAAGAAACTATTTTTCTAAACCAGTTGCTTTTCAAACTGAAAGTCAAAGGCATCACCATAGAGATTGGAAATGCAAAGTCATGTGTTAGGTGAAACTGTCAGTGCAGAATGGGGACTGGAGGTGTAGCCGCATTGTTCCTCTTCCCACTGACATAGGCTCTACTACTCACCATCTCCTATCCTTTATGAAAGAAGAAAAATGACTGCAAATAAAGAGCTGGGCTCTAAGGGCCCCTGTGTGGCTCAGTGGGTTAAGCCTCTGCCTTTGGCTCAGGTCATGATCTCAGGGTCCTGGGATCGAGTCCCACATCAGGCTCTCTGCTCAGCAGGGAGGCTGCTTCCCCCTTCCTATCTGCCTGCCTCTCTGCCTACTTGTGATCTCTCTCTCTCTGTCAAATAAATAATTTTTTTTTCTTTTTAAGAGCTGGGTCTAATCTGGGTCTAATCTAATCTCATAAACTTTCCACCCTCCTTCAATATTTCCTATAGAGCTGGGTTTATAAAACTATGGTCCATGGGCTAATACATCCTTCAACCAGCTTCTGTAAGCAAATTTTTATTGGAACACAGCCACACACACTTATTTACACCTATAACTCTTTCCCTATTACAAAGTCAGAAGTAAGTAGTTGTGAAGACACCCTTGGGCCCACAAAGCTAAAACTATTTACTTTCTGGTTCTTTACAAATAAAGTTTGCTTATCACTGATCTAAAGAATAGTTAGAGTTGTCTTAGTAGTGATTGCTATCAGTAGAGGTAAGGAGAAGCAGAGGTGGTGGATACCCAGAAGGATACAAGAGAGATTTTACCTGAATACTGTTACAGGAAAAATAGTTTGATCACCAAAACAATTCTATTCTCTTAACAAAATAATTTCTTTAAAAAGTGAGAATTTCTCAGTGTGAATTTTTCACTATAAATTTTTTCAGTGAAAAATTTCACTGAATTGCTATTTTTGAAAAGTAGATCAGAAATGACCAATATGGGGACATCGAGGTGACTCAGTTAGTTAAGTGTCCAATTCTTGGCCTCAGTTCTTGACCTCAGGGTTGTGAGTAAATTCAAGCCTTTCATAGGGTTCCACCCCAGGCATGGGGTCTGCTTTAAAAAAAAAAAAAAAAAAAAAGTGATCAAGACAAAATAATGATTGTGAAAGCACTAAAGCACTATATCCCCAAACTTTTCTTCATATACAACACCTATTTTTGCTATATGCTTGATCTTGGTAAACATGTAATAGCCTTCCTGATTTCCCCAGATAAATACTGATACTGTTTTCTTCTTGCTCCCCTACATTCTCTCATTCATTTGCTCATGCAATATTTTTTTTAAGAGTTTATTTATTTATTCGCCAGAGGGAGAGGGAGACCAAGAGAGAAAGAGAGCACCCACAGCATGGGGAGCAGCAGACAGAGGGAGAAACAGGTTCCCCACTGAGCAGGGAGCCCATTGTGGGACTTGATCCCAGGATCCTAGGATCATGACCTGAGCTGAAGGCAGACGCTTAACCAACTGAGCCACTCAGGCACCCGCACAATAATTCTTTAACAAGTACCTAATACATGTCAATCCCTGTGGTAGGCACTTGGTATATAATGGTGAACAAATGGACATGGGTCAGCTTTCATAGAAAGGCTTGTCAGGTATAAGTAAATTTTGAACCAGATGGTCTTATATTAAAATAAAGAGAAAATAGAAAAAATCAAACTCATAAATGAATTTTTCTCAGATTAAGTATATTATTATGTTCTGATAGATAAGCAATGCAACTTATAGCAAAATATGAGTTAATAATATAATAATATACATTACTATATCATTAAATTTTCCACATCATGACTTTTTTTTTTTTACACTACTCAAAACTATTTTGTTATTTAGGATTTTAGTTAAAAACTTTGGAAATCTCACTCCAGAAACCAATACTTTACTGTATTTAATAAGTATAATTTAAATTAAATTAGAAAAATTTTAAAAAATTAAAAAACTTTGGTAATCCTACTCACAGAGCTTAGTAAAAGGAGGTTCAGAAAAGTAAACCTACAGATACAGAGAGTATCATGAGTTTTAGGAGAGGGGAAGTGCAGAGCATTAGGGAAGCTATGTAGTAAAAAATTGGGGGAGAGGAGCTGCCTGATAGAGGGAGTATGAGACTTTTAAAAAGAGAAAATGAAGAGGAAATGGGAAGAGGAGAGGATACCAAATTGTACATGTTCATATTCATTGTGTAAATAATTTTGGTTGCTGTTTGTTTGTTTGTTTGTTTGAGTAAATGGGAAGCAATCCGAAGTCTTAAAAAGGGAGAGGATGGTCACATTTTTCTTCATAAACACTACTCTGGCTGGACGAAGGACAATGATAGAAGAATGAGGACTGTGGGAAGCTGGGAATCCCTTGGAAATCACATATCAAAATTCAAGAAAAAGATGATGGAGGCTGATCTAAGGTGATCTTAGTGGAGATGAAATTAAATAGAGAAATTCAAAAGGTATTAAAATCAACAGGAAATAATAATTTATCAGATTTGATAGCTGAAGAAAAGAAGAAAAGCAATAAAGAATGGCTTTTACCTGGGTTTGGTTTGGTTTTGGGTTTGGTTTGGGGGTTTGGGTCTTAGTTTTTGTTTTTGTTGTTTTTTGTTTTTGCCTTGGACAACTGCCTGAGTTGTTGGGGCATTTGCTATTGGAATTGCAGAGGAATGGTAGGGTGGGAGAAAACATGATAAGTTCAACCTAAGACACTGAGTGTTTGGTACCTGGGAAACACTGAGATGAGTTATGGCAGATGCAGAAGGTAGGCACACCTGGGGCTCAGGAGATTGGAAATGAGGATGAGTCATCAGTCTATAAATAATAGTTGAGAGAACTGGAATGGATGAGATTACCCAGGCTACATATTTGAAATGAATGAAAAATAACCCAGAATAGAATCCACTGAGTAGAACATGAAAATTCTGAAGGAAAATTAAAAAAAAAAATGGTTAGAAAGGTGTAGCTAAGTAGGTAGGAGAATATA
The DNA here is from genome assembly GCF_020171115.1 of Neogale vison. Lineage (NCBI taxonomy): Eukaryota > Metazoa > Chordata > Mammalia > Carnivora > Mustelidae > Neogale > Neogale vison. Next base: position 83,881,922 of record NC_058101.1, on the reverse strand, counting down.
TGTTGAATTTTGAGTCAGAGTGAAAAGAGAATTTCCTGAAGAAAATAATGGTCAATCATATCATTTTAGCCTGAGAAAAAAATTATGATAAAACCTAAAATATGTTCCTTAGATTTACTGTCATTGCCAATTATGGTGACATTAGTTAGGAGGGGGCAGAAGCCATGCTTCAGATAGTTGAGAAATCAACAAAGAAATGAAGTGGAACAACAAATTTAGATAATGTTTTCATATGTTTAACTGTGAAGGAGAAAAGAGAGATAGAAGAATATCTAGAAAGAAACATTAGGAGGAAGTTATGATCAGGAAAGCACAAAAGCCAGGCTTCTAAAGGACTCCCAATGTTCTGTGCTCAATTGGTGGATGGTCACATGGTTTCTTTGTATTTCCAATAATTAAGCTGAACTTTATGTTTTGCAACATACAATGGTAGAAATATTAGACTGGCAGCAGACCTATCCACAGAGACCTGGCAGGCCAGAAAGGACTGGCATGATATATTCAGAGCATTAAATGAGAAAAATATGCAGCCAAAAATACTATATCCAGCTAGGCGATCATTGAAAATAGAAGGAGAGATAAAAAGCTCCCAGGACAAATAAAAATTAAAAGAATTCGCAAACACCAAACCAGCCCTACAGGAAATATTGAAAGGGGTGTTCTAAGCAAAGAGAGAGCCTAAAAGTAGTAGACCAGAAGGAACAGAGACAATACACAGTAACAGTCATCTTACAGGCAATACAGAAGCACTACATTCATATCTCTCAATAGCAACCCTGAAAGTAAATGGGCTAAATGCCCCAATCAAAAGACACAGGATATCAGAATGGATAAAAAAATCAAAACCCATCAATATGCTGTCTACAAGAAACTCATTTTAGACCCAAAGACACCTCCAGATTTAAAATGAGGGGGTGGAAAACAATTTACCATGCTAATAAACATCGAAAGAAAGCTGGGCTGGCAATCCTCATATCAGATAAATTAGAATTTAAGCCAAAGACTATAATAAGAGATGAAGAAGAACACTATATCATACTTAAAGGGTCTGTCCAACAAGAAGATCTAACAATTTTAAATATCTATACTCCCAACATAGGAGTAGCCAATTATATAAACCAATTAATAACAAAATCAAAGAAACACATCAACAATAACACAATAATATTAGGGGACCTTAACACTCTCTCACTGAAATGGACAGATCATCCAAGCAAAAGATCAACAAGGAAATAAAGGTCTTAAATGACACACTGGACCAGATGGACATCACAGAAATATTCAGAACATTCCATCCCAAAGCAACAAAATACACATTCTTCTCTAGTGCACATGGAACATTGTCAAGAAGAGATCACATCCTGGGTCACAAATCAGGTCTCAGCCAGTATCAAAAGATTGGGATAATTCCCTGCATATTTTCAGACCACAATGCTCTGAAGCTAGAACTCAATCACAAGAGGAAATTTTGAAAGAACCCAAATACATGGAGACTAAACAGCATCCTTCTAAAGAATGAATGGGTCAACCAGGAAATTAAAGAAGAATTGAAAAAACTCATGGAAACAAATGATAATGAAAACACAGCTATTCAAAATCTGTGGGACACAGCAAAGGCGGTCCTGAGAGTAAAGTATATAGCCATACAAGCCTTTCTCAAGAAACAAGAAAGGTCTTAAGTAGACAACCTAACCCTACACTTTAGGTAGGGTTTAGGTAGGGTTTAGGAGCTAGAGAAAGAACAGAAAGAAAGCCTAAACCTAGAAGAACAAGAAAAATAAGAAAGATCAGAGCAGAAATCAATGAAATAGAAACCAAAAGAGCAGTAGAACAAATCAACGAAACTAAGAGCTGGTTCTTTGAAAGAATTAATAAGATTCATAAACCCCTGGCCAGACTTATCAAAAAGAAAGGAGGAGCCAAATAAAGAAAATCAAGAATGAAAGAGATCACAACCGACACCAAAAATATATAAACAATTTAAGAACATATTATAAACAACTCTACACCAGCAAATTTGACAATCTGAAAGAAATAGATGTATTCCTAGAGACATACAAACTACCAAAACTGGAGAGACAAGATGGCGGAGAAGTAGGTGGAGGCGCCATTTCAACCTGTCCCCTAAAGTGAGCTGATTACCTACCAAAGAACTCTGATCATCCATGAAATCAGCCTGAGATTAGAATTATACACTTCTGGATCTCTACAGGGGCAGAAGAGGCCAGTGGGCAGGTAAAGTGGAGTGGGAACATTGGACTGATATCAGAAGATAAAAAGGGGAGGGAGCCACCAGAAGTGACCCCTTGGAAAGTAATACCCTAATACAAGAATGCCTGTGAACAGGGGACCAGCATTAAGAAGGAGTCTGGTTGAAAGCACTCAAAAAGAGCAAAGGATCATAGGGGGGAAATTGGAGGAATCGGGTGGTTAGGGACAGGGGCTTAAGCCCACCGACCTAGGACAACCACCACTGGCGCCAAGCCAAAGAGAGTGCAGCAAAGAAGCCAGGTCTTGGTCCCTGAGCTGCCCGCGCACATGACAGTGTCTGGGTGGTGGCGCCCATGAGGGTGAGGGGGTCTTGCCGGGCGGGCAGAACCACCACCTTTAGCACTCTGCACGCACGCTCGTATGCGCACGCGTTCATGTGCATGGCCGCACTGCGCGACCAGAGTCTGAGTCGCACCCTACACCCTCACCTGAAAGAGGTGCATGCAGGCACCAGCTGTCGCTCTCTAGGACCTGGAGAGTCTGAGCACTCCCAGTCTGGGGCCAGCTTGAAAATCTCAGTGTGCTATCCCTGCTTGGGACCTCTCTGGCAGTCTCAAGCTGCCCAGACAGCTGCAGCCAGTATTTCTTGTGGTTTTGGGTACAAGCAGGAGCTCCTGTGACCCCAGAGACCGTGACTGGGAATGTGCTCTGCCAGCAGCAGAGGGGGAATTTATGTGCTCTGGAGTACCCAGAGGGGAAGAAACTGAGGCTTCTCTCTGAGAGGGAGGTCTGGGTGCAGTTTGCTTTCCTCTAAACCTCTAAAACTGCCAAAAGCCACCAAGGGGAAAGAAAATAAACAAACAAACAAACAAACAAAAACCTCCAGAGAACAAAAGCCTGAAAAACTGGTTTCCTCAGAGCCCAACCCCTTGATTGGGGCAGGAGGACTTTAGCAACACTGCCTGAAAACCCACGCAGCAGCCCCCTCCCCGAGAAAGCCAGCCAAAAAAAAAAAAAAAAAGAAAGAAAGAAAGAAAGAAAAGAGGAAATACCACCACAACTTCATAGATACAACTTTTATTTTTAATTCGTTCCCACTATTCTTGGTTTTTTTTTTCCATTTTTTTGTATATATAACTTTTTAACCTATTTACCATCACAATGAGATTTTCAGTACATCAAATTCCATAATAACCTCTTAACCTGAACTTTTTTGATACATATACCTGTGTTTTTCTTTTGCTTTTCTATTTTTTATTTTTATTTTATTTACTTTTTAATATTCATATAGAGATAAGCTTCGAGGTAATCCCCTTTCCCCAATCAATGCTACCCCTATAGGTAAACCAGTTTTAACCCCCCTTTAACTCAGGAAAGTTGAGTCCTTTAACAAAGATATCAAGATACATCCAGGAAGAATCAAAGTAAACTTCCTCGTCCACACTGAGAATTTTTAACCACTCTCCCATCTTTTTCTTCTGTCAGTGTTTCTGTGTCTTTGTTTTTGTCCTGGTAGTATATAAATCTCATACTTGGGCTTTTTTTTTTTTATGAAGTTCTTTTATTTATTTATTTATTAATCTCTTGTCATCTACTTTTGTCAGTTTTTTTGTTTGTCTGTTTTTGTTTGTATACTTCATAAATCTTACCTTGGGGCCCATTTGGGCTGGGCCTTCTCTTTTATTGTATCTTTCTTTTTTTTTTTTTTTTCCATATCTCTCTCTCACTTTTTTTCTTTTTTCTTTCTTTTTGGTTGGAACTCTCAATTGTTCAGAAGTGTTCCAGGGTGCAACTTGCCTATACCACAGTTGATACATTCAGCTACACATCCATTCACCCATCTCTCACCAAAATGACTAGGAGGAGGAATCCAAACAGAAGAAAAATTCAGAGACTGGGCCCTCTCCACCAGAGCTATTGGATATGGACATAGAGAGAATGTCAGAAAGGGAATTCAGGCTAACAATTATCCAGGCAATAGCTAGGTTGGAGAAAGCCTTTGATGACAAAATGGAATTGAATAGGGAAGAAATGAAAGCCACCAGGGATGATGTTCAAAATGTTCTCAGTGAATTCTAATCTACTCTAAATTCTCTAAAAGCTAAAGTAACTGAGGCAGAAGATAGAATTAGTGATCTGGAGGACAAAAAGATAGAGAAAAAGGATCAGGAAGAAGCCTGGAACAAACAGCTTAGAAGCCATGAAAACAGAATTAGGGAAATGACGCCATGAAACATTCCAGAGTCAGAACTACTGTAATCCCTGAGGGCGAGGAGAAAGAAAGAAGACTGGAAGATATAGTTGAACAAATTCTCCATGAAAATTTTCCAAATCTCGTGAATGGAACCAGCGTTCATGTACTAGAGGCAGAAAGGGATCCCCTCAAGATTGTAGAATCTAGAAAGACCTTGAGACACCTGATTGTGAAAATGATGAATCATAATTATAGACAGGAGCTCTTGAAAGCAGCTAAGGCAAAGAAATTCCTTACATACAGAGAAAAGCCCATCAGAGTAACGTCAGAACTGTCCACAGAAACCTGGCAAGTCAGAAGGGGCTGACAAGAGGTATTCAGGGCACTAAATGAGAAGAACATGTAGCCAAGAATACTTTATCCAGCAAGACTAACATTCAAAATGGATGCAGAGATAAAAAGCTTCCAAGACCAGCAAGGTTTAAAAGAGAATGTGACCACCAAGCTGACACTGCAGGAAATATTAAGGGGGGTTCTGTAAAAGAGAAAAAAACCTAAGAATATCATTTAACAGAAATATATGGAGACAATCTATAGAAACAAAAACTTTACATGTAATATGATATCAATAAAAACATCTCTCAATAATCACTCTCAATGTGAATGGCCTAAATGTGCCCATAAAACAACACAGGGTTGCAGATTGGATAAAATGACAGGACCCATCCATATGTTGTCTAGAAGAGACCCATTCTGAACCTAAGGATACAGCCAGACTGAAAGTGTAGGGATGGAGAAGCATCATTCATGTCAATGGGCCTCAAAAGAAGGCTGGGGTAGTGATTCTTATATCAGATAAACTAGATTTTAACCTAAAGACTGTAATCAGATATATAGAAGGGCTCTACATAATTCTTAAAGGGACTATCCACCAAGAAGATCTAATAATTGTAAATATTTATGCCCCCAATATGGGAGCGAGCAGTCAATTACATAAGAAAACTGTTAATCAAGATAAAGAGTTATATTAATATGAACACATTAATAATAGGAGATCTTAACATGCCACTCTCAGTAATAGGCAGATCATACAAGCAAAAAATAAAGAAACAAGAGCATTGAATGACACATTGGACCAGATAAACCTCATAGATCTATACAGAACATTCCACCCTAAAACAACAGAATACTCATTCTTCTCGAATGTACTTGGAACCTTCTCCAGAATAGACCACATAACTGAGTCACAAATCAGGGATCAACTGATACCAAAAGATTGAGATTATTCCCTGCATATTCTCAGAACACAATGCTTTGAAACCGGAGCTCAACGACAAGGAAAAGTTTGAAAGGAACTCAAACACCTGGAAGCTAAAGACCACCTTGCTTAAGAGTGCTTGGATCAACCAGGAGATCAAAGAAGAACTTAAACAGTTAATGTAAACCAGTGAGAATGAAGACACTTTGGTCCAAAACCTATGGGATTCAGCAAAGGCAGTCCTAAGAGGAAAAAAAATAGCCATCCAAGACGCCCTCAAAAAAAATTGAAAAATCCAGAATATACCAACTGTCTCTACACCTTAAAGAACTGGATAATCAACAACAAATTAAGCCAACTCCACACACAAGAAGATAAATTATCAAGATTAGAGCAGAGATCAATGAGATTGAAACTAGAGATACAGTAGAATGCATCAGTGAAACTAGAAGCTGGTTTTTGAAAGAATCAGCAAGATTGATAAACCATTGGCCAAACTAATCCAAAAGAAAAGAGAGAAGGCCCAAATTAATAAAATTATGAATGAAAAGGGAGAGATGACAACTAACACCAAGGACATAGAAACAATCATCAGAAATTAATATCAACAATTATATGCCAATAAGTTAAGCAACCTAGATGAAATGGATGCATTCCTGGAAAACTATAAACTTCCAAATGGAACCAGGGAGAAATTGACAACCTGAATAGACCAATATCTGGTAACGAGATTGAAGCACTGATCAAAAAGCTCCAAAAAAAAACAAGAGCCCAGGACCTGACGGATTCCCTGAGGAATTCTACCAAACTTTCAAAGAAGAAATAACACCTATTCTCCTGAAGCTGTTTCAAAAAATTGAAGCATAAAGGAAAACTTCCAGACTCTTTTTATTAACCCAGGATTACCCTGATCCCCAAACCAGGCAAAGACCCCAACAAAAATGAAACTTTCAGACCAATATCCCTGATGAATATGGATGCTAAGATTCTCACAAAGATCCTAGCAAATAGGATCCAACAGCACATTAAAAAGATTATCCACCATGACCAGGTGGGATTCATCCCTGGATTTCAAGGATGGTTCAACATTCTCAAACCAATCAATGTGATACAACAAATCAATAAGAGAAGAGAGAAGAACGACAGGGTGCTCTCAACTGATGCAGAAAAAGCATTTGACAAAATCCAGCATCCATTCCTGATTAAAATGTCTCAAAGTTTAGGGATAGAGGGAACATTCTTCAACTTCATAAAATTTAACTATGAAAGACCCACAGCAAATATCATCCTCAATGGGAAAAAGTTCACAGCCTTCCTGTTGAGATCAGGAACATGAAAAGGGTTCCCACTCTCACCACTCTTATTCAACACTGTATTAGAGTCCTAGCAACAGCAATCAGAAAAAAAAGAGAACTAAAAGGTATTCAAATTGGCAATGAAGAAGCCAAACTCTCTCTCTTCACATTGAGATACCACCTTACACCAGTTAGAATGGCCAAAATTAACGAAACAGTAAACAACGTGTGTTGGAGAGGATGTGGAGAAAGGGGAACCCTCTTAAACTGTTGGTGGGAATGCAAGTTGGTGCAGCCACTTTGGAAATCAATGTGGAGATTCCATAAGAAATTTAAAAATAGAGCTACCGTATGACCCTGCAATTGCACTACTGCTAGAATTCATATAGGAATTCAGTAAAGTGTCAGGATATAAAATCAATGCACAGAAATCAGTTGCATTTCTATATACCAACAGCAAGACAGAAGAAATTCAGGAGTCAATCCCATTTACAACTGCACCCAAAACCAAAAGATACCTAGGGATAAACCTAACCAAAGAGTCAAAGAATCTGTACTCAGGAAAGTATAAAGTACTCAAGAAAGAAATTGAAGAGGACACAAAGAAATGGAAAAGCGTCCCATGCTCATGCATCAGAAGAACAAATATTGTGAAAATGTCTATGCTACCTAAAGCAATCTACACATTCAATGCAATCCCTATCAAAATACCACCAACTTTTTCAAAGAAATGGAAAAATAAACCTAAAAAATATATATGAAACCAGAAAAGACCTTGAATAGTCAGAGGTATGTTGAAAAAGAAAGCCAAGTTTGGTGGCATCACAATTCCAGACTTCAAGCTCTATTATAAAGCTGTAATCATCAAGACAGTATGGTACTGGCACAAAAACAGACACATAGTTCCATGGAACAGAACAGAGAGCCCAGAAATAGACCTTCAACTCTCTGATCAACTAATCTTCAACAAAGCAGGAAAACATGTCCCGTGGCAAAAAGACAGTCTCTTCAACAAATGGTGTTGGGAAAATTGGACATCCACATGCAGAAAAATGAAACTGGACCATTTCCTTACACCACACACAAAAATAGACTCCAAATGGATAAAAGACCTCAATGTGAGAAAAGAATCCACCAAAATTCTTGAGGAGAACACAGGCATCAACTTCTTAGACCTCAGGCACAGCAACTTCTTTCTAGGAACTTTGCCAAAGGCAAGGGAAACAAGGGCAAAAATGAGCTATTGGGACTTCATCAAGATCAAAAGTTTTTGCACAGCAAAAGAAACAGGCAACAGAACCAAAAGACAACTGACAGAATGGGAGAAGATATTAAAAAATGACATATCAGATAAAGGGCTAGCATCCAAAATGTATAAAGAACTTATCAAATCAACACCCAAAGAACAAATATTCCAATCAAGAAATGGGTAGAAGACATGAACAGACATTTCTGCAAAAAAAGAGATCCATATGGCCAACAGACACGTCAGCGAAATACAAATCAAAACTGTAATGAGATACCACCTCAAGCCAGTCAGAATGGCTGAAATCTACAAATTAGGAAACAACAGATGTTGGTGAGGATGCAGAGAAAGGGGAACCCTCCTACACTGTTGGTCAGAATGCAAGCTGGTGCAGCCACTCTGGAAAACAGTATGGAGATTCCTCAAAAAGCTGAAAATAGAGCTATCTTATGACCCAGCAATCTCACTACTGGGTATTTACCCTAAAGATAAGAATGTAGTGATCCAAAGGGGCACATGCACCTGAATGTTTATAACGGCAACGTCCACAAAAGCCAGACTATGGAAAGAACCTAGATGTCCATCAACAGATCAATGGATAAAGAAGATGTGGTAAATATGTTCAATGGAATACTATGCAGCCATCAAAAGTAATGAAATCCTGCCATTAACAACAACGTGGATGGAGCTAGAGGGTATTATGCTAAGCAAAATAAGTCATTCAGAGAAAGACAATTATCATATGATCTCTCTAATATGAGGAATTTGAGAGGGAGGTCAGGAGCTTTGGGGGATAGAGAAGGAAAAAATAAATCAAGATGAGATTAGGAGGGAGACAAACCATAAGAATCTTTGAATCTCACAAAATAAACTAAGGGTTGCTAGGGAGGGGGTAGTGATAGGGTGGCTGGGTTATGGACATGGGAAGTGTATATGCTATGGTGAGTTCTGTGAAATGTTAGCCTGATGATTCACAGACCTGTAGCCCTGGGACAAAAAATACATTATATGTTAAATTTTAAAAAAAGAATTATTGAGACGTAATTTCTCCCAAATTGATTTTTAGATTAAAAGCATTTCCAAATTCCCAAAAGCAAAATCATATGATAATTAACTCTCTCTGCTTGACTTATTTCACTCAGCATAATCTCTTCCAGTCCCATCCATGTTGATACAAATGTTCGGTATTCATCCTTTCTGATGGAGGCATAATACTCCATAGTGTATATGGACCACATCTTCCTTATTGATTCATCCATTGAAGGGCATCTTGGTTCTTTCCACAGTTTGGCAACTGTGGCCATTGCTGCTATAAACATTGGGGTACAGATGGCCCTTCTTTTCACGACATCTGTATCTTTGGGGTAAATACCCAGGAGTGCAATGGCAGGGTCATAGGGAAGTTCTATTTTTAATTTCTTTTTTTTTTAATTTGTTTTTGTTTTATTTTGTTTTGTCTTTTTTTTTTCAATTTATTTATTTTCAGAAAAACAGTATTCATTATTTTTTCACCACACCCAGTGCTCCATGCAATCCGTGCCCTCTATAATACCCACCACCTGGTACCCCTTGATGAATCTCCACACTGTTCTCCAAAAAGGCTGCCCAACTTGCATTCCCACCAACAGTGTAAGAGGGTTCCCCTTTCTCCGCATCCTCTCCAACACACATTGTTTACGGTCTCGTTAATTCTAACTGGTGTAGGGTGGTATCTCAATGTGATTTTGATTTGTATCTCCCTGATGGCTAGTGATGATGAGCAATTTTTCATGTGTCTGTTAGCCATTTGTATGTCTTCATTGGGTAGTTTTGCTTATATGTGGAGCATAAGAAGTAACACGGAGGACATGGGGAGATGGAGAGGGAAGGAAGTTGGAGGAAATTGGAGGGGCAGATGAACCATGAGACACTGTGGACTCTGAAAAACAATCTGAGAGTTTTGGAGGGGTGGGGAGTGGGAAGTTGGGTGAGCCTGATGGTGGGTTGGAAGCATGTATTGCATGGAGCACCAGGTGTGATGCATAAACAATGAATTCTGGAACACTAAAAAGAAATTTAAAAAATAAATCAAAATCATAAAAAGAAAAAATTCCAAAAAAATTTTTATGGGATAAAACACACAAATTCTAAAAGCCATGTCATTAAAAAGGCTTAGAAATAAAAAAAATTCCTCAAAAATAATAAGTTCACTTTTCATATATCAAGACTTATTATAACATATCAAAAATATAACAGATACAAAGTGTCAAGATGAAGAATATGAGTGAATAGATATAGAACAGAAATAAATCTACCCACACATATATAAATGACTTCTAACTAAGCTCCCATTGCAGGTTAATGGGCAAAGTCCTGGATCTTCAATAAAAATTCTGGGAGAGTTGTTACTCATGTGGAAAAACAAAACAAAACAAAACAAAACAAAAAGAAGAAAAAATTAGTTTCTTACTTCACATTATACACAAATTTTCCAGTTATATTAAGTATTTCCTTTTTATAAAATAAAAATCTTTAAAACTTTAATTTGATAATTAGCAAGCTTGAGGTAGGAACAGATTCATTAACAAGATACAATCATAAAGAAAATGATAAATTCATCTATTTAATTAAAGATAAGAATTTCTGTCCCTGAAAATACATCATAAAGAGAATAAACAGACAAGCTGTAACTTGGAAGAAAATATATGTAGCCTCGTTAAACAAGAATTGGCATTTAGTAAAGGTTAAAGTTCTTATTAATCAAAAAGAAAAAGACAACCTAAAGTAAAAATTGCAGGGGCTTCTGGGTAACTTGGTTGGTTAAGCATCTGCCTTCATCTCATGATCCCAGGGTCCTGGGATTGAGCCCTGCATCAGGCTCCCTGCTCAGCAGGAAGTCTGCTTCTCCCTCCTACCACCCCGACCCCCCCCCCCGTTTGCATTCCCTCTCTCACTCTCTGTCAAATAAATAAATAAAATCTTTAAAAGTGAATGAATGAATAAATAATAAAGTAGAAATTTTAATGGGCATAAATTGGCATTTTGTAAGGGGAAACAAATGCATCATAAACATGTGAAAATGCATCTGTCTTCATTTGTAATCCAGAAATATAATTTCAAACCACAAGGAGGTAAAATATCATGTAAAAATTTTAAAGTCAATATCTCTTTGTGCCAGAATATGGACAAAAGGACTTGTCCATTTAGTCACTGCTGGTGCTTATGTAAATTGTTACAAACATTCCAGAAAATATTTAGCATTTAAAGTTAAACATACGCATATGCTACAGCCCTGTAATTCTACTCCTAAGAGAAAAATCTGACATCTACATACTGGGAGACTTGTATAAGAACATGCATAGCAGCAATGTTCTTAACAAACCACAAATGTTTATCAAAACAAATGTTCAGCAAAATGTGTTAAGCTATTGTTGCTACATTGTTATGTGTGATATGTGGAGTGGAGAAATAAATTGTGGTGAATTCATATATTGAGATTTCCTGCGGCAATGAAAATGAGTGATACAGTACCACATAGCAACAAAAGTGAATCTCAATGTTGAGCAAAAGACGTAAGGCATGGAAAACATACATCATACGTTATGATTCCACTTTCATAAAGTTTAATACCAGTAAGCTAAACATACTGTTAGATTATATACATGTAGTTGGACACAAAATACAAACAGGGAAAAGAATGTGATCTGGGAGGTGTTCACAGGCATATTTTATTTCTTAACCTGGATGATGGATACATGGCTATTTCTTTTGTTTTTATAATTTTACAGTAATTTTGAATTTATTTACTCCATTGTATAATTTATTTTCTAAATGTTTCTAAGGAAAATATCATATGCCTCAAAAGATGTGGAATCTTTGGTGAGAAAAAAAAATTTTAACCAATAGAATTTATCTGCACCTTCAAACACTTAGAGATTGACTTTGTTTCTTAAATCCCTTAAGATAGGGAAGTAGTAAATAGTTAGGAAAGAAACTGCAATAGTCCAGCAAAAATGGCCACTAGGGGGAAAAAAAATTCTTTGTCGGGGGGAGGGGTGCCTGGGTGGCTTAGATGGTTGTCTGCCTTTTGCTCAGATCATGATCTCCAGGTCCTGGCATTGAGCCCCACATCTGGCTCCCTTCTCAGTGTGGACTCTGCTTCTCCCTCTCCCTTTGTTTCTCCCCCTGCTTGTGCTCTGTTTCTCTCTCTCCCTCTCCAATGAATAAACAAAATCTTAAAAAAAAAAAAAAAAAAAGACTCTAAATGTACTGAAGCAGAAGGAGGATATAGGGGATTAAAAAATATTGAACAAGGCATTAATAAAAATTGGCACAATGTTTTCTGCATGTCACTTTATGTCACCTCCAAAAATATAATGAATTAAAAATTCAAAAACCAAATAAAAAAATAAAATTGCTATTTTTGTAGAAAAAGCAGAGGAAAGTTACTAGCTTCGCTTTGTAAGTATTCATGGAGAAAAGTTTACTATTTGTTTTCATAAGTCATGTTTCATCAGTTTGAAAGTTATAGGTAAGAAGAAAAGAATATTTCAACATGAATATACTTAAAAATTTCTTCATCTTTTAAACTAATGTCATTTAACAAACACATGGAAAGAGATTTCCATAGTAAAAGAATATTTATTTTTATGGCTGTGTATAACTGTCAACCGCAAAAAAGCCAAAATCTTAGAGGGTATAAGATTAGATTTAGGTGGTATTATGTATTTTCTTCACAGGAGGTAGATGGTTACTTGAAGGAACTAGAAATGAGTTTCCTCACTTTGAACCTAGTCCAAGTGGTGAATGAGTCATGACCAAATATTTTCACAACCTACTAGACATTCAGTGATCTTTGAGACACGAGCTGATGGTCTTCCATCATTCTTTGGTGGGCAGGTGTCACCACCACTAATTAGGCTTTTGCTTAAAATCTGCCCCGGGGGAGGGGAGGTCAGAAATCAAGGAGGTCTTTTGACTGAACAGCCAATTCATGGCCCGTGGTGGTCCTAGTTAGGTTGGCATAGAGGCTCCTGGCCAAGTCTGGCTAGTAAATGTACTATGTATGGTGTAATAAAGAGGGGTATTACCTTGTAGACCTGTCAGTCTGGCTCCTTTACCAACATTCACTTGACATTGACAAATTTTAAAAATGTAGGTGCGTTGCTGAATAAGCCTTTATCTGAATCAGCCATTTTGAAAATCTCAGTCTCAAAAACTTTATATCTGACATCTCATACAACTCACTGTGGTACATTCTAGTAAAAATCTATCAGCCATAGATCAGAAGAATCTTAGGATAGTAGATAAGCGGGTACATGTGCTTCATAAATAGCAGGGTTATACTACAGATGCAAACTTAAAACACAGGCCAGAAAACATTCTCAAAATAATGATACTTTCTCATTATATAAATTTTACAATTTATCAAATGATTTGACATATCAAAAATTTTGCTCATGCTCAGAAAGGTAATATAGGACTGAATCAGGACATATTCTGAGCAGAAGTTAATGTCTACTGTTGGATGCACTACATCACTGATGCTTAGAACTAGTAACAAGAATAGTGATAGTAGCTGCCATTTTTAGTGAGCACCTCCTAAGTTTGAGGCATTGTGTTATGCACTCTGTATATCTGTGTCTAAATTTAAAATACTGGGGCACCTGGTTGGCTCAGTGGGTTAAGCCTCTGCCTTGGGCTGAGGTCATGATCTCAGGGTTCTGGGATCAAGTCCCACATCGGGCTCTTTGCTAGGCAGGGAGCCTGCTTCCTCCTCTGTCTCTCTCTGCCTGCCTCTCTGCTTACTTGTGAACTCTCTCTCTGTCAAATAAATAAATAAAATCTTTAAATTTAAAATACTGAATTATATTTAATTGTATAGCAAGACCTGCCTATGCCAAATCCTTTTACTATAATAAAGATTTCTTACCAGTTTTATAAGTTTAAATGTCCACGTTTTGCTCTCTTTAACTGGAGCATAATTGTACTGATTTATATATATGTAAAAGATGTATAATGATTGATATGTATATTTCTACATAATATGTTATATATCATACTATAATTTATTTATTATGTTCTTTATATTAAATAATTTTTATTATAATAATTATATATAAGCATATATATGAAATTGGCCACAAGGACAGGATTGATCATTTTACTAAACTGTAAAAGAAATTTTTGAAAGATCAGTATTTAAAACTAAATTTTTTTTGGTCATTATTTTTATTCTATTCTTTACCCTTAGTATCAGAAAAAGCAATTGCTTGGTTTAAAAGTGCAAAGTAGGCGAAGTCCCTTCTAAATTAAAAGTGTTATCTACATACCTGCTGATCACATTATTTATGAAAACAATCACAATTACACTAGAGGATTCTATTTCATAGATATTTATTGAAAGTCTACTGTGTTATAAAAGCAGGAGATATGCAAATGTGAGATTAGACAATACATATCTTTAAGGATTTTATACTCTAGTAAGATGAGTAAGAAACGCAAGTAGAAGATAATGAGAATTAAGCAGAATCAAATACTTAATATCCTTAAGTTCTTCTAATAGAAAAGACAGTATATTTTAAATTAACATAAAACACATTAAAATTAACATTTCAGCAACAGTAATCCTGTATATCATCTAACTGATTTTAGAGTGGGTTGAAATTGCATTATTTAGTCAAAAAAACTGACCCCTAGGAAACAAGAAGGATGAGAGGCAGGTGGTGTCTCTACATTCTCATTGATTTATTTCAGCACAATTAATTGCATTTATCTGTGTAACTAGCAGAAAACTTTTCATTCTGGTATTTTTCATTCAATACACAAGACTTCCCACCTCCTGACAACAGACACACCCACCCCCCCCCACACACACACACGCAAAACCTGAACCAGTCATTCTGATATACAAAATCCTGATCATACATCTAATACTTTTAAGTCCACTTTTACTTTAACCTGAACCAGAACTTTGTTACTGATAAACAGTATATAATTCGTGACAATTTAGTATGAATCTTTTAACATGGCCCCATATGCTAGAGAAGCAGAGAAAATAATATGATACAGATTTCTGAATCTCCTTTTAGCTCAGCAATCTTATCATGCAATAATTAAAGGCATACTAAAAAAAAAACAAATAAAGAGACCATTTGCTGTATAGATCTATAAACTGGATATTGGTGTTACAGATGCCAAAACACAGTTAGGAAGATTAGCTCTCAGCTCCATTCCCGCTGAGGAAGTTCCCTGAAGGATGAAAGAGTCCTGGAACAAAGTGAGATGCTTTCGCTGATCAAGCCCTATTTGGTCACTTTCATCTTTGCGATGCATGGAAAAGGAGCCCCTTTCCTGCCAGCTCTTGGCACTGTGACCAGGGAGAGAAATAAAGGGAGGCAAGGCAAGACCAGTACAAAAGGGGAAGTGGTTAAAGGCAGCAGCCCATTCCAAAGAAACAAAGGTGCTGGCAGGAGATGTTAACAAGGAAGATGCTTGTGCCTCCATGGCAAATAGAATGCAATGGCCTAATAATAAACCTGAAAGACACAAGTGAGGATGGCTGCATGCAAAGTGGGGGGAAAACCTCCCAATTACTGCTTTAGACAGCCCTATTAATCCCTAGGAGCAATCCCGACAAAAAGTCTATTCAATTTTCCCTCAATGTGTTCTGTCTAATGGGAGCAGTATTATGTCTGACACTGAGGGTAATTACCTCATGAGAATTTCACATACAGAGAAGTAAAGTCTTTAATTTTCTGCAGGTGTCTTGGACACATTCTGCATAATTCTTTGCCCCAAAATGAGGTGCACATTCCTCTTCTGCGGAGCTGCTTTCAGATTGGGATGGTTTGCATTTGACGACTGAGTTAATAGTCCTTTATCTCAACCATTATGGAAAGCAGCACATAGTATATTCTCCCTTCATCACATCAGAAGTGTCATTAACATCTTCAACAAAGCTCAAAAATATAGGGATCTTTGTATGTAGTACTTATGTGTATATACACATATACATAAATCTTGTGAAAATATTCCCCTGAGTCACAACCATTAGCAGCAGATAAGGAGTTAGGAACCTCAGTCTACACATTGGTTATGAGAGTTCCAACAAGACTACAGCCCTGCAGGGAGGCACTTAACTGTTTACGCCTGCCAGTTCATAAAACAGGCAAACAGCTGAAATTATACAGGAAAGAGGGTCAATGGAAAGGACAGTATTTAAGGCCACTTTGTATCCTGAAATAATTACATACGTAGCATTTCTTGTTGGTTTATTCTAAAGACTCTTCAGTTAGACATAAAGGGATTACATTTTGCTGAATTACACAGAGCAGTTTTATTATTTCAGCATCACCTGACAGCAGAGATAGGACACAGGGAAGGTTTAATATAACAACTTAGTAAAATATACACCAGAGAGAAAAAGGCCTTTTAAAAAAATTGTTTTTCAATGATGGAGCAGTTGAGTGTAAAGAAATAGGTTGTAATGTGGCAAACTTCACTCAACAGAAAAATGATTAAATACTTCTCAGAGGTGGTGACTTTACTAATGAGACATTCTTACAGTGTAAGAATAAAGTTAATATTATTTATTTTCTACTAGTGCATAAACTACATGAACAAGACCATGCCAATTTAGCATGATATATGTTCTTTATAATCCAGTGTTTAAAAATGGCACTTAAGTCATCACAGTATGGTTCATGGAAACTGATATGACTGGATCTTTTTATTTCTAAATTGTTCCCACCTCTACAATGATTTTATATTTCAGAATCTATGCCTGCATGGGGCATTCATATTGTTGCCCCAAAAGTACCCCTACTCCCAGCACTGTCTATTGTGGAACGTCTTACAAATAGCCTAAAATGTTCACATTTCGTTCTTATCCAGGCATCAAACACTGTGGAACATTCTGACTATGTTCAGGTCCCAAACCTTATTAGACCCAGTCTAATAAGAAATTTTATATAAACATTTACTTTAGGCAAAAATTAACATCTTCTGGAGAGGAAGTTATCCTTAATTTTCATTGTGAAATGATGTAAAACTTTAATAAATTATCCCTAGGAAGTGTTGTCTTCTTTCAAAAGCCCAGGGCATCCTTTCAGAGAGAAGAACAAGAATGTACTCATGCTCTTTTCCCTCTTCTCTCAACCTGAAAACCCCAGGACATGAAGCCATTGGAGGAGCTCTGGTTAGTACAAGGACATGTTGTCCTTGACTTCTGTTATTTCCCAGTCTACCCAGGCAAGACAAGACATCCATCAAGGCAACAAGTCTTAAATTTATCAGCATCTCTTAAAACTTCTCCAAAGTCTCCCAAGGCTGAACAGATTCTGAAAACTGACCATGGAAAATTCTGTAACTAAACGTATATACCATACATATTTTATAACTCAGTAAGAAGTATAGACTTGCTAATGCCCACTTACCACATATGTTCAGAGTTAATCACTAAGATTGCTCTAATTTCTTAATGTAAATATCACAGGCAAAGGTGAAGATGCTTCCAGTTACCTACTCACCTCTGTGCTTAGAGGATACCACCAATGTACTATGCTTCTCTTTCATATGACGGCTGAAGGTAAACCTTGGTTATTAGCTTACTTATGTAACATGATTCTTTATAAAATCTTTAACCACAAGTTCCAAATTTCTCACTGTGAACTTGTTATCATGGCTATCAAATATTGCACTGTCACATAATTCTCCTGTGTATTCTTTAAAAGACACTGACTTCTAAATTAGATCAAGTTAGTAAACGCTAAGACTAGCTAAACTCAAATCTCAAAAAAAAAAAAAACTGCATAAAATATTCAAAGTAGGATTAAAACTTTCACTAATACCCATAATGTTCACTGTTTTTTCATAAGAAGTTTTTCAAATATCCAAACCCTTAGCAATTCAGAACAGGCTCAGGAAAGAACATTGCTTCTTACTCAAGAATTAGTTCCAAACTAATACAGATGATGGAACAAGAAGGCATACATGGGAAATAAAATGTGAAACAGATGGCAGGAAGCCCTATGTGAGGAATTATACAGGCATAGATGATCTGACCAAAGAAATTCTGGTACAAACACTGGGTTCATTCAGAAGACAGTCAAGAAGAAAGATGAAGTGAAATAGTCTAACCAAAAAGTGGTCATCATTAGGCAAAAATATATTTAAAGTTTACTTTTCGTGATGTAATTCACAGTAAGGTATTCTGGTTTCTAGGAAGAAATGAAAACAGAACGTGCATTATTCATCCTCATTTGCATGCAATAATGCCCATAAAAATGAACTGAGTGGGACATGTGTTCAAAGGCTGTGTGGACTCCTATATGTCATAAGAAAAAGCTTTATAGGAGAGAAATACTATTCATGGGTTTATGACAATTGCATGAAAGGATGAATGAAGGTTCAGAATGTGTGTGCTGAACATAAAAAAGAATGTATTTATTAGTACCCAGATTATTTTTCTATTTCTGAACTGACTTATTTTAGGTGTCCCTGAGGTCTAATGCATCCTGAAAATTCTAATCAATCTCCTTTATTTTTAACTCAGTCTTCCTTGTGGAAGCTGTACATACTTTGCATTTCATAAGTACTTAAAACAGTAACATGGAAGAAGACTCCAAAATTAAATTATAAAATTTTAACAGCTTACAAAAATCATATTTAAGGGGTAATGGAGGTGGATTTATGCAACACATTTTTGACACTTCCATTTCTCATTCTAGTCAAGGTAGCACAATGATGACTTTCACAAAGTAAATGGGGACTGTCAGCTCTAGTCACACATAAAAAATTTTAAGACAAAATAACTCCTTCCCAGCCTTTTTTAAAACTTTGATTTTGTGCTAAAAACTCTATGAAGATGAAAGTACTGGAGAATCATTATTTTTTGCACACTTATTACATGCAAGCCGTTCTTCTATTGGCTCCACATACAGTAGTAGTTCTTTTCTTTTGTTTTTTTATAGTAGGTCCTTTAATCCTTAGGATTCTCTAGAACTATTTACTGCTACTTATCTCTATTTTATAGATAAGGAAGTTGAGCAAGCTTTCCATAGTCAAGAGTCAAGTAGCCTAGGTGAAATCCAAACCTAGCTTCAAAATCTACTCACAAAACTGTTACACTCTATTATTTTTCTATACCTAACACAACCATAAATATTCTTCTTTAATTCCCAACAAATGTCAGAAGACATTGCTGATTATTGGTAAGGGATCTATGTCTACTGTTCCTTATTAAAGTAAGTCTTTGTCTTGGATTAGTTTATTCATCTGTTATTCTCTGTCATATAGAACTAAAGAATATCTCTTTTGAAAACATTTCCCTTCCTAGACCTAAATGAGTAAAATATCCTGATTACCCACTAAATTATTCTCTGTAATTTTATACCCACAACTGAATGAATGAATGAATGAATGAATGTGTGTAGATGTGTTTATGTGTGGTGCTCTTTATCCCTCCAACTGGAATCAATAAGAATTGCTTTGAGACATGCTCTAATACTTAACTCTTTTACACAGCTATACCACAAATTGAAACATTTTATTTTTTATGTATTTTGTATTTTTATGTATGTATTTTGTATATTTATGTATTTTATGTATTTGCTTGTTTATTATTTATAAGTAATCTCTACATCCAACCCAGGGCTCAGACTTGGTACCCCAAGATCAAGAATTGCATGCTTCACCGAATGAGTAAGACAGGCACCACTATAACATTTTATAGTAATCTTGCAAAGTTATCTTATAGTCAAATATAATATTTAACTCTCTGACATCCAATTCATAGTTATCTTTTATACATATTTTTAAATTTTAAAACCTGTATATATTTCTCAGTTAAAATACTAAATTGAAAGGTAGAAATTTTAGAATAAAAACTTCCAGGTATTACAAAGGCCAGTACTTTCCACAATACTTCACAATTTTTCCCATATCCCTATACTCATCTGTATACAGTCTGCTGACATAAATGTTAATCACACCTAAAAAATACCTTCACAGCAACTCCTTGATTGGTGTTTGACCAAACAACTGGATACTGTAGCCTAGTCAAATTGACACGTAAAACTAACCATCACAGCTGCTCATGTGTAAATTTCCAATTTGGGGAACTTTGAACATCAGAGAAGACAAATATTAGTGGAACTGGTTTTGTTATTTTCAATTTTAAGTAAATCTTAAGGTTTCAGTGGTTCTGTAAATCTGAGCCTATCAAACCTTGAGTAATTATACAAAAATTCTTTCCACATAATGAACACAATTCTCCTGAGGAACAACACTACTAATGCAAAGAAAGACATTTAGAACTTGAATTGGGATTTGTAGACCACACAAAATACTGCAGTGTCCTATACTATATGCCATTTCAGCAACTGGAAAGAGAGCCTTGGCCTGACATCATACTGATGTTATGGCTTCTTTCCAACAGACCAAGGGACAGGGAAAATTGGAAGTCACTACTGTACCCAGAAGCAACATATTAATGTCAAGTATAAATCTGATAGTACTGCATACATTACATCAGTCATCACATTCACACCTAATTTCATTACAAAATTAAGACTGGAAACTCCTAGCATTCTGGCATGTAGTTTCAGGGCACCGTCAAAACCTCATGTCACCTGAGGCACTCCGGGCAAAATTCCAGACTGCCTAAAGCACTACCTAATTTGCCTATTCAGTCACATATTTTTGCTGCGAAGATAAAGAGGGCAGCATTGATATTTTCTTGCATTTGCATGTCACCAGATAAGTGGCTTCAAAGGGCTTGTTTTTCCATCCTTCGCACAGTAAAATTCTGAAATCATCAGCTCTGTGTTTGCTTTCTGAGGAAGAAGCTGACTTTGGCTTGTATTTAATTTAAGTGTCCTGCCCACAGCTATTAAGGCTGATTTGTAGTATATACTTTGCCAAAAATGCTTTCTATAGCATATTCTTTGAAAATATTACTACCAAAATATTTAAAACAATTGTAATATAATATTGATTGTTATCTCTCTGTTTTTAGTGGATTAAATGCAAAATATTTATGATCAACCCTTTCAATAATTATAGATGAAACAATCTCAGATTTAATAACTATCCTTTAAATATTCTCTATGTTTGGCCTTTTCTCATGTATGCATAATACAGTCAGTCAGCCATGCCATCATTCAACAGAAATTAATGAGCATTACTTTGTTCTAGACATGGGCACACAGGACACTCATGGAAAAACAGGACACAGAAAGAAAGAAAAAGAAAGAAGCTTACAACCTTCTAAGGGAGAAAGAGAAGTAGCAGATTAAAACACAGCACAGTAAGGGCTAGCGTTGAGTACCATGGGAGTTCAGGAAACTGCAAATCTCTTAGTATGACCACAGCTCAGACTTAACATAAAGTGGAATAAAGCTATCCATGAAGCAGTATAAGGATTAAGAGACATTATTGAAAGCCCAATTCTAAAGCATGACTCTGTATAGGTAGAAATCTATATAATAAATATAGACTATTCTTGTTTAATCTTACCATATCATGTCATTCTGATTATAACCATTCTGATTGTAATCAATGTTGTAACTGGGGCTCAGAGACATTTAACCAGCCAATTTTGTTGAGTACTGTGGTAGACAGAATAATTGCTCCCCAAAGATATCCACAGCCTAATCCCTAGAATTTGTGAATATGTCACCTTCATGGCAAAGGGAATTTGCAGATGTGATTAAGTTAAAGATCTTGACATGGGGAGATTATCCTGGATTATCCTGGTAAACCCAATAAAAGGGAAGCAGGAAAGTCAGATTCATAAGAGATGTGACAATAGAAGAGGAAGGGGCCCTGAGGTGAGGAATGTGGGCAGCCTCTAGAAGCTGTAAGAGCAAGGAAACAGATTCTCCCCTGCAACCTCTAGAAGGAACACTGCACTCTGGAACCTTGACCTCCTAACTGTAAGATAATGTGCATTATTTTAAACCACTAATATGCCTGGCATTATTATAAGTGCTTTGCATGAATGAAATCATTGCAGACTCACTTACTATGAATCAGGTACTGCTAAGGAATTTGTATTATATTTAATCATCACAACAATCCTTATAACATAGGCATTGACTTTATAGACATTTTACATGTATGAAAGCCAGGGCATGAAGAATTAAAGTAATTGCCTAAAGTCTGACAGCTAGTCACTAGCAAGCCTTGAGCCTGAACCCAAGCAATCTAGGCTATCTCTTGATTTTAAATGAGTTTGTTTTGTTTTGTTTTTGTTTTTGTTTTGTTTTATCAGGTCCACACACTTAGTAAATCTCTAAAACAGTGTCCTATACTGTATTTCCCAAAGAAGGCAGAACCTGAGGGGAAAATTTGGGTGCAGGTAATTCATTTTAGGTATAGATCCTGAGAGACAGGAATAGAAAATGTCATAGTAGTGAGGGAGAAAAGAAGCTAAAAGCAATTTCAAGGATGCTTTATAAAGCTGGTCTAAATGATAACAACTGGGGTTTCATCCCACTGGTACCTCTGAGGAGTGTAAAGAATGCATTACAGAATTGACTACTCTAGGGACAGCAGAACCAAATATTTACCCACATTCCCTATTGATCAAAGGTTTCCCACTTAGTTTTAACTCCTCACATTTTGAGGGCTGCACACCCACCAGGGTAGTTGAATGGGTTTCCATATCTCCCACGTGGAGGCATCTGAAAAGCTGCATGGTGACAGATACTCAATGAAAC
Source organism: Neogale vison (assembly GCF_020171115.1). Classification (NCBI taxonomy): domain Eukaryota; kingdom Metazoa; phylum Chordata; class Mammalia; order Carnivora; family Mustelidae; genus Neogale; species Neogale vison. The sequence goes on along the minus strand of NC_058101.1, from coordinate 83,859,016 downwards.
TGAGATGAAGTTCTGTCAGGTTACTCCTGCCTCAGCTAGTTGCTATAGCAACGAATGGGGGAGGCATGGAACATTGGTTGAAAGAAGGTGACCTCAAGCAGAACCAGAATCTGATAGTCTTTTGATTCCTATTTCTAGATTCTTCCTAGTGTATCATCATGCATCTCCTCAAGTAGTCACTTATTTTTGCATTGATATGATCTGATATTTTGAACGATTAGGTTTCTGTGACAACAGCTGACCAACAAAATGTATTCTTACAATATATTCCATGAAAGGTGGGTTATACAGTTTTATATGGATTACTTCTGCCTCACTCAATGAGTATTAAATTCCTACAGGCAGATATAATAATATATAACACTCTTGTTTTTTCTGCTATGTCCAGTTCAACAAAAGGCTCAAAATAGGAATTCAAAAAATATGTACTAATTAATGTTTATTTGAATTTCAACTTCTAGGATAGTTTTATTAATAATGGCTGGAATTTAAGTGGGCCCACTAAGGATTTTTGTAAAATGCTTTCTTCATTTTCTCATGATCCTTTCAAAGCTGTTGCCATTCTTTCTTCTTCTAATTTTAATAGCTTTATGTTTTCATCCAAACATAGCATGTAGTTTGCTTTCCATAACTGGACAGCAGAATCACCAAGGACCAAGCCTGCAAATGCTGAAAAATGTTTCTTTCCAGATGGACCACAATCAAAGTTTAACAAAATAAAGCTTCAAAAAATGCTCAAGTATGATTCTATTTTTATAACTCTGTCATTTCTATAAAGAACATTTCTTCTCAATTAGACAAAATGTATACTACAGCAGATCATTTCAACAATGGCAGCATTAGAATATAAGATAATATGATTGAGGCTATCAGTTATTAATTTGAGTCCAATTAAATAGCTATAATGGAAACTAATCAGTTGTGATATATTATTATGTAACATGTCTGGCCAGTTAGTGAAAGACAGCCAAGTATTTTGTACATTAGCATCACAGGAACATTTCTTAGGATACAGCATTCTCTCCCTCTCTCTCTCTCTTTTTTTTTTTTTTTAAAGTACTCTGCATTTACCTTACTTCCAAGACAAAAATAGTCCCATGAAGAAATACACATATTAACTTAATTAAGAGAAATACAGAAAGTAAATTTAGTTATAAATAATCAAATTTGCTTGAGATTTTTCAATCTCTTCTTGGTTATTACACCTAACAGAATAGCATTAGGTTTAGAATAAAATAAAACAAAAAAGTACCACTGAGAATCACTGACATATGGGACCACAAAAAGTTAAATGAAATTTTATACCAAAGACTTTTATCAGTTGGAATACACTAATCTACATAATTGGCTAGTTACTTTGAAAATTTATTCTTGAGTATAATTGAATTTAATGGTTAGTTACATGTAATTTTCTATACATATACATCAGTCATGAGTTATTTCTGTACATTTATTTTAAAATCATTTAAAGTTATTTAAATAAAAGACACTTATCTTTAATTTTGTCTACATGTAATAGAACTGTTTTCTAGAATACAACTATATACAAGTTTTAAAAATTAAGGTTTCATTAATTTTTTTAAGTAATTAACACTTGTTAAGGATAAGCCACACACTTAGTATTTTGGAGACTCTAGGATTTTGTGAGCCCCATTAATCATGATCAAGTACACCTTGAAAAAAAATCCTATGCCAATGAAAAGAACTATTCAACTATGGTAATAAATCATCAATTCACAAGGAAATGTGGGGCCTCAGTTTTTACAGGTTCATCGGAAAGACCTGCACACCATAAACACATATACTTGGTATTTGGTGTTACTGCTTTTAAAATATGGGGAATGGAAAAAAAAAACTATCTTCCAAGTAAAAAGATTAATTCAAGATTCCAAAGTTTGAGAATCATAGAGTCAGTTTCTTAAGAACAGGCATGTATCTTTAAGAAGGACTCTTTGGAACCCTGATGCATTTGTTCAAACAACAGAGAACAGAAATCTTAAACCAATTTTTCAAAGGTAAAAACACAATCTTTGAAGAGCAATACTTTTTTAAAACTAAACAAATATTTTCTCATGTTTCATTAGGAAAAAAAGAGGCTCTCAAACTGCAGTTTCAAGTTGCAATTTTACATGAAGTTTTCTTTTTTTTTTTTTTTTAAGATTTTTTAATTTATTTTTTGACAGAGATCACAAGTGGGCAGAGGGGCAGGCAGAGAGAGAAGAGGGGAAGCAAGCTCCCCGCCCAGCAGAAAGCCCAACGTAGGGCTCAATCCCAGGACCCTGGGATCATGACCCGAGCTAAAAGCAGAGGCTTTAACCCACTGAGCGACGCAGGCACCCCAAAAAGTTTTTCATTCATAATGATGTTATGTTTCTCCAGTCACCTGTTAGGGTACCACATTCTTCCTATTCCTACAGTGAGATTTCAGAGAATGGCTCCAATTTCTGTATATATCAGTGTGCATTTACTAGAGAGTAAGGCTCAGCACAGCTTCTGTAATGCTGGGAACACCAGGGAAAATGTATGAAACATAACATATAGCAACTTATCCTGCCTCAGCCCACTTCTGGCTGGTTAAAATTGTTACTACTATATGTGTCAATTCAATTATCTAACAATTCTAAAAGGTATGTGAGTAATATCAGGCATGATATTAGATGCTGAAGAACCTAAGGTCTACTACACTGGGAAAAGAACAATGGAGAAGATCGAAACCCAAAGAAATGTAAAACAGAAACTCTCACATAAAATAAAGACTTAGCCATCCAACATCCCATCAATAATAAAAATAAATGACGTATTCGTATGTCATGGTAGAGTGTCTGAATTCTTAGTAGAAGAGTTTCTGACAGTATTCTGTGAAATTAACTCTGATCACTCACACTAAAAAATCTCAAACCAGATGCATGATAATCAGTCAGGTTTAGATGGAAGATTTTTATTCTCATTAACCGGTTAACAAATAAAAATGTCAATAATGCCATGTGATGTAACGGAATAGAAGGCTATATTCCTCCAGTTTCAATAATTTCCTAATACATATTATTTGTTTTTCCTTCTTCTTACACTTTTCATTTCAAACAAATATGCTTTCATCACATACTTTTCTTCTTGAATCTACTTGAGTTTTCATTGTTTTAAAATTTTTCTATTATACTTATATATGTCCTCAGCTGAGTGGTATGCTAAAACCCCAAAAGGAGAAAAAGTAGAAAAAAAAAGTAGAAACTAGAAACAGGGCCAACCACAGGAGAGAAACTCTGCTTCCATGCAGACTTATAATTTCAATTAATAAAGAGATATAAATCAAATGAAATATTGAAAAATACTTAATTTTTTGCCAATTTTATATAAAATGCTGACATTCAGATAATGTAAAACACTCTAATATGATGTCATTAGTGACAAACTGGTTATGAAGATTATGAAATCAGAGGATTTAAGATTAAACACTGTACCAAAAATGTTGTTATGTTCTGAGAAAGCTTATACAATGAAATGAAACCTTGATAGAGGTTTTGAAAAGCAACCTTAAACCCTGTCAAAAGATTACCAATGATGATTTGTAAAGATGAAAGTTTTTTTTTTTTTAAAGATTTTATTTATTTATTTGACAGAGAGAGATCACAAGTAGGCAGAGAAGCAGGCAGAGAGAGAGAGAGGAGGAAGCAGGCTCCCTGCTGAGCAGAGAGCCCGATGTGGGACTCGATCCCAAGATCCTGAGATCATGACCTGAGCCGAAGGCAGTGGCTTAACCCACTGAGCCACCCAGGCGCCCAAAAGATGAAAGTTTTTTTAAACTGTCAATAATGTCTGTAATCAATCCTGCTAGAGGAAAGATTGAATTACCCTACTATTTTCCTCTATGAAAAGTACTACAAAATTGTTTTATTTAAAAAAGTGATCAAAGTGTATGCAAGCATGAAATGTAAGAAAACAGTATTATAGAGATCTGACAATTAATACAAATATAATATTATACTTCTGAATTTGGAAAATGATTATACTATTTGTAAGGTTTCTTAAGTTAATAACTTTTTATGATTTTTTAATTATAAATAAATAATCACTTTATACATAATTCTTTATTTGTAATTTGGAATTCTTTTTCTTAGAATTCTCTAACTTGTATGCACTTTAGGCTGCACAGCTCCTGGAGCCACTCCTATTTCGAAACTGAACCTCAATCCACAACTTGGAAGGAACAGAAACTAACACAGACACCAGGAAGAAACAGCCAGCAGAGGAGACAAGAGTAAGCCAATGACTGATGCTTAGAATTCTAGAAAGCAGCAGGGGGCTCAGGAACCTGGATTCCTTCCTGATTCTCAGAATGGCCTTTAACTTGAGAAGAAAATGCAGAATTCTGTGGTGTAAAGGTGCCAAAGTCACCCAAGGCAAAAGATACCCATTTTTAGGGTAGTAAGATTACTTCTAAACCCTATCCAGATGGCTGGAGAGGAGACTCTTAGGGCTATAGATGCCCTCTGATCAGAAGGATTAGGAATAGCAGTTTCATTTTAACTTGAAATGTCCCAAGAGTACATCCTTGACCATTTGTTTGATGTAAGGTCACAGGATTTCCTCTGATTTTAAGTCACGGATTGGTATATCACATCTTTTCAATAAACTATATTCATGCCACTGAGTCTATAATTTTTAGTTTCATTTTCTGTTAAGTAAAATTAAAACTGGAAGAATCTCACAAAATTACTTGCTTGTGGAATCCTATATTTCTGACATTTTCCAATCTTTTATATTAGTGTTTTCCATATAGAATGTTCAATTTTTAGCCATTTTGACCAAAATGGTCATATATATATATATATATATACATATACATATATATATATAACATACAAAGATAGCAATAGCTATATATTTTGCAACTAATTTGATTTTTAACACTTTAATTTTTTGACTCTTTAAAACATAATCAATTTAACTCCCATAGAAAAAAATATCTTTTTCTGAATGTCTCTTATGTAGATTTAAATAATGCTTAACTAAACACATGTGCTCGCAATAACTACAATCTCTATAACAGGTTTAGTGAAATCTATAATGTGCTGCTCAGACTAAAGACCAAAGGTCTTATTCCTCCAGTGTTTGGGAGTATGTAGGAACAGCCCCCAGCTACCAGCCCTCCTCAGGAATTGTCTCTGCTAAAAAGAAAGCCAATTTCTGGGGTAGCCCACAGCAAATGATCCATCAACACGGCAGGAAATAAGGTCTGGCTTGGCCGGCTGGCCCCCAACTAGAGAAATCTCTCAAGAGCCATTTCAGACTCACCTTTCTCTGGAGGTGGACCACAGGTTTTTTTGAGACTTATATATGTAAGCAGCCCAGCTTCTCCTTCTGCTTGAAGCCTGCTTCCTTCCCTCACCTTCTACAGGTGTTAATTGAATAGCACTCCCTAACAAACTTCTGGTAGGCCAATCTCCATCTCAGAACCTGCTTCCCAAGCACCTTAACTGTGGATAAAACAATTGTTTATTATAATAACTTAAAATATATAGGAACAAAGGTACATAAGAACATCACAGAGGAGCTAGCTTGCAGGAAGTTTGCACATGCTCTGGGCCATGATCAGTATGGTTTTTTGTTTTTGTTTTTTTTTTTAAGATTTTATTTATTTATTTATTTGACAGGCAGAGATCACAAGTAGGCAGAAAGGCAGGCAGAGAGAGAGGAAGAAGCAGGCTCCCTGCTGAGCAGAGAGCCCGATGTGGGGCTCGATCCCAGGATCCTGGGATCATGACCTGAGCTGAAGGCAGCGGCTTTAACCCACTGAGCCACCCAAGCGCCCCCATGATCAGTATGTTTTACAGAGAACCTGAAGGAATTGGCAGGTCAGTTAAAAGATCCCTGAAGAGATTTACTGTCCTCTACTGAGCTTGGTCAGGATTGCCTCTAGAACTGTAGGAGAGGGAGTCTGGATGACAAATGTTTTCTAGTTATAATTCATCATATGAACACAAAGGCCAAGCAATGGAATCAATTAATTTGACTTTTTCAATGAGTGAGTCAGATCATCCACACAATAATCTAATTTACCATTGAGGTATGTCCATTATGTGGACAGGAAACTCCCAAGTGGTGCAAGGACAGCCTATCTCATTTTGATGTGACTCTCACCACAAACTGTCTCAGCAAAGAATGGTTCAAATGTTTCTTTGACCTTTTTATTTCCCATAGTACTCTTGTTTATAAGTAAACAATTGAAAAGTATAAAACATACATTATAGTGGAAAACCACCATAATTCAAAAAAGTGAGGAAGTTCAAGATGTTTATATTCAAGAAGAAATGCATATAATTTTTATGAATAGTCCATTTAATTATGTATGTAGTAATTCATATTAGTAAGAAGAAACCAGGTATAAGGCACAGTTTTGGTATTTCCACATATTTCTAGGTCTATCGCCTGTTCCACACTCTTTGAAGAGATAGCGTAACAATCCCAACAGAATATTTTGGCTATCTACTTGAGCAAAGGTAAAAAACAAACAAACAAACAAAAAAACCCCACTAAATCTGAAGACTGGAATGTCATCTGATGACAGACATTATTGAATGGACAAATCAGTTCAGTATATATTTTACTACAGGATCAAAGTAGGAAGTCACTGTTAAACAAATTCTCAAACTAGTCTTTTCTGTTTTTGCCAGCATGTATGTGTGTGTGTGTATATTTCTCTAGATAGATAGATAGATAGATAAATAGATATAATATATATCTAGAGTCTATCTGCCTGGGTATAAGCACATTATAATCTAAAGGTATATCTGAATTTCTATTCTTCTGTAAATTAAAAATAAGCCTCAGAAACCAAGTAAATAACCCTATAGTGTTACATCATATCTTTGACTTTTGTGTAGACTGCAGGCATGACCATCATTCTCTATGTCTATTAAAGTAGGGGAGTACCTGGGTGGTGCAGTCAGTTATGTATCCAACTCTTGGTTTCAGCTCAGGTCATGATCCCAGAGTGGGGAGAAAGAGCCCCACATCAGGCTCCACACTACGTGTGGAGCCTGCTTGGGATTCTCTCCCTCTCCCTCCACCCCTCCTCCCGCCAACTCATGCACACACAAAATCATTCTCTCAAAAAAGAAAAAAAAAAACGAAAGTACAAGTCCTAAAGAAACCAGATAATCACCACATATATGTATTTAGATGAATAAGACAGCCTGCATAAGCAAAATAATGAGACACATAAGGACTAGTATACATTTTGGAAAGAAATTCCCAGAGGGTTCAGCTAATTACTACTTTAAAGCAACTGCCTATATTCAGATGCCAACTGAAAGACTAAACCCAGGGCTATGGCCATATTATTTGCCTCTTTAACACCACAGACAATGTGTCTATGACGGCACTTGCAGCAGGACTTCAAATATTCAGCAAAGAATGATTTTGAGGAAATACAGTGGCTTTCAGGGGGAAAAATCTGAGGAGTAAAATCTCAGAATGTTTTTTTCTTTAGGCTATTTTGTACTTGTGAATGAAAAGCCCACTGTCTTATGCCCTCCCTCAACACACACACACACACACACACACACAGACATACACGCACATTTCATACTGATGAAATTATTACCAAACCATGATGATTGTGGTTTCTGAAAGTCAGATGTTGTCTTGACTCATGACTAATTAAGATGACTAAAATAAATTCAGACAAACACTTTACACTATAAAATGTAAAAGAAAAGCTTTTTATATATGTTCCTCTAAGCCAAGTGTATGTGTGGAATATGCATGGATCAAGAGAGAAACTTTTCTACAGAGTAGCCTTTAATTTTCACTTTACTTCAAAACAAGAATGAGACTTTCTCATGCAGAAAAGGGGAGAAGGACATTTGAAGCAGATGGAACAAGCAATGTAATACACAGAAATGCAAAAGAGCAATGGACATAAGGAACAGCACATTGGCTCTTCCAAAGGCCATAGCTCAGATCCAACAATCACAGACATTCTCTATCATCATCTGTTGTCTACAACATAGGCACCCCTGTGCTTGGCATGTGCCCCTACAAACACCCAGGTCAACCTTTCACCAAGACCAACCTATCATGCATAGCAGCTCAAACCTGATGCTGAACTCTAAAGACACAGTATCAGAGGGAAGTTTCAAAGATGAATTAAGAAAAATATATCAGGGGTGGCTGAGTGGCTCAGCCAGTTAAGCCTCTGCTTTCAGCTCAGGTCATGATCCCAGGGTTCTGGGCCTGAGCCCAGCATTGGGCTCCCAGCTCAGTGGAGAGTCTGCTTCTCCCTCTGCCACTCCCTCCTACTCATGCTTCCTCTCTCTCTCAAATAAAATCTTTTTTAAAAATAAAGAAAAATATATCAAACATTCTAAATTAATGAGTACTACAGACTATAGAAAAATGGAAAAAACATTTCTGTATTTCATAATTCCTATTTGAAGTTCCCCAACATATACCTTGCTGCCTTTCTGCAACCTGTTTCCTCTGGAAAACTGTTCCTCTCCATGCTTATACCCAGTCAGATGTAATTTTCTTTTTATGCCTAACTCAAAATGTTACCTGCTCTGTAAAACCTTTCTCCAATCCTGCTCTTTAATGTTTGAATGACCTAGACATCACTTTATATGTTTATTGTGATTTGTAATACTAGTTTTCAATTTTTCCCTCATCCTGCCCCTCATTCCCTCCTCTGCCCCAAATTATGACATTCTAAAGGACAGAGAGTGTGATTTATTCTTTTTCTATCTCTTGTACTTGGTATAGTACTTTACAAACAGAAGGTTCCCAGTAGATGTATGACAGATAAATAATTTCTAGACTTGCGCTTGTTGTTCTTGGTTTCTTTTACTTAAATTTAAAAAAAACAGGTATCTCACTTGGTAAGGATGATAGTGCTGGCTGACATAGAACACCTCACCTGCTGCTCCAACAAGGACTAATTTATGAATGATTGGACTTAATTCTCTAATTAAGAGCTAGCAGAAGTCTCTGAAATTCCACAAGGAGTTCCATGGGAATCACATTTTTGCACTATGGACATGGAGTCAAAGTTCACTCTCACCTGTATCACTTACCATCCCTCTGGATGACAGGACAGAGCTGTAGCCTTAATTTCACCATATATTACTTCAGAAAATATATTTATAGTTTAAATGGTTCATATAACCTCCTCAAAATTGCATACAAAGACAAACACATACATTTAAAAAAAACAAAAACAAAACAAGAGAAAACAAAAACCTCTTTGCTCTTCAAGTTATTTAAAGTCCCTACCTCAATAGAAATTCAGTCCCAGAACATAAGTTGGCTCCATTAAAAATTATCAGAACAATAAAGTATCTTCTCTTTCTCAATTAGGAAATCTCTCCCTATAACATGAAGAGAAACAAGTCCAGGGATTATAAGTCCAGGGATCAATAATATATCCCACCAAATAAACAAGCAAAACATGTGAGTAGATATCAAGTCTCTCAGCTAAAAATTATTTTAACTGAAATGTACAGATTGACCATTCCAGGATCAATGGCATCCCTGAATAGTCAACTATCAAAAGCAGGCCATGTTTTATCTTTAAGGCTAGGTACCATGAATTTTAAAGTTAGAAGAAAAACAATCATGGATAGATGTATGTCTCATATAAATGTATCCTTCTTAGTTTCATGCTTCTAAAATGGCAGCTAGTCTATCTAGGAACTACATATGATACATCTGCCATTTCACCAAAAGCTATGGATAAAGAACAACGCAGTATAATACATGGTCACTCTTCTCACCAAATTTTGGTGAGAAAAAAAGTCAGCTCATAGAAAGAAATTTGTCATTAAGTCATAGACACTAACTCAAAATTCAATAGGAATTCTGAAAAAGAAACTGATCAGTCCAGAGGGAAAGGCTCTGAGGATGATCAAACAGGGTCTGAGTTCAACTTTGATAAATGCAGAAAGTTTAAGAATTAAGTAAGAAAGGAAGAGAAGCATACCTCCCAGGCAGAGTAGATAACTTGTGCAGTAAGTTAGCACACACAGCTATGTTCTTATTGGCTAGAAATGAGTTAAAAATGACATTGAGGGGACTAGTGGTGTGAATATATACCCAGATCCTGTGATTGAGGTTAGATTTTATGTTCCTCCATGTTTCCCTTCCAAATGGAAATGTGTTTTCACTTTATATGAAAGGGAAAGAAATGCTTTGATAGATGACTCTCTTAGAGAGATGTCAAGGCTTCAGAGAACAACATCGAATACCATCTAGTTCTCTTGATATCTTGTACCCTGGTTTCTTTGCTTCCTTCATGTTAAATTACTATGGACATTTGCATGAAAAGGGGACCTTTGTTCCTCAGAGTTCATCTGCTCCAGTAGCCATTTACTCCTCACTTCATTGTCACTCTTCTTCTCAGCAAAGAGAGGGTGACAACTCAAAGTACAGAACAGTGGCAAGGGCACACATACTCCCAAGGACCAGAGACTCTGTTGTCATGTAAATCAGCTCATAAATAAAAGGGAAGAGAAGCACAGAGAAAAGATTTTTAGAAGCAACTAAATAAAATGGTTTCCATGGGGGCAAGAGTGGCTCTTTAATATTTATCAGTGTCACTGAGTCCTTTTTGCAACAGTAATTCATCATCATAAATAAAGCCTATTTCCATAAAGTTTCTTGGGTATTGCATCACAGTAAAGGTACTCCCCTATAAAAAGCCACTAGTAATGGCTCTCCTGGTTTCAAAATGCTAGATTCCTGCTGATGGAGAAGATGAACAAAACAAAAGATGATAGATGCAAACAGAAACATAACTTTTTCACAAAAAGAACTCAAGTTGAGCTGTGGAACATAATAAGGACACTTAATCTTTAAAATGGAAACTTACAATCACACTAACCCTGGATGTCATGGATTTATAGGAAACCAGACCCATATGGACAAAATGGTAAAGACTGAAATTTGATCCATTTCACTGAAATTCTCTTTGTACAACATGAATTTCATTATACTGAAATGTGCAGCAAGGAAACATGCACAACAGACTGTGAGAAAACGTTTGCTTATCTCTTTTCAAAGTGTTTAATGTGTTATGGATAAGAGAAAAGCGTCTTAAAAAGTTGCTGTCAGCGGCTACCCATTGACTGACAGATCCTTTAGCAAAAGCTGAAGGAGTGAGTAACCCTGGAAGCAGTTCATGCATGCATGCAGCGTCAGTTTTAAGTGAGACCTGGGTCCATTTCACCCACTGAACTCCTTCTAATGGTAAACAATTTCACCATTGTATAATAAAAGAACCACTAAGGGAACCTAAAAACTATTGAGAAGACAAAGGAAGCTGAAAAGACAAGGCTAAGCGCTTTAAAGTTATATAAGGCACCCTTTCCTTCAGAAAGGAGCTCGACTTCTCTCTGAGTCAAAGAATCTAGACAAGATGGAAAATAAAGACCATTATCTTACCTTTAGAGTCAGTGAGAGAGCAACAAGAGGAAATTAAAAACCAAAAGAAGTTTTTGTTTGCTATTGTTTTGGTTCCTCCCGCCCTCCATTCTTGCCCACCATTGTATGGCCCTGCATAGTGTAGGATGGCATTCAACAGGGAGATGTAACTTGAAACAAGTGTGCCCCAACCAGCTGCCTTCAGAGTCACCTTGAAGGCAAAGAACTACAAAATCAGAAATCCCTTCAGAGACTCTCTGTCACTGCTTTAAATTTACACTGAGAGAGCCCCATAATTAAAGAGTGATAATTAAGAAAAAATAAGGCAATGCCAGATTCATTTGGAACCTAAAATAATTTGTTTCCATATCATCTTGCTTTATCCAAGGTCTTCCATCATTAGTTTAGCCCTTGTAATCAAAAGATAACACATTTTTGTGTCTCAAATCCAAAAGAACTAAAACTGGATTTATGGTCATTATCCATCACATTTTTTCCTCCCCTGTTCTCTTGCTCAAAAAACCATTACCTTGATCATTACCAATCACCTAGACCAAAACCCCTGGTTCCTTCTCACCCAGTCAATTACTAATTCTTATTCATTCTTCTGCTTTAGAATCTCTTTCAGAATGAAATGTGGAAATGCCACACACACACCCCCACACACAGTTTATGCCCTAATTAATTACTGATAGCTCATCTACACCACTGAAACAACACAGTAACTTACTTTTATCCCCCAGATTTATTCCTAGCTAATAAATCCTGCACATGTTACCAAGGTACTTGTTCAAAATTTCCCACAGTCACTTCCCACTACCTACACTATAAAATGCAGTATTCGATCCTTATCTGATAGTCCATTCTCATATCCTACCTTCACACAGCTCCTCTGCACCAGCCATACTAAACTACTACTTGTTCCTTGAACTTGACTTGCTCTCTCTTATCTCCCTATACAATTGCATAATTGGTCTTCCATTCTCCCCTAACCCTAACCCTACATGCCAATCAAGTATCAAATGAAACATATTCTCTTCTATGATGTCCTTCCTGATGTAGTCAGGACTCTCTCTTTCATCATCTCATTGTACCTTTGTGTCCTGTACTTCATAATGCTAAAAACAAAGACTCAGTCCACAAATAAATGGGCATTTGTTGTAAGAAGAGGAATATAAATAAGAAAGAGGGGCCCCAAAAGAATGCCAGAATACTGGTCAGGCTTCAAGGAGACAGCATTTGCTGTCCAGGAAAGAGAACAGCACTGAGAACCCAGGGCAGCTCCTTGACTTGTCATCTCTTCATCCCCAGAAACAAGAATATATTAAAGCCCTTTCTTCATATCCTGTCTTTATTATACCACAGTATATTCCAGTTTCTGTTCCCATTAACAATGGCCTTACCTCTTCTATATACTGAGTTCAAACTATTTGGAAAAGAATAACTTAGCAATGCAATTAGGCACCATGATCTCTACTGAGGACTTCTTTCCTACCACCCTGCCCCACAGGACACTGTCCAGCTTGTAGATATGCTGTTAGGGGTAGTTCAAGCCAGCTGAAGCCAGAGTGGCAAATCCAGTGGACAGCAGCATGGGATCCATGGTGAACAAATCTCATAAAGGGGCTGTGGAGTGACAGCATTCTGAGACTAGCCATATCCAATATAACCTCGTATATAGTTTACAAGAAACTTGCCACACTGTGACTTAACACACTTATTATTACACTTGCTTGCTTGACTGCATGATATCTTCCTAAAAGACTGTGAGCTCTTTGTGAAAACTCTTATCCTCTATGCTCCAAATCTACTCTAAGAATATAGCAGGTACATAATAAATGTTTGTTGAATAAATGAATGATTTAAGGATGTTAAATGTTAAAGAATTTTATTTTGACATATTTGACATTGACATTTTATTAATAAGATTGTTTTAAGTGTCTGTTTTTATACCCCATTAGCTCAAGCATGTTATCCAAACCTGCATTGTAAATCTCCTGGATTACTATTGAGTGGAAACTCCCTTAAGTCACAGGCACGGAAACCCTACACCAAAAACAGCAGTTCCAGTCAGCCTGGAAGATGATGAAATCATAGACTATCAGGGCTGGAAAGGATCTGAGATCCATGTCCTCAACCTCTATCCATCAGCACACACACAGCAGGTATTATTTACATGAGGAACACACTTCTCCATAGGTAAAAGGGACCACAAGCTCTCCTCAGTTCACTGTATGTACAACACAAGTCCACTTCTTTCTTTCCCATAGATCCTTTTCAGAGTTGACACACTTGATAATGCCTTGAGATCAGGAAACTTAAGCTTTTAGAAGATAAATTGTTTGTTCAAGGTCATGCAGCTCTCTAATGGCAAAGCAAGATTCCAGTCCTCTTCATCTGGCCATCATTCTTTACTAGTTCTCTATTTAGCATTCCTCAGTGCCAAAGGCCCAAACTAATGTTTTAGTCTAATATTCTAATGCAAATGTCCAACTTAATCCTTTGTCACCAGACACAAGGGCAAACATGAGTATACACAGAGAATTCAGCAAATTGCATTTAAGGGAAAACACCCATTTGCATATAATGTAGAGGCAAGGGCAAGAGCAGAGACATTGGAAAAAGTACAACTCTAAGAAATTCGTATAATTCAGTGAATTAGTCATTCAGTAAATTGACTTCTGGCAAACTGACCTACAACCACTACCTAAATACACAGCTGTCAAACACACATAGTTATAGTTATGAGCTAACTCAGAAGTCTCCAATAAGCCATTATCTGTTCATATAAAATAGTGCATGATACAATGCACAATAATTGTTCTTTCCCAACCTAGTTAACATTCAGTTGTTTTACAATATAAAAAATACCAGATATCCAATTAATTTAAGCCCATTGTTTTCCAGGCTTTTAAGTTACAAATTAGCAAGTTTCTGCTATACATACACTTAGCGTATCTGTGTAATTGAGAACAGCATTTGGAGGCTTACTAATAGCAAGCACATGAAGGGGAATATGAAATGCTGGTTACATTCATGGATTAAAACAAGAATCTGTGGTGTGTGAAGTATTTGGAATTTAAACTAAGAGCTAATGAAGATCAACATCAAAAGAAAATTTAAATTGATTACTATGAATTATATGTTTGCAGACTCCAGAGTAAAAAAACAAGGAAATGCAACTGAGAAATAAAAATGACCAAAATATTGGCCTATGCATACGACATTTTTCACTAATCTTACAGTTATTACTTAAATTGCCGAGCTAAAAGCTACATTTACATTACTTCTCACTATATGAGTACACATATGTTTATATAAATACACATGAATGCAGAGAAAATAATTGAGAAAAAAGAAACCCCAGACTCTCTCCCATTCATTCTTACTTGCCGAGTTGAGGAAATCTAGTCCCACCCACTTCTCCCTTTTTTCTCCAGGAAAACCCATGGAATACAGACTTAACCTGGAGATTCATTACTAACCATGGTGGACATTTTTATGATTTCTGCCTCATCCTCCACATCAGGTTATCTATCAGTCTCAAAACTCTTTACCTTTGGATTGTTATTATTGTTTTTTCCTTTCTAAAACGTTCATTTCTGGCGCGCCTGGGTGGCTCAGTTGGTTAAGCTGCTGCCTTCCGCTCAGGTCAGGCTCTCAGGGTCCTTGGGATCCAACCCCAGAGTTGGGCTCACTGCTCAGCGGGAAGTCTGCATCTCCCTTTCCCTCTGCTGCTTTCCCTGCTTGTGCTCTCTCTCTCTGTCAAATAAATAGATAAAATCTTTAAAAAGAAAATAGTCATTTCTTTTTTTTGTTATTTACAATTAGCCAGAATATAGTACATCATTAGTTTTTGATGTAGTGTTCATTCTAAAATGTTCATTTCTAAGAATCAACCCCTGCTTTTCTGCTAATTAATCCACTTACTTTTTTCTCTCAAGTGAGAATCCAGAGAAATTCCTTCAAAGCAGGAAATAACTAGGATACTAGGCCTCATCCATACTCCTCTCCAGGACGCAGGATTTTCTTGAATTTGTCCTGGGACTGGACACTATTTCTGGACCCTGCATCTGACTTCTCTGAGAAAGCAACTTCCCCTCTACTTCAAAAGAGTATCCACAAAACAGGCTTACTTTGTACCATAGTTGCTGGATAAAATATAGATTTCCATTAAATCTGAAATTCAAATAAATGATGAATACTTTTTTTACTATAGCTATGTTCCATGCAAAACTTGAGACATACTTACATTTTAAAAATATACATTATTTACCTGTAATTCCAATTTAACTTTTATTTGATAAAGTTAACAATCCTAACTTGTAGCCCTCCCTTCTTTTGAAAGCTTCCTCTAGGTTTTTCTCTCTTGAGTAACTGGCCCTATGTTCCTTATTGTTTTATATTTCTTTGGGGGATTTCTTATGACAGATATAAATGTATGTGCATCAGTACATATGAGCAAACACATGTAATCAAAACAGTTTAATGTCAATAACCACAAAAACATAGGGCTGAAGGAGAAGCCACTGTCAAGTGCCCCTCAAAAATTTTCTAATAATTTTCCATGTCATCCAACAGAAAGTTCTTCCAAAATGGTCCTTCATTCTCTAATTTATGTCACCATAGCTCTTGGGAAGATGGTACTAGGGATAAGGCCTTCTTTAGTAAGGCTTACTGTGCAATCCGATTCGGTAGCCAGATACAGGCACATATTGTCAACCAGTAAATAAAAATTGCCCAGATTTTGACTTGACATAGTAAAGTCCTAAATATCTTGTTATAACATTTTGACCTATCTAAAACTGTACACATTTTGTCAACACTCTAAATATAAAAAAGCCAATAATTCCTGTCTGCCTCAATTTTTATTTTTCCCTTGGGCTTTCATTAAAGCTGTAAGAAAGGAGAAGAGGCAGAAAGAAGATGTTATACCACACACACACACACACACACACACACACACACACACACATATTTCAGCTTAAAAGAAAAAAATATATTGGAAAATCAGTAAATCGTGGATTTTCTTAGTGAATGTATGGAATAAAAATGATTTCCTAAAAAAACAAATTCTCTTTAAAGAGAGAAGCCAAAATGGCCTAGAAATAATGCCTGCTTTCTTCTACCTTTTTCTAAAGATTATTGCTCCAAGATGATGGCTTTGATGATGGCAGATTCTCCCACCGCTGGCTTTCCTACACCCAGAATGGTAGAGAAATTATTCAGGACAGGAAGGAAAGGTAGCTTTCTTTCCTATTTTCTCCTAAAGAAAACGAAAATAACTAAATGCCTAATGTGTAAGTAGGACATAATTGCAATACTTGATGTCCTTTAAGACTCCAGGTTATGTATTTATAAGATTTAAACTAATTCTTCTTGCGGGAGTAGTGACTTAAGGGAACACTATACATACATGTAGAGAATATAAATCTTAGGCATGTGACAAATTCAAATATGTGAGAAATAATCAACATTTCTATAAAGCAACTTAATTTACATTTCAAGCTGTCATCCCCATAAACCGGAGGAAATTTATGGTCAGGCAATAAATAAGTTCTGTGGCCGATGCCAATGTTTAGAGATACTATACCAAAGGGCTGATGTAGCACCAAGGTATTGGGGAGCTGTGGTTTCCTATAGCACCTATTAAACAAATTAGTGGGTCTGGTACACGAAGATTATTACTGAGATGGATTTCTTATGACTCTTCACCATAGCCTCTTCATGTCCAGCAGCCTCTGATAATTTTTGCCATGCTTGGAAAGCTTTTGCAAGGTTGCCTGTTGTCTCGCCAAACTGGATACCCCAGGAATCTCTATTCCCTTAGATCCAGCCCATATGCAATAAAAAATCAAGACAGTTCTGCTATGTTCTTGGGCCATACACCCCTTCTATTTTCTTTCTCTAAGTAAATGTTAAAGATACTTCAGAGGGAAATCAGTATCATCTCATGATCCTTTAAGAGAATTATTTTATAACCAGTAATTGCCACCCATTAAGTCCTTAAAAACATATGGACTATTTCTATTGTCTTGCCACAGGCCTCCCTGAGGTCAGGCATTACATAATCACTGTCTACAAGAAGGTGCAGGTAATGGGATGATGAGGGAAATGCAGAAGACAAAACCCACAGACTAGTATCTCAAAATATCACAGAACCAGATATCTTAACTCAAACTCGACCAAAAGTTCTTAGTTTCAAAAAAAGAGAAAACAAACCATTAATGGTCTAAAGTCCAGACTTAAGTTTTTATGTTTTTTTAAATGTTTCACCTCCAAAAGTTCCACTACAAAGAATATTTTCAAAGACTCAGTATTCACCAAAAGATAAGTTTTAAGAACACACAAGAATAGGATGTCTATATACTTTTTCATAAGGTGATGATATGGATTAAAAAAAAGATAAGTATATCAAAATAGTGTCTTACATAATTAGCCAAAATTAAATGCAGAACTTACTGTTGTTATAGGTACTAATGAGCAGAAATAACATTCTCTTTTTTGTTAAGGACAGAAATGATGGTCAACTTGAAAGCAACACTTCATTCTTTACTTTCTGACAGATTTACAAACCGATAAACATCACACCAATGTTCTTTTTAGTGCACTTGAACTGATGAATTTTTATTCTAAGAGACATATCTCTTTTGAATAGAATATAAAAGTTATCTAAGCAAATAAAGTTGGCCAGGATGAAGCTATAGATTTTTTAAGTGTGTGATGTTTTATACTTACCTAAAAATAGAGAAATGGACCCTACTTCATAGACAGCTTCATTTTGGCTACCCATGACAGAACAGCTTTCTAAAGAGTAGTTCCAGGGGATGCATTTGCTGAAGGAAGAATGTGAATGAGTATTCTTGCTCTGGATGTGCAGGTGAACAGGAGAGACGCAGAAGGCTTTTAAGTAGCTCTGAAGGACCATCTAGTATAATATACTGATCCAATGGACCAGTTCCTATGACCATCTAGCAAATGGAACTTTTCAAAGGCAAACTCCTTCAACATGCTTTGCTGGAAATAGCAATAGTTTGTTTTTGCCTAAGCCTCAGATATGCTAAAATATAAAAGAATTAGATTAAATTCTATATAAGGAGTATGAAAAAGAAAACTGAAAATGAAAAATCCTAAAAGAATAAAGAATGAAAAAAAAATGTACATAAGCTTCAGTTATGATAAAGAGAGGCACTAAAAGGAGGGAAGAGCTGTTTCACATGACCTGTTTAAATCCCAACTAGGCTAAGAGGTTAAAGCTCTTTTCTAAGGAACAATGCAACCCTGGCAGCAAAATGCTAAAAATGACCTAATGAGCCTCTTGAATTACTCCATGATTTGAAAGTCTTGTGCATCTGGTGTGTGTCCACCAAGGCTGGGGCACATGTGATGGGACAACTCATCACGGCATTGCCTGGTACCACATGTGAGTATGACAGAGCATGTTTGAAGATAATGAGTCTATTTTTAAAATGTGAGATTTACTATGACTCCTAATCCTACTTTGGAAGTCTGCTTCTTTATTCGTACCAACATGTTTATTTTAATTTTTGTTGTATTTTAGAAACATGACATTATTCCAAGGGAATAAAGAAAAAGAAAATATTGAGTCAAAAGAGTTTCTGATCATTTGCTAAAGCTTGTAGAGAAAGGAACAGAGACACAATGATTAGTGTAAGCACACATTACCTGATGGGAACAAATGTGTTTGTTTCTTCCAAACTCTGTCAAGAGGACTTTTTTTTTTTTTTCAGCGTAACAGTATTCATTATTTTTGCACCACACCCAGTGCTCCATGCAATCCGTGACCTCTCCAATACCCACCACCTGGATCCCCCAACCTCCCAACCCCTGCCCCTCCAAAACCCTCAGATTGTTTTTCAGAGTCCATAGTCTCTCATGGTTCACCTCCCCTTCCAATTTCCCCCAACTCCCTTCTCTCCATCTCCCCTTGTCCTCCATGCTATTTGTTATGCTCCACAAATAAGTGAAACCATATGATAATTGACTCTCTCTGCTTGACTTATTTCACTCAGCATAATCTCTTCCAGTCCTGTCCATGTTGCTACAAAAGTTGGATATTCATCCTTTCTGATGGAGGCATAATACTCCATAGTGTATATGGACCACATCTTCCTTATCCATTCGTCCGTTGAAGGGCATCTTGGTTCTTTCCACAGTTTGGCGACCATGGCCATTGCTGCTATAAACATTGGGGTACAGATGGCCCTTCTTTTCACGACATCTGTATCTTTGGGGTAAATACCCAGGAGTGCAATGGCAGGGTCATAGGGAAGCTCTATTTTTAATTTCTTGAGGAATCTCCACACTGTCCTCCAAAGTGGCTGCACCAGTTTGCATTCCCACCAACAGTGTAAGAGGGTTCCCCTTTCTCCACATCCTTTCCAACACACGTTGTTTCTTGTCTTGCTAATTTTGGCCATTCTAAGTGGTGTAAGGTGGTATCTCAATTTGGTTTTAATTTGAATCTCCCTGATGGCTAGTGATGATGAATATTTTTTGTACTCAGCTCGGCCTTAGAGAAATGTGACATTGCCTTAGCAGCCTGCAGGTTAAGTCATACTCTTCCTTGGTCACAAGAAGGTAGAATCAAGTAGGTGTTGTGTTTTGCCTTTCTGTGAAACTCCCCTACATACCTATATTGGCATTGCATTATTACTATACCCATTTTATCTCCTCCAAACTTTTCTTCACATTGCAACCAGAATGCTTTTTCAAAATTGCAAGCCTAGTGAATACTCAAAACATGATCATGAAACAAATAATCGATAAGCAGGACTTAATTAAAATTTAAAACTTCTGTTCTGCAAAGATATTATCAGAAACACGAGAAGAAGACTACAGGAACATATTTTGCAAAAGACACATTTTATAAAGGACTATTATCCAAAATATACAAAATGTCCTTAAAACTTAACAATTTAAAAAAAACCTGATTCAAAAATGGATGGAAGACCTAAACACATACTCACCAAATATACATATAACAAGCATATGAAAAGATGCACCATACAATACATCCTCAGGAAAATGCAAATTAAAACGACAGTGAGATACCACTACACACCTATTAGAATGTCCAAAATCCAAAACACTCACACCACCAAATGCTGGGGAAGATAAGGAACAATAAGAACGCTCATCCACTGGTGTGAACATGAAATAGTATAAACACTTTGGAAAGTAATTAGGTGATTACTCACAATATTAAACATATTCTTACATACACTCCAGCCCCCTAGTAGGTACCTAAAGGAGCTGACAACATATGTCTACACAAAAACCTGTGCATGAATGTTCATAGCAGCTTTATTCATAATTGCCAAAACTTAGAAGCAATCAAGATGTCCTTCAGTAGGTAAATGAATAAACTATGGTATATCCAGACAGTGGAATGTTATCAGTGATAAAATGAAATGAGCTATCAAGCCATGAAATGATACGGAGAAAATTTAAATGTATATCACTAAGTGAAGAAAGCTAATATGAGAAGGCCATATACTATATGGTTCAAACTATATGATATTCTGGAAAAAGGGAACTGTGGAGACAGTAAAAATATCAGTGGTTGCCACTGATTGGGAATTGGGGAGGAAGGGATAAATAGGCAGAACACATAGGATTTATATGATAGTGAAAAGACTCTGTTTAGTACTATAATGATGGATACATGTCATTATACATTTGTCCAAACCCATGGACTATACAACACCAATAGCAAATCTTTAATGTAAACTATGAACTTAGAGTGATTATGATGTGTCAATGCAGGTTCACCAATTGTAACTGATGCCCCACTCTGGTGGGGAATGTTGACAACGGGGGTGGCTATGCATGTGTAGGGGCAGGGAGTGTATGGAAAATCTCTTTACCTTCTACTCAATTTTGCTGTAAATTGCTGTAAAAATCTAAAACTTCTCTAATAATGGAGTTTTGATGACAATGACAAAATGCAAACCTAAACAGATCACCCATTGTTAATGTAAAGAAAATGTCTTTTCTGTTACTCTTAGCAGGAAAGTCCTTGTATGTAACATGATTCTGCCCAAGGCCTACCTCCTCAGTCTCATGCTGCCTTTCCCTGCTCATTGTGCTTCAAACTCACCTTCTTTTTGTCCTTCAGACTTTATCATAATTTTAAATATGCACTTATCTGAGAATGTGTTGTTTTCATGCATATGAGTTGGCCACTAGTCTTGAGATCCATAACAATAAAGATCCTATATTCTTAACCATTAAAGCCACTTGAAGGCACAACAAAGGGGTACCTGGGTAGCTCAGCTGGTTGGGCATCAGACTCTTGGTTTCAGTTCAGGTCATGATCTCTAGATCATGAGTTTATGCCCTGTGATAGGCTTTCTTCTCAGTGCAGAGTCTGCTTCAGATTCTCTCTCCCTTTCCCTCTCCTTCCCTTTTGCCCCTCCCCCTCTTCGGGAGTATGAGAGTATGTGTGTGCGCTTGCTCTCTCTCCAAAATAAAAAAATAATAATGAGAATAAAAATAAAGGCAGAACAAAAACTGGATCCTCGGTTTCCTGCCTTCAACACCATTGTACTTTTCACTCCATCCTCTATCCTCTTCATGTATTTCTAAATCAATACTGAAACCTTATGTAACACTCAAGATATACTCTCCAGATAAATCTCCCTAGGTTCCCAGCCATGTTCTAGTTACTCTGATCTACTCACTCTTTTTACAAAGCAAGTTCTTCCCCACTTCCCTATCATTACTCAAGATCTTCCCATAATTTGAAACATTTTGGATTGTTCAAAGCTAAACTGATACTTCATTTCTCTCTCAAATATTCATTGTATACTTTGGTGAATTTTTACAGCACATTTGCTTAGTCTGACACAGTATTACATCATAGTTTTGCATGTTTATTATTTTAACTTCTAGCATCTATTGGAAACTACTTAAAGATGGAGTCCATGAAGTCTCATGATTCTGTACACCCCACAGATCCCAGCACAGTGTTGAGGAGTACATGACTGGCTGATTTCATAAAAAGCGTTTCCAGAGGTAACCTGGCTCTTATCACATCTTATCCCAGGAAGAAAAGCTTCATAAATCTTGGGCAAATCTTCTGTCCTCTGAAAAATTAGGTAGTTTCTTCCAACATTGCATTGTCCGTGTGAATCTTCCCCTGAGTTCAAAGAAGATTCAGCATGTTGGGATTTTAGTGGCTCCTTTTGAGCAAAAACATTCTAAATTTTGAATTTATAGTATATATTGCTTAGAGCTCAATTAAAAGAAAAAGAGGGAGAGAAAAAACAACACTGTTAAGGAATCTGACAAAATTTTACATATTCCAGTTGTGAAAACAGTACATGCTGCCTTTCAAAGGATGCATATCTGAGTATATTCTTTGGAATGATGCTGGATAATTATGATAACATAATTTCATGACTGGTCCACTATATAATTCTCCTAATGATAATGTAGTTTCCAAATGATTGCCTCCATAAAAATTATTTTGTTGAAAAGTATTTTAAATTTCTTAATTTTAACAACAATAACAATAAGTGGACTGATAGTTCAAAACTTGTGGGTTTGGTTGTCATTATTTGGGCCTGGGTACCACTATACTAAAACAAAACAAAACAAACTCATCTTACTGTCATCTATTTGAACAGTACATATAGAATACACATATAGAATAGAATAACCAAGAATTAATCTGCAAAGGGCTGATTATCCAGAATTTTCTTGAATATGAACAATAACACCAAGGAAAGCAATAACAGTACCAGTAATCTTTTACTGAATACCCCAATCATCAGACTTCTTAAAGTACACCTTTTTAATCCTCTCAGATATCCAAAGAAGTATAGATATTATCCTCCCCATTTTACTGTTAAGAAAACAGATTCCAAGAGTTCAAACAATTTAACAGGAAAAAAAAGGTCATAATTTGGATACTCAAAAACCAGTCCTCTTTCTACCACAGAAATCAAGCAATTGATAGGTCCTAAGAATTCAGAAAGCTTTTAAAGGCCAAATAGGCACACTGAGGATTTTACTTTTAATTTTCAATCCCCAAGCATTCAACATAATGGGGAACATGCCATGATACATGTTGCAAGTATATGAAAAGTTGAAGTTATTTCATTATAACAATCATTTTCCCTATTAATCACAATAATAACCAACATGTTTTTATACGAACTGACAAAATCTATGCAGAAGTGACACAAGTGTATTTAGCACAACAATAAGCTTTTCTTTTTTTTTTTTAACTTGTTATTAACCTGTTATTGTTGATCTTCTCTGAGAGGATTACACATTTCCCCACTATTGACCTTAAGAGTCATATGACTTCCTGTGGCAAGGAAATATGAACAGCATTGTCACTGGTTACTTTTGGCAGGAAGCTTTGAGAATTAGCACATGCTCTGCCATCCTCATTTTCCCCTCTTAGCCATGAGACTGCAAATGTTCCAGACTAAAACTGCTCTATCAGCCTGGATCTATCAGCCAATGGAGCCAATCCTCAATGGATATGCAGCATGAGTAACATACAAACCTTTATGGACATAAGCCACTGAGATATTACTTGTTGGTTGTTGCAGCAAAACTGAGCCCATCTTAACAGATACGCCTTTAGTTACTCTTTCTAAACCAGTCCCCATTGTATTTGTTTTCTGTTGCAATAATGTTGTACAATAACCAACCCCAAAACTCAGCACCCTTTAATAACCAGCTCTCATTTCTCACTCAAATGGCTGAAGTTTGGCTGTAGATCTCTGTTCTTGGCTGGGATATTCTCAACCCACAGGACTATGGTCTGGGCTCAAAGGCCATTCTATATGTCTCATTCTAGGACCAGCACCTGCCTAAGCCACTCTCTTCTCATGGTAGATGGACTAAATGTAAGAAGTCGTTTAAACAATACAAGCACATTTAATCCCTCTGTTTTTATCACACTGCTAACAAAGCACTAAGTCTGTGACTGAGTCCAAAGTCAATGACTGTTCCTCAGGGAAGACTGCAAGGTAGCATGGTTCAAAGGAGTGAAAATTAATTGCACTTTTCCAGTGTACCACAGCCCACCCACTTGGCGACAAATGTTCACTTTCACACATAAAAAAACTTATCCCTCTAAGGTCACAAAGTCTCAAAAACAGAATTAGACATAAAGCTCCCCAAATCTTGTTATCTACATTGGATCCACATGTAGTTGCTCTCCACGTAAAGAACCATGAAACTATAAAGACAGTATATCTACTCTCCAACTCCATACACCCAACATAAATGGTGGGAATAGGACAAAATAACTGCAATAAACATTACCATTTCAAAAGGGGAGAAATGGGAGACAAATACCAGCCACTGGTCTATAGCTATTCTAAGTCACTCTGGACAGTTCCCCTTACCCTGGCACAGAAAATGTGTCTTAATTAGGCCCAAGTCCTACTTATTAGGAAAAACTTCCAAGTCCATTATTTTCCTTGGCTATAGGATCCATTCTTAGGATGTCCTTCCTCTTCCTTAGCCATATCTGAAGAAGGCATTGGGGAATATTGTCTCCATTGATATGCAGCTTTCTCAGCCTGCTTCCTGATTGTAGAATTTGGAGGATCAAACGGTCCTTTTATTTTTTTTTTTATATTTCTTTTTTCTAAATTCTGTTATATTAGTCACCATACAGTACATCATTAGCTTTTTGGTGTAGTGTCCAATGATTCATTGTTTGTGTGTAACGCCCAGTGCTCATACAATCTGTGCCTTTCTTAATACCCATCACCAGGCTCACACATCCCTCCACCTCCCTCCCTTCTAAATACCTCCCTTCTAAATTCCTTTTAAATACTGAAGGGTCACTCTCTCTTTTAATCCATGCTGATGATAATTTTTAGCTCTCTCAAAAACTTTTTTTGGTTTCTCTATGGATCTCTGTATATTGGATTACACTCTATTCCATCTGGCAAAAGCCACACTACAATTCTTTTTGAGACATCCTTCTTTCTCCGGATTCACAAAGGCAGTACCAGTAAGTTAGTACAGAGATACGTGGTGTATTCAAAGGGAAGGAAACAGCTGAGTGACTGAAGAAGAATACAAAATTTTCAGGTATATCTAATAACCTGATTTTTTAAATCAAATCAAATCAAAGCCTTTGCCTTTAAGTGGGAGAATTATAATCTTTTAATGTAATTGTAACTTTAATGTGATTATGACTATATATTTCAGTATATTTGGACTTATTCCTTCCATCTTGTTTTTTTTTTACTTTTGTCGTTTTTTAATAAACCATGCCTCTGGATGCTTCCCATGTACCTTTCTTACTCTTGCTGGATTGATTAAATCTCATTTTGTTCTCTTCTTTTGGTGATTTGGAGGATATACATATTAATGTTAGTACACCAATATTCCTCCTTATATTTGTAACATGAATGCTTAAATATTCTATTAAGTATTAATTCTAAAATTATCTAGACTGGGTGGCACAGTCGAGTTCAGTGACTGACTCTTGGTTTTGACTTAGGTCAGCAGGGTCATGAGATCGAGCCCTGCATCAGGCTCCGCATGCTCAGTGAAGAGTCAGCTTGAGATTCTCCATTCTTCTTCCTCTGACCCTCCCACTAGTGCTCTCTCTCTTGCGCTCTCAAATAAATAAATCTAAATAAATAAATAAATAAAACAGTATCTGAAAAATAGTATAGTATGTGCTAAGTAAATCTTTTTTTTAATTTTTAATTTTTTATTTTTTATAAACATATATTTTTATCCCCAGGGGTACAGGTCTGTGAATCACCAGGTTTACACACTTCACAGCACTCACCAAAGCACATACCCTCCCCAATGTCCATAACTCCACCTCCCTTCTCCAAACCCCCCTCCCCCTAGCAACCCTCAGTTTGTTTTGTGAGATTAAGAGTTACTTATGGTTTATCTCCCTCCCAATCCCATCTTGTTTCATTTATTCTTCTCCTATTCCCTTAACCACCCATGTTGCATCACCACTTCCTCATATCAGGGAGATCATATGATAGTTGTCTTTCTCCCCTTGACTTATTTCACTAAGCATGATATGCTCTAGTTCCATCCACGTTGTCACAATGGCAAGATTTCATTTCTTTTGATGGCTGCATAGTATTCCATTGTATATATATACCACATCTTCTTGATCCTTTCATCTGTTGATGGACATCTAGGTTCTTTCCATAGTTTGGCTATTGTGGACATTGCTGCTATAAACATTCGGGTGCATGTGCCCCTTCGGATCACTACGTTTGTATCTTTAGGGTAAATAACCAGTAGTGCAATTGCTGGGTCATAGGGCAGTTCTATTTTCAACATTTTGAGGAACCTCCATGCTGTTTTCCAGAGTGGTTGCACCAGCTTGCATTCCCACCAACAGCGTAGGAGGGTTCCCCTTTCTCTGCATCCTCGCCAGCATCTGTCATTTCCTGACTTGTTGATTTTAGCCGTTCTGACTGGTGTGAGGTGATATCTCATTGTGGTTTTGATTTGTATTTCCCTGATGCCGAGTGATATGGAGCACTTTTTCATGTGTCTGTTGGCCATCTGGATGTCTTCTTTGCAGAAATCTTTAAGTAGTCGTGACTACAATTTTAACACTGTTTAGTTTAATATCACATTTTATCAGTATTCCTTGTGCCCTACATATTCCCTTTGTATTTGTGTTTTTCTTTCACTTTGCTTAAACATTCTCTTTGCTACTTAGTACTTCTTTTAGAATGCTTTTGTGTTTACTAAACATCCTGAGCCTTTGCAAATCTGGAAAAAAATTAACTCCTTACCCCCACAAATTATAAGCTAGTTTAAGAATTAGAATTATGGATCTGAAATTATTTCCCTTTTAGGGGTGCCTGGGTGGCTCAGTCATTACATGCCTGCCTTTGGCTCAGGTCATGATCCCAGAGTCTTGGGATAGAGCCCTGCATTGGGCTCCCTCCCGGTGGGAAGCCTGCTTCTTCCTCTCCCACTCTCCCTGCTTACGTTCCCTCTCTATCTGTCTCTCTCTGTCAAGTAAATAAATAAAATATTTAAAAATTAAAAAATAAAGTAAATAAAATTATTTCCCTTTTATACTTTGAAGATATTTCTTCATTTCCTTCTAATCTCCAATGTTTCCAATGAGAAACTGAACATTAATCTGATTTCCATTTATCATAAGAAATAAATTTTTTACTTTCTGAATCTTTAGAATTTTTTATTCCTTAGTTTTGAGATTTTACCACATTAAACCTATTTTCAGGTGGGTCTTTTCTTATTCACTTAGCTCTGTATTCACAGGCCATCTGAAAATTCATATCTATCTTCATCTCTTGAATTTTTTTCTATCATTTCTTTGATTATTTATCACTTTCAGAAACTTCTATTTTTTCCCATAATTTTCATCTATTTGTCCCCTTATACTATATGCTGAAATTATTTCACTTAATCTCACAGCTCATTAATTCTTATTTGAGTCATGTGGACCTTCTATTAAATCTATCTATACAATTCTTTATCAATTATACTGTTTTCATCTCCAAGATTTCTTGTTTCATGGATGAGATAAAATTTCCCATCCCACTGGGAGTATTATTTATACTTATTTCCAAGCCCTTTACTGCATATATCATTGACTTTCTTTTTTTGGGTATTACATTTATTTAGTTCAATGCCACTAATGCATAATGATTCTTAGATGTATGCTTATGATTTTATTTATCTTTGTTCATCTCTTTATAGATATTATTTCTATTTACTATGATCTCTATGTTGCCACCATAGTAAAGAAGCAGGACAATCTACCTAACAATGAAATACCAGAAAACAATTTTATAGGAGTGAACGCTATCTTTTCTTTTTCTTTGTTTCTTTTTTTTTTTTTTAAGATTTTATTTATTTTGTGACAGAGAGAGAGATCATGTGGGAGAGAGAGAGGGAGAGAATCTCAAGCAAACTCCTTGCTGACCAAGGAGCCCAATGTGGGCTTTGGGCTTGAGACCTTGAGATCATGACCTGAGCCAAAATCAAGAGCCAGACACGTAACCAACTGAGTCACCCAGACACTCCCAGGAGTGAGGGCTTTCTGTCCTAACTGGGAATTATAACCCACCAAGGACCAGACCTCATCTGTGACCCAAATCTCATACTCACTATTCTAGGAAAAATTACCAGTGGCTTGGAACTCTGGAATTAGTTGTGAAATAATTCATCTGCTTGTCCCAGGATGACATCCCAATTAACTGCTTTCACTTTTCTTCTGTCCCTTAGATCTTAAGTTCTTAAATGCAGAGGCCCCTTAGGAATACCCCCATATATTTTGCATGATCCTATTGTGTAGTTTGAGGGCTGTAGTTTCCTTAGTCAACTAATTTCATGTTTTACTATAGCCATTCTTTTTGTTTTATGGACTACAAGTCCACAATAAGTCATTATGGACTTATTATTTTCAAATATCTAAGTATTTTCTAGGAACTTGAGGTGGAGAAGAATATAAAATCATGTGCTCATTTCTGTCTTGATCCAATCTCCTGTACAGTCTCATTTACTTTATGCATACTAATTTTTCTGTCTCTGATAGGTCATACTAAGAAAAACTTTAGATCCACCCAAATCAAAACAACACAAATTATGTATCAGTAGAATTTCAATGGATGAGTTTTATTGCTGATAAATGAGGCTTTGTCTATACAGCACCCAAACAAACCTGTCAACTCAAGGGAAAGAAATCAGTCAAACTCATTTTAAGAGAAAATGTTTTGATTTTAGATAGTTGCAATGGTGCCATGTGGACACAGACTGAGTTGTACTCGACCTGTGAAGTAAATGAAGCAGTTAGAGACTATATGATGTTCTTCAGGTAATATAGCCAAGTAGCCATTTGATCAAGAATAGCTCCCAATAAGTACTTGCCCTCTGAAAATTCTTTTGGATTTCTTTTTCAGCTCATTCAGTCAATTTATGACTTTGTGCAGAGAGCCAAGAGAATGTATCATGCA
Source organism: Neogale vison (assembly GCF_020171115.1). Classification (NCBI taxonomy): domain Eukaryota; kingdom Metazoa; phylum Chordata; class Mammalia; order Carnivora; family Mustelidae; genus Neogale; species Neogale vison. The sequence goes on along the minus strand of NC_058101.1, from coordinate 83,829,623 downwards.
CCACCCTGTGAACTAAGGAACATTTAGTTCACATACCCTCCAGCTCTTGCTTTAACAAGCAGCAGTAACACCATAGCAGAAATTATCTCCAATTGTATTAATTCTCCTAAATATATAACATGTGGCCAGGCAACATGACCTTTATAAAGCTGTGTTTTCTAGAACACTGTGCTTATTAAAGTCTTCTCTAAGAACATATTATGAATAATCAATGATAATCTGCTCCTCATCTCCCCTAAAAATGCTCAAAATGTAGAATACCATCTTTGCCGGAAATGTGTCTCCATTTTTAAACTATTATATAAAGAAAAGCTTTGATTGGGTATATCTTCAATTTTGATATGAGAAATTAAGAAACTATTTGAAAAATAATGCTTCTGGTTTGGTGTAGTGGACATCTGTGGTCTCAACATCTGTGCTGGAGCAGAATCTCAGCATGGACAGAAAGGGAATATCCTTGGAGTCAATTAGATACATCAGGATTTTTGATGAAAAGAAGCAATTCTTTCAATAACAAAGGCTGTTATTCTTCTTTCAAATAACAGCATGAAAGCAATTCTTTCACAGAGAATCAAGCCATATTGCTGAAATACCCACAAAATCTATTATTATCCAGTATCCAAAGAAGAGAGTTCCTTCACCACTAAATAGTAAAACGATATATGGATTCAATCTACAAAGTTTTCTAAATTAGAAATGATTTCTTCAGAGGAAATATAGGAAAGACTTTGGAATGCAAGAGAATACATTTCAGAGAAATGAGACAGATCTATACCACATGGGAAGAGCCTTCTGGCACTAATAGCATCAAGCTTGTTTGTTACAGAGGGAACATGTTGCTACCCAAAAGGACAGCAAAGCCAGGGGAAAATGACAGAATGTTGATTCATGGGCACTTTTTTTTTTAATGCTCATATAATAAAACTTTAATCAAGACTTACAGGCTAATTTTCCCATTTGTAACCCTGTGTGGCAATAACAAAACATGTGCAAGATATAGATGATAGATAGGTAATCTCAGCAGTATGAGTTTGCATAGACACATGTTCCCACCTGAAATTATTTTCCTTTTATTAATGAATAGCACCACACTCTGATCATAAATCTATTTGTTTTTTAGTGTTAAACCCACTAGGGAGGGACTGTATCCAAACGACTGGTAGACTATACCCTCTATATTGATATACAATATAAGAACAAGAGGGGAAAATGAGAGCCAGATTCTCCCAGCTCCTAAATTACTCCTTCATATAAATTAAGAAGTTTTGTAAGTTCATTCCTCCCATCCAAGTACTAACCAGGCCCGACCCTGCTTAGCTTCTGAGATCAGACAAGATCGGGCGCTTTCAGGGTGGTATGGCCGTAGACTGTAAGTTCATTCCTATATAGATATTTTCCATTAACTACCAGACCTACTAGAGAAATACCAAGCATTAGAAGTATTTATATCATTATAAGTGTCACCAAATCATATTCAGCATTCAGGTGTTTGGAAATTCTAACTTCAAATTTTGATTTTTTAAACATCTCTTAATGATCCCTTATACAAAATGAAGTGTTTTTTTTTTCCAATTTACTTATTTTCAGAAAAACATTATTCATTATAAAATGAAGTGTTTTTATGTTATTGTCCCTCCTTAAATTCAGCCTTCTCTAGTCTATTATTTTTCTGCTCATTCAAATTGCTTCTTCACATGAAAGCTTCCTTTGAAGTTTGTATTTCTTTCTATGAATAGACACTTTAAACCTGATAGCATGGCTTCTGGATCTACAAGTGCATATAGTTTGTATTACTTTTACTCTAGAGTCTAAAAATATTCTCAACTGAAGTCATATAACCACAATCATCTCTAGAAAAATATCTTCTATCAGTCTCCACTGACAAAAAATATATACATATTTTGAACCAAATTCTGTCAGTTTCCATTCTATTTTCCTAAATGCTTAATGTAGTAAATAGTTCATTTTTAGCATTGAGTTATATATTGATGAAAGACTCTTGGGACTGCTATGACAACTCTGAGATAGGGGAAATTTGGTACTTAGGAGTTTCAGGAAAAATACCCTAACTGGTACCTTTATGTCCTAAATACACCCAAAGACACAAACATACTATTGAAATGAAAATTTCAAATGGACAAATAAACATACCTAAGTCAATTAGCACCTACAGATCATTTCTCAAAAGAATTCTATATGATAGGAGATAAAATCACTACCATTTCATCAGTTAGGGGAAAGGGAATGAGATTTAAAAATTGGCCTAAATGAAAAAAAGAGGTACAGAAAGACCAGAGAGCAAGAAGAATAACAGAAATGGAAGGAAAAGCAAGACGGGGCTCATGAAAAAACATGGCCTATAGGTGAGCTTTTCTGCAAATTGGCTAAGTCCACCATGTTGTCTGGATACTTCTTGGCAGGCACAGCAGCCAGCTGCAGTCCTTTCCTCAATTCTTAAAACAGACTAGGTTGACCACAGATTTTAATACACAGCTGAGGACACTATTTTCACTGTATATCTTTTCATTATTGGTAATCACTAAATTGTGTGAGCAAAGGCAAGGAAGACCTACTTTTGCTCTGATAAGAACTATCTGAAACTACTAGCTCTTAGCTAGGGTACTTCCAAAGTCATTCTTTATACATTCTTCAGCAGTAAAGAAAAGCAACCAGATCTAGCTCCTGGTATTCAAATATTCTTATCTAATAGGTATGCTTAGATTCTTAACTAACCACATTTTTTACTACCCATTACAAACTACAGAACTTCATTCTAAAAATGTAAAATACATATGTAGCTTCTCCAAGCCAAATCTAAGAGCATATTGGTGGCAGTCAGTTCAGTCTTCAGGGCATACAGTGCTGACAAAGCTGGCAACTGAATGAAGGGCCTTTTCAATGCGTGTGCTTTCCAGGCCAACTGAAAAATAATACTAGATATGTGAAAACTCCCTCATTATGTATGAATGTATCTCAAAGCATGGGGACCTATGAGACAAAATGGATAAACTGCAGTGAAACTCTGTTCTGGGGCATTACTAGAACTCTGTAATTCCAAAATCTAGGGAAGAACTTCCATGCACCAGATAGCAAAACTGATGTTCAGAAAATATCATTCTCACAGGCATCCAGCTTTAAGCCCTACCAAGTCTGAGTAGATCAGAGGAGAGAGAGGACACTTAAACCATTGAAAATATGTTTGTCTCTCACATGAAAAAACAAGGTTGGAAAAGAACCAAATTTTCATTCTCCAGTAAAAATAAACAGTTTTGTCCACACTTTGTCTCTTCTGTTTGCAAGCCTTGAAAACTTACCCTCCAACTCTGATTAGGAAAGTAAAAAGATGAAACTCAGTCTCATAAGAGGTCCTAGATTCAAAGTTAGAAATACTCCAGGGACATCCAGCTCATGAATGCTCACAGAGTACTTCAAGTGCCAAGTAAAAGAGCAGATGACACAAAACAACTTCACTCTCTTTATCTACTAAGTTAGGAAGTTACTTCTTATTGAGTCTCAGAATTTGGATTATCTCTTTAGCACTCTCCTTCCTTCCCTCCATACCATCGCATGAACCCTATCTCACATCTCAGCAAAAATGGAAATTCTGACAAGGTGATTGTTACATGATAACTCCCTCTATATTGATATGGTAAATATGCATATTTTCCAAAGAGTGCCCCCAAAAGAAAAATCACTTATGATACTGCCACAGAAGGTTTTCCTTGAAAGGTTCTTTCTCTTCTCCATTTACTACATTCAATTATATATCAATTCTTGTATCTTTTCTCTAGCAATGACTCTTTTTTTTTTTTTCTGTTTGCTCTATCACAAACACAGATGACTTTCATCATTTCAACAAATCAGTGGAATAGTTTCCTAGTTTCTTTCCTTCACTAGTACTTCCTCTGTTTAAATATACTCCTTCCTATCCTGATCTGCCATTCTACAGGTTAACTTCATTCCCCTGTTCACAAACCTTCGGAAGTTCTCTACTGCTTTTCAAACAAAGCTCAGATTTTTTTTGCTCAGCACTAAATACCATCATGCACTTAATCACTACTTTTTTTTTTTTTTAATATTGGAATGGATTTATTTATATGGGTTTTTTGTTTTGTTTTGTTTTTTTGTATTTCTTTTCAGCATAACAATATTCATTGTTTTTGCACACACACTCAGTGCTCCATGCAATCTGTGCCCTCTCTAATACCCACCACCTGGCTCCCCCAACCTCCCCCCCCCCCGCCCCTTCAAAACCCTCAGATTGTTTTTCAGAGTCCATAGTCTCTCATGGTTCACCTCCCCTTCCAATTTCCTGGAGGACAAGGGGAGATGGAGAGAAGAAGGGAGTTGAGGGAAATTGGAAGGGGAGGTAAACCGTGAGAGACTATGGACTCTGAATTAATCACTACTTTTCCAGGCTTCTTCACATTTCTTTTACCCTACATTCCAGTAACCCTGGCATGTACACATATCATGAACATGCATCACTTTTCTGGTAATTTTTTCATAGTGGTGGGGCAAGATGAAGGGGTGAATTGCTCACTAACTCTTAGACTTCCACTTAGAAATGTCTTAGTGGCCAGCACAAGCCGTATCTTCAAAGAAGCATTGAAAGACAAACATGGGATAAGCCCAATAAAAGAAAAAACTGAAGTAGTAGTGAGCATAGCTGATGATCACCACACTCTAAAATCATGAGGCATTTGTTAAATGGAAATAGTTCATGAGAAATACTTAGAGACAAATCTAACAAAATAAGTGTGAAATTTTTGTGCTGAGTACTATTAGAAAATCCCATGAGAAATTTTAAAAAGCTTAAATAAATGGAGAGATATTGTGTTCATTCACTGGAAAACTCAATATTGTTTAGAGATTAATTTTCTCTAAATTTACCAACAGATTTATCATATTCCCAAACAAAATTGCAACAAATTTTTTTGTAAAAATTTACAAGTTGGTTTTAAACTTATACAACAGCAAAGAACATAGCATAGGTAAAAAACAATTTTGAAAAAGAAAACCAAATTTGTTGAATCCACACTACCTGACTTTAATATTTATATAAGGCTATAGAAATCAAGGTGGTATGATACTGTCATAAAGATTAGATCTACAGATCAACAAAATGGAATGGAGAACCTAAATATAGATGTACACAAATATGGTCACTTTATTTTTGTACCAAGATAATTCACTGCAGATAGAATAAAAACTATGCCATAACAACTAGATATTTATATACCACAAGGGAAAAAAAGAATTTCCATGTTTAACTGAACCTTACATAAGAATTGACTACAGATGAATTATAGACCTAAATTATTTTTTAAAAACCTGAACCATAAAGGAAAAAAATTGATAAATTAGACGACCTCCCAAAAATTATGAACTTAAGCTCTTCAAAAGATAATTTAAAAATTAAAACATAAGCAACAGTCAGGAAGAAAATATTTTCAATACCCACACTGGATAAAAGACCTGAATCTAGAAAATATTCTAAAATATAGAATATATTTTGGATATATTTATATTTATATTTATATTAGATGTAAAATCTAGAATATATTCTAAAACTTTTGGAGTGACATCACTAAGATGGTGACATAGGTTGTTCCCGACTTTACTCTCCCTCACAAAAAGAACAACTATTCAAGAACAAAACCCCACTGAGAGAATCCTAGGATATAGGGATGATGCTTACATACCCCTCTGCACCACACAGACCAAGACTGCATTAGAATAAGAGAAACAGCTACATACTGACCACACTGCTCCTCCCCTAGGCCAGTGTACCATCATGGGGAGAGGTCTCCCCTGAGCCTCCAGTGGAAAAAAAAAAAAGTCAGTGGGTACAACAAGTCCACACCCCATGACTGTGTGCCACTTGCCAGAGTCCCTAATCTGATCTTGCACTACAGGGATTGCAAAAGAATCTGTCATGCTTAACTGCTGCAAATCTATGATAAAGAAGGAAGGGAGGCACCTGAGATAACCAGCAGATGGATCTTGTAAGATAGAATTAATATTTTCAGTACCCAACTTAATAATTCCAAGCAGCAATTTTGCTTATCTGTAGAACCAAGTCAAGGGCACACTCTGACCAGAGAATCTGGCACATATGGGTCTGCCAGATGCAGATCTTCAAATAAGTAGTTTTGTAGGCCTGAGAGCCTGGTTTGCCCAAGAAGCTTAAACATAGGGGTGCCTGGGTGGCTCAGTGGATTAAAGCCTCTGCCTTCGGCTGAGGTCATGATCCCAGGGTCCTGGGATCGAGCCCCGCATCAGGCTCTCTGCTCAGTGGGGAGCCTGCTTCCCTTTCTCTCTCTCTGCCTGCCTCTCTGCCTACTTGTGATCTCTGTCTGTCAAATAAATAAATAAAATCTTTAAAAAAAAAAAAAAAGAAGCTTAAACATAGACTAGTTCCACCTCAGAGAGTGTCTTCTATCCCCATATGACCAAAACAGCTGGAAACAACTTTTGGAAGTTGTGCTGGCCCAGCTCTGCTTGAAACAAGAGTGAGGCAAGGAGTGACTGCCACCCCCCTACAGTGAGAAAAGCCAGTATGAGACATAGAGTATTACTATGCTACCCATAGGCAAGGGCATAAATTTAGGCAAGGTTGAAGGTAACTCCCAGCTCCTCCTAACTGAAGAGCTGTTTGGAAAATTAAGAGTAACCTAAAGGAGTCTCTCTCCCCTCCATGCAGGCAAGGGAGCTGAGACACATCTTCACTCACTGTAGAGTCTTCTGACCCCATCTGACCTGAAAAGGAGGAGATAATTTCTGCAAAGCAAAGTAAGTGATCCTGTTTCATTAGGTAACTTGGGGTACAGGTTGGTTTGAGTTAAGACAACAAAGAACTTTATTGACTTTAGAGCTGCTTCTCTCACTGCTCAGACAGGGAATTTAATTCATAGCCTTGCTCACTGCAAAATATAACCTTCAGCCTGTTAAACCAAGGGAACTAAAACACATGGGAAAAAACAGCCCATTCAGTAGTCTTATGTTCACTGGTACTTGGACAGAGAGAATAGCTCATGGCTTCCCGAATCTGCAGGGCAAAACTGGTGGCCTCACATTACCAGGAAATTCAGTAAACACACTGGACTGATTCAGGTGCCCAGGCAATGAGCTGTACAGGCTCTGGATCCCACCCTGATCCCCTGCCAGAGCAGGGAAACTATTCATACCCCCATCTAACTAGTGAGTATAGTACCCAGTCCCTAACATTTAGTAAGGTTTAGCATAGAATCCTAGCAACTGTGAAGCCCATCTTACAGTCTCACATGGGCAGGGAAACAAGCCAGCAATCCTATCCAACTGTTCTCAGTGATAGACACAACCCCCATCCCTAACCTGAGAACTTGAACAGCTGCCTCACCCCCAAAATAGATCATAATAGCAGGCCCCATGAGCCCAAGGACATTACTAGCAGCCACACCCAGAAACCCAAATTGAGCTGACTGGTGAAAAACTATCTCTGCCAAAGCAAATCTGTAAAGTCTAAAAAAGGATCCCAATTACTCAAATTCACAGATACCAAAGTAAGGATTAGGGATCATGGAAAATCAGGTAAATATGACATCACCAAAGGAAACAACTGATAAAACTCCAATTTGACCTTAAAAAAAAAATGCAGCTCTATGAACTATCAAAGAATTCAGAATGATAAATCCTCTTAAGAAAGTTTAGTGAACTATAAAAAGACACAGATAGACAACCAAACAAATTAGGAAAACAATGCATGAACAAAATGAGAATGTCAACAAGGAACAAGCAACCATCAAGAAAGAAAGAAATCTCTTAGAGGTGAAAAATACAGTAACTGCTGAAAAATACAATAGCTGAAGAATTCAACAGAGGGTTTCAAAAATAGACTCAATCATGTTGAAGAAAGAATCAGTGACCTGGATGATAGGACACTGGAAATTACCCAGTCAGAGGAATAAAGAGAAAAAAAAATAAAAAGGGGTAAAGAAAGGCTATGGAATGTATATATGACACAAAAAATAGCAATAACGGCTGAAAACTTCCCAAACCTGAAGAGAAATGGATATCCAGATTCACAAGGCCCAAAAGATGCCAAATAGGTTAAACATGAATACGGGTATATACCTATACACCAAGATATATACTTATATTGTCAAAAATCAGGAAAAGGGAGAATTTTAAGGCCTTAAAGAAGAAGGACAGAAGTTATATACAAGAGAACCTCCATAGCTAAAGTAGATTTCTCAACAGAAAACTTTTCAGAAATTCTTTCAGGAAAAAAAGGAATGACATATTCAAAATACTGAATGAAAGCAACTGTCCATCAAGAATTCTATACCTGGCAAAGCTGTCCTTCAGAACTGAAATTAGGGATAAAGACTCTCCCAAACAAACAAAAGCTGAGAGAGTTCATTACCACTATACTTGCCTTACAAGAAATGTTAAAGGAAGTAAAATAATGTTATTTACATCATAAAAATACAAAAAGTTAGCATATATCTCACTGATAATGGCAAATATATAGTCATAGTTAGATTCTGCAAAATAGTAATCCACTTGAAACTCTAAAAAATAGGGGCACCTGGGTGGCTCAGTGGGTTAAGCCGCTGCCTTCAGCTCAGGTCATGATCTCAGGGTCCTGGGATCGAGTCCCGCATCGGGCTCTCTGCTCAGCAGGGAGCCTGCTTCCCTCTCTCTCTCTCTCTGCCTGCCTCTCCTTCTACTTGTGACTTCTCTCTGTCAAATAAATAAATAAAATCTTTAAAAAAAAAAAGAAAGAAACTCTAAAAAATAGTAAAAATAATGATAAATATAATAGTCTGCTACTATTCACACAATATTAAAAACATGTAAATTTTAACAGCAGTAACCTAAAATAAAAGTGTAAAGTTTACTACTTCTAATGAAGCCAACTTGCTTCAGTTAAAACAGGGTGTTATAAACTTAAGATATTTTAGGTAAGCCTCATGGTAACTATAAGTGATAATCCTACAGTAATTACACAAAATAACATGATAAAGAAATTATAGTATACTGATACCAAAAAACATCAAAACCCAAAAAAGCAGGATAAGAAGGACCAATGGAGCTACAAAATAACCAGAGAATAATTAACAAAATGCAATAGTAAGTACTTCCCCATCAATAATTACTTTAAATCCAGGGACACCTGGGTGGCTCAGTTGGTTAAGCAGCTGCCTTCAGCTCAGGTCATGATCTCAGCATCCTGGGATCGAGTCCCACATCGGGCTCCTTGCTCCGCAGGGAGCCTCCTTCTCCCTCTGACTCTGCCTTCCACTCTGTCTGCCTGTCCTCGCTCTCGCTCGCTCTCTCTCTGACAAATAAATAAATAAAATCTTAAGAAAAAAATAATTACTTTAAATCCAAACCTCTTAAGGTGTAGGGCCATACATGACTCATTTTGTCCTTATTTCCTACCCTCCCTCCACCCTCACCTTTTGTGCATCACTTTTCCTTCTTTGTGCACACAATAAATATTTGTTGAATAAAATAAATAAATTAAATATTAAATTATCTAATTAAAGACAGAGAATGGCTGAATGGATTAAAAAATGAGATCAAACAATAAGCTGCCTACAAGAGACTCATTTTCAGCCTTAAAGGCATATAGAATGAGAGTGAAGGGAAGGAAAAAGGTATTTTAAGCAAATGGTAAACCCCCAAAAAACAGTGGTAGCTACACTTGTATCAGACAAAATAAAATTTAAACTAAAAATGGTAAAAAGTTACAAAGAAGCTCATTAAGTAACAATAAGGGGACCAATACATCAAGAAGATATAACAATTGCAAATATTTATATCCACAATAGTGGAACACCTAAATATATAAAGCAAAAACTAATAGAACTAAAAGGAGAAATAAAAAGTAATACAATAATAGTTGGAGAACTTAATATTTTGCTCTCAGTAATGGATCTATTATCCAGACAGGGAATCAATAAGAATACAAAATATTTGAACAGCCCTATAAACTAAATGGATATAACAGACATATACAAAACATTCCATCCAACAACAGATGAATATACATTTGTCTCAAACACAAATCGAACATTTTCTAGAATCAACAATAAGTTAGGTAAGAAAACAAATGTAAGCAAATTTGAGAAGACTGAAATCATACGAAGTATCTTCCCTGACCACAATGACATGAATCCAAAATCAGTAACAAAAGGAAAACTAGAGGGGGCACCTGGGTGGCTCAGTGGGTTAAAGCCTCTGCCTTCAGCTTGGATCATGATCCCAGGGTCATGGGATCAAGCCCCTCATTGGGCTCTCTGCTTCACGGGAAGCCTGCTTTCTCCTCTCTCTCTGCCTGTCTCTCTGTCTACTTGTGACCTCAGTCAAATAAATAAATAAAATATTTTTTAAAAAAAGAAAACTAGAAAATTCATAAACATATTAAAATAAACAACACTCTACTGAACCACCCAATGGATCCAAGAAGAAATTAAAAAGTAAATTAAAAAGTTGCTTGAGACAGACAAAAATAAAACACAACATACCAGAATTTGTGGGATGCGGCAAAAGCAGTTTTAAGCAGCAAGTTCACAGCATCAAGTGCTTACATTAAGAAGCAAGAAAGATCCCAAATAAACAACCTAACTCTATGACATAACTAATAAGAAAAAGAAGACCAAACTGAACCCAAAATTAGCAAAGTAAAGTAAATTATAAAGATTAGAGCTGAAATAAGTAAAAAAGAGAGGAAAAAAGAGAAAAGATTAACCAAACTAAGAGTTGTTTCTTTTAAAAGATAAACAAAATTGACAAACCCTTAGCTACACTAAATAATGTAAAAAGAGAAAGGACCGCAATTAACAAAATTATAAATGGAAAAGAAGAAATCACAACTGATACCATAGAAATTCAAAGGATTATAATAGAAGCAACTATATGCCAACAAACTGACAACCTAGAAAAAATGAAAAAATTCTTAGAAACCTGCAACTTGACAAGACCAAATCAGGAAGAAATAGAAAATCTAAATAGAGGGGCATCTGGGTGGCTCAGACTGAATCAATAATCAAAAATATTTCAACAAAGAAGAGCCCTGCACTAGATGACTTCACCAATAAATTTTACCAAATATTTAATGAAGAATTAACACCAATGCTTCTCAAACTCCTTCAAAATATCAGAACAGAGGAAACACTCCCAAACTCATTTTATGAGACTAGTATTAATCTGTTACCATAACTAGTGAAGGATGCTACTAGAAAACTACAGGCTAATATGTCTGATAAAAAGATACAAAAATTCTCAATAAAATACGAGCAAACTGAATTTGGTAGCACAGTACAAGGATCACTCACCATAATCACATGGGATATATCCATAGAATGCAAAGATGGTTCAACACATGATAATCAATCAATGTGCTACATCACATTAATAGAATAAAAAAATCATGTGATCATCTAAATAGACACAGAAAAAAATATTTGACAAAATTCAACATCCATTCATAAAAAAAAACTTGTAACAAATTAGTCAAAGAAGGAACATATTCACTTAGAGTTCACACTAGAAGTTCTAGGTAGAGCAATAAGGTAAGAAAAAGGAATTAAAAGTATCAGAATTGGAAAGGAAGAATTAAAATTGTCTCTATTTGCAGATCACATAATTTTAAAAAATAGAAAACCCTAAATCTCAATCAAAAAGCTCTTAGATCTCATTAATTCAATAAAGTTGCAAGATACAAAATTAACATACAAACTCAGTAGAATTTCTAACACTAACAGTAAATTTTCAGAAAAAGAAGTTTAAAAATTGATAACATTTACAATAACATCAAAAACAATAATATACTTAAGAATAAATTTAACTAAGGAGAAAAAAACTCTAAAAACTATAAAATATTGATGAAAGAAAACAAAGAAAATACAAGATAAACTCAATAGCAAAAAACAAATAACCCAATTTAAAAACGAGCAAGAATCTGAATAGACATTTCTCCAAAGGGGTTTTACAAAAGACTAAAGGTACATCAAAATACCAAAATCACTAGTCATTAGGGAAATACAAATTAAAATCACAATGAGATATCACCACACTCCTATTAGAAAGGCCATCATCAAAAAGACAAAAGAGATCAAATGCTGGTGTAGATGAGGAGAAAGAGGGAATCCTTCTGCATTGCTGAGGGGATAGTGACTTGGTACAGCCACTATAGAAAACAACACAAAGTAGTTCTACTTTTAAGTTCAAAAACTTAAAAGTGGAACTACTATATTATCCAGTAATTCCACTTCTGGGAATATATCCAAAAGAAATGAAAACACTAACAAACAAAGGTATCTGCACCTTGTGTTCATAACAGCATTATTTAAAATAACCAAGACATGGAAATAACCTAAGTGTACATAAATGGATGACTGAATGAAGAAGTTGAGATACATATGTATCATGAAACACAGCCACACATATGCAATGGAACATTATTCAGTCATTAACACCAATGAGGAAAGACTACCATTTGTGATAAACATGGATGGACCTTGATGGAAATATGCTAAGTGAAATAAGTCAGGCAGAAAGATAAATGCCATACTATCTCATTTACATGTGGCATCTTTAAAAAAAAATTATCAAAAAAGGGATCAGACTTGTGGTTGCCAGAGGCAGAGGGTGAGATAGGGGAACTGGAGGAAGGTGGTCAAAGATACAAACTTCCACTTAAAATATAAATAATTACTGTTAATGTAATTTGTCAACATGATGACTACAACTAACACCACTATAGGATATATAGAAAGTTGTTAAAAGAATAAGTCCTAAGAGTTCTCATCACAAGACTTTCTTTTTTTTCTTTTTTCTTTCCTTTCTTTTTATTGTATCTATGTGAGAAGATGGATGTTTGTTGAGCCTATTATGGTAGGCATTTCATAATATATGTAAATGAAATAATGACACTATACACCTTAAACTTATACAGTGATGGATGTAAATTATTCCACAATAAAAATGAAAAGAAAAACTTTTACAACTTATTAAAGACAAAAAATATAGAGAGATGAGCAAAAACTTTCAGAAAGAATTCACCAAAGAAAGATATACAAAAAAGAAAAGAAAAACATAAAATGTTACTCAATATAATTAGTCCTTATAGAAATGGCAGTTCAAACCACAATAAGACACCATTAACTTTCACTGGAACAGCTTTAAAAAAAATGATAGTTAAAAGAAGGGCCATCTGAACCCCAATGTTTATAGCAGCAATGGCCACGGTCGCCAACTGTGGAAAGAACCAAGATGCCCTTCAACGGACAAATGGATAAGGAAGATGTGGTCCATATACACTATGGAGTATTGTGCCTCCATCAGAAAGGATGAATACCCAACTTTTGTAGCAACATGGATGGGACTGGAAGAGATTATGCTGAGTGAAATAAGTCAAGCAGAGAGAGTCAATTATCATATGGTTTCACTTATTTGTGGAGCATAACAAATAGCATGGAGGACAAGGGGAGTTAGAGAGGAGAAGGGAGTTGGGGGAAATTGGAAGGGGAGGTGAACCATGAGAGACTATGGACTCTGAAAAACAATCTGAGGGTTTTGAAGGGGCGGGGTGGGAGGGAGGTCGGGGTACTAGGTGGTGGGTATTAGAGAGGGCACGGATTGCATGGAGCACGGGGTGTGATGCAAAAACAATGAATACTGTTATGCTGCAAATAAAAAATAAATTTAAAAAAAATCTATGAGGCAGATATTATTATTATCATCCTCATTTTGCAGAAATTTGGGAAATGGAAGCACAGAATATTTAGTTCATTTGCCCAAGATAACATAGCTGTTGAGTGAAGGAGCCAGAATTTGAACCTAGATAGTAATCGCACCTGAACCATCTATACCTGTGATTCAATAGTGCTTCATAAAGAGAAAGCTGTTAGTAAGTGAAGCATTTGCTTAAAAGGAAATATATAATGAACACATACCATGTACTGGAAACCTTCCTAGGAACTGGGATAAAGATTATCAATTCTCTTAACTTATCAATTTTGAAATAAAAATTTTAAGCAATTGGGAAAAAAGTGTGCTTTCCCTTGTAGATCTGCCAACAACCAGTTTGCATATCCTTAAGTAAATCACTGGATTTATCAGAACTTCAGTTTTTTCTACCCATGAATGAAGCAGTTAGGTAAATCTTCAGGGTCATATTTGTTTTCTCCTATAACATTAAATGGAAAGCCCATACAGTTTGCAAAATTCTCAGAATTCATAGAAAATTTCTTAGTTTTCTGTATCTTTCATGGATTTCCCACTCTACATAAATCATGGAGGTGTAAAGGAAACTATAAACTCAACTAATTTTAGATTATTTTATTCAATTGATTATTTCATCTTTGTCATTGACTATACACACTTGCAGAGAAGAGTATTACAGTATAATTTTCCAGCTTTTGAATCAGATTTTAAATTACGAATAGAATTCTTCAATCAGTTTAAACTACAAAAACACTATTTTCAGAAGAAAGAGGGAGGGAGACATTCAGAGACAGGAAGGAGAAAAATATCAGGAAGAAATAAACTCAGAGCTACCTCGACTTTGTTTTTATTTTCTCTGAGAGTGGGTGAAGAGGGGATGGATTTGGACAGAACAATGAGATACTTTCCTCTAAAGCTTAACACTAATTAAGCAAATTATCATTTCTTCTTTTCAAATGGGAATGGCTCCATTCCAGGAAGTGCCAACATCTGTTTGAAGAGAACACTTGTTAGGCAAGTGGAAATATATGGAGATAAGCTGCTTACTCAGACTGTTAGGACATAATGAAGAAATTATAATAGACTGGAAAATTAATATTAGAATCTGGGCATAATTAGCAGTTCTTAAGGTGCCAAGTGCTATATATTTGAACACAAGCTTGGAAGTTCCTAGTTATTGTCAGCAAGTCCAGCTGTTGGTAGTTCAATAATCTGTTCAGAAACATTTACCAGGTAGTGAAAAACAAGTATACTTAGGGTTAGTGCTTACAAGTGAGCACACACTGAAATTTCATCAGCATGTACAATTTCCAGGAATAATCCACTATAAATCAAGTCACTGTGAGAAGAATATGAGGATTTTTATATTACTTATTCAAAATAGGAGGTGACTTCTTTAAATATATGTAAACCTGTGTGAGTCATAAGTGCAGACAGTAATGACAACAAAAGCATTGTTATTTACATCTTTATCATTTTCTAAAATTACGCATGTATTATCATCCCTGTTTCCAACAAACTGAGACAGATTAGCAGTTCAATCTCTCCATTTTAGAATGAAGAAATATCTCAAAGTAATTAAAGTTCTTTGAGTCAACTGTAAGGCTTAAGGACATTGTAAAATTAAAATTTTAACACTGGGAGGAAATTAGAAGTGTTATCCAAAATATTTCCCAACCATATTCCCACAAAATACACACACACACACACACACACACAAAATTTATTTAAGGCTATGTCTCTTTTCTGTATTTTCTAGAAAACCTCAAGTTCTGCTATGCCAGCACACTAATTTCTCCCTTTCAATCAACTTGAAAAGAGACAAATTTATTCAGTCATAAGTTCTTTTCAAATGGTTAGTTTTCCAAGTTCCAAATTGGAAAAAAATACATTTTCTTAAAATATTAATAATTAAAATTTCATAATGATGAAAGATATTTGTTTATAAAAAGAAAAGAGTAAATTTCAAGACAACAGACTATAAACCTTACTAAGGCTAAAATTCTAGGTTTTCAATAATTTCAAAAAACTGCTCCTTTTAGTCTTTCCAACAGAAGACTAAAGTACAGACAAGTCCAAATATCAATAAGAAAATATCCAATTTCTCCCCTATAATGGGCCCAATGTCGGTACAAAGGAATGGCCTAACTGGTCCAGCTTTAGGCACTGCTTCTTGCATTGATATGATGTTATTTTGTAATCTAAATCCAGGTTGACCTGACTACTTGTCCATCTAAAATGATAGCAGCTTCTACCCAGAGTTACTGCTGCAACCATTTTAGCGTTTTGTCAGAAATGTCTGTACCACAAGGAAGAGCCCCTGCTGAGTCCCTATGGAACCTTGTCCAGAAGATGAAGCTATTCATTGGAAACCTGCCCAAGGAGGCCACAAACCAGATCTGCTCACTCTTTGAGCAGTATGGGAAAGTGCTGGAATGTGAATCATTAAAAACTACCACTTTTGGTGGGGGGGAGGGGATGCCTGGATGGCTTAATCAGTTAAGCCCGTGACTTTTCCTTTCTGCTCAGGTCACGTTCTCAAGGTCCTAGGATAGACCCCCGCCTCCATTGCACACTAGAGTCTGCTAGGCATTCTCTCTCCCTCTCCTTCTGCCCTCCTCCACTCCTACGTACGCTCTCTCACTCTCTTTCTCTCTCTGTCTCTCTTTCTCAAATAAATAAATAAGAACTACAGCTTTGGGCACATAGAGGACAAGGTGGCAGCTGAAGAACCATAAGCAACCTGAGCCCTACAAGCTGAATGGGGGAACATCAACGTGAAAGCCAATAAGAATGAGCGTAAGACCTCCACAGAGTTACATGTGAGCAACACTGGTCCCACCTGTATTAAAAAATAGCTTCAGGGACTCCTGGGTGGCTCAGTGGGTTAAAGCCTCTGCCTTCAGCTCAGGTTGTGATCTCAGGGTCCTGGGATCGAGCCCCGCATTCAGCTCTCTGCTCAGCGAGGAGCCTGCTTCTCACTCTCTCTCTGCCTGCCTCTCTGCCTACTTGTGACCTCTGTCTGTCAAATAAATAAATAAAATCTTTAAGAAAAAAAATAGCTGCAGGCAAAATTTGATGCATATGGTCCAGGTCAAATGGAGCATATGGCTCAAGTCAAATACAACATTGTGATAGATTTTGCCTTCCCACACATGGAGCAGATAGAGGATGCAGTGGAGGCCATCATGGGCCTTGACAACACAGAATTTCAAGGTGGGATGTGTGCGGACTAAAATTTGGAGCTGAAGTTGTATATAATAATACATACACCCTTCATGGTATTCTGTCTCTGGGACATTCTTGGCTCTATAAGTTCAGTCCCTCTGCAGCTGTGGACCTTAATACACCTTGCTAAACTCAGACCACCTCTTCCTTTCCTCCCTTCTGCCCATTTTTCTGTCCTTCATGTTCTTCAGTACTTCTGTAATTTCCCATTTATGTTCTGTTCTCCCAGTAGGCGTCATTGTGTACAGAAACTGTGGTGGGGGTTGTGCTGGCTCCCGTCTCCTGCTGCCATTGGGCGTTGTACTTGGGAATGACTTTGGTAAGAGTATCACTGCTCTTGAGTCTTTTTGGTCCAAAGGCTTGGCTTGTGGTGGGTAAACACACAGAGTTAGATCACTTTTTTTTTTTTTTTTCCGGTGAAATAAATGGTTTTTCAACATAGAAAAGAAAATGATAGCAAACATCTGCAAAATAATTTTAATTAGTTGATAAGTTTGTTAACCATTTACTAGGTGTCTTAGGCTGTTAAAAATATCAGGGACACAAAAGAAGTATAAGATGTGGTAAATGTTCTCTGGAAGCTTACACTGTAGTTGGGAAAAAATGGCATATGTAAATCAAAAAGTAGACAATAATTAAATCCTCAACAGATTGGAAATAATCACAAATGTAATCTGAGTTCAGATAAAGGCATAGCTGTTTGACAATCCTCATTGTTTATTAAGTACAACATGTAAATTTCACATCAGTTTCTTCCTAACACTTTTGGAGTAATCAGGGTTTAGAGACCAATGTTTTACAAGCAGAAGACTTCAAGCACAGCTACTCTTCTCTTAACTGTATTACACTTATTGTCATCTGTTGTTACAGTTAGTTCAAAATTATCTGAGAGAATTTGAAAGCTTTATTGATTTCTCCTCAGCCTTGGATCATTTGTGGTATATTCTGTAGGAGATAAAGATTTTTGGTTACTGATGTTCATACAAAATATCTTATTTAACACCACTGCCAGAGTCCGATCAGGTCACAAATTCTGAAAAATCAGACACAATTTGGAAAAGCACATATTTCTTAATAACTTTTGTATAATTTAAATATTTGGCTTATACCACAGAAAATAGGATATACTCCAAACTGCTGTTAATATAGTGCAATTATCATAAATCACAAGTGACAATGAAAGAAAACTGATTTTTTGTAATAATAAATAGAGATTTTTATTTTTAGTGAAGGTGGGAAACTGCTTACTACTTCTTTAAAATATTTTCAGATCACAATCATATTAGCCTCAATCTAGGGGGTGGAACTTTGGAGATTTAAGCAAAACTTCATTAAAATTCTGAAACACATTCATAAATATTTCTTAAGAAATATCCTTGCCCTGCTCACAGGTCATGATGCAGTGGCTTTCTCTACCTCATAGACAAATACATATATGCTGAGCCTTGTCTTAGATCCTTAATTTTCACAAAGAAATGTCAACTGCATTGTGTATTTCTTGGATTCTGAGGTATTTGTAGACAAGCATTCATCTGTGACTATAAAGACAGATTTGACTCATAAATATATAAAAAAGTTAAAATGCAGATGAAAAACAAAATGTATAACATATATGAAACACATTGACTATATTAAGAATTTTTAAATACTATATTAAGAATTTTTTTAAGATAAAGCTTTTATACACCAAAGGAAACTGTCAACAAAACAAAAAGGCAATCTTCTGAATGAGAGAAGATACTTGCAAATGATATATCCAATAAGGAGTTAATATTCAACATATATAAAGAACTCCTACAACTCAACACCAAGAAAACAAACAATACAATTAAAAAATGGGCAAGAGGGCCTGAATAGAGATTTTTCCAAAGAAGACCTACAGATGGCCAACAGACACATGAAAAGATGTTCAACCTCACTAGTCAACAGGGAAATGCAGATTAAAACCACAATGAGATATCACCCCATACCTGTCAGAATGACTAATATCAAAAAATAATAAAAATAAATAAGACATAACAAGCATTGGCAAGGATGTGGAGAAAAGGGAATTCTTGTGCAAATGTAAATTTGTGCAGCCTCTATAGAAAACACTATGAAGTTTCCTTAAAAAAAATTTAAAAGAGAACTACCATATGACCTAGCATCTCTACTGGTTATTCATCTGAAGAAAACAAAGATATTAATTTGAAAATATACAGGCACCCCTATGTTCACTGAAATATTATTTATAAGAGCCAAGATATGGAAACAACGGGGCACCTGGGTGGCTCAGTGGGTTAAGCCTCTGCCTTCAGCTCAGGTCATGATCTCAGGGTCCTGGGATCGAGCCCCACATTGGGCTCTCTGCTCAGCGGGGAGCCTGCTTCTCTCTCTCTTTCTGCCTGCCTCTCTGCCTACTTGTGATGTCTTTCTCTGTGTCTAATAAATAAATTAAAAATAAAACCTAAGTGTGCAATGATAGATGAATGGATAAAGATGTGGTGTGTATATATTATATGTGTATATAATATATATTTTATATATATAATATATAAATAAATTATATATATAAATATGATTTACACAGACACACTGAAACATTATTCAGCCATAAAAAAGAATGAAATCTTGCTGTTTGCAATGACACGGATGGAACCAGACACTTATAATGCTAAGTGAAATAAGTCAATCAGAGAAAGATGAATACCATATGATTTCACCTATGTGAAATTTAAGGGGAAAAATTTTAAGTTAAAAAAAAAGGAAAGGGAGATAGAGAAAAAGAGAGAGAGACAAACCAAGAAACAAACACTTAATACAGAGAACAAACTTATGGTTACCAGAGAGGAGATGGGTGGGGGATAGATTAAATAGGTGATGGGGATTAACGAGTGCACTTGTGATGAGCCCTGTGTGAAGTATAGAATTGTTAAATCACTATATTGTACACCTGAAACTAATATAACATTGTATATTAACTGTACTAGAATTAAAATTTAAAAATTAATTTGTGCCAGTACCATGCTGTCTTGATGATGACAGCTTTGTAATAGAGCTTGAAGTCCGGAATTGTGATGCTACCAACTTTGGCTTACTTTTTCAATATCCCTTTGGCTATTCGAGGTCATTTCTGGCACAAAAACAGACACATAGATCAATGGAAAAGAATACAGAGCCCAGAAATAGACCCTCAACTCTATGGTCAACTAATCTTCGACAAAGCAGGAAAGAATGTCCAATGGAAAAAAGACAGCCTCTTCAATAAATAGTGTTGGGAAAATTGGACAGCCACATGCAGAAAAATGAAATTGGACCATTTCCTTACACCATACATGAAAATAGACTCAAAATGGATGAAGGACCTCAACGTGAGAAAGGAATCCATCAAAATCCTTGAGGAGAACACAGGCAGCAACCTCTTTGACCTCAGCCGCAGCAACATCTTCCTAGGAACATCGCCAAAGGCAAGGGAAGCAAGGGCAAAAATGAAATATTGGGATTTTATCAAGATCAAAAGCTTTTGCACAGCAAAGGAAACAGTTAACAAAATCAAAAGACAACTGACAGAATGGGAGAAGATATTTGCAAACGACATATCAGATAAAGGACTAGTGTCCAAAATCTATAAAGAACTTAGCAAACTCAACACCCAAAGAACAAATAATCCAATCAAGAAATGGGAAGAGGACATGAACAGACATTTCTGCAAAGAAGACATCCAGATGGCTGACAGACACATGAAAAAGTGCTCCATATCACTCGGCATCAGGGAAATACAAATCAAAACCACAATGAGATATCACCTCACACCAGTCAGAACGGCTAAAATTAACAAGTCAGGAAATGACAGATGCTGGCGAGGATGCAGAGAAAGGGGAACCCTCCTACACTGTTGGTGGGAATGCAAGCTGGTGCAACCACTCTGGAAAACAGTATGGAGGTTCCTCAAAATGTTGAAAATAGAACTGCCCTATGACCCAGCAATTGCACTACTGAGTATTTACCCTAAAGACACAAACATAGTGATCGGAAGGGGCACATGCACCCGAATGTTTATAGCAGCAATGTCCACAATAGCCAAACTATGGAAAGAACCTAGATGTCCATCAACAGATGAATGGATAAAGAAGAAGTGGTATATATACACAATGGAATACTATGCAGCCAGCAAAAGAAATGAAATCTTGCCATTTGCGACAACATGGATGGAACTAGAGCATATCATGCTTAGCAAAATAAGTCAAGAGGAGAAAGACAACTATCATATGATCTCCCTGATATGAGGAAGTGGTGGTGCAACATGGGGGCTTAAGGGAGTAGGAGAAGAATAAATGAAACAAGATGGGATTGGGAGGGAGACAAACCATAAGTGACTCTTAATCTCACAAAACAAACTGAGGGTTGCTGGGGGCAGGGAGGTTGGGAGAAGGGGGGTGTGGTTATGGACATTGGGGAGGGTATGTGTTTTGGTGAGTGCTGTGAAGTGTGTAAACCTGGTGATTCACAGACCTGTACCCCTGGGGATAAAAATATATGTTTATAAAAAATAAAAAATTTTAAAAAAATAAATTAAAATAAAAATTAATTTTAAAAAAAGGTGTTATACGCGCGCACACACACACACACACACACACACACACAAACAGTGGAGTATTATTCAGCCATATAAAAAAATTAAATCTTTGCCGTTCATGACAACGTGGATGGACCTAGAGGGCACTGTGCTGAGTGAAATAAATCAGACAAATAGACAAATAAATACTACATGATTTCACTTATATGAGGAATCTTAAAAAATAAACAAATGAACAAACAAAACAAAACAGAAACAAATTCATAAATACAGAGAATTAGTGGTTACCAGAGAGGGGGAGGAATGGGCCAAATAGGTGAAAAGGATTAAGAGATACAAACTTCCATTTATGAAATATGTGAGTCACAAGGATGTAAACCACAGCATAGGGAATATAGCCAAAAATATTATAATAACTTTGTATGATGACAAATGGTAACTAGACATCATGGTGATGATTTTATAATGTATATAAATGTCAAATCACTATGTTGTAAACGAAACTAATATAATATTGTATGTCAACTATGCTTCAATAACAGAAAAAATAATTTTTAAAATGTGTGTTACAAAATCAATGATAAGTGTTTAAAGTGACACAACATTTCTAACAGGCAATTTGTAAATATAATAATTATAATAACTACTAACATACATTAATTACCACAAACAGTATTTAGCACTCTTAATTAATCAAATGCAATTCTTACAGCAAACATATAAGGGAAGTATTATTATAATCCCTAATTTTCAGATCAAAAAACTGAAGCACAAAAATGTCAAGTAACTTATTTAAAATTAGAGACATGAAGCTGAAGAACCTACATTTAAATTTATGCAATTGGACATCATGGCCTGAAAATTAGTTTTGACCTGTAACCCAGTAAAAATGTCTCCTGTCTTCAGTACTGTCTTCAGAAATTTTTTCCAGCAAATTATTAAGGCTTGACATAAAGATTTGTATGCCAGTATTGTTAAGGGCCATTTATAATAGCAAAATCTTAGAGACAAACTATATTTTCAGTATCAGGATGCTGGTTGAGTAAAATATGGTTATCTATGTAATGGATATGCAGGCAAAAAAAAATCATTTCTCAAAGAATTTTCAAGGGAATGGAAAATGGTCAGATATATTCTAGTGTAAAGAAAACAATATGTGAAATATGAGCCCAAATTTGTATATATAAAAGTTAGGTTTGTATTAATAAAAAGCAAAATTGCTGAAATGATACATATCAAAATGTTAATAGTTACCTCTGGCTGGAAAAATTCTGGGAGATTTTTATTTTTCATATATATAGTTTTCTATGTTTTCATATTTTCTATTAAAAAAGATTCATAAAATTTTTTAAGTTGAAAAAACTATGTAACAATTGTGGCATAGCCACAGCAACTCTATAAGCCCTAACTATATTCATTTATTTTCTCCTTTGGTTTCTACTTTTTATTTAATTTTTTCTTGAGTATAATTTTTTCAACATCTTATTTGTAGTTTACCATATACTGTTTGTACTTTCATTATAAAATGTCTGAAATCCTAATAGAATCCAGGATAAACATTCAAAATGTAAATAGTAGCCTCTTCTGAAACTCCCTTTACATCCATTACCAGATCTAAAACATATGACTAAAATAACACACAATCTTGAATAAATGGTTCTTTTTAACCAAAAGCAAAACCACTACACTATCCTTTCATGTTTAATCCTCCATCAGCTTAACATTTTACATAAATTTTCACAAAAACATCATTTGATCTAAGAACATCTGCCAGATCCTGGAACACATCTTTCCAGTCTTTGACCTGAAGTTTAGAATAACTACTATATATATGCTCTCCCAGAGATTCTGATATATCATAATATCCTTAGACACAATGTTTATTTGTGCTATGCATTTGCATAGGAATCTATGCAAGCACTTTCATATGCATTATTTCAATTAATCCTTATAACAAGCCTATAAAACAAGTATCACTGGACCAATTTAACAAATTAAAATGGCATGATGGGCATGGACATCTGATTCTTGAGGCTATTATTTTCTAGAAGATTTGTAAATACTGACTCTACTATGTATATCATCAATCAGTGCTTTATGAGAAGTACTTTGGGGACCACTGAATTTTTGGTTCGATCTAACTCAATATTATTTATTATAACCATGACCTAAGATTAAAAACGTCCCTGGAAGCACACATAACATCATCTACATATATGTATATGTATGTCATGCCAGACAGGACTGTACTGAAACATGTGTGCTTAGTGTATACTAAGCATACAAAAGACAAAAAGAAAGAGGCTTTTTCTGTGGAGAATAATTACATTGAAGATGTGTTCTTCCTTTAAGATGAAATGCAGACTTCTCATTAAAAGTAAAATCTATCCTTTCAAAATACAGAATTAAATGTTCCTTTTTTAAAACTCCAGATGGCTAAATGTATGCTTTTTAGATTTTTTGCTTGAGAGTATTCTTTCGCCTAACAATTCCCCTGAGACTCCTCTCTCCCTCAGTTCTCATAAGAATCTCTTCCTAGATCTCAAGCACTGCTACATTTAAGGAGGATGGCCATGTCCTTTTCCTTCAAAGTTCCTCTTCCATTCCTTAATGACTTACCCTTCTCTCTAAGGGCTCCCATAACTGCTTACATTCTAGAACGTCAGCTGATTTAGTCCCTGTCTTCTCTCTGCATTTGCACCACCTGCATATCTTTGAAGACACTAGTGATACAGCTTCTAACTATGTTTTGTTCATGATGATATTTTCCCGAGTCAGATTTTAGCTTCTCTCTTAATTTTTCTGTTCTTAGGTACAATCAAGAATTACAAACACAAGTATGAATCTTCCCAATACCCTAGACTTTGCTTACCACAAGAAAGAAGGCACCACTGCATTTTAATGGCCATAAGTCATGAATAATGACCACAGAACCAGAGAGCTATTTTAACAGCAAGAAAATCAGTATGATGAAAAATGAAGTGTTTCTGGAGAGGGAAAGACCTAGCCCTATGTGCAACGTTATTACAAATCCTAAAACCTGCAACAAATGAGACTTCTCTACATGCTTTCAACCCCCTTTCTTCCGCCAAATAATTTTATTATAGGATTTTTTTTTTTTTTTTTTTTTTTTTACTGAAGACATCAAGTTAAAGATTCTTGAACAAATATATAATGCCAACTAAGGTGATGTATTTAATGCATCATATTTGTGTTCAGAGTTTCCAAGACATGTAGAAATGTCTAAGTCTGCCTGAATAAGTGTCTATCTTAAGAAAGTGGTCAGAAATGTTGATGCTTTCAACCATCACTTTGAATTTGTGCGAAGCATTAACCATCATATTGAAAGATCCATAGTTGAGTCTTCTTTGCTCTCACATGTGCTTAGCCTTGACTATGCCAAAAAAGTGGGCATTTTGCCTCCAAAAACAACAAGTGGTTGCATTCTGCATATTCTCATCTCCTCTTGATGACACCCCTGATTGCATCTAACCTGCCAGCAGAACTGGACTGAAAAACAAGAGCTTTCATTTGGCTACAAGAACAAAGAACAATTGTTTCTGTTAAGCAGTGAAGTTTCTAATGCAGCCAGAGGTTACAAAAAAGAATTCTCATAAGGGAAAGAGAAAAAAAATCCCCATCATGTCAGCACTGTCAGTGACCAAAGCCATACTCCAATGTACGACCTATGGCCCTCAAAGCAGAGGAATATTTCTTCCTCTATAAAGTGAGTGTTATTTGATTAAATGAATGTTTCTCTAATAAATAGCATACTAAAGGTCTTTTGAAAAGCTCTGAACAATCCTCTCATCTGGAGCCAAATAAAAGATATACTGGCAAAAACAAAACTTTCATCCAAATTAATAATGTCTTTATATATCCCTGTCCAGATCTGCATTGGCTCAAGACTAGGAGGCATTTCTCCAGTAATCATTCTCTAACCATTGTTTTCGAGCAAAGGCAGCATCCTTTGTATTGAGGTTAACAGGTTTTATTTCTAAGGGTGTCTTTGTCTTCCTGACAATTACCACTGTGTGATATTAATTAGTCAATCACAAAAGAGCAGATTATTTTATATGTTGGTACAAAGACACTTAGGATCCCATTTAAAGTTCAAAAATAAAATATAACCTAACTTCACTACAGGATAAATTCTCTCTCCCCACTCTCTTTTTTTTGCCTTCACTATTCTTTTGTTTTTGAAATCTGATTTGTTGGAAGGAATAGAATATCTGCACATTTTAAAAATGGCATTAGTAATAAGAAAACTAGTGATACATCAGGAATATGAATGAGTTTATCATCTTGGACCATGACATTTTAGGTACCATTCCAGACATAAAATCACTTGAGCATTTGGACAATAATCTGTATACTTCTTGGTGGCTGTTGGAGAATTAAGCAGGCAGATCATTCTCTCATCTCCCAATGTGAGGTCTGCCCATATTTCAAGATCTCTGGCAAGGTAGTAAATGAATACATGTATTCCTTCTCATAATATATACGACAACAACTTGAAAGATGAACACAAAATAAATAGCACAATTGTTTAGTCTTCAAAATGAACTAGTTTCTCTCTCAGACCGAGATATAATGAGATGTGGAATCTAGTATTGCCTCTAACACATATTTTGTACATTATATGATTTACTATACTCTCACAGTAAAGTAAGCTGAAAAAAGGAAAATGTTATCAAAATCATAAGGAAGAGAAAATACATTTATAGAACTGCATTATATAAGTAAGCCCATGAAGTTTTAAATCCCTACTTTTTTTTTTTTAAAGATTTTATTTATTTATTTGACAGACAAATCACAAGGAAGCAGAGAGGCAGGCAGAGAGGTGGGGGGGAGAAGGCTCCCTGCTGAGCAGAGAGCCCGATGCGGGGCTCGATCTCAGGACCCTGAGACCACGACCCGAGCTGAAGGCAGAGGCATTAACTCACTGAGCCACCCAGGTGCCCCTAAATCCCTACTTTTGAAGGGTTAACTGTACTTTTGATTGTCTAAGTGGGGAAAGAAAAAGAATTAGACTAGGGAAAGTAGAGAATGCTTATAAGGAATACGAAATGTCACATGGAACCTAAGGTCAGCAATGTGACTGGATTCAGAAGCAGCTAGATCTAAGGACACAAATGCTCTTAGGACATATTCTCTTTTCCTCCTTCCTGCTTGATTCTACTCTTCCTTAGTAAAATCCAGTCTCCTTTCACTTCTACATGGTGGGAGGGAAGGCTACAAAGAGTTATAATTTACCTGAAGTCCAGGAACACAAGCAAGATTGGCTCCATTCTCTTCCAGAAATCCTGGAACAAATACTCACTGGCCCTCCTGAGTCAAGTTCTCCCTTAGACAAAGCAACAGAAGTCAGAGTCACACTGTAACATGGCCACTTCTTTACATGTAAGAAGTAATTCCTGGAGAGAGTTCTGGGCCCATAATCTCATAGAGGTACACTACACAAATTTATATAATGCTGCCTAGCTACAGATCCTTCTTAAAGAGTCACAAAGCATACTAGCAAAATTAAAGCTATAAAAATACCAAACTATTGAAGTTCATTTTATGAATTTCAACAAATTTTATGAAATTTAAAAAATGTTTATATACGTATATGTATATAATATATTTGAAAATTATTCCCTGGAAATTAAAATGTCACTTATTCCATTTGACTTTACTTCATAATAGTTACTCTGTGGCTCATCAACATTATCAAATAACTTTCATGTCTCCATAGTAACACTCTGGGTATGCTGGAAACCCAATAAGAGATGAGCTAACCTTTTGAATATTTTAAATCTGGAAGAAATAAAGACAACACAAAGCACTTAGGTTTTTTACATATAGTTATATTGTGATAAATAAATAGTTCACAGAAGCAATAAGGTTAGAGAATGGTATAGTCTCTCCTCTGAATTTTGCTGAGAAAGGACCACCATTTTTACATTGGCAATAACATTAATTATCAAACCAAATCACAATAAGGCACTGCCCCCTCCCAAAACAACATGCAGTTTAGCACAGTGTGATAAAGACACATGATTTGTATTAACCAATGTTATAGTAGTCCTGTAAAAGAAAGACATAATCACTGCTGGTTTGAGCATGAAGGAAAGGTCTTGAAAGATGAGCAGTACTTTATTAGGGCAAACACTGATGGTACCTCTCTAGCAGAATTCTCAGATTAGGAAAAAGCATGTACAAAGATATGGAAGTGAAAAGCTCAGCACACATTCTGGCAATGGTAAAATTATGTATATAAGTCAGTCATAAGCTACAGTATATGCCTGAAAGTAGTAGGAAGTAAGAAACAAAAGGGATTATGTCAGATTTTGGAGGCTTTTTAATGGTAAGGTAAATAATTTGGACCTCATTCAATAAGCAGCAAGGTGACTTTGATAGTTTCATGTTCTGTTCAGTTTTTGTTTTTCAAGTAACTGCTTTGTTTAAGGCACTGTTTTAAGAAAATTAATATACCATGGATATTCTGGAAAAGGCAGAATGCACAGACAAGAGATGTAGTTAGTCTTTTCCCTAAAATGGCAGAGTGTATTTCTCAGAAAGGTACAGTATCTCACATCCTCTATGGTCTTTTTACATGTGATATCAACATAACTCTCATCAATTGGTAGAGTCTGTATTCTTTCTCCCTTGAAGCAGAGCAGACTTTTGTGACCTTCTTGACCACTACAGTACAGCAGAATTGATGGTATGCAACTTTTAAAACTAGATCATAAAATGCCAAGCACTTCATCATTCTCTTGGGATAGTAACTCTTGAAACCCTTTACCCAGCTGTGAAGTTCAAACTAGAGGAATTCAAGAAATCAGATGAAAAGGCCACAGTGTAGATTTTCCAGCTGATAGTACATCTAAGATCTCAGCCAACAACTAGCATCAACTTCCAGACATAGGAGAGTAGATGCCTCCAAATCTCCCCAGACCCCAGCCACGGAATCATCCCCAGAATTCCAGTCTTCCTAGCTGAGGCTCAAACATTATTAAGTAGAAACAAACCAAATCTTCTGTACAATAGCCTTGGACTAGGTAGTCCTCTGGGGCTGGGTGAAATTTTCAGTGAGGAATGACAGAGTTTTGAACCATCAGCTTGGAAATCTGGGTAGAAAACAACAGAATCCACCACACTCAACCACTGCACTCTTCAGATTGATCCTCTCTTATTGTAACTTCATCCCATTTGGAAGGAGTTTCCACCTTGTTCTTTTTTTTTTTTTTTTTTTTTTTTAAGATTTTATGTATTTATTTGTCAGAATGAGAGAGAGAGAGAGAGAGAGAGAGCACCCTAGCTCAAGCAAGGGGAGTGGCAGGCAGAGGGAGAGGGAGAATCAGGCTCTCCACAGAGCAGGGGAAGCCCCATGTGGGACTCATGACCTGGGATCAAGACCTAAGCTGAAGGCAGTTGCTTAACCAACTGAGCCACTCAGGTGCCCCTCCACCATGTTCTTTAAAAATATAAGTTATTTATTTATCTGTCAGAGAGAGAGCGAGAGAGCGTAGAGGGAGAAGCAGGCTCCCCACTAAGAAAGGAGCCCAGTGTGGACCCTGGCATTATGACAAAAAATGAAGGCAGACACTTAACTAACTGAGCCACCCAGGGGGCTCTCCACCATGTTCTGACTGGTTTTGTTTTCTGAGAAAACTTACCAAAGAAATGTTTTAGTGGAATCACCTGCAGCCCCCACCATTACAACACTCAAAGTTGTAATAATCAGCATCTCCCTCTCCATCTCCCTTTCTAGATTCCCCTCATCCATGGCTAGTAGCTCTAATTTATGCTAATCTAGTTACAGACCATCCCCTGCTTTCCAAAAAATGAACACACAGAACAAAGAGTCTGTTCTCTTGCCTCTAAAATTTAGAATGAAATCACATTTTTCCTTCACAATCCCCTGGTCATTTTCATTGAGACACTGAGAGCATGGAGTAGGCAGACTGCATGGTAGAAGGACTCAGACCTTAATCTATGTAGGTCTGGATTTCTAGTTACCATGTTTTCCTCAAGTTATGGCTGAGGGGTATGGGAGCAAAAAGAGATATCCAAATGGATCACCTAATACCAAACACATTATTCCCTTCCCACATTGTCTAGAAGCAACCTTACCTCTTCCTGAAAAACAAGGTCATTTACCACTGCCTATGTGAGGACTCCATTCTTGTTTACTCCCTCCTTGCTACAGGAGCCTAAAATTATCAAGGGGTTTATGAAACACTGTAGTTTTTCTTAGGGAAAGACAAGCTGCAGGTGATCTGTCCTTTACTTTGGAAGGAATGTTGCAACATGCCCCAGTCTGTTAGATTCCAAAAAACTTCACTAATGTTATGGGTGCTTGAATCTTTACAGGGTTCCTCTCCTTCCTCTGCCTACCAAGCCTTCCAATACACTTGCCTTTACTTGCTCATTTGGTTCAACTGCAATGATACCATCAGTGTAGTAGACCAATAAGACATAGTAAGATGTTCTGTGGAATGTCTAGACACCCCAAACCCTTTGGACTAAATTATAACAAAAGGCAGGAGAGTTAATATAGCCCTGGGGAAAGATCAGAAAAATATGCTGCTGTCCCTAAATGGAAACTACCTCTGATCTTCCTTCTTAATAAGTATGACCATGGGAAAGTTTTTATGCCTCAATTTGTCTTCTATAAAAGAAGGATTAAATATAGTACCTATTTTCTAAGTTGTTAAAAGAATTTTTAAAATTTAAGCGAAAATGTCTAACTAGCTTCTCATACGGGGTAAGCATTCAATAATATTATCTTTGAAAATTAGTCATTATCAAGTTTCTTTATTATCTTCTAATCCTAAATATCCTTGCTTTTTTAATTTGCAGACAAATTCAAGAGGTTGATATCCATCTGAAGAGAAATTTTCACTCTATTTGAAGTAATCAATGCCCTGGTCAGAGCCTCTTAAAGTCAAAAAAGCCCAAGAGTATATCCTATGGACAGTTATAACCCATTTTTTCTATCAACTGTTCCACCTTAACTCTTGGTCTTTTAGAAAAATCACTTTTTAAAAAGCACTAATCATAACATATTTCACAAAGTCTAATTGAGTTCTATTGCTCAATAAGCAGTTATACAATCTATACAATTAGTCTCAATCCTGACATGACGAGGATTAATTTTATGATAATCCTCCAACAACATTTACTAAATACATTCGACAAGTCAAGTTTCTCCTTGATATATTACACATAGTATAGAAATTAAGTGACCAGCTTCAAACACAAGAGCAGAGCATTCAGTCTTCTGGAGTCATCTGTTCTACATCTTACAGTAAAACATAGAAAAAGTTCACAAAAATTTGTCTAGTTCAGAAAACAACACCATGTAAAAGGAAAGCAGGATTATGTGGTCTGGTTAAGTCCCAAATCCACCAGTTAAGTATGAGATCTTGGGAAAATTAATCACTGTTACCTTCAGTTCCCTCAATGTAAAGTGAGGACATTAATAGGGTTGCTTTGCAAAATTACAAACAATTGCTAATCTTTAGTAACTATAATCATAAATGTTAGCTATCACTATGACAGTATATACTGTGAGAGTTACTATTTATTCTCATTTCTATAGTTTTAAACTACTTCGATTTTGGATCTTTAAATGACTGCTTCATTAAAAATCTGTTTTCCTTATTATAGAATTTAATATAACCAACTAATGTATAAGGAGGAAAAAACTCATTTTCAAAATCCTACTTTATAAACTGAGATGCAATTATGATACAACATTCATTTAATGATTTTTTAAAAAACAGCAAATCGATTCCATTTATACAGAAAACCCATCCAACTCATTATTTTTTTCCCTGTCTTTCCCACATAAAGTGTACCTCAACTGAATGTACATTGGCAGAGGTGAAAAAAGTCTCCCTCTTCTTAAAGACTTTGCTATTTCATCCCTGTTTACATTTTTCAAATGCTAGGTCTATAGCTCTTCTGAAATATTTACCCATCTTTCTTGGGACTAAATTTGGCCCACTGTATCTTTATATCATGAGGGCTCCGATGGGAAGTAAGCAGCACTAATTCATGTTAATATTAATGACAAACAGACCATCCTCTGCTTTCCAAAGAGTGAACACATGGAACAAACATTCTCTCCTCCCTCTAAAACTCAGAATGAAATCTCATTTCTCCTCCATATTCCCCTGGCCCTTCTATTGAGCTGCTATTAGGTGAACTGAACACATTTGTGGAAACTCTACAACTGAGAAGCATTGTTTTTATCTTCCTTTGTTGAGTTCTTAATCTCACAAGGCTTATCTAGAGTTGGTATGTACCCAGGGGAAAAAAACAATGTGTTTTCTCTTCATGGGAAAAAAAAAAGAAGAAAGAGAAAAAGAGAGAAGAAGAAGGGAGTAAAGAAGGAAAAAAAGAAAGAAAAGAAAAGCTAGCTCTTTAATCTCTTGCCTAGTTCCAATGAAACCTAGCCAAGAAAATACTTCAGTCAGTAAAAATTAGTGTGTGAAAGTAGTATACAGAAAAAAAAAAATAAATAAATAACCTTGTTTCCAATTATACTTCTCAAGGTTTGATCAACAATTAGTGGAAAAGTCAGGATTTTTTTTTGGAATTTCTAACTAAAAGGTAAGTTGATTTTTGTTTTCTTAATTGACCTAGAAAATTTTTTGGAATAAAAATCATTGCCAAGTGAGGAAGTTTTATTAAAATACTTGAATTTTTTAACTGTGGAACTACTGTGTTCAAAATAAAGTTTTACTGGATCTATGAAAAATAATAAAACCAAAGTAAAACAAGGATGTAACACATGATAAGGTTGCACACTAAAGCATATTAAGGAAGTATTCATTATTCCATAAGTATCTTTTTTTTAATTTCCACTTTATTTTTGTCACTTAGAGCATGTCTTCTTTATTATTTTTTTTATTTCTTTTCAGCGTAACAGTATTCATTGTTTTTGTACCACACCCAGTGCTCTATGCAATACATGCCCTCCCCAATACCCACCACCTGGTTCCCCCAACCTCCCACCCCCCGCCCCTTCAAAACCCTCAGGTTGTTTTTCAGAGTCTGTTGGAAGGGGAGGTGAACCATAAGTATCTTTTTAAGTTTACCTTTGTGATTTCCTAATATCAGACTTATACATTGTACATTAATGTTGTATTAATTCATAAACGCTGGTCCACCAAAGCAAAAAATACATAGATATATATGAAGTTTGCATCATCCTAGGACCAATTCATATTTTACCAATATATGAGTGTCTATCTAGTGGTAGATACTTTAATAAGTATTTCTCACATAAACTATCTTCTTTAACTTAGACAATTAATACAGAGGGATATATGTAAGTGCATAGTTTCTAGAATCAAACTGCCTCAGCTCATAATCTCAACCCTATTACTTACTAGTTGTGTAACCTTGAACATAAAACGTACTTAACGTGGGGCACCTGGGTGGTTCAGTGGGTTAAAGCTTCTGCCTTCGGCTCAGGTCATGATCCCAGGGTCCTGGGATCGAGCCCCGCATCAGGCTCTCTGCTCGGTGGGGAGCCTGTTTCCCCCTCTCTCTCTGTCTCTCTGCCTACTGTGATCTCTCTCTCTGTGTCAAGTAAATAAATAAAATCTTTAAAAAAAAAAAAACCTACTTAATGTCACTATGCCTCAATGTTCTCATCCAAAAAATGGCAATAATAGTTTTAACCACTTCATTAAGTGGTGTGGAGATTAAATGCTAAGGTAGACATGTAAATTCTCAGAGCAGTGTTCAGAAAATATTAACTATTATTTATTACTCACAAAGTGAATATTATTTTGGCCTATTATACGTGAAATCACAACTCAGTCATTGACTTGTAAAAGTTTTTTCAGGTACCTGTGAAGGAATAAGCAATTTTACATTATCCCATTCAGAGGAATAAGTATCAGATGCTTGCAAACTGACCTAAATTGGCAATCCACACTTAACTGTATTACTTTGGGTAGATATTGGTAACTTTAATAGATTTCCTCATTTCTAGCCTTTATGTTGAATATAATAACACCAAAAACAAATAGTCTTACCAAATCCTGCCACACACACAAAGTTTTAATCACAGGAAGCCACAAAAATACTAATGCAACTACTTTTATAGGCTCAGTGAAGTACTAGCTCTCTAGTTTCAAGTATTCAACAGCATCTTACATAAAGGGATAATACAAGGCAGAAAAGGCAATATCCTAGAGGCAGGATTCAGCTAACCCAGTAGGAGTTGGGCAAAAAAACAAACAAAAACTTTCCAGATGAGTGTACTTAACACAAATGGGGTTTGGGATCCTAAACCGAGGGCCCATGCTCAAGGAATAGATGCTGAAACACTATAGTCTGAAACCCTGTCTATGAAGGCGTCTCAGCCCAATATACCTAGCCAGTCACAGATAAACATCTTGAACATAACTAATTTTACCAAAGAAACATCATTGCTACATCCAGTGCACTAATCACCACACCATCTGGTGTTGATTTGAGATGAAGAGAACTTAAAGCTTGGTTTAAACACCTCCAAAGTGTGGGAATTTGATTGGAGCTTCTCAAGTGCTTGCCAATACTCCTCCCAAAACATATATACTCCTTATTTCGTTCTTTTAAATTTCAACCACATCTCACCCCACACACATACATACAACACTGCTTATGCTTGTGCTTTAAATTACAGACAATAAAGCATATTATTCTTTAATTTCTAGAAATTTCTTCTAAACTAACATCTTGAGTTTATTAGCCTGTTTCAGCTTGGTGGTTCCACCACTCCAAAGATCTTCAAATTCCTGACTTGTATTTAGGCATTATCCATGTGCCTGTTTCAGTCAACATACAAACAACTATTCCTAGTATTAGGTATTATCAAAATGCATGGTCTGCTCTTCCTTCTGTCT
Organism: Neogale vison; assembly: GCF_020171115.1. Classification (NCBI taxonomy): domain Eukaryota; kingdom Metazoa; phylum Chordata; class Mammalia; order Carnivora; family Mustelidae; genus Neogale; species Neogale vison. The sequence goes on along the minus strand of NC_058101.1, from coordinate 83,795,222 downwards.
CCTAATGCCAGTGTATTTATTATTTAATCTCATGGAGATCTGTAGTCTCTGACCCCATTTTCGACCTTTTCTAAGACAGCGGAAGTGATGGAGCATGTTGAAGCTAGAAAATCAATAACCCAAACTGAACATACTCAAAAGTAAAACTGGTGAAAACGTTATCCATAGTTTGTCCCCAGACCCCTCTACTCTATTAAGGATTTCTCATTCAAACTGCCTGCAACCACAAATGGTGTCAGTTCAATGGGCATTCTTCCCCTTATATTCTCTTATAACTTCTTTTTCTGAGTTCTCCGACTCTATTCTTTTATAGATATCTATCATCTTCTATCACCATTCTTCTCACTTTACTTTGGGAGTTCTAATTTCTCTATTTACCCTAAGCACTCATATTGTCCATGATTTGTCTTCAGTCCAAGTCTTGCTCTGCATTCTTTTGATAAACTCATCTGTTACTATCTATACCCTGAAAATTCCTATATCTCTATCTCCAACCTGACTTCCTCCCTCAGTTCAAAACTTATGACACCTATCAACTGATTTAACTCTCCACTCAGATATCTTACTGACAACTCATACTTATGAAGAAGGCTGAACCTAACATCTGTTTCCCTCGATACTCCTCTACCACCACAAACCAACATCTTCCCTTCTATTTCTTGTTTCTGAAATTGAAATTCCATAAAAGTGACATTTACTATGATTTTGCCTCTACTGATTATTTAATACATTTACATTTTGTAACTGATTCATTTAAAGTATTATTGATGAAGTCCCAAAAGTTCATTTTTTGAAGGCACTGCCTCATTAAGTTAACCCACAACTATAAACCAGTAACTTCATGAAAATATCCTTATTGGGTTCCTATCTTAAAGGTCCCAAGGGGTGCCTGGGTGGCTCAGTAGATTAAAGCCTCTGCCTTCGGCTGGGGTCATGGTCCCAAGGTCCTGGGATCAAGTCCTGAATCAGGCTCTCTGCTCAGCGGGGAGCCTGCTTCCCTTCCTCTCTCTCTGCCTGCCTCTCTGCCTACTTGTGATCTCTGTCTGTCAAATAAATAAATAAAATCTTTAAAAATAAATAAATTATTATCAAAGCTCTCTAAATTAGATGACTTGGCTAATTCTATCAATCTCTAATGAAGTCTTTAATGTCAAAGTTTATGAGTGATTGCTCAGCTGAAAAGGAGTAATAGTTATTACTTGAGTGTTCACTCAGTTTTATGCAAGGTGTACTACATAACATAGTTCTCAACTGGGTGGAAACTCTGCCTCCCAGAGAAGTTTGTCAATGTCTTCAGAAACTTTTGGTTGTCACAACCATGGGAGAGGTACAACTGGAATCCAGTGGGTAGATACCAGGAATGTTGCTGAACATCCTACAATGAATATAGGACAGCCCCCACAACAATTCCCCCAATGAAGAATTATTCAGCCCCAAATATTAATAGCACTAAGGTTGAGAAATACTATTTATCCCATAGCAACCTTGTACAGTAAGATGGTATTAATCCTATGTTACAAACGAGAAAAGTAAGACCTTGAGAATTCAGTATTCCAGATTACTTAGTAAGTGTTGTGACCAGAATTTGAACCCAAATTTGTGGAACCCTAAACACATACTTTCTTCAGTACAGTATGATACCTCCCCCAAAATACTAGTAACTATGATTTTTTAAATATGGTAACTATCTCACATGTGATTTATGATATAGTGTACAATCATATCTTCCAAAATAAAATACAGAAAACTTAAAAGTCACTGCAGATCAACTCTTTTACATGACTATGAGAAATATGTAGACTCATTGTTTTTTAAAATTATGATTGGAGATGATACAGTAGTTCTGTGTTTCTAGTTAGTTTTATTTATTCCTCAATTACCTAGCTCAGCAATAAAGTTTTTAATCTGTGTAGTCTAAGGTTATTTAAATTGATATACATTTACATTCATTACCACTAATTCTCAAAACAATCTTTCAAGGTAGGTGTTACTTTCTCCACATTACAAATAAGGAAATATTTGGCTCCAAACATTTGGCTCCAAACTACTATTTAGAAAGGCTTAGGGAACAAGATGTTAAAAACAGCTTCTATAGGTTTTAAATTATAAGTAACTGACAAAGAACTTTCTAAAAAACACAAATAATCCAGTTCTATTTCTTACTGAGATCCTATTTATTCTTTGATAGTCATGCCAACTTTCTCTACACAAGTATTTTTGTTTTTTTTAGTTTCAGAGGTAGAGTTTAGTGATTCATCAGTTGCATATAACACCCAGTGTTTATTACATTAAGTGCCCTCCTTAATGCCCATCACCCAGTTACTCCAACCCCCTACCCACCAACCCTCCAGCAACCCTGTTTGTTTCCTACAGTTAAAGCCTCTTATGGTTTGTCTCCCTCTCTGATTTCATCTTATTTTATTTTTCCACTCTCTTCCTTTATGATCATCTGTTCTTTTTCTTAAATTCCACATATGAGAGAAATCATGACAGTTGTCTTTCTCTGACTGACTTATTTCGTTTAGCATAATACCCTCTAGTTCCATCCATATCACTGCAAATGGTTAAGAGTTCTTTTTTTTTGATGGCTGAGTAATATTCTTTTTAGCATGACCTGTTATAGGATTCATTTTTATAGTTTTTCTCCACTGAATTTGAGAAGTTGTTCAGTGGTGAATCATTGGCTACCCCATGGTTTTAACATGTATAATGTTCCCTATGAATCCGTAGAATTTCTATAACTAAGTCTAATGGTACTCATGTAATCAGTACTAGCTTTGAATCCTAATATTCAGTATTTACTAAATATATTTTCCTGTTCATACATTGTCATTTTTCCATTAAAGGAAATAATAAACTAACCTCATGTTTAATAAACACAATACATACGGAATTTCCTGGGATACATGTATTCACTACAAGCTGAGAAAAAATAGAAATTACATAACACTAATTTCTATGGTTACATGTTTTCTCTTAGAAAAGCATTTCTCATAATTTGACTCCATTTAGTCAGTCACATAATTAAAACAGTAAGTTGAGTCACATGCATGTTTATACACACCATGGTGTGCATTATCTCCACATTTCCTGGAACAGCACATGTTTAATTCATCATAAAAATAACATATACATATATAAGTACACACATAAACAAACATATATATTATTATACATATAGCACGTATATGTGTGTTTTCTATGACAAATTAAAGAAAAGAAATAAAAGCACTACTCAACCAGTAACTTTTTAAGCATTTGCTTTCAAGCTTGGAGAATTTTACCTCACATCACCCAGTTCTGAAAATGCAAGGATAAAGCTCAAAACAACAATAGAAAAGTTAATAGAAAAGAACATACAAGATTATCTTAAAATGTTGCTCTTTTTAACCCTAAGAATTCTTTAAAAACACGTCAAGTTGGAGGGCTGGACTCTCCTTGATCCATTTATATCTCTCCTGTGCCATCTAGCGTTTTTAGACAATTATTATGAATCCAGAGTCTAGAATAACCTGTTAACACTTTAGCTGACCACTCAGCTTATCTGCATAATCAGCTGCAGGCAAACAAAAAGTAACTTAAATTTGGGCTTCAAAAGAGTGGTTTTATTGGGTCATGAAAAAATTGCAAATGAACAGGACTTTAATAGCAAAGGAGAAAGCTTTAAAGTTAAGTTCAGGAACTGTAGCTAACAGATGGGGAGAAAATAATGCACAATGGAGCTATTGAGTCTCATTTAACTCGTACACAGTATAACAGAAGTAGAATTTTGATTTGAGGTCGCACATCTATATGGGAGAAAGTAATAGGAAAAGAATAGAATGAAACAGAACTACACTTTCTTACTCATAGGCAAACATTTTTTCCTCTGTTGCGGTCCGGCTATTGTACAGATTTGGTTATAATAACCACTATTAGAAGTGGCTGCCATGGGTACTTCATCCTCTCAGAGTAAAATCCTACTTTACAACTTTTATCTAAATGTGTCATTAAAAACACAAGTTCTCTGCATGATGCCAGGTAAGAGATCTTTTCTTTTAAGTCCTTGGATTTTAATTTTTTCTCAGTAGGATACTATACCATCAGACATAAAGTGCTTAATACAATCAATATACGGAAATATTTCTCAATTTATGCCTAAAATTCCTAATTCAAGAAATGAATCAAATAAATGAACCCTATTTAGATAATAGGATGAATAAAATAAAACCTAAGGAATTCACTCCATCTTGTATCAATTTAGTATTGTACACAAAATAAGCCCTTTAATGTTCAATCTAATTAAAACATACTTAACCAAAAGTAATTGATTGTTCACCCCAAAAGGTGAATGTATGCTGCTGTTTCTCATCTGAATTCCACTTCAGGTGCTTTCTTAATTTTATAGAAGTCTTTACTGTAGAAAAACATGGGGAAAATGTACATTTCTACTTTTGTTCCCTGGCCTTCTAAGAAAGTAGAGTCAAGGGTCATGACTAACCATTAGTAGGAAGAAAGGGGAAGTTAGCAAGTCAGCAGTGAAGTTTGTAGAATAAAACTAGGCTTGACGGTGATTTTTAAACTCTTTCCAATCTTAATGGTCAATAATTACATTGATGAACTAATTATCAGTGTGATAATGGGTATTATTTGTAGAACTTAAATGTGCCAAGTCTTATACTCACCTCTTTCTTTACATTTTGTCAACCAGTGGTCACAAGCACTGAAGCTTAACTAAGTAAGTTCATGTAACTTGCTCAAGGACATAATAGCTTATAAATGGCAGAGCCAAATTCATTCCTGAACTGTCTGACACTAGGGTTCATATACTGAAGCACTCCCTCCCCAGTGATGGAAACTTGCAAGAAAATCTGTCAGAGAACCAAAACCTGGATTTGCATTTCTTAGGCTGGTGCCTTTCCAATCTTACAGAAAATATCTCCGTAAAATAAAAGTACTAAAATTGTTATCATATTTTAAAACCATTCTAGGATAAATTATAAGCAAATTGCACCTTGGTAGATTGTTCTAAGTTTAAAATATTAAACAAACCTTAAGTATCATTTGTGTTCACCACTCTTTGTTAGTTCAGTAGCACTCAAGGCCAATGCTTAGAATTGTTCTCCTACCTTTCATCTTAAATCCAAACTGAGCAACTTACTAAAACAAAATACATTTTTCATCTCTAGAAGAACAGAGCTTTTTCTTAGTTGGGTCTCCAATCTGTTCACTTTGGATTCTGATAAAGATTATTTTTCAAATAGATAAGAGTGTTCAATAAAAGTCTACCCCAAGAAATCCTGTTTTATTTCTTGATTTGCTCCCATCTGTGATTTTTACCTGTTCCTTTTCTTCCCTACACTTCTAAGCACACAAATCATAGCTAAAGGACAAGTCTTCCTTGAACAGTTGGTCACTAGATGCCTTTAGCTATTTTCCTCTCTCAGAGATGTTGCTATGGACTGTACTATGTCCCCTTAAAATTCCTATGTTGGAGCTCTAACCCCCCATGTGATAGTATTTGGATTTGAAACTTTGGGGAGATAATTTGATTTAGATGAGTTATGAGGATGGGGTCCTCATGATCGGATTAGTGCCCTTGTAAGAAGAGACATCAGGGAACTTGCTGCCTCTCTCTTTTTTTGCTATGTGAGGACACAGAAGAGGCAGGTATGCAAGCCTGTCTGCAAATCAGAACCAGAATCCTCACCAGAATTTGACCACACTGGCACTCTGATCTTGGACTTCCAGCCCCCAGACCTGTGAGAACTAAGTTTCTGTTCTATAAACCACCTAATCTGTGATATTTTGTTATGATAGCCCACACTGACTAATACAGAGGCATAATAGGAGTCATATTATCCACCAACATACAATTTTTAATAATTAAGATCTGGTTTTATATATTTTATTTGATAAGTTATTGTCCCTATTTGAAGTCAAACTGCTAGCCCACAGTAATTTTGGTAAGGAGAAAAGTTTTGCTACAAACAGGAATGACTGAAGAGACCAGAGAAAAGAGGTCACATAAGTATCAGTCCAGCAATGCAAACAGAATAGATACAGGATAAAGTCAAAATCTAAAACCAAAAATGCAAGAAGAAAGATCACATAAGTGATTATTAATAATAATCAAGTGATTACTGATTATTAGTACTAAAAGTGAAGTTTACAAACTTCTGCTTCTTTTAATAGTCAACTGACCTATCATCTAGCATTCTGAGTAAAGGTTTACTGTTAACACCATAAATCTAGGCAAGCTACCAAGAAAGACTCAATTATGGACATGAATTTTTCACCTGAAGATTAATGGAATAAATGGAGGTATTAATGACTTGAGTTTCACAGACTTCTGTGAGAACCATACATGGAATTCAAAGAGCTATTTATGTTTTGAAATTTTAATAAAAACTATATATGTTTTTAGTAGAAACTATATATGTTTAGTAAAAACTATATATAGATACATGTATAGATACATGCACTTTTCTATTGCACACACACACACGTGTGTGTGTGTGTGTGTGTGTGTGTATTATTACTCCTAGAAGAGAATCTGGACTTTCCTAAAGAAAAAAAAAAAAAAGCTATACACCTGAAACTAACAAGACATATATACTGGAATTAAATATACTGGAATTAAAATTAAAAACTTAATTTAAAAAAAAGGGGAGGTTCTTTACACCAAAATATTTTAAAACGAAGAGAACTAGAAAGTGGTATTACTACAGATACTTGATTTAAGGGAGAAATTGCTAAAGCACCCCCCTTGATGATACGCAGACCAAGACTCCAATTCCAAATGAGAGGGAACCAAAAGGGACAAAATAAGGACATGGGGCTTCTTAAACCTCTGAATTGAAAGTCTAAACAATATTCTCAGAAGCAGAGACAAAAAGGAAAACCAATTCCTGTAACTAGGCCAATGTGATTTAAAGGGAAGATGAATTATAACTAAGGAGTAGCATAACCCAGGGTTTACGCCAGGGAACCAAGTTCTAGCCTGAGGAGAGTCTTAAGAGCTCAACATCCACAGAGCTGCTGCAGACTTTATGTCTGTAATGATATAAAAACTCAATTCCCCTCCAGATTCTTAGAAGCAACTATTATCCTTGATAAACTTCCTGCTTAAGGGCAGTGGGAATGAGTGAGCCTGCAGGTAGAGGCTGTAAGGACTTGAGTGAGGGAGGGGTGGGAGGTAAGGCAAGCTTAAGAAATGAGGTAGAGCTAACACAACAGAAGCCACACCTTCAAGGCTTTGAAACTCAGGTTCTTGTGCTTTTGTTCTCCTCTCATTTTCTAAGGAAATAACATCCTACATGCTGTATTTTAAGCTCGTCCATTTCCCTAGACCTTTATGATTTAGATCTAACAGTAAATTCTTGATAGATAAACAGGTCTTGATAGATAAACCTCAGTACAGTTGATCAAGGAGGTAGTAATTCTGAAAGTAGTTTAATTAGTAGTATTTCAGACAGTCTTTTCTACCTATTGGTAGGAAAGAACAGATTTTAATTATAACTAAACCACCATTCAATTCCGGGAGAAAGGATTATCTTTAATTCCAAAGGGACAAAAGAAGGAAAAAAATATTCAGAATGGAGCTTTTATGATTGAATTCTCACAATTTTCTGCTATTAACAATTTCACTTTATAGATGGTCTTCATTACCCCAAGTATAAAGGGTAGCAGCAAAGAACACAAAGCTTTATTTTGAGTGTAGCCCAAAGCCCATTAGTTTAAAAGTGTCAATGTTTTATGGTTTTAAGAAACTGGATAAATTGCATTTGTTTGTGTAAGTTCATTTTCAAATGTGTGAACACAAATGTCTATTGTCTATGAGGAAAGTTCATGCTGAGCTACAAGTGAATCGTACAATTGAGCTCTAAGCGAAGCAGCAGCCTCTGCCAAGCTAGGCATTTTGGTAAGTGGTCCTGAATTTGATACAGGGGCAAATAATTTTTTATTGTTTTCCCAGGGGGAGAAAGCTCTTTTCACAGAGTGCAGACAAGTAATGGATTTTTTTTTTTTTTAATTCTTGCTGACTTTGCTTTTTCTCCTTTTTTACACAAAAGAATCTGAGTCTGTAATTTTTAACTTCCTTTTGTTAAAACTGTGTAAAAGACCTACTAACCTGTGTCCTTAAAGCCCTGCCTTATTTTTTGTTCGAGATACCATTAAGATCTTTCTCTAGTGCTGCTCAGCGATTTCTCCTTTATTCTAAAGCAGCATGGTAATTCATTGTTTGTATTCCCAGAGAACTCCACAGGGAGACCAGCTCCCACAATTTCAGTTTATTCCTTGGAATTAATGTGGTTAACTTCTTCTGTCTCCTTTGTCACTTAGTGTCTTTCAAAACTATGTTAGATATTACATAGCCTCAAAGAAGTTACTCAAATTGGTGAATAAATCATTTAAGTACATCCCCCATTGAAAATTAATAGCTAGCATTAGGGATACTTATGAGAGAATCATTCTGTAGCCTGAGTGTGAATCTGCACATATAATAAAATTGAATAAAGCTAAATACACATACATACAAATGAATCCACTTAAGACTGAGGAATCTAAATAAGGCTGGTGGATTACATCATTGTCAATTTCCTGGTTATGGTATTATATTATAGTTAAACAAGATGTTACCACTGGGGGAAACTGGGTGAAGGATATATGTATCTCTCTATGTTATTTTTCATAACTGCATGTGAATCTCAAAATAAAAAGTTATAGAAAGTGATTAACAAGTTGTATATTTGGGATATTTTTAGTTTCCTCTCTTTAAGGAAAAGTTATTTCCAAAATATTTAAGACAATGACAAAATGTGCAATACAGCCAGTAACAATCACCTTTGCTCTGTCCCTCCCTGATGCATGATTATGAATCACCTCCACCAGTAGAAAGGGGCCAAAGCGCCTCAGCAGAGCAAGTACATGTCGTTTCAATTTTCCGATTTAAAAAGGTATCTGTATTTGATTATGTGCCTGAGTTTGGCTGCAGCAGGATCTCCAGTTGGCTTCTGAGTTCTCCAAGGTAGACTCACCAGTCATTCTAAATTCAGCTTTGTATTCAGACATGCCATGTCACAGTCATGATGGATGAGATCCCATGTTAGTGTCACACACGCAGCTCATAAACACAAACACAGAAAAACATGTTAGAAGTGGATATCTTCCTGAGATATTAAAAGAGAGAGTTCCTTTAAGGTTTTCTCTTGTATTTTTCCAAGACTAACTCCTATGGCCTATATCATATGAACAGGAGAAATGAGTGACTTGACCTAGAAAAATGAATTTGTCATCTAAATTTTCTAACACTGCTGTTATATTACATTAATACTGTGAAATGAAATCGCTTTTAAAATTTTTATATTCTATCCTGTCTCTATGGTATGTAAAGCTCTGCAAATTAACAGACACAATCTCACTTCATCTTCAAATCTGAAACATAAGAAAGCTTAGTTTCCTTAAAAGTTATCTCCCCTCCCACAAATCTCAACACCTTTCAAAAAGCAGGGTTATGAAGGTTTGGCTTCAAACTTCTGAACTGATGTTAATCAGACCTATTCAGTCAGAACTGTCAGAATTGAAAAAAGAAATTGCAGGTTATGTCTAAATCTTTTACAAAATCATGCATGCCAGAAAACATCACAGAGCTACAAATCCAAGCAAAATCATCAGCACTTGCACCTGCAAGAGAGCTAGCAATTTTGTCAAAGGCTGTTCATAGATAATGTGATCCAAACAGACACCTACAAAGAGTATCAATTCTGATATGGGAAGAAGAAGAATCAAGGTGCAATACAGCTATTCATTTTCTTCAATAGGGTCAATTTTCAAAGTAGCCCTTATGATTCCAGAAATAATGGTTAATAATAAGCTGAGTCCTCAGAACCCAGCTCAGCCTTCCCCAGCAATAACCTACAAGTAATGACCCTCTTACCCACCCACCTTAAAGTTGTGTGTAAAAGTAACAGCCATAACACTCCCTGAAACATTATAAATGTCTAGGATAAAAAGTAACAGCCTAATATATCTTCTACAGTATGAACTAAAGAGAGGGAAAGTGACAAATTACTGGAAAATCTAAAATACAGGCTCCTTGAAAATAAATTATTACTTTTATTCATATAAAATTTAGATTTACTTTTTAGTTTACACTTGTATGTACATGTACACGTATGTTATGGGAAAGTATATAATACAGGCAATATGAAAAAACCTTAGCCAACTCCTAGCAACCTTTCTGTCACAATTCTAAATTGCCTCGGCATAGTATTGAATGCCTGATTTAACACTGCAGAACATGCACAAACCAAAAGCATAATCTGTTTAATAACTGCATAGAGGTAATTTTACATTACCATAACTGCTTATTCTGTTTGTTTCCCTTACGGCAACAGAAAGCGTGCACTGGATAAACTAGGGGATTATTTGTAAGGAAAAAATGAAAACGTGTTTTTCCTTTACATAGCTTTAATATTTCTTTCTGCAATCTTGTTTACACTAGTAGTTTGGGAAACTGGTTCCTTAACAGGACTTCCTCCTCCAGAGGATGACTATTTACACTATTGCTCCCTCAAAAATTTCAAATCATCATACAATACCAACAATTAGTTCTAATTATAGCCTAAAGCAAGACAATAATGCTGATTTTCCCTTCATTTTCATCACCTGAGGTATTGAAAGAGAGCACTTGGTTTCCTGTTCCCATTTCCTGAAGATGTTCAGTGGCTATGCATTCTAATACCAAGGCCCAAATTAGAGAAAACTGGCTCATCTCCAGGCTCTTCTAGAAAGATGCACAAGAAGGTGTGGTCAACATCTGCCCACAAGATGGCTTGTTTGGAAAGGGTTAAAGGCAGGCTATCAGTCTCCTGCCACTGCTCCCAGCATTTGCATCAGTCATAGGAAGTGATGTCACACACCTGCAATGCACATGCAAACTGTAAACACTTCAACAACATTGAATTTGAGTCTCCCATCCAAAATCATGCCCAGCCGCCTCATGTTGAGTTCCTTGGCTGCCAAATTTGCCAGACATTACAGCGCTGAGAAAACGGATAGTCTTATGCTAACAACAGTAAAGTAGGTTCAAGGTTTATATTACCAGGCTGTGTATACTTTTGTTTTTCACTGATTACTTCTTGGTGTTTCCATAATCACAGAGGTGGAATTGGAAGAAATAGTAAAGATTGTACAACACAACACTCTCATTTTAAAAATAGTTAAATCACATCTCTACTATAGCTTTTACTAATTGTCCCCATATCTTTCCCATCAGACTCAAGGACAGGGAAGAAGATTTAAAATACTTTTCCATCCCTAGAGCTTAATACCTAGCAAATACCTAGCAAATATTGCTAGAGCTTAATACTTAGCAAATGGAGTAATGGAAGGATGCTTAAATGGGTAGCTTCTTTAAAAATTATTTCACTGAGATATCCTAGATGACTTGAAACAGAAGACTTGGGCAATTCACTCAATTTTTGTAAAACTGAGTTAACTTATCCAGAAAAAATGGGAATAATAGTAGTATCTTCTTCAAAGAATTGTTGCACAGATTCCCTGAGACAATGCTCTTAAGGTCCATACAAAGCCAGGCACATAATAAATATTCCATAAATAATAGTTCGTTGCTATTTTGATAGTGGTAGTAGTATATCACTCTCTAGTTATCATTGTTATTACCACTCACCAACATCTTGGTTCATCCCATATAAGTATCAAGGTATCAAAAGTTTTACCTCTTTTCTTGTGTTTTCCTCTTTCCCTAGATCCATCATCAGTCCAGGGTGACATCAACATCCATGTGAACACTTCATCATGCCCTGTCTTCACACTTTACTGATCCTTTTATCTTCAATGACTTGTACTTTTTCTTTTTAGCTTTATAGGTCCCATGACCATACACAAGCATTTTCTCTGGAACCAGTCTATTTGGATACAATGCTAGCTCCATCAGGAGTTACAGCTATGTAATGAGCTATTCACTTTTTTAGGCTCTCTAAAGACTTCAGTTACCTCATTTTCTAAATGCAATGATAAATGTACTTATCTCACAGTCCTGGGTGTATAGCAATCCTCACTTTTTCTTACCCAAAGTATACCATCTCTGAAATATTAAACCCAAACACTAATATATAATGTCTGGATACTGAAGTTATTCCAATTCCTTTACCATTATAAATAATCCATTGCAGAAATCATAGGCTGAAAATGAATTAGAAATAAAAAGAAAAAAAAAAGTAGGAAAATAGAGAAGTACTTAAAGATAATAAATGTTTCAAAATATGATCACTGGGCACCCAAAAAATAACTATGATGGCAATAGTATATATTTATTGATAATATATGTAATACACTTAGAGTAATTTCTGGCTCAAAGTGTACCAAAATAGGTATATTATGAATTATGAGTGCTTACTATGTATAGGTACAATATAAGTGCTTTCCATGATGTATTCTACACATACAGATGTGAAAGTCAATAACTGACCCAAGTTACAAGTCTAGTAATGTTACAGAGCTAGAATTCAAACCCATAGACTCAAGGCCATATTGAGATGAAGCTCAGCCACAGTGGAGCTGAGATGCCATTACTTAGTCTGATACCAGAGCCTGTGCTCTTAATTACTCTGCCTCTCCCTACATTACTAATACCCCACAATATAGTGACAGTAGCTTATCTTAAAAAAAATTATATATATATATATATATATATATATATATATATATATATGGATATATATCCACATATATTTGTTCAATCAAATTTTCATATCGAACTATTTCACCCAACCAATTTGCCTTTTGGCTAAAATTTATTCCATTTTCAACCCCAAGAGCCCTGTCCTTCAGGGATGGGGTTAATCCTTCAAATTTGGGGCCCTGCCAGGTTTCCCTTGGCTTGCACAGATGGAGACCTGGCCCTCAGTCTCAGTAGGTTTTTCCTGCCCTCCAGGATTCTTCACTTCTCTAATGGATGAAGACTATACCCAGACATAACTGAGTGAACACAAGCACTTTTCTGGGTCCCGTTCTGCCTCGACTGAGTAAGCTTATTTTCAATACAGAGATTAGTCTGGTGACCACTATGGAAGACCAAGTTTTTCTACCCCTATGAGGGTAGAAACCTGTGCTATACAGAGTCCAACTTGTAGATGATCAAAGGCATTCCTTCTAGAGTTTCTAGACAGCTGTGGACCCCAGGTACATCTTTTCTATAGCCATCTGGCACTCATTTTTTAGGTTTACCTCCTGAGTTCTCACCAGGCCCACAAAGTAAAGGAAGTAATAATTCTTCTCTGACCACCACACTTCTTAACGTGGAGTCACCCGATAGTTCTATACCTGCTCTCAGAACAAAGTTACAGTTTCCTGCCCAGTGTTAAAAGTCTGCTAGTTGAGGAGTATGTTAGGCTCTGGAGTGAGAGGTCAGGCAATGAACGAGAGGAGAGGCAGAAATTCAGTAGCACTATTTGTAGTCTTCTGGTTTCCTGGTGCAGGAATTTCAGACTTGGGGTGAAAGTGAAAAATAACACTCTTAGCCTATAATTCAGCAATAACCACCCATGATAATCTTATTGAACATATCAGCATTCTTTATCAGCTTGTTCTTCTATTTGAGCACAGTGCCATTATACAGGGAAGATGACCATTTAAGCAAAACATTTCTTTTTGTTTAAACTTCCTTTTATTTTTATTTTTTTCTTGATGTTTTGCCTGATAATTATAATTATTGATCATAAAGGAAAAAGATACCTCTCTCTATAACAGAATACTACCATCTGCAGATAGAAGAATAGAAAAAGATTCAGTTTTAAATTTCAATGTGTGCTGCTGAAAATGGCATTAAAGACATTTAAAAGATATTTAAAATATTAAAAATATTTGTATGAATTACTGAATTAAAATTGTCTTTAGATATGTAAGAATGTGCCCTAACTACTTCACAAATAAAAAGGATTATCAGCACATAAGCTTAATTAGCAATAAAATGTCATCAGAAATTAAATGCTTTATCAGTGACACCCACATCTCATACTTCCTCATTCACTTCATTCTTGTCTTAAATCTCCTACCCCTTGTATACACGTTTCTCCTCTGTGTTTGAGGCAGTTTGTGGCGTTTACCTGAAGTAGGACTCCCATGATAATGATGAAAGCAATAAAAGAAGTAAAGAAAACAGAAAGTAGTTAAAAGTATATATATATTTTTTAAGGTAGCATAGACCCAGTAAGTCTAGGTAGTCATTCTTTCCCACAATAATGTATTGAATTGTTATCATAGTGCATTTTTTCTTTATTAAAAATGAATTTTTTCATTAGTTAACTCAGTATTTTTTTCTTTTTTTTTTTAATTTCTTTTCAGCGTAACAGTATTCATTATTTTTGCACCACACCCAGTGCTCCATGCAATCCGTGCCCTCTCTAATACCCACCACCTGGTTCCCCCAACCTCCCACCCCCCCACCCCTTCTTAACTCAGTATTTTAGAGCGATTCTCTTAACCCTTTTTATTTTTGGTTCTCTCAGCTGCAAAATAAGACAATTGCTCTACCTGATCTCAAAAATTACCCATCCCTCTGGCAGACCTTCAATAAATTTATCTTGATTTCATCTTAGTTCAACTTGATTCAAATCTTTTTACATTATTAAAAATCAAGTGGTAAATAAAACTGATCAAAACTCTCATCACACTGCACAAAATAGGAGACCTACAGGATATTAAAACCAAATTCTTTTTTCAGAAAAATTTTTGCTTCATGGAGAATGATTGCTAATGGTTAAAACAACAACAACAATAACAACAACAACAACCACAAAACTAGAATCTGCCAGCTCCGTTCTTTCAGTGTTTGAGGAGATACCAAGTTACCTCTTCCAAACATAACACTCAGCTCCACCAACCAATATTATATGACTGCCCAGAGGCCTTTGAAATACACACACACACACTACACAGTACTGCCCTATCCCTAAACAGAAATTTTATTCTATTTTTACTTCTTTTACTTCATCCTGCTTAACAGAGCATGGGACCAAAAGTCAAGCATCAACATCAACTCCTGACAATGCTTGTTATATGCCAGCCCAAGTCACATATTCAGATAAAGAACATTTCACAAATTCCCCGAGCTAAATGTTCTCATTTTGGCTATTCTACCATAGTCACTCTTCCTAATTCTTCTCGGTCCACAGATCTGCTAGAGTGCAATACAAAACCACAGAAATGTCGAAAACAAGTGTTGGAAATAAGGACTGTAAAGTCCCAACTGCACATATGAAAGAAAAAACATGTGCATAAAATTGTTTCCAAGGCTTAAAATATATTTATCCTGAATTTATAATATTTGAATTCCAGAAGAATTAAAGACTGACTTAAAATAATGCAGCAACTAGAGAGCAAAAATGCATCATATTTGGCTCAGTCTGTCATCTGTAGTGAATCAGATTTTTTTTTTTAGTTTAACCCAATTTAAGCACAAAAATGAAATAGCTCAGAAAAGCAGAAGACAGTCTCCTGCTTAATCTCCTGAACAGTCTCCTGACTCCCTTAACTATTATTAAGACACAGCCTCCTCTAACTCTACACAACTATCCTAAAATTTTTCAAAAAAATTAATATTCCTACTCAACTTTTACATATGAAAATTTGTTTAAGATTCACAATTTCTAAAACAGTACCTTATAAACTGTGTTCATTAATAAGAATTCACATTTATATTAATATGTAAACAATAGCCAGGTCATATGGTACTCTATAGTTTCATTATATTCTAGAGGTGTAAGAACTAACCTTCATCTATTTAATATTTCATAATCCAAGTACTTTTTTACTTTCTTTCCTTCATATTCTCTTTAATTTCATTCAATCTCCATAGCGAAAGAGCTAAGTATTGTTATTTTCAATTTATAACTGGGGGAAAAAGCAACTGAAGAGAAGGGAATTTAAGTGACTTAATCAAAGTCTCATTACTGCTATGTGACAAAGAATTAATAACGAAATATAAGTCAATATGACTACAATAAACAGTAGTTAACACTGACAAAACATTGTCACCTAAGAATCCCCACCAAATAAAAAAGCAAAGCTGACCCAACTTCCCCAGAACACATCCAATTTGAGAGCAGAATGCCCAGTGTCAAGGCTTCTCTCATAGGATATGTGATTAAATGTCCCCTATGACATTTCAGACTAATAACAATCTAAGCAAAGAATATAAGCCATCAACAACAACCTTGCCTTCCAAAGGAATTTGTGGTGTACAGAAGATCTTAAAACATTTATCCGTAAGTATAATATTGGACATCTCTCAAAACTTTAGTTGTACTATTTAATTTTTTTTTTCCAAAATCTTAAGTTTCACTCAATCTAAAGTTTGGAGATAAGATGACACACTTTTCAGGATGCCCAGGTGTCTCAATCATTTAAGCATCTTTCTCCAGCTCAGGTCATGGTCCCAGGTGCTGGGATCCAGTCCCACAACTGGCTCTTTTACTCAATGGGGAACCTGCTTCCCCCTCTGCCTTCCAATTCTCCTGCTTGTGTTCCATCTCTCTAACAATTTGTTTTTTTTTAAAATACACTTTCCTTAACATCTTACCCTTTATTCTTTCCTCTTTTTTTCTATCTTTATAATGCCTATTTTACATTGTCATAAATACTAACCACTCGATATTAAGATTTTTATAAAACAGAAAATATTGCTCTTTGAGTTTAAAGATTTCATTATATGGTAAAGGCAGGGAAGCAAAACAGACAAACAAACCTGTAAGAATAAGTATATTTACATGGCCCTCTGCAAGCAGCAGTATTAACTACTTATTATTGCCTATTATATGCCAGGCACCGTGGCAAGCACTCTCTGTTTCTGATCTCATTGTATGTCGGCTGCAAGCTTTCACGCTATTATCACAAATAAATTTAAAGAAAAAATAACAGTTTCAGAACAGTTAATAATTTAATTAGACTGATACAACTAGCTAGTGACAGGACAGGGACTCTAACTCAAGTCTTCCTGACTTGTAGATTTTATTTATTTAGTCTGCCAGAGTCAGACAGGCTTAGGTTCAAATCCCAGTTCTCTTAAAGGAGAGCTCAAATTGGAAAGGCAATAAATTAACTCAAAAAGGTTTGCTGTAGATGAGAATGAGTATGGCCTGTTGAGAGACACCCTGAAAATTCCTACTACTGGAGCAGTCTTTTGTTGGAAGGCACTTGTCCATTCTAAGGCACAAACAAGTTGAGAGAAGAGGGCACCAAAGTGGATGAGTCTCAACTTAGGAAAACATATTTCTTTCATTACCCTTCAACATAGGGTAAATTACCCTTCAACACAGCACTCACATGATTTCCATGCAATGCACTCTGTGGAAACTCCACTAGTAAAGAATTTCTAAAAGAACAGGCTACACATTTCATTCAGATATTGGGCCTCTTCCTTTAATTCCCTCCAGGGTTTCTCCATCTAGCAGCTACAGCATCCTCCATAGAGTTACTGAATTGTCAAGAATCAATAAAACTATCATTGTCCAGTAAAAATGACTGGTGCCTGCCCTTAAACCCTGACTAATAAGAACTGTATGTGCAGAGGATCTATGTTTGTCCTAGCAGGTGACCACAGTGACCTTTCACGTCTGTGGATTTTGTAATACATCTTGGGTTGAGCCATACTGGAAAGTAAGTTCAGCGTCCCCAGCCAAGAACTGATTTATTTGATTCGGAATGTCAATACCATCTCCTCTTCATTGCATTTTTTTTACATTCTCTTCCTAAGGTGTTATTAATAAGTTACCTGCTATATTCATGTACCTATGTGTCTTTTTCCAATGACCTGACCCAGCTCTTTGACAGATCTTTTCAAGAGAGGTCTGGGATTAGAATAACAGGGCACTCATGTCAGATTCCATGTTCATTGGCAGCGACAGGTGGAAAAGTTTCCATAACACCTACACAGATGATGATTCAAACCTGTTATTATTCCTTCACTTTCCAAAAAGCAAATGTATTCCATTTTCCACTTTGAAATTACTGTGGGTTTTTTTGTTTTGTTTTTCATTTTATATATGAATGGTAGTTTCAGGCAAAGAGATAAATGCTTATTAGTATAAGCCACTGCATTCCATATTTCTCATTCATCTTATAATAGTTGTTGCTTGTATTGAGGAAAGTGCCATTGGATCTACACAGACCCCCCTGCTCACATGGCAATTTATGCCTAAGCTACCTTAAACAATTATTTAAAATAAGTTAGCTTTATATTTTAGGGATCCAAATGTTCCTTTCACCAAACAAATGAATCTCCGCTTTCTCGCTGCATCAGGATAATCCATAATGGAAGAAAATATTGGTGTCATTTGGGAATAAGAAATACAGAGTGCAATGGTTTATTTTGTCCCTCTTCTTTTCTCATAATGACACCACTTAAAATAGAAGAAGAAAATGGATAGAAAGAATTGCTATATAAGAATATTATGAGAATAAATGTTCAAGGAATAGTCTACAGCATGCCTTGGAAGCAGAGCCCTGAGCATTAAGGCAAAGTTAAAATGGCAAACATAACTGGCTGATTACCTAAGTCTGTATTAGGTTTCTAGGTCCTATCATACCCTGTCAGTGGGCTTGATAATTACACTAAAATCAGGGTCCAAAAGCTGCCTTAACTATAGTAGTTCTGTAGTAGGCACAACCTACTATAATTTTGTGACTTAAGGAAGAAATATATCCTCATCAAAACAAAACAAAACAGACAAGCAAACAAAAAACAGCTATTCCAACAGATGTCAAAAGGTATCTTGCCCATCTCAGAATTGCTCACCAGAACTTGGAAAAAGGATTACCTATACAAAATTGTGAACAAGAATAGAATAAATAAGACATATGCTTGTCTCTCATGAAAAACCTCAGATTCTGAAACAGCAGAGCTATTCTATTTATAAGTGTGCATATTCAAGACACTGATATCACAGCTATCTGATAGCATTAGGCAAAAGCTATTCACTAGTATTTAATCCTAACACTGTAATTCTCCCCATGTCAAGAAGAGTTCTTCCAAATCAAAGATTTTACCCTCAGTCTATGAATAGGCTTCAGGGCGCAGCATAAAACTGTATGATATATTGTGTGAGGATATGGATTTTATGTATTTTCCTGCAGAGAGAGTATGTAGATTTTATTAGATTTCCAAAGGGGCTTGTGAATTAAAAAAAAAAAAGTTAAGAACAACGATTTTTGGTCCTTATCACCTAATTTTGGTCCTGAACAAATGAAACTATATTATTTGTTCTATTTTCTTTTCTGTTTTAAGGGTACCCCTTTAGTAAATCCAATGCCACATGAGATAAATAAGACATTTGAATATTACCACTTACTCAGTCACTAATTACCAAAGATTTTTATTTATAAATGATCCTCAATATAGTACATTTCATGATATCCCATCTCATACTTGGTCGGTGTTGGTTCTAACTATCTGTATATCTTATAATGATTATATTTTATATCTTAATATTTTATTAGGGTGTGTCACTCCACACTCTAGAATCCTCATTCATTTAGCATCCTACATACTAACTACAATTTTTCTTTAATTAAGTTCTTCCCTGTCTTACTGTCTCTATCTTCTTTTCAGACACAGGACAATCTCAAAAAACTCAAACAGCATCTCCTTGATATTTCTGGTGGAAAATGAGCATCAAGATGGAAAATCCAGTTTTAATACTACTAATAATAGTTTGTCTTTACAGAACAACTTTTTTCCAAATTGTTTCACATCTTCCCTCTTTTATTATTATTATTATTTACCATTAACATAAAGCATGATGTTTAAGATCTCAGGTTTTGGAGTTAGTGGTTTTGAATTCCAAATTCCCCACTTATTAGCTGTGTGACCTTGAAATCTTTCTTAATCTCTGTGAGCCTTAGTTTTTTCATCTGAAAACTGAGTCTAACAATATAGTAACTGGGGGCCCCTGGGTGGCTCAGTGGGTTAAGCATCTGCCTTTGGCTCAGGTCATGATCTTAGGGTCCTGGGATTGAGCCCCACATCGGGCTCCCTGCTCAGCAGGGAGCCTGCTTCTCCTTCTCCTCCCCATTTGTGCTCTCTCTTATTATCTCTGTCTGTCTCTCTCTAATAAATAAATAAAATCCTTAAAAGAAAAAATACATAGTACCTACATCATAGGTTATTAGGAAGGTTAAATAGGAAAATGGGTATAAGCAGAGTCCTGTACATAGAAATGTTCAGTGTTAACTAAGAGATATTTTTTAAGATTAACACATCATGTGTGTCATAACTAAAGAAATGTTTAATATGCAATATAACAGGCCTCATCAAGAAAGGCAGGCTCAAGAGACCAAAAAGAAAAAAAAGTCCAGTGTAACCATAAGCTCAAATGAGTGAACAATAGATAGCAATCCTGGCAGTGCAGTGGGTTAGAGAGTCAACGACAGACCAAGCTCCAGGACAGGAAATGTGCAGAGTTTCACCTCAGAGAGGGACAGCTGCAAGCAGTGGGGACCTAGCTTCATTGACCAGACCTCAGCATTCCTCCTCTGTGTTCTCTGTAATCAGTTTTAACTTTTTCAGTATTTTTGTTATCCAAAAATCATAGCTCTCATTCTTTTTCTACCTTTAAATAAATATATTCTTTGCACTTAAAATATACCTATTTGGGGGATGCCTGGGTGGCTCAGTCAGTTAAGTGCCTGCCTTCAGCTCAGATCATGATCTCAGGGTCCTGGGATCAAGTCTCACATCAGACTCCCTGCTGGGGAGCCTGCTTCTTCCTCTGCCTACTGCTCCCCCTGCCCCCTCCCTCTTTCTCTCTCTCTCTCTCTCTCTCTCTCTTTCACACACACACACACACACACACACACACACACACATAAATAAATAAATAAAATCTTTAAAGGAAAATTTACCTATTTTCCTCCCAAGTGGCTGGCTGTATCAGATTCTCCCTACAGTTTCTGTTGAAGATTCCCAACTATATGGTCATTTGAAACAGCAATTTGTTATACTGGAACAACCCAGACAGCATCTCTGATTTATCCTATCCTTTAACTTTTCCAGATTCCTAAAGTTTCTTTTGATATACTAAGCCTTGTGTTAATAACTGTTATATAAGCTTTCAACCTCCTTTGGTATTTCTCCAGCTATACATCCCTGCTTTCCAGCACTAGATCTTCAGACTGCAACATTTACTGTTTCATCTTTCTCATTCCATTCTTCCCACCAGTCGATTTTTTTCTGTTTTTGAAACTTTTCCAGTGAGTCATTCCCTTCCCAGTAGTCTTTAAAAATAGAACAGAATTGAAAATTACTAGTGTAGAGAGAGTCCCTAAAAGTGCCATTCCTGTTGAGATGAGTTCTATGCAATTTGATGGTTCTCAAAATTACAATTAGCCAGTGATGAATAATGGACCCCAAATGGAGTGACTATACTCTTTGAAGAGAAATATTAGAGAAGAAAGGTCCAAAGAGCTTACAGGGGAAATGGGGTGTTTAGGGACATAAACTGGCTAACAGTCATAAATTACACTAGTTTCAGCAGAAACTACAAAAATGCCCAAAGATAGAAACACTCACTCTGCTGGTTACTCTCATATATAACCTAAGTAAATCAGTAAGAACCGGCACTAGGTCAGTCTTCTTAATCTTCTCCTCCTAAAGAGTACACCAAAGGCTTTCACTACCCTGATCTCTACCTTATGTTTTTAATATCATTGTGTTCTTTTTCTGATATATTTAGAAATTTCTTGTTGACAATTGCTATAGGTGTATGTGAACATTTTTTTTTTTTTTTTTTTGCAGTAGGAATGGTTTAATATTGTCACCCACACAGCAATTTCACTGTTTCCCAAATGCAGGCTATTTCCATTTTCCTTCTTTTTTTTTTTAAATTAAATTTATTTATTTTCACCATAACAGTATTCATTATTTTTTCACCACACCCAGTGCTCCATGCAATCCATGCCCTCTATAATACCCACCACCTGGTACCCCAACCTCCCAACCCCCCCGCCACTTCAAACCCCTCAGATTGTTTTTCAGAGTCCATAATCTCTCATGGTTCACTTCCCCTTCCAATTTACCCCAACTCCCTTCTCTCTAACTCCCCATGTCCTCCATGCTATTTGTTATGCTCCACAAATAAGTGATGCCATATGAAACATTTTTTGTTGTTTATTTTAAACACTAATTCCTCTTCTCCCATTATTAGCATATGAAAATATCTGAACTAAATTCCACCTGCATCATGACCATTCTTTTCCTACTTTGTACTTCCTTTCATCTAAATTTTTCCTTTTCAGACAGGGAACTTCAGTGTACTCCAGAATGTACACAGAAGGACAGGATGATATCATCTCTGCCATTTTAATTTTTCCTCTCCCCTCTCCATGAGCACAGAAATGTTGTCACAATAATTTGTTGGGGTCCTTTTATAAATTAAATAAATTTTTATTAAAACTTAACTAAAATAGCACTACAAATATGCAAAAACCCTAAGTATAAATATGACTGAAATATCACAATGTTATTACTTCCAGCTCACTACCCACTGGGTCAAGAAACAAAATTCCCAGCACCCTGGAAGTCTTACCTCTTCCCAACTACTAGGCTTCCCTTCTTTTCAAGGAATTCTGTCCTGGCTTCTAATATCATAAATTAGTAATGCCTGCTATTAAACTTTATTTGGATTCTTTTATATAGTCTTTTAAGAATTGTTTCTTCCAGTCCCTTCCATGTTGCTACAAAAGTTGGGTATTCATCCTTTCTAATGGAGGCATAATACTCCATAGTGTATATGGACCACATCTTCCTTATCCATTCATCCGTTGAAGGGCATCTTGGTTCTTTCCATAGTTTGGCGTCGTGAAAAGGAATATGTCTTAAATTTAATAGATACTTCCAGTTTCCTCAAAAATTACTCTAATGGCAATGAAAATTCTATTGCTCTGCAACCTCACCAACACTAAGTATTGTCAGTTTTATGGATGTTTATTTCTTTTTTTTTAATTTATTTTTAATTTTCAGCATAACAGTATTCATTATTTTTGCACCACACCCAGTGCTCCATGCAATCCATGCCCTTTATAATACCCACCACCTGGTATCCCGACCTCCCACCCCCTACCCCTTCAAAACCCTCAGATTGTTTTTCAGAGTCCATAGTCTCTCATGGTTCACCTCCCCTTCCAATTCTTTGTTGTTTGCCATTCTGCTAATTGTTGAGGTATCTCATTAAGGTTTGAATTTGCATTTCCCTGTTTACTAAGAGTTGAACATTTTTTTCATATGTTCTTTGACCAATTGGATATCTTCTTTGTAAAGTCCTTGTTCATTATCTTGACGATTTTTTATTCAATTGTCTGATTTTCTTTATGATTCATGAGTTCTTTATATATTCTTTGTCAGCCTTATGTACAGCAAACATCTATCCCTTTGTCAGTTATATGTATAATGATCTTTGTCAAACATATTTCAAATATCTTCTCCTACTCCGATCATCCCTTTTCACTCCTTATTGGTATCTTTTAATGAACAGACGTTCTTAATTTAATATAGCCCAACTTATCAATCTTTTGCTTATGATTAGAGCTTTTGTTTCCTATTTAAGAAATTTTTGTCTATCTAAAATGATTTTTAAAAGTTGTAATGCTTCCTTCTTGTAACTTTATTATTTTACTTTTTTGATAAACCAGGTTGATAACCTGAAATTGTTTTTTTATATAGTTTGATGTAAGAGTGAAGTTTGTTTTCTTATCCATATGGATATCCAACTGACCTAGCATCATTTAATGAAGAATTGTCCTTTCCCCACTCCTCTGCAGTGACAGCTTTGTCATGAATCAAGTATGGTCTGTTTCTGGTCTCTCAATACTATACCATTGAATTATTAGTCTATCCTAGCACCAGTATCACAAAGTCTTGTGGTATTATTTTTTTTTTTTGAGATTTTAGTTAGTTAGTTAAAGAGAGAGAGAACACATGCAGGGGGAGGGCCAGAGGGAGAGGAAGGCTCTGTGCTGAGTTCAGAACCTGACCTGGAGCTCCATCTCATGACCGGAGAACATGACCTGAGTAGAAATCAAGAACTGGACCCCTAATGAATGAACCACCCAGGGGCCCTTGTGGTATTATCTTACAGAGTAAGTGCAAAACTTTTTTTTTCTTTTTTTCTGAAATTCCTTAACTCTTCATAGCTCTTTTTGGCATCAAATTATCAATTTTACCCAATTGTGGTAAAATTGATTACACTGATTAAAGTTTTTATGTTTTTTCAGCAGGTAATTGGGCACATAATTTCTTCTAAGTGTGTCTCAATAAAAGCTTTTTTATTGTATACAACCAAAATCCATCCAGCCCCTTTCTGTTGACCATAACTCACAGAGCACCCATTTGTAACTCTTTAGCTCAAAGATCACGTATTGTCTCTGTGCAGGTTCCCATGTTGCATTCTCTCTGCTTATCTCTAAAACCAGATCCCTCGAGAAATCAGGATTGGGATTTGATGATGTTATTGTCCTTTAATTTCTAATTATTTCCCTTTTCCCTTTTCAAAATATATTTGGTTGAAAGTCCTGACTTCATTTTGCTGATTATTTCACCTCTCTCCCATATGTCAGTAAAGACAGCAGCCAAAAAATTGTTTAGACAAACCTCAAAAGTATTTCTGAACTCAGAAATGAGAACATCAGAGCCAGAATCATTTCCTCTCCTCCACAACGTGATTGTACTGCTCATTTCTTGAACTAAGATGGCTGCTATTAGATCACTTTTATCTTTAGCCTTTGAATGAAACTTTAGCATAAATCCTTATACTTTCTCCAAGAGAAGGGGAGAAAAAGATTGGCTTTGGAGAAAGAACAACTTGAGTTCAAATCCAGGTCTGACATCTAGTAGTTGTGCTTAGGGTAAATAGTTTGATGAAAAGACTACATGAAATAATACATTTTAAGTTTTTAAAACAGTGCCTTGTGATTGGGAATTTCTTTTTTTTTAAGATTTTATTTATTTATTTGACAGACAGAGATCACAAGTAGGCAGAGAGGCATGGAGAAGCAGGCTCCCCACTGAGCAGAAAGCCTAATGTGGGACTCGATCCCAGGACCCTGGGATCACAACCTGAACCAAAGGCAGAGGCTTTAACCCACTGAGCAACCCAGGCGCCCTTAGGAATTTCTTGTCAACTGCTGCCTTTTCATTCCTCCATTTCAGCAAAACTCTTTCTTAAAACATGTTTTATAGAAATTATTTTCTTTGTCCTTGGGTGGTATAATTAAGATTCTGTCTTCATTCTTTTTTTTTTTCAATTTATTTATTTTCAGAAAAACATTATTCATTATTTTTTCACCACACCCAGTGCTCCATGCAAGCCGTGCCCTCTATAATACCCACCACCTGGTACCCCAACCTCCCACCCCCCCGCCACTTCAAACCCCTCAGATTCTGTCTTCATTCTTAATCCTACCATCCCTCTCATGTCTTTTCTTCTGAAACCCTATAAAATTTCAGTACAAAATGATTCTCTTATTGTTTAATAATCTTGCTCTTCTCTAATATTCTTAATTCTAATTATGCCTTCTATTACTTGTTTCTAAATTTTCCATATCTTTATTTTAACCTTTGTTATTTCTGTTTATAACTTCTGTTATTTTTCTTGCATTTGGATAACATTGCAAATGTTGATTTTTATGTTTGAGATGTTTTATACATCTGGTATCCTAGGCCAGTCAACTCCCTCTGGCACTACAACCTTATTTATCAATTATCTCCATTACTGTCCCTTCTGGACTTCCCACTAGTCACCTCTGCATTGTCTTGTAACCTCTACAATGCTGTGGCATCTTTACCATCTGCCACCTCACCCAGTGAAGCTACAGATTGACAGGAGTTATTCTAACTGAAGCTAATTTAGGGAGAATGCGTCTCTCCTTCTTCAGTGCAACATCTCATTAATACAACCCACTTAATGCTGCATTGAACATTTGTATCATAAACATATTTGAGTGAAAACAGCTCTTTTCATTTTTATTCTACATCCAGAAATGCATCTCTGTAAAAGTTTACCAAAGCACATAAAAGAACCACTCCAGTGACTGGGCTGTGGTTGGGTCAGCTCATCTGGTTGACTGCTTCCCTCAGGATGGTTCTTTCCCAAAAAAATCCTAAATTCCTCTTACAAAGAAGCACATAACAGGCAAATACCACCAGATTCCCAAAGAGGCTCAGACATGTCTAATTAGCTACCATCAAGAATGAACTCCAGCTAGGACCCCTACTGTACTGTCAAGTGTACAAAAAAAAAAAAAAAACCTGCCCTTCTACACTGTACTTATACACATTAAGTCTAGGAATCTGGCTTCTTGTTTTTTATTCCTAAATACACTTGGACTCCCTTCCTAATACTATCCTTATTATAATATATGGAGAAGGTGACTCGACCTTTAATAATTTTTTCCTTTCACATTTCATTTGGAGTCATACACATGTACTTATCTGATCTTCTCTCTTCACCAGAATATAAATCTTTCAAACATGATTGCATTTTTAAGACATCCATATTGTGGTCTGAATAAAGAAAATTCCTACCCTGTAAGAATTTCCTCCCTTACTGACCAGCAAAAACAGCCACAAATCCAGGTCTTTCATGCACAATATATTTTCCCTTTGGTACTCAGCCTTATTCCTTGCACCAAGTCACACCCCCATGTCTCTCGCCTCAAATCCCCAAGGTCTCTTAAAGCGTTCTGTGTTCTTAAAGCACAGAATCACAGCATGCTCTGATCATGGAGTACTAGAGAGATCAGGAAGTTCAAAAGTTTCAGAATACACATACGAAAATTGAGACAAAAGTTTAAGAGCCCCAAATCATGCAGATAGAAACACCTTCACCAATACCATCTTACTTATTTTATCTTTTGATGTGAAGGAATAATATCACATCCTTTAAAAAAAAATTGTTGCTGTCACAGCAGCGTCAATTTTTTTTGGGGGGGGTGGAATTTTACATCCTTGAGTACATTCATTCTCTTAGTATCATTCAGTTTTTGCACAGGACATGGATAAATCAAGCACTTGATAAGACAAAAATGGCACCCCCAATATAATGTAAGCCATTATAAAGCCCAATATCAAGGAGACTTAAGGAACCCTGGGGAACACAAGTATTTCTTCCACCTGGAGCCATTCTATCTGGCTAAGATTTTAAGTCAGTGATAAAGGAAGTAGGTATTTCTTGTCCTTCTGTTAGGCTGGGACTATGGATCCAAGCTGATGGATGAGAGACCCAAAATGCTTCTCATCCCTCCCTATCACTTAAGGGGGAGTACTGAAATCCACAATCCCTTTTAATTATCTTACTTTGTGAACTGAATAATAGTTCCACTAAAAACTATTAAGAATTAACCCACATTACTATTTTCCTCCTTTATTCACATGGTCATAGACCTATTTATAATAAGACTTGGTTGTCTTAATACTTTTTACATCTATTCAGACAATTTCTTAATATATTTATTACAATGAGAGTGATACTCATTCTTCTCCTTTAATTTATAGTTGGAAACTTGATCAAAACATTGTCATGGTGTCATTTTAGTGGTTAGTGATTGAACTGAGACAAGGAAAAGGATCCCTGATTTTCATCTTAACATTTAATTTTATTAAAATTATATTTGTTTATCCATTTATCTCAAGCTTATTGATTGCCAATAAAACTATGTTGCCAAGGAATACATGAAAACTCATGCTGATCAAAGGGACTGGTCCCCTGTTTTCAAACTAAGGCCTTTGTTGTGTTTTTGAATCAAGAATCAATACATGCTACTGGGTATTTACCCTAAAGATACAAATGCAGTGATCCGAAGGCGCACATGCACCTGAATGTTTATAGCAACAATGTCCACAATAAAAAAACTATGGAAAGAGCCTAGATATCCATCAACAGATGAATGGATAAAGAACACACACACACACACACACACACACACACGATGGAATACTATGCTACTGTCAAAAAATGAAATCTTGCCATTTGCGATGATGTGGATGGAACTAGAGGGTATTATGCTAAGTGAAATAAGTCAGTCAGAGAAAGACAATTATCATGTGATCTCACTGATATGAGGAATTTGAGAAACAAGACAGAGGATCATGGGGAAGGGAAGGAAAAATGAAATAAGATGAAACCACAGAGGCAGACAAACCATAAAATACTCTTAATCTCAGGAAACAAACTGAGGGTTGGTAGAGGGAAGAGGGTGGGAGGGATGGGGTGACGGGGTTATGGACATTGGGGAGGGTATATGCTATGGTGAGTGCTGTGAATTGTGTAAGACTGATGAATCAGACCTGTACCCCTGATACAAATAATATATTGTATGTTAATTTTTAAAAAAAATCACTGCTTGGCATTTTTTACTTCATATAGTTATTAAGTCATTGTCATATATTCTGCCAAGTATCACCTACCTCACTCTTCATTACAAAGGTATATAAAATAATAATAATAATAATAAGGATTGGATCATTCTTCTCTAACATTGAAGAAAAAACACCGGGGTAAAGGAAAGAGCAGTACCAGGCATTCCAATATTAAATGAGCAGTTTGTTCAAAGCCAAACCTCAGATGGAGACTAAATAAGCTAAATTTATTGGTTTATTCTAACAGTATGAGGAAATAAGTAAATTTATCTAGTGCCATCAAGACCTTATTTTCATGTCCTATAATTACAATCACTGCCATTGAATCATGAGTCTCCAGAACAGGGTATGGATTCATTTTAAAGGGCCATTTTAATCATGCAAAGATTAAACACCTTAATTTTATGCAAGTGAACACAGTTCTCCAAATATCTCTTCTCTGAGTTCAGTTTCTTTGGAAAATTGGTTACATGGGATAATACACACAAAGCTAGGCTCATCTAATAATGCAGGAGCAATCTTTAGTTTACAAAATGCAGATTTTAAAAAATTAAATACTTATAGCTCCTCAAAATCTAGATATGATCCATTATAAGTGAAGAGGAACAAAGGCTTAACTCATATTAAGGAGCTTTTGGATCAAAAAGATGACATTTTCTACTGTAATAAACTAAAATCCAATGTTTAAAAATGATGCCCACTGCAGTTGCTCTGTCATTATAAGCCATTTGTTTAACTTCAGAAATTGGTAGAGAACTCCAGAATTAATCTAAATAAACTAAATAACTGGCAGTAACCTATTTGTACTCAACTGGTAGATGAAATTAATGAGAATACCCATAAGACAATTTGAGAAATAGTGACAATAAATAGTAACTCAGAGGCCAGGAGATGAAAGCACAGGAATACATAAGCAAAAATTCTCTAGTGCCAAGAAAGTAATAAAAGATGAGTGGTTCTCTAAACTCCTTTGAGATTTTGTTACTTGCCATGTGACTCATAACTAATAAATATCATATTCTCTAGGCCCAGAGGTTTTACTAGTGAATTCTATCAGACATTTAGGAAAGACATAATATCAATTACACACAGATTCTTCAAGAAAAAAACGTAAGGTTTTCTAACTCATTTTAAAAGTCAGTATCAAAAAAAAAAAAAAAAAGCTTTAAAAGTCAGTATCACCCTAACCAACACCAGACAAAGATATTATAATAAAACTATTGGTCATTATCCATCATGGTCATAGATGCAAAAATCACAACAAAATACTAACAAATCGAATCCAGCAACATATAAAACTAATTATATCATAACCAAATGGAGTTTTTACTGGTAATGCAACATTAGAAATCCAATCAATGTTATTCATCCTATAAACAGACTAAGCAAGAAAAAAACAGATGATGGTTTCAATAGAGGCAGAAAAAAGTGTTTTTATAAAATACATCACCCACTCATGATAAAAACTCTATGATAACTAGGAACAAAGAGAAATTCTTCAACTTGATAAGAGTATCTACATAAAACCTAGAGCTAATATCATACTTAATGGGAAAAACTGAATGTTTATCCTAAAGATCAAAAACAAATAGTGGTTAAGCAAGTGACCAGCCCTATGCAAAATTTTTTTAAATTACCTTCAATCCACCCCTTGCACCATGTACAAAACAAACAAAAATCCTAGAAGAAAGTATTAGAGAAAATCTAAGCAACCTGAGAGAAAGCAAAACTTGCTAGAATAAAAGAGGCATAAACCATAAAAGAAAAAAACTCAATAAATTGAACTTCACCAAATTAAAACCATCTATTCTTCAAAAGATTGCCAAGGAAATGAAAAGAAAAGCCACAAGCTATGAAGAAATATTTGCAAAATATATATCTGAGAAGACCAGTATCCAGAATTTTTTTCAGATCTCTCACAGCCCAATAATAAAGCATACAGCTCCAAATCATTTAGAATAGGCAAAATATTTTAACAGATACATTACCCAAGAACATATACAGATGGCAAAGAAACACATGAAAAGATGTTCTGTATCATTAATCATTAGAGGACATAAAATTAAAACTACAATATGATACCACTACATAACTATTAGAATGGCTACCTTTTAAAAAATTATTATGTTCAGTTAGCCACTGTATAGTACATTAGTTTTTGATGTAGTGTTCAATGATTTATCCATTAAGTATGACACCCAGTGCTCATCACAGAACATGCTTTCCTCAATACCCATCATCCTGTTACCCTCTTCCCACCTCCTCCTCTCTAAAACCCCCAGATTGTTTCTCAGGGTCCATAGTCTCTCATGGTTCATCTCCCTCTCTGATTTCTTCCCCTTCCCCCATGACCCTGCATGCTACTGTTTATGTTCCACATGTAAGTGAAACCAAATGATAATTGTCTTTCTCTATTTGACTTACTTCGCTTAACATAATCCCCTCCAGTTCCATCCACGCCGATGCCAATGGTGGGTATTCATTCATTTCTGATAGCTGAATAATATTCTATTGTGTATATGTTCCACATCTTCTTTATCCATTCATCTGTTTAAGGGTATCTCGGCTCCTTCCGCAGTTTGGGACATTGCTGCTGTGAACATTGGGGTGAATGTGCCCCTTCTTTTCACCATGTCTGTTTCTTTGGGGTATATACCTAGTAATGCTAGGGTAGCTCTAGTCTTTAAATGACAGTATCAGATGTTAGCAAGGATAAAGAGAAACTAGAACTCTCACACTTTGTTGTTCTATAAGCAAAATGACACAACTACTTTTTTTTCCTCCAATTTATTTATTTTCAGAAAAACAGTATTCATTATTTTTTCACCACACCCAGTGCTCCATGCAAGCCGTGCCCTCTATAATACCCACCACCTGGTACTCCAACCTCCCACCCCCCCCCCCGCCACTTCAAACCCCTCAGATTGTTTTTTAGAGTCCATAGTCTGTGCTTTTGGGTAAATTGGAAGGGGAGGTGAACCATGAGACACAACTACTTTTTAAAAGTCTGACAGTTTCTTATAAAATTAATCACACACTTACTGTATGACTAGAAATCCTGCTGCTAGATATTTAGCCAAGAGCAGTACAAACATGTCAACCAAAAAATCTGTATGCAAATGTTTATGGTCACTTTATTCATAATTTCCAAAAATTGGAAACAACTCAAATGACCATTATCTGGTAAATAAACTGTAGTATTTTTACATAATGAAATAACATACTACTCATCAATCAAAACAATGAACTACTGATCATGAAACATGGATAAATATCAAATGCAATATGTGCAGTGAAAGAAGACAAGCTCAAAAGGCTACATACTGTATCATTCCATTTATATTATATTCTGGGAAAGAAAAAAACACAGTAACAAAACACATCAGTGGTTTCCAAGGCTCAGTGTGGAATGAGGGCTGCTGACTACAACTGAGCAAGAAACAACTTTTAAGAGTGACAGAAATGTTCTGTATGTTGATTGTGGTGGCGGTTACATGACTAGAGTACTAAAATAAATAATGGAATCATTTCCCACTGATGAAAACAGGAATGAAAAATTCATTCTGATAAAAAGAAAGAGAGAGAGAAAGAGAGAGAGAAAGAAAGAAAGAAAGAAAGAGAAAGAAAGAGAATAAGAGAGCAAATTTTACTTTTCATTGAATTCAAGCTAATAATTATAAAAGAAATAAAAGAAAAATAAATCACTTGTTGGAAGCCACCTTATAATTTATTCAGGTAAAAATCAACAAAAGATACCCAACCTAATGAAACTTTAATAAATAGAAGACTTACACGGATTCAAAATATCCCACAAAATTCTTGCTTATTAATTAATTATTAATAAGTATAAAATACTGACAAACTGTAGAGTACAGAAACCAGGTAGAAACTAAATTAGCATTACTAGTAATGGCACAAATTGAAATTATGTATTTCCTGATATGAAGTACAGTAAAGAAAACAGCATCACTTCTATAACTTTTCTGCCCAAAAATGTATATTCTGAGTCTAACATGGGAAGACATTACACAAATCCAAACTGAAAGATATACTACAAATAATTGGCTTGTATACTTCTAAAATGACTAGGTCAAGAATCAAACAAAGGCTGCAGAACTACTCCAGATTAAAGAAAAATAAAAAGACATGACAATTAAGTGAACTCTTAATCTTGAATTGCTTCCTCTACCAGAAGTTTTGTTTTTATTGGGTTTGTGTTTTGTGGTTATAAAGTATTCTCATATTGATATAAATTTTCTGATTTTGATATATAATATACATTGCATTATGGAAGAGCAGGAAGCAGGTATTCCTGAGATATCTAGGAATAACAGCATCACATCTGCAGCATACTCTCAAGTACAAAGAAATGATATAGATGATAGATGTGTACACACATTCATTCATAAATGGATACACAGGATCCACTGACAGATACATAGATAGAAGAGGCAATGTGCTAAAATGTTAACAATTGGTGAATTAGGATGAAGGCTAAATAGGATTTCTTTGTACTTTTCCCTGCAACTTTTCCCGGTGTTCAAAAGTATTTCAAAATAAAAAGTTTAAACCCAAAACCAGTGTTTTATCTCCTCTACTCTTTTTTAATCTTAAATTCCACAAAGATATAAATGACCAGTTAGAAAAACTCACTACTATATTTTCTTTACATTTCCCCATAGTTTTTCAAATTTTAAAAAAGGCATAAAAGCTGAAATATTCGGAAAAAACTTTTATGAAGGCCACAAAGATTGTACAATCATACTTTTTCATTTATATAAAGGTTACAGACTCCTTCCTTTAACTTGGTCACAGTTCAGACTTGTAAATACATCCAGTTTTGTGATGTTCTCATAAAATCTATTTATTAAGGTTTCCCTTAAATAAAATGTACCCCTGAAGAAAGTCTTTTGACCTGACACAACGAAGCAATGGAATAAAAAATACTTCTTTGGTGAAATTTTTGAAAACCCACAGTCATTTAGTGATACATATGTACATGCTTGAACTAAAAGTATGAGCCTAGTTTGTTGAGGTTTGTGGGTATACAATTACCAGTATTAAATTATATATTCAACACCGACTTACTGCCATATTTATTATTGCTATTAAAAATGCTGACTGCAACACGTGATATATTCTTATAATAATATGTGGCTCTTATCTAAAATAAAGCACTCTGTTTTCTCTCTGCATGACCCTTGTGAATGAGGTCTAGTAAACTTCATAGACTTTTTAGTGGTGGAAGAATTTTGGAAGGAAAACTCTAGAACTGATTACCTCTAAAATTAACGTAAGAACACAAGGATAAAATGTTGTTATTTAAAATCCACAGAAGCTGATTAAAGAAAAAAAAATAGCTCTAGAGTATGCTTTATTCTAAATAACTAGACATACCCATAACCCAAAGTACACTTTATAAAACCGAGTCCACTTTATTCTAAGTAACTAGAGATACCCATAACCCAACACGATAACTCCAACCAAAAAGAGAAGAAATTGAGAAAGTTGAGTTGTTTAGAATCTTGTTTCATTTTCCTGTTGTTTTTTTTACTTTAAGAATGTAGTGCCTATTTAAGAGTGAACTATCTGACACAATAGGCAACAATAAATAATAAATAAATAAATAACAATGAATTCTTATGTTCGCCATGTCAGAAAGAAATGAACTGTATTTGCTTCCTCCTGTAAATTCAGTCAGAGTCTCCTCGACAAATTCTAGGTAGATCTTGGGGCTGGGAAGAGCTGCAAATCATACTGAGCATTTGCTAATGCCAGTCAGGGATGCATCAGGCTCTTTCCCACTGCAGTCATCACATTGCCACTGCTAAAAAGCCCTTGATTAAGAAAAAGATCAGGGCAGTTTGTTGAGGAAGGTGTTATGTTTTAAAATACTCTAATTTTGTTATAGTTGCCTAAGTACCTGTGAAAGAACAAGTCTATGCCAATCATCTCTTTTCTATTCTTCATTCCACTAGAGTAAAAAATGTTTAAAGACAAAAGAGGGAACAAGTACTTGAGAAGGCGTCAACAACCAACAGGTAGTACAAACTCTAGTACTTTTGTAGAAGGAGGAATGACACATTTTCACAATAAGATTAGAAGATTTGAGTCAACAGAATTTTCCTTAATGTCCAGAAAATATAATCTTTTCTATTTCCAGTCTAGCCTGAGGCAGGTGACCATAAGCCCCCAGGCTATATTTCTCCATAAAGGAGGCTTTGCCATTCCATTGCAAACTGAGTTTTCATTCATTTGGAAAATATGTCTACATTCTAACTGCAAATTGAAAGAAATATACAGTCATAACTAAGAGGAACAAAATGTGGCTTACACAAAATTTTTAAAAATTTTTAGGGGTGCCTAGGTGGCTCAGTGGGTTAAGCCTCTGCCTTCGGCTCAGGTCATGATCCCAGAGTCCTGGGATCAAGCCCCACATCAGGCTCTCTGCTCAGGAGAGAGACTCTCTGCTTCCCTTCCTCTCTCTCTGCCTGCCTCTCTGCCTACTTGTGATCTTTGTCTGTCAAATAAATAAATAAAATCTTTAAAAAAAAAAAAAAAAAGGATGCCTGGGTGGCTCAGTTGGTTAAGCCACTGCCTTTGGCTCAGGTCATGATCCCAGGGTCCTGGGATCGAGTCCCACATTGGGCTCCTTGCTCAGCGGGGAGCCTGCTTCTCTCTCTGCCTCTGCCTGCTTGTGTTCTCTCCCTCTCTCCCTCTCTCTCTCTGACAAATAAATAAATAAATAAAATCTTTAAAAAAAAATTTTTTTTTTTAAATTAATGCCTCATCTCCCAGGATCCCTGTCAGACCATCACTCAATCAATGTTACTGGGCAATAATTGGTCTCTATCCATGGGTTTTAAATTAAATCTTGCTTTAAAGGCTGAGATTTAGGAATACTGCCTCGTCTATAAACTGATCCTTTCAAAAATCATGTGCTATATTTAAAAACACAATCCAATCCACTGTTTCCAATTTAACTGTATACAAAGATACTGTGTTAAGGGATAAGATGAAAATTATAGCTTTGAGCAAAATAAGTAAAACAATAATTAATTTTTGTAATCTGATTTTATTTGGTTTTCTGATAGCATAAGAACACGCAAATAAAAGTTCAATTGCTGAAACAAGATGGGACCAGGGAGGGAGTCAAACCATAAGAGACTCTCAATCTCAGGAAACAAACTGAGGGTTGCTGGGGGGTGGGGGAGAGGAATAGGGTGACTGGGCTATGGACATTGGGGAGCATATGTGCTATGGTGAGTGCTGTGAGTTGTGTAAAACTGATGATTCACAGACCTGCACCCCTGAAGCAAATAATACACTATACGTTAATTAAAAAAAAAAAAAAAAAGTTCAGTTGCACCAAAATTACCAAAGGTTCTGTATCAGGAGTTTTATTTCTCCATGGTATGATGAGTGATATGGCCCTTGAAACCCAGATGACACAGTTGTGTACCAACCTCAGCCAATCTGGCCTGTACACTGTTAGGTTCTTTTGAGTAGAAAACAACATTTAGGGAAGGAGAAGAAAGTTAACTACTCCACACAACTTCATTGGTTCTTTTTTTTTTTTCTTCCAATTTATTTATTTTCAGAAAAACATTATTCATTATTTTTTCACCACACCCAGTGCTCCATGCAAGCCGTGCCCTCTATAATACCCACCACCTGGTACCCCAACCTCCCACCCCCCCGCCATTTCAAACCCCTCAAATTGTTTTTCAGAGTCCATAGTCTCTCATGGTTCACCTCCCCTTCCAATTTACCCAAAAGCACATACCCTCCCCAATGTCCATAACCCTACCCCCCTTCTCCCAACCCCCCTCCCCCCAGCAACCCACAGTTTGTTTCATGAGATTAAGAGTCACTTATGGTTTGTCTCCCTCCCTATCCCATCTTGTTTCATGGATTCTTCTCCTACCCACTTAAGCCCCCATGTTGCAACTTCATTGGTTCTAACTGAACAAATTTCAAACCAGATTCTTCCCCATATATAGATATTCATTACATAAAAAGACAGAAGAAGTCCTCCCACATGTTGTGTAAACTTGATGAAGGCCCAGTCCTTGCAGCTATCTTGCATGAAAAGTTGATTCAGCCAGGACTGGCTAAATGTAACAGAGTCCATAGCAAAATAAAAATGAGGGATCCCTTCTTCAAAAATTATATTTCAGAATGGAAATAGGAGCTTTAATCAAGTGTGAATCCCTTCCAAGCCTGGAGCCTTACATGAATATACAAGTCACATGGCCATGCAGCCAGTCATTCACTCAGCATAGACAAGAGATTTCAGAGAAAAGATTCTCTTACTTTATAGTCAGGTCAGGAAATGAGAGATTTTCCTAAATCAATGGCTACATAAAAATTCATTTGAAATCATACCTGAAGTGCCCTCCATAACTGTAAAATTCTCAAATCTCATGGGCTTATTATATCCTATTAAGATTAAGTATGGGAAATGTCTCTAAAACATTTAACCCAACCCACATATACTCAATACATTTTTTAAGACATTAAACTTTTTTTTGATAGGGCCAACTAGCCATGTCTTCTGTGCCTTTAAGTTAACATACAGTGCTATCTTGGTTTCAGGTGTACAATAAAGTGATTTTGTCCAATAGAAATACTGCTACCCTGGGTTTCTTTTGACATCCATTTGCAAGACGTTTCTCCATCCCTTCATTTTCGATCTGCAGGTGTATTTAGGTCTAAAATGAGTCAACATAGAGGTGGATCTTATTTTTTTATCCATTCTTTCATCCTATGTCTTGATTGGAGCATTCAGTCCATTAACATTAAAGGTAATTATTATTTTCTAAAGACTTTATTTATTTGTCAGAAAGAGAGCACAAGCAGGCAGAGTAGCAGGCAGAAGCAGAGGGAGAAGCATGCTCCCTGCCAAGCAAAGAGCCCAGTGCAGGACTCGATCCCAGGATGCTGGGATCATGACCTGAGCCAAGGGCAGCCACTGAACCAACTGAGCCACCCGAAAGTAATTATTGATAGATATATATTTATTGATAGATATATATTTATTGTCATTTAATTACTTGGTTTGTGCTTGTTTCTAAAGATTTTCTGATGCTTTCTTATTTTTCTCTTTCATGGTTTTTTCTTTAGTGATAAATTTGGATTTCTTTCACTTTATTCTTTGCATATTTATTAGTGTTTTTTTAATTTGTGGTTACCATTAGATTTGTATATAACCTCCTCTGCATATAGCAGTCTATATTAAGTTGATGGTCACTTAAGTTTGAACCCATTCTTTACTCACTCCTCCCCACATTAGGTATATGTTGTTATATTTTACATTCTTTTGTTTTGTGAGTTCCTTGACTGATTTTTTACAGAAATATTAATTTTCACTGATTTTGTGCTTCTACCTTTCTGCACTTTCAATCTCTCCTTTCACTCAAGAGAATCCCCTTTAATATTTCTTGCAGGGCTGGTTTAGTGGTCATGAACTCCTTTATATATTTTTTTAAGATTTTATGTATCTATTGGGGTGGGGGAGACAGAGAAAGGAAGAGAAAACCTCAAGTAGACTCCATGCCAAGTCCAGAGCCCAAAGTGGGGCTCAATCTCAAAACCCTGAGATCATGACCTGCGCTGAAACCAAGAGCCAGACACTTAACCAACTGAGCAACCCAGTTACCCTGGTCATGAACTCCTTTAGTTTTTATTTGTCTGGGAAAAGCTTTATCTCTCCTTCTATTCTGAATGTTAGCCTTGCTGGAGAGAGTATTCTTGACTGCACGTTCTTCCCATTCAGCACTTTGAATATGTCATGCCACTTTCTTTTGATTTGAAAAGTTCCTGTTGAAAAAGAATCTCCTGCTAGTCTTAAGGGTTTTAGCTCATAAGTTACTGTCTTCTTTCATCTTGCTCCTTCTAAAAAAATTTTTTATTGCTATATTTTCACCATTTAGATCCAATATGTCTTGGTATCGGTCTGCTTTTGCTGATTTTGATAGGAGTTTTTGCAATCTGCTGACTACATTTCCTTCCTCATATTAGGGAAGTTTTCAGCTATTATTTCTTGAAATAAATTTTTCTTCTCTATTTCCTCTCTAATATGAAGGTTATGACATTGATGGAATAACTGAGTTCCTTAAGTCTATTCTCATTTTGCATAAAACTTTTTTCTCTCCTTTATTCAGCTTGATTACTTTCCATTACTCTGTCTTCTAGGTCACTAATTTGTTCCTCTGCTTCTGCCATCATGCTTTTCATTCCATCAAGAGTGTTTCTCATTTCATTTATTACATCTTTATCTCTGCTATGTTATTCCTTATCTCTGTGTTCGGGGTCTCATTCATGTCTTCCAACCTTTTCTCAAGTCCAGTAAGTGTCCTTATGACATCACTTTAATTCTCTATCAGGCATGCTACTTATATCGGTTTTGCTTGGATCCCTGACTGTGGCCTTGTTCTGTCCTTTCATTTGGGATTAATTTCTCTGTCTTCTCATTTTGTCTAAGTATCTGTGCATATTTCTATGTTTTTGAAAGTCTCCTATTTTTGAAGGTCTTATGGCCTTATTAAAAACAGGTCTTATAGTGCCCTGCCATGTGGTATCCCTTGTTCCCCAGAACCTGGCATTTCTGGGAGTGTCTCCAATGTGTACTTCATGTGCTGGCCACTGCATGGGTCCTGGCCACTTTATCCTTCAAGTCAGTTGTCCGTTCTCTCTCTGCCTGTTCTGGGCAGTTTTTGGTCCCTGACCTGAATGTGGTGCATTTTAACTAGGTGTGTTCTGGTCTGTTTGTGAAATCAGACCTGTAACTACTTCCACAAGAAACTTAATTCTATTGTCACAGAACTATTATACATTTACAAAGTTAAGTCCTTTATATAATATTAAATCTTTCTTTCTGAAGAGTCCATAAAATATTTCACAATTATTTGACATATGGATAAATCTTTCATAACTCTGAGAAAAATAAACAGGAATATGTCACAGGACAAAGGAATTAGATTACAAAACAATTCAGTATTTCCCAGGTATCATTTTAAAGGGAACCATGATGCAAAGAAACTAAAAACTGTGGGAATTCTTTCTATGCTTCAGTCACCCTTTTAAAATGTGAATTTGGTTAGAAATTCAAAATAGAGCCATTTAAAATTCTCACAATGAGAATGGGGAAATATCATAAATATCTTTTAGAGAAATAAACAATTTACAAATGAGTAGAAGAAGCATGTAAAGTGATTATATAGATGATGTTTCCATTCTGGGGAAATGGCTTAACTGAAGTAAAAAGTGGTTGTCTCAGATGAAAGAAAAACAAAAAAGGGAACTCTGTGTCTCTTGCTGTACATCATGATCCAGAGTACATATGACTCTACAGAGAGGAATTAACTTGATGTTGTTGCTTAACCAAATAATCCTTGCAAAGATGTCCAGAGGCTACACCACAGCTTCCCGTTTTCCTGTTATGAGATTTTCTGATCTCTAAATTCTCCCCAGACTAATTTTGCCTGAGTTGACATTGCGTGAGCACTCATGTTTTGTTTTATTTTTACATTTTAAACTGTACATCTGTCTTGGGATTTTTTGAGGCTTCTTCTTAACCTGCTGGTCTCACACTAAATGCCCCACTATAGGACAGGAATGGAATGTTTTCACTGTGCAGTTTTCCACTTACTCAACCAGAAGTCACATGAGGCATAAATCTTAGCAGAATTCAGGGATTCTGCATAAACTCTAAAATTATATCTCAAATAAAATTATATATATATATATATATATATATATATATATATATATATATATTTCAGAAGCCAGATTATCTATCACGTGGCATAATACAATAGCAGTTGATCTTAGAAATAAAAAGAGCCAGAATTGAAGTGGTATAGCACTTGGAATGGAAATAATAATAATATTTGTTGAGTACTACTATGCTAAGCTCTCTGCTAGGCACATATCACACATTATCTTTAAACTTTCAAAATAATCCTATGAGATACATGCTAAAAATACTATTATCCCCAATTTACAAATGAGAAAACTGAGGCACAGAGAACTTAAGAAAATTGCTCAAGTCACAGAGCTAGTCTGTGGTAGTTCAAGCCCTAACTTGAATGTAATAGTCTGCCATGCCCCTAACAATTCAGAATACTGTCTGTCAGTCTGGGTAGAAAGACCAAGAAATGTAGCTTAGTTAGAATACACCAAATAGCAACTAACTAGATAAGAGAAAATGGAGAAAGATCAAATATGACTCAAAAGTTGGCCACAAGAATAGTGCTGTGAACAAATAAAGACATTTTGGGGAATGTTGAGTTTAAGCTCCAACAGAACTACCAGGTAGAGATGTTAAGCAAACATTTACAAATAGATCCAGAGCTCAGAGGGAGAGACCTCAAATAGATATTTGGGAGTCATCTTCACATAGGTGATGTTTAGAAAATTAGAAGCAGATAAGAAACTCAAAAAATAAATAACAAAAAAAGAAGAGTGGGGCGCCTGGGTGGCTCAGTGGGTTAAGCCGCTGCCTTCAGCTCAGGTCATGATCTCAGGGTCCTGGGATCGAGTCCCGCATTGGGCTCTCTGCTCAGCGGGGAGCCTGCTTCCCTCTCCCTCTCTCTGCCTGCCTCTCTGTCTACTTGTGATTTCTCTCTGTCAAATAAATAAATAAAATCTTTAAAAAAAAAAAAAGAAGAGAGGTTAGAAGATGTACAATGTTAGTGAGTGCTTCCATCTAAGTGGCAGAAATAATGGTAGAAACTAGGACAGGCTGACAAGCTATGCTCAAATGGAAAGAAAATTTTAGGAGACAGAAGTCAATACCTCAAAATACAGGAAAATGAGAACTGAGATTAATCTACTGTATTTCATATTTAGAAGGTATATCAATAACTTTCAAATGAGAACTGAGATTAATCTACTGTATTTCATATTTAGAAGGTATATCAATAACTTTCAAACAGTGCTTTCATTTTAGTAGTAATTTCTTATAAGAAATTTAAATTAAAAATAGAAAATGGTATTGATCACATTTATAAACATTATAAGTGTAAAAGTTAATATTATCAACTCACTCACCATTAGAAAGAATATTTAATATGCTGTAAGGATAAGCCAAAATTAGCATGATGCAATTTAGGTAGAACAAACAAAATAGTGTATATAGGCCCAAAAATAAAGGTGAATTAATTATCAGAAATTCATATAAAAATTACATGAGTGATAGATTTTTTAATTTAAAATTTCCTTTTATTACAAAGTGAATACAATAACATTATGGAAGATTTATCAAACAGATTTTTTCAAAACCTTACATAATCTCCTTACACTAACAAGGTCAGTGTCAGCATTGGTTTCTTTATTCATAATCCTTTAGTCTCCCATGTGTTTTATACAGAGAAGCAAATACCCCGCTGTTTTTCACTTAACATTGTATCATTGGCAATTTATATACATATGGTTATATTAATATCTATGTTTTACTGACTAGGTAATAGTTTCCTAGCTAATTAATGCAACAGAATTTACCTGCCCAATCCTCTATTTTTAAACATTAAGTTGTTTGCAACTTTTCATTTTGGATATAGTAAGTACTTTACTCACTTTATAAAATAAACTGGGACAATTTTAATATTTTCTATTTACCAGCATTAATTCATATTTATGTTCATATTTTGTATGTTACCTTTTTATGTTTTATGGTAGAAAGATTACCTGATTCACCAAATGTTGAATGAAGTCACCTATAAAACAATATCAATCCAGAGACTTATTTAAAAAAAACACTACTTAACAATATTTCTCAATTTATTATATATTTGTTGGTCTTATATTTGAAGTTTCATACTTTTTATTTAAGTTTCAATGTTTCATATTTGTCCAGCATTTTTCCCATTTCATTTTGTTTCTCCAGATTTATTAGACTGTAACTGTATATTGCAGGAGGTAGTTAACTTTTTCTGTAAAAGGTCAAATAATAAATATTGTATGACTATATCCTCCCTGTCATAACCACTCAAGTCTGTTTTCATATGGAAGAAACAAACAGATATAATTATATTCTGAAAAAATTTTATTTATGGAAACAAGTTTCAATTTTATATAATTTCATGTCAAAAATATCATTCTTTGTATTTTTTTCTACCATTTGAAACTATAAAGATCAGTTCTTAGCTTAGATCCCTTCTGAGTAGGGATCTAATTTTTGTATTTGACACTCTTGCTTTCACATAGAAAGAATCTTAGTGCCTAATGGGCATCTTTAGATTATGCAGAGAACACTATATTTCACTTGGGCATGTTGCTCTGATCCTTTTTCCAAATAAGCCAAGTTTTAAAGGGGACCCAGAACAAGATAAGGCATGGCAACTTTTCTAGGATGACACAGAGGCTGCTCTCACTTGCATCATATGGTCCACTGGTCCTTAGAGTCTCTGGAAGACAGGATTGTTGTATGGAGTTTTTAATCAGGCCCCTATAGGTACGTTATAGTACAAAGCTACTGGATTTTAAGCAAAGCTTTATCATCCGTTGAAGATAACAATTCTTTTGGGGGAAAAAAAGAACAGCCTTGGGCATATTATTGGATTTTAATAGAGATTAACTGACAGTATTCAGAATTGTTAGGGGCATGGCAGACTACTGAGTTCAAGTTAACTTGAACTATCACAGACTACCTGTGTGACTTGCACAATTTTCTTAAGTTAAAGTAATAACTTTCAGTAGGCAGGACTTCAAGCAGACATGACTATTTGTGTTTCCTAGAAGGATAGTTTGCCAGAGTGACCTCTACAGTTTCATGAATGGAGGCTGATACTTTTGCTAAATACTTAGTTTTTCTGCAACTCCAAAAATACAGAGCAAAAAAGGCTCCCTTCTCTATCATGGATT
Source organism: Neogale vison (assembly GCF_020171115.1). Lineage (NCBI taxonomy): Eukaryota > Metazoa > Chordata > Mammalia > Carnivora > Mustelidae > Neogale > Neogale vison. The sequence continues at coordinate 83,751,943 of NC_058101.1, read as the reverse complement.
ATATCTTCCAGATCACAGCATCCCTCCTGCCTGTCATCTTTACCACTGGTCATCTTTTATTAAGTAGAAAATCATAGAATGGATATAGACAGAGAAAGAAAAATTTGTAAGGATGAACAGGGAAGAAATAAATTGACCCTGTTCATCTTATAGAAGTTTTCATAGCATAGAGCATGTGCTACTGGCTTGCTAATTGAAAGAAATTTATATCTTTGAAAAATAGTTAAGTTGTGGAAGAATCACAAAATTACCCTTTTTATAGCCGAACTTCCTATTTTGTTTCAGGCCTCATTCACCTTTTTAGCTTGTCAAAACTTCTATAGTTCAGAACAAAAGTGATCGCTTTTTTTACATCTTTGCATTTACAAAATTATTTTGATTTTAAATATGAGAGAAAACAAGTGATTCTAGCCAAATTGCATTTTAGCCCAGAAGTAAAGGCTAATTCTTCAATACCAAGGGCTTTAACTAAATAATTTAGCTAAAGAATTTTTTATAGATAATAACTTATCTAGTACATCCTAGAACCTGACAGAACTGGAAGCCATGTGCATGAATAACAGAAGAAGTAAAGGGACTTTACACCCAATGAAGAGAAGATCTCAGGGTGTGCTATCATGACGCAATGGCTGCCTTCAAATATTTAAAAATAGTCAAAAGACACAAAGAAATGGAAAAATGTTCCATGCTCCTGGATTGGAAGAATAAATATTGTGAAAATGTCTATGCTACCTAAAGCAATCTACACATTTAATGCAATTCCTATCAAAGTACCATCCATCTTTTTCAAAGAAATGGAACAAATAATTTTAAAATTTATATGGAACCAGAAAAGACCTCAAATAGCCAAAGGGATATTGAAAAAGAAAGCCAAAGTTGGTGGCATCACAATTCCGGACTTCAAGCTTTATTACAAAGCTGTCATCATCAAGACAGCATGGTACTGGCACAAAAACAGACACATAGACCAATGGAACAGAATAGAGAGCCCAGAAATAGACCCTCAACTCTATGGTCAACTAATCTTTGACAAAGCAGGAAAGAATGTCCAATGGAAAAAAGACAGCCTCTTTAATAAATGGTGTTGGGAAAATTGGACAGCCATGTGCAGAAAAATGAAATTGGACCATTTCCTTACACCACACACAAAAATAGACTCAAAATGGATGAAGGACCTCAACGTGAGAAAGGAATCCATCAAAATCCTTGAGGAGAACACAGGCAGCAACCTCTTCGACCTCAACCGCAGCAACATCTTCCTAGGAACATCGCCAAAGGCAAGGGAAGCAAAGGCAAAAATGAACTTTTGGGATTTCATCAAGATCAAAAGCTTTTGCACAGCAAAGGAAACAGTTAACAAAATCAAAAGACAACTGACAGAATGGGAGAAGATATTTGCAAACGACATATCAGATAAAGGACTAGTGTCCAAAATCTATAAAGAACTTAGCAAACTCAACACCCAAAGAACAAATAATCCAATCAAGAAATGGGCAGAGGACATGAACAGACGTTTCTGCAAAGAAGACATCCAGATGGCCAACAGACACATGAAAAAGTGTTCCATATCACTCGGCATCAGGGAAATACAAATCAAAACCACAATGAGATATAACCTCACACCAGTCAGAATGGCTAAAATCAACAAGTCAGGAAATGACAGATGCTGGCGAGGATGCAGAGAAAGGGGAACCCTCCTACACTGTTGGTGGGAATGCAAGCTGGTGCAACCACTCTGGAAAATAGTCAAAAGAAGTAGATCAGAGTGTCAAAAGGTAGACCTAAGTCCTGATTAATGAATTTGAAAAAATTGAAATGTAAGTTGTGATTCAATATAAAAAAATTGAGCTGTGAAAAAGAATTATTTAAGCAGAAGCTGGATAATCAACTACCACAGGCTTTATGAAAGGGATCCTCACACCAAAGAGAAGGTAGATCTAGCCTATATAATAATCTAAAATCTTAACAATGTTTTAATTTTAGGAGAAAGACAGTTCCTCTGAACTATATAAAACTTTTCCAACCTGTAATACCATCTTTTTTAAATGACACTTACTGAAAGAAAAGATTTTTTGAACAACAACAACAAAAAAGTCAAATGAAAAATTAGGTTTTTTTTCTTAATTAATAGGTAAAAAGGCACTCCCAGAAATTCTTTTAGGTCAAATGATATATAGAGAAATTTTTCTGTAATAGCCCCTAAGCCTACTAACATTTAACAAAGCGAAGTCAGTCTTACTTGGCAGAGAAAGTCAATACCCCAGCTTTGACCATGTTACAGATTAAAGATTTCTCTTAAAACTTGCTAAATCTGCCTTATTCCTCTAGTCTTTAGTCCTCATTTTCTGATTCAAATGTTTGAGAAGGTTCAGTTCCTTCCTCTTCCTTTTCAATGGGACTCAGAAGGCAGAAATTTTTCTTTCTCCTTGTAGTAGGTTTCACCTAAGCAAGGCCCCATTTGTAGTGGCCTGCAGCTGTTGAGTACTGACTGAGACTAGCTGAGCAGGGTCTGCCCAATTCTATGCTCTAGTAATAGGAAGGCCACTACTGCCACACTCCCATGTCATTTTCTCCTTTGTGAGTTTTATCACTAAAAAGTAGATATTCAGTTCTGCAGACCCCATTGTGTCACCCAACTGATTTATAACTCAAGCTGGAAAGCCAAGGATACCACTTACAGGGCCCCTCAAAGTCCAGGACACTCCATATTTCTTATTCTGCCCCACTTTTTGGCATCATCTGGCCACTCTCTTTAAGCATTCTATATAGTTGCCATGGGACTTGTAATTTCCCAGAAGGACCTTCATGTTTAAATGATGAGACCTATTAACAGGTCACTTCATCTCCCTCCTAAATTCCTATCCTTTATTAAAAAGCTTAAAGATGGGGTGCTTGGGTGGCTCAGTTAGTTAAGAGTTTGTCTTTGGCTCAGATCGTGATCCTGGAGTTCCAGAATCAAGCACTGCATCAGGCTCTCTGCTCAGTAGGACTCTGCTTCTCCCTCTGCACCTCACCCCACTGTACCCCCCTCAAATAAATAAATAAAATCTCCAAAAAAAATAATCTTGAAGACAATTTGAATTTTATTACCTCCTTAAAAACAATCCTTGATATATCCAGAAAACAAATCCAATTTCTGTACAAGTGATCCCTAATGAAAAGCCGACCCAGTCTTAAAGAGGGCACATATCATATCTTAATATGTCAAATCATAAAGGAGTGATTTAAATTCCATGGAAAAGCTATCACCCAAGAACACTTTACTATACACTCTCTAGGTTTACTATACCTATAATTGTCCTCAAAATGTGTATTAATGAGCAAGTCAAACAGTTAAACATTAAAATAAATTTTAGTAGATTTAATAAGATGTTTTTAGCTGAAAATTTCAGAAATACCTGAATCCTGCTCCAGACCACAGATGTCCCTTATCAAAATGTTCCCAAGGAAACATAACACAAGGAATATTGGCAAAGGACAAAGAAGAAAACAATAAGAACAACAACTTTATCATAAGCTGAGCATTGATCCCTAAATTCAAGTGAAGACTATACTAAGCTAGAATTTGTTATGTAATATGCTAGAGACCTAAAGGGCCTCTGAGCATGAACAGGAACCTGAAGTCTTACCTCTCTCTGGCTAACCACAAAGAGAAAGAGAGAGAGAGAGAGAAAAAGGAAGGAAGCAAGCAAGCAAGCATGCTGCATATGGAGGGGCCCTAAGTCTGGTAAAGACCAAGCTGGAGAAACACATGAGGAGGTATTTATCTAGAGGTGGTATTGCAGGTTTTGAAAGTAGATGAAATAACCCAGTCAATGCGTGAAATAGGAAAGACAAGATCAAGATTGAGCCCTAGGAAGATAAGAAAGCACTAACTGTAACTGAAAGGAGGAAACTATATGCTCTTTGAAGATGAGAGGCAAAGATAATATTTCAAGTAGTATGTATATGCTATTATCCAAATTCTACTGTTGGGTCAAAAAAGAATGAGGACTGAGAAAAGTGCATTCGGTTTAGCAACATGGAGATCACTGATGACTTTGAATACCCAACGTAAATAGAAACCTGTTTCACCATTGACTAGCTATGTGCCTGTGGTCAGTCTCTAAAATAATTCCTAATTCGAAGGGTCATTATGCAGATTAAATGAAACAACATATATTAAATGCTCAACACAGGGCTTGTCACTTTGCAAACTTTCAAATATCAGCTGGTTATTAGTCCTAGAAGAATAAAGCAACTCAAAGGCAAACCAATATCTCTTGCTCTGACTTTCCACATGGGCACTATGAGATATTCCATAGGTGTTTCTCCGTATACATCAAAAAGTTCAATTTCCTAGTTCTTCTGTTCTTTCCTTCCTATATCCTAAAAGTTATCCTCTCCAAAACAGCTATTTATTTGCAAAATGAAAGTTCAAGTATTTCCATGAAGCAAAGCAGCATAACACTTTCTAAGTAACTCCAGTTGCTTTTTAAACAAATACATTTTGGCAAGAAAACAAGCTGCCAAACATCTCTTTTTCACCTGAAACCCAAACCCCAAGATACTACTGCCATCCTGAGCAGTATTCAGTTAGTGTGAATACATGTGCACACAGTAAATATGCATATTCAGTAACAGTGTTGTATGCAGCCTCCAAATTTATTGTACCTAATAAAATTGTGTGCTGAAATGGTCCTATCTCCCCACAATACGTCTATGACAGAAATGCTGGTGACCTAATAAAAAACTTTAATTCCCATTTGACATTCTTCATAGCAGTAATCTCTGTGCTGACAGGTGGCTAGCAATTTCAAAAGTAATTATAGAGATACTATCTGCAGATGTTTGGGAATAAACTACAAATTCTTATAAATGGGTGCCATAAGAATATATGGAAAATTATGGCTAATATAATTTTATTATAAAGAGACACATCTCCTTAAGAACATCTGGAAGACCTTGTGTGTGAAAGAATTAGAGGTGGGTCACAGGGACTTTGCAGAGAATCTTGGCATTTTATAAGTATACACAGCTTCATAATGTCAACAAGACATTGATTTGGTGCAAGGATTCTAAGTCTTCACCCTACATCACCTCCCTCTTGGGCTCAACTTCAGGACAGAAGCCAGATGGATAATTCCCCTTTTTCTTTTTCCAACAAAAGGAACGAACTGAAACAATATATCAAGTTTATAACTGCTAACAAAAGTCAATGAATGTGCATGTATATATTTTCCTCCTGCAAGTGTTCTTTAAATGAAATGTTCTGCATGTAGTTGGAATGCAACTGTTCATTATTTAGCTTCTCAAATGATTACAGTCTCAAAAAGTACAAGTAGTATTTGTTGGCAGCTGCATTTTGCTTAACAAATTAAAATATTGCCTATTTACACAAGAATAGCAGAGTCTTGTCCAAAGGCAGCTTCCTGCTAGTTCTAATTCTATTTGACATAATTTCCTAAATTATTGAATGCATCAGAATATATCCATAACAGGTTAAAACTTCCATTATTATTTTAACGACATGATCCACACAAGATGTGTGGACCAATGTATTTTATGCATAATTTGTCCTATAGTGATCTCATGTTTCTTGACCTATTCCTCTTTAAGGCTCATACTTTACTTTTGTAGAATAAAAAGAGCTTTGTCTATAAAATTCCCTGCAGGCTATTTCTAGGAATCATATATATGAAATAAAATAAATATGTATTCCTTATAGTCTAGCACTAAACTCTATTTAAAATGGTCAGGTCAACCACATTCTTTACAATTTCAAGTTAAAAATTACTAAGCCAAATGGTTTGATCACTCATAACCTGTCAGGTCTCTTGCAGATATCAAATATATAAACTATATTCATATGCAACTTTGTGAGGTACTTCTACAAACCATCCCCCCACCACTGGCTAAAGTGGAGGTCTGTTATAACCTCTTTTTTTTTTTTTTTAATTTCTTTTCAGCATAACAGTATTCATTGTTTTTGCACCACACCCAGTGCTCCATGCAATCCATGCCCTCTCTAAAACCCACCACCTGGCTCCCCCAACCTCCCAACCCCAGTCCATTCAAAACCCTCAGATTGTTTTTCAGAGTCCATAGTCTCTCATGGTTCACCTCCCCTTTCAATTTCCTGCAACTCCCTTCTCCTCTCCATCTCCCCTTGTCCTCCATGCTATTTGTTATGCTCCACAAATAAGTGAAACCATATGATAATTGACTCTCTCTGCTTGACTTATTTCACTCAGCATAATCTCTTCCAGTCCCATCCATGTTGATACAAATTTTGGGTATTCATCCTTTCTGATGGAGGCATAATACTCTATAGTGTATATGGACCACATCTTCTTTATCCATTCATTCGTTGAAGGGCATCTTGGTTCTTTCCACAGTTTGGTGACCATGGCCATTGCTGCTATAAACATTGGGGTACAGATGGCCCTTCTTTTCACTACATCTGTATCTTTGGGGTAAATACACAGTAGTGCAATTGCAGGGTCAAAGGGAAGTTCTATTTTTAATTTCTTGAGGAATCTCCACACTGTTTTCCAAAGTGACTGCACCAACTTGCATTCCTACCAAAAGTGTAAGAAGGTTCCCCTTTCTCCACATCCTCTCCAGCACATGTTGTTTCCTGTCTTCCTAATTTTGGCCATTCTAAGTGGTGTAAGGTGATATCTCAATGTGGTTTTAATTTGAATCTCCCTGATGGCTAGTGATGATGAACATTTTTTCATGTATCTGATAGCCATTTGTATGTCTTCATTGAAGAAGTGTCTGTTCATATCTTCTGCCCATTTTTTATATAATTGTCTGTTTTGTGTGTGTTGAGTTTGAGGCGTTCTTTATAGATCCAGAATATCAACCTTTTGTCTGTACTTTCATTTGCAAATATCTTCTCCCATTCCGTGGGTTGCCTCTTTGAAAATCTATCTATGAAAGACCCACAGCAAATATCATCCTCAATGGGAAAGAGCTCGCAGCCTTCCCATTTAGATCAGGAATATGACAAGATGCCCACTCTCACCACTCTTGCTCAACAGTATTAGAAGCCCTAGCAACAGCAATCAGACAACAAAAAGAAATAAAAGTTATCCAAATTGGCAATGAAGAAGTCAAACTCTCTCTCTTCACAGATGACATGATTCTTTATGTGGAAAACCCAAAAGACTCCACCCTCAAACTACTAGAACTCATACAGCAATTTAGCAATGTGGCAGGATACAAAGTCAATGTACAGAAATCAGTGGCTTTCTTATACACTAACAATGAAAATACAGAAAGCGAAATTAGAGAATCAATTCCATTTACTATAGCACCAAGAACCATAAGATACCTGGGAATAAACCTAACCAAAGAGGTAAAGGATCTGTACTCGAGAAACTACAAAACACTCATGAAAGAAATTGAAGAAGACACACAAAGTGGAAGGCCATTCCATGCTCTTGGATTGGAAGAATAAACATTGTTAAAATGTCTATACTGCCTAGAGAAATCTATACTTTTAATGCTATTCTGATCAAAATTTCACCAGCATTTTTCAAAGAGCTGGAACAAATAATCCTAAAATTTGTATGGAATCACAAGAGACCCAAAATCGCTAAGGAAATGTTGAAAAACAAAAATAAAACTGGAGGCATCGCGTTACCTATTTCAAGCTTTCCAAAAAGCTGTGATCACCAAGACAGCATGGTACTGGCATAAAAACACACATAGACCAGTGGAACAGAGTAGAGAGTCCAGATATGGACCCACAACTCTATGGTCAAATAATCTTCGACAAAACAGGAAAAAATATCCAGCAGAAAAAAGACAGTCTCTTCAATAAATGGTGCTGGGAAAACTTGAAAGCTATATGTAGAAGAATGAAACTCGACCATTCTCTTATACCGTACACAAAGATAAACTCAAAATGGATAAAAGACCTCAACGTGAGACAGGAATCCATCAGAATCCTAGAGGAAAACATAGGCAGTAACCTCTTCGATATCAGCCACAGCAACTTTTTTCAAGATATGTCTCCAAAGGCAAAGAAAACAAAAGCAAAGATGAACTTTTGGGACTTCATCAAGATCAAAAGCTTCTACACAACTTTTATTCCAATTTCATTATAATGCAGTGAAATAGGGAGGATTGATTATTCTGGTTTCATCATTCATGAAACTGAAGCTGCTTTTGCCCTCTTCAACTAGGAGAAAATCTCTAAGAATAAGGTATTTGTTTATTTGTGATCTTGGTCACCTAGTAGTCTAACAACATGAATTATGATGAGTGCTTTGGGCCATATAGTGACCATACTACCTCTGAGGGATGGAAACTGAGGATCAGACATGTGGTCAGTCAGTCATGGAGCCCCAGTAAAACTCTGGATACTCAAATGAGCATCCTTGGATAGAAATACTGTATATATTATCACACATCATTGTTGGGAAAATAATGCTGTTCATAACACCAAGGGGAGAGGACAACTGAAAGCTCTAAATTTGGAGCCCTCTTGGCTCTGTACCATGCCCTTCCTACCTTGGCTGATTTTAATCTGTATCCTCTCACTATAATAAGTCAAAACTGCTGAGTTTAACAACTTCCAGTGGATTCTGAGAATCCTAGAAAATCCTTAAAACTGAGGGAGGTCTTGGGAATCTCCAAACTTGTGATTGGTCAGAACTGAGGACAATCTTGTGGACTATGTTCCTAACTTTACACTTGGCTGAATTTCACCTTCACATGAATGTAATATCTCTTCATAGTAGCAACTGGTTAGTCCTACCTTGAAAAGAAATCCATTTTAATTTCATTGGAAAATCTGGCTTATTATAAAAATAAGTTTATGAGAATTATCAAGATTTTGACTCTACAAATATTAAATAGAACTATTCAGATATAGTATATAGTGTTTTCTTTTTCAGTAGCAATCTACTCTCTCTCCTGTAACAGAAGCCCAAATTATAATATAATGCCAAATGTCATATGTATAATAGTTCTTTTCTCTGTTAGAATAAATAAAGCCAAGAAGACCATGTGTCATTTCTACTTACAAAGCATAAATTGGACATTAAATTCAGAAAATTTGGGGGAACACAAGTCAACCAAATTAAATTTTTAAAAATCCTGTATTTAATCCACTAAAGAAACTGATACTCCTGTGCATAACAACCCCAACCTAGAAAGTGTGTAAGCCAGTTCATTAAGTTTTACATATTACTTGAGCACAAAATTCTGGGATCTACATGACAAATGTATCACTTGGTTTCTTCTTTTCCAACAAGAAGAGGGGAGATAAGATCTTTAGTCCCTTAAGAACCTGGGTGCTCTAAACATCTTTGTAAACAGAGGTTCTATTATACTGAATATCCTTCTAAGCTTTACTTTTTTAAAGATTTTATTTATTTATTTGACAGACAGAGATCACAAGTAGGCAGAGAGGCAGGGAGAGAAAGAGAGAGGAGGAAGCAGGCTCCCTGCAGAGCAGAGAGCCCGATGTGGGACTTGATCCCAGAACCCCGAGATATGAGCTGAGCTGAAGGCAGAGACTTAACCCACTGAGCCACCCAGGAGCCCTCCTTCTAAGCTTTATAGTGTGCCAGAAATATCAGCTTTTCTACTGGAAGGAAGTCTAAAGTGAAAAAATTGGGAGAGATATTTAAATCTCCTAAAAGATACTCCTGAGCTTCCTAAAATTCCTCACAGAGATTTCAATTAAAGGAAAAACCTTTAAAAAAATAGAATCTCTTTTCCCTATGTCCCAAAATAATTATAACAGTAAAGTATCTCTAATTATTAATAGTCTCAAAAAAGATTAATTTGAGGCCTAAAATATATCCAACTTACTAGAGATGGTACAGGCATTCAAACAATATTATTTCACTGAAGTTTCCCTTGTCACCAGAGAACATGTTATAGACATTCCTACAAAAGTTTTCATATTGAGTAAACAATTATATTTTATCTGCCTTAAGTCACATATGTTGATTTTTAAGAGACATAGAATTGATAATATTGTATAACAAACTATAAAACAGTAGTCCTTAAACAAGAAACATATCTAAAGGAGCCCAAAAATGCATCAGAAAAAATAAACCAATACTTAAAGGTTGTTTTTTTCCTTTTGAGTTTTGCTGGTCACATTGATTTTTTTTCTCTTATCCTACAAATTAAACAGAAGGAAAAAAAAAAAAAAAAAAAAGCTTCCAAACTGATTAACTGTGTCTTCAGTATCACCTGGCACAAACACAAAAGGACAAAATAGGCAACATTCCTTCACTGAAAAAAGGGAGGTTTACCTCAGTAGCATTTATACTCCCTTATTGTATAGATGTTCAAGTCAACCTGCTATAATCACAGCAGAGGTTACAAGATTTTACATTCATGAGCACAAATGTTTCTCTTTATAGGCCCTTTGCTTTATAGGCTCATGAATCTGTGAGAAACAACAGATTTTATGAGGATTTTCCATGGGAAAATGTTCATGAATCTTAGTAATGGCCCAGTTATCATTTCATCAGCACCACAGTGGATTTCATTGTAAGACCACGGTTAGTGACCTCCTTCTAGAAATGCAGATAAAGAAACTGGCACATAAGGCCTTCATATCTTTGAATAGAAAATCATTTCTCCCAAATTCTTTCCTCACAAGCTTTTTATCCTCTGTTTTCCTCTTTTCCCATTTTTTTCTCATGTAGTAAATGCTAGCTCTTTGTCCAAGACTCGGGTGAAATATCACATCCTCTCTGAAACTTTTCCTGACAAAACCCTGCCTCCCTCAATGCAGTCACCACACCATCCTTATCACCCTTTAATACATGGTACCTAACTCCACTAGCATTGACATCTCTACACTGAAGTCATTTGCTATAACTTTTTAATTTTTGTATCCTCAGCACTTAGTAGAACCACATAGTAGGCATTCAGTCAATATTTATAGCTTTAATAAAAGAACAGAAGACAGAAAGAAAAAAGTGCTCTGAAATTAATTTTATTTATAATAATACCCAGGAAACACTGGTAGCCATGAACATTAATATGAATTACATAGAGAGGAAACCAAGATGGCAGAAGAGTAGGAGACCTTAGTTTCATCTGATCCCAGGAACTCACTAAATAGCTATCATCATTCTGGACACCTGCAAAATCAGCTAGAGAGCTAAGAAAAGAATAGCTACAACTTTACAAATAGAAAACTGACCACTTTCTTCACAAATGACAAGACAGAAAAAATCCATTCAAAAAAGAGAACAAGAAGCAGTACTTACTGCCAGGGACCTAATCAGCATGGACATAAGATGTCAGAAATAGAATTCAGAATGATTATAAAGATACTAGCTGGACTCAAAAAAAGCATAGAAGACACTAGAGAATCCTTTTATGGATAAATAAAAGAACTAAAATCTAATAAAATAAAAAAATAAAAAGGTTATTAAAGAGATGCAATCAAAAAGGGAGGCTCTAACTGCTAGGATAAATGAGGCAGAAGAGAGAATTAATGCTACAGAAACTAGAATAATGGAGAATAAAGCTGCTTAGAAAAAGAGAGATAAACAACTACTGGATCACAAGGGAAGAATTCAGGAAATAAGTGAAACCATAAAGCAAAACAATATTAGAATAAGGGGGATTCCAGAAGAAGAGGAAAGAGAGAGGGGGACAGGAAGTATTTTGGAGTAAATCATAGCAGAGAACTTCCCCAATCTGGGTAGGAAACAAACATCCACATGGAAGACGCATAAAGAATATTCCTCAAAATCAATAAAAATAGGTCAATACCCAACATATAATAATGAAACTTGTAAATTTCAGAGACAAAGAGAAAGTCCTGAAAGTAGCTTGGGATAAGAGGACTGTAACATAGGGGTAGAAATATTAGAATGGCAACAGATCTGCCCACAGATACCTGGCAGGCCAGAAAGGACTAGCATGATATATTCTGGGTGTTAAATAAGAAAAATATGCAGCCAAGAATATTTTATCCAGCTAGAATGTCATTCAAAATAGAAAGAGTGATAAAAAGCTTCCAGGACAAAGAGAAACTAAAGGAATTTGTGATCACCAAACCAGCCCTACAATAAATAGTAAAAGAGATTATTTAAGCAAAGAGAAAGCCCCAAAGTAACATAGACCAGAAAGGAACATAGACAATATACAGAAACAGTGACTTTACAGGTAATACAATGGCACTAAATTCAGATCTTTCAATAGCTATCCTGAATGTAAAAGAACTAAATGCCCCAATCAAAAGTCACAGCATATCAGATTGGATAAAAAGGAAAGAACTATTCATATGCTGTCTACAAGACACTCATTTTAGACCCAAAGACTCCTTTAGATTGAAAGTGAGGCAGTGGAGAACAATTTATCATGCTAATGGACATTAAAAGAAAGCCGGGGTAACAATCCTTATGTCAGACAAGTTAGATTTTTTTAAAAAGATTGTATTGATTTATTTGACAGAGATCACAAGTAGGCATAGAGGCAGGCAGAGAGAGAGAGAGGAGGAAGCAGGCTCCCTGCTAAGCAGGGAGGCCAATGTGGGGCTCAGTCCCAGAACTCTGGGATCATGACCCAAGCCAAAGGCAGAGGCTTTAGCTCACTGAGCCACCTAGGCCCACAGACAAGTTAGATTTCAAACCAAAGACTGTAATAAGAGATGAGGAAGGACACTATATCATAATTAAAGGGTTTATCCAACAAGAAGACCTAACAACAAGAAGCCAACTATAAAAGTCAAATAATAACAAAATTAGACACATCAATAATAATACAATAGTAATAGGGAACTTTAACACCCCACTCGCTGCAATGAAAAGATCATCTGAGCAGAAGATCAACAAGGAAACAAGGGCTTTGAATGACACACTGGACCAGATGGACTTCAGAGATACATTCAGAACATTCCATCCCAAAGCAACAGAATACACATTCTTCTTGACTGCACATGGAACATTCTCCAGAATGGGTCACATATTAGGTCACAAATCAGGTATCAACTGGTACCAAAAGATTGGGATCATTACCAGCATATTTTCAGACCATAATGCTTTGAAACTGGAATTCAGTCACAGGAGGAAATTAAAAAAAACCCAAATACATGGGAGGCTAAAGAGCACCCTATACAAGAATGAATTTGTCAGAGCCAAGATGGTGGAGAAGTAGCAGGCTGAGACTACTTCAGGTAGCTGGAGATCAGGTAGATAGCTTATCTAAAGATTGCAAACACCTACAAATCCAACAGGAGATTAAAGAGAAGAACAGCAATTCTAGAAACAGAAAATCAACCACTTTCTGAAAGGTAGGACTGGCAGAGAAGTGAATCCAAAGTGATGGGTAGCTAGACCGCGGGGGGAGGGGCTGGCTCCCGGCAAGCGGTGGAGCAACAGAGCACAAAATCAGGACTTTTAAAAGTCTGCTCCACTGAGGGACATCGCTCCAGAGGCTAAACCGAGGTGAAGCATATACAGGGTCAGCGTGGCCTCAGGTCCCACAGGGTCACAGAAGGATCAGGGATGTCTGAGTGTCACAGAGCTTGCAGGTATTAGAACAGGGAAGCCAGCTACAGAGAGAGAGCTGAGGAGTGAGCTCTCAACTCGGTGTTACCTTGAACTGGTTGCAGGCTCAGTGAGCTTGGAGCGCGGCCGGAGGCCGGGGGAGACGGGAGTAAATGGGCGCGGTTCTCTGAAGGCACACTGAGGAGTGGGGCCCCAGCTCTCAGCTCCTCCGGGCCAAGACTGGGAGGCTGCCATTTTCATTCCCAACCTCCGGAACTCTATGGAAAACACTCAGGGAACAAAAGATCCCAAAAGCAAATCCAAGCGATTACTCAGCCTGGCCTTTGTAAGGGCAGTGCAATTCCGCCTAGGGCAAAGACACTTTAGAATCACTACAACAGGTCCCTCCCCCAGAAGATCAACAAGAAATCCAGCCAGGACCAATTTCACCTACAAAGGAGTGCAGGTTCAATACCAAGGAGACCAGTGGAATTCCAGAGGAGGAGAAAGCAAAGCATGGAACTCATGGCTTTCTCCCCATGATTCTTTAGTCTTGCAGTTAATTTACTTTTTTTCTTTTTCAATTTTTTTTCTCTCTTCTTCTGCTAATTTTTTGAACTTTTACCCTTTTCTTTTTTTTAATATTTTTAACTAGTTTATCTAATATAAATAGATTTTTAAATATTTATTCTTTATTCATTTTCTTTTTTTAATTTTTTTTTCTTTCTGAACCTCTTTTTATCCCCTTTCTATCTCCTCACAATTTGGGGTCTCTTCTGATTTGGTTAAAGTATATTTTCCTGGGGTCTTTGCCACCCTTTTACTATTTTAATTGCTCTTTCATATACTCTTATCTGGACAAAATGACAAGGCGAACAAATTTACCACAAAAAAAAGAACAAGAGGCAGTACCGAAGGCTAGGGACCTAATCAATACAGACATTGGTAATATGTCAGATCTAGAGTTCAGAATGACGATTCTCAAAGTTCTAGCCGGGCTCAAAAAAGACATGGAAGATATTAGAAAAACCCTCTTGGGAGATATAAGAGTCCTTTCTGGAGAAACAAAAGAACTAAAATCTAACCAAGTTGAAATCAAAAAAGCTATTAATGAGGTGCAACCAAAAATGGAGGCTCTCACTGCTAGGATAAATGAGGCAGAAGAAAGAATTAGCGATATAGAAGACCAAATGACAGAGAATAAAGAAGCTAAGCAAAAGAGGGACAAACAGCTACTGGACCATGAGGGGAGAATTCTAGAGATAAGTGACACCATAAGACGAAACAACATTAGAATAATTGGGACTCCAGAAGAAGAAGAAAGAGAGAGAGCAGAAGGTATACTAGAGAGAATGATTGGAGAAAATTTCCCAAATATAGCAAAGGGAACAAGCATCAAAATCCAAGAGGTGCAGAGAACAGCCCTCAAAATCAATAAAAATAGGTCCACACCCCATCACCTAATAGTAAAATTTACAAGTCTTAGTGACATAGAGAAAATCCTGAAAGCAGCCTGGGAAAAGAAGTCTGTAACATACAATGGTAAAAATATTAGATTGGCAGCTGACTTATCCACAGAGACATGGCAGGCCAGAAAGAGCTGGCATGATATATTCAGAGCACTAAATGAGAAAAACATGCAGCCAAGAATACTATATCCAGCTAGGTTATCATTGAAAATAGAAGAAGAGATTAAAAGCTCCCAGAACAAACAAAAACTGAAAGAATTTGCAAACACCAAACCAGCTCTATAAGAAATATTGAAAGGGGTCCTCTAAGCAAAGAGAGAGCCTAAAAGTAATGGATCAGAAAGGAACAGAGACAATATACAGTAACAGTCACCTTACAGGCAATACAATGGCACTAAATTCATATCTCTCAATAGTAACCCTGAATGTTAATGGGCTAAATGCCCCAATCAAAAGACACAGGGAATCAGAATGGATAAAAAAACAAAACTTCCAAACTCATTTTATGGGGCCAACATCACCTTGATCCCAAAACCAGAAAGGATCCCATCAAAAAGGAGAACTACAGACCAATATCCTTGATGAACACAGATGCAAAAATTCTCACCAAAATACTAGCCAATAGGATTCAACAGTACATTAAAAGGATTATTCACCACGACCAAGTGGGATTTATTCCTGGGGTGCAAGGTTGGTTCAAAATCTGCATATCAATCAATGTGATACAACACACTAATAAAAGAAAGAACAAGAACCATATAATAATCTCAATAGATACTGAAAAAGATTTGACAAAGTGCAGCATCTCTTCCTGATTAAAACTCTTCAAAGTGTAGGGATAGAGGGCACATTCCTCAATATTATCAAAGCCATCTATGAAAAACCCACCACAAATATCATTCTCAATAGAGAAAAACTGAAAGATTTTTTGCTAAGGTCAGGAACATGGCAGGGATGTCCATTATCACCACTGCTATTCAACATAGTACTAGAAGTCCTAGCCTCAGCAATAAGACAACAAAAGGAAATTAAAGGCATCCAAATCGGCAAAGAAGAAGTCAAACTATCACTCTTTGCAGATGATATGATACTATATGTGGAAAACCCAAAAGACTCCACTCCAAAACTGCTAGAACTTGTACAGGAATTCAGTAAAGTGTCAGGATATAAAATCAATGCACAGAAATCAGTTGCATTTCTCTACACCAACGACAAGACAGAAGAAAGAGAAATTAAGGAGTCAATCCCATTTACAATTGCACCCCAAACCATAAGATACCTAGGAATAAACCTAACCAAAGAGGATAAGAATCCATACTCAGAAAACTAAAAAGTACTCATGAAAGAAATTGAGGAAGACACAAAGAAATGGAAAAATGTTCCATGCTCCTGGATTGGAAGAATAAATATTGTAAAAATGTCTATGCTACCTAAAGCAATCTACATATTTAATGCAATTCCTATCAAAGTACCATCCATCTTTTTCAAAGAAATGGAACAAATAATCCTAAAACTTATATGGAACCAGAAAAGACCTCGAATAGCCAAAGGAATATTGAAAAAGAAAGCCTAAGTTAGTGGCATCACAATTCCGGACTTCAAGCTCTATTATAAAGCTGTCATCATCAAGACAGCATGGTACTGGCACAAAAACAGACACAAAGATCAATGGAACAGAATAGAGAGCCCAGAAATAGACCCTCAACTCTATGGTCAACTAATCTTCGACAAAGCAGGAAAGAATGTCCAATGGAAAAAACACAGCCTCTTCAATAAATGGTGTTGGGAAAATTGGACAGCCACATGCAGAAAAATGAAATTGGACCATTTCCTTACACCACACATGAAAATAGACTTAAAATGGATGAAAGACCTCAATGTAAGAAAAAAATCCATCAAAATCCTTGAGGAGAATACAGGCAGCAACCTCTTCGACCTCAGCCACAACAACATCTTCCTAGGAACATCACCAAAGGCAAGGGAAGCAAGGGTAAAAATGAACTATCGGGATTTCATCAAGATCAAAAGCTTTTGCACAGCAAAGGAAACAGTTAACAAAATCAAAAGACAACTGACAGAATGGGAGAAGATATTTGCAAATGACATATCAGATAAAGGGCTAGTGTCCAAAATCTATAAAGAACTTAGCAAACTCAACACCTCAAGAACAAATAATCCAATCAAGCAATGGGTAGAAGACATGAACAGACATTTCTGCAAAGAAGACATCCAGATGGCCAACAGACACATGAAAAAGTGCTCCATATCACTCAGCATCAGGGAAATACAAATCAAAACCACAATGAGATATAACCTCACACCAGTCAAAATGGCTAAAATTAACAAGTCAGGAAATGACAGATGCTGGTGAGGATGCGGAGAAAGAGGAACCCTCCTACACTGTTGGTGCGAATGCAAGCTGGTGCAACCACTCTGGAAAACAGCATGGAGGTTCCTCAAAATGTTGAAAGTAGAGCTACCCTATGACCCAGCAATTGCACTACAGGGTATTTACCCTAAAGATACAAACATAGTGATCTGAAGGGGCACGTGCACCCGAATGTTTATAGCAGCAATGTCCACAATAGCCAAACTATGGAAAGAACCTAGATGTCCATCAACAGATAAATGGATCAAGAAGATGTGGTATATATACACAATGGAATACTATGTAGCTATCAAAAGAAATGAAATCTTGGCATTTGCGACAACGTGGATGGAACTAGAGGGTATCATGCTTAGCAAAATAGGTCAATGGGAGAAAGACAACTATCATATGATCTTCCTGATATGAGGAAGTGGAGATGCAACATGGGTGGTTAAGGGGGTAGGAGAAGAATAAATGAAACAAGATGGGATTGGGAGGGAAACAAACCATAAGTGACTCTTAATCTCACAAAACAAACTGAGGGTTGCTGCGGGGAGGGGTGTTGGGAGAAAGGGGGTGGGGTTATAGACATTGGAAAAGGTATGTGCTATGGTAAGTGCTGTGAAGTGTGTAAACCTAGCGGTTCACAGACCTGTACCCCTCGGGATAAAAATATATTATATGTTTATAAAAAATGAAAAAATGATAAAAAAGAATGAGTTTGTCAACCAAGAAATAAAGAAGAATTTTTAAAATTTACAGAAACAAATAAAAATGAAAACACAACTGTTCAAAATCTTTGGGATGCATCTAAGGTGGTCCTAAGAGGGAAGTATATAGCAATACAAACCTTTCTCAATAAATAAGGTCTCAAATACACAACCTAACCTTACACCTAAAGAAGCTGGAGAAAGAACACCAATTAATACCTAAACTCAGCACAACAAGAGAAATAATAAATATGAGAGCAGAAATCAATGAAATAGTAACCAAAGAAAAACAGTAGAACAGATCAACAAAACCAGGAGCTGGTTCTTTAAAAGAATTAATAAGATTGATAAACCCCTAGCCAGACCTATTAAAGAGAGAGATAGAGAGAGAGAGAGAGAGAAAAGGACCCAAACAAATAAAATCATGAATGAAACAAGAGAGATTACAGCCAACACTGAAGAAATAAAAAAATTATAAGAACATATTATGAGCAACTATATGCCAACATATTAGGTACTCTGGAAGAACTAGATGCATTCCTGGAGATGTATAAACTACAAAAACTGAAACAGAAATAAATAGATAACCTGAACAGACCCATAACCAAAAAAGAAACTGAAGCAGTAATCAAATATCTCTACAAACAAGAGTCCAGGATGGATGGATTCCCGGGGGAGTTCTTTCAAACATTTAAAAAAGAATTAATACCTATTCTTCTGAAGCTGCTCCAAAAAATAGAAATGGAAGGAAAACTTCCAAACCCTTTCTATGATGCTAGCATTACCTTGATCCCAAAACCAAAGACCCCTACCAAAAAGAAGAATTACAGACCAATAACCCTGATGAACAAGGATGCAAAAATTCTCACCAAAATACTAGCCAATAGGATCCAACAGTACTTTAAAAGGATTATTCACCATGACCAAGTGGGATTTGTTCCTGGGATTTGAGGGTGGCTCAACATTCACAAATCAATCAATGTGATAGAGCACATTAATAAAAGAAAGGACAATAACCATATAATTCTCTCAATAGATACAGAAAAAACATCTGGAAAATACAGTATCCTTTGATTAAAACTCTTCACAGTGTAGGGATAGGTGGAATATACCTCAGTATCATAAAAGCCATATACAAAAAGCCCACAGGGAATATCATTCTCAATGGCCATCAGACACATGAAATAATGCTCAACATCACTCAGCATCAGGGAAATAGAAATCAAAACCACAATGAGATACTGCCTTACACCTGTCAGAATGGCTAAAATTAACAAGTCAGGAAATGACAGATATTGGCAAGGATGTGGAGAAGGAGGAATCCTCTTACACTGTTGGTGAGAATGCAAGCTGGTGCAGCCACTCTGGAAAACAGTATGGAAGTTTCCCAAAACGTTGAAAACAGAACTCCCCAATGACCTAACAATTGCAGTGCTGGGTATTTACCCCAAAGATAGATACAGATATAGTGATCTATATGACATTTGCGCTCCAGTATTTATAGCAGCAGTGTCTACAACAGCCAAACAATAGAAAGAGCCCAGATGTCTATCGATAGATGAATGGATTAAAAAAGAGGTGGTATTCATATATATATATATACATATATATGTATATATATATATATATGAAATGGAACACTACTTAGCCATAAAAAAATGAAATCTTGCCATTTGCAATGACATAGATGGAACTAGAGGGTATTATGCTAAGGGAAATAAGTCAATCAGAGAAAGACAACTATCATATGATCTCACTTATATGAGGAATTTAAGAGATAAAACAGAGGATCATAGAGGAAAAGAGGAAAAAAACAAAACAAGACAAAATCAGAGAGGGAGACAAACCATAAGAGACTCTTAATCATAGGAAACAAATTGTGGTTGCTGGAGGGGAGGGAGGTAGGGGGATGAGGTAAACTTGATAGACATTAAGGGGGCACCTGATGTAATGAGCACGGGGTATTATATAAAACTGATGAATCACTGATCTCTACCAAGAAACCAATAATACAGTATATGTTAATTAATTTAATTTAAATTAAATATATGAATTACAAAAATATTCATGAATGCAAATTAAAAGTAAATAGAATTTTAAGTAGTTTCTGCAATAGCAAAACAAAATAGCAGTATTAAATTTCTATTTACAATAGAACAAAACTGACCGTATAACAAAGATGTGTTTTTCTTCTACCTTCAAGTGGTTCAATATCCAACATCATTTTAATACTCCTGATTGTAATCTAAATGGCATATCTGACTTAATCACTGGAAAACAATATGGCCTGCATATGAAGAGGAAAAAATCAGTAAAATATTCACTGAGAATGATTATCTCACACAGTAATTCTAACTGAACTCAAGTTTTGGATCTTTCGATTATGTGAATATTAAAACCACCTCAAGAAAGAGTCTGGCTTCACAGACTCATAGAGTCATTGAACTATTGACTTTTTTTTTTTAAAGATTTTATTTATTTATTTGACAGAGAGAGGGATCACAAGTAGGCAGAGAGGCAGGCAGAGAGAGAGAGGAGGAAGCAGGCTCCCTGCTGAGCAGAGAGCCGGATGCGGGACTCGATCCCAGGACCCTGAGATCATGACCTGAGCCGAAGGCAGCGGCTTAACCCACTGAGCCACCCAGGTGCCCGAACTATTGACTTTTATTGAGATAGGAGAGTAGAAAACAAGAAGTCAAATGCATAGAAATATTTAAAAAGCAATTTAAGCCTCCTTTATTTTGCAGATAAAGAAACTGAAACATTGAATGTCCTATAGACGAGCACCCTCCCTGTTCACTATACTTCACATTAATGAAAGGTTAATGAAAGACAACCAACATAACTAGGAAGATCCACTTAATATTTTTATTCTGTCATCCCCTATCAAATCTCTGAGCATGCAGTATTATGGCTACCACTGTACATACATATAAGAAGGGCTGAGATCTTTCATAATGGATATGTCAGCCCCTATATCACAAACCTAACAGGTTTTAATAGGAGTAATTTTTCTCAGGAAGATTTGAAGAGTAATTGAGCTTACAGAATAATAAGACAAAATTTAGGTACTGATAGTTATTCTAGTTCTTTTTTCCTAAGCCAGTTCTACTCTTACACTAATATTCACTTGTTTATTCAGCATGATTCTGAGTCATTACTACAAACTACACTGCTGGCACTAACCAGTCATCTCACAAATATCTATCATCAGGCATTTATCATCAGGCTTACAAAACAAGAGTTTTCACTTAGCCAAACCTTCCTATTTTAAAAAGCCATTTCTGATATTGGGTCAGAAACAGCAATGAGTTCATTGGAGGGGGTGTGTGTTATACTGTCTAATTTCCTAAAACTTACTCTTCAGTATCTAGTGATGTGTTTTGTGTATTGAATATCAATGGAAATTATCTATGGAACTGTCAGAGAAAAATTGTACCAAACAAGCTAATCAACTAAGGAAGACTTTGTTCAAGTCTACTGAATAGGGGAGAGAAATGAAACTCAACTTTGTTGAAACAAAATGTGGAATATTTAAACCCAATGGTAAGCTAATGGATAAGCACTGAAGGACATTAGTGCAAAGGCTAGTCAATGTGATTAGACAATTTGTGTTACTAGTTGGTATTAACTGAAGTAACATTCCTACCCTCCCACACGTCTATACAGTAGGGATGCTCTCTTTCTTGATGATTACATTTAAATGGGATGGTTCCCAGGTCCTTAAGAAAGACATTCTTGGGCTATAAAACTGACAAGAGGCTAGGAGACTTACATCTTAAAAGGGCAGGGAGATAATCTACAATTACAAATTTTTGAAAGTAAATGCTCTAGGGGCACCTGGGTGGCTCAGTTGGCTAAGCGTTTGTCTTCAGCTCAGGTCATGATCCCAGTGTCCCAAAATCAAACCCTGTGTTGGGCTCCCTGCTCAGCAGGGAGCCTTCTTCTCCTTCTCCCTCTGTCATTTCCCTGCTTGTGCTCTCTGGCTCTATATCTCCATCAAATAAACAAATTAAATATTTTTTAAAATAAAGTAAATGCTCTAAGAAAAGGGAGATCAGGGACCTTTATCTGAAAGAAGTCTGTTTATGGAGGTTCCTCAAGACATTAAAAATAGAGCTACCCAACACCCAAGCAATTGCACTACTAGGTATATACCCCAAAGATACAGATGTAGTTAAAAGAAGGGGCACATTTACCCCAATGTTCATAGCAGCAAAGTCCACAATAGCCAAACTGTGGAAGGAGCTGAGCTGCCCTTCAACAGATGAATGGATAAAGAAGATATGGTCCATGTATACAATGGAATATAACTCAGCCATCAGAAAGGATGAATATTTACCATTTGCATTAACATGGATAGAACTGGAGGGGATTATGCTAAGTGAAATAAGTCAAGCAGAAAAGACAATTATAGTATGGTTTCACCCATATGTGGAATATAAGGAATAGCACAGAGGACCATAGAGAAAGGGAGAGAAAACTGAATGGGATGAAATCAGAGAGGGAGACAAACCGTGAGAGACTCTGGGCTCTGGGAAACAAACTGAGGGTTACAGAGGAAGGGGTTGGAGGGATGGAGTAATCAGGTGGTTGGTATTAAGGAGGGCATGTGTTGTGATGAGCACTGGGTGTTAATACAAAACTAATGAATCATTGAACACTACATCAAAAAACTGATGATGTACTATATGCTGGATAACTGAACATGAAAGGAAAAAAAAGAAAAGAAGAGAAAGAGGGGAAGGAAGGAAGTTAGCTAGTTAGTTAGGAAGAAGTAAGTCTGGAGTTTAAGCAAGTTGAAAACCATTATGGTGGTCTTGGTCAATACCAGCTACATTACAAATTCCTGAGCCCACCCATTCTTACTCAAGAGGCCCTGGGGTGCATGCAGGAAATATCAATTTTTTTAAATTAACATACAATGTATTATTTGTCCCAGGGGTACAGGTCTGTGAATTATCAGGCTTACACGTTTCATGGCACTCACCATAGCACATACTCTCTCCAATGTCTATAACCCAGCCACGCCAACCTCATCCCTTCACCCCCAGAAACCCTCTTTGTTTCCTGAGATTAAGAGTCTCTTATGGTTTGTCTCCCTCCTGATCCCATCTTGTTTCTTTTTTTTCCCTCCAAACCCTCTGGAACTCTCTGCCCTGTCTCTCAAATTCCTCATATCAGAGAGATCATATGATAATTGTCTTTCTCTGATTGACTTATTACGCCTAGCATGATACCCTCCATAGTTCCATCCATGTTGTTGCAAATGACACTATTTCATTTCTTTTCTTTCATAGTATTCCATTGTATATATATACCACATCTTCTTTATCCATGCATCTGTTGATGGACATCTAGGTTCCTTCCATAGTTTGGTTATTGTGGACATTGCAACTATAAACATTCAGGAGCATGTGCTCCTTCAGATCCCTACATTTGTATCTTTAGGGTAAATACCCAGTAGTGAGATTGCTGGGTCATAGGGTAGCTCTATTTTCAGATTTTTGAGGAATCTCCATACTGTTTTCCAGAGTGGCTGCACCAGTTTGCATTCCCACCAATAGTGTAGGAGGGCTCCCCTTTCTCCACATCCTTGCCAACATCTGTCGATTCCTGACTTGTTAATTTTAGCCATTCTAACTGCTGTGAGGTGGTACCTAACTGTAATTTTGATTTGAGGAAATAGCAATTTTTGAAACACTCCAATGATTCTCGTGCAAAAGTTCCATGGATTGGCTAACAGGTTTTAACTATTACCAGTTGATTGGTTTGTTTAAACCATGTCAGTACAGAGAAAATATTCAAGCTCAAAAAGATGGTTGTGATCAATTGATGACAATTGCAATAAGCAAAAAATGGAAACGAATAGTCTATAGGCATGCTATGTAATTGCTATCAGCAGCTGGGTGTTTCCCTAATGGCACAACTCCCATCAGTGGCCACTCAACTAGTTCATTTAAAAAAAAAAAAAAAAAGTCAAATCCTGTGAAGTCTATTTCCTGAGTATCTCAGTACTTTAAGTTGCCCTTGAAACTGTAACTTTGAAGAAGTTACATGGCTTAAGACAATTTTGATGGCACAGAAAACTTTCCATTTGTAAATGAAAATTCAAGATCCTATTATCTAATTGTCATTTGGGAAAGTACAGTGGTCTAGAACATATTAGTACATTTCCTCCAAATGCAAGACAAATCACTGAACCTTAAACCCACCTACCATTTAAAAAGAGTATAATGCTTCATAGGTCTCTGAATTTTAGAGGTAATATATACCATATTTTAATACACTGCCTAGATGCATTTATCAAGCAACCCCAAAGGCTGTCAGTTGTACATGGAGCATAAAGCAATAAAAGGCTTTGCAGTAGGACCAAGCTACAATACAGATGGTCACTTGGACTTTATGATCCAACAGATGCAATGATACTTAGTGGTGTACCAAATAGGGATACTGAATAAAGCCACTAGCAAGATCTCAAATGATGACTAGAGCACAGAATCCCCAGATTTTAGAACAAAACCATGCCTTTTTTTAACATAAGCTCCACACTTGGTGTAGAGCCCAACATAGGGCCTGAACTCACAAACCTGAGATCAAGACCTGAGCTGAGATCAAGAATCAAAAACTTCTCTCTAATAAATAAATAAAATCTTAAAAAAAAAAAAAAAAAAGGGACGCCTGGGTGGCTCAGTTGGTTAAGAATCAAAAACTTAGCCAAGCAAGCCAACTAGGAGCCTCCATTCCTTCCAACTAGGTGCCCCCTTCTCCTGTATATAACTATTTTCCCTTTCAAAAATGGCTCCTGATTTATTGCCGGGCTCTGACAGACTATATTCCTAACTATGGGCCATGTGACCTCAGATGCCAATTGTGAACCGGTTATATGATCTCTCTAAAGCTACAATTTTAGGTGATGGAGCAAACCATCATCAAGTGAAAGTGGCAAATAAATGGCAGGGCTTACCTGGAAAGCAGAAATTAGTTGTATGAGCAGGTGACTCAGACTCCTACATAATTACTCCTGCTTCCCTGTATCCTTTCCCCTAATCCACACTCAACAATTCAAAGGGAGCTACTTTTGATCATTTGAATGAGGAGGAAAAAAAACTGATTTACAAATGGTTCTGAAAAACGTGCTGTCACAACCTGCAAGGGGAATGCTGAAATTACATATCCATCCAACAAGGCTCTAAAAGACAGTGGTGAGGTATCCTCCCTATGGATAGTGCTTTAAGCAATTCACCTCATTGTCCACTTTGTATAGAATGAGAAATGCAGAAAAAACAGATCTAAAGTGGTCAGTAGCTAGCTGTTTAGCTGAATGATTGGGGATTTAAAGGAGCATCACTAGAAGATTAATGACAAGAAGGTACAGAGAAAGAGTAGTTGGAAGGATCTCCCAGAACAGGCCAGAGTGGGATATCTGTGTCTCCTGTGTTTGCTCACCGAAAAGCATTACAGGCAGAGGGGGGTTTAAAAATCAGGTAAATATAAAGTGTGTAAACCTGGTGATTCACAGACCTGTACCCCTGGGGCTAATAATACATTATATGTTTATAAAAAATAAATTTTTTTAAAAAGTTAGATAAATAGAAGACTTGTTTTATGGATGTTATTCACCCTCTTCATTTAACCATCAAAGACTTGCTCAAAAGATCCATTAGATTGAGCCTCAGTGGCAATAATGGAGGCTATCAATGGGTGCAACACTATGAAATTTCACTCTCTAAGGCTTATCTATAAACTAACTTTGAGTATTTAAATTTGCCAATAGCAAAGAAGAATGCTTGGTCCCCAAAATGTCACTATTCCCTAAGCGTGAGTTTAAATATTAGATCCTTTGTATTAGCAGTAGTATGTGGTTTGTCCTGACTAGCACAGACACATATTCTAAATAGGAATTAACATCCCTAGCACCAACATCACTAGACATAGCAAATGCCTTCTTCACCATCATGGTACTCGTCACATTGCTACTAACATGGACCCCTTTAACCATAAGGATATATAACAATGGGCTTCTGTCCATGAATTCACTGATCTAAATACTTCATTACCCAGAAGCATCTAGCATGGTAAATTGTGGAAAAGCTCACTGAAGTCTGTATTATGGTGTCAATCAGCAGACAACCCTCTCAAAGGCATGGATTCTGTCCTATAGGATTAATGAATCCTGATGATAATGAATGATAATGAATATTATTTGAGTTAGCCATTTCTCCCATAGTAAGAATATATGGGTCTGAGAATCAAGGGGAAGAAGTGAGAGTAACTCCTTTACTAAAAATTATTCACCAGAAGAATTTTTACTTCTGGACTCAGAAATGTTGAGCTCTACTAATCCCATAACTCTAAGTTTCCAAAAGAGAATTGAAATAATTCTACTAGGAGAAGCAACATTGGTTCTGTTGAATGTAAGTTGAGACTCCTTTGGTTAACTTGAGCTCCTCAAGACACTGAACGAAAAGGCAAAGGTAAGGATTACTTTACTGGCTGAGATGATAGATTCTGATCATTGAAAGAAAATTAGATTTACAATGCAAACAGAGAAGACTAAACACAGAAACTAGAGAATTCTCTGGGACACTTATTAGAAGTTCCATGTCCAATAGTAAAGGTTAGAGAAAAATACAGTAAAATAAAACTAGGTCATTGAGAATTTAGACACTTCATGCAATAAAGATTTAGGTCACTCTGCAAGCTAAAGAACACTGACCAGTAGAGGTATTGGTTAAAGTAAAAAAAAAAAAAAAAAACAGGATGTAAGGGTAGTAGTACAAGGACATAATAAACACCAGTTATGGCCTTGTGGCCACTTACAAAAGTTAAAACTGTAGTATCTGCTTCCTTCTTCTTTTCCATTATGATTTTATATAAGAATGGTTATTGCTGGTTAACAGTCTTTGATCACAAATTACCCAAAGAAGATTAAATTGACTACATGACTAAACTTAGGAGTAACTAACATCATCCAAATGATGGATACCATGCCTCTGCTTTAAGATGAATACTGTAACTTTAGGAACACTAATCTCTCTTCGGAGAAAAAGATAACATCTTCTTTTACATAAAGTTATTTGCATCTTGTTATACTAGGGCATTACAATTTTTACTGTGTATGGAAGTTCAAATATAAGTAGAAGGTTGTGCATGGATACTAAGTAGTCAAAGGAGTAGACTACAGCTAGTTATTAAACTTCACACTTATATACTCTGTAATACTGAGACTGGGACTTAGCAAACTACATCCTTTGCCAGCTACTTCTCTATTACTGAAGTTACTATTAAAGATACTAAATTGGAAGGTACAAAGAAAAGAAAATGGACTTGTTCCTCTTGATTTGCTTGTTCCACCTAAAGGTACCATTCCAGAAACTGCATTTCACCCCTAGCAGCAGAAGCTGGTTCCAACCACAGTTCCAAAATCAGCCTAATCATACCACCTTTAATGTACCAGAATCAGGCAGGCAGCAACTTTCCCTAAGCAGTCTAAAGTTTAATTCCACAAGGCCCTTCCTTAGAGCTCCTGGGATGACAGCAACAGCTACATACAACTTTCTTCTCAAATGTATAGTTTCTAGGGTTTTGAAGTTCTTGGGTTCTGTGATTATAAGTTCAGATAACTCCAACTTCTTTCCTTGGTTTCCCCGTCCCCAAGGATTATGGCTCCTTCCTGTAGTAAATTACTGTTGTGTTTTCTTTGTGTTCTCTCTACCTCTTTTTTGCCTTGTTAAATTAACCTATCTTCTGATGAATCAATTTCTGTATTAGTCTTTCTGTTATAATAATTAGTACAGTTTCTGCTTTCTCATCTTGATATACTGGGATATTATATGGAAGATAAAATACATTTTTCTTTCCAAAATGTACACGAAATCATATCTTACAGAAAATGATGATATCCAGTATTTTGAGTCAATTGAACAAGTATGTAAAAACAAGAAATTTGGGTTAGATTTAAGAAAAAATTTTGTCATTTAACTATTTTCCAGTTGCCCAAGTCAAAAATCTTGGAATCACCCTTTCCTTTTTTTCATGCCCCACATCTAACATAAAAATATATTTTTGGGGTGCCTGGGTGGCTCAGTTGATTAAGCATCTGCCTTCAGCTCAGGTCATGATCTACTGGTCCTGGGACTGAGTCCTGCATAAGGCTCCCTGCTCAGCGAGGAGTCTGCTTCTCTCCCTCTGTTGCTCCCTCTGCCTGTGCTCTCTTGCACACCCTCTCTCTTTCTCTGTCAAACATATAAATAAAATATTTTAGAAAAGAAAAGAACAGAAAACCTTATTAATCCTAATTATTAAATATAGTTAGAATCTAATCGTTTTTACCACTTTCATGGTTACCGACCTGGACAGTGTTTCTTAGTCTTGGATGCACATTGAAATCACTTGGGGAGATTTAAAAATTACCAATTCATCATTAGCCCTCAGGGAGATTAAAATTAAAACCACATTGAGATATCACCTTACACCAGTTAGAATGGCCAAAATTAACAAAACAGGAAACAACATGTGTTGGAGAGGATGTGGAGAAAGGGGAACCTTCTTACACTGTTGGTGGGAATGCAAGTTGATGCAGCTTCTTTGGAGAACAGTGTGGAGATTCCTCAAGAAATTAAAAATAGAGTGTCCCTATGACCCTGCAATTGCACTCCTGGGTATTTACCCCAAAGACACCGATGTCGTGAAAAGAAGGGCCATCTGTACCCCAATGTTTATAGCAGCAATGGCCACGGTCACCAAACTATGGAAAGAACCAAGATGCCCTTCAACGGATGAATGGATAAGGAAGATGTGGTCCATATACACTATGGAGTATTATGCCTCCATCAGAAAGGATGAATACCCAACTTTTGTAGCAACATGGACGGGACTGGAAGAGATTATGCTGAGTGAAATAAGTCAAGCAGAGAGAGTCAATTATCATATGGTTTCACTTATTTGTGGAGCATAACAAATAGCATGGAGGACAAGGGGCGTTAGAGAGGAGAAGGGAATTTGGGTAAATTGGAAGGGGTGGTGAACCATGAGAAACTATGGACTCTAAAAAACAATCTGAGGGGTTTGAAGTGGCGGGGGGGTGGGAGGTTGGGGTACCAGGTGGTGGGTATTATAGAGGGCACAGCTTGCATGGAGCACTGGGTGTGGTGAAAAAATAATGAATACTGTTTTTTTGAAAATAAATAAATTGAAAAAAAATTACCAATTCTTGGTCCCACCAACAGATTTTGCATGAGTCACTTTGGGGTTTATATATTTTAGAAGCTCCTTAAGAGGAGCCATGTTGAAAAGCACTGACCCTCAATCAAGCTACCATCTCTCTAAACTGTATTATTATAACAGTCCCTATCTAGTTTCACAGCTTCTGTTTTTTTTTTCTCTTCTTAGATCTAGAATCCACTCTACACACTACAGAGAGATTAACGTTTTTATTTTAAATTCACATGATGGGTCAATGGATTCTCACCACAGAGTAAAATATAATTCCTGATCTTAACCTACAAAATTTATATGATTTGGTCTCAGTGACCACTTGCCACTTTCTACCTCACTCACCATCCTCCAGGACAGACTCCTCCAAGATTCTTGAACACACCAGTCATGCTCCTGCCTAAGGAACTTTGCACTATATTTTCCAGGTATTCTCTCTCCTCACTTCCTTCAGGTCTCTATTTTAATGTCATCTTTTTTCAGAAAGGCCTTCCTTGAAGACCCTATATAAATAGCTTCCCACAGCCTATTAGACACTATCTTCTTTACCTTCCTGTGATTTTCTTCTCAGAACTAACCACTGACATTATGTTATACCTTCTCCAAAAGGATGTAAGTTTCATAAAGGTAGCAACTTTATTGCATTTGCATCTATATTCCCACTGTCTGGACACTACACAACACAAAACAGGCACTCAAGAGAGTCAACCAAGATGGTGACAGAGGAAGCTCATGACTTTCTCTTCCCCCACCAAAGTTCAGAGCAGTTCCCTCTGAAAAAGATCATAAAACTGGGGGACCTGGTTTCCTCAGTTGATAGAGCATGTGACCCTTTATATAAAAAAATAAAATATTTTTTTAGAAATAAAAAGATCCAGTAACTAGCGGAACAATTCCTACAACTTCAGACAAGTGTGAAAATACCCATATCAAAATGGGTAAGAAAGGCTGAGACACCTTCTGGCCATAATATCCACTCCCAACACAGCACTATATAATCATAGAGAACACACAATTCCTAGGTTCTCTGTGAGAGGCAAAGGGTTCTAACCTTCTATCTAGTTCCCAATAGTTTAAGACTTCCACTAGAGGGATGGGACCTCAAAACACCGAGAAAACCAAAAAGTTATGTGTTTACAAAACTCACAAGACTCTAGAACCTGCACATGAGCCCTCATGGATGCTATGCCCTAGGGCTTAGCATAGAGGAAATAGGTAAAATCATCTATCTCCCAGTTTTTCCCTGAAAGAGCTTAACCATCATACTTTAGAAGCTTCTACTTTAGGGCCTGGCTTCTAATTTAGCAGACATATGATCAGACACTGTGATAGTCCCTGGATACTTGGGAAAGCACTTTTCCCTCCCATCCCCTCCAACCTGCTCCAAGTTACTAGTATCTCCCTGAAAGGAACTTGTACACACATCTATGCCCTAGCTTTCAGGGCTGCTACCGAAGAATAGGTCCCATATTTCCTGGCTCTGATAGCCAAGAAACTTTCATTCATGAGTTCCACAGTATTGTGGCAAACAAAGAAGCAATTCTTAACCATCTTTCTCCCTTGGGCTCAGTACAGAGAAAAGAGGCAAAATCAACTCTCTCCTAGTCTTTCCCTGAAAAAACTTCATCTGCATACTTTAAAAGCTTCTGTCTCAGGGCCAGGCTTTTAATAAGTAATCATTGGACTTAAACTACATATTAGAATATATTGACTTAACATATACATTCTTTTTTTTTTTTTTTTTTTTGCTTTTTTTTTTTTCCCCAATTTATTTATTTTCAGAAAAACAGTATTCATTATTTTTTCACCACACCCAGTGCTCCATGCAAGCTGTGCCCTCTATAATACCCACCACCTGGTACCCCAACCTCCCACCCTAACCCTATCCAACAGTAGAAAAATACTTTTCAAGTATATATGGGACGTTCTCCAGGATAGATCATGCTAGAACACAAAACAAGTCATAATAAATTTAAGAAGACTGAAATACTATCAAGCATCTTTTCTAACCATAATGGTAAGAAACTTGAAATCAATTACAAGAAAACTGGAAAAATCACAAATAGTGGACACTAAATAACCTGTTCTTGAATAACCAGTGGGTCAAAGAAAAAAATCAAAAGAGAAATTTTAAAAATACCTTGAAACATGTTCTCTGTGTACTTTTTGACTTGATGGTTTGTTTTTGGGTGATGAGTTTGAAAAGTTCTTTATAGGTCTTGGATATCAGCCCTTTATCTGTAGTGTCATTTGCAAGTATCTTCTCCCATTCTGTGGGTTGCCTCTTTGTTTTGTTGACTGTTTCCTTCACTGTGCAGAAGCTTTCTATCTTGATGAAATCCCAATAGTTCATTTTTGCTTTTGTTTCCCATGCCTCTGGTAATGTGTCTTGAAAGAAGTTGCTGAGGCCAATATCTAAGATGTTACTGCCTGCCTCTATTCTCCTCTAGGATTTTGATAGACATAAACAGACATTTCTCCAAAGAAGACATACAAATGGCTAACAGACACATGAAAAAATGTTCAACATCATTAGCCATCAGGGAAATTCAAATCAAAACACAATGAGATACCACCTTACATTAGTTAGAATGGCAAAAATTAACAAGGCAAGAAACAACAAATATTAGCAAGGATGTGGAGAAAGGGGAATCCTCTTACACTATCGGTGGTAATACAAGTTGATATAGCCACTTTGGAAAACAATGTAGAGATTTCTCAAAAAGTGAAAAATCGAGCTACCCTCTGCCCCAGAAATTGCACTACAGATTTTTTACCCAAAGATACAGATATAGTGAAAAGAATGTTCATAGCAATGTTCACAGAAGCAATGTTCAAAATCAAACTGTGTAAGGAGCTGAGATACCCTTCAAAAAATGAATGGATAAAGAAGATGTGGTTCATATACAAATGGAATATTACTCAATCATCAGAAAGGATGAATACCCACCATTTGTATTGACATGGATGGAACTAGAGGGCATCATGCTGAGTGGAATATGTAAAGCAAAGAAAGACAATTATCATATGGTTTCATATATATGGAATATAAGGAATGGCAAAGAGGACATTAAGAGAAGGAAGAGGAAAATGAAGGGGGGAGGAAATCAGAGGGGAAAACAAACCATGAAATTCTATGGACTCTGGGAAACAAACTGAAGGTATCAGAGGGGATAGAGGAGGGAAACTGTTATCCTGGTGATGAATATCAAGGAGGGCATATATTGCAATGAGCATGGGATGTTATATGCAAACAACAAATTGTGGAACAGTACATCAAAAGCTAATGAAGTACTGCACTGTGACTAACATAACATAATAAAAAAATACCTTGAAATAAACAAATGAAAATGGAAATTCATAATACCAAAATTGTGGATGCAGCAAAGCAATCTAAAAGGAAAAGTTAATGGTGATAAATATCTACATGAGGATTAAAAAATCTCAAACAACTTAAATTTATACCTCAAGGAACTAGAAAAAGAAGAACAAAATATGCCCAAAATTAACAGAAAGAAGGAAATGACAAAGACCAGTGTCAAAATAAATAAAATAGAACTCAAAATGACAGTAGAAAAAAAATGAATAAAACTAAAAAATGGTTTTTTTGAAAAAAGAAATATAATTGACAAGCCTTTAGTTAAACTTCCGAAAGAAAAAGAAAAAATATAAATAAAATTCTAAATGAAAGAGGAGACATTAAAACTGATACATAGAAATATAAAAGATTGTAACAGACTACCATAAACAACCAAACACCAACAAACTGGGTAATCTAGAAGAAATGGATAAATTCCTAGAAACATATAATCTTCCAAACTTGAATATGGAATAAATAAAAAATCTGAATCAGCTGATTACTAGTATGCAGATTGAATCAGTAACCAAAAGCCTCCCAAAAAAAGTCCAGGGCCAGAAAGCTTCACCAGTGAATTCTACTAAACACTGAATGAAGAAGTAGAAACAATCCTTTTCACAATCTTACAAAAAATAGAAGGGGAGAGAATACTTCTAAAATCATTTTTCAAAGCCAGTATTACTCTGATACCAAAGCCAGACAAAAAAGCTACAAGCAAGGAAAACTAAAGACCAATATTCATGTTAGGCATAAATGCAAAAATCCTCAACAAAATATTAGCAAACCAAATACATTAAAAGGATCATTCACCCTGATCAAGTGTGACTTATTCCTGGGATGCAAGGATGGTTCATTATATGCAAGTCAATTGCATACCACATTAACAGAAAGAAAGATAAAATCACATAACTATGGCCAAGATGCAAAAATAAAATTATTTGACAAAATTCAACATCCTTTCATAATAAAAACTCAACAAATAGGAAAAAGAGAAAAAGCACTTCAATAGAATAAAAGCCATATATGACAAGTCCACAATTAACATCATACTCAATGGTAAAAAGAAGAGATAGTTTCCTCTAAGATCAGGAATAAGACAAGGACACACATACTAGGAACTTTTACTCAAAATAGTACTCTTAGTCATAGCCAAAACAATTAGGCAAGATAAAGAAATCTAAATCAGGGACATCTAGATGGCTCAGTTGGTTAAGCAGCTGCCTTCAGCTCAGGTCATGATCTCAGCGTCCTGGAATCGAGTCCCGCACAGGTCTCCTTGCTCGGCAGGGAGCCTGCTTCTCCCTCTGCCTCTGCCTGCCACTCTGTCTGCCTGTGCTCGCTCGCTCTCTGACAAATAAATAAACAAAATCTTTAAAAAAAAAAAAAAAGGAAATCTAAATCAGAAAGGAAGAAGTTAAATTATCTCTATGTGCAGATGACATATTATATATAGAAAAATCTAAAGATACCACCAAAAAGTTGTTAGTAAAGTTGAAGTTGTAAGATACAAAACCAATGCACAAAACTTAGCTCCATTCAATACACCAACAATTAACTATTGGAAAGATGAATTTTAAAAAATCCCATTTATAACAGTATCAAAAAAAATACATAGGAATAAAATTAATGAAGGAGGGAAAAGATATATACACTGAAAACTATAAAACACTGATGAAAGAAATTGAAGAAGACACAAATAAATAAAGATATTCTGTGTTCATTGACTGGAAGAATTAATATTGTTAAAATGTCCACACTTTCCAAAGCCATCTATAGAGTCAGTGCAGTCTTTATCAAAATTCCCACAACATTTTCCCCAGAAACAGTGAAATTGATTTAAAAAAAAGAAAAGAGACAAATAGCTGAAACAATACTGATAAGGAACAAAACAGGAGGCATAACACTTCTTGATTTCAAATTATATTACAAAGCTATCATAATCATAACGTGATGATAATGACATAAGAAAACAGACATATATATCAATAGAACAGAACAGATAACCCAGAAATAAACCCACACAAATATGATCAATTCATTTTTGACAAAGGAGCCAAGATTATACAATGGGGAATGGATAGTTTCTCCAATAAATGGTGTTAGCAAAACTGGATAGCTACTTGCAAAAAATGAAAACCAAACCTCTATCTCACACTATACACAAAAATCACCTCAAGACAGATTAAAGACTTGAATATAAAACCAAAAACTTCTAAAAACGTTAGAAGAAAACATTCAGGGAAAGCTCCTTGGCATCAGTCTTGGAAATGACTTTTTGAAACCAAAAACAAAGGCAACAAAAACAAAAATAAGCAAGGTGAGAGTCCATCAGACTAAAAATCTGCACAGCAAAGTAAACAATGAAATGGAAAAGCCAAGCTATAGAATGGGAGAAAATATTTGCAAAACATATATTCAATAAATTGGTTAATATCTACAATATACAAAGAACTCAATGGCCGGGGGGGGGGGCTAGAGAGAGAGAAAAGAAAAAAAGCAACAACAAATAACCAATGGGTAAAGGACTTAAGCAGACATTTCACCAAGGAAGACATAAAAATAGCCAATAGGTACATGAAAAGATGCTCAATATCACTAACCAAAAAAAAATGTAAATAAAAACCACAATGAAATTTTACTGCCTATCTTCAGGATGGCTATTATCAGAAAGACAAAAGGTAATAAAAGCTGATGAGGATGTGGAGAAAAGAGATCCTCACACACTGTTGGTGGGAATGTACACTGGTATGGCCACTATGGAAAACAATTTGGAAGTTCTTTAATAAATTAAAAATATAACTACCATATGATCTAGCAACCCTACTTCTGACTATATATCCAAAGGAAACAAAATGATTATCTCAAAGAGGTATCTATACTCCAATGCTTATGACATTCTTCACATTAGCCATTAGCCAAGGTATGGAAATTATCTGTCAACAGCTGGATGGATAAAGAAAAGAAAAGAAAAAATATATATATAAAAAAGTAAATCCTATCATTTGCAATGACACAAATGAACCTGGAGGACACTATGCTTAGTGAAATAAGCTAGACAGAGAAAGAGAAATACTGAAGGGTATCACTTATATGCAGAATCTAAAAAAGAAAGAAGAAATAAAGGATAAGAAAAGAAAAAGGAAGGAAGGAAGGAAGGAAAGAAAGAAGGAAGGAAGGAAGGAGAAAGAAAGGAAAAAAAGCAAGCTAAAATGACACAAACAGAGAGTAGAAAAGGGGTTGCTGGGGGTTGGGGGTGTGAGGAATAGGGAGAGATTGGTGAAAAGGTACGAATTTCCAGTTACAAGATAAAGAAGGTCTGAGAATGTTATACATAACATAGGGACTATAGTTGACAACACTTTATTGTATAATTCAAAATTGCTAAGAGAATAGAATTTAAAGGATCTCTCTCACACACACGCAACAGAAATGATAAATATATAAGGTGATAGAAAGAAAGAGGGGTTGGGGGGTAGGAAAATAATAAATGAAACAAGATGGGATTGGGAGGGAGACAAACCATAAGAGACTTAATCTCACAAAAGAAACTGAAGGGGTTGCGGGGGGTGGGGGTGAGAGTAGGGAAGGGGGTGGGGTTATGGACATTGGGGAGGGTATGTGCTATGGTGAGTGCTGTGAAGTGTGTAAACCTGGCAATTCACAGACCTGTACCCCTGGGGTTAATAATTCATTACATGTTAATAAAAATATTAAAAAATTATGAAAAATTTCTAAGTAAAGAAAGAAAGAAAGAAAAGGAAGGGAGGGATGGAGGAAGGAAGGGAGGAAGAAAGAGAAAGAGAGAAGAGGAGAGAAAGAAGAAGGAAGGAAGGAAGGCAGATAGGCACTGAATAAATTCTTATTGAGTGACTGAATGAATTCTGTTTTAATCTGCTTCATACAGATTAGTGAAAAATTTCAGTCAACATTCTTTTCAATCCTTCATTTGCATGATTTATTTCATTTTAATTTTTCAGTTTAAGAAATATACATTTATACCATCTCAACTATTACCATTAGAAATGATTCTACAAAAGTATTTTGGAGAATATGTAAATAAGTCACATTATGTAGAATATGTAAGTGTGCAGTGTTAAACATACATAAGCTAGAGGAAATAGAAAATGCAACATATTAAATCTTAAAGTCCAGCACTATGTAAATTAATTTCCATAGATCCAGGCATTAAAAAAACAAAACAAAAACAAAAATCTCAATCTTGCTTTTTTTAATCTTACATTGACTCTGTAGCAATATTTGGCATCTAATGAAATTTTGACCTGCTAGTATGAGAATTAACCCCCCTACTAAGGATTAATGAAATCCATAAAAGCAACCTAATACAATGAAAGATCACTGGACTTGTTCTGTCTAGACCCCATACTTCCTTATAGTGTAACCTGGAGCAAATCTTTAACCCTCTTTTTCCCTCAATTTCCTTATTAAATAAGGAGATAAGTAAATTAAATACTTCTAAGCACGTTCCTCATCCCAAAAGCTTATTATTCTAAGACAAATTTACTTTCCCAGAGCAATCCAAATTAACAGCTTCATTGTTTATTTTTAAAGAGGAATTGTTCTTAATTGTCTGACTCTATATTTTTATCACTATTTTTAAAGATAGTTTTTTATATTTGAATGCAAAGTATGTGCAACAAGGAAAAGTTGCCAAAAGATTTTAAATTTTGGGTCAGTATGGTAGAGCTGGCTTGCACCAGCTCACAAAGGAGATTATTACATTTGCAAAAACTGTACAAGCTTATTATTAGAAATAACATATTAAAAGTTAAATTATAGGGTTTTTAGGAGTGAAGATGGTGGAGGAGTAGCAGACTGAGATGACATCAGGTTGCAAGAGTTCAGCTAGATAGTTATCAAATCATTCCAAACACCTACAAACCTAAGAGGCAATCGAAGAGAAGAAAAGAAGCAATTCTAGAAACAGAAAATCAACCACTTTCTGAAAGGTAGGATGTGTGAAGAAGTGAGTCCAAAGTAACAGGAAAATAGACCACGGAGGGAGGGGCTGGCTCCAGGCAAGCGGTAGAGCAGCAGAGCACAAAATCTGAATGTTTAGAAGTCTGCTCCACTAAGGGACATCACTCCAGAGGCTAAGCATGGGTGGAGCCCTTGTGGGAACAGTGTGGTCTCAGGTCCCATGGAGTCACAGAAGGATAGGGAGAGTCTAAGTATAGCAGAGCTAGCAGGTATCAGAGCAGGGAGGCCAACTACAGAGATGGAGCTGAGGAGTGAGCTCTCAGCTTGGAGTAAACTTAAACAGTGATCTATGGCACAGTTGGACCACTGCTCTTTGAGCAGGGACCCCAAAAGTGGCAGATGTGGGGAGACCCACCTTCCTTCACCAGATAAGCAGCATGGCAGGAATCTGCTGGGTTTGGAGACTATAAACAGGGCTATGTGCCAGAGTCAGAAATGCTTGGTCACAGGCCAGGTGAGCTCAGAGCACAGCTGGAGACCAGGGAGACAGGAGTGATTGCCTGTTTTTCTGTGAGGGTGGACTGAGGAGTGGGGCCCCAAGCTCTCTGCTCCTCCAGGCTGGAGAATAGGAGGCCACCATTTTCATTCCCATTTTCCAGAGCTTTACTGAAAGCATTCAGGGAACAAAAGCTCCCGAGAGCAAACCCGAGCTGGTTATTTAGCCTGGCCCCTGGCAAGGGTGGTGCAATTCAACCTCAGGCAAAGACATATTTGAGAATCATGACAACAAGCACCTACCCCAGAATATCAGCAAGAACATCCATCCAAGACCAACCTCACTGATCAAGAACAGTGGAATTCCAAAGCAAGGGGAAACCAAAGCATGAAATTCATGGCTTTTCCCTATGATTCTTTAGTCTTGCAAAATAATTTTTTAATTTTTTTTCTTATTCTAAATTTTTACCTTTTTCCTCTTTCATCTTTTAA
This sequence comes from Neogale vison, assembly GCF_020171115.1. Classification (NCBI taxonomy): domain Eukaryota; kingdom Metazoa; phylum Chordata; class Mammalia; order Carnivora; family Mustelidae; genus Neogale; species Neogale vison. The sequence goes on along the minus strand of NC_058101.1, from coordinate 83,713,433 downwards.
TGTTCTTTACTAGTTTATATTAACAATACCTTTCTAAAAAAATCTTTTTAAACCTTCATTATTATAGTCATATTTTATCCTTCATTGTATCTAACTATTCTTTGTATACATATAGGGATTTCTTTTTTCTAAAAAGTTTTGGTATACAATGTCTTCTAATAGAACAAAATATATCCTAAATCTAGCAGAGGGCTTTGTTCTGGTCTCTAGCTTGAGCAAATTCTATCTACTTATTTTTTCCCTCTTTTTCTGACCAACTTATTTGATTAATTCTTTTTTTAGAATTGTTTTTAATCTTCATATTTACACTCATATTCCATCCCTTCATCATGTTTACCCTTATTTTTTTATATATATGTTTTTCTTCCTTTAAAATTTTGGGAGGTGGTTTCTTCTAAGAGACCAAAATACACACAGAATCAAGTGGGTGGCTCTGTTCTATACAATAGTCTAATATATATATACTTCTACTTTAATATTTTTAAATTTCTTTTTACCCCCTTTCTTCTCCCCTTGATTTGGAGGTCTCTTCTGATTTGGTTAGCCTATATTTCTCTGGGGTCTTTGCCACTCTTTTAGTATTTTATTACCCATTCATATATTCTTATCTGGATAAAATGACAAGGTGGAAAAACTCATCACAAAAAAAAGAACAAGAGGCAGTACCGAAGGCTAGGGACCCAATCAATATGGACATCAGTAATATGACAGATCTAGAGTTCAGAATGATGATTCTCAAGGTGCTAGTTGCTCGAAGAGGCATGGAGGATATTAGAGAAACACTGTCTGGAGAAATAAAAGAGATTTCTTGAGAAATAAAAGAACTAAAATCTAACCAAGCTTAAATAAAAAAAAAGTTACTAATGAGGTGCAATAAAAAATGGAGGCTCTAACTGCTAGGAAAAATGAAGCAGAAGAGAGAATTAGTGATATAGAGGACCAAATGATGGAGAATATAGAAGCTGAGCAAAACAGACAAACAACTACTGGACCATGAGGGGAGAATTCGAGAGATAAGTGATACCATAAGACAAAATGATATTAGAATAATTGGGATCCCAGAAGAAGAAGAAAGAGAGAGGGGAGCAGAAGGTATATTGGAGGGAATTATAGTAGAGAATTTCCCCAATATGGCAAAGGGAACAAGCTTCAAATTCCAGGAGGCACAGAGAACTCCCCTCAAAATCAATAAAAATGGGTCCAAACCCCATCATCTAATAGTGAAAATACAAGTCTTAGTAACAAAGGGAAAATCCTGAAAGCAGCTCAGGACAAGAAGTCTGTAACACACAAAGGTAAAAATATTAGATTGGCAGCATATTTATCCACAGAGACATGGCAGGCCAGAAAGAACTGGCATGATATACAGAGCACTAAATGAGAAATACATGCAGCCTAAAATACTATATCCAGCTAGGCTATCATTGAAAATAGAAGGAGAGATAAAAAGCTTCCAGGACAAACAAAAACTGAAAGAATTTGCAAACACCAAACAAGCTCTTCAGGAAATATTGAAAGGGGTCCTCTAAGCAAAGAGAGAGCCTAAAAGTAGTAGATCTGAGAGGGAACAGAGACAATATAAAGTAATAGTCACCTTATAGGCAATACAATGGCACTAAATTCATATCTCTCAATAGTTACCCTGAATGTAAATGAGTTAAATGTACCAATCAAAGGACACATGGTATCAGAATAGATAAAAAAAATCAAAACCCATCAATATGCTGTCTACAAGAAACTCATTTTAGACTCAAAGACACCTCCAGATTTAAAGTCGGTGGAGGAGACAATTTACCATGCTAATGAACATCAAAAGAAAGCTGTGGTAGCAATTCTTGTATCAGATAATTTAGATTTTACCAAAAAACTATAGTAAGAGAAGAGGAAGGACATGATATCATTCTCAAAGGGTCTGTCCAACAAGAAGATCTAACAATTTTAAATAGCTATGCCCCTAACATGGGAGCAGCCAACTATATAAACCAATTAATAACAAAATCAAAGAAACACATCGAAAATAATACAGTAGTAGTAGGGGACTTTAACACCTCCCTCACTGAAATGGACAGATCATCCAAGCAAAAGGTCAATGAAGAAATAGAGGCCTTAAATGACACACTGGACTAAATGGACATCACAGATATATTCAAAACATTCCATCCCAAAGCAACAGAATATACATACTTCTCTAGTGCACATGGAACATTCTCCAGATCACATCCTCGGTCCTAAATCAGGACTCAACCGGTATCAAAAGATTAGGATCATCCCCTGCATATTTTCAGACCACAATGCTCTGAAGCTAGAACTCAACCACAAGAGGAAGTTTGGAAAGAACCCAAATATATGGAGACTACACAGCATTCTTCTAAAGAATGAATGGGTCAACCAGGAAATTAAAGAAGAATTGAAAAAAATCATGGAAACAAATGATAATGAAAACACAATGATTCAAAATCTGTGGGACACAACAAAAGGCAGTCCTGAGAGGAAAATATATAGTGGTACAAGCCTTTCTCAAGAAACAAGAAAGGTCTCAGGTACACAACCTAACCCTACACCTAAAGGAGCTGGAGAAAGAACAAGAAAGAAACCCTAAGCCCAGCAGGAGAAGAGAAATCATAAAGATCAGAGCAGAAATCAATGAAATAGAAACCAAAAAAACAATAGAACAAATCAATGCAACTAGGAGCTGATTCTTTGAAAGAATTAATAAAATTGATAAACCCCTGGCCAGACTTACCAAGAAGAAAAGAGAAAGGACCCAAATAAATAAAATCATGAATGAAAGAGGAGAGATCACAACTAACACCAAAGAAATACAAACAATTATAAGAACATACTATAAGCAGCTCTATGCCAACAAATTTGACGATCTGGAAGAAATGGATGCATTCCTAGAGACATATAAACTACCACAGAAAGAAATAGAAAACGTGAACAGACACATAACCAGTAAGAAGATTGAAACAGTCATCAAAAATCTCCAAACAAGCAAAAGCCCAGGGCCAGATGGCTTCCTGGGGGAATCCACCAAACATTTAAAGAAGAACTAATTCCTATTCTCCTGAAACTGTTCCAAAAAATAGAAATGGAAGGAAAACTTCCAAACTCATTTTATGAGGCCAGCATCACTTTGATCCCAAAACCAGACAAGGATCCAATCATAAAAGAGAGCTATAGACCAATATCCTTGATGAACACAGATGCAAAAATTCCCACCTAAATACTAGCCAGTAGGATTAAACAGTAAATTAAAAGGATTATTCACCATGACCAAGTGGGATTTATTCCAGGGCTGCAAGGTTGGTTCAATATCCGCAAATCAACCAATGTGATACAACATCAATAAAAGAAAGAACAAAAACCATATGATACTCTCAATAGAAGCTGAAAAAGCATCCCCTCCCGATCAAAACTCTGCAAAGTGTAGGGATAGAGGGCACATACCTCAATATTATCAAAGCCATTTATGAAAAATCCACCACATATATCATTCTCAATGGAGAAAAACTGAAAGATTTTCCGCTAAGGTCAGGAACACGGCAGGGATGTCCATTATCACCACTGCTATTCAACATAGTACTAGAAGTCCTAGCCTCAGCAATAAGACAACAAAAGGAAATTAAAGGCATCCAAATTGGCAAAGAAGAAGTCAAACTATCACTCTTCGCAAATGATATGATACTATATGTGGAAAACCCAAAAGACTCCACTCCAAAACTGCTAGAACTTGTACAGGAATTCAGTAAAGTGTCAGGATATAAAATCAATGCACAGAAATCAGTTGCATTTCTCTACACCAACAACAAGACAGAAGAAAGAGAAATTAAGGAGTCAATCCCATTTACAATTGCACCCCAAACCATAAGATACCTAGGAATAAACCTAACCAAAGAGGCTAAGAATCCATACTCAGAAAACTATAAAGTACTCATGAAAGAAATTGAGGAAGACACAAAGAAATGGAAAAATGTTCCATGCTCCTGGATTGGAAGAATAAATATTGTGAAAATGTCTATGCTACCTAAAGCAATCTACACATTTAATGCAATTCCTATCAAAGTACTATCCATCTTTTTCAAAGAAATGGAACAAATAATCCTAAAATTTATATGGAACCAGAAAAGACCTTGAATAGCCAAAGGAATATTGAAAAAGAAAGCCAAAGTTGGTGGCATCACAATTCCGGACTTCAAGCTCTATTATAAAGCTGTCATCATCAAGACAGCATGGTACTGGCACAAAAAGAGACACATAGATCAATGGAACAGAATAGAAAGCCAAGAAATAGACCTTCAACTCTATGGTCAACTAATCTTCCACAAAGCAGGAAAGAATGTCCAATGGAAAAAAGACAGCCTCTTCAATAAATGGTGATGGGAAAATTGGACAGCCACATGCAGAAAAATGAAATTGGACCATTTCCATACACCACACACGAAAATAGACTCAAAATGGATGAAGGACCTCAATGTGAGAAAGGAATCCATCAAAATCCTTGAGAAGAACACAGGCAGCAACCTCTTCGACCTCAACCGCAGCAACATCTTCCTAGGAACATCGCCAAAGGCAAGGGAAGCAAGGGCAAAAATGAACTTTTGGGATTTCATCAAAATCAAAATCTTTTGCACAGCAAAGGAAACAGTTAACAAAACCAAAAGACAACTGACAGAATGGGAGAAGATATTTGCAAACGACATATCAGATAAAGGACTAGTGTCCAAAATCTATAAAGTACTTAGCAAACTCAACACCCAAAGAACAAATAATCCAATCAAGAAATGGGCAGAGGACATGAACAGACATTTCTGCAAAGAAGACATCCAGATGGCCAACAGACACATGAAAAAGTGCTCCATATCACTCAGCATCAGGGAAATACAAATCAAAACCACAATGAGATATCAACTCACACCAGTCAGAATGGCTAAAATCAACAAGTCAGGAAATGACAGATGCTGGCGAGGATGCAGAGAAAGGGGAACCCTCCTACACTGTTGGTGCGAATGCAAGCTGGTACAAGTTGTTTTCTCTGGAAAACAACTTGTAGGTTCCTCAAAATGTTGAAAATAGAACTACCCTATGAGCCAGCAATTGCACTACTGGGTATTTACCCTAAAGATACAAACGTAGTGATCCGAAGGGGCACGTGCACCCGAATGTTTATAGCAGCAATGTCCACAATAGCCAAACTATGGAAGGAACCTAGATGTCCATCAACAGATGAATGGATCAAGAAGAAGTGGTATATATACACAATGGAATACTATGCAGCCATCAAAAGAAATTAAATCTTGCCATTTGCGACAACGTGGATGGAACTAGAGAGTATCACGCTTAGCAAAATAAGTCAAGCGGAAAAAGACAACTATCATATGATCTCCCTGATATGAGGAAGTGGTGATGCAACATGGGGGCTTAAGGGGGTAGGAGAAGAATAAATAAATGAAACAAGATGGGATTGGGAGGGAGACAAACCATAAGTGACTCTTAATCTCACAAAACAAACTGAGGGTTGCTGGGTGGAGGGGGGTTGGGAGAAGGGGGGTGGGGTTATGGACATTGGGGAGGGTATGTGCTTTGTTGAGTGCTGTGAAGTGTGTAAACCGGGCGATTCACAGACCTGTACTCCTGGGGATAAAAATATATTATATGTTTATAAAAAAAATTTTTTTAAAAAAAGAAGAAGGTGGCTTATCTTCCTGCAGATTTGATGCCAGCTATACCTGGATTTGGAGACACCATTCCACCTATTATGGAGAGTAATCTCCAGTATTATGAAGTGTCACATATAACAAAGAATTGTTTTGTAAACAACATTGTCTGCTGAAATATTAAGAATTTTATTGGATAAAGTTTCAAAAACAGCCCTCTTGGTGGGAAGAAAATGATTTGTTCAGGGATAAGCTTTTCTGAGTATGTATATATAGCCTTTTCAATTATTTATCTCTAATTACAAAGTTGCCTCAAAACCTGTTTATTTTTTGAGGTAACCTGGTGACAGAGTGCTTGCATGCTCTTCAGTGATGGACTCTAACCCCTATCCTACACTTCTGCATAATAAATTCTTTCTTGAAGCCTTCAAAAAAAAAAAAAGAACCCATCAAAAAAGAGAACTACAAACCAATAATCTTAATGAACACAAATGTGAAACATCTCACCAAATTAGTAGCCAATATAATCCAACAGTATATTAAAAGGATTATTCACCATGACCAAATGGGATTTATTCCAGAGCTGCAAGGCTGGTTCAACATCTGCAAATCAATGAATGTGATATAACACATTAATAAAAGAAAGAAATATGATAATCTCAATAGGTGCTGAAAAAGCATTTGACAAAGTACAGCATCCTTTCTTGATCAAAACTCATCAAAGTGAAGGCATAGAGGGTACATTCCTCAACATCATCAAAGCCATCTATGGAAAACCCATAGAGAAGATCATTCTCAATGGAGAAAAACTGAGAGCTTTTCCACTAAGGTCAGGAACATGGCAGGGATTGTCCATTATCACCACTGCTATTCAACATAGTAGAAGAAGTCCTAGCCTCAGCAATCCGACAACAAAAAGAAATTAAAGTCATCCAAATTGGCAAAGAAGTAATCAAACCATCACTCTTTGCAGATGATATGATACTTTATGTTGAAAACCCAAAAGACTCCACTCCAAATCTGCTAGAAGTGTCAGGATATAAAATCAATGCACAGGGGTGCCTGACTGGCTCAGTGGGTTAAAGCCTCTGTCTTTGGCTCTGGTCATCATCTTAGGGTCCTGGGATCAAGCCCCTCATCAGGCTCTCTGCTCAGCAGGGAGCCTGCTTCCTCCTTTCTATCTCTCCCTGCCTCTCTGCCTGCCTGTGATCTCTGTCTGTCAAATAAATAAAATCTTTAAAAAGAAATAAATAAATAAAATAAATGCACAGAAATTGGTTGCATTTCTATACACCAACAACAAGACAGAAGAAAGAGAAATTCAAGATTCAAACCCATTTACAACTGCACCCAAAATCATAGGGATAATCCTAACCAAAGAGGCAAAGAATCTTTACTCACAAAACTATAAAGTACTCATGAAAGAAATTGAGGAATACACAAAGAAATGAGAAAATGTTCCTTGCTCATGAGTTGGAAGAACAAATATTGTGAAAATGTCTATGCTACCTAAAGCAATCTATATGTTTAATGCAATCCTTATCAAAATCCCAACCATTTTTTTTCAAAGAAATGGAACAAATAATCCTAAAACTTATATGGAACCAGAAAAGACCTCAAATAGCCAGAGGAATCTTGAAAAAAAAAAAAAGCCAAAGTTTGTGACATCAAAATTCCATACTGCAAAGCTCTATTACAAGCTGTCATCCTCCAGACAGTATGGTACTGGCACAAAAACAGATACATAGATCAATGGACAGAATAGAGAGCCCAGAAGTAGACCCCCAACTCTATGGTCAACTAATCTTTGACAAAGCAGGAAAGAATGTCCAATGGAAAAAAGACAGCTTCTTCAACAAATGGTGTTGGAAAAATTGGATAGCCACATGTAGAAGAATCAAACTGGACCATTTCCTTATACCACACATAAAAATAGACTCAAAATTGATGAAAGACCTCAATGTGAGACAAGAATCGATCAAAATCCTTGAGGAGAACACAGGCAGCAACCTCTTCGACCTTAGCCACAACAATTCTTCCTAGAAACATTGCCAAAGGCAAGGGAATCAAGGACAAAAATGAACTATTGGGACTTCATCAAGATCAAAAGCTTCTGCACGGCAAAGGAAACAGTTAACAAAACCAAAAGACAACTGACAGAATGGGAGAGGATCTGCAAATGACATATCAGATAAAGGGCTAGTATCCAAAATCTATAAAGAGCTTATCAAACTCCAATCAAGAAGTGGGCAGAGGACATAAACAGACATTTCTGCAAAGAAGACATCCAAAAGGCCAACAGACATATGAAAAAATGCTCAACATCACTCGGTATCAGGGAAAAACAAATCAAAACCACAATGAGATAGCACCTCACACTAGTCAGAATAGCTAAAATTAACAAGTCAGGAAATGACAGATGCTGGCAAGGATGCAGAGAAAGGGGAACCCTCTTAAACTGTTGGTGGGAATGCAAGCTGGTGCAACCACTCTGGAAAACAGCATGGAGGTTCCTTAAAATGTTGAAAATAGAGCTACCCTACAACCCAGCAATTGCACTACTGGGTATTTACCCTAAAGGTACAAATGTAGTGATCCAAAAGGGCACGTGCACCCAAATGAACCTAGATATCCATCAACAGATGAATGGATAAAGAATATGTGGTGTGCATATATGTGTGTGTGTGTGTGTATGTGTGTGTGTGTACACACAGACATGGAATACTATGCTGCCATCAAAATAAATGAAATCCTGCCATTTGCAACGATGTGGAACTAGAGGGTATTATGCTAAGTGAAATAAGTCAATCAGAGAAAGACAATTATCATATGATCTCCCTGATATGAGGAATCTGAGAGGCAGAGTGAGGGGGCAGATAGGGAGGAAAAAAAATGAAACAAGATGGGATTGGGAGGTATACAAACCATAAGAGACTCTTAATCTCACAAAACAAACTAAGGGTTGCCAGGTGGAGGGGGGCAGTATGTGAGGGTGGTTGGGTTATGGACATTGGGGAGGCTATGTGCTATGGTGAGGGCTGTGAAGTATGTAAGCCTAAAGAGTCACAGACCTGTACCCCTGGGACAAATAATACATTATATGTTAATTTTTAAAAAGTTAAATTATATACTGAGGGTTAAATGGATTATATATTTATTAAATAAAAATTCAAAACTCATAACTTTCTAGTTGCTTTATACATTTTATCAGTCTGGTGGAATAGTCAACTACTACACATCTCTTCCCAAATTCCATGTTCAGTGACAAGATATAGGTAGCTTGAAATCAGCCAGTGGGAATATTCACACTATGAAAGCAGGCAAATGTTACAAATTGGGGTGTTTTTGGTTAAAAAGCCTGTTGTTAAACATTTGCAGCACATTACCATTTATGTCATAGACTCACTCTTATTTCTCTGCTTTATAAGTTAGAAATTAAACCATATGGGACAATATTTTTAAAACTCAAAGACAAAACATTCAGGGTTTTTTTAAAAATTTATTTATTAATTTATTTATTTTCAGCATAACAGTATTCATTGTTTTTGCACCACACCCAGTGCTCCATGCAATCCATGCCCTCTCTAATACTCACCACCTGGTTCCCCCAACCTCCCACCCCTCACCGCTTCAAACCCCTCAGATTGTTTTTCAGAGTCCATAGTCTCTCATGGTTCAGTTTTTATTACCAGAAGACATTCCTATTCTTGAAGAACTGATAGTCAATCTTTTCTCCTGGGGCAATGAAAGAAAATAGCAATGGAAGAAAATCTGGCTGAGACTGACTGGTAGTTCAACCAATCAGCCTTTTCAATTCAAAGAGAAAATCACTTTCATACTATTTCTTCTAAGTAATTGCCAAGAAATAAAATCATTTTAGAGTCTGGAATATTTGTAGAGTACAACTGCTACTCTAGACCAGATTCTCCTCTTCCAAGATTCTAGACCAGAAATAGATACCTATTTTTTTCAGTAAAGAGTCAGATAGTAAGGATTTTAGGCTTTATAAGCCACACAATCTCTGTTCTAATTAACTACCCAACTGTATCATTGAAGTGTGAAAGCAGCTATGGACAATACGTAAAGGAATGAACGTGGCTTTATTCCAATAAAACTTGAATTACAAAAACAGGCAGCAGGCCTAATTTTGCCCACAAGCTTTAGTTTGCTGACCACTGCCAAAAACAGTTTCTAGAACACTACAGATACTCAAAAAATATTTATTAAGAGAACTTGTATCAGTCTGCTTAGGCTACCATAACAAAATACCATAAACTCAATGGCTCAACATCAGAAAATTATTTTCTCACAGTTCAGGAGGCTACAAGTCCAACATCAGTGAAAGCTCTCTTTCTGGCTTACAGAGAGCTGCCTTCTCACATAGTTTCTCCTCAGTGAACTCAACCCTTATGATCTCCTTCAAACTTTACCACCTCCTCATAGGTCTTATCTCCAAATATAGTCTCATTGGAGGTTAGAGCTTCAACATACAAAGTTGAGGGAGAGACACAATTCAAAAACAGCATTCCACGTTAGCCCTTCAAAATTCATGTCCTTCTTACATGCAACATTCATTCATTCAATCCCAACAGCTCCAAAAGTCTTAACTTATTGCAACATCACCTCTAAAATCCAAAGTCTCATCTACATATGATCTAAATCACATATGGGTAGGACTCTAACATATGACCTAAATCACATATGGGTAAAATTCCAGCACAGACATAAGCCGGTGAAACCAGATAAGTTATTCACTTCCAAAATACAATCATGCAATAAGCAAAGGGTAGATATCCCCATTCCAAAAGAAAAAAAATTGGAAAGAAGGAAGGGGTGATGGATCCCAGCAAGTCCAAAATCCAGCAAAGCAAACACCATTGGACTTTTAAGGCTTGAGAATAAACCTCTTTGGTTCAAAACTCTACCTTCCGGGCCCACTGGAGTAACAGCATAAAATTCAGGGCTCCCTAGGGAAGGTCCACCCCTTTAGCTCTCTGCAAGGCACTGGGTAGAATATCCTGGTCTGCCAAAACTGAAGAGGAAACAAAAGGGAATCCAGCCCTACCCAATGGGCATAGTAGGAGTGGCAGCCCTGATAATCTCTGAATCACCTTCTAGGTCATTCTTCCCTTTTCTTGAGTGATAAAGTAGCATAATAGCTCTATCATCCTGTCATGTAGAATCTAAGAGTCCCCTTTTTTTCATTTTGTCCCTTCTCTGCCCCCTTTTAGTTCAAATTGGCAAGGTTTCTGCTTGTATAATCTCATAATCTCTTTTTGAAATGATATTCTAGCTGAGTCCTTGGTGTTCTCTTCCAAACTCTTTTCAAAGTTTTTGTAATAGAGACAAGCTAAGAATTTTCCAAAACTTTGAGTTCTGGTTCCTTTTATCTATTCCTTCTACAATTTATCTCTCTCCTCTCACATTTTACTACATGCAGTCAGAAAAAACCATACCATAACTTCAATATTTTGCTTTGAAACACCCTCAGGTAAATAACCAATTTCATGGCTCAAAAGTTCTACTTTCCTTGAAATACTAGAACACAATTCAGCCAAGTAGTTTGCCACTTTGCAACAAGAATTGTCTTGCCCCCAGATTTCAATAATCTGTTCATTTCTATCTGAGACCTCACCAGAATGGACTTTAATGGCCATATTTCTACTAACATTCTGTTCACAGCAATCTAGACTTTCTCCAGTACGCACCTCAAAACTCCTTGAGCCCCTATCCATTACTAAAGCCACTTCCACGTATTTAGGTATTTGTTAAGAACTGCACCCCATTTCTTTCTTGCACCAAATTCTTTCTTAGTCAACTCGGGATGCCATAAATATATACCATAAGTATATACCAACTGACTTAAACAACAGAAATTATTTTTTCATAGTCCTGGTGGCTACAAGTCTAAAATCAAGGTTCCAGTTTCTAGTGAGAGTTCTCTTCCTGGCTCGCAGATGGCTGCCTTCTCTATGTGTACTTAGTCTGATTTTGGTGCGCACAGCTAGAGAGAGCGCTAGTGCTTCTTCCTCTTCTTACAAAGGCACCAGCCCTACTGGATTACAGTTTACCCTTATGACCTCATGGAACTTTATCACCTCCTTACAGGTGATTCCAAACACAGTCACACTGGGGGTCAGGTCTTCGACATACGAATTTTACAGGGACACAGTGCAGTCCACAACAGAACAGAATCCAGACCCAAGAATTTGCTTTAATTATTGCTTTTTGCTCCTCAATTATACTTGTAAAACACTTCAAAGTACAAGTCTTTCTCCTTATCATACTTTATACAATGTATACAAAGACTTAGACCATAAAAAATTATTTGGAACACTATAATAAAAGAAATCTCTTCCTACTCCATTCCCCTTCATGGACTTAGCTTTCTAATACAAGCATGAATAGGATAAAGAAGTGATTTATCTGATGGATTACTTTGTCTGTCTGTCCCATGCAACTGCTTCATTATGGTGTCTTAAACTTGTCAAAGAAAAGCCTAATAAACTGCAGCAAGCACATTCTTTGCTGACAGTGAGGTAAAGTTTAACTCCACCGGTCTTGCTATTAGTAATTGTGGTATTGTTGCTATTAGATTAAAGTGCAAGAGATCTCTAAATTTCTCTTCATTAGCACAAAACTTGGCTAAGCTGATTTTTTGTTTTTGCTTTTGTGTTTTTTGTTTGTTTGTTTGTTTTGTGGGTCACTGAGAGAGACTTAAAATTCCATTGTTTTATCAAACAGATCATTAGAAATGTTTTTGAATTGGGATTTTCTTTTCTTTTTGAACTATTTCGGTACAGATAGCCAGCTGGAATCTATTGATGGTTTCTGTGTATGATAGTTAGAGAGGGAAAGAAGGGGGGCTTTGAAAGGGGGATGGAGCATCAGGGTCTCAACTTCCATATGTGTTCCACCAAATATAATTGTTTTATTCTGGAGTAACATTTGCAAATGAATGTAAAATTGCCTATAAGACAGAATGGGTCAAAAAAAGCAATTTCATTGTTTATTTTTATTGGCATCTATAAAAGGTTAAAAATTTTTATGATTTCATCCCAAATTTATTCTCATAACAAGGTTATTTTTCACTAGTTTTAAAGATAGACCTTAAGGCAATTAATGTTGCAGTATTCCACCTACCACAAAATTCATACTATGTATCAAGCAATATCTATATCAACCTACACATCAGATAAAACTAATTATATATAAGAGTTTTGAAATACACACTTTGAAGAAGACAAAAAAATATTGTGACCTCAGGTATTACCTCCCTCAAAAGGAAATTGATCCATGTTGTTTTCCTCCTTGTTTAAAAACATTTAAATTGGGACGCCTGGGTGGCTCAGTTGGTTAAGCAGCTGCCTTCGGCTCAGGTCATGATCCCAGTGTCCTGGGATCGAGTCCCACATCGGGCTCCTTGCTCGGCGGGGAGCCTGCTTCTCCCTCTGCCTCTGCTTCTGCCTGCCACTCTGTCTGCCTGTGCTCGCTCTCTCCCTCTCTCTCTCTGATAAATAAATAAAAAAAAAATCTAAAAACCATTTAAATTATCACCTCATCCCATAGCCATGTAGGATCACACCAAGGCTTGTTGAAAAAGGTCCACATAAATGACCAATGGTGGTGTATCATAGCAAATCGGTCTCAATCCAAGCCAGTATCTTTATACATTGGGGTCTAGTGTGGCAATTAGGCTACGAAAATAAGAATTTCCAGGCAGTGGCAATACTCTGGGTCAAGTGAATTGTTGGTAGGATTTTGACACCAAGTGATCCCTTTAGTTTCTAACAAGTCTTTAGCCTTCATTTGGTAGTCATGAGGGCTGGGAATTGGGGTTCAGGCTAAGGACTTTCAAGGCAGGGTTTCAGACTCTGAAAATAATTAAATTCCAATAATTAAGACTTGTATTTTATTTGTTAAAAGATTTCCTAACTGCCCCAGCTCACAGTAAAGTCACCATTATATTTAAAAATTGGTTCCTTGGGGCACCTGTGTGGCTCAGTTGGTTAAGCATCTGCCTTCAGCTCAGGGTCCTGGAATTGGGCCCCATGTCAGGCTGCCTGCTTAGTGGGGAACCTGCTTCTCCTTCTCCCTCTTCCTCTGCCTGCCATTCTGCCTGCTTGTGTTCTATCTACTAAATAATAAATAAAATCCTCAAAAAATTGGCTCCTTAACAATGCTCAACATGTACATAACTTTGCAACTTTCAAAGAACTTGCACGTAAATTTATTCTTTACAGCACACCTGAAACAGGAGTGTAACATATTTTCACAACCACTTTATCAAAGAGGAGACTGAGAATTGTGCAGCAGCAGGGCCAGGACCCATGTGAGTCTCTCTAGTGCTTTTCTAGTGTGTTGTACCATGATGCCTTTAAGGAAGCAGATGATGTAAAACTCCTCCTTCTTGATCTTTTCCATATGTATATAAAAGAATGTGGATGGAAGCAACCCACTGTCTTGGCTGTACACTGGCCCTTGTCATCACCCAGTTCCTCCTTGAAAACCTTACACATCAGTATTTTACTCAGAAGAAAATCTTCCATCTTCTGTTGCTTCATTCCCAGTAAACTCACTTGAAATTCACTGAGATCTCAGTCCCTTGAATCTTCTTTTTGTCTTCCCAATTTAATTCTCTTCAAATCTTACACCCTTTATTATTAGCATCCTCAATTTTTTTCATCTTTTTGCCCTCCTGCCACAACTACTCAAGGCCTCTGTCTTGGATCGATCCACTTCTCTACCTCTAAGCCAAGTTTTAGAGAGAACTGTAGTTGGAAATATGGAAGTTTTTTTTTTTTTTCCTGCTACTTTCCCATTTTTGTAGCAAGTGTTCTAAATTTCATTATCATCCTAATGCCCTTACCCCACTTCTGCCATTTATTTTCCTAAATGATGTTTTGTTTTGTTTTTTTTACCTCATCAAGGTCTTCAAATGCAAATTTCTCTTCTCCCAAACTTTATCTTTATAGCATCATTTGTTCATCTTTGCTTTTCTCTCCTTCCTTTGCCTTGAATCTCATTCCCTAGAATATTCCCTTAGTTGGGCCCCTTTTGCAGTCTCCTTCATTTCCACTGTCCTCAATCTAACCCTTAGTAGCCGCTACTTCCTTAAACTTTAAAAAAAAAAAAAAAAGAGCAATTTTTCTGCCAACTAAAACCAAACTCTGGGTACTTAATCCCCAAAATCTTCACAAAAAATTTTCTTGAAAAAGCATTCCACACTTTCCATCTCTACTTCATGTCTTTCCAGCCTATGTAGTCCATCCACTTCACATAAATTTCTGAACTATCTATATTGTAATAGATCACAGAAGAGTTACAAAAGTAAAATGTGCCCATCTGAATACTGTCTATTTTTGCTTTACTCTGCCAAGAATCATCTGTAATGTAAAACATGCCATTTTTCAAAGTTTTGTTACATATATGACCGTGGGAGGGGGAAGACTTTGAAAAAATATATTACTTCCATATTTAATTTGGTCACTTGTAAATATAGTCTCCATTATTCCAATTACTCATGAAGTTATTATATTTTCAAAGAACAATCAATGAAATAGAACCATATGGGTTAATCAGGCATTTTTACTGAAGTTTGCATTCTATTAAAATTTCACAAAAAGAAAATGTCTTTCATATCCAGAGTATCTTTCTCATGGTTAACTTTTTAACAACACAGTCAGCTTTTAATTGGAATATAGAGGGGTTTTTTTTATGTGTGTGAATGTGCTTTTCCTTTCAAACCTAAATAAATTAGCCCTTTACTCAAGCTTTTGATAATCCTTCCACTCAAGTCTCCAGTGCACATTGAATGACTATGAGCAGTTTCAATATTCGGATTTTACTCTTCCATGTCCTAAGTGCCTCTGTCTCTTGCTTGGAGTCTGAGTTCATTTAGACATGGTCTAGCTTCTATCAGGCTGTAGGCCAAAGACCTGAGATAATTGCATGACTGCTTCAGGAATGTTTTTATAGTTCCTCACCCAGTTTAAGGCAGAGAAAAAAGGATGGTATGTCAGAAGGTTCCATGGGGATATTATTGGTGTGTTCAGGCACGGATATATTATGCGGGAATGGGGCATTTACATTTAATTACAGAGCAATTGTTTGAGTGGGAAAAAATGTTTATTTGAATGTACACAGATTATGCAGTACTGCCCTTAACCTTAAATGCAAAACATGGTTTTCTCTCTCTGTGGTATTTTGGAATTCCACCCTGTTTTGAGGCAAAAAACAATGTTTAACTGCCTTTATACATGCATAGGAAAGGTTCTCAGGCGCCAGTTGTTTTCCCGATAAGGAATCCCTTCAAAGGAAATTGGATCACTTATTCTCATTGTGGTGATAGTGGGATATCAAAACTAAACCAAACCAGCCATGATGTGGGCTGTTAACACAGGAAGGTGCAGAACTCAAGTGCAGCAAACTCCAAAAAATAAGCTGCTATTCAGATTAACTATGATAACTACATAAGATCTATTTCTAGTTTTCCAACCCACTGGGATAGACAGAGTACGTTTCTATAATGAAAAGATTCTGAGGAGAGGGCAGATATTTTGTAACAATCAAGAATCACAAAGGAGCTCATTTCTCTCTTCCTAAGGGACACACAGTTAAAACTCCATATTATTCTGAGGCTGATTATCCAACTGTGGACTCTACTCACCACCGATTTCTCATTGATTATCCCTCTGGTTCCTGGTCTTCGGAACAACACATTGCTCATTAGCAACCCCACCCAAACCTGGGCAGAAGAAATAAAATCTGCTGAAACACAAACCAGTCTATTCTGGTTCTTGTTAGTAGTTCTCATAGAAGAGGATATGGAAACTGTTTATTAAATGAAGGCTTTTGGATTATAAATAGATAATTATCTATGTCTGCAGCTCTCAGTACTAAGGATAATTGAGAGTTGGTCACACTATAAGACACTTAGACCACAACATTCTATTTCTTGCTTAGGTTTATCTCTCCTCTCTTCACTCCTTTACACTATTATACTACTGCCTAAATGTCAGATTTTGTGATCATCAAGTCTAAAAACTTCCTTAAAATCAAGTCTGAAAACATCCTTAAAAATATTTCAAAGGTGGTGGTCATCTTCCTCAGCAACTGAAGTAACAACAAAATACTACACATCTGCCCAAATAAATAAAATCCTTGAGTTCTGCGTTTAAAGTACGCTCCATGTGTCCCTTATTTTCTTCACCCAAAACACAGTGAGTAATATAGTCTGAAAGAAAAAAAAAAAATTTAAGCCTGTCAGATCTTTAGACGTTAATTGGCTTTCACCACTCCAAATTTGATATGGGTGTTTTGAAACTATTAAATTTGGATTGTTTTCTTTTTTTTACACATGAGATATATTGGTTTTTAATTTTAATTTTGACATGAGGAACTCAAAGTAAGTGAAATAAAACTGAAATATTATCGGTGGACTAGACTGGATTTCTATACAGATATATCAGACCATTATGCTTCATCATGATGTTTTCATTATGTAGAATAAAAGAGATCTGAGAAGAATCGAGAATGGCATATAAAGAATGCAAAATTTCAATTGAGGAAAAAAAAGAAAAGATGTTTATGTAAACATGAAAGGTATGGATCTAGAAAACTATTGTATTACTAAAAGGCAATAGTACTGAACTGACATTGTAAGATTAGCATGACTCAGACTTAGAAGCAAACTCTATTGTCATCCTAGATAACACTGAAGGATAAAGGACATAAGAATTAAACCAAAATAAAGAGCAAAATGATTATTTGTTCATTCATTCAACAACCATCAATTTAAAATCTAAACACTACAGGGCGCCTGGGTGGCTCAGTGGGTTAAAGCCTCTGCCTTCAGCTCAGGTCATGATCCCAGGGTCCTGGAATTGAGCCCCACATCAGGCTCTCTGCTTAGCAGGGAGTTTGCTTCCTCCTCTCCCTCTCCCTCTGCCTGCATCTCTGCCTACTTGTGATCTCTGTCAAATAAATAAATAAAATCTTTTAAAATAAATAAATAAATAAAACGTTAAAATTAAGTTCACATATTTCCATTTACTATTTTAATGAGTACTAGAAAATATAAAATATATATGTGACTTGTATTATTTTTCTATTGAACACCACTAATTTAGAGGGGAAGAGGCAAAAGAACATGGACTCATCCTTTAAGAGATACCCAAGTATTACCCACGTGATGGCAACAATTTTGACTTTGAAACTTAGAGTTACTTGCTATCACATATCCTTGATCCAAAATTCTCCCATTTATGGAAAATGTTATAAAAATGTAAACATTTTTTGGAATATGCCCTAATTCATAGCATCAGCTATGCTGTCCATTGCAGGAGAGAAAAATCTCTTAAGCCCCAGCACCCCTACATGAAAATTAAAACTAGAGAAACAGAATGAGGAACCTACTCTGATTTAACTCCTTGGATTTAGGCAGATGGTCATTAGTAATTGTTTTAACACTTAAATTTTTGCATATTATACAGTATAATAATAGCTCATATTGGCAGGAGAGGTTTAAGTTCACTCTTTCTTAAACCATATTCCAAGGGGACAGGTAGCAATGATTCAATCTGTTCTCTCAGATGTGAATTACATAGACTAAAAATACACAGTCAGCTCTTTGATAGGTTTCTAAGAGGTTCTAAATGTGTCTTCCTTGCTTTGACAATCTGAATTAAACAACATAAGATGATGATTATCTTTTCTCCATTAGATTATAACTTCTAAATTAAGTTACAATTTCAAAATAAAACTGCAGAAAAGCTGGACCTATCCAAAATATATTGTCAGAGTATCTACACAGTATCTAGACTTGGTGAGACTAGGTGAGACCAGAAGTGGCAAACAGCTAATTGTCTGGGCTAAGTTCCACAAAAGACCTGTATAGATATTTTTATAATTTGAAAATAGTTGCCAACATTTAGAAATCACAAAATTTTACCGCAAAAAATTGCTTTCTCATTTCTTTAGGAAAACAAAATCAGAAATATTGCAAAAAAAACTCTCCCGCTCATCAGAGTCCCTACTATTTCCTATTGACTCATAATTAATTTTCCTTACCTGTCTGTTCTCTGTGTGCATTTGAGTTTTCAATGCCTGAACTAAGTAGTAAAATTTTGGTAAGTGTAAAATTTATTTCAGTTATTAGAGGATACCCAGATTACTCAGGATACATAGACACATGGACTCTGACCACCCATGCACACAAATGGAGTGGGGTATTTATATGCCAACTCTTGTCCATAATGAGTTAAGTGTTTGTCGTGGGGATGTATGGTTCCTCGCACTTCTTGTCCCATTCCCACTGGCATTACCCAGAAACACACCCATGACCAAAGAAAGATTCAGGTACAGAGTTGGAGGTGCTTACATCAGGAAACCATCTGGATGTATGGAAGCAGTGAGAAAATACAGGCAAGGGCACTACATCCTATCCTATTCTTTGACGTGGGGCAAACCAGTTTCTAAAAAAAAAAAAAAAAAAAAAAAAAAAAAGTGTAACTATTCTATTTTCCTTCTAGCTTGGCTAGAACTTTTGCTCATTTAATTTCCATTTTCCATGAAGTTACCTAGATCTTCACTTTCAAGAGGGAATTCCCTAGTTACCAGGCCCCAGTCAGACCATGACTGCAATTGCATGAAGTCATGGAAGTACCAAAAATAGCACAGTGAACTTTCTATGTTCTAGGCATACTTCTCTCTTCTCCTATTATTCAGTAGCAAACCTATCTCCTCATGATAATCAATCATTACTCCTGACAGTATAGTATCTCCCTTCTTTTCTTGAGGGTCTCCCGGCATGAGAAGCCCATAATTATCAGTCAACATTGCAACATTGTAGCTTTAGGTTTATGGAATCTTTACTGTGTCCCTTACTTGAAGCATACCTAATCTTGTACCAGATCCTCTAATTCAGCAAAGGCTAAAGTTACAGGGACAGAAGCACATACTACAAATACTAAGAGTTCAGCATTCGTTGTTGACAGGTAGTCATTCAACAGCTGCAGCAGCAAGAAGAATCCTGGTGAGAGGAAGTGCAATGCTATTGGACTCTTGCATATCTTTTATGACTGGGCCTATAACTACTCCATTAATGAGTCCAATGCACAAGCAGCAGTGGGGTGACAGAACAGTCTGGCTGACTTTCACTACATACAGTCATTCTACACTGGTGAGCACTGTTGTGAAACACAAAGAGCCACACGTTTTGTGTCCCATCCTATAGTTCCATCTGAATGCCTATAATTTTTGGTATTCATTCTTCCATCTTGCTTCACCTAGGCCTCTTAACAATGAGATAATCAATTGGCCACTGCCTAAGAGTCAGTGCATATCCTTACTTTATGCTGTTTCTCCCTCCTCAAAAAGTTAATGACCAGGAGTACTGCTCTGAGATACACACTCTTGGAAGACTTCCCCTCTTCCCAGTCTTTCAGGACTATCCCTGGAAAGGCTGTCAGGTAACTCTAGTCCACTTTCAGGTGATATTAACATGTCAAATCAATCTAACCATGAAGTAAGCCCAGGGATGGGTATTGGTACAAGAGTAGGTGACATGAAATGTAGGTCACCTGCATGTGTAACCTACTTGTGCCCTCCAGATACCTGTGAGCCTGTCCAACCTTATGATTTTGTGGGTCTTATAAAACCCAGTTCATGATGTGTAACTCACAATAATAACTTGGTGTCCCAAATTCAGGCATTTAGTTTCTTTTTAAAAAAGTGGTAATTATCTGTTACAGGAATTATAGCTCTTTCAAGAACCCTAGGAGTCCATACTAGAATTCTCCTATCCAATTTTCCAGAGACTCTATGTAACATTTTAATTTATGTAACATTTTATCATTTAAACATGATATCTCTAGCACTACTGAATCTGCTGTCATATAGTCCAAATGCAAGGCTGCTTACAACACACTGAATTTGCTTCAGAGTTCTCTTTCTCCAAGTACCAATCAAACCTGGTAGCCTACCAAAACAGCCAGGAATTAAATTGAGGCATTATTTCTTATTATTATGATACACCATGCACTGAGCTTCTTTTTTAGTGGCACAAGGTATAATAACTTTTTTAGGAGGTATAAGGTGTAATAACTTGCCTTTAACTTGGAAGGAATGTCCTAGTATGCCCAAGAACAATAAATGCATAAAATTTAACTGATATTGAAACCCCTGAATGTTTGTAGTACTGATCATCTACCACCTAGCACAAATATGTCATACCAGACCCTTCAGAGTATTTTCTACTTTGGGCTGTCCAAAACCAGGTCAGGGAACCAACAGGAAGATTACCAACTAGTAAACTGATCTATTCTGATTATGTTCTCAGGGAATGGATAAATAACTACAGATTATTCTTTGGGCCTATTTGGGTAGTCAGATGAACTTGGGCCAAGATTCTATCACCCATCATCCATATGTCCCCATTCTAACAAGGGATTTAATAATCCTTTGGGCCTTTGGGTATTAGTGTCATCTTGGCCCTATTTCCAACAGTCTTTTAAAAATCTGATACTTTCTGTGCAGTGAACTATTTAACCTTGCCTAAAGAGAAATCTAGACTTTGCCTCCATTTTCTGAGAAATAATCTCTAAACCTTTGAAATGTCATGCCTGATAAGACGTCTTTGTTTTCTAGGGGCCTTGGATCATAAGAGTCTAACAAAATGATTTACAATGAGTGGGGTCTAGAGTCACACTGTATTGTCTCAACCTCCAGAGGGCCTGGAGACTGAAATCAGTCATGTGGACAGTTACTCATGAAACCCCAACAAAGAGTCTGTACCTCAGGCTCTGCTAAGCTTCTCTGGTTGACAATATTCCATGTGTATTGTTATACAACTTTGCCAAGAAGAGTTAACACTGTCCATAACTGTGGACATAAAGATAGGACACCTGGAACCTCTGTGTTTGGAATGCTCCTGGATTTTGCCCTATGCATGTCTTCCCTTGGTTGATTTTTTTTTTAATTTTTAATTTTTTATAAACATATAATATATTTTTATCCCCAGGGGTACAAGTCTGTGAATCGCCCGGTTTTCACACTTCACAGCACTCACCACAGCACATACCCTCCCCAATGTCCATAACCCTGCCCCCCTCTCCCAACCCCCATCCCCCAGCAACCCTCAGTTTGTTTTGTGAGATTAAGAGTCACTTATGGTTTGTCTCCCTCCCAATCCCATCTTGTTTCATTTATTCTTCTCCTACCCCCTTAACCCCCCAAGTTGCATCACCACCCACTCTGAAAAATAGCATGGAGGTTCCTCAAAATGTTGAAAATAGAACTACCCTATGACCCAGCAACTGCACTACTGGGTATTTACCCTAAAGATACAAATGTAATGATCCGAAGGGGCACGTGCACCTGAATGTTTATAGCAGCAATGTCCACAATAGCCAAACTATGGAAAGAACCTAGATGCCCTTGGTTGATTTTAATCTGTGTGTTTTTCTTATAATAAACTAACTCTGTATTGAAACTCTGTATTTATTTCCCTGTAATAAAAACATAACTGTTAGTAAAACCACTTTCATTGACTCTGTGAGTTCTAACAAATCACTGAAATCAAAGGTGGTTTGTGGAACCCCTGAAATGGCAATCAGTGTCAAAAGTAAGGGCCATCTTTGTGGACTGTATTCTTTCTAAATCTGCATTCCCTTTTCCCTGGTGTACAATTAATCTAGTTAATGGGCACATCTCTTTGAGGAAAAATGTGGATATATCTACTTTTTATTCTTACTCTGACATTACAGGACATTTCATCAATGCGATTTACCACCCTCTTCAACCAAAGGTGCTGGGTCTGAAAATAGGGTCAAGTCTGGAACCTGGGTGAAGAACCCTTCTTTTCCCACTGAAGTAGCTAACATTATGCTTGTGCTAACCTGCAGTTTGCTTGTCTGTTTTATTATACAAGTCAAGCAATGCCCTTGTTCACTTTCCATATACTTCACTCTTAGGAATAGTATAGCATATTTGCCATTTCCAGAGATCCCTGAGGGTCAATGTCCCCTAGCTATCATTCTGGCCTGTGGCCAATCAATTATGGTATTTATGTCTACTTTATCTCTGCCAGTTAAATGTCAATACCTGGTCTTTGCCATTCTGGAATCATCCTCACTAACATTAGAGCTCAGTTCCATAGCGGTATCTCTTACCACCAACTCTGGCCTAGAGAGGACAGCTCTACTGAGCTTCCATGATGATGCTGGTGCCCCACCTCACCCTCTACTAACCATCCCTCATCACTTCAATGAAGAAAGTAATCATTTACCCTCACAGAGATCAGTCAGCTATGGGTCTCTAGTCTTACATATTAAATCTATTCTAACATGTTCAGTTCTCTGGGCCTTTGTCCTATCCTTAATTCTCTGTTGAGATATCAGACATCTTCTCCATCTTACTGGCTATAAGTCATCACTGTTTTCAAGCTTCAAGGAACCATTCTAGAAGAGAATTAGAGCCAGTTCCAGGTGTCCATGCCAGTATATTAAATCCTAAGTTATATGAGAGTTCCACTGTATCAATAAACTACCCCCACTCAGCATTATATTCTCTTCTTACTCTAGCTCCTTCAAGATTCATTTCCCAAGTATGTTCTCCTAGTTCCTGTAGATGCATGTAAGTTAGATCCAGCAGTTTTGTTTTGTTTTGGGGTTTATTTTTTGGGGGAGGGGTTGTTTGTTTGTTTGGGGGGTTTTTTTGGTGAATAATCCCATTCATCTCATGGCATTTCAAGGGTAGAGTTATTGCATGAGCCGATGCATCCCCTCTCCACCTACACTTTGTCTCAATCTACCACGGGTAATACTAATTGTGGTAATATAAATCATCAAGAGTTCTTGCTAGTACTCTGATCCTCAGTAATGGATCCCTTGCCTCAAACTGGCAGGTTAGTGATCTAATCCCAGTTCCACTTTCTAATACTTCATTTCTATCTAATGCTGGGTTCTTCCAGAAGCTGACCCTGAGGGAAAGGTCTGACTGCATCTAATTTATGTGGGAAACAATCCCTAGAAATAACAATTTGGGGAACACAAACTAAAATAGCCATATCTGTGTGATGAATATTCTTGAGTCTGAGGTAGCCTGGGCCTGACTGTCTCTGTTAAGCCAATTTTGACTTGAGGACTAGGAGTAGTGCTATATTATTACCCAATAAAAGCAGATTACACACCTCAGGACACCAGCAAGGTAGGGACACACAAAAATGTTCACCTTAAATAAATCCAACAAGAAAAGAAAAAAAAAAAACTAAAGAAAAAATAATTTCTCTCCCAATTATAATATAAGTTTTATGTTTTATGATTTTCTGGTTATTTTTAATTTTAAATAACGAGTATAGGAAGCACAAATCTTTCCAGTGCTTTTCAATGCTAAGATCTAAATACACCTAATAGCTACCCTCTGATGGCACATTCTGCCTACTGATTGGAGACAGCCAGTTCCTACTGGGTTCCTGAATAATCTTCTTAACAATTTTAACACCAACTGTGAGTCAGTTCTTCAGTGGGATTTCAATAAGCTCTCCTCTGAACATCATGTCAGCTCCTCCTAGCCTGCTCCTGAGTGCCAATCCTAGGTTCTGGTCCAATATACATGCCCTCCTCCTTCCTGACACCCCTTCTTCTGGCCTGACTTTATTTCCCCAAAATGGAAATTCTTGTCTCTTACCTTGCTTTTGGTGAGAGAAACTCATTACCAGAAAAAGAGAAAGAGAGAGGATATACGTATTTCCCAGAAAAAAGTGTCAGTCAAAAGAACTGTCACATAACTAATTACTTTTCTTCTACC
Source organism: Neogale vison (assembly GCF_020171115.1). Classification (NCBI taxonomy): domain Eukaryota; kingdom Metazoa; phylum Chordata; class Mammalia; order Carnivora; family Mustelidae; genus Neogale; species Neogale vison. The sequence continues at coordinate 83,688,969 of NC_058101.1, read as the reverse complement.
TGCTCCCAGTTAAGAAATCACTTCTAGAGGAAACCACACTTAAGACTAATAATAATAATTTCAGTTAATAAAGTAATTAATAGCTAACTATATTTCATCATAGAAAAAATAAATAGGTGACATAATTATTAAGCACTTTCTATCTACCAGGCACCATACTGAGAGCTAGAAATACTATTTTTATCCCCATTTTAGTGATGAAGAAACTGAGGCTTAAGAGATTGGATATTGGATCTGTCCAATGGGAATACTTGATCTTAACTACTATGCTGAATTCCACAGATTAAATAAACATTTGTTGAATAAAGTATGGAAGGAACAAGATAAAATGAGAAGGAAAAAAGTTGGAAGCATTCTCTAGAGTGGCTTGCACACATTCCATTCTCCACTTTGGAAAACTTTACTGTAACTTCCAAAAGAACTGCTAAATTATTCCCTCTTGCCATCTTGACTTCAAGTACTACTTGTGTACCTAGGGTTAGAAACAAATGTGCATAAAGAACATGCACACATTTCACACTTGTAAAAATTCCATCTGAGTAAGTAAAACTCAGGATCTATGAAATAGACCTGAAGCCATCAATGCCTTGTTCCACCAGTTTCTTTGCTCTCTCAGTTTGAAGACAATGCACCTTCAAGCCTTACCTCTGAGCCCAAAGTCCCCGCCTCTTAGACTAAACATGCTGATTGCCAACCAAAACAAACATCTTCACTGACTACAATTACTGCCTGGATAATTTTCATTAAAAACAAAAATAAAAACACTACAAAGCATGCTCTGTCCCCAAAGGAATTCTTTCCTACTCTGCTGTTTCTTCGTGTCGAGGAAAGAATCTGATACGTGAAAATAGCTAGTTGTACTCTGACTCAAGTACTTCACAGGGATATCTGCATGGCTAAATTTAGAAGAAGGGAAATACTAAAACAAATACAATAATCAAAAGTTAAAATCCTGCTTTGACTCTATAGTGATCATTCTTTCAGAAAACTGCTAGAGAACACGCATACTGTCGATCTACAGTCGTGTGACTCTGACACTACTAACAGATACATGATTTGACAGCTGATCTCGTTTCTTGCCTGGCTTTGTTTTCAATGCTGCACCCACGCTTAAGACTTAAGCTGCTTCACCAGCGCATGAAAAGCTCTTTTCAAAGATATGTCTCCCATCTTTCTATTGCCTGTATTAATGAGGAGCATGGATTTCAAACCAAACTTCAAAAGAACAATTTCCTTGGAATATAATAGTAGATTTCTAATAAAACCTTCCTCATGGGTTTAATATCTCTATAGAAAGTAGTCAATCTAGTAAGAAGAAAATCTAGAGTCCTGGAAAAAAGAAGGTTAAGGGAGCTAAATTGGAGCTAGATTTGGTATTTCCCTTATGCTGATTAGTGGAGGGAGAGCGAACTGAATCCTGGTCATATTAATACACATACGGGTCTAATTCCAAAGGCAGAAGTTTAATCTCACTCACGTTTGAAAAACTAAGCTAGCATCTTCAGACTTAGGATCCCTGATATATAAGGATATGACCCTGTTCAGTATGAACCCACATAACTCATGTTACATGAACCCCACGTAAATACTCCAAAACCACAATTGACTGTAATTCTCAGGGAAGGAGATGTTCTAGGCCATTGGATTTTTTTGGTCAAGTCAGAAATGAATAGAAAAACCCTTCCTATTTCAACCCTTAGGATCAAAAATGTTTATAAATGCATTAGTCTATTTTCACAATTTATTAAATACAGAAGGGGAATGCAATTCAATCTCTATTTCATTACTCAGATATTTATGGTCCCTAAGGTCATACTTCTGGGGATCAGTTACCTTGGTACTCTATGAAGTCACAGATTAAAAATAGAGGCAGAGCTGTTCTGACATTAGGTTGCAGTCTACAAGGGTTTAGTATAAGTCATTATTGATAAACAATTATCACCCTTTTATGTATTTCTTATAAAATTACAGGGTTAAAAATTTTTGATTAATGGATGATTCTGAATAGTTAGCAATTTGAATGTTTACATGAGCTTCAGTGCAGCTTTACCTGGGGGTGGGGGGTTTGTCCATCTTGATCTGAGAAAAAGCCCATTTCTACCTGGCTACAATAGTTCACATAGAATCTTAAAACTTACTGAAAAATAAAGTGACACAATATATATTAAATTGAGGGGTGCCTGGGTGGCTCAGTTGGCTAGGCATTGCCTTTGGCTCAGCTTATGATCCCAGGGTCCTAGGATCGAGCCCCACATTGGGCACCTTGCTCATCAGGAAGCTTGCTCCTCCCCTGCTTGCTGTTTCCCATGCTCGTACTTGCTCTCTCCCTCTGTGTGTCAAATAAATAAATAAGGTCTTTTAAAAAAATTGAAAACAACTGAAACATACCTCCAGACCTAAGGTGATCTTGCTACTGTTGGGGTGATTGTTTTGCTAAAACAAAGCCAATTTATTCAGCAAGAGTACCTTTAAATTCAAACCCCATCAAAAGTTAACTCTGCTTTAGTTCAAGAAGAATAGTCCTTTCAGTAATCTCAGGAAAACGTTTTTGTACTCAAATCCTCCTGAGCTGTGCAGCCCTGGAGAAATGAAAGATAAACCAGGCCAAGGTCACGCGCACCAAGACCAAGAAGGAGCAGTTAAGACTAACCACAGCAATGGTTACTAGTGCCAGCACGCACAGAAAGGACTTACACCAGCAGTTTCTTATGCCCCTGTTCTCCAAAGGTTGTGTTTTTCCTGGCAAGAGAGGAGGAGAAAAGATGCATTTCCTAACTTGTCAATGGCCTTAAGCTTTCTGAGTAAGAAGAGCACTGGTGAACACACAGGATCTCTCTCCTTTCCATAAGCTCCCTATTTGCCAGCAAGCCATGTTTATGAGAGTGACAGTACGCATGTTCTCTAGCAGTTTTAAGAAAGACTGATCACTATAGAGTCAAAGCAGGATTTTAACTTTTGATTTTTGTATTTATTTAGTATTTCCCTTCTAAATTTAGCCATGCAGATATCCCTGCGAAGTACTTCAGTCAGAGTACAACTAACTATTTTCACGTATCAGATTCTTTCCTCGACATAAAGAAACAGCAGAGTAGGAAAGAATTCCTTTGGGGACAGAGCATGCTTTGTAGTATTTTTGTTTTTGTTTTGTTCATGTTTGCTAACAAATATCCTCACCATCAGCAATTCTAACTTGACATAGCCCTCATTGGTCCATAGTGCCATGCAGAAGGGGAAAAGAGGGGGCATAAGAAATTGCAGGAAAAAGAAGAAAAGGAGAAAAAGACACTAGGCAAAGAGAAGCCTGTCATACACAAATGAACAATTGATTCATGTCAACAATATTAAACTTAAGCTCAATCATCTGCCTTTCCTACCTATTTTCAGCAAGTATAAAACCAAAAAGAAACTGTTTCCATTTGAGTCTTCCAATATGCTACCCATAAAGTCTTCACGGCTTGCATGGAGCACTGGGTGTGGTGAAAAAATAATGAATAATGTTTTTCTGAAAATAAATAAATTGGAAAAAAAAAGTAATACCTGCCTTATTATCTGTATGACACTAACATGTGCATGTAAAAATCTTCCATTTAGGAGTAAAATGAACATTAAGTAAATTTCATTTTCAACCTAAGACTCTAACATGTTTCAGTGTGGACCCACCAAGACCTAAACTTTCATCAGGTCAACCAAATGATCTTTCTGTCAAAAAGTAGTCTTTCTAATTTCCATAAATCATCCAAGTAGTCAACTACTTAAAACTTCATAGAGAGAACCTTGGAAAGACAGGGAAAAAAGAGATGAAGCCAGGAGAGGACTGTAGACTTTTCAACATGCTGTGTATACAAAGAATTGATACTTAAACTACTAAGATTTCCGTTCCACTGATACTAATTTATTTCAGATTGTTCCATGGTGCTACTAATCAAAGCTAGCAAATATAATCCATGACAAGCTGAAGGGGGAAATGACCTCTGCATCAGTTGTTGAGGGTGGTAAACAGAATGAATAAACACACAGTTGCTGGTGCATTAATTTCATAATTAGAAAAATATTCAGTTAAATACCAGACACCAAACATAAACTTGTAGAGTATTTGTTAAAAACTATTCTAAAATCAGTTTCAGATAACAATAATCAGATCCCTGAATTCAGTGTACCACTGTTTGTGATCTTTTTTAAACATTTGCCTAGTCAGAAAGGGTTAAATGAAGGGTCTTATACAAAAGACTTCTTAGGAATAAGAGCAGCTGTTCTTCAGTGGAAAGTCTGAAATAAAGAAATGAGTACAAACTCAGCACAACTGAAAAGAGAAAAGGGACTGATACTTTTCCAGGCTATTACAAACTTTAATGAAGTTTATAATTAAACTATGTTTAAACTACGTATAAGGCAAAATAGATCCACACTTTTGTTCTTTGTGAAAAAAGTAGAGTAGTTGTGACTAACTGAAAAGAAACTTTTTAAAAATACTTTAAAAATAAGTTTGAAGGGATGCCTGGGTGGCTCAGTGGGTTAAGCATGTATTTTCAGCTCAGGGATGAAGTCCCACATCAGGCTTCTTGCTCAGCAGGAAGCCTGCTTCTTCCTCTGCCTGCTGTTCTCCCTGCTTGTGCTCTTACTCTCTCTCTCCCTCCCGCCCTCTCTCTCTGTCAAGTAAGTAAATACAATTTTAAATAAATTACTTAATTAAATAAAAATAAAATTTTAAACAATGAACTACATTTACTCACAACAGATAAATCTTAAAAACATAATCCTAAGTGAAATTTTTTAAAGATTTTATTTATTTATTTGACACAGAGAGTGAGAGAGAGAATACAAGGGCGTGGAGTGGGAGAGGAAAAAGCAGGCTTCCTGCCCAGCAGGGAGCTCCATTGGGATGCAAGCTCCATCCCAAGCTCCATTCTGGAACACTGGGATCAAGACCTGAACCTGAACTGAAGGCAAATGTTTATTACTGAGCCACCCAGGTGTCCCCACAAGTGAAATTTTTAAATGTAAGAAACAAGAATAAGACCTACTAAATGCCTGGTTGGCTCAGTTGGTTGAGTGTCTGTCTTCAGCTCAGGTCATGATCCCAGAGTCCTGGGATAGAGTCCTTCATCAGAACCCTTGCTCAGCAGGGAACCAGCTTCCCCTTTCACCCTCCTTCCCTCCTGTTTGAGTGAGCTCCCCCTCTCTCTCTGACAAATAAATAAAATCTTTTAAAACAGAAACAAGAGTAAGATCTGTAGCAGAATATCATTTATATAAATGTAAAATACATGTACACAAACCAATAATAAGCATTTAAAAAGAGTGTACATCAAAATAAGAAAATACACAATGAATGTATGAGAATAGCTATCTGTAGGAATGCGGGAGGCAAAATAAGAGTGGAGAATGGAGATAGAATATATTTTTAAAAAATAAACTTTGCATGGATCAATAATGACATTTTACTATGAGCTAAGAAATATCAACCTTATATATCACAGTCCAAAAAATTATAGTCACAATCGGTAAAGCCTGTATATAAATATGACAAGGTCAAACAACTTCAGGGATACTAAGACAGAAAATGGTTAATTAGTTCAATATAAAATTCAGTCATTCAGGCTGATGATTACTATGCCTGTGGTTCAGTACCCTTAGAAATTTGTTTGGAAAAGTCCATAAGAAATGCTACCTATAACCTGCTCCATTTTCCTTTCACTGATTCTAGTCCCAAAATGAGAGACTAAAACCAAATCTGGGTTTTGATTTCCTCTAGTGCAAGACCATTTCCAGGTATATGTGGAAGGAAGGGCAACGATTTGAAACAGTATGAACAAGAAACTAGAAAATGATATTTACTTAATATTCATCTTACTCCTGAATGGGAGACTATTACATGCATATGTTGGTGATGATAAGGGTGAGGTTGAGGAAGACACACAGATTCTTAACTTTAAAAAGTGGTAGATAAGGACTGAGAAGAGAAACAGTGGTGGAAGAGAGGGTGGTGAAGATTAAACATCTCTGTGTCCAAAATAGTAGTAGTTTTATATGGCCATTTCTCACAGCCTCCTCAAATGCATACCAGTGGTTTAAAATCAAAGGTCAAGTGAGGTAAAGCATTTCCATAAGGACTCAAAGATTGTCCTGATGACCTGGTTTAATCCAGGGGAAAAGGGAAGGACTTTTTTTTTTTTAAATATCTTCCCTAAATGTTTTTTATTTTTCCTCACACTACAGTTATGATGAGCACACAGCAGCAAAGAATTTGAGTCCATATTATTTGACCTAACTATGAAAAGCTAGTCATCCATGTTAGACAACCGTTCAAGTACCAGGAAGCTTGGCAATTGTGGTATATTGTATTTTCCAAAAATATACCAATATGCATACCTACCTAATATTCTCTTTTACAGTGTTATGCTTGTACTTCTACACCAAAAAGTGGGATCTATGCTCCCTCACTTTGAACATGGCAGACCTATAACTGCTTCAATGAATTGATTATTCTGAAAGAAATACTGAATTACCAGGCTTGGTCAGACAAGATATTAGGATCTTATCTCTCTCCCTCTCCCTCCCTACCTCCCTCCCTCCTATCCTATCCACCATCACCACCAACCCCTGCCCCACCAATACAAATCTTAGGAGCCAACATTTAAGAAGTCTGGCCATCCTGACTAAAAATCTAAAAATCATAGGGAGAGACTACATAGACAAAGAGATGTCTGAGGAGAGAGACATTACTATTCCAGTTCCAAGCTATTAGAGTCCTTAGTCCTCATAACCTGACATGAGTGAAGACCCTCAAGAGCTCCTTGGCCCTAGACATAATCTTACCACAATGGCATGAAAGACTTAAGTCAAAATTACCTGGCTCCACCACTCCCAAATTACCACAGAGACCATCCGAGATTTTATAACAACAACAACAATAGTTTTTATTGTTTTAAATCACCAAAGTTTGGGGTGAAGTGTTATGTAGAAATAGATAATCCTAAAATTTGTATGGAACCAGAAGGACCCCGAATTGCTAAGGAAATGTTGAAAAAGAAAAACAAAACTGGAGGCATCACGTTGCCTGATTTCAAGCTTCACTACAAAGCTGTGATCACCAAGACAGCATGGTACCGGCACAAAAAACAGACACAAAGACCAGCGGAACAGAGTACAGAACCCAGACATGGACCATCAACTCTATGGTCAAATAATCTTCAACAAAGCAAGAAAAAATATACAGTGGAAAAAAGACAGTCTCTTCAATAAATGGTGCTGGGAAAATTGGACAGCTATGAATAGAAGAATGAAACCTGACCGTTCTCTTACACCATACACAAAGATGAACTCAAAATGGGTAAAAGACCTCAACATGAGACAGGAATCTATCAAAATCCTAGAGGAGAACAAAGGCAATAACCTCTCCGACATCAGCCACATCAGCAATTCTTTCAAGACATGTCTCCAAAGGCAAAGGAAACAAAGGTGAAAATGAACTTTGGGGACTTCATCAAAATCAAAATTTCTGCACAGCAAAGGAAACAGTCAACAAAACAAAGAGGCAACCCACAGAATGGGAAAAGATATTCATAAATGACACTACAGACAAAGGACTAATATCCAAGATTTATAAAGAACTCCTCCAACTCAACACACATAAAACAGATAATCACATCAAAAAATGGACAGAAGACATGAACAGACAATTCTCCAAAGAAGACATACAAATGGCTAACAGACACATAAAAAAATGTTCATCATCATTAGCCATCAGGGAGATTCAAATTAAAACTACATTGAGATACCACACCAGTTAAAATGGCCAAAATCAACAACACATAAACAAACGTGTTGGAGAGGATGTGGAGGGGAACCCTCTTACATTTTTGGTGGGAATGCCACCACCTGGGTGGTTCAGTGGGTTAAAGCCTCTGCCTTCGGCTCAGGTCATGATCCCAGGATCCTGGGATGGAGCCCCGAGTCGGGCTCTCTGCTCGGTGGGGAGCCTGCTTCCTCCTCTCTCTCTGCCTGCCTTTCTGCCTTCTTGTGATCTGTCTGTCAAATAAATAAATAAATAAATAACTGAAGAACTTGACCATGATGTACCCCTGAATGGATGGATGGGTGCCTCGCCTACCTGCAGTGAGAAAGTCTATGATTAAGCCTCAGAGCTGGTTGATTAAGATTCTCATTTACTTCTTTTTGTTGTTGTTGTTTGCTAGCATTCACTTACTCTTTCTTCTGTACCAAGCACTGTTACTCTAAAAATCCGTTGAAAATTTACAATTTTATTGCCATTTTAAATTTAAGGAAACTAAATTAAGTAACTGTTAAGATTCAAAAAACTATCCATTGAGGGAGCATCTTCCAGTGATGCAATCTGTTCCCAGGTCCATGCTTCTAATTCATCATGTTCTACTGCCTTTGGTACTTTTCATGATTGAGCAGAGCTCAATTATAAATTTGGGGGGCAAAGCTGAAGTAGCACCATAAAAAAACAAACTTGACTAAGACTACTGAAAACTATTACCGTAATAATGTTGCTTTGTGCTTTTTGTATGCAAGGAAAACCATCTCTAATGCTCTAATCTTACAGACATATTCTAACAGTCCAGTTAGTGAGTGTAAAATATTAAATATACAATGAATCTAAGCAGATTTATATATAATCAGAACAATTACCTGATTCATAGCTAAGGTCAGTAAGACCATTAAAAAGCATATGTACAAATTGAAATCAGGAGCCATATGACAAGTGTGTTAGATTTCCTTCTAAAATAAGGTAATAAACACTGAGTGCTCAAGAAATGAGAACATTATCAAATACTGTTATTCTACCTAATACAAAGGGAATGGAAGAAGAACCAACAAACAAAAACATTTGATTTTTGTCTCAATCCACAGAAAGCACTATATTTAAATCAACCATTTTAGAATAAAAGTGCTGGCAGGAATTCAACATAGTTCACTTGGTCTCCTGAGACATCATTGCAGTGTGTTATATTGAAAAAAAATCACACTTAAACACATTCTCTCTTATAAACTGTTAAGAAGTGTCACTGTATTATTATTTCATGATGCTGATTTCTATTTCATGGTCTCAGCACGTATGTGACTAGTTGTGGGTGGGACTGGAATGACTAAATGCATGAACTAGTTGTGGGTGGGACTAGTTGTGGGTGGGATTGCAGTGACTAAATGCAGTAAGAAATGCTTGCAGCATAATTTCCTTGAAGATAAAATTTAAATTACATTTCCCCAAGACTCATAAAATTACATGCGACACTACTAGTTGAGTCCTGGAATCATCTTTTGAAGATACAATAGTGGAATCAAATTCCTGGCTATAGAACCCTGGCTGATGCCAATAGAAAAAAATGGACAGGATCATTCCCAGCAATGGTGGCATTTGAGAAAAAACAAGAAAGAAGAAAAAACTAGACAGACATTAGCTATACTTCATGCCTACCACCTTGAAAAAAATGATGAAAATTACAAACAGAACAGGATTCCTAATAAAGTTACCCCTGAAATGGCTCTTTGAAATACCATGACCCCTGGGGTGTGGTCATGCATCTCTTCCAATTAAAACTAACACTTCTGTGGGAAAAATTTCCCAAATACATGCTTCACAGCTCCTCCATAGCCCTTCTTAAAGCCCCTACCCCAGTTCTACATCTTGCTCTTCTCCCTTGTCCCCACCTCACTGACAGTTTCTGCCTGTACATTATTTCCAAAGTTCCTCTTCTATATGTTTACATGGTCACCTAAAATTTTTGTTGAATTGAAGCATGGTGTAAACCTTACCATAAAAATATGCCTGGAACATAGTTGAATGCACTTCAAATTCAATATATCTAAAATAAATTCCATGTGTTTTCTTTCTCATTCTCTATCTCCAAAATATACCTCTTGACTGTTCTATTATTATTTTTTTTAAAGATTTTCACTTATTTATTTGACAGACAGAGATCACAAGACAGAGAGGCAGGCAGAGAGAGAGGAAGGGAAGCAAGCTTCCTGCTGAGCAGAGAGCCCGATGTGGGGCTCGATCCCAGAACCCTGGGATCATGACCTGAGCCAAAGGCAGAGGCCTTAACCCACTGAGCCACCCAGGTGCCCCAACTGTTCTATTATTATTAACGACACCACTCTTCTCTAGTCTCTCAAAGTAGAAAAATACAAGAAAATTTTCCTTCCATTCATATGAGGAACAAAAACAAAATAAAACCTGTGTCATTAACTTTTCCTTGAAACTTCCTCTTGCATCGTCCTTTCCTTTCCATTATCACCCCCATCCCACTGGTTCAGACATTTATCTTCATACCTGAACTATCTCAAGCACCACCAAAGTTGCTACCTTTCACATCCGAATCAACTCTGTACACACTATAAGAGACTTACCTTCCTTCCTCAATCTCTTCATACACCTTGTCCCTCTCTAAAACTTTTAATGTATCTGTGTTGCCTCAAGATTAAAGTCCAAATTTCTTTTTTTTTCCAATTTATTTATTTTCAGAAAAACAGTATTCATTATTTTTTCACCACACCCAATGCTCCATGCAAGCTGTGCCCTCTATAATACCCACCACCTGGTACCCCAACCTCCCACCACCCCGCCACTTCAAACCCCTCAGATTGTTTTTCAGAGTCCATAGTCTCTCATGGTTCATCTCCCCTTCCAATTTACCCAAAAGCACATACCCTCCCCAATGTCCATAACCCTACCCCCCTTCTCCCAACCCCCCTCCCCCCAGCAACCCACAGTTTGTTTCGTGAGATTAAGAGTCACTTATGGTTTGTCTCCCTCCCTATCCCATCTTGTTTCATGGATTCTTCTCCTACCCACTTAAGCCCCCATGTTGCATCACCACTTCCTCATATCAGGGGAGATCATATGATAGTTGTCTTTCTCCGCTTGACTTATTTCGCTAAGCATGATACGCTCTAGTTCCATCCATGTTGTCGCAAATGGCAAGATTTCGTTTCTTTTGATGGCTGCATAGTATTCCATTGTGTATATATACTATATCTTCTTGATCCATTCATCTGTTGATGGACATCTAGGTTCTTTCCATAGTTTGGCTATTGTGGACATTGCTGCTATAAACATTCGGGTGCACGTGCCCCTTTGGATCACTACGTTTGTATCTTTAGGGTAAATTCCCAGTAGTGCAATTGCTGGGTCGTAGGGCAGTTCTATTTTCAACATTTTGAGGAACCTCCATGCTGTTTTCCAAAACAGACACATAGACCAATGGAACAGAATAGAGAGCCCAGAAATAGACCCTCAACTCTATGGTCAACTAATCTTTGACAAAGCAGGAAAGAATGTCCAATGGAAAAAAGACAGCCTCTTCAATAAATGGTGTTGGGAAAATTGGACAGCCACGTGCAGAAAAATGAAATTGGACCATTTCCTTACACCACACACAAAAATAGATTCAAAATGGATTAAGGACCTCAATGTGAGAAAGGAATCCATCAAAATCCTTGAGGAGAACACAGGCAGCAACCTCTTCGACCTCAGCCGCAGCAACATCTTCCTAGGAACATCGCCAAAGGCAAGGGAAGCAAAGGCAAAAATGAACTTTTGGGATTTCATCAAAATCAAAAGCTTTTGTACAGCAAAGGAAACTGTTAACAAAACCAAAAGACAACTGACAGAATGGGAGAAGATATTTGCAAACGACATATCAGATAAAGGACTAGTGACCAAAATCTATAAAGAACTTAACAAACTCAACACCCAAAGAACAAATAATCCAATCAAGAAATGGGCAGAGGACATGAACAGACGTTTCTGCAAAGAAGACATCCAGATGGCCAACAGACACATGAAAAAGTGCTCCATATCACTCGGCATCAGGGAAATACAAATCAAAACCACAATGAGATATCACCTCACACCAGTCAGAATGGCTAAAATCAACAAGTCAGAAAATGACAGATGCTGGCGAGGATGCGGAGAAAGGGGAACCCTCCTACACTGTTGGTGGGAATGCAAGCTAAAGTCCAAATTTCTTAACTTAGCATATGAGTCTCCATCTGCCTTCCACTGATCCTTTCATTCACCAAATGTTGGGGATGGTTTGGCAAACTGCAATTCTCACACACTCCTGGTAGGAATGTAAAATTATACAACCACTTAGGAAAACAGTTTGGTAGTTTCTTTAAAAATTGAACATTCTCATACTATAATGATCCAGCCATTACATTCCTAATTACTTATCTCCCCCCAATGAAAGTATAGGTCCAAAACAAATATTTGTAAGTCAACATTCATAGTAGCCTTATTTGTAATAGTCCAAAACTGAAAGCAATCCAAATGCCCAACAAAAGGTCAATGGAAAAACAAATGGTGCTATATCCATCTGATTTGGATATGGTACAAAATCTATCAGTATTTGGATTGGTACTAAATCCATGAAATGGTACTAAATCCATCAGTATTTCTGATGAAATACTGCTCAGCAAGAAAAATAATGAACTACAGATATACACAAAATAGAAAAAGCTCAGAATCATTATCCTGAGTGATAAAAGCCAGATAAAAACACTTCTATAAAGTTCTTAAAGATGCATAATAATGTACGGTAACAGAAAGCATATCAGTGGTTGCCTAAGAATCCAGAGGTAGTAAGTTAGGAGGACTGGAAGGAAGGAATTACAAAGGTGCTCTAAGAAACTTGAACACCGATGGGTATGTTCATTATCTTGATTGTGGTGATGGTTTCACAGTTGTGTACTTACGTTTAAAATTCATCAAATTGTATAGGTTAAGCAATCACTATGTATTATGTATCAGTTACACCTCAAAAAAGCTGATCACTCACCTTCCAAAACACATCACTTGAGTCAAACGGGTCAACTAATTAATACAAAAATGTATTATTAAGCTTGATATATCTGTATTTACCTGCTACCATCCTTCCACCTTTAGGAACACAGCTGATATCACTCACATATCCTCTACTGAGACTTCCCAGACCACTTCAGCTTGTAGCAGAGTCCTAATTCTCTTATTTATACCTCTGTGGTCCTGGTAATTTACATAATCTCTCTAGCCTGTTTCTTCATTTCTTAAACATTTATAATAGTAGCACCCATTTGATAAAGTACAGAATATAAATTGGCTGGCCTAATACCTAACACATAGTAAGCACCAAAGATTTGTTGTCTTAGATTTACTATATATTTCATTATAATTTTTCTTATATGAAATGTTTTTAGAAGGGATGATAGAGTCTTCCCAATGGTGCCTAGCAGAAATAGTTCCATATAAGTCCTTTATGCAACAGACAATAATTAGTTGGTTTGATTTTCCTTTTCCTGATCATATCTTTTTCTCCAATATGGGGGGAGAGGTAGGGAGAACAGAGGAGACCAGAAAATTATGGCAAATACTATCTTGATTATTCCAAATATTGTGGTTTTTTTCTGCTAGAGTAAGCTTAAACTGAGTCCAGACATTATCTTTAAAAAATAAAATGTATTTAGCCATAGTCTTAGAATTTGACTTTATTTAACTCCAAATAATAAAATAATAAATACTAAGCATTTAATATCTATATGATGAAATATAAGGAACTTTGTATAAAGCTCAGGGTCACAAACTACAAAGTGGCTAAGATATAACTTGAAGCAATACCTGCTAATTGTTTTTACTTACATCAGTTGTGTTTTGAATAACAAAATTCAGAGTATAGACTCCTAATAACCAACTATTCATTTATATTAATTGACTTAGACAATGCTACATCTTATTACAGGGTGCTTTCTTCTGGAAAGTGAATCTCAAGATGCTTTGACTTCTTAAAATATTTATTGTTCATTTGATTTGGTAAAATTTTCCCTTCAATGGGAATTTTTCTTTGGAGAAAGTGAGAGAGTACTGAGAGCTGCCATTTTATGGTTTCCCTTTAAAACAGAGTAACTAGTTTGGTAGCACTGACAATGCCCCTCATTGTTCACCTAATTCAATATCAGAACTATCTGACTTTTGGGGCACGTGGATAGTTCAGCCGGTTAAGCGTCTGTGTTTGCTCTGGTCATGATCTTTACTTGGATAGATTCTCTAGTTCTCAACATCATCTCAGGGTACTGGGATCAAGCCCCACATTGGGCTCCCTGCTCAGCAGAGAGTATGCTTCTCCCTCTCCCTCTGCCCTGCTTGTGCTCTGTCTCTCTCACTCTTTCAAATAAATAAATAAAATCCTTAAAAAAAAAAAAAAAACTATGATTTTTGTTCCAATGGGGCCATGTATATTTAATTAAGAGAGATGGGCAACTCCATTTAAGCAATAGGAAGGTAGATAAAGTAGACAATATCACCAACAGATACCTAATTAATGTTTTGGAAGGTTATGTAAGGCAAAGCTTCACCTCTAGAAAATCCAGTACTGGGTGAAATCCAGAACACCAAGGCCAGTTTAACTACAAATACAGTTAAAAATAGAAATGCCAATATACATAAACTATATATTGGTAATCTCATCATATAGTTGGACCAATCACAGATGATCTTTTCTAAACACTATTTAAATAATAAGCATGGGATCCTCTGAAAGCAATCATTGATGTTTTTAGCTAAGCTGCACTTCAGCAATTAATTCAGAGGTTTATCACATACTTGACCAATGGCGTTTGTAACATTACCCCCATATTGTTATTTTCTGTAATAATAATAGCACTGATCAAGCATTAATTATGTAACAAGCACTATTCTAAACACTCTGCTTGGGTTAGCTCATTTTATATTTACAAGTCTATGAGACAGGTACTAATGGGAGATAAGCCATAAAAGTTAAAATAAGTACAGGTATCAATATCATTATTAGTATTGTTAATAATATGCTCAAATATGGACTTTGATCTCACAATAAAATTTTAAAATTGAATTTCAAACAACTGTGTCACTTGCCATTCAAGAATCTAGCCAAGTAAAATTCCCCACCATGTCTTTAAGATGTAGATGCTTAGTGTTTTGGGCAAAATAAGAAAAGATTTTCATGAATTCAAAACATAGGTTCGTTCTTTTTTTTTTTTTTAATTTTATTTATTTGACAGACAGAGATCACAAGTAGGAAGAGAGGCAGGCAGAGAGAGAGAGAGGAGAAAGCAGGCTCCCTGCCGAGCAGAGAGCCTAATGCGGGGCTCGATCCCAGAACCCTGAGATCATGACCTGAGCTGAAGGCAGAGGCTTAACCCACTGAGCCACCCAGGCGCCCACATAGGTTCCTTCTTAAGAAAGTACATAATTCAAACTTTGGAGCAGTCAAGATGTACATGTCCCTTGCACTATATAAATAGGAGTATAGTTTTACTCTTAGAAAATATAAGAAACAAGGGTACCTAACCCTAGAAAGCTTTAGAACAATCCACAAAGAAGAATAAAGTTTGGACTACTATGGCTTTTTGTATGTTCTAAAGGATATTTGTACTTCAAATACTTTTAAAATCATTTTAGCTTTATAAAACTCTATTTTCTCCACCCCCAAATCTTCCTTTCCCCACTCTAAACCAATCAACTCGAGGTCTTTGGGGACTGCCAATTTGGAACATCCTCTGGCCTTGACAATTGGCAGCTGGGATCAATCAGTTCATAAAATCCAACCTGTCAGCTAAAACCAGTCATATTTTTTAAGCAAGACAATCTGTTAAACAGCTTAGGTTGTAAATCCATGAAAAACATTTGCAAAAACACATTTTGTGCTTGCTCTTCCTAAGTTCTGAGGCTACAGATGTTACAGAAACCGCCGTTCTGGAAACTCTCCCAACCATCTATTATCCTTCCCTGAAAATTTCAAGGTATCTTCTGGGCTCCACAGCTAGCAACAGACCAGCTTCTGATAGCCACGGGTAGGAATAGATATCCTCAGTGTGGAAGGAATCCTTGCTTCACCTTGGACAGTTACATAGTAGTTTCTATCTGACGTGCAATTGATCCAGTTTATCATAAGCCAATGTCATCACTGTGCAGTTAGGCTGGCTTCCAGTACTTGATCTGTCCTAAGAGGAAAAATTTATTGTATAGATTGCAAAGCAACTGCAGAGCTTCTAAAGCTAAGTGATCTTAGGCAAGGCACATCTTCTCAAGCTTCAATTCTTCTCAGTAAAATAAGAGGGCTGGAATAATCAAACTCCAAATTTCTTTCCAATTCTATAATTCCATAACTACTTCTTTCCATCACTTTTACCTAGCAGAAAGTCAAAGACACACCCTCACCATAGTCAGCTCCTTTGGGTCCAGGATCATAGTGGGTCCATCCCCACAGAACAACATGCAGAACAACAGAACAACAAATAATGACTGCTTAAATGAAATTTTTTTTCTGGCTTTATTTTACTCAACAAAGTGTGGGCAGGTTTTAAAAGAGATAAAGATTATCAGTACCTCTCAATGGCATAACATCTTGACAGTGCCTACCATTACTAAGTGAGTGGCCAAATAGACATCAGGCAACTCATCGCTCTGCTTGGCCTTACTCCAGGTAAACATCAATCACTGATGATGCCTCTTCCCCCAATTAAGCCAAGACCACTCTCAGAATCCTCAACTCAGTCTTCCAGACAGTCGCCACCAATTATTCAGAATTAGCATGCGTGAAGAGCACATTTAAAATTGGGACTTATACACTAATTAGTACCAATCTAAACCCAAATCCTGTCTATACCTCTCTAACTGGATAGGTCCTGAGACATAAATCCATTCTCTTCCAACAAATCATCTCCTTTTCTCTCTACATTCTTCTTTTTATAAATGGCAAAATCAGTAATCCAATCTTCCAAATGAGATAATATTTGCCCAATGCTTACATCTAAACAACCAAGTCCTGCAAATTTTTCTTCCTAGATAGTAGTTTTCACTTTTATTCTCTCCATTCCAAATAACACTTTCCTTCCCCCAAAACCTTATCATTTTTCTTCAAACATATTGTGATCATCTATTTAAGTAAGTTACTTTGTCAATGGCCTTGAAAACATCATATTTCCCTATCTTAATCATCAGTAAATCCTAATGCATATAAGCACAACACCCTCAGGTTATTCAAACAACTTACACAGCAGCTCAGGGTTTCATAAACATGTAAAAGCTACATGGCCTTTTATGACCCACCCTTAGAAGTCAGATGGTATCACCTCTACTATACTCTATTGGACAAAGTAGTCACAAGCCCACCCAGATTCAAGGCACACTTGATGGAAGGAATATCAAAGAATTTATAGCCATGTTTTAAAACCATGGTACCCATCTCCTTTTTTACATACGATGATCTAGAAAAATTGAACTAGTAGTTCCCCAATTACATCATTCCACATGCTATTTTCCCAGCATGGGATACTGTGATGGTTGATTTTATGTGCCAGCTTGATTGGGCCACAAGATGCCCAAGCAGCTGGTTAAACACTATTTGTGGATATGTTATGAAGGTGTTTCCAGAAAAGATTAACACTTTAATGAGAAGACTGAGTAAAGCAGATGCCCCTTCCCACTGTGGGCGGGTATCATTCACTCCACTGAGAGCCTAAATAGAACAAAAAGGTAAAGAAAGGTTAAATTAATTCATCCTGACAACTGAGCTAGGACACTGATCTTCTCCTGCTCTTAGCACTCTTGGTTCTCAGGCTTTCAGACCCAGACTGGAGCCTCTAGTGCCAGCTGTCCAACTCTCAGGCCTTCTAACTACACCGCTGGCTTTCCTGGGTCTCCAGTTTGCAGACAGTAAATTGTGGGACTTCCCAGCCTCCAAAATCATGTAAACCAATAAAATAAATCTCTTTATATGCTGATTCTTTCTCTCTGGAGAACCATACAATCCCCCCTCCCCTCCCTGGAAAATCCCTACTCATTCTCCTGATATCACCAAAATACTACTTCCCCTATAAGAGCTACACAGACATCAAGCATCAAGTGATGGAGAACTCCCTCCATGCTCCAGTAAGATCTTATCTCCTAGACCACTGCTTTTCAAATAAAAGAGACGACCCAGGATCTTAATAAGATTCAGACTGACTCAGTCAGTGTAGGATGGAGTCCAATATTCTGTATTTCTTACAAATTCCAGGTGATATCCATGTTGCTATACCAACCACACTTTGAGTAGACAGAGGCCCCTCAAAGAGTCTACCCAAATTGCCAGCGCAGGGTACAGTGCTCCATCCTGGGAAAGGACTGTGGTACAAGGACAGGCTACAAAGCATGCATCCAAGAGAGATGCCAGAGTGGAATAGGAAAAGTTGCTGCAGGCATACACAAACAGGCAGATTGTTAAGAGGCAGGCAAGAGGAAAATTTAGGGTACAAGTCAAAGGAGGAAAGCAGAGAATGGGGTAAGCCCAGAGATAATGAAATGGGAATTCATAAAAGGTTTTTATTGATGAGAGATGGGGGGGAGCTATTAGAGGGCAAGGCTAAAAGTAACATTTCTAAAATATTTGTCTATCTCTCCATTGAGGCAACAGTATGCACACTGGCTTTTTTAACCCACTGAGCCACCCAGGCGCCCCCACACTGGCTTTTTTTAATCTGCATATCTACATCTAAACATTTCACTTTCCCTCAAGTGTTTAACATATTGTCATGTACTTAAGGAAAAATTTTTCTTAGGACTTATACAAGGAGAAGGGGAACTAGAGACACTGAGTCCCCTCTATCTTTATTTTCATCTTCTGTTATATATCAAACTTCCATGTTGTTTCACTTGCAAAATTCTTTCCACCACTAAAGAATAAAAATTATACTATATTTTCATAACTATGTCTTCATATACAAAACACAAGAGAATAGCACAGCATACAATGTCTGGTTGCATACATGCTAATGAGTGTAAATATCCAAACAATAAAAATTAAATGAAGGCAGCTATATCATCACACCATTCCTCATTCATCTACTGCCTGAGAGTCTAAGAATGGTGTTGGCTGGGAAAAAATATGATACTGGCCAGCCTGTAAGAATTAGCACAGTGCTACTGTAACAGCAAAAGAATTAATAAGAATAACAGGCCTAGTTCCAATACACATGGTGGAAAACTTCTTGCTGACAGAAAGATACAGGATAGGATTCATCATGGCATTCCACTGAACATTAAAAGTAAAAACCACAATTCAGCTGTACCCCAAAGAATCTTAGAATTTGGGAGACTTTTGATTACCTCATTTTACAATAATTGTCTGGACTAGAACCTGAGAAGGGTCACATCCTCTCCCAACTAGTGTTTGTTAAATAAATGTGTTTTGGGTGGTGTGAGGAGGTCATCCTTTGTTTCATATTTATGTTGTTAGACATGGGATAAATTCAAACACATTCTGTTTAATAAATTCATATAATCTTTCCTCTGTCTTCTATTGAATTTGGGAGTGTTACAAAATTTCAGATTCCAAGAGGGAAATTTTCTACAATTTGTTTCACATGCAATTCAGTTCTCTTCCTTCAGAGAATTAGCACCAGGCAGACACTCTAGACACTCCCTGAGGAGACGTTATGCATATTCCCATGGCTATATTTTGCAGACATCTCCATCCTAACAGAGATCCTCCCCACGGTTTCCCCCCCTCCCCCATGGGTTCAGATACACAGTTTTCTTTATTTAGTAATGAAATCTATGGCCTATACAGATGAAGATAACAGAAATCGAATGATGGGACCAGCCATATTCTGCAGATTACTGAGCAAGAGAAAATAATAATCACCAATAAACTTTAGTCCTATTTTCCCAAGTGATGATCCTGAAAAAATAAAAATCAGTAGTAGTTAAGGATCACTATTTATACACACCAATAGATGAGTATATGTGGGTTACATTAAGAGATGGTAGTTGACAAAGGGCTGTGGAATATCTCACTTTTGCCTTTCACCAGCCACTCCTTACCAAAAAGCCCTCAAAAACCATGACAAAGGCCAAGAAACCTTTATTACTAACAGGCATTTTGGTCCCCAAATCCCATTATAGAATTCCAGTGAGATGACTGACATCTCATTGGAGAACCCAGCCTCCTAGGAGGATCTAAGTAAACAACCTTCAACATAAAGCCCAGACCCAACCTTCAACATAAAGCCCAAACCCAAATCTCAAATCTACCCATCCAAGGCAAATAAAGGCCTGCCTTTGTGAAGAATGAAAGGCCAAGAGAAAGAAATGTCTAAGAATTTTTTCCTAATATCTAGGGTAGGCTTTTCTATACGGTACACACTAGACCTTTCTCTGGACTGAGGGAAGGGAAAAAATGCCAAGGAAGATGATTCCAGGCCTACGGAAAAGAGAAAGCACACTTTTTCAACACAGGCTGTCATTTTGGTCAATCCAAAGCCACACTCCCACCTCTTCAATGTAGAATGTGGTGTATTTGCAAATGAGGTAATCCTTGAAATGAGAAAAGAAAAGGGCTCTGAGCTCCCTCAGAGGTCAAAAGGGCTGACAAAAATCTATCTAATCAACTATTCCCAACTAAATATGAGGAAGAAGGAACAAGTTGTCTTTATAACACAATAAAAACCTAATACTAGCTGCTAAAAATCATAGAGTTTGAATGAGAGATGTTACCAATACAAGTACACTATGCATTTGATATGAAAGCAAGAAAAAAATAAAAAAATATAAACACTACCAAATTAATAAAAAAAAAATGTGGATAAGAAGTGGAAACACATTTAGTACTCATATAACTATTTATAAATGCTTATTCAGTGAATAATAAGATAAGATCAATTTTCTCTCTTTTTAACTAAATTATTTTGGAGTTAAGGAATCAAAACCACAGTTATTCAATTAATTTTTCCTTCTGGACATACAATCCTAAAACAGGATCTAATACCTGGGTTCTAAACAAGCCAAAAGATAAGAACAAGGGCATAAACTCCTTCCTGCCCCAATCTTCCCACAGGTACTACTAGTTCAACCACAGACTGAGTCTGAGAATAGACTCATTTTCCACAAATTCCTGTAGAGCTGAGACGGCTCTTTTGAGTCAGGTGTGTATCCTGGCAGACACAAAATGGAGCTACAGAGGAAATGTTGGGAATAGAAGAAAATATATATCCTAGGTCCTCACCCAGTGTGTCTGCCTTGGAATAAAATAAATGTTTCACAGGACATTTCTATCCTCCAAAGTTTCATATGTATTACTTACTATATTCCCTGTAGCCCCCAAATTATCTTTCTATGAAACTGATTCTTATTGTGAGCAATTAATGGAATACTTCTCCTTATATATAATGTCTCTCTTTCATTGGGTAAATGGAAATGTTGCAAATAGCTTATGAGGGTGGTGAGTATTACTCACCCATACAGTGTAGTGGAGAGATTTTAGGTTCATGTTTTGTCAACACCGTTGTCAACACTGCGTTAAAATCCTTGTAACAACCAGCTCAGTGTATATGTAGTACCACAATGAATTTCTTCAGAAAATTTAATGTGTGAGTTACAGGGCCCAAAAATTGGTCATTTAGGCCTCCTCTGTGGCAGAGAATACTCTAATTATAAATTCCATGAAAAACTACAACCATTTTTCTAGAGTTCTTTCTATGTGCCATGCCTATTAGAGAGACTTTATATACATTCTCTCACTGAATCCACACAATCCAGTGAATGAAATACCATTATATCCTCATTTTATAGATGAAAAACCTTAGAGAGATCTGAATTTAAACCAAAGAATGATGACTCCAGCTTGAGCATTTAACCATTATTTTATCCTGCACCCACGATAACTTAAAGTCTGGAAAAAAAAAAAAGGCAAAAGACATTGACTATGTAGGCTATTCATGCCCTTTGCAATCCAGTTCTCTTGGTTGCCTAATATGAAGTATTATATAATTTATTTTTACCCTCCTAGCTTTTTTGTCAGGGTGATGAGGGACACATAACCCTAGTTGTGTGGGTCAAATAGCACATCCCTGGATATTCCCTCCACCTGACCAGCAAGAGAAAGATATTTTGTACAGATTTATTTATTTCCTCTTTCAGTATAAAAACAATTTAAATTTCTCCTTGAAAACCCAGTTGCATGGTTCATATGTTCCAATTGGCTCTTCTCCTGATTCATGGTGGCTACAGAAGGGAGGTGAGGAAATGCACTTGCTGGGGGAAAACCAAGCAATGTTGTATTAATTAAGTTTGCATCACTGTTGTAAATATGCCCAGGGGCCAGGGTGATGAGTGCATTTTATAAATCAAATAAATGAATAATAACTTCTAGAGGTTACTAAATATAAAATGTTTGAAGAACAGAAACTGAATAAATCTAAACTGTGACTGAGGGATACCCTTGATAATTAAAACATACACTGAAAACCTTAACTTGATTCATAATCTAAATTAAACTCCATTTCTAGATGGCATTCCATCTTTATAAAATTCTTTATTACAACAGAAGGTAACCACATGAAAGTCATCCTTAATGAACTCAACATTTTTTAACTTTCAGAAATAAAGACCAAAAAATAAAGAGAAACATAAAAACTGCCATATTTATAGTGATTCCCCTCTATGTACCACCTCTCAAATGTTAGGTCTTTGCTCTTGTTTTCAGGGATGGGCTTTAAAATTCAGAAATTCTTTCTCTAAGGCAGAAAGAAAAAAAAAAGGGAGGAAGGAAAGAATATCAGAAGAGATTGAGGAAACTAATGGAGTAAAGAAAGAAATGAAAAAAATGAAAGGGAGGATTTCAAATATCTATAAGAACCAACACATTGGAATTAATATATTAAAATGCAAGATTAAATGCCACCTAGACAAGAATGAATTGTTTATGTTTATGATTCAAAATACCAAGAAATAAAGCATCAATTAAAATTGGGTCAAATCAAGCTGAAATTTACTGCGAACCTTCCGGTGCATTTTTTTCATTTCCAACTTTTACTTTAACTTGTTTCTATAATATTATGTTTCTCTAATATTATTGTAATATTATTATTATATTATTATAATATTCTATAATAATGTTATTATATTATTATTATTATATTCTATAATATTATTAATCAGCCCAATGGTATTCTGTTATATACGGTGGGCTCACCAGAGCACAGTTAGACTTGTTTTAAAGAAATAAGCGCTATTTGTTTTCAAACTAAAAGAAAGCCTTTTAATTGAAACACAAGGTCTGAAAGTGAGAATAATTTGCCCTGAATTTATACCCCTTGAAATCCAAAAAGAAAATGCATATCTCCTTTTCCTACTGACCTGAAACAAATGACAGTAAGGAAAGAAAAGGGAAGGGGAAAGGAAAGAAAGAAATGCACAATCTAAAGACACACACAGCTATCAATTCCCTCACCTTTTAGGACAAACAAACAACATTTCACCCCCGTCTTTTATCTCAATAGCTTTGTCTTTTTACTCTAGTGTGGCATAGAGATAGTATCATTTTATGTGGGTGGCATTACACGAAAAATTTAAGGAAACACTGGTGCAAGGACTTACAAGTTTTGCTGGGTAGATTAGTGCCTCAAATTTAATCATCTTGTGAATCCCCCAAAACTTCTTAAAAATTTACTTAGATTTTTAAGATATTTATTCTCTATTATAATTAAATTTTGTGTGCATCACCCTTTTTAGCCACAATGCGATTAAATCCCTACAGAAACATTTGTCATTTGCTCTGATTTCTTATTAGTAAAAATGCATTATTAAGCATTTGGGAAAATATAGTATGTTAGTTGATAAATGTCAATCATTCTGAAGTCATTTTCCAAATTAAAAATGCCTTTTTCTTGGCTAAAAGAGACCTTTCTTAAATCATATGTCCTGGAGTATGAGCTGGGGAATAAGGTCTCAGCCTTCTTTGCATAACATAATACGGCCAGCTGACACAAATGTGTCTCATGAACAAAGGCTCATGACATCTGCTATTCTGGCACCAGTCATGAAGGCACCACGCCCACCTTCTTCCACATAATTGTCAGCATGCCATTAAACTCTAGCTTCTACATTACTGTTAGAAAGTTTCCCACAGCACCTCCCTAAAGCACAGAGCACTAATATTAGAGACAGGACTTCCATGGAGAATTGCAGATTTACTGGAATTCTACAAGAACATTACATAAAAAATAAATACAACCCCCAAAACAGAAGATTTTTAGTTTTCATGATGAGAACTATAAAATTCAGGAAAAAAATTTTCTTAAAAATATTGAATTGTTTTGGCACAGCCACATTATCTAATAAGAGTTTATAATACAAAACAGAGAAAACAGAATCACTGATTTTTATATGACCACAAAACATATATTTCTAGTACTCACTATTAATAGATTTTTTTTCTCTTAGGGAAATAATTTAGTAGGGTGTTGTTTAGGAGTACATTTGTACATTAAAGAAAACTTTAACAATATCCAGAGTGATCAATCATTGATAAACTATTAAGACTCATGCTGAGCCAAGTGACCACTAGAGAATTTGGTGTGTGTTTACTTGTAACTAGTTTTTATTGAATATACCAAGGCCACAGATTCACAAATGATGCCCACTAAACTAAAGTAAATACAGAGACCAGAAAAACTTTTTCACTGAAAATTCACAAATTTGTTCAGACAGATCTGGGAAATTATAATGTAAATAAACTAAATGCATGTGACTGATAATAGATCCTGGCTTATGTGTACGAGATTTGTGGTTTTGCCATGCAGAAGACTACAATGAAATCTTTTTACTCTGTAATTTTTTATCTCATCTATTTAGTACTCAGGTTGCTCCCCTAAAACCTCTCAGCCTTAGCCTACGGTTTGATTTTCAAATCTAGCAATAAGTTAGTATGAGCCAAGCCCAAATATATCTCAAATAATAGACCAACATTTCATTGGGCTTCCTTTGATGTTGTATTGCACTGTGCACGTCTTCTGGCAGAATGGATGAAGGCTATTGATATAAGGTATCCAGTCAAAGACATGTGTTTACAATTATGACCTTCAAAATAAAGAGAGGATACAGAACCATATCCCTGGGGGTATGGAAATTACACCATTAGAGAAGCATGGCCAGAGGCCAATGGTTTGTACTGGTATACCTAATGAACAGTGTATTTCCATCTCCCAATGTGCATTCTATTTATAATAACATAAAGCTATTTTTTAGATGAACAGAAAAATTAGACATACCTGGCACAGCCACATAACTAAAGGCTTGAAAATATTAAATTGATAGAGCATAATAGTGTCTGGCACAAGGAAAAGCATGCTTAGATGAGGGCATGCTGGGAAAAGGTGCTTGCATATACCACAAGCAAAATTACACCCTGCTGTGTAGGAGAGAGCACACAGCACAGTATTTGGAAGATGAGGTCTCTACACCACACTTTGAATTGTTACCAAATAGCAGCTTCAGAATCAATAAGCAAACTCTTCCAATGACCTGGATAATAGGCAATTTCCAAGTTTCAAGGGCAGAGTGGTAGTGTAAATTCTATGATGTCAAGGCCAGTGAGAGAAGGGTGGACTCCATATTAGACTCTGAGCTTATAAAATTTTGAAGAAACTTAAGGGCTGCCACATGTCCTGGCTCTTGCCCAAATTCCCTTGCCTGCACTGAGTCAGGAGAGAGAAATATGAAAACTCCTCACCATGGGGGTCACCAGCCCAACACCTGATCTATTGGTGCCAATGTCGGTATCCATTGGTATGTCATTTCTACTTGTGAAACAGGATGAAGAATGTAAAAGTGACCATACACAAGACAGACAAACATGAAAATCTGGCAAGTTACCTCAGCTGCACTGAAACACTGATATTTGCCATATGTTATTCATTATACCAGAAAGAGAATGAGAAAATGGTATGAGGAGCAGTTCTATAGTCCAGGAAAAAAGGCAAAAAAGTAATGGGCAATGTAGTGGAAATAGGTATTTCACAGTGAAAACTGCCTGTTGTAGCTCTTTTTAGAGCTACATGTTTAGAACTTTTCAACATTTCGCCTAACAAGTTCATCAAAAGTATATTGTCCTTAATTTCACAATAAAATCGCTATTTGTAATTCTTGTCAATATAAAGCAGGTTCATCTGAATCAACAGAAGAATGCCATAGCCCTTCAGCCATAATTGCTAATGAATTTCTTCTCATATTTATTAATCTATCCATTCCTTAAAGCTGCCTTGGTTCTGAACCAAAATCTAACTTCACATTTTGTCAGGGATGTAGGAGTTCAAAAAGAGAGCAAATAAGAAAACTAAAATTTTAAGAAATGAGGTAAAAGGTAAGTATAGCTTCTAGTCACTTAGTAAATTATTATAAAATATTAAGATTCAGAGGCTTAACATTATATTTCAATGCTATGAAGCAAACTGGTTATCTTAATATAGCATACACAAGAATAACAACAACAACAACGAAATGATTTTCTGCACTTTCTCAAATGGGCTTTGAGACTTCCAGAAAGTATAGATCACGGCAATACATTCAAAGGCACTTAACCTTGATGATAAAGATGAATTCCTAACCTTAATATTTATAAGGCACTGGAATGTTGCAGGGAGATCCGTGAAGCCTCCACTGATACACAGCTTTATCAACAGGGCCTAACTCATGAGTCCAAGATTGTCTAGATAACAACATATCCTGGGCCAAAAAGAGATACTGGGAACAAAATTGACTCCAAGCTCTAAAATTCTACCAGTGTAAAATGATAACAGTGTCATTTGCACTACAGTTGTTTCACTTCTCTTAGTCCCTCAAAAGTTAAAGAAGTATGGGATAGTAAAGCCTTAAACCAGGATCTTCAAAGATCCTTCTAGTCTTTCTCATTTTATTTTATTTTATTTTATTTTCAGTGTAACAGTATTCATTGTTTTGCACCACACCCAGTATTCCATGCAATCCGTGCCCTCTATAATACCCACCATCTGGCTTCCCCAACCTCCCACCCCCCGCCCTTCAAAACATGAGACTGTTTTTCAGAGTCCATAGTTTCTCATGGTTCACCACCCCTTCCAATTTCCCCCAACTCCCTTCTCCTCTCTAACACCCCTTGTCCTCCATGCTATTTGTTATGCTCCACAAATAAGTGAAACCATATGATAATTGACTCTCTCTGCTTGACTTGTTTCACTCAGCATAATCTCTTCCAGTCCCGTCCATGTTGCTACAAAAGTTGGGTATTCATCCTTTCTGATGGAGGCATAATACTCCATAGTGTATACAGACCACATCTTCCTTATCCATTCATCCGTTGAAGGGCATCTTGGTTCTTTCCACAGTTTGGCGACCGTGGCCATTGCTGCTATAAACATTGGGGTACAGATAGCCCTTCTTTTCACGACATCTATATCTTTGGGGTAAATACCCAGTAGTGCAATTGCAGGGTCATACGGAAGCTCTATTTTTAATTTCTTGAGGAATCTCTACACTGTTCTTCAAAGTGACTACACCAACTTGCATTCCCACCAGCAGTGTAAGAGGATTCCCCTTTCTCCACATCGCCTCCAACACATGTTGTTTCCTGTCTTGCTAATTTTGGCCGTTCTAAGTGGTATAAGATGGTATCTCAACGTGGTTTTAATTTGAATCTCCCTGATGGCTAGTGATGATGAACATTTTTTCATATGTCTGATAGCCATTTGTATGTCTTCATTGTAGAAGTGTCTGTTCATATCTTCTGCCCATTTTTTAATATGACTGTCTGTTTTGTGTGTGTTGATTTTGAGGAGTTCTTTATAGATCTTGGATATCAACCTTTTGTCTGTACTGTCATTTGCAAATATCTTCTCCCATTCCATGGGTTGCTTCTTTGTTTTCTTGACTGTTTCCTTTGCTATGAAGAAGGTTTTGATCTTGATGAAGTCCCAAAAGTTCATTTTTGCTTTTGTTTCCTTTGCCTTTGGAGACATGTCTTGAAAGAAATTGCTGTGGCTGATATCGAAGAGGTTACTGCCTATGTTCTCCTCTAGGATTCTGATGGGTTCCTGTCTCATGTTGAGGTCTTTTATCCATTTTGAGTTTATCTTTGTGTACAGTGTAAGAGAATGGTCGAGTTTCATTCTTCTACATATAGCTGTCCAGTTTTCCCAGCACCATTTATTGAAGAAACTGTCTTTTTTTGACTGGATATTTTTTCCCGTTTCGTCGAAGATTATTTGACCATAGAGTTGAGGGTCCATATCTGGGCTCTCTACTCTGTTCCACTGGTCTATGTGTCTGTTTTTATGCCAGTACCATGCTGTCCTGGTGATCACAGCTTTGTAGTAAAGCTTGAAATCAGGTAGCGTGAGGCCCCCAGTTTTATTTTTGTTTTTCAACATTTTCTTAGCGATTCGGGGTCTCTTCTGATTCCATACAAATTTCAGGATTATTTGCTCCAGCTCTTGGAAGAATATCGGTGGAATTTTTATCGGAATGGCATTAAAAGTATAGATTGCTCAAGGCAGTATAGACATTTTAACAATGTTTATTCTTCTGATCCAATAGCATGGAATGGTCTTCCATCTTTTTATGTCTTCTTCAATTTCTTTTTTTTTTTTTCTTCTTCAATATCTTTAATGACTGTTCTGTAGTTCCTCGGATACAGATCCTTTACCTCTTTGGTTAGGTTTATTCCCAGGTATCTTATGGTTCTTGGTGCTATAGTAAATGGAATCGATTCTCTAATTTCCCTTTCTGTATTTTCATTGTTAGTGTATAAGAAAGCCACAGATTTCTGTACATTGACTTTGTATCCTGCCACATTACTGAATTGCTGTATGAGTTCTAGTAATTTGGGGATGGAGTCTTTTGGGTTTTCCATATAAAGAATCATGTCATCTGCAAAGAGAGAGAGTTCGACTTCTTCATTGCCAATTTGGATACCTTTTATTTCTCCTTGTTGTCTGATTGCTGTTGCTAGGACTTCTAATACTATGTTGAACAAGAGTGGTGAGAGTGGGCATCCTTGTCATGTTTCTGATCTCAAGGGGAAGGAGCACTGAATGACACATTGGACCAGATGGACCTCATAGATACATACAGAACATTCCACCCTAAAAAACAGAATACTCATTCTTCTCAAGTGAACATGGAACCTTCTCAAGAATAGACCACATACTGAGTCACAAATCAGGACTCAGCTGATACCAAAAGACTGAGATTATTGCCTGCATATTCTCAGATCACAGTGCTTTGAAACTGGAGCTGAATAACAAGGAAAAGTTCCGAAGGAACTCAAACACCTGGAAGCTAAAGACCACCTTGCTTAAGAATGCTTGGATCAATACCCAACTTTTTTAGCAACATGGACGGGACTGGAAGAGATTATGCTGAGTGAAATAAGTCAAGCAGAGAGAGTCAATTATCATATGCTTTCACTTATTTGTGGAGCATAACAAATAGCATGGAGGACAAGGGGTGTTAGAGAGGAGAAGGGAGTTGGGGGAAATTGGAAGGGGAGGTGAACCACGAGAGACTATGGACTCTGAAAAACAATCTGAGGGGTTTGAAGTGGCGGGGGTGTGGGAGGTTGGGGTACCAGGTGGTGGGTATTATAGAGGGCACGGATTGCATGGAGCACTGGTGTGGTAAAAAAATAATGAATACTGTTTTTCTGAAAATAAATAAATTGAAAAAAAAAGTATTAAAAAAAAAAAGAATGCTTGGATCAACCAGGAGATCAAAGAAGAACTTAAACAATTCATGGAAACCAATGAGAATGAAGACCCTCTGTCCAAAACCTATGGGATACAGCAAAGGCAGTCCTAAGGGGGAAATACATAGCCATCAAAGCCTCCCTCAAGAAAAAACTGAAAAATCCAGAATACACCAGCTGTCTGTACACCTTAAAGAACTGGAGAATCAACAACAAATCAAACTAAATCCACACATAATAAGGGAAATAATCAATATTAGAGCAGAGATCAATGAGGTAGAAAACCAGAGATACAGTAGAACGTATGAATGAAACTAGAAGTTGGTTTTTTGAAAGAATCAATAAGGTCGATAAACCATTGGCCACACTAATCCAAAAGAAAAGACAGAAAGCTCAAATACATAAAATTATGAATGAAAAGGGAGAGATCACAACAAACACCAAGAAACTAGAAACAATCAGAAGTTATTATCAACAGATATATGATATATGCCAATAAGCTAAGCAACCTAAATGAAATGGATGCATTCCTAGAAAATTATAAGCTCCCAAAATTGAATCAGGAAGAAATTGACAACCTGAATAGACCAATATCTAGTAATGAGATTGAAGCAGTGATAAAAGCCTCCCAAAAAACGGGCACCTGGGTGGCTCAGTGGGTTAAGCCGCTGCCTTTGGCTCAGGTCATGATCTCAGGGTCCTGGGATCGAGTCCCGCATCGGGCTCTCTGCTCAGCGGGGAGCCTGCTTCCTCCTCTCTCTCTGCCTGCCTCTCTTCCTACTTGTGATCTCTCTCTGACAAATAAATAAATAAAATCTAAAAAAAAAAAAAAAAAAACTCCCAAAAAACAAGAGCCCAGGACCTGATGGATTCCTTGGGGAATTCTACCAAACTTTCAAAGAAGAAATAACACCTATTCTCCTGAAGCTGTTTCAAAAAATGGAGGCAGGAAAAAAAACTTCCAGACTCTTTCTATGAAGCCAGCATTACCCTGATCCACAAACCAGGCAAAGACCCTACCAAAAAGGAGAATTTCAGACCCATATCACTGATGAATATGGATGCTAAGATTCTCAACAAGATCCTAGCAAACAGGATCCAACAGCACATTAAAAAGATTATCCACCATGACCAGGTGGGATTCATCCCTGGGCTACAAGGATGGTTCAACATTCGCAAATCAATCAATGTGATAGAACAAATTAATAAGAGAAGAGAGAAGAACCACATGGTCCTCTCAATTGATGCAGAAAAAGCATTTTACAAAATCCAGCATCTGTTCCTGATTAAAACGCTTCAAAGTATAGGGATAGAGGGAACATTCCTGAACTTCATAAAATCTATCTATGAAAGACCCACAGCAAATATTATTCTCAATGGGAAAAAGCTTGCAGTCTTCCCTCATTTTAAAGATATCCAGTGCTACCTTATGCAATATGTAACTGAAATAAAAAGAAGCTGTGAGCAGAGAAATCTAAATTTACTCCCAACTCTTATATCCCAAGTTAAATTGATGGGCAGATCTTAAACCATCTTACATTTAAATTAAGTTTGACCCTGTCCCCATACTTTCATATTTGATCTGTTCTGACATTACTGTTGCACAAGACAGGGACACAGCATCACACAGATGTATTCCTTACCTGAATAGGTTTATTAGTGTGCTTATTAATAGAATTTTTTAAAGTAGGGTGGGACACCTGGGTGGCTCATCTGGTTAAGCATCTGACTCTTGATTTCAGCTCAGGCCATGACCTCACAGTTGTGAGATCAAGCCCCATGTCCAGCTCCGTGCTGGGTGCTGCTTAAGATTCTCTGTCTCCCTCTCCCTCTGCACCCTCCTCAAAAAAATAGAATTCCATGCTTCCTACCAAAACAAAAATGAAGAAGTTAATATTTTTTTCTCTTATTTGAGCCATGACACTCATAAAAATAGATTTTGAGATCATTTTTCCTTGTGGTAATCATCCTAAAAATCCCCAATGTAAGTCCCATGAGAAAACAAAACAAAACAAAAATTTTTTGAGGAAAAAAAGAAAAAAATAACTCTTTTTGTTTACCTTAAAAGAAACAGTTTGGAGCTCCTGGATGGCTCAGTCATTAAGTATCTACCTTTGGCTTAGGTCATGTTCCCAGGGTCCTGGGATCGAGCCCCGCATCGGGCTCCCTGCTCAGTGGAGGGCCTGCTTCTCCCTCTCCCATTCCCTCTGTTTGTGTTCCCTCTCTCACTATGTCTCTCTCTGTCAAATAAATAAATAAAATCTTAAAAAAAAAAAAAAAGAAACGTATTGATTCAAATTGTTGAAAACTGGAATGAAGCAGCTTCTTACTTTTGCTCAGTCATGGAAATAGGTGTTTCTACCTGAAAAACAGGATCTTAGTAAGTATTTGACCCATTGGGTAGATAGGCAAGAATCACACTCTGGTAGTTAGTAGTTGACCAACCTGAGATATTAAACAGAGGATCTATGTTACTGCCTTTTCAATCAGCAAAGGTCATCTGTTTTATAACAATCTGGAAAAAAAAAAAAAAACAGAATAGGATCCCATGCAAAAACTCTGATAAACCTTGACAGTGAAAAAGCTGGGTCTTCCTGGTCGCTAGTCATTGTGAATCTATTTTATGTACAGAAGCCTTCAGCAACAACAGAGGGCTTGCTCAAGCATAGACACAAATAAAATGAGTGCCTATCCTTTGATCTCAAAGAATGAACCTCAACTCTCCCAGGGGCAGCATCGGGAATAGCCACATGTTCATCTTTGCATAGTGAAGGTTTTATAAATTATGTTCCTAAATCCCACTCTTGAAAAAAAAAAAAAAAAAAAAGCAAGAGACAACTAAAGAAAACTAAAATATGTGAGGCATTTTTATAAAGGGATATCTAAATACCCTAAGTTTCCATTATGTTAAAGACTATTTCAAGATTTTTTCAATATCCGGGCCTTTGGCACTTTGCAGATTTTCAGGATTTGGATGAAATGCTTAAAAATGAAACAGAAAAGGGATAAGAGTGGGGTCTCCAAATTAGTGGACAAGAATGGAGTTCCTTTATGGTCATTTCAATCTACTAAATTTTAGGAAATTTGGGAACTTTAGAAAAGTTAGAAACTTTGGAAAATTTCATTCCAAAACTTAAAAAAAGAGTAATATAGAGAAACTACAGATAATATATATCCACTTCCACCAAATCACATACATGCACATTTCATCACCCTATACTAACACGGCACCTTATCAAAAAACTTACAGTGCTGCACTGAACTATGCTTAAACAGATGAGCTTCTCAGGCAAGAGCCATTTCTTTTTCTTCTTGATAAATCCAGAGCCCACATCAGACTTTAGCATAATGCCTGAAAAACCACCTCAGTGACACCGGTTGAAAAGAATTATTTCTCTCCATGTCTTTTCGTTTAGGCAAAAGACAACAGGTTTAGGATAAGAAACAAAAGCATTGAAACAACCTAAGTGTCCTCAATAGAAGAATGGATAAGGAAAGTATGGAGATATATATATATATATGGTAGAATATTACTCAGTCACAAAAAAAGGGGGTGGGATGAGATCTTGCCATTTGCAACACTATGGATAGATCTAGAGGGTATTGGTTTTGTGTTTTTTTTTTTCAATTTATTTATTTTCAGAATAACATTATTCATTATTTTTTCACCACACCCAGTGCTCCATGCAAGCTGTGCCCTCTATAATACCCACCACCTGGTACCCCAACCTCCCACCCCCCCACCAGTTCAAACCCCTCAGATTGTTTTTCAGAGTCCATAGTCTCTCATGGTTCACCTCCCCTTCCAATTTACCTAAATTCCCTACTCCTCTCTAACGCCCCTTGTCCTCCATGCTGTTTGTTATTGTTTTTTTAAGATTTTAGCAAGAGAGGGAACACAAGCAGGGGTAGTGGGAAAGGGAGAAGCAGGCCTCCTGCCAAGCAGGGAGCCCAATGTGGGACTCTATCCCAGGACCCCAGGATCATGACCAGAGCTAAAGGCAGACACTTAATGACTGAGTCATCCAGGCACTCAGGATCTAGAGGGTATTATGTTCAGTGAAATTCACACTGAGAAAAACAAATGCCATATTATTTCACTCATATGTAGAATCATAAAAAAAAAAAAGAAAAAAGGGAATAGCGGGCAAAATGGGAAAAGAGGTTTCCAGTTATGGAATGATTAAGTCATGGGGAAAAAAGGCACAGCATAAAGAATATAGTTAATGATATTGTAACAGTGTTGTATAGTGACAAATGGTATCTACATTTGTGGTCAGTACAGTATAAGGAGCATAGCATAACCTATAGAGAAGCTGAATCACTATGTTGTACCCTGGAAACTAATGTAACATTGTACTCAAATTAAATAAAAATAGCACTGAAAGTCACAGTCCATGAGAGGAATAAAACCACATCATCAAGTGTATGATTAATTTACAGCTTCTAAGAGGAGTTAATAGTAAAACTTCTACAGAAAATTCTAGTGTTTTTTTATTTTTAATTCAGTGTCTAGATTTTGTTTCCTGCAGAAGCCTAAATCAGTAAGAGAAGACTAACTAGAAATTTGGTAAGTTTTATTCACAGTTAACCTATGACATATTTCCTCTTCACAGGAAGATCAGTGATCTAAGGAAAGAGTGCTTATCCCTTAGAAGAATGGAAATTGGCCTATCCAGATTTCATAGGAATAATCAAATCTTGGTTCACAAAACCTATCCTAACTAAAACCTTCCACCTTCACTTTACAGTTTTCCTGTATGCCTTTGAAGTAACCTGACACTAAGTGCTTACCATGTGGCAGGCATTGTTCTGAGCAGTTTACAACATTTGTCTATTTAGTCCTTACAAGTGAGAAAACTAAGGCACAGAGAAATAAACAGTCTTGTGCAAAGTTACATCATTAGTAAGGGGAAGACCTGGGACTTGGTCCCAGTCAAGTTGGCTCCATAAACAAAATCTTAATCATCATACTATACAAGGCAATCCCTTCACTTTTGGTTTGGTGTGGCAGTTAATGCAGGACATAAACTCCAGGTCGAAATTCAAACTCCCCCTCAAGGTTATGCTTCTCTGTTGTGGGTTCTCTCCTCACTTCTCCTCTTCCCTGGGATTGTATCTGGGTATGATGGGATCGCTATATAACATCCTTACAGTAAAAGAATGGATTTTCATTTTCTAGATCTGTGTTAACCTCAACTATATCATCACACCCTGTTTGGTCTTTGAGAGTTGGCTTCTTATCCCTCTGTTTTCCTCCTGATATTAGTAGGTTACCCATTTCCTTAGGATGAGTGAAATGACATCATAATGTCATTCTTGCCATGGGCTCTAATTGTGATTTTACATATTCTGTGTCCTCCAAACTTGAATCTAGGTCTCTTCCACTCCATCAGAACTCAAACTTTTTTGACTTACACTGGAACTTATGTGAACTTCTGAATCTCCTATTTGCCAGTTTGGCCACAGAAAATTGTATTTCAGTTCCTTCACCTGCCTAAGCCCATCATACTGCCATTCCTGTTATACTACACCAATCCATGTGACATGAGGCCCTCTAGAGACTTCCTTTCTCCAGCGTTCCATAAGAGAAGTGTTTAACTGGGGCACCTGGGTGGCTCAGTGGGTTAAAGCCTCTGCCTTCAGCTCAGGTCATGATCCCAGGGTCCTGGGATGGAGCCCCGCATCAGGCTCTCTGCTTTGCAGGGAGCCTGCTTCCTCCTCCTCTCTCTCTCTCTCTCTCTCTCTCTCTGCCTGCCTCTCTGCCTACTTGTGATCTCTGTCAAATAAATAAATAAAATCTTTAAAAAAAAAAAAAAAGAAGTGTTTAACTATTCCCTCTGCTTTAGGATTAAAATATATGTTTGCTGATCCCTGTCCAGCCTCTCGGGTTGTAACATCAAGAGCGGTGAGGGCAGACTATCAGAGTGACGGGAGTGCGAGGGCCTCAAGTCCTTACAACCCACCTCTCTTGCTCTCCTCCCCTTTCCATAATTCTTTTCCCCAGTTCAAGGAGGTCTTTCCTTATTCCTGGATAGTAGAAAAATGCCCTTGTATCATTTCCTGTGCTTTCCTCACCATGAGTTTACAGTACTCCAATCCTTGTTTTTCAGCTTTGGCTTCTTTTCTCTCAACACATTTTGGCCTTTTCAAATGAAATATTTAGGTTTTTCAATGTTTTTTCACTGGAATTGGCCTCAAAAATCCTATTTCAGATGCAGAAAGCTGAAAATTGACTCCTTTATCCTTTATGGGTGTTTCCTTCCCTCTAAAGCCCTGGCTATCTAGGCATTAGCAGGTAAAAGATGTATTAAGAAATACCAGGAATGAGAAATAGTTCATATTAATCATCTTAGTTAGTGAAGGACAGTTTTATTTGGGCAGATATCTTATACCAAGCCATTTAATATGATTTGAGCAAAATAGAAATCAAAATGTTTTTAAATTGAATTAACTGCTATAAATGTGAACTTGTGAGACTTTTCCCACCATCTTCTTTTTCTAGAGTTGTCTGAAAAACATTGGGAATTATGGGAATACTTTATTTATTTATTTATTTTTATTAAGTTTTTATTTTAATTCCAGTATAGTTAACATAATGTTATTGTAAGGACCTATTCAGCCAGAGCGATTCCATCTGGTTAAACAGTGATTTTGTTGTTTATGCAGTAAACCTTAAACTGAGCCTGCCCATCCCCACCCCCAGCAACTTACTTAAAAGTACATCCGGGAAACTAGTCCCAGGTAACAAAGTCCAATACAAGGGCAGGTCAGGCCAGGTGGAGACATCCAATCAGTGGGGCATGCATACTGTCTCCCTAGCTACCAAGGAGTGTGGGCCCTGCCTTTTGGGCACCTTTTGGGCACCAATTCTGACCAAGGTGATAGGCTAGTTCAAATAGCTACTATGGGGTGAACTGTAATTCAATTGGCCACCTGTGTGTGACTTAGCATGACTGTGCAGCTTTCTCCATGTGTTACAATCTCACTGGCCACCTGTGTGTGGCCAGGCTCAACCACAAGGCCTTTGCTCTGTAAGAGTCAGTCTATAAGGCAGGGAGGGGTCCCCTTCTCTGTAAGAGGCAGCCCCGACCGGTCGGTTCGTTTCTCGATGCTTGGCGCGAAATAAAGCTTTGCTTGACCTTCACTTTGTATCAGTCTCACTCCTTTGATTACGGACCCATCCATTATGTTAGTTTCAGGTGCACAATATAGTGATTCAACAATTCTGTATACTACTCAGTGCTCATCACAATAAGTGTATGCTTTAATCCCCATCACTTATTTCATCCATCACGTGGCAATCATCAGTTTGTTCTCTTAAGAGTCTATTTCTTGGTTTGCCTCTTTCTCTCCCTCTCTCTCTTTTTCCTTTTGTTCATTTGTTTTGTTTCTCAAATTCTACATATGAGTTAAATCATATGGTATTTGTCTTTCTCTAACTGAGGAAGTTTTTCTCCTGATACAAAAATCACTGAATAGAGAGGATTTAGTGAACTACGATTTAAACAGGAATCATCTGTTAAGATTTAGGAATCTGAATATTTAATATTCATTCAATATTAGTAACTCATTTATCCACTCAATAGGCATTTATCACACAGGTGCTATGTACCAAGTCCTGTGCTAGGGTTGAATATACAGGAGTCAATAAAATAGATAAGAACACTGCTATCATGGAGGGTGCAGTATGTCAGAGGAATGACATTGAATAAACAGCATCATTAGGATTTTTCCCTGAGGATGAGATTTTCCCTGCTGGAAGCAAGGAGCAGTGGGAAGTTAGCTTTCCAGTATGAAATAACACAGGTAAAGACCAGAATTGAGAAGGCAGTTTGTGAGTGTAAGCCCTCAAGGCCCTGAAAGAAACCTCTCTATCATAGAGAGGGAAGAGAAGCACTGTAGAAGACCAAAGTGTAGAGATAACTAGTGACTAAACTCTCCATGGACTTATGGGTTATGTTAAGGATTTTACACATGTTCTAGGAGTACTGGGAAGCCCATTGATAATGTTAGTCCATAGAATGAGGTTATAAGGACTGAGTTTGAGGAATTTTACCATAATCTGGCAGGGCAAAAAATGAACAGAAGTGGGGTTAAGAATGGGTACAACAAGGGATACCTGGCTGGCTCAGTTGGTAGAGCACACAACTCTTGATCTTTGGGGTCATGAGTTTAATCCTCACATTGAGTGCAGAGCTTACTTAAAAAAAAAAAAGAAAGAAAGAATGGGCACAACAAAAATAGCTTTATGGGGATGATGTGGAAGTTGCTAGATAATGGTGACTTGGACTAGGGTAGTGGTAGTTGAGATGAAGAGAAGTGGGGTTATTTGTAGTATGTCTTCTAGTAGAATGGTATAATGTGGTAATAGGTTAGGTATGGGGGGGCACAAGATAAGGAAAAGACTTGAAAAATCAGTGAGGGCAGCAACCATGACCTTAATATTCATTATTACATTCTTGATATCTATCATACTTCCTGACACATTAAAGACACACAGTAGATACTTGTTGAATGAATAGGTGTGCAAACGGATTGAGGTACTATACCTTTACTGACCTGCAGAACACTGGAGAAGGAACAGATTTAAAGCTTAATACCATGAATTCAGTTTTGACAGTTTGAGATGCTGTCTCATTTGGGATAGAGGACTATAGACACTGAATATAAAGTCTGCAACTTAAAAGATGGAGATACTCATTTGGGCATTGATAGCATATGAAAAGTAATGGACACAGAAGAATAGAGAATATCATTAAAAAAAAACATATTAGAATGAAAAAGGAAGAAGGTTTAGAAACCCAGCTCTGAATGTCACTAACATTTAAAACCCAGGGAGAAATCTATCTCCTATTTCCAGCAAATGTTTCTAATAGTAATTTAGTGTGTCATACTGAGCACATCAAAAACTTAAAACTGAAGAACACTTCTGCATGAATAAAAATTTTTTTGAAAATCTTTCTTCTCTCAAATCATCTCCTAAGAGCTTAGTGACCCAACTGGCCATGTAATTGTATTCTGAATTGATCCACATTCTAAGATACCTAAGAGGAAGTGGCCAAGATTAAACATTTTCTGTGTTCATCATAAAGAGTGCTCTTGGCACAGCTACAGAAAAATAAAGTTATATTTCTGTACATCTGAGTCATAGTTTATACATTTTAAATCTGCTTTTTAGGTAATGACTAATTTAAAACATTATATGCTCTTTTAGAGATACAGAGAAAGAGACATACCAAAGTGATACAGAAAGAGGATTGGACGAAAAATGAGAGACCAGATCTGCAAAAGCAATTTCCTGAATGAGTCGCTCAAACAATGAATTGCTTTGTGTAAAATGCCTCACAAATCTCTCCCCCTCTGAGAGAAGTTAGCCTGAGCCAGATATGATGTACTCAGAGCAGGTCTCTGGGACTCTTACAACTTCTCCCTATTTGAGAAGAAACTAATTGAGGCTTCTGGGTCCACAAAACTGATTCCTAAAAAAGCATAGTGTTTAGGCTTAGGAAGAGAATCTTCACCCAAGCTCTTAAGTGAATTACCCTTCAGAACAATTTCCAAAAAAGTAATAATAAAATATATGTGTGTAGATATAGATATATGCCCTTTCCCATTATATCTCATGTGATCCCAGACACACCACTGTTTGGAGTAATCCAAAGTTCTGCATGCTGGGCTAGGTTCTGATAGTGGCTGTGCCCAGGGGTCCTTTAAGAGAGATTAAGCATATCCCATAATCTCCATCAGTCCATCCCAAACAAACATACAACCTAAGTAAAAATAAATGTGCTTGCTCCATCAGTGCAGTCCCAAGAAAAGCCCCAGAGGCCCCTCCTGCAACCAAATTTTGATCCCTGGTCTCTTCACATTTAGAAATTCTAAGGCTGCCATTATTAGGAACTAAGAGAACAAGAAGGAGTCATGGAGAGATGAAGTAATTTGCTCATATTAGGAAGACAGTAAATGATATACTGAGTCCTTAAACCCATACCTGCTAATTCTAAAATCATTTCTCTATTTCCTGTTGCCAACCAAACCACTATGTTAAACAAGTCTAAACAGTAGGTATAAAAATTGGGGAGAATAAAGGTGGAGAGAACATTTTTATCTGAAACTCTTCTAACTCTAATGATTTTATGCTCTGTTCACCACTATATACTTAGCTCCCAGCACAGCAGTAAATGATCAACACTCAGCATGTAACTGTTGAACAAAAATGAGTTAAATAACTAATTAATCAATGAGGTGATAATTAATCATTCTCAATGATAAGATCTACAATGCTACGGAGTACATTTTAATGTTGGTTCTACAGAATGTCTGACATATTAGGCTAAGTTTTAAAACTATATTACAAAAATTGTTTAAGATAAACAGAATCTGCCAAGTTGTGTTCTACTTGAAACACCCTTAACTGCAGTGTTCCATGGCTTTAGATGATAATACATGTCACTTTTCTAGAGAAGGTGTTATCTTCTTAAAAAAAAAAAAAAAACAGATGAGGCAAAAACAATTCCCCCAGAAAAATATATTTATCCACTTCCTCAAAAATAAATGCAACAAAAAGTCACAGATAAATATCAAATAATGCCACGTGTTTTTAAAACTCTATAGTCATTAAAAGTTATACAGGTCTAGTCATATGAAGTTACCACCTATTCTATAAAAAAATAAGATACATTTTTACTGTCTTACAACACATTTACCCTTAGAAGTTACCCAGAAAAAATTTCCCTTGATGAGGTTCAATCACCTAGAAAGCTCTAAACCCTAAAATAAAGTTCTTTTTGGTATGATATACAAAGAGCAACAGAAAACGTATTTTTGATTGCTTTCAAAATGAAAAATGTGTATTCTTTCCACATTCATAAAACTCAAAACCAAGTAAATATTTTTTCAAGCATTTTCTCAGAAAGTTGCCAAAGTGAGACTATGTATCGATCATGAATCTAATCATTTTTCAATTACACCTAAATAACTAGATAACAGCTTCTATAACCTTACCTTCACAATGCAGTTTTCTTCCAAGGAATGCAAGGAGATACCACATCAGTCACTCATCTATTTATTTTCACTAAAGTCATATCAAAGTCCACTATATAAAACTTAAAAATAACAAAAGCAAATACTTATTTTAAAATAAATGTCCCAAATTCAGTTTCTGTTTGTCAAATTCAAAGCAACAGTTGACTGATGTCAAAGAAACAAAAACCACCCATAAAACATAACTAATAACTATTATAATACTATCTTTAAAATCTGGATTCATGTCTCTTTTTATCTAATATTATCCAAACCAGAAAAGAACCTTGTTTAGGTTTTCATTTTTTCTTCATTAGCTGGCCATAACCTTTCTTCACCCTATTTTTTTTTCCTTTTTGGATGTCTTGTACCTTCTAAGATGTCATTTAAATTATCTATTCCATTATCCACTAGACAATAATTTTCAGGCAATCTGAAAATTATTCTAAGATAGTAATTTATAACGTTGCATTTTAGATATTTTTGCATACTTCTGATTCCCTATATAAGGCAAATTCTTTCCTGCATGCTGATTTTTTTAGGGAAAAAAGAAAAAAATATTACCTCACACAAATTAAAGATTTCTTTGTTTCCAGAGGAAATGTTGCATGTATACTCTTTAGCTCTTCTCAGCATACTAGGACTTTTAACAATAATTTACCAGGCTATACCATCCATGATGTATCATTATATATTACATAATAGTCTCTTTGGAGGAAGAGATACAAAGTGGTTGTTCACATAAGAAGAGAGAACAGATCTCTATCACAGACAGACAGCATATTAAACTTCCAAGAGCTCTGCAAGATGGAGGTTAATCTGCCCTCTGGGTATGACTGCCCACTCAGTACCAACAACAGACAGCCCTTTCAATTCAACAACCAAAGACATGAAGACAGTAAATTTAAAAACCTCTTTGAAGTTTCCAATCTCAAAGCCTACATGCTATATAGGAGTATCCTTGATATTCTGAGGTAGGAAACCATAAAGTAAAATAACAACTTACTCTTTTCTAGGCAAATTGCTCATGTCCTCATGGTACCACAAAACAGTATAGCTTAGGCCTATAATTGACATTTTTAAGTAATAATAATGCAAAATGGGTAACAATTATTTCTATAACTCAAAATATGCAAAACTTTTTTTTTGGATACACATAATTCAAAACCACTAGAGCTATAAAGCACATTCTTGGAATTATCAACCTTTATCAACCCTAATTTAAGTAGTATTTTTTCCAAGTAAAGGTAGTTTAAAATTATGTGTCTGTGTAAGAGTAGTAACAAATGTATCTGTTTTGTTGTTTTTTTTCTTTAAATTTGTTTGCAGATGTTGCCATGAACATTACCAAACATTTTTTTAATTTATTTTTTATTTATTTTCAGCATAACAGTGTTCATTGTTTTTGTACCACACCCAGTGCTCCATGCAAACCATGCCCTCTCTAATACTCACCACCTGGTTCCCCCAACCTCCCACCCCCCCACCACTTAAAACCCCTCAGATTGTTTTTCAGAGTCCATAGTCTCTCATGGTTCACCTCCCCTTCCAATTTCCCCCAACTCCCTTCTCCTAACTCCCCATGTTACCAAACATTTTATCCTCTGTGCTCTCATGCTGCTAACCACTTCTTTTGAAAATTTGTTCTAACTTCCTAACATCAGAATTTTTTATATTTCACTCAAAAGTCAAGAAAGTCAAGACTAATATAAAGAATTCACTCAGCAAATCTATTATTTTTTAGAAGATGTTTCTTTTGGCCATGATTTTGTCTGCACTCCACCCTAATACTCTTCTGTTCAGTATCTGTCAAATAAGAAACAATCTAGGATTCTGTAAACTCTGGCTGCTCCATATGGCTTTATCCATTCCTTCAGGATTCACAAGAGAGATGATTTGCCTGGTGGTCTTCTGGCCCAGCCACTAAATAATAATCTCACACTTATAGAATTTCCAAGAAAACTATGGTATTTAGCACATAAATGGATAATATAAGATGTTAAAAGTTTGTGTATAATTAATCACAGCCCTTGCCCTAGAGATGCTACCCAACTTGTGAGATCAACATAGAGTATGAAGGAAATAAAAGATGACTCACCTAAATATATGACTTCTGGCATGCTTCATTCTCCCATCATATTCCCCCAAATTGTGACCTTGGAGCCATTTTCTTGCCACCTGAAGAGAGAGAAAGGCAAGACTTTTATCTTAAAAGCACCATGACTAACAGCCAATGGAAGTACCATGGACCCTGGCTTTCCCCAGAAAGATAAATGAACAGAGTGGAAGCTGGAAGATTTACATCAAAACTATTCCCTACTTGGGAATGGAATCAAAGTCCTCTTAGAGAAATATGGGGAGAGAAATATGTTCTCTCCCCCTTACAGAGGAGTAGGATAAATAGTAAGAAAATACTTTCTTCTCCTGGTTAAAGAGTTTGATACTAATATCAATTTCATAATTAATTTTCTTCAGTACATTTTGTTGACCAAAAATCCAGTCTGTTCTATGCATAAATTTTCACTCAATATAGCTTTTACACAGTATGAAATATAACTAGATACCGACATCTATTATATATCTAGTATCTCCACATGGGTTTGTTTTTTTTTTTTTAATGGAAAAGTGACCTGGTTGCTAACATAGTGAGGAAATAATAAAGAACAACAAAATGGGGACGCCTGGGTGGCTCAGTTGGTTGGACGACTGCCTTCGGCTCAGGTCATGATCCCGGAATCCCAGAATCGAGTCCCGCATCAGGCGCCCAGCTCCATGGGGAGTCTGCTTCTCCCTCTGACTTTCTCCTCGCTCATGCTCTTTCTCACTGTCTCTCTCTCAAATAAATAATTTTTTTTAAAGATTTTATTTATTTATTTGAGAGAGAGAGACAGTGAGAGAGAGAGCATGAGCGAGGAGAAGGTCAGAGAGCGAAGCAGACTCCCCATGGAGCTGGGAGCCTGATGTGGGACTCGATCCCGGGACTCCAGGATCACGCCCTGAGCCGAAGGCAGTCGTCCAACCAACTGAGCCACCCAGGCGTCCCTCAAATAAATAAATTTTTAAAAAAAAGATTAAAAAAAAAAAGAACAATAAAATGACATTGGTTAGAAATCCAGTGAAAGGACCTAGTTATATATATTAATTCTGGGTCTTATTTCCAGATGACTAATCCTTTTTTATTAATTATTTTTATTAACATTATTAGCCCCAGGGGTACAGGTCTGTAAATCGTCAGGCTTACACATTTCACAGCACTCAGCATATCACATACCCTCTCCAATGTCTATAACCCAACCACCCTCTCCCTATTCCCCATCCCCAGCAACTCTCTGTTTGTTTTGTGAGATTAAGAGTCTCTTATGGTTTGTCTCCCTCCCAATCCCATCTTGTTTCCTTCCCTACCTCCCAAACCCCCTGCCCTGCCTCTCAAATTCCTCCTATCAGAGAGATCATATGATAATTGTCTTTCTCTGATTGACCTATTTTGCTCAGCATAATACCCTCTAGTTCCATCCACATCATTGCAAATGGCATGATTTCATTTCTTTTGATGGCTGCACAGTATTC
This sequence comes from Neogale vison, assembly GCF_020171115.1. Classification (NCBI taxonomy): domain Eukaryota; kingdom Metazoa; phylum Chordata; class Mammalia; order Carnivora; family Mustelidae; genus Neogale; species Neogale vison. The sequence continues at coordinate 83,644,858 of NC_058101.1, read as the reverse complement.
CATAGATATATATATATATATCTTCTTTATCCATTCCTCTGTTGATGGACATCTAGGTTCTTTCCATAGTTTGGCTATTGTGGATATTGCTGCTACAAACATTCAGGTACATGTGTCCCTTCATATCACTACATTTATATCTTTAGGGTAAATACCCAGTAGTGTGATTGCTGGGTTGTAGGGTAGCTCTATTTTCAACTTTTTGAGGAAACTCCATGTTGTTTTCCAGAGTGGCGGCACCAGCTTACCTTCCCAGAAAGAGTGTAGGAGGGTTCCCCTTTCTCCACTTCCTTGCCAATATCTGTCATTTCCTAACTTGTTAACTTTAGCCTAGATGCCTAATCCTTGAAGACTGGCTTCCATATAGCATGGACTTGAAAAATTCGAACTTCGAATCTGCTTTCAAACTATTCTTATCTCTGTTACACCCACATCACACATAACTTTAGATGTTAAAGTCTCCAAGGGAGATTAAAATCATAAAGATGAAATCACACTGTTATGCAAAGTATTCTACAATGTGACCTTGAGAAAAATGATTTGTCTGGGTTTTAACTTCCTTGATTATAAAAAAAAATTATCTTTAAGGTCACTCCAATTTAAAATTCTTTAATTCTAAAATTGCTTCATATAGCTAAGTTTTATAAGACAGTACCTGTCTTGAATGCAGAAAATAGCAGGAATATTAATCAACTTTTGAGAGGGAGTAAATGTGACAATTGTGTTTCATTTTATTACCCAGTATATAATTGTTTCATTGATAAAGATACACAAAACACACAGAGCTTTTGGACTTCTGATTCCTCAGGTGACCTCATTTAGTCCCATGCCTTTAAATGTTGACTATATATGAACAATCTCCAGTTCAGACGTCTCCTCTGAACCCAAGACTCATCCCATTTTGTACTTGCCATCTCCTATGATATCTAATAAGCATCTAAAGTATAATATACACATCCAAAACCAAATTTTTACCTTCCTTCCCCAGCACCACAAATATCCTAATATAGATGTTCTCTTCATCCCAATAAATCACAAGTCTATTCTTTGAATTAATTAGCATCTTCCCTTAAATGGTAAAATTATTCCTGACACTCCTCTTACTCTTAACATCACATCCAAATCAATTTTTTCAGCTCTGCCTTTGAGATATACACAAATTTGACCACTTCTTACCACCTTCACAGCTACTCTGGACCAGTGTAGTACCTCTCTCCTACATTATTAAACAGCCTCCTACTAGTTTATCTACTTTTACTCTTGATTCCCCTGAAGAGTTTACTCCACATAGCAGGCAAAGGAATCCTTTCATTCTGCAAGATAGATTGAATGACTCCTGCTCAGAACTTTCCAATGGCTTCCACTCTAGGTTAATAACCAATTCTTGACTATAAGTCTCTAATTCATTCAGTCTGGCCTCTTGCTCTTCTTTGACTTCATCATCATTTTTCCTCTTACTGGACTCCAGCCAGATGGCCCCATACCCAAATAAATTTTTCTTTATAACAATTATTATAATGTGGCATATTATATATTCACTTTTAACTTTTGCAGTCCTGTCAGCTGGAATGTAAACTCTTCAGAGTCAGAGATTTTTGTCCCTTTATGCATGGCTATATCCTCATTGATAAGAATATTGTCCAGAAATAGTAAATCATCAATATGTCTTATAAAATAAATAAACACAATTACTTCTTTTTCACAAAGTATTGTGTTATGCACATCTATTGAGAAATTTAAAAGGACAAAAAAAGGAAAAATTTTGCAGCAAAGATATAAATTCTTAATATATCTATTATATAAAGATTTCCTAAAAATCAATAAAATAAACACAAAGACCAGAATAATAGCTAAGATGTTGTATTCACAGACACTTGCTCCCCATGTTTTATACACTTCTATGGACTTTTCAACTGTTAAACTTTCTGTTAGTAATATTCTTTCTCCCTTCTTATTTACCATCTTTCTAAATCTAGATTAAATAATATTGCTTTTGGGGGCGCCTGTGTGGCTCAGTTGGTTGGGCAACTGCCTTCGGCTCAGGTCATGATCCTGGACTTCCAGGATCGAGTCCCACATCGGGCTCCCAGCTCCTTGGGGAGTCTGCTTCTCCCTCTGACCTCCTCCTTTCTCATGCTCTCTCTCACTCATTCTCCCTCAAATAAATAAATAAAATCTTTAAAATAATAATAATAATAATATTGCTTTTGTGATTTTTTTTTAAAGATTTTATTTATTTGACAGAGAGAAATCACAAGTAGGCAGAGAGGCAGGCAGAGAGAGAGAGAGGGGAGGAAGCAGGCTCCCTGCGGAGCAGAGAGCCCGACGCGGGGCTCGATCCCAGGATCCTGGGATCATGACCTGAGCCGAAGGCAGAGGCTTTAACCCACTGAGCCACCCAGGCGCCCGTCTTTTGTGATATTCTGAACAAAAGAAACAATACAAGTCATAAGTGTACACAAACATGCTTGAAATTCCTTTTAAGAAAAATGTGAAATAAAATGACAATAATTTTCACTCATTAAATTAAAACTCAAAATATTATGTTGATAAGAGTTATATTAAAATTGATAATCTCATATATTATTTGTTAGTGGAACTGAAAATTGTAAAACCTTTTGATAAGCAATGAATACTACATTTAAATATACTCAATAGATTTTTTTAAAGGAAAAAATATTAGAAACAATTAAACATGAAAATGGTATGCATTTATTAAATATTGTGGTATGTAAAAATAGATTATTCTGATTTCTAAAATATGCTAATGCAGATAATGTAAAATGAAAACAAAATGTTAACAATATATTAAGCAGGGAAAAAAAAATCTCCTGGACCCAGATTCTATCTGGAGTTTGTAAATTATGCTGCCACTATCTTGGATGGCTTTGCAAGCCCCACCCATTGTCATTCCTACACAAAGTCTTGTTCTCACTGCAATAGGCCCCAGCAGCATTATAGACTAACAGAGTCATGGCAGCACAACTGTGTCCTTCTCTAAAGGTAGATGACTGCAGCAGATACATCATGATGATCATCAGTGTATGATGGTAGACATCCATCCTGAAGAAAGATGTATCGATATTTAATACCCTGGACTCTCAAGTCATAAAAACCACTGTTAATAGAGGTAGCATAGCATGGTAGGGGAAAACATGTCCCAAAAGATTACTGTAAATGATATCTAAAGTTTGGTTAGAAGCCAGAAAATTTTAGACTCAATAAACCAATCAAAATTCCTATTGGTCTTAAGACCTGTCAGTAGGGAATGATGAAAAAGAAATAATGAAAACCAATTTGCAGTTATTGACTCTGAAGCTCCCGCAGTCAAAAGATGATCAGGAAATTCTGAGTAGATATGAAACTTCTTTTAGTTTCACATACTTTACACAATATTTCTGAATCATGGAGTAGAAGATGGAGGAAATCAAGCTGTTCTACAGTTCTGCTCCTTATTAAACCCTTCTTCCCTTTGGAAAACACACTTTGAGTTATAGTTCCTGGGATGCTGAGGGGCCAAGGGGCCAGAGGACACCACATTAATTACACTGTATGATTATTAAATGCATTATTTCAGAACCACATCTGTAGACAGATCTGTTTACACTGGGAAGACATGCCCAAACCTGTTCTGCCTGATTCCTTTATAGCCTGTGGAGTCTCTTTCTCTTAATGTAAGTAAGCTGAAAAAAATCAATCATACCCTCTCTCAAAAGGAAAGTGTTAGCAGTTCTCTACTGAGGAAAAGAATCATGGAGCAATATACTTTTTCAAGATGTAGAAAGATCAGCTGGAAGAGTAAATGTGAAGTGATAGCCAAGAAATTTTTGAAAAAGAAGAATATATTTTAAAAATTTGCTCTACCATAAATCAGAACTTCAGTAATGTACATTAAAACAGCATGATATTGGGTACAGAAACAGAAAACTAGAGCAATAAAACAAAACTGACAGCCTAAAATAGGAAATCCATGTACGTAGTGTGTGTACATATAATGTATGATAGATACAGATATATTGATATGGATATAAATGTTCAGATAGGGTAATAATTGAAATCAGAGGCAAAAGTAGTCAATAAATGGCAGGTGATAACTGCATATACATTTAGAAGAAATAAAGTTTTAGAGTCTCATATCACAATATGGACCACTATGATTTCCAGAAAGATTAAAGAGAAACATTTTTTTAAAACTGTGTAAGCAAAGACTTAATGAGACCTAATTTTCTTCTTATACTTCTGACAGTTTAAAAATATACATTTATCTCATATCAGTAAAGCAGAATAGGGAGTCCTGAAATGCACCCATCTTTCTCTGATCAATTTATTTTTGAGCAGTGCCAAGGCAATTAAAAGGAGAAATGAGTCTTTTCAACAAATGGTACTGGCACACCTATCTATATACAAAAAATGCACTCAATCACAGCACACACCAATTACAAAAATTAACTTGAAGTAGAATATAATCTAAGTACAACTAAAATTACAAAACTTAAAGAAGAAGATAAGAGAAATCTTAATGACTTTGGGTTGATCAAAGATTTATCATATAGGACCAAAGAAGCACAAAGTACATAAGATTGATAGATTGGGCTTCACCAAAATTAAATTTTATAGACACTATTAAAATATATTAAGAAAATGAAAAAAGCAAGCCATACTCTGGGAAAAAGTATATGCAAATCATACATTTGTCAAAAGACTTGTAAATATAAAATATAAAAATCTTTTATAATCCAATAATATGAATGCAAACACCATTTTTTAATGAGCAATATATTTAAATACGTAATGTACCAAAGAAAATAAACACAGGACAGGGGCACCTGGGTGGCTCAGTGGGTTAAGCCACTGCCTTCGGCTCGGGTCATGATCTCAGGGTCCTGGGATCGAGTCCCGCATCAGGCTCTCTGCTCGGCGGGGAGCCTGCTTCCTCCTCTCTCTCTGCCTGCCTCTCTGCCTACTTGTGATCTCTCTCTGTCAAATAAATAAATAAAATCTTTAAAGAAAAAAAAAAAGAAAAGAAAATAAACACAGGACAAATAAACACTTGAAAAGACACTCAGCATCATTAGTCATTAGGGAAATGTAAATACAACCACAATGAAATACCACTACATACACACTGGAATGGTTAAAATTCAAACTGACAGACCATATTTTGGCAAGGGTGTGGAACACCTGGAACTCAAACTGCTGGTGGAGATGGAGAACATACAACCATTTTGGAAAATCATTTAGTAATGTCTTGTAAAGTTAAATATACACTTACTATTTGATGCAGAAACCCTACTTTTACATATTTATTCAAGAGACAGGAGAGTATATGTCCACATGAAGATTTTAATTTGAATCATCATCAATGATTTGTTCATAATCACCAACTGGGAACAATTCAAAAGTAAATCTTCTTTGGATAAACAAATTGTATTATGCCCATATCAAGGAATATTAATTAGCAATAAAAAGGAAACATCTACTGATACACTCATTGACATGGGAATCTCAAAACACTATATTAAGTGAAATAAGCCAGACACAAAGACCACACAGTATATGTTCATTTATATGAAACTTCAGAAAATTTAAAACTTTAGTGTTAAAAAAAAGATCAGTGGTTACCAAGAACTAAGGGCAGAGGGAGGCAGTTAATTACAAAGAGCGATGAAAGACCTTTTGAGGGTTATATAAATGTCCTATATCATGATTAGAGTGCTGATGACATAATATACACATATCAAAACTCATTAAAACTGATTAATTAAATACAAATCATATCTTAATTAAAGTGATTTTAAAAATAGAGCAGAATGGCGGGTGGCTGGGTGGCTTAGGTAGTTAAGCGTCTGCTTTCAGCTGAGGTCACAATCTCCGGGTCCTGGGATGGAGCCCCATGTCAGGCTCCCAGCTCGGCAGGAAGTCTGCTTCCCTTTCTCCCACTGCCTCTCCCCCTGCTTGTGCTCCCTCTGTCTCTCTCTGTCTCTCAAATGAATGAATAAAATCTTTGAAAAAAAATATATTGCAGAATAGAAAATTTGAAATAGTCACTATGTGCTTATTACATGTTTGTTTATATAGAAACCCCAAGAGAATCTATCAAGAAGGTATTTTAAAAATGTCAGCTGTTGTTGACAATTCCACAAGATTATCGGAGAAAAATATAAAACCTTATTATACTAGTACCCATATTAAAGTGAAATATAACAAAAAAATTCATGTGAAAAGACTTTAAAAGAAAACACAGACAAATATCTTCATAAATTTAAGGCTAGAATTTATCTGACAAAAGAATTCATAAATTAAATATTAATTTTTTCCCTCATACCAAAATTTAAAATTTCTATGACAGAAGATACTAGTTATCTATTGCAGCTTAACAAATTTTCCCCAAAACTTTGCAGGTTAAAACATAAACATTTATTACCTCATATAATTTCTCAGATTCAGGAATCTAGGATGGCTTAGCTCTGCAATGCTGGCTCAGCATTTCTCATAAGTTTGCAGTCTAGGTGTCAGCCAGGCCGCAGTCTCTGAAGACTACTTGGACTACTTCCAAGTTCATTCACTTGGATATTTAGCAAAAGGCTTCAGTTCCTCACAATACAGGTCCCTGCATAGGACTACTTATAATATGATTTTTGCCAGAACAAGTAAAACATGCATGCATGAGATAGAGTGGAAGAACCCAAGATGGAAGTCACAGTTGCTTTTTGACCTACTCTCAGAAGTGGTCATTTTTCCCATGGTCTGTTTGTAAGAAGCAAACCATAAGTCCAGCCCATACCCAAGGAGAAGGGATTAAACAAGGTCTGAAATACCAGGAGGTACTGATCATTGGGAGTCAACTCAGAGACTATGGACTCTGAAAAACAATCTGAGGGGTTTGCAGTGGCGGGGGGGTGGGAGGTTGGGGTACCAGGTGGTGGGTATTATAGAGGGCACAGCTTGCATGGAGCACTGGGTGTGGTGAAAAAATAATGAATACTGTTTTTCTGAAAATAAATAAATTGAAAAAAAATTTAAAAAAAATTAAAATAGAAGACACTGACAAGAAGAAAATATTTGCAATTCATGCAGCAAACAAAGTAACTGCAGCCAGGACACATAAAGAAATCTAAGCAAAAAAGGGGAAAAAAAGACAAAACAAACAAAAAAAACCCAAAGGCAAGATAAGCAAATTTAACTAGAGCCAAAATACACTAGCAAATATTTATCTGGAAAAGTGCTTGACCTTATAATAATTAGAAATAATGTAAAAAGAAACATATATTATTTCATATCCTTTACATTAGCAGAAACTTAAAAGCCAATCAATACTTGGCAAGGACTAGGGCCATAAAGTGCCTCATATATTTAGATAGGAATGTAAAATTACTTTGGAAAGCAATCTTGCTATTTCTAGTAGAGCTGACAACAGAAATACGCTATGGCCATGGCATAATCAGATACATAGACTATAGAAACTCCTACACATATGTCCTAGATAACAGTCTTTTCCAGACAAGTAAAGAATGTTCACTGCACCTTTGTTTGCTTTTACAAAATTCTAGGACATCCTAAATATTCATCAAGAGAGTAATAAATCAATTATAGAAATGAATACTATATAACCAATAAAATGAATGAATGAAATCTAGGTATATTTATACACACAGATCACAAAAACAACACTGAATCAAAAAGAAAACTGTGGAATAACATGTAAAGCACAGTCACATCCACAAAAATATTTCCAATATACACAAAGCACAATTATACTATTTACAGATGCATAAAATAGTAAAAGTATAAAAACATGAGTTATAAGGATAAATTAATAACTTCATGACAGTAGTTGACTCTGGGGAAAAAAAACAAAAGGCATTATCTTAATAACACAATTGGGAAAAAAATAACAATGTTTGTTAATTCCAGATGGCACTATATTATCCTTGTAATTTCTTATATTTATTAAATTTATCACACAATATGCTACTTGAGTACCTGGGCACCTGACAACCTAAATTTGAGTAAGACATACTCCTTTTCCTAAAGGAACTTTCACTCTTATATCAGTAAGCTCTTATTACATAAGGAACCACATTAAAATTCAGTGACTTTAGGGAGCCCTGGGTGGCTCAGTCAGTTAAGTGTCTGACTTCAGCTCAGGTCATGACCCAGGGTCCTGGGACTGAGCCTCACTCAGCAAGGAGTCTTCTCGTCCCTCTCCCCCTCCCGCCGTTTGTGCTCACTCTTGCATGCACACTTTCTCTCTCAAATAAATAAAATCTTTTTTTTTTTAAAGACCTCAGTGACTTTAAAGAATGATTATTTATTCTTCTGTACCTGAGCTCAGCTGAAAAGCTGCAAATTAAATTGTACTACTGGGGACAATCTACTGTGCTCCACAGTGATCTCAGGGGTAGCCTAAGCATGTCCTGTTCATGATGTTGGCAGAGATCATATTAAATAAATAAATAAATAAATAAACCCATGAGGGCATCTTGAAACCTAGACCTGTAACTGCCATGTAGTAACCCTATCAAATATTGTTGCACAAAGCAAGTCTCATGACCAAGTCTGGCTTCAAAGAGTGGGAAAGACGCACCAGCACCATGATTTCCGTAACAGTCATTTCATAGCACTTCCATCTATTCCTTCTCTTTTGGCCTTAAACTTCTTATTGGTCTTAAAGCTTTTATTAACATATTTCTTCCTAATGCTTTCAGCATTAAAGTTTAGGCTTCTAAAAGTTAAAAAAAGATTCTTCAGATGGTAGTTAATAATGAATGTAACTCAAAAATAGCCACTTTTTTCCTAATTAGATACTTCCACAGGAAATTACATGAAAATAGCCATTTTCCTTTCATCTTATACACCTTTAAGTGAAGCAAAATTAATTTTTTAAATTCCATTATTTCTTTCAAAATTTCATGCCAACATAGAATAAACATAGTAACAAACATCACTCCACTAATTCTTGTTCTTGTTAGAAAATGTTTAAGGCAAACAAACAAGAAAAAAGTCCATAAAAAAGAAAACAACATTACTACCTTACAATACAAGTTTTTATGGTTTGTCAGGTGGGCAGTTATTAATTTATTGCCATTTTACAGATGAGGGTGTGAGATACAAAGAAATTACAGAAAATTTTTAATGGAATTAAATTTTTTTAAAAATTTGTGTAAAAACACCAGGCCATGGATCAGGATGTATGGATCATGGATCAGTCCCTCCTAGGACTCTTTTTATAATATCAAGCTACAACAATAGATGAATATGCATTTTCCCCTGAGTTCAAGATAATTGTACAAGATGACAGCTATCTGTCTGAACAGGCATGACTGAAGAGACCATAGTTCACTCCTCATGTCTTACTAGCCCCACCTCTCAGGTTATAATTTTCCACAAGCCTTTGCTTAAGAAGAGTTATTTTAATCTCTATATAATTTTTTCTACTTTTTAAATTTTATTTTTACCAAAAATTGTCATTTCGCCCATGCCAGTCTCTGATTTTTATTTAATCCTCTTACTTCCATAAACATTCATGTTATCAGCTGCTGCTTTTCTTCTGAGCCATTCTATTTCTGTTTTCTGGGGACATCCCCATGTTTTTTTAGTATAGTCTATAGTACCAAGATTTCTAATAACTCATGAGAAAGAAAAACAAAATACCAGTTGTAGTCAACTAAAGAAGTAGATCATTTTAAAGAAACTTCTAATTTTTCCTTACAGTTGAAATTGCCAGTCCTGCAGTGGTTAATTTTATGTGTCAACTTAACAGGACCACAGGGTGCCCAGATATTTAGTTAAACATTTTGCCTGTGTCTTTGAGGGTGCTTCTAGATGAAATTAACATGTGAATTGGTAGACTGAGAAAAGCAGATTGCCCTTCCCAATGTGAGTAGGCCTCATCTGATCCACTGAAGGCCTGAATAGTATAGTTCTCAGGCCTTCAGACTTCACTGGAACTTTATCATAGGCTTTCCTGGGTCTGGACTACTCAGCCTCCAGAATCATGTGAGTCAATTCTATATACAGAATTAAGAGCTCACTACACACACACACACACACACACACACACACAGATATGGACAGAGATAGATATACACATTCATATGCATAACATATAGATTTCTCCTGTTGGCAGGGCACGTGGGTGGCTCAATCAATTAAGTGTCTGCCTTCTATTCAGGTCATGATCCCAGGTTCCTAGGATTGAGCTCAGCAGGAAGTCTGCCCCTCCCTCTCCATCTGCTTGTCCCCCAATTCATGCTAGCTCGCTCTCTCTCTCTCTCAAATAAATAAATAAAATCTTAAAAAAAAAAAAAAAGATTTCTCCTTTTGCTTCTGTTTATCTGGGGAACTCTGCTATAGAAGTACCAAAACAAAATCCTAAAAAATCCCATAGCTGATGTCTTAAGGAACCAATCAACCAATATTCTGGGCTATTAAGTACTTATGTAAGGATCTTGGTATTTAAATAAATGGCAAGATGTCATGAGACCAATTAAATAACAATTTGGTACCTAATATAGAATGATGGAATATTACAACTAGAAGGGAGTTTAGAGGTTATCTAAACTCAAACCTTCACAGCACACATAAGAAAAAAAATTATAGAGGTTAAATGACTTGCTATACCCAAAGCTAAAGACAAAAGTAGAAATCAAACATAGGTCTCCAAATTGTCTTTATCCAATCTTCTCTCTACTCCATTACATTGTTGTTTTTATAGTTGTGATTATAGTTTGACTTAAGGCCTCTGAACTTTCTCTGTGGTCTCTCATTATGAACATAGGAACACTGGTTGGAATAAAGTTTAACCCTAAATCCCACTAAAGAGCAGTCAACCAGCAGCACATACCTACTAATCACTGATACTGACTGAATTAAATTCACAATGCAAAAGCTTTCCAATAGAAAATTATGGTAATTATAAGTAAAGAACAGAATATATTTTACTGTCTCTACATTTACCTAATCTTAAAACATTTTTCCAAATATCTAGTGGACAAAGTCCTTCTTGTTGAGACAATTTCATAGTATCGTAAGACAAACATCAAGAAATTTGATCAACTCCACAATTCAGAGCAAGAAGCAAAGACTTGGGATGTGTGACTAAGAGCCAGGCACATGAGACAAACTCCCTGAAAGACAAAACAAGCTGAAACTGAAAAATACCAAGGAAACTCTTCATACACTAACCACCAAGGAGATTTAATGCTACTCATGCAGGGCATTTAGATCTGAGGATAGAACCCAGATTATCTAACACCAACTGGGTGCTGTTCACCTTAAAATCTAGGTTCAAATATGATATCATCTACCTAGAATTTCCAGAATTTAAGTTATTCAAGATGATCAGATCTCCCGAGTTTAGATATCAACAATTTTAAAAATATAATCCTTCTCTAACAACTTTTGGATGCACTATCTGGATTTCCATTTCATCAAATGGTTTAAGGAATTAATGCACAATTAAAAAAAGAAATTAATGCACACACATACACACATACATATACACATATATTTACATGATTATGATTCATTACAGTCACTGGAATTATATCATCAGCACACACCCTGAATTATACTTCAGTTATTACCATTATGAGCTGTCATTTAAAAATTCTTTTAGAACAATTCCTTTGTTTGCATGTTTCTGAAGTCTAGTGTCAGTCAAAAGAGAAAAGATCTCCACATAACTTCTCCAATGTCTTTATAAAATAGTACCTTTTTCCTCCTGTAAATTTGTATTCATCATATAGTTTTTGTATAAAAGCACTGGCAATAACAATTGATCAAAGAGAAATGGAACTTTTGCTGGAGAAGTAGAATTAATATCTCTTTCTCTCTCTCTCTCCTCTCCCTGTAATGTTCCAATTCCCTCCTAGGAATGCCAGGAATGAAAGGGAGCTGTTAGGTTTCTATGGCTTTTTCTTTTAGTAACTGAACCCAAACTTACCTGAATCACAGCAACCATAAATGAGTTAAACTAAAAGAATTTGCTGAAGAAGTCAATTTTCTGACAGTTCTAAGTATAAGTATTGCTGATCCCAGAAAAAGCCTTTGCATATTCTTCAACTTGTATAGTCTAGAAGGAACATGAGTATAAAGTACTGGTAGAAAACAGTTGCTCCAATGTAGTTTACAACATATTCTGACCGAGTGTGGCTGGGAAGCATACCCCAATTACATCCAGAAGTGAAAAATGGTCAAAAAAATATCTGAGTGGGATAAACCTCTGAGGAGCTATAGAAGAGTTAATTGTACAGATAATAATGTAGATATAACTTGTTTGTTCTAGTTTATTAATCTTTGTATATAAAACCCAGCAGCAAAGGGAAACAAACATGTTGTGTACAACATGAACCATTCCATAAAAATGATTCCAACATTTTTTAATCTATCTTTAGTGTCCTATACTGATGCTAGTCAACATATTTCCCCCACCTTCAGATTATCATTAACTAGATGACCTTTAGATAACATGCAACCATCCCATTTAGACTGGCTGAGTACAATCATCCTTTATGTGTATTAAGCAATTCCTCCTTATAAAACATGTCAAGTTCTCTTTTTGCCTCATATTAAAATTCTTCAGGTTTGATTCTAGTTGGGAAATACACGTTAAACTGCTGTATTTATTTATTTTGACACTCAAAAATTATTTTACTTGCTATAGAGCAGAAGTATAATTTAAACATCTGCTGCTGAAACACCCATCTTTGATATAAGGCATGCCCATTGGCAAAGAAATAAGTATTCCCAAAAATAAATACATAATGCATACTCTAAACACATTTGTACCACACATTGAAAAATGAAAGGAACAGATTTCCTTTTGGATCATAGATAAATGTATCATTTCCCTGGAAAACAAGGCTCAGCCAATTTGTCAAAATTATTGGGCTCAAAATAGGAAGTCTTTTTTTTTTCAATATACTAGATTTAAGATATTTGGACTTCATATAACAGAGGGGATTTAAAATAGCTTTTGTGTGCATGTTGTCATTCTGAAAACAAAAACTATAAGCACCTGCTTTTAAATTGCTCCCCATATGCTCCCAAACCAGAGAGATCTAAACCAGAAGAGCTCAATTCATGTCTTCTCTCTCATTCATAAATTTCTAGGGCTTCAACCAAAATTGAATGCAGTATATATCTGTAATATTTATAATGAGCTAAGTTTCATATTCAACCCACACCCCCAAAAATGTTAAAAGTTATGGAGGCGTTGTGAAATTATAATACAGGTAAATTCTGGCAGCTCTGTAACCTCCTTTCCAGGTGGAATTCTTAAGTTAACAAAGATAAGAGTAGTTGATCTTTACCATATTAAAGATAACCAGATCCAAGCCCTAAAGTCTACCACTTCATCTATAGTTCTGTTATTCATCTTTGAAAATCAGCAAGTGATAAAAAAAAAATCCTTTCTTAACACTTAATAAAAAGCAAGCATATATTCTCTTGATTTCTCATTTTTAAAAATTGACATGAAAGCACATGTAGAATAGTAAATCTTGTATTCCATTTAAAAGGACCAGTTTTCTACACATTATCCTGGAAAGTCTTTCTATCTTTCTGGAGAAAAGTAATTTCACAGATGTGTCTTAATAAATAAAAGAAAATTTCAGTCGTCTAAAAAAAATTTCTCTCTAGTCAATGAACCAGAAACAATGATTGCTTGAAGAAACATATAACTTTTTTAGTTTAGTTAATTACTCCACAGAGCTCTGGTCTAGAATCAAAATCTTAAGTGTCTTTTCTTCCTGTCATATATTGCAGAGACAAAAATACTAGTAAAAGCACTGTTTTTTTTCTATGAAAGTATAAATTTATATGGGGTCCATATTTGCATTTAAACACACACTTTTTATCTAAATATTTGTTGTCATTTTAACTTTTATGTTAATCCACAGATTTATATATTTGCTTGTTATTACTGGCTCAGATTTTATATGGGTATCACATGACTTTTTTATTTACTATAAATTAGAGACATCCAGTACTCTTCACCACTATCAGTGGTTTTTTATTGTTGTTGCTGTTTTGTTTTTTTAAGATTTTATTTATTTATTTGACACAGAGAGAGAGCACAAGTAGGCAGAGCAGCAGGCAGTGGGAGAGAGAGAAGCAGGCTCTCTGCTGAGCAGGGAGCCTGATGTGGGGCTTGATCCCAGGACCCAGGGATCATGACCTGAGTTGAAGGCAGATGCTTAACCAACTGAGCCACCCAAGTGCCCCTATCAGTGTGTTTTTTACGTGGAATTCTCCACCTCTGCTATCAAACAACAAAGTCAAGTCAATAGATATCAGCTTGAGAATCAATCTTAGTCATCCCTTATCCCACACCCCTATTTTCATGATGCTCATAGTTCTACTCTTGGTTTTTCTCCAATTACACTGTAACACCTAGTCTTTCATCCTGCTGTGTGGGTTTCATCACTGCCAAATAACTTAAAGATACCTTTTTTGGTCTATCTTCTCCTCACTCCTAAGTGATTTTAAATACTCCTTTCACCCTTTCTGTTGGCCCACCTCATCTTTGTTCCTCCATTTCTAATTTTCTGAAGAGATCTTGTTATTTTATACAATTTTAGATAATGCTGATATGTAATAGTTATTTTTGTTCTTATAAAGATGGACTTATTCTTAGCAAGTTGCAAAAAGGTAAAACTTAAATTTTAGGGGCACCTGGGTAGTTTGGTCAGTTAAGCGTCTGCCTTCAGCTCAGGTCATGATCCAGGCTGTCTGCTTCTCCCTCTCCCTCATCCCGTCCCCTCTCCTCCCATCCCCTCTCCTTGCTTGCATTCTCACTCTCTCCCTCTCAAATATATAAATAAGATCTTTTTAAAAAATTAAATTTATTAGGTTCAGCAAGCTCTCTATATACATATGTGGCTTTTTCTAAACCTAAATTAGTTGAGCTATAATTGCCTAGATTTCATATATAAACATACAGAAATGGTAAATAAAAATTTTTAATTATTTTCCTAAAATAACCTTTCTTACATGATTCAGCCTAAAGGGGCTGAAAGAAAAAAAAGAAAAAGAAAACACATCTAGTATTACTCAGGACTTCAGGAAAAAAGTTATGGGACAGGTTTCTGGCTTCATAGCATGTATTAGCAAATTTTTTCAGCTCTTATTAATCATTTCCCCAAAATGTGGCTCTCAGTCTGACATTCTATTAGACAGTGCCCAGTTTAAATCTTAAACCCAAGGTTTATGTCAATCTTCACTGCTATTTTTAAACACATGGACTTATTTAACTTCAATAATGTGGTAATTACTTCCTAATGCATAAAACAACTAATTTATAAATTTAAATGTATTTATATGATTTTTTCACCAATTTAGAGTTTAAGACCCAATGATACTAGTTTATTTAATGCTTTTCTTAAGGCTTTTATTTCCATATTTGGTTTTTTATTGCTATCTAAAAGCAAACATCTGAGGGGGGGGACAAGATGGCGGGGTACTAGGAAGAGGCGTCTTTTCAGCTGGTACCCCAAAGTGAGCTGATTACCTACCAAAGAACTCTGATCACCCATGAAATCAGCCTGAGATCAGAATTATACACGTCTGGATCTCTACAGGGGCAGAAGAGCCAGTGAGCAGGTAAAGCGGAATGGGAACAGCGGACTGATATCGGAAGATAAACAAAAGGGGGAGGGAGCCACCAGAGGTGACCGGTGCAAAAGTAATACCCCGATACTAGCGAGAGTGCCCTGCGTCTGGGGACCAGCATTAACTCGGAGACTGGTTGAAAGCACTCCAAAAGAGCAAAGGATCGCGGGGGCAAATTGTGGGAATCGGGGCGGCTAGGGACAGGGGCTTGAGTCCCCGGTCCCAGACGGCCTCCCCGGCGCGGAGGCAGAGAGAGTGCGGCGGAGAAACCGGCTCCTGGTCCCTAAGCCGCCAGCGTGCCCCAGAGCGCGGGGTTCCGGCTCCTGTGAGGGGATGGGAGCCGGTCTGCAGAACGCGCGCTCGCCCTACCACAAAGCTTGAGATGCGCGTGCACGTCGCTTCAGCTCTCCTGGGTTTCTAAGGCCCTGGGGCACTTCTTGACCCGGGCCATTGTTTCAAAATCTAAGCCGCGCGCCCGCGAAACTCTTCCCCGGACAGAGGCGCGCAAAAGCCCAGCCTGCGGCTTACGGACCAGCGCCCCGTTCTCAGTGCCCCAGACGCGCGCCCGACCCACAGCCGCCTCTGAAAAGAGGTGCGCGCAAGCCGGGCACTCCCAGCCCCGACCAGCGGCAAAATCTCAGTGTGCGATCGCTGCTTGGAACCTCTCTGGCGGTCAGGAGCTCCCAGACAGCCGCCACTGCCTTGGCTTTGGGGACAAGCAAAAGATCCTGTGCCCCCAGGGTCTTTAACTTGGAACCTGCACTGCCAGCGTCCAAGGGGGAATTTATTCAGCTTCTGCACCCAGACTGAGGCTTCTCTCTGAGACGGAGATCAGGAAGTGTTCCAGGGTGCACCTTGACTGCACCAGAGTTGATACATCCAGCTACATCTGTTCAGTCATCTCCCACCAAAATGACTAGGAGGAGGAATGCCCAACAGAAGAAAAATACAGAGGATGGACCTTCCGCAACAGAGCTAACGGCTATCAACATAGACAATATGTCGGAAAGAGAATTCAGGCTAACAATTATCCAGGCAATAGCTAGGTTGGAGAAAGCCATGGATGACCAAACAGAATTGATTAGAGCCGAACTGAAAGCGACCAGACAGGATGTTCACAATGTTAGGGCGGAGCTTAAAGCTACCAGGGAGGAGGTCCACAATGCTCTCAATGAGTTCCAATCCAATCTAAACTCTCTCAAAGCTAGGGTAACTGAGACAGAAGATAGAATTAGTGATCTGGAAGACAAACAGATAGAGAGAAAGGATCAGGAGGAAGCCTGGAACAAACAGCTTAGATCCCACGAAAGCAGAATTAGGGAAATAAGTGATGCCATGAAGCGTTCCAACGTCAGAATTATTGGAATTCCTGAAGGGGAGGAGAAAGAAAGAAGTCTAGAAGATGTCGTGGAACAAGTCCTTCATGAAAACTTTCCGAATCTCGCGAATGAAACCAGCGTTCATGTACTAGAGGCTGAACGGTCTCCACCCAAGATTATACACTCCAAAAAAACATCACGACACCTGATAGTCAAATTGAGAAATTATAATTGTAGGTATAATCTCTTGAAAGCCGCCAGGGCAAAGAGGCTCCTTACTTACAGAGGGAAGCCCATCAGAATAACGTCAGACCTGTCCACAGAGACCTGGCAAGCCAGAAGAGGCTGGCAAGATATATTCAGGGCACTAAATGAGAAGAACATGCAGCCAAGAATACTTTATCCAGCAAGACTGACATTCAAAATGGATGGAGAGATAAAGAGTTTCCAAGACCGGCAAGACTTAAAAGACTATGCAACCACCAAGCCGATACTGCAGGAAATATTAAGGGGGGTTCTATAAAAGAGGAAAAATCCCAAGAATAGCATTGAACAGAAATATAGAGACAGTCTACAGAAAGAAAGACTTCAAAGGTAACTCGATGTCAATAAAAACGTATCTATCAATAATCACTCTCAATGTGAATGGCCTAAATGCACCCATAAAACGGCACAGGGTTGCAGATTGGATAAAACGACAGGACCCATCCATATGCTGTCTACAAGAGACCCATTTTGAACCTAAAGATACACGCAGACTGAAAGTGAAGGGGTGGAGAAGCATCTTTCATGCCAATGGGACTCAAAAGAAGGCTGGGGTAGCGATTCTCATATCAGATAAATTAGACTTCAAACTAAAGACTGTAGTCAGAGACACAGAAGGACACTACATAATCCTTAAAGGGACTATCCACCAAGATGATCTAACAATTGTAAATATCTATGCTCCCAATATGGGAGCAGCCAATTACTTAAGAAAACTGTTAATCAAGATAAAGAGTCATATTGATATGAATACACTAATCGTAGGTGATCTTAACACGCCTCTTTCAGAATTAGACAGATCATCGAAGCAGAAAATCAATAAAGAAACAAGAGCATTGAACGACACATTGGACCAGATGGACCTCATAGATATATACAGAACATTCCACCCTAAAACAGCAGAATACTCATTCTTCTCAAGTGCACACGGAACCTTCTCCAGAATAGACCACATACTGGGTCACAAATCAGGACTCAGCCGATACCAAAAGACTGAGATTATTCCCTGCATATTCTCAGATCACAATGCTTTGAAACTGGAGCTCAATCACAAGGAAAAGTTCCGAAGGAACTCAAACACCTGGAAGCTAAAGACCACCTTGCTTAAGAATGCTTGGATCAACCAGGAGATCAAAGAAGAACTGAAACAATTCATGGAAACCAATGAGAATGAAGACACTTCGGTCCAAAACCTATGGGATACAGCAAAGGCGGTCCTAAGGGGAAAATATATAGCCATCCAAGCCTTGCTCAAAAAAATTGAAAAATCCAGAACACACCAGCTGTCTCTACACCTTAAAGAACTGGAGGATCAACAACAAATCAAACCAACTCCACACATAAGAAGGGAAATCATCAAGATTAGAGCTGAGATCAATGAGGGAGAAACCAGAGATACAGTAGAACGTATCAATGAAACTAGAAGCTGGTTTTTTGAAAGAATCAATAAGATCGATAAGCCACTGGCTACACTAATCCAAAAGAAAAGAGAGAAATCCCAAATTCATAAAATGATGAATGAAAGGGGAGAGATCACAACTAACACCAAGGAAGTAGAAACAATCATCAGAAGTTACTACGAACAGTTATATGCCAATAAGCTTAGCAACCTAGATGAAATGGATGCATTCCTGGAAAAATATAAACTACCAAAATTGAACCAGGAAGAAATCGACAACCTGAATAGACCGATATCTAATAACGAGATTGAAGCAGTGATCAAAAATCTCCCAAAAAACAAGAGCCCAGGACCTGACGGATTCCCTGGGGAATTCTACCAAACCTTCCAAGAAGAAATAACACCTATTCTCCTGAAGCTGTTTCAAAAAATTGAAGCAGAAGGAAAACTTCCAGACTCTTTCTATGAAGCCAGCATTACCCTGATCCCCAAACCAGGCAAGGACCCTACCAAAAAGGAGAATTTCAGACCAATATCACTGATGAATATGGATGCTAAGATTCTCAACAAGATCCTAGCCAACAGGATCCAACAGCACATTAAAAAGATTATCCACCATGATCAGGTGGGATTCATCCCTGGGCTACAAGGATGGTTCAACATTCGTAAATCAATCAATGTGATACAACAAATTAATATGAGAAGAGAGAAGAACCACATGGTCCTCTCAATTGATGCAGAAAAAGCATTTGACAAAATCCAACATCCGTTCCTGATTAAAACGCTTCAAAGTATAGGGATAGAGGGAACATTCCTGAACCTCATCAAATCTATCTATGAAAGACCCACAGCAAATATCATCCTCAATGGGAAAAAGCTTGCAGCCTTCCCGTTGAGATCAGGAACAAGACAAGGATGCCCACTTTCACCACTCTTGTTCAACATAGTATTAGAAGTCCTAGCAACAGCAATCAGACAACAGAGAGAAATAAAAGGTATCCAAATTGGTAATGAAGAAGTCAAACTCTCTCTCTTCGCAGATGACATGATACTTTATATGGAAAACCCAAAAGACTCCACCCCCAAACTACTAGAACTCATACAGCAATTCAGCAGCGTGGCAGGATACAAAGTCAATGTGCAGAAATCAGTGGCTTTCTTATACACTAACAAGGAAAATACAGAAAGGGAAATTAGAGAATCGATTCCATTTACTATAGCACCAAGAACCATAAGATACCTGGGAATAAACCTAACTAAAGAGGTAAAGGATCTATACTTGAGGAACTATAGAACACTCATGAAAGAAATTGAAGAAGACACAAAAAGATGGAAGACCATTCCATGCTCTTGGATCGGAAGAATAAACATCGTTAAAATGTCTATACTGCCTAGAGCAATCTATACTTTTAATGCCATTCCGATCAAAATTCCACCGGCATTCTTCAAAGAGCTGGAGCAAATAATCCAAAAATTTGTATGGAATCAGAAGAGACCCCGAATCGCTAAGGAAACGTTGAAAAACAAAAATAAAGCTGGCGGCATCACCTTACCTGATTTCAAGCTTTATTACAAAGCTGTGATCACCAAGACAGCATGGTACTGGCATAAAAACAGACACATAGACCAGTGGAACAGAGTAGAGAGCCCTGATATGGACCCTCAACTCTATGGTCAATTAATCTTCGACAAAACAGGAAAAAATATACAGTGGAAAAAAGACAGTCTCTTCAATAAATGGTGCTGGGAAAGCTGGACAGCTATATGTAGAAGAATGAAACTCGACCATTCTCTTACACCGTACACAAAGATCAACTC
The DNA here is from genome assembly GCF_020171115.1 of Neogale vison. Taxonomy (NCBI): domain Eukaryota; kingdom Metazoa; phylum Chordata; class Mammalia; order Carnivora; family Mustelidae; genus Neogale; species Neogale vison. The sequence continues at coordinate 83,624,443 of NC_058101.1, read as the reverse complement.
AAAATGGATAAAAGACCTCAACGTGAGACAGGAATCTATCAGAATCTTAGAGGAGAACATAGGCAGTAATCTCTTCGATATCAGCCACAGCAACTTCTTTCAAGATACGTCTCCAAAGGCAAAGGAAACAAAAGCGAAAATAGACTTCTGGGACTTCATCAAAATCAAAAGCTTCTGCACAGCAAAGGAAACAGTCAAAAAAACAAAGAGGCAACCCACGGAATGGGAGAAGATATTTGCAAATGACAGTACAGACAAAAGGTTGATATCCAGGATCTATAATGAACTCCTCAAACTCAACCCACACGAAACAGACAAACACATCAAAAAATGGGCAGAAGATATGAACAGACACTTCTCCAATCAAGAAATACAAATGGCTATCAGACACATGAAAAAATGCTCATCATCATTAGCCCTCAGGGAGATTCAAATTAAAACCACATTGAGATATCACCTTACACCAGTTAGAATGGCCAAAATTAACAAAACAGGAAACAACATGTGTTGGAGAGGATGTGGAGAAAGGGGAACCCTCTTACACTGTTGGTGGGAATGCAAGTTGGTGCAGCCTCTTTGGAGAACAGTGTGGAGATTCCTCAAGAAATTAAAAATAGAGCTTCCCTACGACCCTGCAATTGCACTCCTGGGTATTTACCCCAAGGATACAGATGTCGTGAAAAGAAGGGCCATCTGTACCCCAATGTTTATAGCAGCAATGGCCACAGTCGCCAAACTATGGAAAGAACCAAGATGCCCTTCAACGGATGAATGGATAAGGAAGATGTGGTCCATATACACTATGGAGTATTATGCCTCCATCAGAAAGGACGAATATCCAACTTTTGTAGCAACATGGACGGGACTGGAAGAGATTATGCTGAGTGAAATCAGTCAAGCAGAGAGAGTCAATTATCATATGGTTTCACTCATTTGTGGAGCATAACCAATAGCATGGAGGACAAGGGGCGTTAGAGAGTAGTAGGGAATTTGGGTAAATTGGAAGGGGAGGTGAACCATGAGAGACTATGGACTCTGAAAAACAGTCTGAGGGGTTTGAAGTGGCGGGGGGGTGGGAGGTTGGGGTACCAGGTGGTGGGTATTATAGAGGGCACAGCTTGCATGGAGCACTGGGTGTGGTGAAAAAATAATGAATACTGTTTTTCTGAAAATAAATAAATTGGGGAAAAAAAAAAAAAATAAAAAATAAAAGCAAACATCTTACACCACTGTTGTTTGTTTTCTTAACTTTTAATTATTCTTTATTCTAAACCATACCCATGAGACACAAAGTTGCTTCAGCATTTTACATAAATTTACCCCAGAGTTTCAGTTTTTCCTATTTTCTATTCTGACACACCCTGGTATACAGTCAATCTACTTTATTCCAGGGATCTAGCCAACCCTGGAAGCTTTGCCATACATAGCAAACAGACCAGCCCATCACATTATAGTCTAACTATAATCTGTTCTGTTGGCAGCTGGGGCCATCTCAGGAAACTGAGATCCTTGTGAAGCATGGCTCTATCCTATCCCCCCACAATACTGACACGCACAAGACTCTCTTAAAGATTCTTGCCAAAATAAGCAACATGAGAATTCACTACCCTAAGGTCAGAGCAAGCTTCCCAAGAAGAATCCAGATAGGAATGAACTATGGGTCTAACTGGGTCAAGACTGAAACCCACAGCAGTGTCCAGAAATAGCCCAGGTTCTGGTTTTGTGGCTATAGGAACACTTCAATAATCTTTTGCCATATACAAGACTTATGGCTTCCAAACATAGCTCATCATGAGAACTGCCCAAGGAGGTATTTTAAAACGCAGAAGCCTGGGTTTTAGCTTCGGAAGTCCCAGTTCTGAGGTGGGCCCAGAAATATCACCCTCTACCACTGTTTATTCTAATTAAAACAACTATTTTCATAACAGAATTAACTGTAAAGAAAAATCTAATCCCTTAGAATTGCCCTACAATAGTAGTATACTAGCATAGCTTCCAACAATAAAAACAGCAAAAGAGACCCTGTACCCATATCTTCCTGTTAGACTGTTACAAACTTGCATGTACCAGGTGTCAATGGAGCTCTTCTAAGCAGAGGACAGTATAATAGTTATTATTTAAATCCTGACATACATGTCACCTGTTACTTTATAATTTATGCCATATTACTTAGACAAAAGTAAGACATGTGACATTATTATTAAATTTATAGATCCTGAAGTTATTACTAAACTTTGAGGCATTAAGTACGATATTACAGTATAGTCTAACCTTATGAACATGTGGCAAGAACAAAAAAGAACTAATAAATCATCTATATATGAAGGGAAAAATATTCTTACTATTCAACTGCTAATGGAGAACAGAAAGATTCAAACAGGTTTTCTGGCAACAGATAAATCTTACTAAGTAAAATCCTCTTCAAAATAACCAATATCATTTTTTAAAAATGAGCAACTATTCATTGTATGGATTTGAATTTGGCTATACTTGGTTGTTAGATGTCCTCAGTATTTGGATAAGATTAAATATTTTATAAACACATCAATACTGAAGTTCAAACAAACATTTCTACCTCCTTTGAAGATCCCCTTCAGTAGTCCTCTCAAGAGGCATAAATTTGTTCCAGTAATACAACTTAAATGAGTTCTGTAACTCATGTGGAATGACCTTTAAAGTTTATAGAAATTTAAACATTATTACTTTAAAGTCACTCCTTGAAAATTTTACAGTCATAGAATTATAGAGATAAAATATATCTTTATATGTTCTGGTCACATTCTCATATTACAGTTGAAAAAGGAAAGCCTAAAGAAGAGAAGTAACTTCCTTAATATGCAAAGCCATTTATACTTGCAAAATGAAGACAATTACCCGGAACTAGTTACTAGATCCACAAATAAGCTGCAATCTTACCTGAAACTCTGTAAGATCTCCTATTTTTTTTCATTTATTTATTTTCAGCATAACAGTATCATTATTTTTCACCACACACAGTGCTCCATGCAATCCATGCCCTCTATAATACCCACCACCCGGTACCCCAACCTCCCACCCCACCTCCACTTCAAACCCCTCAGATTATTTTTCAGAGTCCATAGTCTCTCATGGTTCACCTCCCCTTCCAATTTACCCCAACTCCCTTCTCCTCTCTAACACCCCTTGTCCTCCATGCTATTTGTTATGCTCCACAAATAAGTGAAACCATATGATAATTGACTCTCTCTGCTTGACTTATTTCACTCAGCATAATCTCTTCCAGTCCCGTCCATGTTGCTACAAAAGTTGGGTATTCATCCTTTCTGATGGAGGCATAATACTCCATAGTGTATATGGACCACATCTTCCTTATCCATTCAACCGTTGAAGGGCATCTTGGTTCTTTCCACAGTTTGGCGACCGTGGCCATTGCTGCTATAAACATTGGGGTACAGATGGCCCTTCTTTTTACTACATCTGTATCTTTGGGGTAAATACCCAGTAGTGCAATTGCAGGGTCATAGGGAAGTTCTATTTTTAATTTCTTGAGGAATCTCCACACTGTTCTCCAAAGAGGCTGCACCAACTTGCATTCCCACCAACAGTGTAAGAGGGTTCCCCTTTCTCCACATCCTCTCCAACACATGTTGTTTCCTGTCTTGCTAATTTTGGCCATTCTAAGTGGTGTAAGGTGATATCTCAATGTAGTTTTAATTTGAATCTCCCTGATGACTAGTGATGATGAACATTTTTTCATGTGTCTGATAGCCATTTGTATGTCTTTACTGGAGAAGTGTCTGCCCATATCTTCTAACCATTTTTTAATATGATTGTCTGTTTTGTGCGTGTTGAGTTTGAGGAGTTCATTATAGATCCTGGATATCAACCTTTTGTCGTACTGTCATTTGAAAATATCTTCTCCCATTCTGTGGGTTGCCTCTTTGTTTTCTTGACTGTTTCCTTTGCTGTGCTGAAGCTTTTGATTTTGATGAAGTCCCAAAAGTTCATCTTCGCTTTTGTTTCCTTTGCCTTTGGAGACATATCTTGAAAGAAGTTGCTATGGCTGATATCGAAGAGATTACTGCCTATGTTCTCCTCTAGGATTCTGATGGATTCCTGTCTCACGTTGAGGTCTTTTATCCATTTTGAGTTGATCTTTGTGTACGGTGTAAGAGAATGGTCGAGTTTCATTCTTCTACATATAGCTGTCCAGTTTTCCCAGCACCATTTATTGAAGAAACTGTCTTTTTTTGACTGGATATTTTTTCCTGTTTTGTCGAAGATTATTTGACCATAGAGTTGAGGGTCCATATCTGGGCTCTCTACTCTGTTCCACTGGTCTATGTGTCTGTTTTTATGCCAGTACCATGCTGTCTTGGTGATCACAGCTTTGTAATAAAGCTTGAAATCAGGTAGCATGATGCCCCCAGTTTTATTTTTGTTTTTCAACATTTCCTTAGTGATTTGGGGTCTCTTCTGATTCCATACAAATTTTTGGATTATTTGCTCCAGCTCTTTGAAGAATACTGGTGGAATTTTGATCGGAATGGCATTAAAAGTATAGATTGCTCTAGGCAGTATAGACATTTTAACAATGTTTATTCTTCTGACCCAATAGCATGGAATGGTCTTCCATCTTTTTGTGTCTTCTTCAATTTCTTTCATGAGTGTTCTATAGTTCCTTGACTACAGATCCTTTACCTCTTTGGTTAGGTTTATTCCCAGGTATCTTATGGTTCTTGGTGCTATAGTAAATGGAATAGATTCTCTAATTTCCCTTTCTGTATTTTCATTGTTAGTGTATAAGATCGATAAACCATTGGCGACACTAATCCAAAAGAAAAGAGAGAAAGTTCAAATACATAAAATTATGAATGAAAAAGGAGAGATCACAACTAACACCAAGAAAGTAGAAACAATCATCAGAAGTTATTATCAACATTTATATGCCAATAAGCTAAGCAACCTAGATGAAATGGATGCATTCCTGGAAAACTATAAACTCCCAAAATTGAATCAGGAAGAAACTGACAACCTGAATAGACCAATATCTAGTAACGAGATTGAAGCAGTGATAAAAAAAAAAAAACCTCCCAAAAAACACGAGCCCATGACCTGACGGATTCCCTGGGGAATTCTACCAAACTTTCAAAGAAGAAATAACACCTATTCTCCTGAAGCTGTTTCAAAAAATTGAGGCAGAAAAAAAACTTCCAGACTCTGTCTATGAAGCCAGCATTACCCTGATCCCCAAACCAGGCAAAGACCCTACCAAAAAGGAGAATTTCAGATCCATATCACTGATGAATATGGATGCTAAGATTCTCAACAAGATCCTAGCAAACAGGATCCAACAGCACATTAAAAAGATTATCCACCATGACCAGGTGGGATTCATTCCTGGGCTACAAGGATGGTTCAACATTCACAAACCAATCAATGTGATAGAACAAATTAATAAGAGAAGAGAGAAGAACCACATGGTCCTCTCAATTGATGCAGAAAAAGCATTTGACAAAATCCAGCATCCGTTCCTGATTAAAACGCTTCAAAGTATAGGGATAGAGGGAACATTCCTGAACTTCATAAAATCTATCTATGAAAGACCCACAGCAAATATCATCCTCAATGGGAAAAAACTTGCATCCTTCCCGTTGAGATCAGGAACACGAAAAGGATGCCCACTCTCACCACTCTTGTTCAACTTAGTATTAGAAGTCCTAGCAACAACAATCAGACAACAAAGGGAAATAAAAGGTATCCAAATTGGTAATGAAGAAGTCAAACTCTCTCTCTTTGCAGATGACATGATTCTTTATATGGAAAACCCAAAAGACTCCACCCCCAAACTACTAGAACTCATACAGCAATTCAGCAATGTGGCAGGATACAAAGTCAATGTACAGAAATCAGTGGCTTTCTTATACACTAACAAGATTCCTATTTTTGCATTAAAAATATTTATTAGAGAAAACAATGCACATATGAAGTGAAATGAAATTCAGATTAAAAAAATGCCTGTCCACAAAAGGAGAGGAAGGATATTAGTTTGAGCTCCTCAACACTCATAAAGTTAAATTCCTAAATTTAAGCTCTGTGTGAAGTTATTCTAATTCTCACATGAAATGTGAACATAAGGCTCCTCACTAACTCTTGATTAATACCTCAAATGTAAAGACAGTGATTCAACAAAATATTGTCAAATATCCAAGGCTAAATAGCAATTTATATAAACTCTTCATTAAAACCTACCCAAATAGTCCCAAATAGTATTACCCAAATAATACCCAAACCCAAATGAAATAGTCTTCATTAAAACCTACCCAAATAGAGGATAGATGTTTTAAAAGGACTGAATTTAACCCCATGTCCAAAAACATTTTTATTTTGAGTATAATTAGTTAGTACTCTGCGTGGCCTAAACAGTCACAAATTTGCTGAACCAATAGTTATACTTGATTTGGAAAAGAGAAATAATAAGATAATCTCACTATTCCACAAATCTTCAGAAGAATATTTAACAGTTCCCAATTACTTAAGGCACAAAATGCTCATCCTAGCATTTAAAGCCTTTCCCAATTTCAGTCACTGGGAAGTGGCATGCTACAAAATAAATTTAAAATGTATTTGTAATTAGCACATCAATTAACATTGGTCAAAGTTTGAGCCTGAACATCTAGACACCAAGCCTGACTCTGAAGTGATACCACCAGGATACTACTGCACTCAAACAACCAATATCCTGCCACAGTCTTTCATCCTACTTATTCCTTATCCTCTCTACCACAGACATCCAAACACCACCACCACAACCACAGCCACCACCAGTACCACCACTACCCTTACCACAAGTGATACAGAATGAATAAGCGCTACCTTTATTTTTTTATTTTTTTTATTTTTTTTTTCAATTTATTTATTTTCAGAAAAACATTATTCATTATTTTTTCACCACACCCAGTGCTCCATGCAAGCCGTGCCCTCTATAATACCCACCACCTGGTACCCCAACCTCCCACACCCCCACCACTTCCAACCCCTCAGATTGTTTTGCAGAGTCCATAGTCTCTCATGGTTCACCTCCCCTTCCGATTTACCCCAACTCCCTTCTCCTCTCTAACACCCCTTGTCCTCCATGCTATTTGTTATGCTCCACAAATAAGTGAAACCATATGATAATTGACTCTCTCTGCTTGACTTATTTCACTCAGCATAATCTCTTCCAGTCCCGTCCATGTTGCTACAAAAGTTGGGTATTCATCCTTTCTGATGGAGGCATAATACTCCATAGTGTATATGGACCACATCTTCCTTATCCATTCATCCGTTGAAGGGCATCTTGGTTCTTTCCACAGTTTGGCGACCGTGGCCATTGCTGCTATAAACATTGGGGTACAGATGGCCCTTCTTTTCACGACATCTGTATCTTTGGGGCAAATACCTAGGAGTGCAATTGCAGGGTCATAGGGAAGCTCTACCTTTTGATAGGAACATCTGACAGTATACCTCTGGAGCCACTGGGATATTTCTACTGCAAATGGAAAATGAACCCTAAGAGCACCACCCCTCAGATTACATGGCTGCATCACTCCAGAAGGAAATTTTGCCATATATTTCACTATCCCACAGCCCTTTGTGAAGATTCTACAAAACTGAGCCATCAAATTAACTTAACAAAAATCAATTGTTCTAAACCTTGATATAGATCAAAGCAAGCTATTCCTTTCTTTTACATTTCTGTACTTCTTTTTTTTTGTCTCTTCTTTCTAGATCTTCTTTATCTCCACAATTCCTTCCACTCTCCCCTCCAGTCAGTCACATATCTTCTCTAGAAAGGAGCACTAATCATGCCTATTGAACCACATTCACACATTATCACCAATGTTCCTGAATGTCCCAAAATAACTTACGTATAATGAAAATAACTTACGTATAATGTCAAAGGATACTACAAAATGAAAATAGTATATTATTACCTTGAAGACGTTTAATAATTCCTGAAATTAATAAAATAAAGGAAATACTATAATACTGTTTTAATGTGCAAGTTCTATTATAATTGGCTGTTGATTGATAAATTATGTTGAGCAGTGGGTGGTGAGAAATGAAGAATAAAAAGTTTGATAAGCACTAATTTTAAATAAGTTGTATGAAGTCTTGGAGAAAATACATAATGTCAAATTGCTAGCCTCTGCTTATCCTCTCTTCCACCATGCCTAAGCTCTCTAGTCTGACATACCAAACTATATATATTTTTAAATTTCCTCTTTGCTATATGACTCATTAATAAAAAGTTAGAGATAAAACATTGGTTACTACACATCTAGACAAGGAAGAACATAAAAGCTAACAGAAGCACTATAAGATGCTGTTTCAGAAAGCGAAGTTCACAAACTACCTGCATAAGGTGTTCATTAAAAACAAATAATTCTAAGTACTACCTGAGATATATTGAAAAAGAATCTGTTAGGAACTGAGAATTAGCATTTTTAAAAGCTATCAACTGATTCTTAGGCACAATAAAATTTGAGAAACACTGCTCTAAGAGGTATCAACAAATAGCTTGTCAAACCCGAAAGCAATTTATCCTCCATGTTAATAAAAATAATTTTAGGGGTGCCTGGGTGGATCAGTGGGTTAAAGCCTCTGCCTTCGACTCAGGTCATGATCTCGGGGTCCTGGGATCAAGCCCCACATTGGGCTCTCTGCTCAGCAGGGAGCCTGCTTCCCCCTCTCTCTCTGCCTGCCTCTCCGCCTACTTGTGATCTCTTTCTGTGTGTGAAATAAATTTAAAAATCTTTAAAAAATAATAATAATAATTTTTAAAAATATATACATAAGCAACATCCTATAATGAAGTATCCAAAAGACAAAAAGCAGGAATTGCTTTAGACATTGAAATCATTGATTTCTTCATAAGTCACTCTTTGATTTCTAATAAATCTTCAAATACTAATAAAAAAATCAAAATGATTTTCCTGTTTTTCCCTCTCAAGTGAGAGATAATTCAAATACATTCTCCTATCACATTCAATTTATCTAAATGACTATTCCGAGTCATTGTGTATTACATTTCAGTTTACAAAATATATAATCCAAATTTGTTTTCTCAGATTCACTGATTTTCACAGGTAGTATCATCTGCCTTGTGACACACTATTTGTACATAAGTTTGCAGATACTAAGCCTTAAGACTGAATACCTCTTGAACTGGTATCAGAATGAGATTTGCTAACCCCTTTGAATATCAGATGAAGAAAATATATGTAATAATAAAATAACTGTAAAACGAGAAACAAGTGTTATAAAATTAGACTATCCCATTATAGCCTCTTAATTTTTAATTACTTGATTATAGATGATGATTATTTTCATTTCATAATGTCCCAGAAATATAATCAATGACTTCAGAAAACAACACTGTCTATATATAGAAAGAGCACCAGGGGTGTCTGGCTGGCTCAGTGGGTTAAAGCCTCTGCCTTCAGCTCAGGTCATGATCCTGGGGTCCTGGGATTGAGCCCCATGTCAGGCTCTCTGCTCAGCGGGGAGCCTGTCTCCTCTCTCTCTGCCTGCCTCTGCCTAGTTGTGATCTCTGTCTGTCAAATAAATAAATAAAATCTTTTAAAAAAAAGAAAGAAAGAAAGAGTACCAAAAGTTAAAGTTAAGATGTAGTTATTAAATGTGTAATGACAGTGACAGTGTGGAGATATAAATGCATGAAATAGGACTGCCTGGATGGCTCAGTCAATTAAGCGTCTGCCTTTGGCTTGGGTCATGATCCTAGGGTCCTGGGATTGAGCCCCACATCACATCAGGCTCCCTGCTCAGTGGGGAGTATGCATCTCCCTCACCCTCTGCCTGCATCTCTGCCTACCTGTACTCTCTGTCTCTCAGCCAAATAAATAAATAAAATCTTTTTTTAAAAAATGCATGAAGGAGACTACTCTTTGATAACCATTCTTTATTTTATATTAAACTTGAGCAATTGAAAAGATTCCCCTTCCAAATCATGTAAGATGAAGGCATTATTTTTAAGATATCTTAAATTTTTTCAAATTCACTATTAATAATCAACAGCCCAAGTATTGTTATTAGTATTATTATTAAGGAATAATCTTAATGATTTTAGGGGTGTGTGTGTGTGTATACATAGATGTCCTTGTCCTGTTCCTGATCACAGAGGAAAAGCTTTCAGCTTTTCACTGTTGAGTATGATGTTAGCTGTGAGCTTGTCTTTTATGGCCATTACTTTACTTCTATTTTATAGAATAATGATTCACTTGTATTAGAAAGTTACAGAGCATGAAATGATTTTTACTAATGTAAATTCAAGAATAAAACAAACTAAACACTATCATCTATCACCTAATTATATTAGTCAACAAAAATTTAGTTTATGTCCCTGTCATATATATGTATTGTAGAGTAGCTCTTGACAAGCAACACAAATTTTTAAGTTTTAAGAAGTAATGCACAAATCATCTTTCTGTGTTATTCCAGTTGTATACTCTAATAACTAATAATTTTTTTAAATGTTTTAAAATTTTTAAGAGAACTCAGCAATAGAGTAAGTATGATCACATAATGTCACAAATAGTACTTTACAAGTGGTCTCAAGTAATTGGTTCAGTGCAGGTACACCAACAATATTTGTTGAGTAAATGAAATGTGGAGTCCAAAAGAAAAAGGAAAGAAAAAGAATCTTGCAAACTCAGAAACTTACCTAATCTTGCACACACAGAAGTAATTCTCCAATAACCTACACCAGGTCAGGAAAAGCCCTAACCTAATCCCAAGGATTCCTTAAAAAAAAAAATCACAAAATCAAAATAAAACTAAAAGGTTATTTCTAGCATAGCCTAAATTTTCTTATAGGTCCCAAGAATTACACAACTGGAGGAAGATAGTTTATTCTGAGTTGAGAGGATGAGATATCTCCTTTATAGAAAAATATGAAATGTCTGGCTGTCAGCACAGACATTTCTAAATTTACTAATTAGGTAAGACATTTACTTCTCTTTATTTTCTTCTCTCACTCACACCTACTTCTCTGTCTTCTTAGTTGTTAAAAGAAAGCAAAATGGAGACAAGGCAGAATTCTGGTCTTATATCTAGAAAGAAATCTAGCTGCCACATTCAAGCATAAAACTAGGCTACCAAAACATTCGCTCACCTCACTTTATAACATTCAGCGTGCAAAGGTAGTTGGTTTACCACTAAACAACATCAGCAATACACAATAAGTATTCACAAAATCACAAATAGTATTCACTATACATTGATTTACTATACAAATGTTTAACTATACCCACATCTATAATCTATTAAACATTACTTATTAAAATTTTCATGACCCACAATGAAATCTATACCAAAGGATAAGATAAGTAACAGAAAAAATATATGAGTCCTTTTATCAGAGTTCAGCATGAATAAAACATAATATTCTGTACTTGTGTGTCAATATAGACAACAGTAAGAAAATGTTTCTTCTAATGGTAGCTTTGGGGGAGGAAAGTAGTGTTGGGCTGTGAGAGGGATGGAATAGGGAATTTTTATTTTTTAAAATCACAAAATCAAATAGAAATGATTCCCTAAAATGGTCCAAAGTTTCTTTGGTTGATGATCTTTGATCTTGAGGGGTTTTTTTTTTAGTTTTCATTTATTTTTTAAATTTATTTTTAGTGTTCCAGAAATCATTGTTCATGTACCACACTGAGGGCTCCATACAATACATGCCCTCTACAATACCCACCACCAGGTTCACCCAATCTTCCACCTCCTTCCCCTCCAAAACTCAGAGTCTGCAGTGAGCTCCTCAGAGTCCACAATCTCTCACAATTCAACTCCCCCTCCAATTTCCCCAACTCCTTTCTCCTCTCCAGCTCCCCACATTCTCTGTGTTTTTCCTTATGTTCCACAAATAAATGAAACCATATAAAAATTGACTCTCTCTCTCTTTGACTTATTTCATTTAGCATAATCACTTCCAGTCCTGTCCATGTTGATACAAAAGTTGGGAATTCATCCTTTCTGATGGAGGCATAATACTCCATAGTATGATATGGACCACAATTTCTTTATCCATTCATCTGTTGAAGGGCAACTTGGTTCTTTTCATGGTTTGGAGACTATGGCCAGTGCTGCTATAAACATTGGGGTATAGATGGCCCTTCTTTTCACTACATCTCTCTCTTTGCAGTAAATACCCAGTAGTGTAATTGCAGGGTCATAATTTCTTTTTTTTAATTTTTTATTTTTTCAACGTAACAGTATTCATTATTTTTTTTTAAATAGAGTTTATTTTTCAGAACATCTCCAGGTTTATAGCAAAATTCAGTGGAAAATAGGGTTTCCATTAACCCTTGTCTCCATAGACACACAAATCCTGCCCCCACCATCAACACCCCACAACAGAGAATACGTTTCTTACAAGTTATTAACCGAAGTTCATAGTTTACATTACGGTTAGCCTAGGTTTTGTACATTCTATGGGTTTTCACAAATGTATAATGACATCTATCCACCATTATAGTGTCATACAGAATAGTTTCACTTCCCTAAAAAAATCTCCTGTGCTCTGCCTGCTCATCTCTCCCTATTCCTCAATATCTAGAAAGCCCTGATCCTTTCATTTTCTCTCCATAGTTTTGCCTTTTCCAGAATGTCATAGAGTTGGAATCATACAATATACAGTCTTGTCAGATTGGTTTCTTTCACTTAGTAATATGCATTTGAGGTTCTGCTACATCTTTTTTTTTTTTTTTTTTGCTTGATAGCTCATTTCCTTTTAGTACTAATTAATATTCCATTCTCTAGATACCATAGTTTATTTATCCATTCACCTGCAAAAGACATCTTGATTGCTTCCAAGTTTTTGGCAACAATGAATAAAGTTACAATAAACATCTGTGTGTATGTTTGGGTGTATATACAATTTTCAAATGATTGGATAAATACCAAGAAGCATGACTGCTGGACTGTATGGTAAGACTATGTTTACTTTTGTAAGAAATTTTCAAACTGTTTTCTGAAGTAGCTGTACTACTTTGCACTCTCACCAGCAAGGAATGAGAATGTCTATTGCTCCACATCCTGACCAGCATTTGGTGTTATGAATGCCCTAGATCTCAGCAATTATTATTGGTATCCCACTGTTGTTTTAATTTGCATGTCCCTGATGACATATAATACGGAACATCATTTCATATGCTTGCTTGTCATCTTTATGTCTTCTTTACTAAGGTATTTGTTCAGAACTCTTGAGCATTTTTTAATAGCGTTGTCTGCATAGATTTTCATGAGAGATGTTGGTCTTTTGTTTTCATGGAATTTTTCATCTGGTTTTGGGATTAGGATGATGCTGGACAGCATTTTCTCAAGCTTCTAAATTCTAAACATTTTCTTCTGAACACGTCCTCTGAATATCTATCTTGTGCAACATTGTAAGCAAAACTATGGAAAACTTAAGTCTTCTAAGACATATAGCTTTTCATATGTATATATTTTATATATAATTTTATATACTTTATATTACATGCTTTATATTTATATATTTATATATGTTATTACATATTATGTATTATATATGCTTATATGTTATATACTTCTTTATATATTTATACATATAAAACAAGCCTCAGCTATACGCAATATACGCAACTGATAAGGACTCACTTCAGATTTAAAGACACACACAGACCGTGAGTAATGGGATGGAAACAGCAAGCAAAAGAGAGCAGAGGTGCTTATATTTATATCAAAAAAAAAAAAAAGAGAGACTAAATCAATATGGTCACAACAGACAAAGGATATTATAGAATGATAAAGTAGTCAATTCATTAAGATGATGTAACAACTGCAGATACATCTGCACCCAATATCAAAGCACCTAAAACAGTAAGTATTAAATTTGTGGAGCATAACAAATAGCATGGAGGACATGGGGAGTTAGAGAGGAGAAGGGAGTTGGGGGAAATTGGAAGGGGAGGTGAACCACGAGAGACTATGGACTCTGAAAAACAATCTGAGGGGTTTGAAGTGGCGGGGGGGTGGTGGGAGGTTGGGGTACCAGGTGGTGGGTATTATAGAGGGCACAGATTGCATGGAGCACTGGGTGTGATGAAAAAATAATGAATACTGCTATGCTGAAAATAAATAAAAAATAAATTTAAAAAAAAATTTTTAATATTAAAAATAAAGCAAATATATAAATATTGTGGCAGTGGTATCTTGGTGTGACAATAGTATGGGTCTATGTGTATGTCCAACCTCATCAAATTATAGATATCAAAAATGTGCAGTTTTTTTGGTGAATACAATGATACCTCAATAAAGCCACTTTAAAAAAAAAAGTAACAGCAGATCCAGCTCTGCCTGGCCCTGGAGAACCCAGTTCTTGGGATTTTTCTCCAAATGCCTGAGATTTATCAGCCTGAAGAAAATTATGTGTCCCTGCAAATGTCATCTGCTGAGACACCCCACATGGAGAACATTTCTCTTCTTCCTTCCTCCATGTATCTGCTTATTCAGGACAGCCCCAAGTGCCCCACCAATCCCAGGGTGAAACTACCACGTACTTCTGCAGAGTAGAGAACAGTGAGGAAGGAAGATATGGCCCAGGGCAAGAAACGAGGATAAGGACCGTGTTCTCTCCCTGACCCAACTCTATGTCCTCAATGATCAATTTCAGAGACAAAAATACCTGAGTCTCCAGCAGATGCAAGACCTTTCCAACATTCTGAACCTTAGCTATAAGCAGGTGAAGACCTAGTTCCAGAACCAGAAAATGAAATGTAAAAGGTGGCAGGAAAAACCACTGGCCAAAGGAGAGCAAGAGTATGACTCAGAACAGCACAGTAACCACGGAATACCCAGGCTTCTATTCCTACCACCAGGGATACCTGATGAGCACTTCCAGAAACCTTCCTGGAATAATCCAAATTGGAACAACCAGACCTGGAACAGCCAATCTTGGAGCAACCACTCCTGGGACAGCCAGTCTTAGAGCAACCATTCCTGGACCAGTCAGACCTGGTGCCCTCACACCTGGAACAGCCAGCTCCACAATGGTGGAGAGGAATCCCTGCAGCCCCAGATCCAGTTCCAGCAAAAGTCAATCAGTGATTTGGAGTCCATCTTAGAAACTTCTGGGGAAAGTAGTAGTGTAATACAGCAATCCGCTAAGTATTTTAGTACCCAGCAAATAATGGATTTGTTTCCAAATTACTCTGTGAACATATAGCCTGAAGATGTGTGATGATGAGTGTATTATTCTATCTCAATTTGGGCAGTAGGCTGTATTACTTCTCCTAGGCTTTGTCTTTTAGGATCCTGTTTCTCTGCCTCAATATTGTGTTTCCCATTATTTTTATTATATCTATTGAGAAGGTACAACTGGAGTCAAAGGTTTCGGTAGCATTGGCTGTTATTAACAACATGATAGCAGGTGTTTCTGGCTATAGATAACTAGATAGAATACTACCTATCTTTAGGCTCTAGAATCAAGCCTCAAGAATAGGAAGTAAAGATACAAAGACATGTGATGGAGGACAATTTGTATTTTCTGAGATTTTGAGGCTTTTCTTGTTGATAAACTCAATTGTTAACAGTGAAGGTTAAGCTATAATATGCTTCATTGATTTCCTCTGCCCCTTGTGAGGTTTTGCTAGAACTGCTACTTTGTTCAGTAATTCCAGTATTTTTAGAAAGATGTATTGTATTTTAATTTATCATGATAATAGTACTAGTTTGGGTGGTTGGTTTATAGGTTTAAGTACAAATAAATAAAATGCCCACTTTACCCTTAAAAAAATAAATATAAATAAATAATTTAAAAAACAAGACAAACAACCAAAAAAGAGACAAATTAAAAAACAGTGTTTAACTGTAGAGAACAAATTGATGGTAACCAAAGGGGAGATGAACAAGGGAGGATTGATGAAATAAGTGAAGGGAATTAAGAGTATACCTGTCATGATGAGCACTGAGTATGGTATTGAATTGTTGAATCACTGTATTATATACCTGAAACTAATATAACACTGTATGTTAACTACCCTGGAATTAAAAATTTTTAAATTAAAAATTAAAAAACAAATTAAATGTCAATTGAAATTTTAAAAAATCTCTAACACTCAATAAAGTAAAAATTCACAATGGCTGGCATCCAATAAAAAAGTAACAGGCATGACAAAATGTAGGACATTTTGTAACAGAAGAAAAAACAATCAACCCATAACGGAAGAAAAAACAATCAACTAAAACCAAACCACTACTAAAAAAGATACTGGAATTAGCAGACAATAATATGGAAATAGTTATAACATCATTCCATGTGTTTAAAAACTTCACTGGAGGGGTGCCTGGGTAGCTCAGTTAGTTAAGCATCTGCCTTGGGCTCAAGTCATGATCTCAGGGTCCTGAGATCAAACCCCATGTCGGGTTCCCTGCTCACCGGGGAGTCTGCTTCTTCTCTGCCTCTCACCACCCCCAGCTCATGTTCTTCCTCTCTCTCTCTCTCTCAAATAAATAAATGAAATCTTAAAAAAAATTTTTTCAGTGAAAACATGGAAGTTATTTTTTAAGACAGTGTAAATTGAACTTTTAGAGATGCCAACCACAGAGTCTGAGATGATAATACACCAAATGAGGTTAATTAAATATTAGATTTTGCCAAAGAAAAAAATAGTGAACTTCAAGACTTAGCAAAAGAAACTATGCAAATAAAACGCAGGGGAAAAAATCAAGTAAATAGATAAAACACATCAGTGAGCTGTGGGACAACTTCAAGTAGCTTAATAGAGGTATACCCAGAGTCAGAGGACAGAAAATATATTTAAATAAACAATGGCTGAATTTTTTCTAAATTTAAAGAAAAACAAACAAACTTGACCTTGGAGCTGCAAATACATAGTCTTGCTCTAAGAGCTCACGATCTAATGAGAGAAATGTACATTTAAAATAAACTCAATAAGATTAAGAGTCACTTATGGTTTGTCTCCCTCCCTATCCTTGCTGGGGGGAGGGGGGTTGGGAGAAGGGGGGGAGGGTTATGGACATTGGGGAGGGTATGTGCTTTTGGGTAAATTGGAAGGGGTGGTGAACCATGAGAGACTATGGACTCTGAAAAACAATCTGAGGGGGTTGAAGTGGTGGAGGGGTGGGAGGTTGGGGTACCAGGTGGTCGAATTGCTCAGGAGGCATCATGCGAATAACCTTGTAATGAAAGGAAGGAAGACTGAGATTCTTAACAAAAATGTTTTACTAGCCAATAAGTAAATAAATAAATAAATAAATAAAACTCAATAAAACTGATACCTGTAATAAGTATATGCAAGGAGGTAAGATTTAACAAAAAGGCTACTGCTAAGTAAGGATTTTTAAAGATAAACTGAAATTTGGCAGAAAAAGGAGTCATGGAGATAAGAGAATGGCCAAAGAGAGGACACTCCAATCAAAATAGGTGGTATCAGCAAAAGCACTGAAATGTAAAGCTCCAAAGTATCCAGGTATCCAAGGAAGGGCAAGTTCAGCATTCTTGGAACATGGACAGTGAATAAGGACAGTCATATGGACAGGGGAAATGGATAGGAGTTTATCACTAGAGTAAAAATGAAGTCTATGATGACTTCCGCATTCTCTGCTAAGGTGCTTATCCTGAAAGCCACCGGAAGTACTTCCAGGTGCTTATCCTAAAAGCCTCCGGAAGTACTTCCAGGTTTTAATAGGAAGGGTAGCAGGTTAATAACATATGCATTTTGAAAGGTTAGTATAAGCATGCACAGAAATACCAAGACAAGACAGATGCTACAAATGGTATAAACTGGAAACTACGAAGGTTTGAACTAAGGCAGGACAATGGAGTCTAGAAGAAAGGTCAAGTGATGTTTCAGGACAAGTCCTGGTTGATATTCAGGAGCCAAAATCAGTAAACATGGATTATTTGTTGATTGTGGAAGATAAAGAAGGAATCAAAAAAAGACTTCTGGATGCCACATATGTACTACTTGGAAATACCGGGATAAACTGCAAACCTTCTGTTTGCCTTCTAGGCTAAAGTTTCCTCCATTTTTTTCCTAACTGTCACTCCTCCATCTGCTTTTGCCTTTCAGATACATGTTAAAATATTTTATTTGTTCAAGAAACACCTTTCCACTCTTCTCATTGCGTTTATTTCATTATCATTACCCAATTCTCATTTTAACATTTGTGTGGGAGGGAGAAGTGTTCAAATAAATGGACTTCATCTGCCATCTTGAACCAATGAACTTCATAGCAGATAATCAGGGAAAACTGAATTGTGCCTAATCCAGGACTGCACCCTGGTGAAGCACATTTTTTAATGATGGAAAAATTATGTCTATTGCTTGGCAAGTATTTCAGGGTGTATTTTGTTCTTGGTTTTAAATTTTAGTAGTATAGTCATCATGAATATTGTTGGTCAGATTAAGTATGAACTTCTAGAAGTGGAATATTTCATCCAAACTTATTTTCTACCATTTATTTTGGTTTTACTTTTCTTCATTTAAGCAAAAACAGCAGCCTTCTCATTTCCACTTCAGTCCAGTATCAATGTCCACTTCAGAGAACATCTCCTTTCCTCAGAACAAAGTCTTTGCTGAGCCCAGGGATCATGGCTAGTGATCACACGTTATGGAAAGGGCAAGAGAAGCAGCCAAAGGGATAAGAAACAGCTGGAAACCATTGAAGAAAGATAAAGAAAGATACAGAAATAAAAGCATGAAGAATAAAAGAATATGACTAGTGCTTAATATCCAGTGTCACAAAATATTTTGGAGGTTCTAAGTTGTCTTTTCCTGAGGGACAACCTTAAAAATCTATGCTCACTGTCTACTTTAAATCTTTTCTGGAATGAAGAGGTCTCATGACTGCATATGAACTAAATCAAAACAGAATAGCAGTCATCAGCAAAGACTAAAATCTTATTGTGCAAAGGACAAATGAAGGTTTTCTTTGACAACAAAATGGCTCTGATTTGATATTTTGTTGATTTAGTGTTTTGACTTTTGACATCCAGTTTGAGAACTGTAGTGTAGACCAGTTGGAAAACATAATACCTTCTCCCCGATCCATGAGTTCAGGGATTCTTGAAGGTCAATTGCTCTTCAAATTCCCAACTATTTTATGAAATTGCCTCTCCAATTTCTTGGTACCTCCAACAACAACATAACTGTATTGGCCAAGACAGAGTAACTTCCTGTCAGATACCACCAAATGAAAATAATGGCACCACTAATATTCACATAGGAAAATATGAATTTTGCCTTCACGGATAATATTACCATTCCAAGCACATCAGAAACCACGTCCTGTTCCTAATACTTAATACCAACCACCCTAAGTATCCTGCTGGCATCACGAGGCTTCCATCATATACTAGTAGAACATAACATGTCAGGTTGGACAAGAAGATAATATTTTTCCACCAGATTTTTAGAGCCCCCCACTTTAATGAGAAAAGAAAGGATACTTCAAGGTCCTAATATAACTTCTACTTGATTCAGTGACTCCTGAAGCAGAAAAAGGACTTCTGTGGATAGGATGAGAGTTTTGTACTATAATTATTTTGACCAAAAGGAAAATAGCACCTGCTGAATTTGTTTTCACCCTCCAATTATTAAACCAAAATGGTTTTTTAATTCATCCATGAAAAAGTATATACTTCTCACAACTGAAATAATTGCAGATAAAACAAACCCATATGCATGTGTGCAACCTCTGTGACAGCAATGTTGAGATTCTAAGGCTGCTGACTAAGACCTACCTGTTAGCCAAGCTACCACCATCCCAACAGATATTTTTAGTGACAAGGATGCTTTGTCCATGATTCTCTAACTGTATTAACTCATAGTCATTATAAAGACTCCAGAGTCTTTTTCTAAAAGAAATATAGTATTTCTCTATTTCTCTGGTGTTTGGGCATGAATGATGATTTTAAAATTTATTGAGTATCTACTATGTTCCCCAAAACTATGCATGCTGTTTTGTATATTTTTTCATTCAAGTACTATGAGCCAAATGATATTATTCCCATTTAACAAAGGTGCAAAACTATGCTCAGACAGATTTGATAACTTACCAAGACCAACAGCTAACAAATGGCAGAGCTGAGATTTGAATTCAGGTTGATTAATTATACAACATCACATTGTCTCCTCTGGGTTATAGTAAACACAGTTCTTTTATTTTCTAGTTATTTCCTCCTGTTTTCACACATAGATCCTTGTATGTTTCCTAATAATTCTTACCTAGTTTCTTATTATTTCATATATATGTTGGCTCCAATGTTTATTGTCCATATCATCCATCAGATTGTAACCTGATGGCTGAAACCATGTTGTGTTTTTCATCTTTGTATCCAAAGCACCTGACATAGAGCAAGCAGAACTCTGTAAATACTTGCTGAAATTAGTGAATAAGTACATACTCCCCTTGATCAAACTACCAATCTAGCCACACTAATCTACTCATCTCTTCCCTGATTATGCCATGCTCATTTTGCCTCTGCAGTTTGGCTCTCATCACTCCACATTCTTGGAAGAAAACCTCAAGTCTTCTCTCCCCATCCAACCTTTACTGAGGTTGGTAAACACACAATACAAAGCCTCTCTCATTCCAAGAATCATTCCTGTCCATGGTGAAATGCTGAGTCTCCTCTGTCTCTTTATTCGCATAACTTATTTTCTATTCCATTCATCTAATGCTGCTTTGTAAACTCATTTTTTGTGTAATTTACCTTGAGTGTGTGTGGGTTTTTCCATGTCTAAGTTAAAAGATACATAAAGTATTTTGTTATAATTCTTTATCTCCTCCCCTCCAAAAAAACAGCACTTCAATGTAGAAAATAGGTCCTTAAGTATATGTTGAATGAATAAGTCAATGAACACGTACAAGGCATGAAAAGCCCCTGGTAGAAAAATTTTAAATGAACTATAAATATTATCTGTGGTAAAATAGGCTGTGGGTATGAAATTAAGTCAGAGCAGTTATATACCAGAGACACCTATCATTATTACTAGCCTTTCTGTTTAATCTAGAGAAAGTAGAAATATATGAGAAAAAAGTATATTAAACGAGAACACATGATACCTACATTCCTTTCTCATGGTGGAGTTTACACTCTTCCTACAGACCCATGCTCCTTGCAAGAGGAGAGGAATGCCACCGATGAATAGAAGATACACCCTATGTTCTTTTTCTCTTCCTCCTTCCCCTCAAGTTTTCCATGTCTGGCTACAAATAAAGATAAAGAACATAAGTGAAAAGAAACTACCAATGGGATTTCCAGACCACTCTAGCTGTTACTGCACAAAGGACACACAAATAAATCATTATTTCATCATTTTCATCTGCCTACAGACAAAATTCAACACCTCTAACCTGTCTTGATTTAGGCTGCCAATAAACAAAAAATGAGCTAACAAACTGGACCTCAGAAAAAGAAACGTGCTATTTCAAACCAAATAAAGCTTGAAATGTTTAGTTTGGTGAATATTCATACAATTGTCTATGGCTGAATATTCCATGAAGAAATAAACAGCCACTAAGATAGTTCTGTATTCATAGAGGTCTGCTTCAGCAGTCTGTGTTTTAGCCCCTTAGGTAAGTTCAGATTGACATTGTTTAGAAAGGTCGTTTGGTTCTTGTAGCAGCTGAAGTCTTCCCATGGTCCCAGCAGCTAGAGGGGAACCGGTCCTCCAGCACGAGATCCAGCCATACAGCTGAGCTTGTGTTGCTGACTTCCACTAAGAAAACAGAGTGAGGGGTACCCAAGACTCACAGACATAATGTAAATTTTAAAAAATAATAATACATTCATGATTCCAACTGTCCACACATTCTCAGTTAGGTTGCACCTATGTTATATTACTCAGCATGTGGTTTCAATTGTAACAACAATGCACATTTGTTCAAGAGCATGCTGGCTGTTAACTCAACTTCTCACTGTGTTTAAATATGCCATGGCCTGTGACTCCCTTTTAGGGGTCAAGTGTCTGGCATGTGCCTGCTATGTTATGGTCGGTATAATCTTATAGATTATCCAAGCTGCAGAACCAGAATCTTTGATGTCAAAGGCTTCTGTATATGTAAAAGGTATATAATGTATATATACTGAACAAAAAGAAAGGCATAAAGTAGAAAAAAAGACAACTCACTGGTGTGAAACAGCCATTCCCTTCCTGTTTCTGGACTGACAGTCAGCAGCAGTAGACTTAAGGCTTTGCTCCCTCGTCAAAATATAGAAACTAAGTTGACCACCTTTAACTCTTGCTCACTTGAAGACCTCTTGCCTTAACACTAAAGGATTATATTACACTTTGGAATTTCACAGTGTAATTTGATACCACTTGGTATTTAATGAAACATTTATGCTTACAGCTTTCAGTATTTCAATGTCCATGATTTATGGTTCCCTCACCTCCACACTTTCATCTATAGCCTCTTTAAGGAGACATAAAAAGTTTAAAGGAATTCATTGAACCTACCCCAAAGAGCATCCCTTTATTTTTTAGCTATTGGCGATTTTTATTCTATAACAGGAGCATTGTGATGTGATTCTCCTAACAAAAAATGCCCTAGAAATCATATCACAATTTTTGTTGTTCTTCTGAAAAAAAAAAAACAAAAACAAACAACTAATGATAGTTTCTGACATTTCAAGAATCATTTGCTGGAACAGTATTTCCCTTCTACTATATCTTGTTCTTCTCCACCTTTACTTCCACCATGTATAAAGGTTATAGCAGTCAAGCCAAGGGTGCTATCTTCAAATCATAAGATCTGAATGCAGATTCCAGCTCTAGAACTCACTAGACATGAGAGCTAATTCAACTCATTAAAAACTTCTATGGTTTGGCTTTCTCAAATATTAAATAAGACTAATAACTCCCCCTCATACAGTGAGTCTGAAGAAGAAATCAGACAGAGAATGGAATGGTAAACACACAGATGTGTTTGTTAAATCATGGATCAAAGATTCTAAAAGACCAAAGTCAGAGAAAATTAGTTTCTTGTGGCTACCAGATGAAAGAAGAAAAGAGCAACCGGATAAAAAATGCTAAGGAAGGAGAAAATTTGAGAACACTCACCACAACAACCACCAATGTTTATATTTAGAGATGTCCCTATTTTGCACCAGTGAAAAGTATGCCTTCCAGACCTCCCTCACTCCAAGGCTTGGGAACCATGCTACAGCACTATGCTGCCTCAATGTGTCACCATCCCTTGAGCTTTGTGGCATCAGAAGAGGCAGTTCATGGACTGGTCACAGACTGGCCAATCATCTCTTTTGAAATTTAATCCCCAGTCAAAATCTGTCCAACGAAAGCTTCAAATAACAAAGGACACATTATATGCTCACTCACAACCCTTGCTCACCCTCCCAAATGTTCTCAGTCCCCAAATGACATTCTCTTTTAGTGAAACACTTCTTCAAGTTATGCATTTGAGTGTTACAACACATCACTACTAACCAAGAAGAATCTGAGCCTAAATCCTATTTACTCTTCCTTTTTAACCTGCCAAGGTAATTCATCAGGAAAACTAGCATTTATTCAGGAACTTTCTCTGAGTTTCTATAAATTAAGTTCTATTTACATTTTGTAATTTAATTAGTATCTTAGATATTGAATGGATCATATCAAAAGATAAAAGGATGATGGCATTTATCTTTGTGTTCTCAGGGCCTATGACCCTGACAGGGGTCACATTTTTCAAGAAAAGTAAGCAGTTAGGACTTGTGGGATGATGCTAAAGTAGGGGAGTCCTGAGCTTAGCTCATATGATGGACACATTGAGATAACAGACACATCAGCACAACTAACTCAGAAAATGACCCAAAGACTGGCAGAACAAACTTTCCACAATTAATCTAGGAAGGGGCTACTGTGTAAAGGATAGTAAGGGGCAGAGACACAGCTGGGAAACTTTAGACCGCTAATGAGGCTAACTACAACTGGGAGGGATACCATAAACACATAGAAGCAAGAGTCTCAGATACTACACCAGGCACCCAAGCACAGGGGACTTGCACTGGGAAGATGAATCCCCACAACATTCAACTTTGAAAAATATCTTGTCTAACTATAGTCCTCACCCACCTACAAAAGCTCCTCAGAAGAAAAGGCAGGGAGAACAGGGAAAATGTCCCACCACAGCCACAGACAGATAGGCTGAGGGCACATGTCTTGCCTAACTGTTGATACCATCCAACTAGAAGCCCACAGTGGTCCTAGATTGGCCACTTAACAGCATAGGGACCAAAACCTACCCAGTGCATACACAACAGGCAAAGTGGGCCACTGCAACTGACTAAAGGCAAACATGGCTCAACCTCAATAATAGGGCACATATGACCCACACAGAAGACACTCTTAAAGCTCCTGCTTCTGGTGAACAGAGAACATTATGTTACAGGCCACCACACAAACAGTTTTCATAAAGCCATACTTTCAGGACCAGAAGACTTAGCTAACTTTCCTAATACATAGAAACAGACACAGAGAGTTAGACAAAAGGAAGAGACAATGGAGTATGTCCCAAATGAAAGACTAGGACAAAACCACAACAAGAGAGCTAAATGACACAAAGATAAACAATATGCTTGATAAAGAATTCAAAGTAATGGCCATAAAGACACTCACTGGAATTAAGAAAAGAGTAGAGGATTTCAGCGAGACTTTAATAAGGGAGGGGAGAAATATATATTTAAATAGATATATTAAATATATACTAAATATTTATAAATATATATTGTATATAAAAATATTTAATATATGTGTATTAAAAACAGGGATAAAGAACTCAATAAGTAAAATTTAAAAATACACTAAAATCAATAGCAGATTAGAAGAGACAGAGGAACAAATAAGCAACCTGGAAGACAGAAAAAAGAAAAAAATAATTAAAAAGGAATAAAATGAGAATAGGTTAGGTGAACTCAGTAACATCACCAAGTTTAATACAATTCACATTATAGGGATCCCAGAAGGAAAAGAAAGCGAGAAGGTGACTAATAATTTATTTGAAGGAATAAGAGCTCTTTATCTGGGGAAGAAAACAGACACCCAGATTCAGAAAGCAAAGAGATCCCTTACAAAAATTAACCCAAGGAGGTCCCCACCAAGACAACTAATAATTAAAATGGGACAAAGTAGTGATAAAGAGAGAATTTTAAAAGAAGCATGAGAAAATAGTCACATACAAGGGAAAACCCATAAGGCTATTAGCTGATTTTTCAGCAGAAACACTGTAGGCCAGAAAGAAGTAACATGATATATTCAAAGTACTGAAAGAAAAAAAATCCTACAATCAAAAATACCCAGAAAGTTATCATTCAGAATATAAGGAGAGAGAAAGAGTTTCCCAGACAAATAAAACTTAAAGGCGATCATCACCACTAAACCAGCTTTACAAAAAACATTAAAGGGAATTCTTTGGGTAAAAAGAAAAATCCTTATAAAACCAACATAGAAGTTAAAGCACAAAAGTAATAAAGTGAATTACAGCTACAAAAACCACTTAAGGGATTCGTGACATAAAAAGATGTAATGACATCATATACATAAAATATGGGAAAGGGGAAGTAAAATTTAGTGCTTTTAGAGCAAGTCCAAACTCAAGTAACCATCAACTTAATATAGAATGACATATGCTTAAGATGCTAAATATGAACTTAATGGTAACCACAAACCAAAAACCTATAATGGATACACAAAAAATAAAGAGAAAGGAATACAAACATATCCCAAGAGAAAGCCATCAAACCACAAAGAGGAAAAGAATAACAGAATAGAGAAGAACTATAAAGACAACTGCAAACCAAGTAATGGATTAGCAATAAATACATACCTATCATTAATGCCTTTAAATGTAAATGGACTAAATGCTCCAATCAAAAAACACAGAGTGGCTGAATGGATTAAAACAAAGCAAGGCCCATCTATACAATGCCTACAGGAGACTCCTTCAGACCTAAAGACCTAGGCAGATTGAAAATGAAAGGATGGAAAAACACTTACTCTGCAAAAGGAAGCAATAGAAAGAAAGCTGGGTAGCAATACATTTATCAGACAAAGTAGACTTTAAAACAAAGACAACACGTTGGAAACAAAGGAAACTTACATAATGATAAAGGGAATAATCCAACAAGAGAATATAATGAATATAAATATTTATGCATCCAACCTGGGAGCACCTAAATACATAAGGTAAATATCAACAAACATAAAGAAGAAATTGAGACTGATACAGTAATAATTCTGAACATTAGCACCCAATTTAACATCAATGGCTAGGTCTTCCTCAGGGAACCAGAGTGGCTCAATCAGTTAAACATATGCCTTCATCTCAGGTCATGATCCCAGGGTCCTGGGACCCAGCCCTGCAATGGGCTCTCTGGTCGGCAGGAAGCCTGCTCCTTCCTCTCCATCTGTCTGCCACTCTGTCTACATGTTCTCTCTCTCTGTCAAATAAATAAATGAAATCTTAAAAAAAAAAAAAAGGATAGATCTTCCAGATGGAAAAGCAACAAGGAAAAAGTGACTTTAAATGATGTACCTAACATATATTCAAAACATTCCATCCAAAACCAGTAGAATACACATTCTTTCCAAGTGCACATGAAACACCTTCTGGAATAGATCACATGTTGGGCCACAAAACAAGTTTCAATAAATACAAAATATTAGAATCATATCATGCAACTTCTCTTATGACAATGGTATAAAACTAGAGACTGATCACAAGAAAGAAATCTAGAAAGAACACAAATACATAGAAGGTAAAAAACATACGACTAAATAATGAATACGTTAACCAAAAAACCAAAGAGGAAGTCTAAAATACATGGAGACAAATGAAAATGAAAACACAAAGGCCAAAAATCTTTGGGAGGTAGTAACAGCTATTCTAAAAGGAAAGATTATAGCAATACATACCTACTTCGAGAAGCTAGGAAAAGCTCAAATAAAAAACCTAACCTTATACCTACAGGAGCTAAAAAAGGAAGAACAAAGCCTAAAGCCAGTAGAGGGAAGGAAGTACTAAACATTAGAGCAGAAATAAATGAAATAGAGACTTAGCAAACAATAGAACAAATCAATGAAACCAGGAGCTGGCTCTTTAAAAAGATCAGCAACACTGAAAAACTTTCAACTGGACTAATCAAAAAAAAAAGAAAAGAAGAAGAGAGAGAGAGGACTCAAACAAACAAAATCAGAAATGAAGGAAGAGAAATAACTGACACCACAGAAATATAAATAAAGTATATTACACTAGGTGTTATACACAACTAATGAATCATTGAACACTACATCAAAAACTAATGATGTAGTAGTATATGTTAGCTAATTGAACATATTAAAAAATAAAATAAAACTAACTCAGGTAATAACATCAAAAACAAAACAAAAACAACAACAACAAAAAATTCTAATATGTGCGACATCTTTTCCTGAGGTGCCCAGAAGACAGTATCACATCAAACACTGTTGTCAGGTTGTTGTCTATAGAGCATACAGACTTGATTATTTCTCCTGGTGCCAGGTCTGAAGGAAGGGGGGAGCCTGTCAAACATCAGTAATGTAATATTATTTAAAATAAATATTTCATCAAAGAAAGAAAAAAAGAAAGAAAGAAAGAATATATTATGAAAATTACATGCCATCAAATTAGATGGCCTAGAAAAAGTGGTTACATTCCTAGAAACATATAACCTTCCAACACTGAATCAGGAAGAAATTGAAAATTTCAACACACAGATTAAAAGCAATGAAACTGAATTAGTAACAACAACCAAAAAAAACCCCCAAAATCAAAAAATCTCCCAAAAAACAAAAGTCTAGGAGGAGATGGCTTCACAGGAAAATTCTACCAAACATTTAAAGAAGAGTCAATACCTATTCTTCTCAAACTATTCCAAAAAGTAAAAAAGGAAGGGACTCTTCCAAATTTATTCTATGAGGCCAGCATCATCCTGATACCCAACCAGATAAAGGCACTACAAAAAAGAAAACTACAGGGCAATATCTCTGAACATAAATACAAAAATCCTCAACAAAATATTAGAAACCAGGAGGAGTCAAGATGGCGGAGAAGAGGCAGGGTGAGACGATATCAGGTAGCAGGAGTTCAGATAGCTTATCTAACCATTGCGAATACCTACAAATCCAATGGGAAATCAAAGAGAAGAAGAGGAACAATTCTAGAAACAGAAAATTGATCACTTTCTGAAAGGAAGGGCCGGTAGAAAAGTAAATCCAATGCGATAGGAAGATACACCACTGGGGGAGGGGCCAGCTCCCAGCAAGCCGTGGAGCAAGTCTGCCCCACTGAGGGACATCGCTCCAGAGGCTAAACTGGGGTGAAGCCCATGCGGGGTCAGCATAGCCCCAGGTCCCACAGGGTCACAGAAGGACTGGGGGTGTCTGAGTGTTGGAGAACTCACAGGTATTAGAGCAGGGAAGCCGGCTATAGTGACAAGGCCAAGGAGTGAGCTTTCAATTCAGGGTTACCTTGAACCAGGCACAGGCTGGGTGAGCTCCGAGTGAAGCAAAGCCCAGGGAGATGGAGTGATTGAGCACTTTTCTCCAAGCCAGCAGCTGGAAGCCAGGGAGATGGGAGTGACTGAGCACTTTTCTCCAAGTGTGACCAGAGGCCAGGGAGATGGGAGCCATTGAGCGCTTTTCTGTGAAGGCTCACTAAGGAGCAAGACCCCAAGCTCTCAGCTCCTCTGGGTTGGAGATAGGGAGGCCGCCATTATCATTCCCATCCTCCGGAACTCTACAGAAAGCATTCAGGGAACAAAAACTCCTGAAAGCAAACCTGAACAGATTACTTAGCCTGGACTCTGATAAGGGCAGGGCAATTCCGCCTTAGGCAAAGACACTTGAGAATCACTACATCAGCCCCCCCTCCCAGAAGATCAACAAGAACCCAGCCAAGACGAACTTCACTTACCAAGGAGAACAGTGGAATTCCAGAGGAGAAGAAAGCAAAGAAAAGAATTCATGGCTTTCTCCCCATGAATCTTTAGTCTTGCAGTTAATATTTTTTTTTCTTTTTTCTTCCGCTAAATTTTTCTTAACTTTTAACCTTTCCTCTTTTAACATTTTTTAAACTAGTTTATCTTAACAATACCTTACCCCAAAAAAAAAAAAAAGATCTTTTTTTGAACATTATTAGAGTCATATTTTATCCTCCATTGTATCTAACTATATTTTTGGTATACACATAGGGGTTTTTCTTCAAAGAAATTTAGGGTACAACTTCTACTAATAGATCAAAATATACCCTAAACCTAGCTCCGGGCTTGTTCTAGTCTCCAGCCCAAGCAAATTCTCTCCAGTTTCTTTTTCTTTATTCTCCCAACCAACATACTTTATCAATTCATTTTTAAGAAATTTGAAAAAAATTTTTTCTCATCTTTATAGGCTTATTCCATCTCTTCATTGTGCCTACCCTTATATGTGTTTTTTATCCTTTAAAATTTTGAGAGGTAGTTCCCACTAAGAGACCAAAATACTCCCAAAATTAAGTGAATGACCTTGTTCTAGTCACCGGTCTAACATTTATATATGTATATATATATTTTTTTTTAATATTTTTCTTTACTTGTTTTCTTGTCAATTCCTGACTTGTTAATTTTAGCCATTCTGACTGGTGTGAGGTGGTATCTCATTGTGGTTTTGATTTGTAGTTCCCTGATGCCGAGTGATATGGAGCACTTTTTCATGTGTCTGTTGGCCATCTGGAGGTCTTCTTTGCAGAAATGTCTGTTCATGTCTTCTACCCATTTCTTGATTGGATTATTTGTTCTTTGGGTGTTGAGTTTGCTAAGTTCTTTATAGATTTTGGACACTAGACTTTTATCTGATACGTCATTTGCAAATATCTTCTCCATTCTGTCAGTTGTCTTTTGGTTTTGTTAACTGTTTCCTTTGCTGTGCAGAAGCTTTTGATCTAGATGAAATCCCAATAGTTCATTTTTGCCCTTGCTTCCCTTGCCTTTGGCAATGTTCCTAGGAAGATGTTGCTGTGGTTGAGGTCGAAGAGGTTGCTGCCTGTGTCCTCCTCAAGGATTTTGATGGATTCCTTTCTCACATTGAGGTCCTTAATCCATTTTTTTTTCAATGTATTTATTTTCAGAAAAACATTATTCATTATTTTTTCACCACACCCAGTGCTCCGTGCAAGCTGTGCCCTCTATAATACCCACCACCTGGTACCCCAACCTCCCACACCCCCGCCACTTCCAACCCCTCAGATTGTTTTGGAGAGTCCATAGTCTCTCGTGGTTCACCTCCCCTTCCGATTTACCCCAACTCCCTTCTCCTCTCTAACACCCCTTGTCCTCCATGCTATTTGTTATGCTCCACAAATAAGTGAAACCATATGATAATTGACTCTCTCTGCTTGACTTATTTCACTCAGCATAATCTCTTCCAGTCCCGTCCATGTTGCTACAAAAGTTGGGTATTCATCCTTTCTGATGGAGGCATAATACTCCATAGTGTATATGGACCACATCTTCCTTATCCATTCATCCGTTGAAGGGCATCTTGGTTCTTTCCATAGTTTGGCGACTGTGGCCATTGCTGCTATAAACATTGGGGTACAGATGGCCCTTCTTTTCACGACATCTGTGTCTTTGGGGTAAATACCCAGGAGTGCAATTGCAGGGTCATAGGGAAGCTCTATTTTTAATTTCTTGAGGAATCTCCACACTGTTCTCCAAAGAGGCTGCACCAACTTGCATTCCCACCAACAGTGTAAGAGGGTTCCCCTTTCTCCACATCCTCTCCAACACATGTTGTTTCCTGTTTTGTTAATTTTGGCCATTCTAACTGGTGTAAGGTGATATCTCAATGTGGTTTTAATTTGAATCTCCCTGAGGGCTAATGATGATGAGCATTTTTTCATGTGTCTGATAGCCATTTGTATGTCTTGATTGGAGAAGTGTCTGTTCATATCTTCTGCCCATTTTTTGATGTGTTTGTCTGTTTCGTGTGGGTTGAGTTTGAGGAGTTCATTATAGATCCTGGATATCAACCTTTTGTCTGTACTGTCATTTGCAAATATCTTCTCCCATTCCGTGGGTTGCCTCTTTGTTTTTTTGACTGTTTCCTTTGCTGTGCAGAAGCTTTTGATTTTGATGAAGTCCCAGAAGTTTATTTTCGCTTTTGTTTCCTTTGCCTTTGGAGACGTATCTTGAAAGAAGTTGCTGTGGCTGATATCAAAGAGATTACTGCATAGGCAGTATCTCCTCTAAGATTCGGATGGATTCCTGTCTCACGTTGAGGTCTTTCCAGACTCTTTCTATGAAGCCAGCATTACCCTGATCCACAAACCAGGCAAGGACCCTACCAAAAAGGAGAATTTCAGACCAATATCACTGATGAATATGGATGATAAGATTCTCAACAAGATCCTAGCAAACAGGATCCAACAGCACATTAAAAACATTATCCACCATGATCAGGTGGGATTCATCCCTGGGCTACAAGGATGGTTCAACATTTGCAAATCAATCAATGTGATACAACAAATTAATATGAGAAGAGAGAAGAACCACATGGTCCTCTCAATTGATGCAGAAAAAACATTTGACAAAATCCAGCATCCGTTCCTGATTAAAACACTTCAAAGTATAGGGATAGAGGGAACATTCCTGAACCTCAGCAAATCTATCTGTGAAAGACCCACAGCAAATATCATCCTCAATGGGAAAAAGCTTGCAGCCTTCCCATTGAGATCAGGAACAAGACAAGGATGCCCACTTTCACCACTCTTGTTCAACATAGTATTAGAAGTCCTAGCAACAGCAATCAGACAACAGAGAGAAATAAAAGGTATCCAAATTGGTAATGAAGAAGTCAAACTCTCTCTCTTTGCAGATGACATGATTCTTTATATGGAAAACCCAAAAGACTCCACCCCCAAACTACTAGAACTCATACAGCAATTCAGCAACGTGGCAGGATACAAAGTCAATGTGCAGAAATCAGTGGCTTTCTTATACACTAACAATGAAAATACAGAAAGGGAAATCAGAGAATCGATTCCATTTACTATAGCACCAAGAACCATAAGATACCTGGGAATAAACCTAACTAAAGAGGTAAAGGATCTGTACTTGAGGAACTACAGAACACTCATGAAAGAAATTGAAGAAGACACAAATAGATGGAAGACCATTCCATGCTCTTGGATCAGAAGAATAAACATTGTTAAAATGTCTATACTGCCTAGAGCAATCTATACTTTTAATGTCATTCCGATCAAAATTCCACCGGCATTCTTCAAAGAGCTGGAGCAAATAATCCTAAAATTTGTATGGAATCAGAAGAGACCCCAAATCACTAAGGAAATGTTGAAAAACAAAAATAAAGCTGGCGGCATCCCCTTACCTGATTTCAAGCTTTATTA
Organism: Neogale vison; assembly: GCF_020171115.1. Taxonomy (NCBI): domain Eukaryota; kingdom Metazoa; phylum Chordata; class Mammalia; order Carnivora; family Mustelidae; genus Neogale; species Neogale vison. The sequence goes on along the minus strand of NC_058101.1, from coordinate 83,592,013 downwards.
CAAAGCTGTGATCACCAAGACAGCATGGTACTGGCATAAAAACAGACACATAGACCAGTGGAACAGAGTAGAGAGCCCAGATATGGACCCTCAACTCTATGGTCAATTAATCTCTGACAAAACAGGAAAAAATATACAGTGGAAAAAAGACAGTCTCTTCAATAAATGGTGCTGGGAAAACTGGACAGCTATATGTAGAAGAATGAAACTCGACCATTCTCTTACACTGTACACAAAGATCAACTCAAAATGGATAAAAGACCTTAATCCATTTTGAGTCTATTTTCATGTGTGGTGTAAGGAAATGGTCCAGTTTCATTTTTCTGCATGTGGCTGTCCAATTTTCCCAGCACCATTTGTTGAAGAGGCTTTTTCCATTGGACATTCTTTCCTGCTTTGTGGAAGGTTAGTTGACCATAGAGTTGAGGGTCTATTTCTCGGCTCTCTATTCTGTTCCATTGATCTATGTGTCTCTTTTTGTGCAAGTACCATGCTGTCTTGATGATAACAGATTTGAAATAGAGCTTGAATTCAGGAATTGTGATGCCACCAACTTTGGCTTTCTTTTTCAATATTCCCTTGGCTATTCGAGGTTTTTTTCTGGTTCCATATAAATTTTAGCATTATTTGTTCCAATTTTTTGAAAAAAAGTGGGTGGGAGTTTGACAGGGATTGCATTAAATGTGCAGATTGCTTTGTAGCATAGACATTTTCACAATATTTGTTCTTCCAATCCAGGAGCATGGAACATTTTTTCATTTCTTTGTGTCTTCCTCGATTTCTTTCATGAGTACTTTATAGTTTTCTGAGTATACATTCTTTGCCTCTTTGGTTAGGTTTATTCCTAGGTATCTTATAGTTTTGGGTGCAATTGTAAATGGGATTAACTGCTTAATTTCTATTTCTTCTGTCTTGTTGTTGGTGTATAGAAATGCAGCTGATATCTGTGCATTGATTTTATATCCTGACACTTTACTGAATTCCTGTACAAGTTCTAGGAGTTTTGGAGGGGAGTCTTTTGGGTTACCCGCATATACTATCATATCATCTGCAAAGGGTAATAGTTTGACTTCTTTCCCGATTTGGATGCCTTTAATTTCTTTTTGTTGTCTGATTGCTGAGGCTAGGACTTCTAGTACTATGTTGAATAGCAGTGGTGATAACAGACATCCCTGCTGTGTTCCTGACCTTAGTGGAAAAGCTTTCTGTTTTTCTCCATTGAGAATGATATTTGCGGTGAGTTTTTCATAGATGGATTTGCTAATATTGAGGTATGTGCCCTCTATCCCTACACTTTGAAGAGTTTTGATCAGGAAGGGATGCTGCACTTTGTCAAATTCTTTTTCAGCATCTATTCAGATTATCATATGGTTCTTGTTCTTTTATTAATGTGTTGTATCACCTTGATTGATTTGGGGATGTTGAACCAACCTTGCAGCTCTGGAATAAATCCCACTTTGTTGTGGTGATTAATCCTTTTAAAGTACTGTTGAATCCAATTGGCTAATATTTTGGTGAGAATTTTCACATCTGTGTTCATCAAAGATATTGTTCTGTAGTTCTCCTTTTTGATGGGATCCTTGTCTGGTTTTGGGATCAAGGTGATGCTGGCCTCATAAAATGAGTTTGGAAGTTTTCCTTCCATTTCTATTTTTTGGAACAGTTTCAGGAGAATAGGAATTAGTTCTTCTTTAGATGTTTGGTAGAATTTCCTTGGGAAGCTGTCTGGTCCTGGGCTTTTGTTTTTTGGGAAATTTTTGATGACTGTTTCAATCTCCTTACTGGTTATGGGTCTGTTCAGGTTTTCTATTTCTTCCTGGTTCAGTTGTGGTAGTTTATATGTCTCTAGGAATGCATCCATTTCTTCCAGATTGTCAAATTTGTTTGCGTAGAGTTGCTCATAGTATGTTCTTATAATTGTTTGTGTTTCTTTTGTGTTCATTGTGATCTCTCCTCTTTCATTCATAATTTTATTTATTTGAGTCCTTTCTCTTTTCTTTTTGATAAGTCTGGCCAGGGTTTATCAATCTTATTAATTCTTTCAAAGAACCAGCTCCTAGTTTTGTTGATTTGCTCTATTGTTTTTTTGGTTTCTATTTCATTGATTTCTGCTCTGATCTTTATGATTTCTCTTCTCCTGCTGGGTTAAGGGTTTCTTTCTTGTTCTTTCTCCAGCTCCTTTAGGTGTAAGGTTAGGTTGTGTACTTGACACCTTTCTTGTTTCTTTATTTTTTTTTAAAGATTTTATTTATTTATTTGACAGAGAGAAATCACAAGTAGGCAGAGAGGCAGGCAGAGAGAGAGGGGGAAGCAGGCTCCCTGCTGAGCAGAGAGCCTGATGCGGGACTCGATCCCAGGACTCTGAGATCACGACCCGAGCCGAAGGCAGCGGCTTAACCCACTGAGCCACCCATGCGCCCCACCTTTCTTGTTTCTTGAGAAAGACTTGTACCACTATGTATTTTCCGGACTGCCTTTGCAGATTTTGAACCGTTGTGTTTTCATTATCATTTGTTTCCATGAATTTTATCAATTCTTCTTTAATTTCCTGGTTGATCCAGTCATTTTTTAGAAGGATGCTGTTTAGTCTCCATGTATTTGGGTTCTTTCCAAATTTCCTCTTGTGATTGAGTTTTAACTTCAGAACACTGTCTGAAAATATGCAGGGAATGATCCCAATCTTTTGATACCAGTTGCAACCTGATTTAGGACCAGGATGTGATCTATTCGGGAGAATAGATTCTCCAGAATAGATGTTCCATGTTCCATGTGCACTAGAGAAGACTGTGTATTCTTCTGTTCTGGGAAGGGATATTCTGAATATATCTGTGATGTCCATTTGGTCCAGTGTGTCTATTAAGGCTTTTATTTCCTTTTTGATCTTTTCTTGGATGATCTGTCCATATCAGTGAGGGGAGTGTTAAAGTCCCCTCCTATTACTGGATTATTATTGATGTGTTTCTTTGATTTTGTTATTAATTGGTTTATATAGTTGGCTGCTCCCACGTTAGGGGCATAGATATTTAAAATTGTTAGATCTCCTTGTTGGACAGGCCCTTTGAGTATGATATAGTATCCTTCCTCATCTCTTATTAAGTCTTTGGCTTAAAATCTAATTGATCTGATAAAAGGATTGCCACCCCTGTTTTCTTCTGATGTCCATTAGCATGGTAAATTCTTTTCCACCCCCTCACTTTAAATCTGGAGGTGTCTTCAGTTCTAAGATGAGTTTCTTGTAGGCAGCATATTGATGGGTTTTTTTTTTTTTTCCGTTCTAATACCCTGTGTATTTTATTGGGACATTTAGCCTATTAACATTCAGGGTAACTATGGAGAGATATGAATTTAGTGCCAATGTATTGCCTGTAAGGTGACTGTTACTGTATATTGTCTCTATTCTTCTGATCTACTACTTTTAGGCTCTCTCATTGCTTAGAAGACCTCTTTCAATATTTCCTGTAGAGCTGGTTTAGTGTTTGCAAATTCTTTCAGTTTTTGTTTGTCCTGGAAGCTTTTAATCTCTCCTTCTATTTTCAATGATAGCTTAGCTGGATATAGTATTCTTGGCTGCATGTTTTTCCCATTTAGTGCTCTGAATATATCATGCCAGTTCTTTCTGGCCTGCCAGGTCTCTGTGGATAAGTCCACCGCCAATCTAATATTTTTACCATTGTATGTTACAGACTTCTTTCCTTGGGCTGCTTTCAGGATTTTCTCTTTGTCGCTAAGACTTGTAAATTTTACTATCAGGTGATGGAATGTGGACCTATTTTTATTGATTTTGAGGGGTGTTATTTGCATCTGCTGGATTTTGATATTTGTTCCCTTTGCCATATTAGGGAAATTCTCTACAATAATTCTCTCCAATAAACCTTCTGCTCCCCTCTCTCTTTCTTCTTCTGGAATCCCAATTATTCTAATGTTGTTTCATCTTATGGTGTCACTTATCTCTCGAATTCTTTCCTCGTGATCCAGTAGCCTTTTGTCCCTCTTTTGCTCAGCGTCTTTATTCTCTGTCATTTGGTCTTCTATATCGCTAATTCTTTCTTCTGCTTAATTTATCTTAGCACTGAGAGCCTCCATTTTTTATTGCACCTCATTAATAGCTTTTTTGATTTCAACTTGGTTAGATTTTAGTTATTTTATTTCTCCAGAAAGGGCTTTTATATCTCCTGAGAGGGTTTCTCTAATATCATCCATGCCTTTTTCGAGCCCGGCTAGAACCTTGAGAATCGTCATTCTGAACTCTAGATGTGACATATTACCAACGTCTGTATTGATTAGGTCCCTAGCCTTTAGTGCTGCCTCTTGTTCTTTTTTTTGTATTGAATTTTTCCGCCTTGTCATTTTGTCCAGAGAAGAGTAAATGAAGGAGAAAGTAAAATACTAAAAGGGTTGCAAAAATCCCAGGAAAATACGCTTTAACCAAATCAGAGGGGACCCCAAATCATGGGGAGGAGAAAGAGGATAAAAAGAGGTTCAGAAAAAAAAAGAAACAATTAAAAAAAGAAAACAAATAAATAAAAAATATAAAAAAGGAAAATATATATATTAGATAAACTTAAAAACGTTTAAAAAAGGGGTTAAAGGTTAAAAAAAAGTAGCAGAATAAGAAAATTTGAAAAAAAATTAAATTACCTGCAAGACTAAAGAATCATGGGGAGAAAGCCATGAGTTCTGTGCTTTGCTTTCTCCTCCTCTGGAATTCCGCTGCTCTCCTTAGTATTGAACCTGTAATCCTTGGTAGGTGAACTTGGTCCTGGCTGGATTTCTTGTTGATGTTCTGGGGGAGGTGCCTGGTGTAGTGATTCTCAAGTGTCTTTGCCTGAGGTGGAGTTGCACCGCTCTTACCAGGGGCCAGGCTGAGTAATCCACTCGGTTTGCTTTCAGGAGCTTTTGTTCCCTGAATGCTTTCCATAGAGTTCTGGAGGATGTGTATGAAAATGGCAGCCTCCGAGTCTCCAGCCTGGTGGAGCCCAGAGCTCGGGGACCCACTCCTCAGTCCTCCCTCAGAGAATAGCACCCAATCACTCCCGTCTCCCTGGCCTCCGGCCGTGCTCCGAGCTCACCAAGACTGCGACTGGTTCAAGGTAACCCCAAGCTGAGAGATCACTCCTTGGCTCTGTCTCTGTAGCCGGCTTCCCCGTTCTAATACCTGCAAGCTCTGCGACACTCAGACACCCCCGATCTTTCTGTGACCCTGCGGGACCTGAGGCCACGCTGACCCCGCGTGGGCTTCACCCCGGTTGAGCCTCTGGATTGATGTCCCTCAGTGGAGCAGACTTTTAAATGTCCTGATTTTGTGCTCCATTGCTCTGCCGCTTTCTGGGAGCCAGCTCCTCCCCCCGCAGTCTATCTTCCCATTGCTTTGGATTCACTTCCCCGCCAGTCCTACCTTTCAGAAAGTGGTTGATTTTTTGTTTCTAGAATTGCTGTTCTTCTTCTCTTCGATCTCCCTTTGGGTTTGTAGGTGTTTGTAATCTTTAGATAAGCTATCTAGCCAATCTCCTGCTACCTGATGTAGTCTCAGCCTGCTACTTCTCCGCCATCTTGACTCCTCACCTCTCATTTGATCTTTCTAAGCCTAATTCTAACCATACTTGCAACCTAAGGCCATGTCAGAATCTATGGAATGGAGTTTAAGCAGTTATCACAGAAAAAAATTATAGCATTATTGGAGTGCTTGGGTGGTTCAGTTGGTTGAGCATCTGACTCTTGATTTCAGCTCACCTCATAGCTCAGGGTCCTGGATTCAGGCCCTGCTTCAGGCCCTGTGCTCAGCACATGCATAGTCTGCTTATCCCTCTCCTCTGTTCCTCCCTCTCTCACACATGCATGCCCTCACTCTTGGTCTCTCAAATAAAAAAATAAAATCTTAAAAAAAAAACTTATTATATACCAAATTCAATTAAAAAGGAAAAATTAAAATTAACTCAGTAGCTAACTCAAAATGCTTGCCTTAAAAATACAATAAAGGGGCACCTTAATGGCTCAATCAGTTAAATAACCCACACTAGATTTCGGCTCAGGTCTTGATCTCAGGGTCATGAGATGGAGCCCAGAGGCAGGCTCCCCTATGGACATGTAGCCTGCTTATGATTCTCTCTCTCTCTTTCTCTCCCCCTCCTCCACTGCTCAGATGTACTCTTTCTCTTAAAAAGAAAATTAAATTAAAAAAATAAATAAAACACAATAACAAAGTAAACCAAAGTAAGGAAGAAGTAATTAATAATAAAAGTATAAATTCAGGAGTTAAAAACTGAGAATGACTATAACTAAATAACAAATCAAAAATCTGTTTTTTTAAAGAATAATTAAAATAGATAAAACACTACCTAACCTAATTAAGAAAAGAGAGAAAGCATAAATACAACAAATTAGAAATAAATAATAGGGAGAAGGAAATAACTACCAAAAAAATGAAAATTTTAAATTATAGGGAATGATTTTGCATGATCTGTGCAAATAAATTTAAAAACCTAAATGAAATGATTTTTAAAAAATGAAATGATTTTTTAATATAACTAAGCAAAAGTTACCCTCCTAGAGATAGATAATTTACTTATAGCTAATACCAGCAAAGAAATATACAAAGTAGTTCAGAGATTTCCCACCAAATAAAACATTAGACCCAAATGGTTTCACAGTGAATTTCTACGAAATCCTAAAAAGTCAATAATTTTAATGCTATTTAATTACTTCTAGAACATAAAAACGGAAAACTTCAGACTATGTTTTATGAATCAATTTTAATATTCCTCTCTAAACCTGATGTTTAGAGGGGAAAAAAAGAAAACTACAAACTATTTTCACTTATGAAAAGATATAAAAATCTTAAACAGAATATTAACAAATATAAAAGACAACCATATGAGGTTTATTATGGAATGAAAAAATAGTTCAATATTAGAAAAACATTAATAAAATGTGTCCCATTCCATTAATAGTGGTAAGCAGGAAAGTCATGTGATTATCTTCATAGACTTATCATAGATTCATAGATTATCTTCATAGACTTATTTTTTTAATTTAAATTTTTTTCAATGTTCCAAAATTCAATGTTTATGTCAAATCCCAGTGCTCCATGCAATACATGCCCTCCACAATACCTGCCACCAGGCTCACCCCACCCTCCACCACCTCTGCTGCAAAACCCTCAGTTTGTTTCTCAGAGTCCGGAGTCTCTCATGGTTTGTCTCCCCCCCTCTAATTTCCCCAAACTTACTTCTCCTATCTTCCAATGTGCTCCATGTTATTCCTTATGCTCCACAAGAAAGTGAAGCCATATGATAACTGACTATCTCTGCTCAACTTATTTCACTCAATATAATCTCTTCCTGTCCCATCCATGTTGATACAAAAGTTGGGTATTCATCCATTCTGATAGAGGCATAATACTCCATTGTATATATGGACCATATCTTCCTTATCCATTCGTCTGTTGAAAGGAATCTTGGTTCTTTCCACAGTTTGGCAACAGTGGCCACTGCTGCTATGAACATTGAGGTACATGCAGCCCTTCTGTTCATTATATCTGTCTCTTTAGGGTAAATACCCAGTAGTGCATTGGAAGGTCATAGGGTAGTTCTATTTCTAATTTTTAAAGGATCTTCACGCTGTTTTCCAAAGTTGATGCACAAACTTACACAAACTGCACAAACAGTGTAAGAGTGTTCCCCTTGCTGCACATCCTCGCCAACAAGTGTTGTTTCCTGCCCTGTTGATTTTGGCCATTCTAACTGGTGTAAGGTGGTATCTCGATGTGGTCTTTATATGAATCTCCCTGATGGCTAATGATGATGAACATTTTTTCATGTGTCTGTTAGCCATTTGTATGTCTTCTTTGGAGAAGTGTCTGTTCCTGTCTTCTGTCCATTTTTTTTGATGTGATTATCTGTTTTGTGTGTTTAGTTGGAGGAGTTCTTTATAGATCTTGGATATCAGCCCTTTGTCTGTAGTGTCATTTGTGAATATCTTCTCCCAATCCCTGGGTTGCCTCTTTGTTTTGTTGATTGTTTCCTTTGCTGTACAAAAACTTTTGATCTTGATGAAGTCCCAAAAGTTCATTTTAGTTTTTGTTTCCTTTGCCTTTGGGGACATGTCTTGAAAGAACTGCTGATGTGGCATATGTCAAAGAGGTTACTGCCTATGTTCTTCTCTAGGATTTTGATAGATTCTTGCCTCACGTTGAGGTCTTTTATTCATTTCAAGTTTATCTTTGTGTCAGAGAATGGTCAAGTTTCATTCTTCTACACATAGCTGTCCAATTTTCCAAGCACCATTTATTGAAGAGACTGTCTTTTTTCCACTGGATATTTTTTCCTGCTTTGTTGAAGATTATTTGACCATAGAGTTGTGTGTCCATATTTGGGCTCTCTACTCTGTTCCACTGGTCTATGTGTCTGCTTTTGTGCCAGTACCATGCTGTCTTGGTGATCACAGCTTTCTAGTAAAGCTTGAAATCAGGCAACGTGATGCTCCCAGTTTTTTCTTTTTCAACATTTCCTTAACAATTTGGGGTCTCTTCCGGCTCCATATAAATTTTAGGAATATTTGTTCCAGCTCTTTGAAAAATGCCGATGAAATATTGATTGTGATGGCTTTGAAAGCATAGATTGCTCTAGGCAGTATAGACATTTCAACATTGTTTATTCTTCCAATCCATGAGCATGGAATGCTCTTCCATCTTTTTGTGTCTTCAATTTCTTTCATGAGTGCTCTGTAGTCCCTCGAGTATGGATCCTTTAACTCTTCTGTTAGGTTTATTCCCAGGTATTTTACAGTTCTTGTTGCTATAGTAAATGGAATTGATTCTCTAATTTCCCTATTTTTTTCATTGTATTGTACAAGAAAGCGACTGATTTCTGGGCATTGATTTTATAGCCTGCCACATGACTGAATTTCTGTATGAGTTCTAGTAGTTTGGGTTTTCTGTATAAAGTATCATGTCATCTGCAGAGACAAAGTTTGATTTCTTCTTTACCAATTTGAATACCTTTTATTTGTTTTTGTTTTCTGATTGCTATTTCTAGGACTTCTAGTACTATGTTGAACAACACTGGTGAGAGTGGGCATCCTTGTCATGTTCCTGATTTCAGTGGGAAGACTGTCAGTTTTTCCCCATTGAGGTTGATATTTGCTGATGATAGATTTAATGAGTTTGAGGAACGTTCCCTCTATCCTTACACTTTGAAGAGTTTTAATCAGGAACAGATACTGTATCTTTCCCATCAATTGAGAGGACCGTGTGCTTCTTCTCTCTTCTGTTATTGATTTGTTCATCACATTGATTGATTTGCAGATATTAAACCATATTTTCATCCCAGGGATAAATCCCTCCTAGTCATGGTGGTTAATCTTTTTAATGTTCTTTGGATCCTATTAGGTAGGATCTTGTTGAAAATCTTGGCACCCATATTCATCAGGGATATTGGTCTGAAATGCTCCTTTTTGGTGGGGTCATTGCCTGGTTTGGGGATCAGGGTATTGCTGGCTTCATAAGAAGAGTCTGAAAGTTTTCCTGTTTCTAACTTTTGAAACACCTTCAGGAGAATAGCTATTATTTCTTCTTTGACTATTTGGTATAATTCTTCAGGGAATCCGTCACGTCCTGGGCTCTTGTTTTTGGGAGGTTTTTGATCACTGCTTCAATCTCGTTACTAGATATTGGTCTATTCAGGTTGCCAGTTTCTTCCTGATTCAGTTTAAAGGTTTATAGGTTTATAGAAAGTTTACAGGTTTCCAGGAATGCATCCATTTCATCTAGGTTGCTTAACTTATTGGCATATGACTGTTGACAATAATTTCTGATGATTGTTTTTATTTCCTTGGTGTTAGTCTTGATCTCTCCCTTTTCATTCATAATTTAATTAATTTGGGTCCTCTTCTTTTCTTTTGGATTAGTTTGGTCAATGGTTTATCAATCTTATTGATTCTTTCAAAAAAACAGCTTCTAGTTTTGTTGATGTGTTCTACGGTATCCCTAGTTTCTATCTCATTGATCTCTGCTCTAATATTATTTCCCTTCTTGTGTGGGGGGTTGGATTAATTTGTTGTTGTTTCTCCATTTCCTTAAGGTATAAAGAGAGCTGGTGTATTCTGAATTTTTCAATTTTTTTGAGGAAGGCTTGGATGGCTATGTATGTCCCTCTTAGGACCACCTTTGTCATATCCCATAGGTTTTGGACCAATGTATCTCCATTCTCTTTGGTTTCCATGAATTGTTTAAGTTCTTCGATTTCCTGGTTAATCCAAACATTCTTAAGCAGGGTGATCTTTAGCTTCGAAGTGTTTGAAGGCCTTCCAAATTTTTCTTGTGGTTGAGTTCCAGTTTCAAAGCATTGTGGTCTGAGAATATGCAAGGAATAATCTCAATCTTTTTGTATCAGTTGAGTCCTGATTTTTTTACCTAGTTCCATGTGCACTCAAGAAGAATGAGTATTCTGTTGTTTTTGAGTGGAATGTTCTGGTTCTGTATATATCTATAAGGTCCATCTGGTCCAATGTGTCATTCAATACTCTTGTTTCTTTATTGATTTTCTGCATGGGTGATCTGTCTATTACTGAGAGTGGTGGGTTAAGATCCCCTACTATTAGTGTATTCATATCAATATGACTCTTTATCTTAACAGTTTTCTTATGTAATTGGTTGCACCCATATTGGGGGCATAAATATTTATAATTGTAAGAACTTCTTGATGGGTAGACCCTTTAAGAATGATGTAGTGTCCTTCTTTATCTCTGACTACAATCTTTAGTTTAAAATCTAATTTATCTGATATGAGAATTGCTACCCCAGCTTTCTTTTGAGGCCCATTGGCATGCAAGATGCTTCTGCATCCCTTCACTTTCAGTCTGGATGTATCATTAGGTTCAAATTGGGTCTCGTATAGAAAACATATGGATGGGTCCTGTCATTTTGTCCATTCTGCAGTCCTGTGCCTTTTTATGGGCATGTTTAGGCCATTTACATTGAGAGTGATTATTGAAAGGTAAGTATTTATTGACATCATGTTGCCTGTGAAGTTCTTGTTTCTATACATTGTCTATGTAAATTTCTGTTCTACGACACTCTTGGGTTTTTTCTTCTTTTATAGAAACACACCCCCCCCCCGTTAATATTTCTTATAGTGCCAGCTTGGTGGTAACATACTCTTTTAAACTTTCCAGTCTTGGAAGCTCTATATCTCTCCATCCATTTTGAATGTCAGCCTTGCTGGATAAAGTATTCTTGGCTGCATGTTCTTCTCATTTAGTGCCCTGAATATGTCTTGCCATCCCTTTCTGGATTGCCAAGTGTCTGTGGACAGGTCTGATGTTATTCTGATGGACCTTCCTCTGCATGTAAGGAATCTCTTCCCTGTAGCTGCTCTCAAAATCTCTTGTCTAAAATTATGATACATCACTCTTGCAATCAAGTGCCTCAAGGTCTTTCTAGATTCATTCATCTTGGGGGGTGATATTTCTGCCTCTAGGACAGGAATGCTCATTCCATTCACCAGATTGGGAAAATTTTCATGGAGAATTTGTTCAACTATATCTTCTAGTCTTCTTACTTTCTCCTCCCCCTCAGGGATCCCAACAATTCTGATGTTGGAAGGTTTCATGGCCTCATTTATTTCCCTAATTCTGTTTTCATGACTTCTAAGCTGTTTGTTCCAGGCCTCCTCCTGATCCTTTTTCTCTATCAGTCTGTCCTCTACATCACTAATTCTATCTTCTGCCCTGGTTACCCTAGCTGTTAGAGTATTTTGACTAGATTGGGTCTCATTGATAGTATTTTTACCTTCTTCCCAGGCAGCTTTCACTTCTGCCCTAATTGATTACATGTTGTCACTAGTGGTTTTCTCAAGCTAGCCATTGCCCGGTAATTTTTATCCTGCATTTGCTTTCTAACATACTGTTTATGACCATATCCAATGGCTCTGATGAAGAGGGCACAGTCTCTGAATTTTTCCTCTGTTGGTTGTTCCTCCTCCTAGTCATTTTAGTGAGAGGTGGTTGAGGGGATGTGTAGTCAACCACGATCCAGGCAAGGTGCACCTTGGAATGCTTCTAAGCAATCAGAAATCACCATCAAAAAGAAAGAAAGAAGAAAAAAAGAGAGAGAGAAAGAGATGGCGGGGCAGGGGGAGACCCAGCTAGATGGGCCTCAAACAAAAAGACCAACAAAAGTAAATGACAAAAAATAAAAGAACCCCACCAAATGGACCTCAAGGATGAGATCCATATAATATCGGAACAAAAACAGATACACAGAAACACTGACAGAAAAAAAAGATGGGAAGGTGGTTATAAATCCTCGATGTGAGCAAGGAAGGTTATTTTGATTCTTCCTGGGTGTATCTTGGCATCTTTGTTAAAAGACTCAACTTTCCAGAGATAAAGGGAGATTAAAACTGGTTTATATATAGGGGTAGTATTGATTAGGGAAAGAGGATTACTGTGAAGCTTATATCTATATGTATATTTTTTTCAAATAAAATACAAAGGAAAAAAATACGGGTATATATATGAGAATAAGTTCAAATTAAAAACTTATTATGGAAGACATTATGCTGAGTGAAATAAGTCAAGCAGAGAGAGTCAATTATCATATGGTTTCACTTATTTGTGGAGCTTAACAAAAAGCATGGAGGACATGGGGAGTTAGAGAGAAGGGGGTTGGGGTAAATTGGAAGGGGAGGTGAATCATGAGAGACTATGAACTCTGAAAAACAATCTGAGGGGTTTGAAGTGGGGGGGGGGCGGGGAGGTCAGGGTACCAGGTGGTGGGTATTATAGAAGGCACTGATTGCATGGAGCACTGGGTGTGGTGAAAAAACAATGATACTGTTATGCTGAAAATAAATAAATAAAAAAACATTATGGAATATGCTGTTTTAAACCTCTAGTTGTAATGGTAAATAGGTTAAAAATGAAAGTTTTATCTATGAAACATACAGGTTTTATGGCAATACCATGAACTTAATATGTTGTTTTCCCCTGATATTGGGTTTTACAGTTTTATGGGGACCCTGTGATAAATGTCCTCACATTCTTTTGGCTGGCTTTCTGGGAGAGGAGCCTGCCACATTGTTTTTCAGTGAGTCTTCCATGGGTTGAGTCTTCCTGCCCCCTATCAAGTTGCTGGGTTCTATGGAAACTTGTTTTTCAGGCCTTTGTTCTCTGGAGGTTTTTGTTCTTCGGCAGCTTTTTGCAGGCTTTTTGGAGGTTTAGTGGAAAGCAGACTTTACCCAGTCCTCCATCTGAGAGAGAAGCCTCAGTCCGCTCCCCTCTGGGTGGTTCAGAACAAAGAGTCTCCCCCTCTGTAAACTCCACTGAGCTGTGCAACCTCCCACATGCAGTGCACGTCCCCAGCCACCATCTCAGGGGTCGCCCATAGCGCCTGCCTGTCCCTGCACCCCTGTGCCAAAACTGCTAGTGATAATGGTCCAGTAAGTCCCTTCCAGTGGCTGTCTTTGCTGGGACTGCTGTCTGGGGTAGTTCCTTCAGGTCCAGGCTGGGAGTGCTCAGACTCTCCCCAGTCCTAGAGACCACCAGCTAGCACCCTGCACAAAGCACTCTCAGGCACAGGAGGGGAGCGCAGTTCAGATGCCCACCATGCAGTGAGCACAGAATGCAAAAGGTTGTGGTTTCTGAGAGTGCCCACCAGCCTCCCTCAAAGTGGGCAACACTAAGGGTTCCAGGATCAGGAATTGGAGCCTCCGCCACCTCACTCTCTGGCACGAGTGATCGCCAGCCGTGGCCATACTGGGACCATGGGACCACTGTGACCGCCCGATTCCACCAGTTGCCCTTTAAGATATTTTGCTCTTTTTGAGTGCTTTTAACTAGACTCTAAGTCAATGCTAGTCCCCAGTCACAGGGCACTTTCATATTGGGGTACTACTTTCCAATATGTTGCTTCTGACAACTCCCTCTCCCTTCTGTTTATCCTCCAATAAGAGTCTGATCTTTCCCAGTATGCTTTACCTGTCCACTGGCATCTTCTGCCCCTGTAGAGATCCAAAAGTGCATAATCTTACATCTCTGGCTGGTTTCTTGGTGTTCAGAGTGTTCTGGTAGATAATTAGCTCACTTTAAGGGACTGGTTGAAACAGGGTCTCCTACTTCTCTGCCATCTTGCCCCCCTTAGAACAAATAAAATCTGTCTTCACAAATTTAATAAAGGCATTGACAAAAATCAATTCAATGACAAAAATCTTTTTTTTTTTTTTTTTTTTTTTTAATAAGGATGCCTGTGTGGTACAGGAAGTTACCCCATGGCTGTCAGTTTCAGCTCAGGTCGTGATCTCAGGGTCCTGAGATCAAGCCCCTGCACTGGGCTCCATGCTCAGTGTGGAATCTGCTTAAGATTCTCTATCTCTATCACATTCTCTCTCTCTCAAATAAATAAATCTTTTTTTAAAAATCAATAAATTAGGATTTAACAGACACTCCTCCACACAAAATCCAGAATCTTTCATAGTGAGAAAATACTAGAAGCTATTCCACTAAGATAAAGACTAATAACAATGCTAGTATCTCTACTAATGTTTAACATTGTGATGCAGATGTTATCCATGCTATTAGATAAAAGAAAACATTTAGAGGTATTTGAATTGGAAAGAAGAAAGCAACAAATGAAGCAACAAAAAAATTATGACAAAAAAATTATGACAAAGAATAAGAAAAATGAGTAAATTAGCTAACTATAAAACCTATAGCCTTCATATAAACAAAACAAAAAAAAATGCTAGAAGATAAAAAGACAACAAAAGAAAAGGAAATACCTAGAAGCTCAAAAACTGTATTGGAGGAAAACCAGAAAACACTGCAGAAGTACTCGGAAGTTCCCTTCAACAAAGAGAAAGCCATACTTGGTTTTGGATAAGATGACTCAATACCATAAAGATATCCTCTCTAAGCTGATTTATAAATTGAATACATCCAAATTTTTATTTAAATGTCGTCATGTGTTTCCCTGATTGATGGAAAAAAAAAAAAAGGAAAATTCAGTTTTAAAAAATAAACAAGCAAGCAAAGCTAGTTAAATATTAGAAAAGAAGAGGGGTGCCTTAGTGGCTCAGTCAGTTAGGTGGCTGCCTTCAGCTCAGATCATGATCCCTAGGCCTCAGGATCAAGCCCCACTTCTGGCTCCTTGCCCAGTGGAGAGTCTGCTTCTCCCTCTCCCTCTGCCTGCTGCTCTGCCTACTTGTGCTCTCTCTCTATCAAATAAGTAAATGAAATCTTTTAAAGAAATTCGAAAAGGGCTCACAGCTCAGTGAGGAGTCCGCTTCTCCCTCCCCCTGCTGGTGCTCTCTCTCTCAAATAAATTTTAAAAAAATCTTTTCCAAAAAATACTATTAAACTTCTATAATTAAAACATTTTGATACTGGCCCCAAATCAGACAAACTAATGGAATAAAGTAGAAAAAATACATTAAAAGATCATATTACATATAGACATTTAGTTTATAATAAAGCAGAATCTCCTATCATTGGGTATATGATAGGAGATCCAAGATCCAATCAATGAGGTGACAAACCACACAGTTATTGAAACAAAGTAATTTTAATATAAAGAATCATTAACTAAATAAACAATAAATAAGACATGGGATGAGAAGTAAAGCATAGGAAATCTGTCAATAATATTATAATTATTTTGTATGGTGAGAGATAATAATTAACATGTATCATGGTGAGCACCATAGAATGTACAGAACTGTCAAATTACTATGTTGTATACCTAAAACTAATATAACATTATATGTCAACTATACTTCAATTAAAAAAAATGTTTAGCATCATCACCATAATTTTTGAACTAACCTAAAATTTAGCAGATTGAATTAATCATTCTTATTCATTAAGGCTTATGTAATTTCAATATGATGCCCAAGAAATATTTTATTTTTAAATTCTCTAAAGGTTTATATAGAAAAAATTAAAGGACATTTGGATTTTTCTAAGAAAAAAAATGAATAAAAGAAGTGCCATTTTAGGGGCACCTGAGAGGCTCAGTCAGTTAAGTATCTCCCTTGGGCTCATGTCATGATCCAGGGTTCTGGGATCAAGTCCCACATTGGGCTCCCTGCATAGTAGGGAGTCTGTTTCTCCCTCTCCCTCTCCCTCTGCCCCCCACCTCCTGTTCTCTCTCTCTCAAATAAAATCTTAAAAGAACATTTTAAAATATGTTTTAAAAAGAATTATGAACTATAACAAGAAATTGGGAGTATAAGAGATTAGCTAGTAAGAAGTAAAGAGAACTCTATGGAATATAAGAGTAGCAGAAATAAGGAGTGGTCAGCTCTAGTGCCAAGGTAAGAGTACCCAAGAGGGGTGCCTGGGTGGCTCAGTCAGTTAAGCATCATCTTTCAGCTCGGGTTATGATCCTGGGGTCCTGGGATTGAGCCCCACATCAGGCTCTCTGCTCAGCAGGGAGCCTGCTTCTCCCTCTCCCTCTTCCTACTCTCTGCCTATTTATGATCCCTCTTTCTCTCTGTGTGTCAAATAAATAAATAAAGCCTTTAAAAAAAGAGCTAACTCAGACACACACACTCCAGGTAGAGATCCAGACTTGATGGAGAGGGCTCAGCCATACAACATTGGATGAAAGATAAATTGCTTTGCTAACACAGAAGCAAGACTCACTGAAATCCTTCCTCTGGGCACTGAGGAAAGTCATCCTCAAAAAAGTTCCATGCTGCACATATGCTGTAAAAATGACAAAAGAGAGTTCCAGAGGAAGTTTCTTACCATCAGACACTAGTGGCCCCTGGTCACTGCGGGAGCTGGCTACTAGGGAGGCCTCCAAGCCTTAGAGAAACCACTTTCTCATTCAGTGCCCTTATAGTACCCTCTTCTAACAAAACTTAGCATCATTTTTAAAAATTAACAAGCACGCAAAGCTAGTTAAGTATTAGAAAAGAAGAGGGGTGCCTGGGTGGCTCACCTGGTCAGGTGGTTGTCTTCAGCTCAGGTCGTGATCAGCTGGCTAAGGAGAAAATTTTACAGCGCTCATCTCAATTATTACAGAGCAACCAGTGAAGGTTGTGGATTGGGGCTAAGCAGAAATAAATTGTCACAGCAGTGGGAAACACAGACTTTTTATAAGTGTTGTTAGGGTAAAACTGGATCGTATTTTTGAACCATACACCAAGTAAATACCAACTGAATCAAGGTTTTAAATGTAAAAAAAATAAAAAATAAATAAGATGATGGCGGGGGGGTGGGAGATTGGGGTACCAGGTGGTGGGTATTATAGAGGGCACAGCCTGCATGGAGCACTGGGTGTGGTGAAAAAATAATGAATACTGTTTTTCTGAAAATAAATAAATTGGGAAAAAAATAAATAAATAAAATGAAGCTATACAAATACTATAAGAAACAAGTCAGGAAACAACAGAAGCTGGTGAGGATGTGGATAACGGGGAACCCTCCTACACTGTTGCTGGGAAGGTGAGCTGGTTCAACCACTCTGGAAAACAGCATGGGGTTTCCTCAAAAAACTGAAAATAGAGCTACCCTATGACCCAGCAATCACACTACTAGGTATTTACTCTAAAGATACAAATGTAGTGATCCGAAGGGGCATGTGCACCCGAATGATGGATAGTTGATCTGTCCATCAACAGATGAAGGGATAAAGAAGATGTGGTATATATATACAATGGAATACTATGCAGCCATCAAAAGAAATGAAATCTTGCCATTTGTGGCAATGTGAATGGAACTAGAGGGTATTATGCTGAGCAAAATAAGTCAATCAGAGAACGACAATTATCATAGGATCTCCCTGATATGAGGAAGTTGAGAGGCAATATGGGGAGTTTGGGGGTAGGAAAGGAATAAATGAAACAAGATGGGATCGGGAGGGAGACAAACCATAAGAGACTCTTAATCTCACAAAACAAACTGAGGGTTGCCGGCGGGGAGGGAGGTAGGGAGAGGGTGGTGGGGTTATGGACGTTGGGGAAGGTATGTGCTATGGTGAGTGCAGTGAAGTGTGTAAACCTGGCGATTCACAAACCTGTACCCCTGGGGCAAATAATACATTATATGTTAATAAAAAATAAAAATTTTATTTTAAAAAGTCAAGATGAGAACAGGTCTTAACTCCCAGCCAAATCTTCTTATCACTAAATAATATGGTAGCAGCCACTTATGCCTACCTCCAAAACCACTGATATATAGTGGAACAGAGCCTATATAAATTTCATTATCTAAAACAAAACAAAATATAACAAAAAGCCACTATTTATCTTTCACAAAATATCCAGTATGGTGCTTAAAGAAAAAAATTATATTCCCAAAAAAAGATTTTATTTGTTCAGAGGGACCAAAACCAAATCACCAAACAAATCTTGGACAATAAATTATAAATGTTGGGGGCAGGGAAGACATGGTGTTAGGAAACATGGAGAAAACCAAACTTTGCTCTTAAATAAACTTTACAGAACCTGTATAAATATATGACTAAAGCCATATATTCAGAAACATTAAAGAACTTCCCACCTACACTATATCATGCTTCAAGAAACCAAATATAAAGCAATGTCATTCTTTAATAAAAGAAATAAATCCAGTTACTGAAGACAATGCTTAGATGTATAAAATGTGCTACTGGCAATAAAAGAGGTCTCTAAGCTCACAGGGAGACATTTCAGAGGGAGCACTCGGTGGGTGAGTTAGAACTGCAGATTCAGGTTTTCCCTTCCAAGAGATGCCCTTCATAGTTTCTATGCTGAGTTTTCCATTCAGAATCTAGAACATATTGTTCTGTCCCAGACTTTCAAAGGTCCACTGCATCCTAGAGGAAATGAAGTTCTGAAATTAGGTAACATTTCAAATCTAACAGTTATTTTGCTCTGCTATAAATCTATTAGACTAGAGAGATTACAAAAGAAATGTAGCTGGCCAGGCAACCCCTCTCAAAGACTATGGATTCATATTTCAATTTGATATCTTCAAGTACCTTGTAAATTTAGTTCCATTATTAATAATAATGATGTTCAACACATATCCACCAAGACAGTAGCTCTCTGAAAATACTAATACTGTCTTAAATAAAGCTACCTTTAGAAATTTTATAGAAATCTCCAGCTATACTAAAAACAAATCCAGACCTTACTGTGTTGGATTATATTAGATCCAGAATTTCGGATTTTGCTGCAGTTTATATCAGATCACTCAATTGGCTCAACTTTCTGTAACCTCTCCCATGCTCACTTGCCCTTTTGTATTTAAAATATTTCAATCATGTCTACTGGTAAAGCAGAACATATGAGAAGGGGAGGAGACTAGGGAAGAAACCTTTTCACATTTTGTACTTAATTTTATTACCATACAAAGCTCTTTTTAACATTGTGGGTTTCTGGTCTCCTAAAAGGCTGAGAAGTCTCTGGACATTTACTGGCCTATCTCTGAATGACTCATCTTAGCTCTTTTTTACCTCCCTTTCTTTCCTGTTTTTTTCTGTCCCTAATATCACAACACCTAGAAGTGGCTGAGTAAGCTGTATAGTTAACTATAATACATCAATTGGAGAGAATATTACATAACCTTAAAAGACTATTGCAAATAAATTGCTGTACTAGGGAAAAGACTGGATGAACTAAATGAACTAAGTCAAAAAGGTAAAATACAAAATAGTATGTAAGATAATTATTTTTAAACTTATTCCTAGGCAAAATATAGTTATGTAAATATAAATTCTGCATGATAATGAATGAATTATCCCTTGTTTTCTAAATATAAAATTTAACTGATTAATAGAAAAATATATATATGTAGATAGTAAGTTTGATTAAAAAAGAACACTGTCTTATTTAATATTCATTAAATAGAATCATTAAAACAAAGCATAGATCTCTTTAAAGGGATGAGGTGTTCACATAATATAAACACAAATGCAAATGTGAAAGTATATAAGCAACTTCATAAGAGTATTGTCACAGGAATTAGGATACTATGAGGATCTTCTGGAATTCATAAGTAATGCCCTCCTATAGGATGTCAACTCTATCTCCAGTCTGATTGATTGTTAAAGCATAAGGCTGAGCTAATCTAGAATATCTGAATTCCAAATATTTGACACTGGAATTAATCTTGAACTCACTGTGGATGTGCCTTTTACATGCTTGGCTGAAAGACCTAATTTTTATGAAGGATCACATAAGAATATGCAGACTATACATTCCTCTGATATAACCTTTCCTTGGATTAAGCCAGAAAAATCAGAAAACTTCATAACTGGAGAACAATATATGATCTACCCTTTCAACTCCATTTACTCCTACATTCAATCTCTCCCCTCAGTCCCATTAGAACTGTGTTTACCAAATTGCTCTTGAATTAAATGTTCTGAAGCCATCAGCCTAAAATGAAAGACAGGCTGTGTTTCTAGTAAGTATATATGGCATCATGCACAAGTACCTACAAAAGAACTCTATCTTAGTCTCAGTATCAGAAATTGTGTTTTTCCTCAACAACTAGTTCCTTTTTTCCTTCTGTACCCTGAATCCTCCCATTTCCTGTCCCTGGTGAAAGGTACATGGAGATCTGTGACCAGTAATTTATTTCACAGCCTCACTCCCAGCTCTATATAATTTCTTCACCTTATTTTTCCATTACCTCATATTCCCTATTTATTTTTAATTATTTTCTTGTGCCATATTATTTGAATCCTTTCAAGTTGCCTTGGGAATAAGTTAGCATATGATTGGTTCTCTAATTAATCAAAATGAAAAATTACATAAAATTTCCCACTTCTAAGACTCTAACAGGTCTTAGAACCTGTTAGACAAGAGTCCCTGACATACAGAAAGTTTCCAATTAATGTTAGTTGTTATCATTATCATTCACAATTCCACACTATAATATCATAGAAGTGTTCATAAGCCAAATAAATGCACATGTGTGTGCAAACACAAGCAAACAAAGAAGTATTTAATGCAGTAACTTTGACTATCCTTTTCATCATAGTATTTCTAATGCCTAAAACATTGTCTGGACAATACAGGCAACCCACAAATATTTTGTTAATAATTAAGTTACTGAACAGTGAATTCCAGGCATTACAGTCCTGTTAGCACATAGTTTTGAATTCACATGCTAATGAAAAGCTTGGCATAGTGAAAATAATAGGTACTTTTTAGACAGTTTGGATACTATGCAAATGGTGGTATACAACCATTTGGTATCTGGTGATACCAACACCAGATATCAGAAATATTTTATTTTCTGCAGAATGCTTTTCTCATTAGAATGTCCTGGTCTTAGAAAGATCAAACAAAACAGTCTAATAGAGCTCAGTACTTTAAAAAAAAGTTCAAACAAATGCTAAGCCTCTTACTTTTCCTCTTCTCTCTGACAGTGTACATTCCTATAGCAGTATCACGAGTGAGTGTGTGTGTGTGTGTGTGTGTGTGTGTCAAAAGTTTAATTCACTCAAAGACATTACTACCAAAGGACTGTCTGCATTTTCATCTACAATTCTCTTTACCAACCATGGATGATCCTTCTCTTTTTTCTTTAGCTGCCATCCCAACTATCTGATTTTAAAAAGAGGTAGAGAGAAAAGAGAGGTAGGGTAGACAGAAAAGAAGAAGGAAGAAAAAAATTAAGAATGGAAGGAAGGTAGGGAAGAAGGAAAGGGGAGAGGGACAGAGGAAGGAAAGAGAGCACAGGGTAGAGTCTGGTTGTCTCACTAGAAAAGAGGAATGCACACAACTGTTAGATATGAACAGAATATCCATTCAGAGCACTGTACAATGTTAAACATAGGTCACTATTCTTTCTTAGAAATCACTGATTTCAAGATTGCTAAATCTGAGTAAATAGCAACTTTTTAGGGATACACTGTGCTTTTAGGGACATCCTATGTGGAAAATAAGGCAGATGAACTCCCTCAGGCGGGGGGAAGCTTTAAGAAATCACTGGCTCCATGGCTAATAAAATAGATAATAACCTGCTTACAGACATCCAGGGTGCAGGAAGCTAAATAACATGACTACCAATCATTTGCAGATGACTCCTGAAGCCATGCATTCATTCTTTTATGTATGGTGCACTTCATGATGTAGACTTCACCGTGGAGAGGTTTTTTTCACATCTGATACCAAGTTTTTCAATCTGTGATGAATCTGCTCTTTTCTCTTCATTCATTCCTCCCCCTCCACTTTATGGGAGAATAAAAAAGGAAGTATCAACCTCTAAGACTTTTGTTCAAGGCAATCTTTCCTTGAACTTCTCTATTCATTTCATTCTTTGTTTTATACCACCTCAGCCAGATCCCCAGGTCTCTGTCCCTGATACAGGCAGCATGTTTTTGGGAAATGCTTGCTTTAGTATTTGCAGGCACTATGCTGGGATGAGGTATCAGATGGCAGGCTTTCATCTGGATATAATTTATTTATTATATCAGTACTTTATATTAAAGAAAGTGCACCAGTGTGAAAATTGAAGGGAAAACATATTTTGGCCAAGGGGTAACCTGGAAATTATTAAAGTTAAAGCTTACGGGTCAAAGGGTGCCAGCTTCATGTTATTAGAATAATATGTTAATGTTTAAGTCATGTAACCTCTATGGGTCTTTGAAACACCTGCAATGGAAATGGTTTTCACACTATGATAATGATAACAAATAGCCTGAGGCTCGCTGCTTTACTTCTGAATCTACTCATGTGACTGAATTTTATGAGCCAATAAAACATATCCTAACATAAATATAATAAAGATTCAGCAAAATACCACCCTAAGTCAATTTTCTTCACAACTCTGCTTTCTCTCTCTTTTCACTGCTACTCCCACCTCAAGCTCCACCCTCTCCAACTCTTCCCTCCTTCTCTTTTCTTTTACTTAGGCTTCATCTGATAACAGCTGCTGCTGAGGAACTAGTGAATGAGGCTGCCACAGGGATAAATTAGAAAGCATGTTAGTTGCCCTATAACACATTTTCTGTTATTAAACAAAGATGATACCATGGACTAGATTCTGACCTTTGCCAAACAGTATTGCAAAAGGTATATATCACCCCTCAATAAACAATAAGTATTTATGTCCACTTATTTCACTTTACTTATATTTTTAGCATTAATATCTAAACATATGTATGCACACATATGTCCACACATCCACATGATTCTCAAGATACAAATCTCTCCCAGGTATCCCAAAAGTCATATAATGCCAAGAAGTTCTGTCAAGATAGGCATAAGGACCACTTTCATTTATGATTGGTGAAATTACCTCAAATGACATTTTGAGAGTTGAAGTAAATCGATTATGATAATTTTCATTTATTATTTTAAATACAGATGTCAAATCTTGGAATTTTTTATGCATACACAATATAGAGCTTGTTAGAGGAAAAATGAAATCGTTAATTTCAAACTGGAAACTCTCAAGAAACAAAGAAATAAAATGAAATAAGTCAGCCAGTTGATTATCAAAGAACCAGGGTATAGACTGAATAGTATCTCCCAAAGTTCATGTGTTAAAGCATTAACCACCAATGTGACTGTATTTGAAGACAGGGCCTTTAAGGAAGTAATTAAAGCTAGTTAAATGAGGTCATAATGGTAGAGATCTAACCTCATAGGATATATGTCCTTACTATAACAGGAAGAGAAATCAGAGATCTCTCTCTCTACATCAAACAAAGGAAAGGCCATGTGAGAAGGCAGCTGTCTGCAAGGCAGTAAAAAAAGGCCTCACTAGAAACCAGCGCTCATGGCACCTTGTTCTTAGACTTCTGTACTCCAGAACTACAAGAAAATAAATTTCTGTTCTTTAAGCCATCCAGTCTGTGATATTTTGTTATGGCAGCCCTAGTAAACTAATACAAACTAGAAGTCTCTTTTCTTCCAAAAATACAAGTGATAATTGTAAACACAGAAAGGATCTTAAGACCAGTGAGACCCAGTTGTTAACAAAAATATTCACTGGGGGCATCCTGAAGACCTCCACTAAAAACATTCTTCTAGAAAATAGTCTATATATTATTGTTGAGACAAATCAGATCAACAGAGGTGTATATTCCGACATCATCATTTCGGTCCCTTTAGAGTTACAGCATTAATTTCTACCGAGGGATATGATAAATCACTATGAAAATTGTTTAATATATCTACTGTACACTTTTGAGAATATGGTCTTCTACACATCATTATGATATCTTAAAGGATAACATTCTCTCAAGTTTCAGTTAAAAAATACTTTGTTTCACCTGAAACAACTATTTTCATTTTCCATATGTGACTCCTATAATGATCATGTTTCCCTCACCAAACTTGAGGTCTATTTCTACAGGTTATGTAGGTTCTCCAAGTATTTTTTTTTTCGTGAACCATTTTTTCCTTATCTATTCTCCCCTTCTTGCATAGATTTCCTCAAATATTTATTTTGTGTTTTATTCATATTGCATGCCATCTCAAATTCTTTGTGGAAAGAGAAGGGAAGTTAAGTGCATGAATAAGTACATTTCATCTTGTACAACTTTTTACTTTAAGGTGGAAAACAGACCCAGAATACTTTAATGATTTGCTCCAGGTCAAATAGTCAGAGTGTGGTGCAGATAAGATTAGAATTCTCTCACTCACTCTAGTGCTCCTTCTCTTCCGTCATAAAATTACTTCTTCAAACAGTGAAGGAGGAAGAAAATTCAATTCAAAAGGAAAAATATCCCCTTAGCTACATGTGGCTGTGTTTTCCCAATAGGGTAAGACAAGCCATAGCTGTGCTATGCTAAATGTCCCCACATTGAAGAATGGTCAGCCATTTCGGATCTCTGCCCATTAATTCCATTAGAGCCCTCAGTCATTATATTAAAATAAAAAGTCTTCTTACATTTTCCAAAGCCCACTCCCACCACATTTTTCTTTTTTGTTTTTGTTTTGTTATTGTTTCAAAAGAGAAACAAAAGAAACAGAAAATAGTTCCCTAACCTAATGAAAAAAAAATGAGTTTGTAGGGGACAGTAAGGATCAGAGTTTAAAATACATGCATTTTATACCTGAAACTAATGTAACCTTTTATGTTAATTATACTTCAATTAAAAAAAGATATAAACAAAGCTGTTTGTTCTGATTATGATGTAATGTATAATATACATGTTATATGTATACTCACTGTAAAAAATTACAAAATGTTAAAAGTGATGAATGACAAAGTAAAAATAAATATAGTCTTCTAAAAAAAATAAAATAAGATAAAATAATATATATGCATTTAATAGCTGACACTGAAATTTCTCTCAGGAAGGCATGATAGAGAGAGCCCAATAAAAGTCAACCAAGCCAGACCTGACTTAAAACAGCCCTGCTGACCCACTGAATAGTGAACTGAATAAAACAGTTTTTCTTCTAAGCCACTCAATCTGGAGGTAATTTGTTATGCAGCAAAAACTAACCTATATAGAATGGAACTGACTTTGTTTAGGAAAATAGGTTGAAAACATCTAGGTGTGGGGACAACCCATAAATTAAAGTACTTTGGCACAAGCAAGAGCTCAAAGTTAGAGGTTATCGTGAGATTATAAACATCTCTCTGTTCCCACAAAAACTGCAAAAACATTGGAAAGTGGGAAATAAAATGGAAATAGAAGTTTCAGCCAATATTATCTGGTTCTTAAGATGCAGTGAGTCTGCGGCTAACATCACAGAGGAATAGGGATAGAGACAGATAGATATAGGTAAAGACAAAGAGATATAAAGAAAGAATTAAATACAGATATATAAATATATATAAAGAGTTATCTCTAAATAACTTGCTACAGTCAACATAAAATATTATTAAAAACCTCACATAAACTATTTATAAACAAGGCAACTCTTAGCAAATTCATTAGTCAGAATGAGTTCTTGTTTTTCTCCTATACATATAACTTATTGAAGTTAAGTTAATCTTTACACCAACTTGAGTGAGGCTTATATCCAATGTTGTTCTGCTGCTTTAAGAATACACCTTCAAACTAACTCATGAGCCATGTTTATGAGACTAGTTCCTGGTGTGACTATTAACCCAATGCTTATTTGGGCATTTTCTTCTTCTTTTTTTTTTTTTTTGTTAGTCTCTAGGCCTTTCCTGACAAATTTTTCAGTCAGCATTCTTATCCTTCCCTTCTTTATATGTCTCACTTTGACTAGCATCTTATACCCAACCCACCATGAGGGCCCTCTCCCCCTTAATACTTCTGAACTGTGCTCCTGGGAAGCTCTACTTAGAAACAAGCCAGCTCCTGATCATCTATTCTTAAATCATCTTTAGAGCATGAGACAAAATACTGGTCCCTACTACAAACTTCAAAACCCAGTTGTGCAATTAATATACATTAGTGAACTTCAAATACATATCATCTCTTATTTAAAAGCAGTAATAATCACTACCACCAATCACATTTAAATATCTAAATTATTAGAATGGACAATATGTGAATATAATCTATAATGCTATACTACTACCCAAGCAAGAAGGCAAGTTTACTTTTATCCATGTTACATTCATATAGGTTGACTATAACTATACAAAATATTGTGGAAGTGATGCAGCATGACCTCTGGGGTAAGTAAGCCAGTGAGTCACAACTGGGTCAGTAAGTGAATGAGTTACCCACCACAGAAGCAGTCCAACTGCCCTGAGGCTATCAGGCTGAGACAAAGCCCAAACCAGCCTATGCAAAGAAACAAAAAGAGACTCCTAAAACTCATTATCCAGAGAATAATTACCCTATTAATCCTGATAAAGCATGCTTTCAACTAGAATCTGTACTGAAAAAGACAGGATCCAATCTCTAGAGAGGGGAAACATCAAAATTACATAGATTCAAACACTACAACCTGTCCTAAACTGAAGGGCATTCATGGTACTAAAGCAAAAGAGTAGTCATACAGACCAGGCACCTGCAGTGCCTAAGAGCTCACCCTATTCAGATAAAAATCCCAAGCTTTGGGAAGTAGGAATAATTCTAAGTTCTACCTACCATGATGAACGATTTCACAACAAAGTTTCTGTATTTCAGTCCAGAGTGCTTCAGGCATTGAGTAGTAATGGGCTTTTAAGCTGAAGGTCTTCAGATGTTGTGTCAGAAAAGAAGTAATAAGGATGTAGGTGATAGCAAAAGAGCATGGAGTAAAAGGAAAAGCAGCATGGGGTGGCAGAAGTCAAGAGCAGCTGAGCCTCTCTGGATATAGCCAACTCAAAAGGAGTGGTACATAATCCAAATAAAGAACATTCTAAGCAAGAAGAGCATGTAAATATAAAGATAGATAAGAATCTAAGAATAAGGGGCGCCTGGGTGGCTCAGTGGGTTAAAGCCTCTGCCTTCAGCTCAGGTCATGGTCCCTGGGTCCTGGGATCGAGCCCCACATTGAGCTCTCTGCTCTGCAGGGAGCTTGCTTCCTCCCCTCTCTCTGCCTGCATCTCTGCCTACTTGGAATCTCTCTCTCTGTCAAATAAATAAGTAAAATCTTAAAAAAAAAAAAAAGAATCTAAGAATAAGAATGTGTGGTAAGAACCCAAGTGAAAGAGTAGAGGAACACAAAAATAATGAGGGATGAGGATGACCAACTATTATATAGGAACAAATAGGGCAGCTGGTTTGCTCAGTAGGTTATATAGGAACAAATATTATAAAAATGAGTGACCTGACGAATTCCCTGGGGAATTCTACCAAACATTCAAAGAAAAAATAATCCCTATTCTTCTTAAGCTGTTTCAAAAGATAGAAACAGAAGAAAACTTTCAGGCTCTTTTTATGAAGCCATCTTTACTCTGATCCCCAAAGCAGGAAAAGACTCCATCAAAAAGGAGATTGTGAGAGCAATATCCTTGATGAATATGAAAGCCAAGATTCTCAACAAGACCCTAGATAATAGGATCCAACAATATATTTAAAAGATTATCTACCATGACCAGGTGGGATTTATCCATGGGATGCAAGGATGGTTTGACATTCACAAATCAATCAGTGCGATACAATAAATCAATAAGGGGAGGGAGAAGAAGCATATGGTCCTCTCAATTGATTCAGAAAAAGCATTTGACAAGATACAGTATCCATTCAGATTAAAACCCTTCAAAGTATAGGGATAGAGGGAACATTCCTCAACCTCATAAAATCTATGAAAACCCACAGCGAATATCATTCTCAATTGGGAAAACCTGACAGCCTTCCCACTGAGATTAGGAACATGACAAGGATGCCCACGCGCATCACTGCTGTTCAACATAGTACTAGAAGTCCTATCAACAGCAATCAGACAACAAAAAGAAAAGTGAAAAATGAACTTTTGGGACTTCATCAAGATTAAAAGTTTCTGTACAGCAAAGTAAACAATCAACAAAACAAAGAGGCAACCCATGGAATTAAAGAAGATATTCACAAATGACACTATAAACAAAGGTCTGATATCGAAGATCTATAAAGAACTCCTCCAACTAAACACACACAAAACAGATAATCATGTCAAAAAATGGGCAGAAGACATGAACAGACACTTCTCCAAAGAAGAAAAAAAAGCCATACAAATGGCTAACAGACACATGAAAAAATGTTTATCATCATTAGCCATCAGGGAGATTCAAATAAAAACCACATTGAGATACCACCTTACACCCGTTAGAATGGCCAAAATCAGCAGGGCAGGAAACAACATTTGTTGGCGAGGATGTGGAGCAAGGGGAACCCTCTTACACTATTGGTGGGAATGCAAATTTGTGTGGCCACTTTGGAAAACAGTGTGGAGATTCCTTAAAAATTAAAAAGAGATCTACCCTATGACCCTGCAATTGCACTATTGGGTATTTACCCCAAAGATAACAGATGTAATGAAAAGAAGGGCCATCTGTACCCCAATGTTCATAGCAGCAGTGGCCACAGTTACCAAACTGGAAAGAACCAAGATGCCCTTCAACAGATGAATGGATAAGGAAAATATGGTCCATACATACAATGGAGTATTATGCCTCTAACAGAATGGATGAATACCCAACTTTTGTATCAACATGGATGGGACTGGAAGAGATTATATTGAGTAAAATAAGTTGACCAGATAGAGTCAAATATCATATGGCTTCAGTTACTTGTGGAGCATAAGGAATAACATGGAGGGCATTGGAAGATGGAGAGGAGAAGTAAGTTTGGGGAAATCAGAGGGGGAGACAAACCATGAGAGACTGTAGACTCTGAGAAACAAACAGGGTTTTGGAGGGGAGGCAGTTGTGGGGGTTGGGTGAGCCTGGTGGCAGGTATTGTGGAGGGCACATATTGCATGGAGCACTGGGTGAGGTGCATAAACAATGAATTTTGGAACACTGAAAATAAAATAAAATAAAATTTAAAAAATAAAATAAAAATAAAAAGTACTTCCTAAATATTAAAAAAAAAAAAAAAAGCGTGACCAAGTATTACAGGAATGAGTCCATGGTGTATCAAAAACTCTGAATATCAGTTGAGGAGTTTAGATTTTATCCAACAATCAGGGAGTCACAGAAGTTTCCTAGATCCACAGGAGCAGGCGGGGAGGGGTGAAGAAAATCTGAGCAGGCAATATTCTAGGCCCCTTTCTTCCACTCCAACTTCAGTGATTGTAATATCAACTATTTTACAATTACTCTTATAAGTAATCTTTCATTTGAAAGGTGTCTTTTAAAATGCTGTAAGAATTACTATAATAGACAAAGCTTTTTCACTGTACACCATTGATTTAAAAAAGTAATGTGAGAAAAGCCTTAAGGATTGTTCTCAGCTTTGTTCATGATATAAATGAGAAAATAAATATAAGGAAAAAATTAAAGTGAGAACATGAGAAAACACTTTTTAAAATTAAGAATAGATTGACTAAAGAAAGTTAGGCACTGAGAAGCCCAACCCCTACTTCCTTTGTTATTCCCTGCAATCTTTGACGCTCCCAGGATTTTTTGGTCTCATTTGGCCATTTAATCCAGAACTTTATTTTCCTTTGCTCTGTCTCTTTCTGAGCCTTCCATGTAACCTTTTATTTCTCAGGTCCTAGGTATCCACCCACGATCACAGTGCTGCTTTTGACTGGCACTATAATTCTTTGTTATTCTCAGCTGGCTTTACATTACACATTTAAGTCTCGCCTGTTCAAAGTAATAACTTCTTCTAAAAATATTTTATTTTTGGTGCTTAGCCTTCTCAAAGTTCCTTACAGACATTATCTCATCTTTTTCTCTTGAAAGTAGGTACCCTGATGACAGAGGGGCCCCAAAAGGTATTTGTGCAGATTTGGGGATATATGTGTGCCTGGGACCTCAACGGCGTCAATCCTGTCTATTTGGGATGAAAGATGGATGTTCTCAATTATCAATAAGTGCCAAAACCTCTTTCATTCAAAGAAAAAGTTCCATCACCAGCATCAAGGGGAAAGAAGGTCTTACATTTAAAAAGAAATATTATTGTCCACATATATTGTGCTTCTTTTTCAAAAAAAAGAAACATAATATATGTTACCATGTTTTTTTTAAATTCCAAATTTTTACTTCTAGAACTTCGTGGATTTTATCTCTGAGGGCATTATTGTATTCTAATGCATTCCTAAAAAATAAATACAGAGTCAGCTTGCTCTTACTCAAAAGTCTGTAATATCCTTTGATTCATAAACACACACACAGACACACACCATTTCCCCATACCACACAGCAATTTGTTTAACCTTCATCTATGTAATGAGTAAAGCAGACATTCTGGGGAGGAAACTCTTTAATTATGCAACTGGAAATCCCCAGCCCAACCCAATAGGAGAAAGTGAGAATAGCAGAGGTAAAAAGGAATCTTTGGGCGCCTCCCTTTCTTCCTCACTCTACTGTTAGTGTTGTTTCACAGAGTTTTAGCCACTGTGACTTTAGGACACTAGAAATGTCTGAAGGCATAACATGGGAAAACATTAATATTTTATTAACTTAGTAGAGGATTCCAGCCTAAATATATTTTTTCTCTCTGCCGAACATATGTTTAAAAGCTTATGGGGGAAAAGCATTCTAACTTGAGCTTCAGTTCCAATAAAGAATGACTCACTTGTGTATTTTCATAAGACATAAAGATTATTTCACTTCAACTACGCTCAGCTTCTAAATGTTTACATGCCCTGAGTAGGTACACGTAATTAATACTGTAGCCCAAAATAAAAAGGAGATACACAATAAAACTAAAATGAGGCAGAAAATTCTTAAGAAATAAGAAGTCCACTGAAAGTGCTGTCTTGCCTTAGACCAAAATAAAGACTAAAAGACCTTCCAAGGACTATTTGATATAGAAGTCAAATATCCCAGAGGACTGTGCCTCTTATGAGGAGTAGGGTGCACTTACCACTTAGATCTTGAAATCTATGGTTTTAAGCAGTGGCTCCTGGCCCTTTCTTCCAACACAAGCTTTTGCTTTCTTTGTTAACAACAGTCCTTTAATCTTGACAAAACAAAATCTGCCCACTGATTAACTATGGCTTATGAAATACTTCCTTCTTAAAGCATAGGAAAAAATGGCTCCTATCTAAAGAGTAAATCTTACTGAAAACCCCCAAGCCATGGATTGGTTTAAACAGCTGATCAGTGCTCGCTTCAGCAGCACATATACTAAACAGCTGATCAGTTTCCTAATGTACTTCAAAAGAAACTACAGTGAACACCATGATAGTAACACAACAGCAATCTTGATAAACTCTCCTTCTTCTCTTCCCTACTCCAAAGAATATCTGCAACAGGTCCATCAGGGACATATATATAGATCCCAGGAATTGCTCTGACAACATAATTGTACTCTTACTTAAATGTTTTGATTTTCTTATGACTAAACATATGTATAAGAGCCTTGTACAACAGATGATCATTTTGACCAATACAATAATATTTACCTAAAGTCTTTCCACCTAACCATAACAATCATCATGTTTTATTTAAATTTAGTTCAAGATTAATAATTAAGAAGCTAGTAAGAAAAATGTTATTCTTCCTTTTTAAAAATTTTTTATTTACACTCAATTTAATCAACAGACACTGCATTATTAGTTCCAGGGGTAGGATTCAGTGATTCATCAGTTGCATATAACATTCTCATTACATCAAGTACCCTCTTTAATGCCTATCACTCAATTACCCCATGCCCCCACCCACCTCAAGCATCTACTACTCTCCCTTTCCTGCTACAACATTCCATTTGTTACCGACACCCATCAATGGTTTACCTACACATTTATAATGAAAGGGAAAATGTAGACTGCAATGCCACAAAGTGAAGAAAAACTGCTGGCTAGGAAATCTTGGCACTGAGAATGAATTTCATCCCTGAAATCACTTCTGGGACAGATAAGGGACATCAGACATGTAGCTATTATGTCTGTTGCAACTTTAATGAATTAAGGCTTCCTAGACTCTAATTAAGGTTTTCAGCTTAAGTAATTCATTCAGAAATCTTGAATCATGTTATTAGCTATCTGTTCACCATCATTTTCCCCCTAAATATGAAAACTATAGGTTATTCCAGGTTGATGGGATGTTCCAGCCAGATGTTTCAGATATTATTCAAAGAGCCCAGATTCAAGCCACTAACAAAAAATAACAGAAGAAAAGCCCACTCTATTAACCTTAAAAATATGTATGAATATAACATTGATGGGACATGCTAAACTTTAGGGGCTCTCAAGATCTCCTCTCTTGAATGACAGAATCAAGGGAAACAATGGAGCCTTTCAAACACATGAAGTTGAGGATTTAACTTTTAGATAGAGGAATAAAGCAATTATAAATAAAATTGATCTGGAAGAAAGGCTTTCTTCTCCTTGAACTCTCATCTCTGTTCTAAAGTTCTTTCTTGGCTTACTTTATCTCAGGCAATTGGTACTGTGAAACAAGCCTAGGGAAGACTGCCACTTAGAGGGCTTAGAGGGAACCCCTTGCATAGCCAAACAAAAACAAAGTAGGTCCTAGGAGGGGCAAAAAAAATCTAACAGTCACATGACTGCCAAGCTAGTCTTGACTTTGCTAATAAGTCAAAAGGTATCCTGAGACTCTCTTAGAGTCCAGCTCATTTCACCAAAGACACCAGGCAGTGATTTGGGTCCATATCCCTCTTTCGTAATGGAATGTTTATTGTTCTGGAGTGTCCTTTAACAGATATAGCTATCATTACAGAAGTAGTTAGAGATATACCTATAGATATATCTGTAAAAGTTCTTATTTGCCTGATTGACACTCTCTCTCCCCTCTACAAAGGATAACGACCAATGTTCACTACTAACTGAAGGGTTGGACCTAATATACCCCTCTAGGAAGCCTGAATACTTCTGCTCTCACCTATTAAGTCATATATATACCAAAGTCTGTTTCTCCACCCTATGTATATCTTGTGTAATAAATTTACTAAACATAATCTAAACAATAAAAATGATTGCAAAAAGAGAAGATGTTTTGATACAAATTAAGATTAATGATTTGAAAAGTCTGAAGGTAAATCATTTAAAAATCATTGAATTAAACTGGCACAAAACTATGAAATACTGGTAGAAAATTCATGAAAATGAAAGCAAACTTATACTCAGATTGTATAATGTGTATAAAGTTTTTCTCTGCTTTAAGAAAACAAAACTACAAATCTAGATTATGTTTTACAGTATTCCCTATGCATGAAAGATGAAATGGATTTTTTTTTTTTTTTTTTTAGATTTTAGTTATTTGACACAGAGAGAGAGAGAGAGAGAGCACAAGCAGTTGGGAGTGGCAGGCAGAGAATGAAGGAGAAGCAGGCTCCTCACAAAGCAGGGTTAGCCTGATATGATACCGATCCCAGGACCCCAGGATCATGACCTGAGCCGAAGGCAGTCACTCAACCAACTGAGCCACCCAGGCACCTGATAAAATGGATTCTAAAGAAGACTCGCACTCGAAGAAAAGGCTTTGTCTCTTGGGACGCCTGGGTGGCGCAGTTGGTTGGACGACTGCCTTCGGCTCAGGGCGTGATCCTGGAGTCCCGGGATCAAGTCCCACATCGGGCTCCCAGCTCCATGGGGAGTCTGCTTCGCTCTCTGACCTTCTCCTCGCTCATGCTCTCTCTCACTGTCTCTCTCACTCAAATAAATAAATAAAATCTTTAAAAAAAAAAAAGGCTTTGTCTCTATCAAAAGATTGGCATATAAAATAACATTAAGTTAATGTGTTTAAGATAGATACAAATTATTTTTAACATTTTATCATGTTCCCTTTTTTTTATTAATAAACTACTATAGAAAAGAAGGCTTTACTATCTACCTAAATCTACACATCTCTGTATATATTTATAGATATATCTCTGAGACTTCCACTGAAGTAAAGATGGCACAGTAAAAACCTGAAACAAGATTTGCCTCTAGCATGTAGCAGACATAGAAATGTACTACGTTGATCCTTCAAGAAAAACTCAGTGCTCGGGGGAAAAATTGAAGTTGGCTGACAGCCTTTAGAAGTTAGCTCTTCAGGGTCTGCCTCAGCTTTAGAAAAAAGGCCACATTCTTCTCAAGGTGGCTCCAAGCTAATAACTGATTAAGGTGTGGTAAAAGGGCCTAGACATTTCAGCCAGACTCCAGATGATGGCTTTTGTGATAGAGCTTTCCAAAGGACTGGCAGAAACTTTAATAAGTCTCTTCCACAATCTAATGACTTGCCCTGCCTAATCCCATTTCCTTGCTTTTCCCTTCACAGGTATTAGACCCAAATAAACCTTCTGTACTCCTAACTCCATCTCGAAATATACTACCCAGAACACCAAACAGGCACACTATATAATGGCACAACTGATACAGAACATTCCACACAAATACCTATTGGCTTATTTCATGCCAGGTAATTTTCACCACTTACTGAACCCATCAATGAAATAAGGCACTAAGTGACAATGAGCACATGATAATAAAGAACAAAGTAACTGGCTTTCCACAAAAACAGAGTTCGGTTCTAGCAATATGTCTTGTATGCCTACCTCAATAGATTTCCAAGGGTCCAGAGCTAATATTCAAACTATTGAATATTGTATATCATATTCTGCCAGAAGATTTGCAGGAAACCAGCCAGATTTTCTATCCAAGTACAAAGGATCAATTTCATATACTCCATGAGAATGACCTTCAACAATTTCTTCCAAACTGAGTTGAGACATGCTGGTAGTTATAGTTTGAACTTACTGAGATCCTGATCAGTACCTAATACCACAAGTTTAGCCAAACTGTGCCAACCAATCTGATACATATTTAAGCTATTATGTGATATAAACAATACATGGTACCTGCTCCATAGTACTCTCCTCTCTTTCTCTGTCAATTCTGGATATTAATGATTCAATACAAGTTTAAATATATGCATCACGACCCCCAGAACAGAAAGAAGTAAGAAGCAATCATGGGAAAGGGGGTGCTTCAGCTCTGCCAATGATTAAGTCAGATATGGTTATTAAGAATAAAAGACAGTATACACATTCTGATTTACTTTCCTCTCTCTCCTGGGCCTCTTCACACCTTGGCCAGGAAAGAGCCAAAAAGCAGAACTCAACAATTTATGTAGCACTATGGAATTGATGGAAGGCAAGTATGATATATTAGTATAGTATAGGGCCTCCAGACTGAAGGAGAATCTGGCTTCTCCATACAACGAATAGCTTGGATTGCCAAAGAAATTAAATTTGAAGCTTAAAGAATGTACATGTAAACTATACACCAAAGATACTAAACTCCTTAAGTGGTAAATCTCCTACTCTGTGAGAACTTGGGTGCATGGATTATGCCCAAGAGATGGCTTTGGAAAATGTCCTTTGGAACCAGGTAATCAGTTATTGCCATTCAAATATTTTACTTTAAAACCTCATACTGAGATTAAAATTTAAACAAAAATTGAGACAAGGACTTCCTACTGCTACGGTAATCATTAAAAGGAAGATATTTAAGAAATTGGATAAGGGTGTTTCATGATTTATGATTTTACTTGGTAACTGTATGACATTTTTAAAGTCCTAAAACAAATGGTCCTCTGCACGTAATTGGAGTCAGTCACTGTAAAATCTATTTAAAAGAAACTAAAATCAGGTAGAGCCTAATATTTACAACAAAGCTAAAACACAAGAGCAATAATTTGGGGGAGTACCCCAGACTCTGCCAGAATAATTTATAACAAAGTCCCTCAAACCTCTGCTTACTGCCTAATTCCAAAGCTATATCCATATTTTTAGGTATTCATTATTATAGCACCCTAAATTCAGCACCAAAATCCACATTAGTTATCTATTACTGGGGAAGAAATTACTCCACTGTGCAGCAGCTAAAACAACAAACATTTATTATCTCATAGTCTCTATGCAGGAACAGCTTAGCTGGGTGGAGGGGCTCAGGTGGATCTGTCTCTCATGAGGTTACACTCCAGATGTCAGCTGGAGATGCAACAATCTGAAGGTTTAACTGAAGCTGGAAGATCAACTTCCAGGATGGTTTATTCATGAGACACAAGAGGCTTCAATTCCATACTGGTTCTCAGAAATAGCCTCAGTTCCTCTATACAAGAAACCTCTCCATCAGGTTTCTTGAGTGTCTTCACAACATGGCAGTTTATTGGCTCTCCCCAGAGGGAGTAATCCCAGAAGGAAGAAGGAAGTCTTTTAGTCTTTAAAATTAATGCATCATCAATTTCATTATATGCTATTCATTAAAAGTGGATCACTAATGCCAGTTAACCTACTCTATGGGGAGTAGGGGGAATAAGCTTTACCTATTGAAGGGAAACATATCAAGTAGTTTGTGAACATACTTTAAAACCACTCCATGGAAGTGTTAGGTTCAAAACAACAACTTATAGATCATAACTTAGGGATTTCATCCTTATCTTAACCAAGGGCCAATATCGGATATAAAGATAACTAAGAAAATAAGAGCTCTTCCAAATCAGCTGCAAGTTATCATACCCTTACTCAAAACCACAATATACAGTAAGATATTACTATACCCCAATTTTGAATGACTAATTTTATTTTGAGAGAGAGAGAAAGGGCATGGGTGAAGGCAGGGATAGGCAGAGGGAGAGAGAGAGAGGGAGAGATAATCTTAAGCAGGCTCCATGTTCAGCATGGAGTGCAATGTGAGGCTTTATCTCAGAACCCTGAGATCATGACCTGAGCCAAAATCAAGAGTCAGCTGCTTAACTGACTGAGCCACCCATGAACCCGAAATGACAAAAATTTTTTAAATGAAATGTTGACAACATCAAATGTTGGAAAGGATGAAGAGCAAAGGTAACTCTCATATATTGTTGCTTGGAATGCAAAAAATTATAGCCCCTTACAAAAAGTCTATCAAGTTTCATATAAAGTTAAATATGCATTACCATATGACCCAGCAATGCTACTGCTAGGTACTTACCCAAGTGAAAAGAAAAGTTATGGTCACACAAAAACTTGTATATGGATTATATTAAGGTTCTCCAGAGAAACAGAACAAATAGAATTTATGTATATAATAGGGAGAGATTTATTATAAGGAATTGGCTCACACCAATTATATAGAAGCTA
Organism: Neogale vison; assembly: GCF_020171115.1. Classification (NCBI taxonomy): domain Eukaryota; kingdom Metazoa; phylum Chordata; class Mammalia; order Carnivora; family Mustelidae; genus Neogale; species Neogale vison. Next base: position 83,554,494 of record NC_058101.1, on the reverse strand, counting down.
GCCGACTTGGAGACTCAGGAGAGTTAATGTTCCAGTTCTACATCATCTAACATAGAACCAGGACAGGCCAATGTTGCAGATGAAATCCAAAGGTACTCTGCTGGATAATTCTGTATTGGTAGGGGGTTGGGGTTTGTGTAGGAGGCCAGCCTTTTTGTTTTACTCAGGCCTTCAAGTGTTTAGATGAGGCCCATCTATATTATGGAGAATTACCTGTTTTATTCAAAATCCACCAATTTTAGATGTTTATCTCATCCAAACGACCCTCACAGTAATACCCAAAATAATAAGTCAAGCAGAGAGAGTCAATTATCATATGGTTTCACTTATTTGTGGAGCATAACAAATAGCATGGAGGACAAGGGGCGTTAGAGAGGAGTAGGGAATTTGGGTAAATTGGAAGGGGAGGTGAACCATGAGAGACTATGGACTCTGAAAAACAGTCTGAGGGGTTTGAAGTGGCGGGGGGGGTGGGAGGTTGGGGTACCAGGTGGTGGGTATTATAGAGGGCACGGCTTGCATGGAGCACTGGGTGTGGTGAAAAAATAATGAATAATGTTTTTCTGAAAATAAATAAATTGGAAAACAAAAAAAACAAAAAACAAAAAATAAATAAATAAATAGTAGTGGTTAACTTAAAAAAAAAAATAAATAGTAGTGGTTAACTTAAAAAAAAAAAAATGTCTGGCCAAATATCTGGGCATTCTGTGGCCCAGCCAAGTTACACCTAAAACTAACCACCACATAGGTATTTATAGCAACCTATTCATAATCCCCAAGATCTAAAACAATGCAAATATCCTCCAACTAGTGAATAAATAAATTGTGGTACATCTATATAATGAAATATCATTCACCAATATAAATGCATTCACCATACACAATATGAAGTCAAATGCATTAGGCTAACTTAAAGAAGCCAACTGAAAAATCCATATACTATGTGATTGAATTTATATGGAAAAGGCAAGACTATAGGGACAAAAATATGAAAGAGTTGCCAATAAAGAACAAGAGAATTTGTGGAGGTGATGAAATGGTTCTGTACTTGTAACGGCGGCACTTACCATGACTGTCAAAACTCAGACTGCACATTCACTAAAAGGATGAATTTTACTGTATGTAAACTGCACCTAAAATAAATGAAAAATCTAATTGGCCACTTTCCTACTTACAAGGAATGGTGTCATGTACTTTCTAAAACCCATATCCAGAGCTATGGTAAATGATAGCTATGGACAAATACTAACCATCAACCAATCATTATCTATTCTTGTCTCTGCATCTCACCTAAGTGGCCTCTTCCCCACCATTAATGTGAGAATCCTCATTGGTTACATGAAATGTCAGAAAATACCATTTAGGCCTCTCCTTAGCTGACACAAAGTCCTAGCATATTATGTCTAATCTGTTCTCAATTAAGGAAACTTTTTTAAAAAGTATACACCACAGCAACCAAAGAGTCAAAAATTTCTTTCACCATTCAAAGAAAGGGAAAGATTTGCCTCCAAAATGGCTACTCCTGGCTTCTGAAAATTAACCACAGCTGTTGATGAAAACTAGTCCAACTCCACAGGAAAGCCACAAAATTGGCAACCTAAAAACAGCAATATGTCTCCCTGAACAACTTTTAATCATGATCCCTCAAGAACTCAAGGCCAAAGCTAACATACCATCCACCCTCAGCTAAAACCTCATCGTGGTTTACATACACCACACTGGCATCTTCCAGATGCAGTGGCCACACTTCTCCCTAACAAACCAATAAACCACTAAGCAGTTCACATTGAGGGATAGAATCTAATAATCTAAAACTCAAAAATGCCAATGGAAAGGGAAAAATATATCCACACAAAAACTTATAAGTAATTATACATCAGCAAAGAAAAATGAAGTTGCCAGCAATTGTTTTAGCCTGAAAGAGTGTGGCTGGAAACTTGGATATAGCTAGCTGGTGGTGTGAAATAAAGAAAGATGAGAGTTCTCTCTGTCACGACAGCCTTCTCTCCAGCTTCCTCACTAAGATTTTTAAACTAAAGCTTAGTGTCATATTTCCTTGTCAATCCATCTCAGGAATTTCCTCCTAACACCAGATGACCTACCCATATTGGGGGTTTCATATCTTTTAGAGATTTGATGACCCTAGTCATGCTTGTCTCTCCTAGTATTTCACTGGGGTTTGGCACAGATATTTTAAAAAATATGTTTCTGATTATACATACAAGAATATTTTCAGTCATATCTAAATATTAACCTATTGCCTCTCATTTGAGCTAATTCATAAAATGTCTTCATTCTGTCACAAGTTTCTTCAAGTTTTCTCTGGCCTGTACCTCTGTGCTGCCTAAATAAAATAATCTAATTATTTAGACGTCACTGAGTTACAGTCATACAGTCTTTACAGAAACCATATCACTGTCTTAACACAAATAAATATATTTCTTAAATCAATATAGTAATATTCCAACCTTCATACAAATGCATTTTAATACTCCAAAACACGTTTTCAAAAATAGTGTCTCAAAGAAGCATACTACAGAAGCATACTTCTACCCTGTATTTTTAATCAATTTTATTGAAATTAAATTACATGCTATAAAATTCACCAATTTAAGGGATAAAATTCAATATTTTGGCAAATGTATATAGTCATGTAATAGCCACCAAAATCAAGATACAGAATATTTCCATAACCTGAAAAATATTCCCTCATTCCTTTTTGCACTCAGATCCCCTTCCCATAGGCTAGCAACACCCAAACTTCTCTATGTCACTGTAGTTTTGCCTTTCTAAAATGTCATATAAATAAAAACACACATTGCCTACTCTCCTGTATCTATCTTTTTTCACATAGCAGAAAGTTTTTGATATTAATATTATTGTGTGTATCACTGATTTTGTTTCATTTTATTGTTGAGTGGTATTCCACTATAGGGATATACCACAATTTGCATGTCCATTCACCAGGTGATATTGAGATTAATTTCAGGTTAGAGCTATTATACATAAAGAAGCTACAAATGTTCACAAAGAGCTTTTGCATTGACACATATTTTCATCCCTCTTGGGTAAATATCTAGCAAAGGAATTAGCAGGTCATGATAACTATAGCCACTCAAAATTTCTACCAGGTAGATATGGCATTTAATTTTATTCTCATATTTCTCTTATAACAAATTATGTCAAGCAACAATTTCCATTGTTTACTTGCCACTGATACAGCTTTTTGGTAAAATGTCTGTCCAAATATTTGACCATTCATTTATCAAAGTTTCTGTCTTCTTGAGTTGCAAAGATTTTATGTATTATGCTTCAAGTCCTTTCTTTGATATATATATATATACCATGAATATTTTCTTCCAATTCTACGGCTTCCAATCTCATTTTTTATAAAGATTTTATTTATTTATTTGACAGACAGAAATCACAAGTAGGCAGAGAGGCAGACAGAGAGAGAGGAGGAAGCGGACTCCCTGCAGAGCAGAGAGCCCAATGGGGGGCTCAATCCCAGGGTCCTGGGATCGTGACCTGAGCCGAAGGCAGAGGCTTTAACCCGCTGAGCCACTCAGGCGCCCCCGGCTTCCAATCTCATTTTAAAGTGTCTTTTAAATAAGCAGCCTTTTATTTTAATGAAGCACTACTTACCAAAGTTTTCTCTTATGTTTCTTGTATTTTGCACCTTCTCAAAAAAAAGTTTCTGCCTAACACAACATCAACAAAGACTTTCGTTATTTTCTTCTAGAAAGTTTATGATTTGTTTCTTGTATTTAGATCAGTGATCTAATTTGAGTACAAATTTTTATATGATTTGAGATAAGGGGCATATAAAGGTCATGCCAAGGTTTGTTTTTTTACAAATACATATCAAATCATTAATTAACACCATTTGTTGGCTAGAACATCCTTTCTCCCTTTAAATCACCTTTGCATTTTTGTTGGAAAATAGCTGGTCGTATATACGTGGGTCTATTTCTGGCAATTTATCTGTTACATTTTCCACAGATCTGTCCTTACAACAATAACACAGTTTAAACTACCACAGCTTTATAGTCAGTCTTTAAATTAGGTAGCATAAGTCCTCTAACTTTCATCTTCTTTTCCATATTGTTTTGGTTACTCAAGATCCTTTGCATTTCCATATATATTTTAGAATCAGGTTGCCAGGTGCTATATTAAAATAATAAAGCTCCTAGAATTTTTATTGGGATTACACCAAATAATATATCAATTTGAGAAAAAAATGACACATTATATTATCTTCCAATACATTAGCAGAGTATATATCACTTATATGATATAATCTAACTGGCATCAGTAATATTTTTCAATCTTCAGTTATCACACATGTACATATTTTTATATATTAAATCCTAATTATTTCATACTTTTATCATAGAATTATGAATGGTTTTATTGTTTAATTTCTAATTGGTCATTGCTAATATAGAAATACAACAGATATTTTATATTGACATTTTAACTGGGGACACATCAGTTCTAGAAATTTCTTTATAAATTCCCTATGTGCCAAATTTTCTCCAAAGAAATACAATTTTACTTATGCCTGTCCACGACATACGCCATTTAATTTCAGTAACAGTGTGGATATTCAGTAACAATGCGGTAAGAGAGGATATACTTGACTTGTTCTTAATCTTAAAGAAATGCATTTGGCCTTTCAAAATCATGTATGAAAATAGCTGTAATTTCTTGTATGAGACCTTTATCAAGTTGAATATGTTTCCTTCTATTCTTACTTTACTTAGAGTTCTTTTTATGAATGGATGGGTGTTAAGTTTGCCAAATGCTTTTTCAGCAGCTATTAAGATCATATTTTTATTCTATTAATATGAATTGTATTTATTGATTTACCATGATAAACCACAATTGCTTTCCTGGAGTAAAACTATCTTAGTCATGATGTACTGTGTTTTTTATATTTTGTTGGACTTAATTTATTAAAAATTAGTCATGGATTTTTACATCTGTCTTCATAAAGCATCTTCATCTATCATTTTATTTTTTTGTAATATCTTGGTCTGGTATTGTTACCAGAGTAATATTGCTTTCATAAAATAAATTGGAAGTCCCTTCCTTTCTTCCACTGAAAGATTTTCTATAGATTAAATTTTAATAGAATTCACCAGAGAAGCCATCTGAGTAAAGGGAGATTTTTTCTACAAATTCATACATATATATGTATATATTCACATTATCTATTTTCTTTCTTGAGTAAATTTGGTAGTTTATATCTTTCAAGAAGACTTCCTATTTATCTCCGAATTGTGGAATGTATGGCATAAAGTTATTTGTTCATAGTATCACCTTATTATCCATTTAATGACTGTAACATAAGTAAGGATTCCTCCCCTTACATTCCTGATATTGGTAATCTATCTCTTTCTTTTTAACTAATAACTTTGACTAGAGGATTATAAATCTTATTAACACTTCCTCAAAAAAGCATTTTATTTATTTTTTTTATATTTTTTTAAGATTTTTTTTTTTTTTGGAAGAAAGCACAAGCAGAGGGAGAGAGAGAAGCAGACTCCCCACTGAGCAGGGAGCCTGACACAGAGCTCAATCCCAGGATCCTGGGATCATGACCTGAGCCAAAGGCAGACACTCAACCTACTGAGCAACCCAGGTGCCTAGCATTTGGTTTTAACATTCCCTAGAATTTGTTTTATATTTCAGTTTTGTTCTTTTTATAATTATTTCATTATCACTTTGTCTTTAATTTGTTCTTAATTTTCCATATGTTTTAAGGTATAAGTTTAGATCATCCATTTTGAGGACTTTTTTTTTCCCTTTTTTAAATTAATATATATTATTTGTTTTAGGGGTACAGGTCTGTGATTCACCAGTCTTACACAATTCACAGCACTCACCATAGCAGATACCATCCCCAGTGTCCATCTGTTATGGTATTTATATATCTCTAGGAATGCATTTCTTCCATATTGTCTACTTTGCTGGCATATAGCAGCTCATAATATGTTCTTATAATTGATTGTATTTCTTTAATGTTAGTTGTGATCACTCCTCTTTCATTCATGATTTTATTAACTTGGATCCTTTCTGTTTTCTTTTTGATAAGTCTGGCCAGGGGTTTATCAATCTTATTAATTCTTTCAAAGAACCAGCTCCTAGTTTCGTTGATTTGTTCTACTGCTCTTTTGGTTTCTATTTCATTGATCTCTTCTTGAGACCTTTCTTGTTTCCTGAGAAAGGCTTGGATTGTTATATACTTTCCTCTTAGAACCGCCTTTGCTGCATCCCAAAGATTTTGAACAGTTGTGTTTTAAACATATATATATATATATATATATATATATATATATTATCTTCATTTGCTTCAATGATTTTTTTAATTCTTCTTTAATTTCCTGGTTGACCCATTCATTCTTCAGTCGGATGCTCTTTAGCCCTCTATAGTCTTTAGAACATAAGTGTTCTAGTATTTGAGTTCTTTCCAACTTTCCTCTTGTAACTGAGTTCTAGCTTCAGAGCATTTTGGTCTGAAACATGCAGGGAATGATCCCAGTCTTTTGGTACTGGTTGAGACCTGGTTTGTGACCCAGGATGTGATCTATTCTGGCGAATGTTCCATGTGCACTAGAGAAGAATGTGTATTCTGTTGCTTTGGGATAGAATGTTCTGAATATTTCTGTGATGTCCATCTCGTCCAGTGTGTCATTTAAGACCTTATTTCCTCGTTGATCTTTTGCTTGGATGATCTGTCCATTTCAGTGAGGGGGTGTTGAAGTCCCCTACTATTATTGTATTATTGTCGATGTGTTTCTTTGATTTTGCTGTTAATTGGTTTATATAGTTGGCTGCTCCCATGTTAGGGGCATAGATATTTAAAATTCTTAGATCTTCTTGTTGGACAGACCCTTTCAGTAGGATATATCACATATGATATGATATATATATATATATATATATACATATATGATATGAAGTATCCTTCTTCGTCTCTTATTATAGTCTTTGGCTTAAAATCTAATTTGTCTGATAAGGATAATCCTGATAAGGACTGCTACCCCAGCTTTTCTTGATGTCCATTAACACTTTAAGTGGTTTTCCACCTCCTCACTTTGAATCTGAAGGTGTCTTTGGGTTTAAAATGAGTCTATTGTAGACAGCATATCAATGAGTCTTGTTTTTGTTTTGTTTTTTTAATCCAATCTGATAAGCTGTGTCTTTTGATAGGGGCATTTAGCCCATATATGTTAAGGGTAACTACTGAAAGCTATGAAGTTAATGCCATTGTATTGCTTGTAAGGTGACTGTTACTGTATATTGTCTCTGTTCCTTTCTGGTCTATGTTACTTCAGGCTCCCTCTTTGCTTAGAGCACCCCTTTCAATATGGGCTATTTTGGTGTTTGCAAATTCTTTTAATTTTTGTTTGTCCTGGAAGCTTTCTATCTCTCCTATTTTCAATAACAGCCTAGCAGGATATAGTATTATTCATTGCATGTTTTTCTCCTTTAGTGCTCTGAATATATATATCATGCCAGTCCTTTCTGGCCTGCTAAGTCTCTGTGGACAGGACTGCTGCCAATCTAATGTTTCTATCATTGTAGGTTACAGACCTCTTGAGGATCTCTTTTTCTAATAAAAGTTTTTAAAACTATAAATTTCCCTCTAAGCCATGCTTCCCAAAAATTTTAGGAAGTTGTAATAATTAATCCAGTCCAAAAAATTTGCTAATATGTTTCTTTTCTTTCTGAGCTCCTGAGTTATTTAGCTCTGGTTTTGGTTAATAAATACCTGGGAGATAGTCCAGGTGTCTTTCTGATACTCGTTTCTAGTTTAATTCTGTTATAGTGCAAAAATATATTTAAAAGTTACTGAGACTTCCTTTATAGTATAGAATGTGATCTATTTTCATAAATTTTCTATGTATATTGAAGAGCTTTTATATTCTGTTCTCATTTGGTGGGACTTTTATAATGTCAATTCTGTAAAGTTGATTATTAGTATTTTCCAAGTTTTCTATATACTTATTGATTTTCTGTCTATATGTCCTATACATTAATGAAGGAGAATTAATAACATATGTGACTATAATTGTGTTTTTATCTATTTCCTTTTTTAATCACTTATTTAATCTGTTTTTTTCCCTCATGTAGTTTTAGCCTTTATAATGTGGTGCACACACATATATTCTGAATTGTATTGTCCCTTGATCAGTTTATCCTTTTGCTATTACAGAATATTCTACATTATCTCTGGTAATATTCCTCGCTTTAAGTCTATTTTAATAAATATGACAACTCCACTGTTTCCTTTAATTTTTAATATATCTATGTCTTTATGTCTAAAGTGGGTTTCTTGTACATAGCAAAGAGTTAAGTATTGCTTTTTTAATCCATTTTGATCATCTCTGCCATTACTTGTCATGTTTAGACCATTTACATCTAATGTAATTATTAATCTAGTTGGATTAAAATCTACCATTTCATTATTTGTTTTCTCTGTCTTACTGTTAACTATTCTTCCTTTCCTGATTTCTTTTAAATAAATTAATGGTTCTTCACGATTACATTTTATTTTTTATTTATAGCTAAGTAGCTATACCGCTTCAATTTGTTATTGTTCTTAGTTGTTGTTCTAGGTTTTAAAATACACTTTTTGTTACCACAGTCTACATTTAAATAACATTGGAATTGTTTAAATAACAAATTCCATTTAAAAGTTTAAGAATCTTATAATACTATCCTTCCATAGTCTTCCTCTTTTCTTTTTATTTCTACATTTCTACATTTTATTTCTACAGATGTTATAAATTCCATAATACATTTTTATCTATTTTGCTTTAAATAATAAATTACTGGGGCACCTGGGTGGTTCAGTTAGTGAAGCATCTGCCTTCAGCTCAGGTCATGATCCCAGGGTCCTGGGATAGAGCCCTGCATCAGACTCCCTGTTCAGCAGAGAGTCTGCTTCTCTTTCTCCCTCTGCCTGCTGCTCTGCCTACGTGTTTTCTCTCTCTTTGTCAAATAAATAAAATCTTTAAAAATATATTAAGAAAAATAAACAATAAATTATCTTTTAAAGAGACTTAAAAAGAAGAAAACATACTTTTTCATCCATTTTGGAGCTCACCATTCCTTCATGTAGAGCCAATTTTCCATCTGATTTAATTTTGCTTTTTGCCTGAAAAACTCCTCTTAATACTTCCAAAATTCAGGCCTACTGAAAAAAAAATTCTCTCCACTTTTCTTTCTCCATAAAAGTCTTTAATGAATTTTCATATTTGAAATTTTTTTTTAATTTTTTTTGAAAAATACTTTTAACTGAATACAGACTTTTAGGTTGATAGCATCTTTCTTTCAGGAGAAGCAGTTGTTACTTTAAGTAAAAACAGCAAAATAAAAAGACATATATGGCTAATTAGCCAAGAATGAAGATAAAGTGGAATTCTTTTAAAAAGTCATTTTATACAAAATAAAGCAGGAAAAGAGAAAAATAAATAAATAAGATATCCATAGCAAACATGCAGCAAAATGGTAGATTTCAACCCAATCATACTGATAATTACATTTAATTGTCTAAAAATTATTATTTAATGGCGCAGATTATCAGATTAAATTTTAAAAAGCAAAACTCAATTACACCTTGCCCATAAGAAACTCATTTTATTTTTTTTATTTTTTTTTCCAATTTATTTATTTTCAGAAAAACAGTATTCATTATTTTTTCACCACACCCAGTGCTCCATGCAAGCCATGCCCTCTATAATACCCACCACCTGGTACCCCAACCTCCCACCCCCCCGCCACTTCAAACCCCTCAGACGGTTTTTCAGAGTCCATAGTCTCTCATGGTTCACCTCCCCTTCCAATTTACCCAAATCCCCTACTCCTCTCTAACGCCCCTTGTCCTCCATGCTATTTGTTATGCTCCACAAATAAGTGAAACCATATGATAATTGACTCTCTCTGCTTGACTTATTTTGCTGAGTGAAGAAACTCATTTTAAATATAAAGATACAGCTATATCCCTAGAAATGGATGGTAAAAGATATACCATGCAAGAACTGAGGTATTTAGTACTTTAAAACTATGGCTCCATTGTATTCTAGCTTGATAGCTTTTACTGAGATGGTTCCATCATTTTTATCTTTGTCCTTCTGTACATATGTACCTTTTTCTCTGGATGTTTTAAAATTTTCTGTTTATCACTAGCTTTTTATCCATTTAATTATAATGTGGCTTGATGTGGCTTAATGTTTCTTCTGTTCAGGATTTGTAAGTCTTCAATCTGTGAATTTATACTTTTCATCATATTAAGAAATTTTAGGTCATTTTTCTTAAAATCTTCTTTGTGGTTCCCAACCCTCTTCTCTTTCTGGGACTCTAATTTTACACATATCAATCTCTAGGGTATTTTCCACAACTCACTGAAGTTCTGTACATTTTATCTCTCTGGTCTTCATTTTAGATCATTTTTACCGTTATATATACACACTCACTGATCTTTATTCTCAAGAGCAGATAATTTAATTTAATCGTTAAAGAAATTACTGAGTAGGAAAGTAACTCTGAGAAGGCATTTCTGTAAATGATTAACATAACCAGAATATGTAGCACATTTTATGAAAGAGTGATTCAAGAAAGACTCAAAAGAGATTAAACATTAAACTGGGATTGTAGCACAGAAAATTGAAAGAAACCAAAGTGTGAAGTAGGTATTTTAAAGGAAAATATATAAACTTTAGAGTATATAAAGATATAAAAAAGAGAGATAAATTGAGATGAAGTTGTTTCAAGTTTTAGTGACCAGGAAAATGATGGTATCAATTAGGACAAATAAATAAATAAAATCTTAAAAAAAAAAAAAAAAAAAGGAGATATATACTTTAGGTGAGGAGTGATGAAATTATTTTTAGACTGATTATAGATTATAAGTATATGAGTATAATAAGAATCATGGAAGAAATCAGATATAAATAACTGAAGATCAAGTGAAAAGTCAACCCTAGAGATATGTATATATTTAGCCAAAATTAATGTATTTGAACCAAAAATAAAAGAATCGATCAATTCTCTATGCAAAAAAAAAATCTGTACTAAGAAAAAGCACAGTAAGTCAGGGGTCTAGATCTTTATAAATAAGCTTAGGAATAAAAGGAGAGGGAGAAGTTTAAAAAGCAACAGAAATGAAGGAATAGTTCAAAAAACAAAAAGGAATGCAGAATAGCTTATAGTCATAAAAGCTGATAGAAAAGTTATTAGGGGATGAGACCCAGAGTTTCAATATTACAAACTTCTGCAGAAACTTAAAGAATAAGTAAGAACCAAAAAAATGACATCTTAATGATACTTAAGGACAGCCAAATTAACAGTAGAAATGTTCACTCATTAGACAAGAAGTCAGGCTGGAAGAAATTTACTCACAGGACTCTAAAATGCCCCAAAATTCTCTGACAACCAAGGAAAAGGAGTAAAGTGAAGTGCCATAAAAGGTATGCTTTAAATTAGACTGCTTTAACATTAACATTTCCGCAAAACAAGTCCATGTCAAAACATCATCACTGAGTATAATAAAACTGACCCTACTCTCAGCTTGGGTCTCCACAAAAAAAAATTAAAAATTTAAAATTTAAAAAATTTTTAAAAAATTAAGTTTAAAAAACCATGAAACTAAAGTTACAATTAAAACATAACTAAAGACAGTCTCTGAATTTTAAAATAAAAATAATAAGGTATCCAAAAAGTAGAATTCACATTTGTCCTTCAACCATTTGCAAATGCATTTCAAATAAATCTAACTCCATAATTCTATTCAGATCTCTCTATGGTCTATTAAATCAAGCATGTTGAGCAACAGGAAGCAAGGTAAGTTCTTTCATAACTAGTATTACAACACCATACCTCATACAGTTTTCTTCAACCATCCTCCCTTTAGTATTATTGGCAAACATACACTTTAAGAATATCTGCATTTTAAGAATCTAAAAAATGTATCCCCATATCATTTGTTCAGGAGTTTGGGGAATATTCTCTTTTAAAACACATGTACAATAATTGAGTTAACTAATGTCCTGATTTTTTATATAAAAGCAGATATTTTTAGTGATAAACTGTCAATGAATGTCACAAACATTTGAAATTATAGAACTGTTTTCACTGCTGGAATCTGTTGTGTGTTTACATAGGAACAATGACAAAACTCAAAAACCTTTATAATCTTGCATGAAATTAATTCCAGTTAGAAAAAAGTCAGTCAGCCTTAATGTGTCCAAGCCAAAGAAAGAGAAAAACCATTTCACTTTGTACTTCTTGGTGTCTTGTCCTGGCTATTCCTATAAACACCACCATACTTCATAATATATGGTATAATTTAAAAATTTAAAAATTCAAGAGAACTGAAGCTTACTGGAAATAATAAGTAAATAAATAATAAATAAAAATTAAGAGGATTGCTAAAAACAAGATAAGAAAAGAGTAATTAATTTGCTTCTTAACAACAACAAACAACACAAACATTTAGTAAAAAACAGCTACTATATCAGAATTGGTTTGTTCTGAAAGAAATGGAAAACAAAATTACAGTGACTTAAACAAATTAAGGTTAATTTTTCTCACATGTCAAAATATCTGCACGTGATTCAGTTATTCTACAATGTCAGCAAGTACCCAAGGGCTTTTTCCATCTGTCAGACTGCCATGTTTTTATATGTATGTTTTGTCATTTCTTATTCACAGGATAGGTGAAGTATCTCTAAGCACCATGACTTCATACCTGCATCATAAACAGGAAGAAAAGGAAAAGGATATCAGCAGTAACATACCTTTTTCCAGAAAACAAAAAAAAAATCTGCCTAATAATCTCTCCATTGGACTTAAGTGCCATTGACCAGAACTAGGTCATATGGCTAACTCAAGCTGCAGGACTAAGAATTGCTACTAAGAGGAGAGGAATCAAGAAGGCAGAGGAGTAGCAAACGGAGATGACATCAGGTCACAGGAGTTCACCTAGATAGTTATCAAAACATTCCGAACACCCACAAAAACCAACAGGAGATCAAAGAGAGGAGAAGCAATTCTAAAAACGGAAAATCAACCACTTTCTGAAAGGTAGGATGTGTAGAAAAGTGAATCCAAAGCAACTGGAAGACAGACCACAGTGGGGAGAGGCCAGCTCCCGGCAAGCGGTGGAGCAATGGAGCATAAAATCATAATTTTTAATAGTCTGCTGCACTGAGGGACATTGCTCCAGAGGCTAACCAGGGTGGAGCCCTCATGTGGACAGTGTGGTCTCAGGTCCCACAGGGTCACAGAAGGATCAGGGGTGTCTGACTGTAGCAGAGCTCACAGGTATCAGAGCATGGAAGCTGGATACAGAGAAGGACCGAGGAGTGAGCTCTCAGCTTGAGGTTACCTTAAACTGTGATCCATAGCACAGTCAGACCAAGGCTCTTTGAGCAGGAACCCCACAAGTGGCAGATCCAGAGAGACTCACCTTCCTTCTCTGGAGACAGGAATCTGCTGGGTTTGGAGACTCCAAACAGGACTGTGTGCCAAAGACAGAAACACTCAGTTACAGGCCGGTGAGCTCGGAGCATGGCCGGAGACCAGGGAGATGGAGTGAATGAGTGTTTTTCTCAAAGGACGCACTGAGGAGTGGGGCCATCAGCTCTCAGCTCCTCCGGGACAGAGACTGGGAGGCCGCCATGTTCATTCCCATCCTCCAGAGCTCTATGGAAAGCATTCAGGGAACAAAAGCTCCCAAGAGTGAATATGAACAGATTACTTAGTTGGGCCCATAGCAAAGGCAGCAAAATTCAGCCTTGGGCAAAGACATTTGAGAATCACTACAATAGGCCCCTCACCCAGGAAATCACCAAGAATATCCAGCCAAGACCAAGCTCACTGATCAAGAACAGCATAATTCCAGAAGAGGGGAAAGCAAAGCATGGAATTCATGGCTTTCTTCCCATGATTCCTTAGTCTTGCAAAGTTAATTATTTTTTTAATTTTATTTTTTTCTTATTCTAATTGTTTTAACTTTTCCTCTTTCCTCTTTTAATGCTCTTTAACTAGTTTATCTTAACAATACCTTTCTTAAAAAAAAGAACTTTTAAACCTTCATTATTATAGTCATATCTTATCCTTCATTGTATCTAACTTCAATTTTTTGTATACATATAGAGTTTATTCAACTAAAAAATTTTGGGGATATAATTTCTTCTAATCAAAATAAACCCTAAATCTAGTACAGAGCTTTGTTCTAGTCTCCAGCCTGAGGAAATTCAAACCAACTTATCCATCCCATATATATATATATATATATATATATATATATATATGTTTTTCTTTCTTTCTTTTTCTTTCTTTAAAAAATTTTGGGAGGTAGTTTCTTCTAAGAGACCAAAATAAATAAAAAATCAATTGGGTGGCTCTGTTCTATTCACCAGTCTAATATATTTTTTTCTTTTAATTTTTTTAAACTTTTTTTTACCCCCTTTCTTCTCCTCCCAATTTGTGGTCTCTTCTAATTTGGTTAGCATAAATTTTTCTGGGGTCTTTGCCATCCTTTTAGGATGGCATCTCTCATTCATATGCCATCTCTCATTCATATATTCTTATCTGGATAAAATGACAAGGCAGAAAAACTCACCACACACACAAAAAAAGAAAAAAGAAAAGGAAAAAAAAAAAGAACAAGATGCAGTACTGAAGGCTAGGGACCTAATCAATATGGACATTGGTAATATGTCAGATATAGAGTGCAGAATGACAATTCTCAAGGTGCTAGCTGGTCTCAAAAAAGGCATGAAGGGCATTAAAGAAAATCTGTCAGGAGAAATAAAAGCCCTTCTGGAGATATAGAAGACTAAAATCTAACCAAGCTGAAATCAAAAAAGCTATGAACGAGGTGCAATCAAGAATGAGGGCTCTAACTGCTAAGAAAAATGAGGCAGAAGAGAGAATTAGTGATACAGAAGACCAAATGATGGAGAATAAAGAAGCTGAGCAAAACAGAGACAAACAACTACTGGACCACGAGGGGAGAATTCGAGAGATACATGATACCGTAAGATGAAACAATATTAGAATAATTGGGATTCCAGAAGAAGAAGAAAGAGAGACGGGTGCAGAAGGTGTATTAGAGCGAAATATTGTAGAGAATTTCCTTAATATGGCAAAGGGAACAAGCATCAAAATCTAGGAGGCACAGAACCCCTCTCAAAAATCAATAAAAATAGGTCCACACCCCATCATCTAATAGTGAAACTTACAAGTCTTAGTAACAAAGGAAAATTGCTGAAGGCAGCCTGGGACAAGAAATCTGTAACATACAATGGGAAAAATATTAGACTGGCAACAGACGTATCTGCAGAGAACTGGCAGGCCAGGAAGAACTGGCATGATATATTCAGAGCACTAACGGAGAAAAACATGCAATGAATAATACTATATCCTGCTAGGCTGTTATTGAAAATAGGAGAGATAGAAAGCTTCCAGGACAAACAAAAATTAAAAGAATTTGCAAACACCAAAATAGCCCATATTGAAAGGGGTCCTCTAAGCAAAGAGGGAGCCTGAAGTAACATAGACCAGAAAGGAACAGAGACAATATACAGTAACAGTCACCTTACAAGCAATACAATGGCATTAACTTCATAGCTTTCAGTAGTTACCCTTAACATATATGGGCTAAATGCCCCTATCAAAAGACACAGCTTATCAGATTGGATTAAAAAAACAAAACAAAAACAAGACTCATTGATATGCTGTCTACAATAGACTCATTTTAAACCCAAAGACACCTTCAGATTCAAAGTGAGGAGGTGGAAAACCACTTAAAGTGTTAATGGACATCAAGAAAAGCTGGGGTAGCAGTCCTTATCAGGATTATCCTTATCAGACAAATTAGATTTTAAGCCAAAGACTATAATAAGAGACGAAGAAGGATACTTCATATCATATATGTATATATATATATATATATATATATCATATCATATGTGATATATCCTACTGAAAGGGTCTGTCCAACAAGAAGATCTAAGAATTTTAAATATCTATGCCCCTAACATGGGAGCAGCCAACTATATAAACCAATTAACAGCAAAATCAAAGAAACACATCGACAATAATACAATAATAGTAGGGGACTTCAACACCCCCTCACTGAAATGGACAGATCATCCAAGCAAAAGATCAACGAGGAAATAAGGTCTTAAATGACACACTGGACGAGATGGACATCACAGAAATATTCAGAACATTCTATCCCAAAGCAACAGAATACACATTCTTCTCTAGTGCACATGGAACATTCGCCAGAATAGATCACATCCTGGGTCACAAACCAGGTCTCAACCAGTACCAAAAGACTGGGATCATTCCCTGCATGTTTCAGACCAAAATGCTCTGAAGCTAGAACTCAGTTACAAGAGGAAAGTTGGAAAGAACTCAAATACTAGAACACTTATGTTCTAAAGACTATAGAGGGCTAAAGAGCATCCGACTAAAGAATGAATGGGTCAACCAGGAAATTAAAGAAGAATTAAAAAAATCATTGAAGCAAATGAAGATTATATATATATATATATATATATATATATATATGTTTAAAACACAACTGTTCAAAATCTTTGGGATGCAGCAAAGGCGGTTCTAAGAGGAAAGTATATAACAATCCAAGCCTTTCTCAGGAAACAAGAAAGGTCTCAAGAAGAGATCAATGAAATAGAAACCAAAAAAACAATAGAACAAATCAACAAAACTAGGAGCTGGTTCTTTGAAAGAATTAATAAGATTGATAAACCCCTGGCCAGACTTATCAAAAAGAAAACAGAAAGGATCCAAGTTAATAAAATCATGAATGAAAGAGGAGTGATCACAACTAACATTAAAGAAATACAATCAATTATAAGAACATATTATGAGCTGCTATACATCAGTAAATTTGACAATCTGGAAGAAATGGATGCATTCCTAGAGACATATAAACTACCAAAACTGAACTAGGAAGACATAGAAACCCTGAACAGACCCATAACCAGTAAGATCAAAACAGTCATCAAAAATCTCCCAACAAATAAGAGCCCAGGGCCAGATGGCTTCCCAGGGGAATTCTACCAAACATTTAAAGAATTAATTCCTATTCTCCTGAAACTGTTCCAAAAAATAGAAATGGAAGGAAAACTGCCAAACTCATTTTCTGAGGCCAGCACTACCTTGATCCCAAAACCAGATAAAGATGCCATCAAAAAAGAGAATCCAATAGGATCCAACAGTACATTAAAAGGATTATTTACCACGACCAAGTAGGATTTATTCCAGGGCTGAAAGGTTGGTCAACACCCACAAATCGATCAATGTGATACAATACATTAATTAAAGAAAGAACAAGAGCCATATGATACTCTCAATAGATGCTGAAAAAGCATTTGACAAAGTACACCATCCTTTCTTGATCAAAACTTTTCACAGTGTAGGCATAGAGGGTACATACCCCAATGTCATCAGAGCCATCTATGAAAAACCCATAGCAAATGTCATTCTCAAGAAAAACTGAGAGCTTTTCCACTAAGGTCAGGAACATGGCAGGGATGTCTATTATAACCTCTGCTATTCAACATAGTACTAGAAGGCTTAGCCTCAGCAATCAGACAACAAAAAGAAATTAAAGTCATCCAAATAGGCAAAGAAGAAGTCAAACTATCACTCTTTGCAGATGTTATGATACCTTATGTTGAAAACCCAAAAGACTCCACTCCAAGTCTTCTAGAACTTATACAGTAAAGTGTCAGGATATAAAATCCTTGCACAGAAATCAGTTCAATTCAATACTCCAACAACAAGACAGAAGAAAGTGAAATTAAGGAGTCAATCCCATTTACAACTGCACCCAAAACCGTAAGATACCTAGGAATAAACCTAACCAAAGAGGCAAAGAATCTATACTCCAGAAAACTATAAAGTACTCATGAAAGAAATTGAGGAAGACACAAAAAAATGGAAAAATGTTCCATGCTCATGGACTGGACAAACAAATATTGTGAAAATGTCTATGCTACCTAAAGCAATCTACACGTTTCATGCAATCCTTATCAAAATACCATCAATTTTTTTCAACGAAATGGAACAAATCCTAAAATGCAACAAATAATCCTAAATAAAAATTTATATGGAACCAGAAAAGACCCTAAATAGTCAAAAATGTTGAAAAAGAAAGCCAAAGTTGGTGGCATCGCAATTCCAGACTGCAAACTCTATTACAAAGCTGTCATCATCAAGACAATATGGCACAAAAACAGACATACAGTTCAATGGAACAGAATAGAGAGTCCAGAAATAGACCCCCCAACTCTATGGTCAACTAATCTTTGACAAAGCAGGAAATAATGTCCAATGGGAAAAAAAAAAAAAACAGTCTCTTCAACAAATGGTGTTGGGAAAATTGGATAGCTACACACAGAAAAATGAAACTGGACCATTTCCTTACACCACACTATTTTGAGTCTATGAAAATAGACTCAAAATGGATGAAATACTTCAATGTGAGACAGGAATCCATCAAAATCCTTGAGGAGAACACAGGCAGCAACCTCTTCAACCTTAGCCACAGCAATTCTTCCTAGAAACATTGCCAAAGACAAGGGAAGCAAGAGCAAAAATGAACTATTGGGGTTTCATCAAGATCAAAAGCTTTTGCACAGCAAAAAAAAACAGTTAACAAAACCAAAAGACAACTGACAGATTGGGAGAAGTTATTTGCAAAAGACATATCAGATAAAGGGATAATATGCAAAATCTATGAAGAACTTAACAAACTCAACATTGAAAGAACAAATAATCCAATCAAGAAGTGGGCAGAAGACATAAACAGACATTTCTGCAAAGAAGACATCCAAAAGGCCAACAGACACATGAAAAAATGCTCAACATCAGTCAGCATCAGGGATATACAAATCAAAACCACAATGAGAAACCACCTCACACCAGCTAAAATTAACAAGCCAGAAAATGACAGATGCTGGGGAGGATGCAGAGAAAGGGGAACCCTCCTACACTCTTGGTGAGAATGCAAGCTGGTGCAGCCACTCTGGACAAGGTTCCTCAAAAGTTGAAAATAGAGCTACCCTATGACCCAGCAATAGCACTACTGGGTATTTACCCTAAAGATACAAATGTAGTGATCCGAAGGGGCATGTGCACCCGAATGTTTACAGTAGCAATGTCCACTATACCAAAACTATGGAAAGAACCTAGATGTCCATCAACAGATGAAGGGATAAAGAAGATGTGAGATAGATAGATAGATAGATAGATACACACACACACACACACACACACACAGGAATACTATTCAGCCACCAAAAGGAATGAAATCTTGGCATTTGCGATGACATGGATGGAACTAGAGGGTATTATGCTGAGCAAAATAAGTCAATCAGAAAAAGACAATTATCATATGATCTCCCTAATATGAGGAATTTGAGAGGCAAAGTGTGGGATTTGGGGGGTAGAAAAGGAAAAAATGAAACAAGATGGGATTGGGAGGGAGACAAACCATAAAAGGCTCTTAATCTCACAAAACAAACTGAGAGTTGCTTGGTGTAGGAGTGTAGGAGAGGGTGGTTGTGTTATGGACACTGGGGAGGGTATGTGCTATGGTGAGTGTGGTGAAGAGTGTAAGACTGACGATTCACATATATGTACCCCTGGAGCTAACAATACACTATATGTTAATTTAAAAAATTTTAAAAATTAAAAGAACTGCTACTAGATTAACCAATACACAAATCCTGCCACAGACTCTTCTTAAAACTCATCAAAAATATATAAGGTAACTAAAAATACAATTTAATAAATTACATGCAAAAATGCAATGGTTAAATTAATAATTTATTCAAAGACATAAAAGAAGACTTGAAAACCTGGAGAGCTATATTTCAGATTATGAGACTGACACGCTACCTACTGCGCTAACGAGGCACCTCTAGAGAGCTATATTTAGGAATAGAAAGAATCAGTAACAGTAGCAATTATCCCTTCTTAAAGTATAAATTATTGGAATTCTAACCAAAATCACAATTTTTGTAGAAATTCAAAAGTTATCATAAATTTTACCAACTTTAGTTATATCTGGTCACCTATAGAAATAGATGTAAAGAGAAAGGGGTAGAAAATGTGTCTTTGTTTATATCTATAATATTTCATTTAGTTAAGAGAACTACTTTTGAACATTTAGCCATAAGTGAGAAATAAATCTGTATTGTGTTAAATCATTTGATTTGTGAGCACTTTGTTAATGCAACACAATTGGTATATATGACTAATGTGGAAGGACATAAACAGTGAAGGTAAATAAATTATGAATTAAAATTAAAATGTGTAAGAATGTTAGCCCAACTTTTATATGAAATAAAATAAATGTGAATCCATGTATAAAATGGAAAACAAAGTAACAAGCACATTATACATTAAACTTTATCCAAATATTACCATTTTATCAGTTAATTAAATCTTTATTAAAAGGAATTTTCTGCTATACAGTTATTAACTCTGATAAGTTATGAATTGGTAAAAAAAAAAAAAGAAATAACTAAAAAAGAGAAAAGGCATCATGCAATCACCACATGAGGTTAGATCGCATTCATGACTAATAAGCCAAGGATATATGATCTTATTGGAAGCAACATGGCCATAGAAAGCAGGACCCAAGACAGCATAATGGAGTTCAAATTTCACCTTTGCTCAGGGTGAGATGGAGAAACAGCAGTAGTAGCTGTTAGTAATAGTATGTGCACAGATTCTGAGACACTAAATGCTTGCTATATGCCATCAGTATTTTACCCCTCCAAAAGAACTTACACTAATCGTTATGCCTTTACTCCTCCATTTTTCTCCAACCCTCACCCATAAAAAAAATAGGATCTTTTTGTTCTAACATTAAACAGCTTTGACAAGACCATATCCACATCTAAGGAGGAAAAGAGTCAGTACACAGGGGTCCTTGATCAGTATCCTTGCCTCTAACTTTCCAGTAAAGTTCATTTGTCCTTGATTCACCCACTGACTCAGAACCTTAAGTGGGTGGTTTTTATGCGAATTATGAGATGCATTTTAGACCTAAAAATACCTTCATATCAAAAGTGACAGGGTGAAGAAACATTTATGACCAAAATGGATGTCAAAAGAGAGGTGAAATAACAATATTCATGTTGGACAGACTAGACATTTTTGTTCTTGTATTGTTTCCATCCTTCTTTGATATCAGGGTAATACTGGCCTCATAGAATGATTTTGAATATGTTTCCTTTATTCCATTATTTGTAAGATTTTGATAAAGACTGTCCATTTTTTTTAAAGATTTTATTTATTTATTTGAGAGAGAATGAGTGAGAGAGAACATGAGAGAGGAGAAGGTCAGAGGGAAAAGCAGACTCCCCAAGGAGCTGGGAGCCCGATGCGGGACTCAATCCTGGAAGTCCAGGATCATGACCTGAGCCAAAGGCAGCTTCTCAACCAACTGAACCACCCAGGCGCCCAAGACTGTCCATTTTTTTAAGGTTTGGTAGAATTCATCAATGTAGTCTTAGGCTTTTCTGTGCTGGGAGATTTCTGATTCCTAATTCAACTTTCATTCTTGTTATTGGTCTAAGAAGATTTCCTGTTTCTTCGATTCAAAATTCATGATTCAATCTTGGTAACTTGTGCATTTTTAGGAATTACCTAAGGGTTTTTCTAAGTTTTCTCATTTGTTAGTGTATAATTGCTTATAGTAATCTGTTATCACACTATGTATTTCTGTGATATCTATTGTATTGTTTTCTCTTCCATTTCTCATTTTTCAGCATTTTTTTCCTTAGTTAATGTAGTTAAAGCACTGCCAATTTTGGTTTGGGTTTTTTGTTGTTGTTGTTGTTGTTGTTGTTGTTTTGCAAAACTGGTCATTACTTTCAATGTTATATTACTGTTTATTCTATTTTATTTATTTCTGATTTTTGTTATTTCCTTCCACTACTAAGTTTCAGATACGTTTCTTCTTTTCTAGTTCCTTGTAGTATAATGCTAAGTTGCTTATTTGAACTTTTTTTAATATAAGCATTTATAACATAAAAATCAAAAATAGAATTTCCATATGATCTAGTAATTTCACTACTGGCTATTTACACAAAGAAAATGAAAGCACTAATTCAAAAAGATATGTGAACCCCTACATTTAATGCAGCATTATTTACAATGGCCAAGATATGGAAGGAACCCATGTTCATCAATAAACAAATAGATAAAGAAGAAGTAGTTATACATATACAATGGACTATTACTTGGCCATAAAGAATGAAATCTTATCTTTTTTTTTTTAAAGATTTTATTTATTTATTTGACAGAGAGAGATTACAAGTAGGCAGAGAGGCAGGCAGAGAGAGAGAGAGAAGGAAGCAGGCTCCCCGCTGAGCAGAGAGCCCGATGTGGGACTCGATCCCAGGACCCTGAGATCATGACCTGAGCCGAAGGCAGCGGCTTAACCCACTGAGCCACCCAGGCGCCCCTGAAATCTTATCTTTTGCAACAACATGGAGGGATATAGAGGGTATAATGCTAAGTGCAATCAGTTAGTTAGAGAAAGACAAACATATTATTTTGCCCATATGTGAAGTTAAAGAAATAAAACAAATAAACAAAGGAAAAGAGACAAAAAACAGACTTTTAAATATAGAGAACAAAGTGGTGGTTGCCAGAAGGGAGATGGGGGGGTGAAATAGGTGAAGGGGACTAAGAGTACATTTACCATGATGAGCACAGAGCAATGTATATAATTGTTATAGATATACAGATATATTTCACACCTGAAACTAATAATACACTGTATGCTAATTACACTAGAATTAAAAAATAAATCAATTTTTAAAAATTCATCTTGCTCATGTTATTTTGGGAACTGTATTTAAGCTTTAGTTGATACAGCTGACTAGCAAAGCTGGTAAGAAAAATAACCTTAGTATGAAAAGAAAACTATGGAATAAAATAAGTAAGCGAAGGAAAAACCAGTATAGAATCAGATCACAAGTCACCATTCCTCCTATCTAACACAGTAATCAAGAAAGGGGTATACATACTGTAGGTGAGAGTGCAGAGGATGGACATTCTCACATGCTGTGAGAGCATTCTTTGGTGTAATAACTCGGGAATCAATTTCATTTTATGGATCAAACTTTTAAATATTCACATTTTCAGCTAGAAATTCTACTTATACTGGTTTATCTTAAGGAAATAATAAAGTACAGATTCACTGCAAAATAATTTGTAACAAGAAAAAAACTGTATACAGCCTAAACTAGCCAACAAGATGACTTATTAAGTAAATCATGAAATATCCATACAGTACAATTCTTGAAACCACTTAAAGTATGTAATAAAAGACTACTGAAGAATGAGAATATGTCCATGATGTTTTTATTAAGTAAGAAGTCAGGTTATAAACAGTATAGCTGATATAATCTCAGATTTATAAAACATACATATGTATATACACATTCATACCTAAACACTTAGACATACATTCATAAAGACTAAATAATATACACTTTTTTCAAAAATCAGCTACCTCTGGACCATAAGCACCTCAGCAGTTTTATTTAGGCTTTTCTTTGAGTAGGAAATACCAAATTTCCCATGAAACATGCTAGCAAAGTTCTTTGTCACTAGTTCTTATTTTGCTGAGTGAAGTACTCCAGCTGAGAGGAAAGATCCCAGTACTAAAGGCAATAAAAGGATACTCCATAGGGAAGTTTATAGGTGTGGCTTGTGGAGAAAGAAAAGAGGACAAAAGATAGCAGGAGAAAAAAGGGAAAAAAGAAAAAAATTACTTTAGGAAGTTTTGCATTGTGTTATGCAATTGAACTATTCTGCTATTATCTCAACAATTTCAGTAAATGCTGCAGCATTTGACAATACTTTTAGAGTTGGCTTTGTGGTAGGGCTTGAGGAAAATGTTGCTTATTGGATTTGTTGATTTGTTTTAATGGAAGATTTTGGAGATGCAACAAAATGATGAGCCTGGCCTCTGGAGGAATATTTTTATTTCATATAGAAGATCAGGCCAGGCCCACATAGCAAAGCAAAGCTGTGGGCATCAATTCAAGAGAAAAAGGAATGG
Source organism: Neogale vison (assembly GCF_020171115.1). Lineage (NCBI taxonomy): Eukaryota > Metazoa > Chordata > Mammalia > Carnivora > Mustelidae > Neogale > Neogale vison. The sequence continues at coordinate 83,530,355 of NC_058101.1, read as the reverse complement.
GTGGGGTATAAATATCACTAAGCAAAATACTCATCTTGATATCCAAGCCATGGTGGATCAGTAAGTAAAAACTCTCACAAAAGGTGATAGAAAGAAGACACTCAAATAGGAAAGGCAGTTGACACTGGTGATAGCCAACAACAGATGTCAAGAACAAAGTTACTGACAGACTCTGGTTCAAGGTAAGAAATTCAACTCACTTCAGTGAAAGGTAAGAACTTGACACAATATAACTACAGTACTAAGCTGCAGCCCATCTGAAGGGTACAGAATACACGACAGAAGCCAAATAATCTGGGTGTAATTTTTAAAAGAAAATGAAATCATTTAAAGGCCTGGGTGCCAAAAATAGAGGGCAACATGTATTTAAACTTAGCCAATTAGTTATTTTTACAGTTCTTATAAAGATCCTCTGACTTATGAAAGTATTGTACCTAGAACATAAACTAGGGCTAAGCCTAAACCTGAACAGGAAGTAGAGTAGTAGCAGATTTCTTTAACTGTGAGTCTTGAAAGCCAGGCAAACTATTACATTCTCATATATCATGAATTTCTTTTTTTTTTTAATTTTTTCTTTTCAGCGTAACAGTATTCATTGTTTTTGCACCACACCCAGTGCTCCATGCAAGCCGTGCCCTCTATAACACCTACCACCTTGTTCCCCCAACCTCTCACCCCCCGCCCTTCAAAACCCTCAGATTGTTTTTCAGAGTCCATAGTCTCTCATGGTTCACCTCCCCTTCCAATTTCCCTCAACTCCCTTCTCCTCTCTTTCTCCCCTTGTCCTCCATGCTATTTGTTATGCTCCACAAGTTAGTGAAACCATATGATAATTGACTCTCTCTGCTTGACTGATTTCACTCAGCATAATCTCCTCCAGTCCCATCCATGTTGCTACAAAAGTTGGGTATTCGTCCTTTCTGATGGAGGCATAATACTCCATAGTGCATATGGACCACATCTTCCTTATCCATTCGTCCGTTGAAGGGCATCTTGGTTCTTTCCACAGTTTGGCGACCGTGGCCATTGCTGCTATAAACATTGGGGTACAGATGGCCCTTCTTTTCACTATATCTGTATCTTTGGGGTAAATTCCCAGTAGTGCAATTGCAGGGTTATAGGGAAGCTCTATTTTTAATTTCTTGAGGAATCTCCACACTGTTTTTTCAAATTTCTAAAACCAAAAAACTTAAAGGTCAAACTTCATCTCAAAATACTGAAATACTGAAAACAAATAAACTACCAATTATCTCAAGATTGTGGATGCTCTTCTAATTTATGCTAACCAGAACAGCATTTATCTATAAAAGTAACAAGACTTTGCTGTGTGTCCCATCCTCAGCAATAGAGATACATGAAATATAGGATCTGAGGAGTTAAACTGAGCCTCATACAAGACTTCAGATACAGTTACAAAACACAAGAACTTTCTTGATGGAAAACAGAAAAAAATAAGGATTGGTTTAGCTATCAGCAAGGTTCAAAGAGAACACCTCAGCAATAATCTTATCCCTGTTCTATCTTAAAAGCATACCAATGAAAACATGGAAGAAAGAAAAAAAAACTACCATGTTGTGTTGACATTAATTCAAAACATACTTATGACCCATATTCTGCAACTTTCAGTTTGAGCTCTGATTCTTGGGAAACCTAGAACTGAAAAAATGCATCTAAATTTACTATGAAGACCTTCCAGTTCTATGCCATGTAGCCTGTGCACCAAAGAGAATAAAGAAGCTCATAGGTCTTAGATTTCCCAAATTTGAATAACGGGATGGTTTTACATGTGATACTCTAATAAAATATAAAGCTCTATATTCTGTGACTAAAATCAATGACACAAGAAACAACAGATGCTGGCAATGATGGAGAGAAAGGGGAACCCTCTTGCACTCTTGGTGGGAATGCAAACTGTACAGCCACTCTGGAAAACAGTATGAAGGCTCCTCAAAAAGTTAAAAATAGAACTACCCTATAAGCCAGCAATCATACTACTAGATAACTACCCAAAAGATGCAAAAGTACTAATTCAAAGGGATACAGGCACCTCAATCCTTATAGCAGCATTACATACAACAGCAAAATTATAGAAATAGCCCAAGTGTCTATTGACTGACAAGTGGATAAAAAGAGTTGTGATATATATACATATATATGTATATATATATATATTTCTTTTTATGGCTGAATAATGTTGTTTATATATATAAACAACATTATTCAGCCATTTGCAATGAGATGGATGGAGCTAGAAGGGTATTATGCTAAGCAAACTAAGTCAGTCAAAGAAAGATAAATACCACATGATTTTACTCAGATGTGGAATTTAAGAAACAAAACAAATAAACAAAGGGGAAAAAGCAGGGGCAGGGGAGCAAATCAAGAAACAGACTTCTTAACCACAGAGAACCACCTGATGGTTGTTTAACAGAGGGAGGTGGGTGGGATGGCTGAAATAGGTGATGCGGATTGGGGAGTGCACTTTTGATGAGCACCAGGTAATGTATGGAAGTGCTGAATCACTATATTGTACACATGAAACTGAATCACAATATTGTACACTATATGCTAAGTAAAAATAAAATAAAATAATAAAATGAAATGAAAGCAACACATACTTCAAAAAAAACTCTAGGGGCGCCTGGGTGGCTCAGTGGGTTAAGCCGCTGCCTTCAGCTCAGGTCATGAACTCGGAGTCCTGGGATCAAGCCCTGCATTGGGCTCTCTGCTCAGCAGGGAGCCTGCTTCCTCCTCTCTCTCTGCCTGCCCTCTGCCTGCTTGTGATCTCTCTCAATAAATCTCTCTCAAATAAATAAATAAAATCTTTAAAAAAAAAAACCTCTATACTCTGCAATGGGATATTGGTTCTATAAGAAAATGCACTACTTACAAGTGCATTTTCAGTGCACTTGTAAGTGCAAACTATGCAAGATTACGAGTCAAATCATCTGAATTCATAGAGATTTTAACTGATAATAAAAAATGACCATGATAAAAAGGCATGAAAAAGAAACTAAGAAGTCAATGACCAATGCCTTAAGAAAGTAAGTAACACTGGCACTAGCCAAAGAGGTCACTATGTTGCTGTGTAGGTACATCTGTGACATAATTAATTCAACGAAGCCATATGCAATAGTCCCCACCCTTAGCGGTGGAAGATACATTCCAAGACCCCTAGTGGATGCCTGAAACTGTAAATATTATCAAACCCTACATATACTATTTTTTCATATACATATATGTCTATTATAAGTTTAATTTAAAATTTAGACATAGAAATTAACAACTATAATAATGAAAAAACATTATAATAATATACTATAATAAAAGCTGTGTATCATCTATTTCTCTCTCAAAATATCTTAATGTACTGTACTCACAGTTTTTGTGATGAAGTATGATGATGAAATGCCTACATAATGAGATGAAATGAGGTGGATGATGTAGGCATTGTGACAAAGTGTTAGGCTACTACTGATCTTTTGACAGTACATCAGAAGGAGGATCATCTGCTTCCAAACTGTTAATGAACTCAGGTAACTGACACAGTGAAAAGCAAAACCATGGATAAGAAGGGACTATCGTATGACCTCCATATTACCCAAAAGAGAATTTTAGCAAGCCTATCCTGTAAGTCACTTGAAAGGTACCCATTCAGACACCAATATATCCACTATCAGAAAAGCATATCCTCTGCCCAGAAGGTCCAGCAGCACACACCTTAACCAGTCCGATTCAGATTCCAGAAGAGCAGTGCCATTTATTTGGTCTGAGCTAGACACTGGTAGGAGATCCATGAAACTAGAATCAACCCAAGAAAACAGTGAGAATAGCTATCATTTAGTGACTGCTTACCAAATGCAGTGATTAGTACTGTACTAATCACTTTCCAGGCTTTAGTCACTTATTCTTCACAAAATACTTTTTTTTAAAGGATAATTTTGATTTACTTTACTTTTTTTTTTAACTTTTTATTTTTTATAAACATATATTTTTATCCCCAGGGGTACAGATCTGTGAATCGCCAGGTTTACACACTTCACAGCACTCACCAAAGCACATACCCTCCCCAATGTCCATAACCCCACCCCCCTTCTCCCAACCCCCCTCCCCCCAGAAACCCTCAGTTTGTTTTGTGAGATTAAGAGACACTTATGGTTGTCTCCCTCCCAATCCCATCTTGTTTCATTGATTCTTCTCCTACCCACTTAAGCCCCCATGTTGCATCACCACTTCCTCATATCAGAGAGATCATATGATAGTTGTCTTTCTCCACTTGACTTATTTCACTAAGCATGATATGCTCTAGTTCCATCCATGTTGTCACAAATGGCAAGATTTCATATCTTTTGATGGCTGCATAGTATTCCATTGTGTATATATACCACTTCTTCTTTATCCATTCATCTGTTGACGGACATCTAGGTTCTTCCCATAGTTTGGCTATTGTGGACATTGCTGCTATAAACATTCGGGTGCACGTGCCCCTTCGGATCACTACGTTTGTATCTTTAGGGTAAATACCCAGTAGTGCAATTGCTGGGTCATAGGGCAGTTCTATTTTCAACATTTTGAGGAACCTCCATGCTGTTTTCCAGAGTGGATACACCAGCTTGCATTCCCACCAACAGTGTAGGAGGGTTCCCCATTCTCCGCATCCTCGCCAGCATCTGTCATTTCCTGACCTGTTGATTTTAGTCATTCTGACTGGTGTGAGTTGATATCTCATTGTGGTTTTGATTTGTATTTCCCTGATGCCGAGTGATATGGAGCACTTTTTCATGTGTCTGTTGGCCATCTGGATGTCTTCTTTGCAGAAATGTCTGTTCATGTCTTCTACCCATTGCTTGATTGGATTATTTGTTCTTGAGGTGTTGAGTTTGCTAAGTTCTTTATAGACTTTGGACACTAGTCCTTTATCTGATATGTCGTTTGCAAATATCTTCTCCCATTCTGTCAGTTGTCTTTTGATTTTGTTAACTGTTTCCTTTGCTGTGCAAAAGCTTTTGATCTTGATAAAATCCCAATAGTTCATTTTTGCCCTTGCTTCCCTTGCCTTTAGCGATGTTCCTAGGAAGATGTTGCTGTGGCTGAGGTCGAAGAGGTTGCGGCCTGTGTTCTCCTCAAGGATTTTGATGGATTCCTTTCTCACATTGAGGTCCTTAATCTATTTTGAGTCTATTTTTGTGTGTGGTGTAAGGAAATGGTCCAATTTCATTTTTCTGCATGTGGCTGTCCAATTTTCCCAACACCATTTATTGAAGAGGCTGTGTTTTTTCCATTGGACATTCTTTCCTGCTTTGTCGAAGATTAGTTGACCATAGAGTTGAGGGTCTATTTCTGGGATCTCTCTTCTGTTCCATTGATCTATGTGTCTGTTTTTGTGCCAGTACCATGCTGTCTTGATGATGACAGCTTTGTAATAGAGCTTGAAGTCCGGAATTGTGATGCCACCAACTTTGGCTTTCTTTTCAATATCCCTTTGGCTATTCGAGGTCTTTTCTGGTTCCATATAAATTTTAAAATTATTTGTTCCATTTCTTTGAAAAAGATGGATGGTACTTTGATAGGAATTGCATTTAATGTGTAGATTGCTTTAGGCAGCATAGACATTTTTACAATATTTATTCTTCCAATCCAGGAGCATGGAACATTTTTCCATTTCTTTGTGTCTTCCTCAATTTCTTTCATGAGTACTTTATAGTTTTCTGAGTATAGATTCTTAGCCTCTTTAGTTAGGTTTATTCCTAGGTATCTTATGGTTTGGGGTGCAATTGTAAATGGGATTGACTCCTTAATTTCTCTTTCTTCTGTCTTGTTGTTGGTGTAGAGAAATGCAACTGATTTCTGTGCATTGATTTTATATCCTGACACTTTACTGAATTCCTGTACAAGTTCTAGCAGTTTTGGAGTGGAGTCTTTTGGGTTTTCCACATAGAGTATCATATCATTTGCGAAGAGTGATAATTTGACTTCTTCTTTGCCGATTTGGATAACTTCAATTTCCTTTTGTTGTCTGATTGCTGAGGCTAGGACTTCTAGTACTATGTTGAATAGCAGTGGTGATAATGGACATCCCTGCCATGTTCCTGACCTTAGTGGAAAAGCTTTCTGTTTTTCTCCATTGAGAATGATATTTGCGGTGAGTTTTTCATAGATGGCTTTGATGATATTGAGGTATGTGCCCTCTATCCCTACACTTTGAAGAGTTTTGATCAGGAAGGGATGCTGTACTTTGTCAAATGCTTTTTCAGCATCTATTGAGAGTATCATATGGTTCTTGTTCTTTCTTTTATTGAGGTGTTGTATCACATTGACTGATTTGTGGATGTTGAACCAACCTTGCAGCCCTGGAATAAATCCCACTTGGTCGTGGTGAATAATCCTTTTAATGTACTGTTGAATTTTGTTGAGAATTTTCGCATCAGTGTTCATCAAGGATATTGGTCTATAGCTCTCTTTTTTGATGGGATCCTTGTCTGGTTTTGGGATCAAGGTGATGCTGGCCTCATAAAATGAGTTTGGAAGTTTTCCTTCCATTTCTATTTTTTGGAACAGTTTCAGGAGAATAGGAATTAGTTCTTCTTTAAATGTTTGGTAGAATTCCCCCGGGAAGTCGTCTGGCCCTGGGCTTTTGTTTGTTTGGAGATTTTTAATGACTGTTTCAATCTCCTTACTGGTTATGGGTCTGTTCAGGCTTTCTATTTCTTCCTGGTTCAATTTTGGTAGTTTATATGTTTCTAGGAATGCATCCATTTCTTCCAGATTGCCAAATTTGTTGGCGTAGAGTTGCTCATAGTATGTTCTTATAATAGTTTGTATTTCTTTGGTGTTAGTTGTGATCTCTCCTCTTTCATTCATGATTTTATTTATTTGGGTCCTTTCTCTTTTCTTTTTGATAAGTCTGGCCAGGGGGTTATCAATTTTATTAATTCTTTCAAAGAACCACCTCCTAGTTTCGCTGATTTGTTCTATTGTTTTTTTGGTTTCTATTTCATTGATTTCTGCTCTGATCTTTATGATTTCTCTTCTCCTGCTGGGCTTAGGGATTCTTTCTTGTTCTTTCTCCAGCTCCTTTAGGTGTAGGGTTAGGTTGTGTACCTGAGACCTTTCTTGTTTCTTGAGAAAGGCTTGTACCGCTATATATTTTCCTCTCAGGACTGCTTTTGTTGTGTCCCACAGATTTTGAACCATTGTATTTTCATTATCATTTGTTTCCATGATTTTTTTCAATTCTTCTTTAATTTCCCGGTTGACCCATTCATTCTTTAGAAGGATGCTGTTTAGTCTCCATGTATTTGGATTCTTTCCAAACTTCCTCTTGTGGTTGAGTTCTAGCTTCAGAGCATTGTGGTCTGAAGATATGCAGGGGATGATCCCAATCTTTTGATACCGGTTGAGTCCTGATTTAGGACCGAGGATGTGATCTATTCTGGAGAATGTTTTATGTGCACTAGAGAAGAATGCGTATTCTGTTGCTTTGGGATGAAATGTTCTGAATATATCTGTGATGTCCATCTGGTCCAGTGTGTCGTTTAAGGCCTTTATTTCCTTGTTGATCTTTTGCTTGGATGATCTGTCCATTTCAGTGAGGGGAGTGTTAAAGTCCCCTACTATTATTGTATTATTGTTGATGTGTTTCTTTGATTTTGTTATTAATTGATTTATATAGTTGGCTGCTCCCACGTTGGGGACATAGATATTTAAAATTGTTAGATCTTCTTGTTGGACAGACCCTTTGAGTATGATATAGTGTCCTTCCTCATCTCTTATTATAGTCTTTGGCTTAAAATCTAATTGATCTGAAATAAGGATTGACACTCCTGCTTTCTTCTGATGTCCATTAGCATGGTAAATTCTTTTCCACCCCCTCACTTTAAATCTGGAGGTGTCTTCTGGCTTAAAATGAGTTTCTTGTAGGCAACATATAGATGGGTTTTATTTTTTAATCCATTCTGATACCCTGTGTCTTTTTATTGGGGCATTTAGCCCATTAAAATTCAGCGCAACTATTGAGAGATAAGGTGACTGTTACTGTCTCTGGTGTTTTTTTTTTTTTTTTTTTTTTCTGATCTACCACTTGTGGCTCTCTCTTTGCTTAGAGGACCCCTTTCAATATTTCCTGTAGAGCTGGTTTGGTGTTTGCAAATTCTTTCAGTTTTTGTTTGTCCTGGAAGCTTTTAATCTCTCCTTCTATTTTCAATGATAGCCTAGCTGGATATAGTATTCTTGGCTGCATGTTTTTCTCATTTAGTGCTCTAAAAATATCATGCCAGCTCTTTCTGGCCTGTCAGGTCTCTGTGGATAAGTCTGCTGCCAATCTTATATTTTTACCATTGTATGTTACAAACTTCTTTTCCTGGGCTGCTTTCAGGATTTTCTCTTTGTCACTAAGGCTTGTAAATTTTACTATTAGGTGACGGGGTGTGGGCCTATTCTTATTGATTTTGAGGGGCATTCTCTGCACCTCCTGAATTTTGATGCTCGTTCCCTTTGCCATATTAGGGAAATTCTCCCCAATAATTCTCTCCAGTATACCTTCTGCTCCCCACGCTCTTTCTTCTTCTTCTGGAATCCCAATTATTCTAATGTTGTTTCATCTTATGGTGTCACTTATCTCTCGAATTCTCCCCTTGTGGTCCAGTAGCTGTTTGTCCCTCTTTTCCTCAGCTTCTTTATTCTCTGTCATTTGGTCTTCTGTATCGCTAATTCTTTCTTCTGCCTCATTTATCCTAGCAGTGAGAGCCTACATTTTTGATTGCACCTCATTAATAGCTTTTTTTATTTCAACTTGGTTAGATTTTAGTTATTTTATTTCTCCAGAAAGGGCTTTTATCTCCCGAGAGGGTTTCTCTAATATCTTCCATGCCTTTTTCCAGCCCAGCTAGAACCTTGAGAATTGTCATTCTGAACTCTAGATCTGACATATTACCAATGTCTGTATTGATTAGGTCCCTAGCTTTTGGTACTGCCTCTTGTTCTTTTTTTTGTGGCGAATTTTTCCGCCTTGTCATTTTGTCCAGATAAGAGTATATGAAGGAGCAAGTAAAATACTAAAAGGGTGGCAACAACCCCAGGAAAATATGCTTTAACCAAATCAGAAGAGATCCCAAATCATGAGGTGGGAGGAAGGGGATAAAAAGAGGTCAAGAAAGAAAGAAAGAAAGAAAGAAAAGAATTTAGAAAAAGAAAACAAATAAAGAAAAGTATAAAAAAGAAAAAATATATATATTAGATTAACTAGTGAAAAAACATTAAAAAAAGAAAAGGGTAAAAGTTAAAAAAAATTTAGCAGAAGAAGAGAAAAAAAATGAAAAAGAAAAAAATTAAATTAACTGCAAGACTAAAAAATCACAGGGAGAAAGCCATGAGTTCCGTGCTTTGCTTTCTCCTCCTCTGGAATTCTGCTGCTCTCTCCTTGGTATTGAAACTGCACTCCTTGGTAGGTGAACTTGGTCTTGGCTGGTTTTTTTGTTGATCTTCTGGGGGAGGGGCCTGGTGTAGTGATTCTCAAGTGTCTTTGCCCCAGGCGGAATTGCACCGCCCTTACCAGGGGCCGGGCTGAATAATCCGCCCGGGTTTGCTTTCAGGAGCTTTTGTTCCCTGAGCGCTTTCTGTAGAGTTCCGGAGGACGGGAATACAAATGGCGGCCTCCTGGTCTCCATCCCGAGGAGCCGAGAGCCCGGGGTCCCACTCCCCAGTGCGCCCTCAGAGAACAGCGCCCAGTAACTCCCGTCTGCCTGACGTCAGGCCGAGCTCCGAGCTCACCGAGCCTACGACCGGTGCAAGGTAACCCCGAGCTGCGAGCTTACTGTCGGCTCTGTCTCTGTAGCCGGCTTTCCCATTCCAGTACCCACAAGCTCTGTGACACTCAGACACCCCTGATCCTTCTGAGACCCTGCGGGACCTGAGGCCACGCTGACCCCGTGTGGGCTTAGCCCCAGTTTAGCCTCTGGAGCGATGTCCCTCAGCGGAACAGACTTTTAAAAGTCCTGATTTTGTGCTCCGTTGCTCCGCCGCTTGCCGGGAGCCGGCCCCTCCCCCCGGGGTCTATCTTCCCGTCGCTTTGGATTCACTTCTCCGCCAGTCCTACCTTTCAGAAAGTGGTTGTTTTTCTGTTTCCAGAATTACTATTCTTCTCTTTGATCTGCCGATGGATTTGCAGGTGTTTGCAATCTTTAGATAAGCTATCTAGCTGATTTCCTGCTAGCTGAAATAGTCTCAGCCTACTACTTCTCCGCCATCTTGACTCCTCGTCTCACAAAATACTTTAAGGTGTGTATTACTAGTCTTATTTTACAGATGAGGAAGCTGAAACCCATAGAACTGAGGCTACATATATGACATCATATAGCTAATAAAAAAAATGAAACTATGATTTTAATGAGGTCTGTCTAATGACAGACAGTCTTCTTTCTATTACGACACTGTCTGGAATGATAGAGTAGCTCCTAGTTTCCAGGGGCACCCAGAGACTAATTATATTCAATCCCTTCAAGATGATCCCAACGCTCAAAACCAATGTGCTATGCAGCATGATGGCCACCCTGGAACAGAATCCCCTGTGAAATATTCAGACTTCATCACCAAACACTTTTCACATGAGTAGGATGATTTTTATAGCTAACTGACATCTTCTGTAATCAGGAGAGAAACTGAATAGGAGAAAAGAAAGACAGGTGCGAGGTAGGGGAACAGGTGGGGAAGGGAACTAAAAAAAATAACAAGAGGGCAAGGATGAAAAGGGAAAGGGAGAACAAGAAGCTGAGACAGACACATAATTAGTATTTGAAAGCTGTTAGTCTGCTAAATGAAACCTGGGACTCCAGGGTCTTTGAAAAGTAAGTGTGAAGAAATGAGAGACTTTTGCCAACAGACCCAGAAAAATAAGCAGCTACAACAGTATAGCCCATTGTTTTGAACCTTCTTTTAGCCTACTAACTAAATTTAAACATGACAGCCAGTTTCATAAATTCCTTCCACTGCTTTTTTATTTCTGTTTTGTTTAATACAGGTTGAAATCAAAACTTTCTCTCTGTTCCTTTCCTCAATCTTTAAAATTAGTCCCAACAACAAACTTTCTTAGACCCCAGCATCACCAGTACTCGAAATGCTTATACATGTCCATCTATGTTTCTAAGGGTCTTTGGGCTATATTATTTTTCTGGTGATCTCTTTGTGACCTTATTTTGCTTCACTATTACTACTTTTTACCTTCAGCAAGCTATATTTAAGCAGTTTATCTAGTAGTACATATATTTTCTCCAGTAAAATTTAAAAAACTATGCCATGAACTTTAAAGCCAAGCCTCAATATCACATTAATTTGATGTAGTTTTACTTTTGACTTCCAAATCACTTTAATAAACTGCTTCCCTATTCTACTTGGACCAAGTGGTTAGTCATATCAGTATTACACTGGCTGGCATGCTAGATTTCCTCACCATCCATCCTCTGGCATAACCACTGTGTCACACCATACAGCACCAAATTTGTATTTACCATTCACTGAGAGCCAAGCACTGGGAGAGGTGCCATTCCATAATCATTGAGTCTCATGTACTCAGGCTAAAGAATATTCTCTGAAAGACCTATGATACTGGGTCAATATTTTCCACCATACATTCATACTATCCAATCTGAGCTAGGCTCTTCAGTTTTTTCAGAAATTCATCCCTTCATTCATACATATCAATATCTGTGCCAAGCCTAATCCTAGGTACTAGAAATATAAGAGTAAATGAATCAAACAAAATCCCCACTGTTGAGGCTTACAATTTATGAGAAAAAAGACAAAATAAAAGTATATAATATCAAGTGATAATAAGTGTTATGATGAAGCAGGAATCCATCTAAATTTAGTTCTCTAACATAATCCCTTCAGTGGCTCTCAGAATTCCTTTTCACTTTGCCAATATTTGCAATCCTATACACAATAGCAAAAACTGTAGTTTGTCTTATTATATAATCACTAAATCTCTGTAGATTACCTCTTCTTCAGGTTTTTACAGATAAGAGAGAGGCTAATCATCATTTATACTCTGGGCTCCTCTACAGCTCAAATTATCTGTACCTTCACCCACTGTCTTAGCAAAAAATGTAAAAATAAACTCAACCCAAGTAAAGTTGCAAGTAAAAATAAATTCAACCCAAGCTGGTTTATCCAATAAAGGAAATGTATTGGCTATATAACTGAAAACTCTGTAAGTAATCAGGCTTTGGGTTCACGGCAAAATTTCCAGTTCTTTTGATTTTCTCTCCCCCCTCCCTTTTTAAAATTGATTTTATTTATTTATTTGACAGAGAGAGAGACAGCAAGAGAGGGAACACAAGCAGGAGGGAGTGAGAGAGGGAGAAGCAGGCTCTCCACTGAGCAGGAAGTCTGAGGAGGGGCTCTATCCCAGGACCTGGGGATCATGACTGAGCTACCCAGGCACCTCTGATTTTTCTCTATTCTCCCCCTTTGCATGTTTAAGCTTCATCCTCAAGCTGGCTTCCTTCAGTTGAAAGCAGCCAATAGCATGCTTCCTCATTCACATCCTGAGAGTAAGAATGAGTCACTTGTACAATATCATAAAAAAATACTAAAAATCCTAAACTCTGTTTAACTATCACTGAAATAATTACCAGGAAATATCTTGAACATGAACATTTCAGTGGAGCAAAATGGAGGCTCAATATTATAATATGGGAGGTAAATATCATTGGAGAGTACATGTAGCTCTATATCATAAAAAATTTACATAAAATTTCAGTTGAAGTCCAACTGCTAGAATTTGAGTTGCTTGCTCAGTTAAGTTTCTTATACTTCTAATAAGCTCTTTTACCAAAAACAGGCATGGAATATGGAATTTTTAATTAGTTGCTCTGTTTAATAGATATTTACCATTTATTTTCCACATGACATAATAATAATCAAGGAATTAGAACATAATAACTACTTAATTATACTTAACTCTAATAGTATGATATGCAATTCAATCATTATAGACCTTTAATATATTACTGACTCTGATCATCACAATGGATAAAGAATATGTGATATATATACACAATGGAATACTATGCAGCCATCAAAAGAAATGAAATCTTGCCATTTGCAATGATGTGGATGGAACTAGAGGATATTATGCTGAGCAAAATAAATCAATCAGAGAAAGACAATTATCACATGATCTCCCTGATATGAGGAATTTGAGAGGCAGAGTGGGGGGGTTTGGTGGTTAGGGAAGGAAAAAATGAAACAAGATGGGATCAGGAGGGAGACAAACCATAAGAGACTCTTAATCTCACAAAACAAACTGAGGGTTGCTGGGGGGAGGCAGGGTATGAAGAAGGTGGTTGGGTTATGGATATTAGGGAGGGTGTGTGCTATGGTGAGTGCTGTAAAGTGTGTAAGCTGACAATTCACAGACCTGTAACTCTGGGGCAAATAATACATTACATGTTAATAAAAATAATAAATTAAAAAATTTTTTCATTTAAATTGGAATGAAAATTAGTTTGTTAGAAAAATCACTGACTCTTCATGGTATTATCCCAAATGTCCAAGAACAGTATTAATATTTTAAGAAAAACAGTGACTAGAAGATGTAAAACAGAAATCAAAACTGCCATTAAAAAAACAGCTGAAAAAAATTTGTTTCTAGCAAAAGAATATTTAAGAATGTATGATGTTTATCTTTAAATAGGTAAAAATTTATATATATATATATATTCATGTAGAAAGATTAAAACTTAGAGTAAAAGGTAAATTCAAGAGAGTACCATATTTAGTCTACTGTGAAAAATACCTTTCAACTACAATTTCCCAAAAAGGGAATTAGCCACAAGGTTAGAAAATTTTCCACCTCTGGAAATGTTTAAGAGTCATAAATGACATTTGTGTAGAGAACCAGTAATTTCAATTCTCAAATTCTGTATTTCTACATACCTCGAACTAAAATTTCAGTTACTCTGCTTTATACTCACAAAATAGGGCTACCTAAAATCTATCACAACTAAAATGGTTCATGCGGAGGTTTATCATGCATAAAAAGAAACAAAGGAATCCCTAAAGGTTACACCCAAATGCTGTGTTTGCCTTTTGATTTCCTTTCTAGAACAGTACTCCTTGGATTCATGCCTTGTATGTTAGATATAATCAAGTTTTTCATGTATTATTTACAAAGTAAGTTACCATTTTCAAACAGGATAAAGTCATCTAGGACAAACCAGTAGCAGATGTACTTTACTTATACTTTGGGTTGGCAAGTCCAAGATGGATTAGCAGGAATTCTTCTTCTTAGAGGAATAGCAACTGTTTATCAGCTACAGTTTTCATATTAATCTGAACCAAATTTTTCTACCATCATTTCCATTATGAAAGCTTTTAGTTCTGCATTTACATTATTTAAGAAGACTGGTAGGCACAGGTTTTATGCAGGTTTTCTAAGGGCTTCCAGATCAGTGGTCAATGAAGTAATGTCTCTACATTCCATGGGCAGGATGGGCACAGTAACAATTTGTTTTATAACAACTGCTTAACTTGTTACACTGTCATAATATTTTTCATTCCATACCACAAATGGCCCTGATGGTGTGATATATGTATAGAATCACATTACTATAGCAAAGGAGACATAGACTGGCAACTGTAAGCAGCCATACTTAATAATAGTGACTTCTAAACTAACCATGCTGTTTCCTTGCCTTTTCTTACCAATTTTAACATTTTGAAACTGAAAATATACCTCACAATCAACTAACCATTAAGAAATTTTAGCATTGGGGACGCCTGGGTGGCTCAGTTGGTTAAGAAATTTTAGCATTGTACCTACACATATACCAAATATGTCCCTTAGATAAATGGATGGTCAATTTTACAAAAAGTAAATTGAAATAAAATCATTACAAATATGCAAGAAAAATTTGCCTCCATGTTGTCTTTTTTTTTTAAGATTTTATGTATTTATTTGACAGAGAGAAATCACAAGTAGATGGAGAGGCAGGCAGAAAGAGAGGGAAGCAGGCTCCCCGCTGAGCAGAGAGCCTGATGCGGGACTCGATCCCAGGACCCCGAGATCATGACCTGAGCCGAAGACAGCGGCTTAACCCACTGAGCCACTCAGGTGCCCCCATGTTGTCTTTTTGAAGGGTCATATCCACAACTGACTTGGGGAATTTAACTCATTAGCTTAAACAATTAGAAATTAATTGATGTGGGGAGATGAAGATAGCCCAAAAGCATGAATATTATACATCCTATCTTACATCAAGGACATTCAGACTCAATATTCAGTATTCCAGCATGGGACCAACCAGCCATTTAACATTATTTTACAATTAAACACAGAAACCAGTACACGGATATCATTCCTTTTCTTTGTCTTTATGCAGTATTGTTACTTGTTACTTGGTCACTTGAAAATATATAAAATGTACATTTACTAAGAAATCCTTCACTAATTTATCTTTAAGTTTCTTAAAATATGTCTCTTGTTATGCCACCTATATGCCTTAGGCTTTCAAAGAACTTGACAAAGAAAAGAATGATAAAGTTGGGAAGTCATTTAGCCTACTAAATGCTTCGTTGCCTTTCAAAATGGTAAACTGTGAAAAGACTAGAAGAAAATGGAATTGGGTTTTCACTGCATTAAAAATAAATGACAGAGACTTCTTTTCCTCTTCCAGGTTTCAAATCCACAACCTTGAAGGAGAAAAAAATATGAGGAAGAGATTGAACAGATCCTACTAAGACTACTGGAACTCCAAGAAGCCACTTTGTAAACTGTTCTAACCTGAAAATAGACAGCTAAGGAAATTATGGAAGAATTTCCTGTCAGACTGCTTCTGGACTACTGTATTGAGTTCTTAAATACTGCTTGGTATTTAACAATTATGTTATGTTCTTCTTAAATAAAAAACAATATTTAAGGACATCAATAAACCAGAATATATTCTGAGGTAAGTGGTTAGGTGGAAAGTCATTTGAAACTATGTCAAGAAGAACAGTTGAAAAAAATAAGACTGTTTAGTTTGGAGTAAGAAAAATCAGCAGAATAAGAAAGAGCCATAATAAATATTTTCAATTCTGAAGGCTTTTTATGGGTAAGAAGGTTTAGAAGTTTTGGTATATTAAGAAGTTACAGGGATTCAAATTTATTTAGTTCAACATGGGAAAAGATTGAAAAGATGAAGATGACACTGTGTACCACACAAGACTAGGAGGCTTTCTATTGCTGGATCATTCTGGTGTAAGCCAGATAATTACCTGGAGGAAATGTTGTGGAGGGAATTCAAGTAATTGGCTGATGAACACCTAAACTATATGAGTTTCAAAGTATTTTTCCCATTTTAAGATTCTGAACTCTAAAATAGAAATATTATACTCTCAGTGGTTTCACCATCTTCCCTAAAAGGAGATTCCCACTGCTCCTTTCGAGTAACTATTGCAAGCCTGGAGGAAAAGAGGATTTGACTTAAAGACAGTGAAAGGTCATGGAAAAATAAAAAATGAAAGAGTGAAAGAGTGTTCCATAAAGATCAATGTGTGTGTGCACATGGACATACACAATGTGTGTGCACGTGGACACATGCACTTACTTGCATACTCTCTCTCTCATACACACACAAACACACACACACACACAGCCCAAATCAATTCCAAGCCTACACTAGGATTAACAAAAACACTAAAAGGAAACATAAAGAATTAACAAATATAAATATCTTCTTTATAAAACACAAATGTGTGGTTGGCTTACTCAAGTTTGCATTAAAGGTAGACATGACCAGACAGATGACTAGACACAGGATAGTGTTACTAAAGCAGTGTTACTCATATCAAATGAGTCCCAGAAGTTTTCTATATTGTTTGGCCTTTGCTATAATGAAAATAAACGTTGGGATGCCTGGGTAACACAGTTAGTAAAGCCCTGACTCTTGGTCTCAGCTCAGGTCATGATCTCAGGGTTTTGATCTCAAGGTCCTGAGATAGAGCCCTGAATCAAGCTCCACACCAGCATACAGAATCTACTTGGGATTCTCTCTTCCCCTCTCCCAGCACTTGCTCACTCACTCACCTTCTCTCTCTGGTTCAAATAAATAAATCTTTTAAATAAGTGGATGAATGAATGAATGGGTGAATCATTGAATCAATGAACAAATATCACAATAAAAACAAGGTTATTTTCACTGAAGAAACACGTAGCAGTTTTAAAACATTCCTTCAAATTACTTGATACCCTCTTATCCTCAGGTGGAGTCAATGTTCTTCCTCCCCTCAAATCTGGACTCTGACTGATGGACCAACAGAATACATCAAAAGTAATGCAGTGCTAGCTTCCACACCGAAGTTTGTAAAAAAAAAAAAACTGGCAGCTTTCACTGTCTGACTCTTGGGACACTATCTCTTGGAATTGAACCCCCATTCTGTGATGAATTTGAAGTACCCAGTAGAGAGGCCAACATGGAGAGAATCCAGATGCCTGGTCCTGGGACCCAGCTAACTCCCCTCCAACCTCAGTCAAAGCCATATATTTGAGTCATCTTGGAAATGATCCTTCAGTGCTCCATCAAGCCACCCAGCTGACTCTGTGGAACAAACATATGCCTTTCCAGTGGCCTCTGCAAATATGAAGGCTAAATAAATAACATTTGTTCTTTTTTAAGTAGGTTTGGGGTGGGTTTTTATATAATAATAGATAACCAGAATCAAAACCAGAATGGGCACTGACCACTTACATCTTACTTTAAAATTTTCTTCTTTAAGTATCTACTGCTCTCTTAAACCTAGAATACTAATTTCTCAACTCTCCTTGTAACTTTGCCTAGTAAATCACTTTTCTGGATTTTATGTAGAGTATACTATTGAGTATAACTTTCAAAGGTCTAAATGAATTAATTCTAGTTTTTATTTGAGAATATTATAGTACTCTTTGAGATCATTACAGATATTGAAAAATCAATCAGTGATTTATTGATGGTGAAACCACAATATATAGTGTATATAGGAATCATCATCATACCTGGTGGGAGATGGGTATGGGAGTTTGGAAGCAGAGAATATAATCATGTGCCCCCATCATCCAGAGTTCTCCTCCTCCTAATCCAGAAGAATATTTTGAACTAGAAGGGATTCTATATATCACTTGGTCCATTCCATGACATTTAATTGTATATATAATACAATAAATGAGCAGCAGAAATAGGTCTCAAATACAGGCATCACGACTTTTCCCTATGCGTGTTTTCTTATAACACAAATGCCCTTGAAAATCAAACTAAATAAAAATTAATACACAGGTAAAATTTATAAAAATTTACTTAGAGCTACAAAAGTAGTTCTTGAGAATTTATACATTTCCTACAGCTAATTGCTCTTTACTGAGTACTGTAAATAATAGGAATAAAAAGTACATAGTCTCTGCTTCACAGAGACCATAAAGCATAAGTATCTTAAACAATTAGGAAACTACAGTGGGCAGGGACCAGGGGAGAGGGATCCAAAGTAAGAGAAGAGCCAAAATAGCATTAGATTTGTCAAGAAAGTCCCCGGCCACATGTGAAATACATTAAGGAGACCATGTCATTAAAGCTAAGGGACCTCAGTAGAAAATACACAGAATCAATAATGGATATACACTTACTGGGGCTATAGAACATAATATTTTTACATGCCTTATTGAAATATCTAGATTTGCTCCAATAAACAAGGAGTCACTGCAGCAATTTTAGATTTTTCAGCTCCTTCTACTACAATTTCTTTATTACATGAAAACATCACCCCTTGATAAATCCAAGCTTATAAGCAAGCTACTCTCTCTGCATCAAATAATCTTTCTCTTTTTTGCCTTGACAAATGCCTATTCATCCTTCAATATCCAACTCAAAGACATCTTCTCTTGAAGACTTCCTCAACTCCTGGTCTTATCCACCTATCTACAGGTTATTTTTTATAATAATTTTCTAGGACTTGTCATTGTATGTTATAATTAATTTGTTTAACATTCTCTTCATATTCTCTGGTGTATTAATTCTTTAAGGTCATGTGCTCTTTCTTACACCCACCACGATGCCTAGAATAGGTCAGACACATAGTAAAATTTAGGGTTAATATATGTCAAATTAAAGATCAAGTCTGTCTTATTGTCATCTATTCTCAGAGCCAGTATCAAATTTTATGCAACATAAAAGAGAAAATTAATCCAATAAAACTACCTTCCAAACACTCAGGATGCTTGAATAATTGTCTCCTTCCTCAAGGGAAATTTTTTTTTTTAAAGATTTTATTTATTTATTTGACAGAGATAGATCACAAGTAGACGGAGAGAGAGGCAGTCAGAGAGAGAGAGAGAGGGAAGCAGGCTCCCTGCTGAGCAGAGAGCCCGATGCGGGACTCGATCCCAGGACCCTGAGATCATGACCTGAGCCGAAGGCAGCGGCTTAATCCACTGAGCCACCCAGGGGCCCACCTCAAGGGAAATTTACTACTTATTATAAGCCTGGCATTTTCCAAATATTCCATGAATTAAGCAATAAAATTATTATATCATTATTTCTTCATAGGCATAAAATGTCCCGAACTTGAACACTAGAAAAAATATAGACTGTAGTTAATCAAAGGATGGAAATTAGCATCTTAGAATAATTCCTAAGTATGCATAGCGTATTCAATTACTTTTCATCCTATCCTGCCATGAAGGGTTAAGTTACAGTTCTTATTGTCAGTACCATGCCCCCTCTTTACAACCCACTTCCATTTCAATGCTAAATGTAAGACAGATGACTCAAGATTTCCATGGGCCCACAAGACTCATTGAGCTTCAGATATAACGGGATCATAGGGGACTCATTCAGAAATCATGATCAGTGCTAAATCAAGAAACAAAAGTAGAGAATTGCTTTAAATGATGCTTATAAATTGCACAAAGAGAAAAGTCGTGAAACTACCCATATATAATATCTGAGGCAGAATTTCATCTCATGGTGGGTTTCTGAAAACATTAGTAAATTTTTATATAGCTCTAAAGATTTTTTCTTTGGTCAGCTTGTGTCTTATTTTAAACTGTGTAGATTTTGTCACATTAAAAAAGAAAAAGAAAGAAAATCCAAACCCCATGTCATTAAGAGAAAAAAAAAATCCAGCTAGAACACATTCTTTGGACAGAAACCTGTCTATTCCCAGGTATCTTATGGTTCTTGGTGCTATAGTAAATGGAATCGATTCTCTAATTTCCCTTTCTGTATTTTCATTGTTAGTGTATAAGAAAGCCACTGATTTCTGTACATTGACTTTGTATCCTGCCACGTTGCTGAATTATTGTATGAGTTCTAGTAGTTTGGGGGTGGAGTCTTTTGGGCTTTCCATATAAAGAATCATGTCATCTGCAAAGAGAGAAAGTTTGCCTTTTTCATTGCCAATTTGGATACCTTTTATTTCTCTTTGTTGTCTGATTGCTGTTGCTAGGACTTCTAATACTATGTTGAACATGAGTGGTGATAGTGGGCATCCTTGTGTTCTTGATCTCAACGGGAAGGCTGCGAGCTTTTTCCCATTGAGGATGATATTTGCTGTGGGTCTTTCATAGATAGATTTTATGAAGTTCAGGAATGTTCCCTCTATCCCTATACTTTGAAGCGTTTTACTCAGGAACAGATGCTGGATTTTGTAAAATGCTTTTTCTGCATCAATTGAGAGGACCATGTGGTTCTTCTCTCTTCTCTTATTAATTTGTTCTATCACATTGATTGATTTGTGAATGTTGAACCATCCTTGTAGCCCAGGGATGAATCCCACCTGGTCATGGTGGATAATCTTTTAATGAGCTGTTGGATCCTGTTTGCTAGGATCCTGTTGAGAGTCTTAGCATTCATATTCATTAGTGATATTGGTCTGAAATTCTCCTTTTTGGTAGGGTCTTTGCCTGGTTTGGGGATCAGGATAATTCTGGCTGCATAGAAAGAGTCTGGAAGTTTTCCTTCTGCTTCAATTTTTTGAAACAGCTTCAGGAGAATAGGTGTTATTTCTTCTTTGAAAGTTAGGTAGAATTCCCCAGGGAATCCATCAGGTCCTGGGCTCTTGTTTTTTGGAGGGTTTTTTTTTTTTTTTATCACTGCTTCAATCTCATTACTAGATAGCACTCTATTCAGGTTGTCAGTTTCTTCCTGGTTCAATTTTGGGAGTTTATAGCTTTCCAGGAATGCATCCATTTCATCTAGGTTGCTTAGCTTATTGGCATATAACTGTTGATAATAACTTCTGATGAATGTTTCTACTTCCTTGGTGTTAGTTGTGATCTCTCCCTTTTCATTCATAATTTTATGAATTTGAGCTTTCTCTCTATTCTTTTGGATTAGTGTGGCCAATGGTTTATAGATCTTATTGATTCTTTCAAAAAAACCAGCTTCTAGTTTCATTGATACGTTCTACTGTATCTCTGGTTTGTACCTCATTGATACCTGCTCTAATCTTGATTATTTCCCTTCTTATGTGTGGAGCTGGTTTGATTTGTTGTTGATTCTCGGAATAAACCTAACCAAAGAGGTAATGGATCTATACTTGAGGAACTACAGAACACTCCTGAAAGAAACTGAAGAAGACACAAAACGATGGAAGACCATTCCACGCTCTTGGATTGGAAGAATAAACATTGTTAAAATGTCTATACTGCCTAGAGCAATCTATATTTTTAATGCCATTCCGATCAAAATTCCACTGGTATTTTTCAAAGAGCTGGAACAAATAATTGTAACATTTGTATGGAATCAGAAGAGACCCTGAATCGCTAAGGAAATGTTGCAAAACAAAAATAAAACTAGGGGTATCACGTTACCGGATTTCAAGCTTTACTACAAAGCTGTGTTCACCAAGACAGCATGGTACTGGCATAAAAACAGACACATAGACCAGTGGAACAAAGTAGAGAGCCCAGGTATGGACCCACAACTCTATGGGCAAATAATCTTCGACAAAACAGAAAAAAATATACAGTGGAAAAAAGACAGTCTCTTCAATAAATGGTGCTGGGAAAATTGGACAACTATATGTAGAAGAATGAAACTCAACCATTCTCTTAAACCGTACACAAAGATAAACTCAAAATGGATAAAAGACCTCAATGTGAGACAGGAACCCATCAGAATCCTAGAGGAGAACATAGGCAGTAACCTCTTTGATATCAGCCACAGCAACTTCTTTCAAGATATGTCTCCAAAGGCAAAGGAAACAAAAGCGATGATGAACTTTTGGGACTTCATCAAGATCAAAAGCTTCTGCACAGCAAAGGAAACAGTCAAGAAAACAAAGAGGCAACCCACGGAATGGGAGAAGATATTTTTAAATGACAGTACAGACAAAAGGTTGATATCCAGGATCTATAAAGAACTCCTCAAACTCAACACACACAAAACAGACAATCATATAAAAAAATGGGCAGAAGATATGAAAGACACTTCTCCAATCAAGACATACAAATGGCTAACAGACCCATGAAGAAATGTTCATCATCACTAGCCATTAGGGAGATTCAAATTAAAATCGCATTGAGATACCACCTTACACCAGTTAGAATGGCCAAAATTAACATGACAGGAAACAACATGTTTTGGAGGGGATGTGGAGAAAGGGGAACCCTCCTACACTGTTGCTGGGAATGCAAGTTGGTGCAGCCACTTTGGAGAACAGTGTGGCGATTCCTTAAGAAATTAAAAATAGAGCTTCCCTATGACCCTGCAATTGCACTACTGGGTATTTACCCCAAAGATACAGATGTAGTAAAAAGAAGGGCCATCTGTACCCCAATGTTTATAGCAGCAATGGCCACAGTCGCCAAACTGTGGAAAGAACCAAGATGCCCTTCAACGGATGAATGGATAAGGAAGATGTGGTCCATATACACTATGGAGAGGCACATATACATTATGCCTCTATCAGAAAGGATGAATACCCAACTTTTGTAGCAACATGGACGGGACTGGAAGAGATTATGCTGAGTGAAATAAGTCAAGCAGTTAATTATCATATGGTTTCACTTATTTGTGGAGCATAACAAATAGCATGGAGAACAAGGGGAGATAGAAAGGAGAAGGGAGTTAAGGGAAATTGGAAGGGGAGGTGAACCATGAGAGACTATGGACTCTGAAAAACAATCTAAGGGTTTTGAAGGGGTGGGGGTTGGGAGTTTGGGAGGTTGGAGGAATCAGGTGGTGGGTATTGGAGAGGGCACGGATTGCATGGAGCACTGGGTGTGGTGCAAAAAACAATGAATACTGTTACACTGAAAAGAAATTAAAAATTTAAAAAAAAAAGAAACCTATCTATTAAATTGTCACTCCCTGGAATCTGTATTTTCATTAATTTTCCATGAAATGTGTGAGATAAAAATAATAGTTCTCTCAAAAACAGTAGAAAAATAACAAAGAATTAATCATTCATTCAATAATAAAATGAATCATTATTGACCATATATTTGAGTAATAGGCCCTGATACAAAACTGATTTATGTCCTACCCTTTAGTAATGATCAAACAAATATTATTAAATGAGGTAAGTGCCATAACAGTAGTAGGCAAATGCACAAAGAGAGAGAGCAATTAATTGCCTAGGAAAGGTGGACAAAACATTAAAGGAAGTGACACTTCATCTCAAAGGATTCAAAGCAGTTTAGATAGCAGGAATAGCATGTGTTAAAAAAAAAAAAAGTGGAAACACAAAAGAAAATTTATTCCAAAAATTAATAATAGCTTAATAAAGCCAGAGGCTATAGATTAGGGATGAAAGTGGCAGGAAATGGGCTGGATAGGTAAGTAGAGGCCTTGACTGCCTAGCGCTTTGCACACTGCAAAGAGATTTGAACTTTACCTTCTAGGCAGTAAGAACCCATGAAGGTTTAGAACGTTTGTGAGAAGGGATAATATTATAAGATTTATGTTAAGAAAAATAAGTGGGCTCAGCATAAAGAATATGTTGGAAGAAGTAAAACTAGGACCAGAAAAAATTAGGTGTATACCATACACCTTGCCATACCAAGGCAAATCAAAGTTGAAAATGATCAAGTTATAACTAAGACAGAAGATGGACAGTAGGGATGAAATATTAAAATCCTAAGACAGAATCTACAGAACTTGATGACTAGGAGTGATATAGAGAGCAGCCTACAATGCTAGGATTTCCAACTAAGGAATATATACAGTGATGACATTATTTAAACTGGGAATTCAAGAGATGGAGCAGGTTTTCAGGAAAAGAGATACAAGTTCAGTTTTATTTGTATTGAGCTTAATTTCAACCCTTGACATCAAGAAAATATGGGTCTGGGGCTCAGTCTGGCCTGAAATGACAGATTTGGGAGCTAGCACAGAAATCAGGAAGTGAAATGGAATTGTGCGCATAGTAAGAAAGGAGCCAAGGTAGGGACGCCTGGGTGGCTCAGTTGGTTGGACGACTGCCTTCGGCTCAGGGCGTGATCCTGGAGTCCCGGGATCGAGTCCCACATCGGGCTCCCAGCTCCATGGGGAGTCTGCTTCGCTCTCTGACCTTCTCCTCGCTCATGCTCTCTCTCACTGTCTCTCTCTCTCAAATAAATAAATAAAAATAAAAAATCTTTAAAAAAAAAAAAAAAAGACATATATTGAAAGGAGCCAAGGTAAACTGAGAATGAAAGACTACAGAGCGAGGAGAAAAAAAGATCAATGTACAAGAGTGGTACAGGGGGCAAGGGACAACAATGTCTTTAACCAAGAAGTGTCTGGAAGTGTTTGTTGCCAAGTTAATATAAAAATCTGAGTATCAGGAGAACTTACTGGGTAGACTGATCAGAAGTCTATTTCCAGGAGGAGCTGAGAAGCCTCTATGGTAGGAATACTCTCATCCTTAAGAAAGAGACTATAGGTACAAAAAAAAAAATTGGTTTAAGAATAATGGATTGGTGATTTTCAATAAAGACAAGACATTTCAAAGGGTGATGAATAATCTTTTCAATGAATGATACTAGAACAATTGGATATATACATAGATATATACAGGCAAAAGAAAAAAGTTGATATAACTCCTTATACCATACACAAAAATTAACTCAAAATGTATCATAGACCTAAACCTAAGAACTAAAACTATGAAACTCTTGGAAGAAAATATAGGAGTAAATCTTTGTGACATTGGGTTAGACAAAGCCTTCTTGCATGACACCAAAACACAAGCAACAAAAAAAAATTATCTAAGTTGGATACTATAAAAAATTTTTAAACTCTTGTGCTTCGAAAGATATCGCCACATGCAGGGAAAAAGTATCTGCAAACCATATATACGATAAGGGTTTTGCATTTAGAATATATAAAGAGCACTTATAACTCAATAATAAAAAGACAACCCAACTAAGAATTGAAGAAAGTTTCTGAATAGATATTCCCTCAAAAAAGATATAAAAATGGCCAAAAAACACACAAATAGATGCTCAAAATCATTAGCCATCAGTGAAATGTAAATCAAATCCACAGCAAGATAACACTTCATATCCACTTTTAAAAAGACAATAATAAGTGTTGATAAGAATGTGGAGAAAGCAAAACCTTCATTCATTGTTAGTGGGATTGTAAAATCACGGAGCTACTTTGTAAAACCATCTGGCAATTCCTTAAAATGTTAAACATAGATCTACCATGCAACCCAGGAAGTCCATCTCTAGGTATATTTCCAGAGGAATTTAAAACATATGCCCCCATAGAAACTTATACACAAATGTTTACAGCAACATTATGCATAATAACCAAAAGATGAAAAGAACCAAAATGTTCAGCAATTTATGGTTGAATAAATGAACTGTAGTATATCCATACAATGGAGTATTATTCAGCAATAAAAAGGGGAGAAGTACTAATCCATGTTATAACACAGATAAACCTTGAGAACATTATTCTAAATTTTAAAAAAAATCACAATAGAACATATTGTATGATTCCATTTATATGAAATGCTGAAAACAGGCAAATTAAAATGACAAAAATTAAATTAGTAGTTGCATAGGGCTGAGAATTGAGGAGAAATGGGAATTAATGGCTAATAGTAGAGGGCTTCATTTTGGCATGCTGAAATGATTTAAAATTCATTGTGGTAATGGTTGTATAACTCTGAATATGCTAAAAACCACTGAATGGCACATTTTAAATGAAAGAAATGTGTGGTATGTCAATTATATCTCAATAAGGCAGTTGGCTGTTTATTTTTTTTTTTTAATGATTGAGGATTGTTCCTAGATTCAGTCCCTAAGGATTCGTGCCCAGTTTCACAATGGCTTTCATAAATATTTGAAAGACTAAATAATCAAATAACACCAATGTCAGCAGGCTCCCTGCTGAGCAGAAAGCCTAATGAAGGGCTCAATCCCAGGACCCTGAGATCATGACCTGAGCTGAAGGCAGAGGCTTAACCCACTGAGCCACCCAGATGCCCACAGACAGGTTTCTCAATGGGTTTGGCAGTATCCCACTCTCCACTGTTCAGTGTACCTACTTAATTGTCATTTTCTGACTGGCCTTATTGTATAGGGGATGCCAAATGGGTTCATTTAGTACATGCTCAACTGTGACTTGAATTTTCAACTGTCTTTTTAATCCCTTTAAAAACTAACTCATAGTTGGGACGCCTGGGTGGCATCATAGATGGAGAACTGAAGAGAAAAGTTAAGAAGATAAAGACATGAGCATTTCTTTGGATAGAAAAAAAGCATAAACAATAGGATCTTCAAGAATGAATCCTGAAATTGGTCTATCTTACAAACAACCTCAAAAGAGTGAACACAAAGGAATCTCTAAGATTTCAGATGCCACTGAACTACTCTGAAACTTATAAAAATAAGAAGCCAAATCTAAACTACATTTAAAAGATGGCAAAAATAAAATAAAATAAAAAATAAAAGATGGCACACTCTGAGATAAAAGTTCAGTCCCAGGAAAGAATCTGAGAGAAAACCCAATATTTCTTTTTATTAAAAAAAAAAGACATCAAAGTTCAATATAGAATCAAAGAGGAGCATTTGAAATAAAACAGAACACATCATGCTCTCCTGTACAAAAAACCCAAGTAAAATGTGCTGTGCATGTCTATTGATGCCATACTTCAAAAAACAGCAACATGGAGAAAGTCCAACTAAAGGTAAGTGAAAGGACTGAAGAGATGATGAAGCTGATAAAAGATTGAAAACTGAATTCCACTAAAAAAAAGAGAACATCTGAAGAGAGATTTGAATAAATGCGCTCTCAGGATGAAGGAAATTATCTCAGCAAGAGGAAAGGGTGTAACTTCACTGCATCTTGAGAGAAGAGTTAGTATTACTGTGCTGAGATGAAAGGATTTATTTCTGACGTTGTCAGAAACACATTTTAGGCAAATCTGAGCCTGACTTTTCCATGACTCCTTCCTTATCTACCTAATCTGCCATGATTTCTCTCTTCCTGTATTCATTACAGTAATTCTCTGTACCATTGATTTGTTCTCAGTACACAATACCTTGCTAGCATTTCATTACTAGATGTTATCTCGCCCATTGTAATGGCAGCCTCCTAACTGAGGATTCCATGTTTTCATTGTTGTCCACATATCAAAAAGCATAATACTTTATCAGTTTGATAATATTACCAACCAATATAGTGAAGTTGAATGTAGATCCTTTACAGTGAACATTAAAACCAAGAAGTATTGTTTTGATACAAAACTAAGTAATTTGGGGATAAATACGATAAAATTTTACTTGATAAGTAATAAACATCACAGGAGTTGGTAAAGAACAATTAATTTCAAGGAAGGTTTAAGTCAATTAATGAATGACAACTTTAAAACTGAAAATTTGGAGCATCTCGGTGTCTAAGGCATAAAGCATCTGCCTTTGGCACAGGTCATGATGCCAGGGTCCTGGGATTGAGCCCTGCACCCGGCTCCCTGCTCAGCGGGAAGCCTGCTTCTCTCTCTCTCAATCCCCCTGCTCCCGTTTCCTCCCTCCCTCTCTTTCTCTCTGTGTCAATTAAATAAATATCTTTTTAAAAAATAAAAATAAAAATGTTATAGATGTTTAGAATGTATCTTTACCCTTTAAAAAATTATCCTCAAACTCAACCCACACGAAACAGGCAAACACATCAAAAAATGGGCAGAAGATATGAACAGACACTTCTCCAATCAAGACATACAAATGGCTATCAGACACATGAAAAAATGCTCATCATCATTAGCCCTCAGGGAGATTCAAATTAAAACCACATTGAGATATCACCTTACACCAGTTAGAATGGCCAAAATTAACAAAACAGGAAACAACATTTGTTGGAGAGGATGTGGAGAAAGGGGAACCCTCTTACACTGTTGTTGGGAATGCAAGTTGGTGCAGCCTCTTTGGAGAACAGTGTGGAGATTCCTCAAGAAATTAAAAATAGAGCTTCCCTATGACCCTGCAATTGCACTACTGGGTATTTACCCCAAAGACACAGATGTCGTGAAAAGAAGGGCCATCTGTACCCCAATGTTTATAGCAGCAATGGCCACAGTCGCCAAACTATGGAAAGAACCAAGATGCCCTTCAACGGATGAATGGATAAGGAAGATGTGGTCCATATACACTATGGAGTATTATGCCTCCATCAGAAAGGATGAATACCCAACTTTTGTAGCAACATGGACGGGACTGGAAGAGATTATGCTGAGTGAAATAAATCAAGCAGAGAGAGTCAATTATCATATGGTTTCACTTATTTGTGGAGCATAACAAATAGCATGGAGGACAAGGGGTGTTAGAGAGGAGTAGGGAATTTGGGTAAATTGGAAGGGGAAGTGAACCATGAGAGACTATGAACTCTGAAAAACAATCTGAGGGGTTTGAAGTGGCGGGGGAGGTGGGAGGTTGGGGTACCAGGTGGTGGGTATTATAGAGGGCACGGCTTGCATGGAGCACTGGGTGTGGTGAAAAAATAATGAATAATGTTTTTCTGAAAATAAATAAATTGAAAAAAAAATTATGCTAGAAAAACTCAGTGCCACACTGTCTGACATAGACTAATGGAACTATTCCATACAAGATATATAATAGAGAAAAAATTAATGAATAATTAGCCTGAGACAAACTCATGATTAAGGCAGTTTGTCATTGTTCCTTGTCTACATCCCTCATCTTTGGTGACTACAATACCTATCAGTGCCTTAACCTGTCTCCAGCTATAGACATCCCACCTGCATCAGCCAACCCTCTGTGTCTTTCTTTTTTCAACAAGCTTCATGTTCTTGAACTATTCCAATGAATAATTCCAAATAAATGTAGCAAATATCCATTCTCGTGAAAACACTACAATAATCCAAAGTGGTTTGAGACCAAAATAACTGTCTCAAGAGTAGTCTTTCTTAGATGGAGTAATGCTAATGGTCAAAATTTGCAGTTCTATGGTAAAGTTGGAGTAGCAGCTTTACTCTTTGAATGGGTAAATAGCACATTTTACTATATACATCTGCCCATATTAATAAACCCTGATAGTGAAGCAAATGATAAAACTTAAATTCTAACAAAAAATAGTTTAACTCTTTCTTTTACCTCCCCTCCATTCTTTAATATTCTTTCACCTCAGTCTCACAGACATTTAGAAATTCACACATCTCCTTCCTACAAACATCACCATTTTACTTCCAGGGATTTTATGTGGTTTTGGTTGCTTTAATTTATAACTGTATTCATAATGAGCCAGAAAAATTATATTTAAAGTAGGATTCAGAACATTAAGGACAAAAGAGGAATAATGGCATCAGCATCACAAATCATTGTCTTACACATGCATGACAAAAAAAATCCACTGAACAAAATAAAAACATGCCATCCCCATAAACACTGACTCATTACCCTAAAAAAAAATACAAATAGTGGTAAGAAAGAAGACTATAAATATGAATCTTTATTTTTGTCCTTCCCCTTCTCTCAAAATAATTTGCATAAAATAAAATAAACAAAAGACAATGAATCAAAACAAAACAGACTAAAAAGATGAGGAGCTTTCAAACAGTTCCATATTAGAGTACTCAGAGATATTAAAAAATGAATAATGAATGTGGACACTTCACAGATTTGAGTGTCTGGGCAAGAGAATGGGAGCTATTATAAAAGCATTTTTGCTAAGAATTCAGCATTTGGAACAAGCCTGGTGGCCAAGTTTGGCGACATGACATTAGTATCATAAAATTGTAGAATACTTGGAAAGCACTATGTTACGCTGGAGATCACTACATTGGTTTGGCAGACTTTTAATGTTTTTGTTAGGAAATATTTCCATCGCAACAGCAAATAGGATATTAAAGAGATCAGATCCAATTTTTAGGATGTTTATGATTAATATGTTGCATGACATTTCCTGTGACAGGGAATCGTAAACCATGTCTCTGTGTGCAATGTGTATACATGGATATGTGAAATAAAGTACCTAAAGTATATTTCTGCTAGCCAAGTGCCCATCTGTATGCATAGCACCAGCTCTGTCGAACTGTAGAACAGCGTGAAGAAGGACAAAGCCAAAAGCTCATTAAGCCTAACAGTGGTGATGATCACATCAATTCTTCATATTTACTCACTAAATTTCTTCCAGAAGGATGGTTGGAAGAGAGAGTGAGAATAGAAAGACATGGAAGAGGAGGAGGGGGCAATGAAATACTGAGGATATTATGTAAACCATTTTTTAGTTCACATTTATATACACATATATACACATAAAAATGCACATCTGGACAGACCCAGAGACTGAGAGAAAATGCCCAAAAGAGACCAGCCCAACAACTGTATAATACATTAATTTTCACATATACATGTCTAAGGTCATGGTAAATCAAGGAGAGTAAGAGAGACACAGAATTTATTTGGAGTCACTGCTAAGCAAGCTAGCTGACATGTTAAAGAGAATAAATATAACTGGGGTACCTGGGTAGCTCAGTGGGTTAAGCCTCTGCCTTCAGCCCACGTCATGATCTCAGGGTCCTGGGATCAAGCCCCACATCAGGTTCTCTGCTTGACGGGGAGCCTGCTTCCCGCTCTCTCTCTGCCTCCTGCTCTGCCTACTTGCGATCTCTCTCCCTCTGTCAAATAAATAAATAAAATCTAAAATTTAAAAAAAGAATAAAAATAACTTAATGAATCCAAATCTTAACAAGTAAAAGTCCTAATATTATTTAATTGGTTTATTTGGTATTAGTCATTATAAGAGAAACCTCATATATCACAAAGGTTTATCATAAACTAGATATTTTAAAAGACTATTTGAGGCCTTTATATCTATTATATTGGCCTTCCTACTTTTAGACATTACCATGTGGGTTTATGTTTAAACACAGGCTTAGTTTCTTAGCACATACACCTTTCCTGCTTGGTAAAGAAATGGAGTCAGAATGCCAAATCTGTGACTCTGAATTTATTTCCATGGCAACAGAAGATGTTGCCTTAAATAGAGTATAGTGAGGTAATATTATGATGAGACAAAAACAGCATTGCAAGGAAGAAAATTTAACCTGGATACAAATCTTTCAACAAGACACCTAGAATAAAGGGAAAAAAGAACTGAACCAGAAAATTGTTTCTCAGTCTTCATTTTCCTGGAACTATCTTTATTGTACCTTGACAGGAAAAAAAAATAGTTCAAATTCCACTAATAAAATAACTAAGAATGGCTCCAGAGAATATAAATGAATAAAACTACTACTATAATATGAAATGTGAAGAAAATGAAAAATCTTTCAGGAAACATAAGTATGCTGAATTTTTCATCACAATATATAATTTTATTTGTTTAAAAGTATACAAGTCATTATATGTAACCATTTGTCACTCCTGAGTGTGAAGAAAGGTGTTACTGAACAAAGCCTCCTCTCTTCAGAAAAAAAAAAAGAGATCGGGTCAGTATCATAGGCCACTTGGAAATCTGTAAGTCAAACATCCTCACAAAGGAGAGAATCCATCAGAACCAGTCAAGATGCTTTGTCTAATTACCTCAAACTGAAACTAAGCATACTAAATCAATGCACACATTTTAGATATCTTGAGTTTGGGAAATTATGCTTCAATTAAAGAGGCAAATGAATTTTTCCCTCTTGGGAAGGACATATTTGCTTTGCCTGGTTTACATCAAAGCTTATTGGCATAATTATAAATGTCAGTAAATGTACTTATAGTTCTAGTGCATTTTTACTAGAAATTTCTCAAATAATTGTGTTTATGCAATTTGGCAGGTTGGCACATTTCCCTTTCCAACCCTCTTCTACCTCTATTATGTTGAAAAGATCTGAAATATAAAGACCAAATACTTTAAGCACACAGTTCCATTAATTCAGTGCTTTCACTGTATATAAAACTGGAAAATATTTTTCCCTTCATGCAGCTAAGTATCTGACATAAGTGCCAGTCCCAGCTTTGGACTAGCATACAAAGGTGTCTTTCCTTCATACTCCCTCAATTCAGGGACATACCCTGCTTGCCAACCTTCTAAACTACAAAATTTATATCTTAGTCAAAAGTAGACTCAGATGAAGCAGAACCTGCTCAATACGGAACACTGAAATTCCTATGAGAGGTGGGAGAGAATATGGAGGAAAGATCTGTTTCCTCTATCACTATGGTTCTCTCAATGACCTTTTCTTTTTTGAGGTAAATATTACACACAATGAAATGCTCAGATCCCAAGTTCTCAATTCAAAAAAATTTTTTTAAATTATATAAACCATGAACCAACACCCAATCAAAATTTAGAAGTTGTCCATCAACTCCAGATATTTCCCAAGGAAGCATTCTAGTCAATACCCATGCCCCTATAGGCCACCATTGTTCTGATTTCTAACACTGAATATAATTCCGCCCATTAACAAACTCCATGTAAGTAAAATCATACAGTTTTTAGTTTTGTGTGTGTCTAGCTTCTTTTCCTCAAGACAATGTCTTTGAGATTCATCCATACAATTTTAGGTAATCACAGTTTGTTCCACTACTGGTAGACATTCCACATTTGCTTGGTATTCTGCAGTTGTTAGGTAGAAAGAAAATACCCACAGAGAAATAAATTAAAGAAAGTGGGAAAGAGAGAGAAAAAAAGAAGAAAAAAGAGCAGAGACTGACATACTAATGTCAAAGTAGTAAAGAATAAGAGAAAGTTTATAAGCAGAATATGGCAGTATTCAGAGAAATAGAGAAGAATCTAAAATAGGAAATAATTTTAAGGAATTATCAAAGTTGTAATATGCTATAAATAGACCAAGGAAGGTAAAAACTGAGAAGTACCCATTATATTTGATAATTCAGCAGGTACTAAAAACTTGGTATGAGCAACTTGAATGGTCAAATGAAGGTAAAAGCCAATCATTGGCCCAAGCAGTAATAAATGAGATGTAACAAAGTTTAGATAACCTTCTCAATAAGCTAGAATATGAAGAAAACATCACTAGAACAATTGTTAAATGAAAAACCAGGGTAGAGAGAAGCTTCTAATATGAAAGAATGAGTGTGTAGGTGAGAGGAGGGACCCTAAGTTCTAGGATTGATGGAACAAGATCTCAGAAGAGATAGGAGTCTGAGGTGAGAGGATTGAGAAATGAAGTTGACATTTGTTGATTTTCTGCTAGATTCCAAGCACTTGAGTATATAAATACATTCCTATTTAATCATGGCCACTAAACTGGTGTTACTCCCAATTTGCACATGAAGACACTTCAGACGACGAAGAATTCATCCATGGTTCCTCCACTAGGAAACTGCAGGGCCATGTTTCAAATTTTGTCTGCATATTGCCAAAACACAATGTCTATACTGCACTGACCCTTTCTCTGAGACAGGTGAAAAGCATCAAGACAGATGCATGTAAACGTGTGACTATACATAAAAAGAAGCAGTGGTGAATATGGAGGGTGAGCCTCTGATTATCGCAATTTTCTATGAGAAAATTCTGACAGAGGTTGATGTAGTGATGGAATGGGCCCTTTAGGGGATTCCTGAAAGCTGGGACTATACCTCTAGCTATCTGAGTTCAGACCAGAGGCATGGCAGTTTAGAATGTAGCTAAGGAAAGAAAGGGAATTTGTAGTGATCCCAAACCTTATCACTTCAAGGTATTTTCCACTTGCATTAAGAAACTAAGATGGAGGGGTGAAAAGGGAAAATAACATGTACTAAAAACCTCAATAAAATTGAAAATAAGTTGGCTATATTAAATAGAAAATATTTGAAAGGAGACTGTTGTAGGCAAAGAAAGTCCTAGTCATAATCATGAAATGTTCTTTTAGCAACATCCAATAGGTAAATCAGAGACTTAGCTAGGTAACTGAAGGAACCTGAAAGAGCCCCAAAGCTACTTAAGAATGAATAGCCCACCGAGAAATAGAGATTAATTTTTGTGAGATAATCCTAGTGATTCCCCTCTCTTATACCAGCAGAAGGAATCTGGAGATGGCCAGGGGAGCTAAGTAACTAATTTATTAAAGCCTGGCCTCCACACTCATATTGCTGGTACAGACTGAGGGATACAGACTGGCACACCCTAAGTGATGGGAAGCCTACACAGATTAAGAGAATATGAGTTTTTGGAAGAAGATTAAATATTTATACTCAACAATATCTGTATCTTGGACCTTTGTGCATGAATGCAACAAGGGTCAGACTATTTCAAGTGTGAGGGATCTCAGAGTGTACATGGGGAAGGACAAAGGAGTAAGGGGTAAAAGGAGAAGAAGGTGCTGCCAATTCAGAGGAAGTAGTAAAGAGAGAATACATATCCTAAGAATGTGAAAGAACTGAAGAAGTTTACCAGTATAGCTCTATATCAAAGTTCTCAAGCTTTTCTAAATGCTTATTGACTTTCTTAATACCCTATTCCTACTCTTTCAGAGTTTCCAGCCCCCTAGGGTCTTCAGAACCCCAATATTAAAAACATACTCCAGTTTTCCTTTACATGCCCTTTTCCAAAACTGCTTAAGACATAAATGTAACAGATATGATAGCAGTCAAGAAAAATGAAATAGGAAAAAGGAGTATTCCCCCAGAGGAAGAAGTATAGCCTTTGATGAGAGAATGGAAGAAAGTTATTGTGAGGACTATGAGGAGAGGAAACTGAATGTGTTTCTATATTATATAACAAATATAAGTTGATGAACATATGCCCCAGGGCCTAGGTTAAAAAGTTAAAAACTTAAAAAGCTTAAAAACAGAATAAAGAAGAAACCATAAGCTATATACAAAGGGGTTGTGAGTGATAGGAAGCCTACACAGATTAAGAGAATTTGGGTTACAGGAAGAAGATTAAATATATATACTCAACAATCTCTGTATCTTGGACTTTGGTGCATGAATATAACTCTGCTTTCATCAAATGACAAACTATGGAAAATACAATAATAACTGCCATTAGATTCTAGCAAGCTTGGTACTGAAGCTGTGGGCTCAGGATGTCAGAATAGCTATGGAAAGTCTTGCTTTAAAGGGGAAGACTAATAACCAATTTGAGTTGTATAAATGCTCTATAGGCAGAAAATGCTCTATAATCACCACCAACTCAGTGTGCATTCATAATGACAATCTGGAAGAAAAGGGCCAGATCCCACATGGATAAATGCAGATGCCAAAACCCAACAAGCAGCAAAGTCTGAGCTATGTTAATCTGAAACTATGTTAATACCTAATACCAACAAGCAAGTGATTGGACTAGAAGAGACAGCCTGAGATTTTTTTATATACAAGGGGATTAAAAGACTCAATCCAGAATCTTGTAGTGGAGTTAATAAGCGCCTTGTACTTAAGTGATAATGTTATGTGGGTGACACTGAGGGATAATTGGAATTAAGATGATATATAGCCTCTTTCCAAACCATTTTTGATACAACCACAGAAACGGAGAAGTATTAGCAAAATACTATTATCTGATAAACACCCACTTTCCCTACTCAACAAAGGTTTCGGGCCTCAAGTCCCAAATTCTTGCTGGCTTCATCACTTTTCTGAGATAGGACCTGGAAGATGCTTACATTATTGAGTACTAAATGGCCCATTGGCTAATATGCTTGAAACATTAGAACTACAGACAATATGAGCCAATCTATGCAAATGGCTAATTGTCAAGCCTCCAGGGAAAGAGACTGCCACACGGAGCTCCATGAGACTGTCTCAGTGACACTACCAGAAAGAACAATTATTTTGTAATCCCCATGTTTAACAGCAAATACATTTTTTTCTGTGATGTTGCCTGAAACCTATTAACTGTCAGTGACACCACTAGAGTTAATTCATCAGTGACACTGAATTAAGAAGCATCTGTAAC
Source organism: Neogale vison (assembly GCF_020171115.1). Lineage (NCBI taxonomy): Eukaryota > Metazoa > Chordata > Mammalia > Carnivora > Mustelidae > Neogale > Neogale vison. Next base: position 83,494,071 of record NC_058101.1, on the reverse strand, counting down.
CAGTGTTTCGCTAACATCTTGTTACTCCACATGACTCCAGCAACAGTAACTGTTAACAGAAACCTGTATAACATGAAATTCAAAGACCCACATACATAATCAATGGTAGTTGCCAGATCCCAAGTGAGTTAATGCTCCAGGGCCAGCATCAAATCACAGATGCTAACCGTTCTTGAAGATTGGTGTGGTAGCCAGTACCCAAGAGGACTCCAATAATCCTCACCTCCTGGTATTCACACTGTGTTTAGTCCCCTCCTGTGATGCCAACGGAATACTAGAGAAGTGCATTACTGCCTCAGCTAGCATAAAAAATAATAGATTTTCAGCCTTGGTCTCTGTTGGATCATACTCTTTTGGGGAGGCCAGCCTCTATGTCATGAAATCATTCAAGCAGTCCTATAAGCAGGCCTCCACAGGAAGGAACTGAGGTCTCCCACCAACAAATACCTCAGATTTATATGCCATGTGAGTGAACTACCTAGAAAGCTTGTCCTTTAGCTCCTGCCAAGTCTTCAAATGATAGCATCCTGGGCTGGCATCTCAACTACTAGCTCATGAGAGACACCTGAGCAAAAACTGCCCAGCTAAATGCTCCCAAATTCCTGATTCAGACAGAAGAAAATGCTCAGGGTAGTTTTAAGCCATTTGTTTTATGGCAATTTGTTACACAGTAATGGTTAACTAATAAAAGTGGGTTTTATCCTCTCCATCTTAATGATCTTACAAGTCTGAGTTAGTGATCCTCTTCTGTATTTCTTCAATATCCAGTGTTTATATCTATTATGCCATTTATCATTCTCTGTCATAAATGATTACTTATCTTACCCTTCTTTAGATTGCAGGGCCTTGAAGCTAGGCCCTGGGCTTCCCCAGGGCCAAGCATTTCAGGTGCAAAATAAATGCCTGAAGAATGTCTGTTGTCTAAAATAAGATGACTCTGTTGGTTAGAGTATGGAAAAAAAAAGTGAAGAATACATGGTTCTAAATCACCTATCAGATGCCAGGGAAGATATAAATAAACTAGCAAGAACAGGGTGATGAGTATTAAGGAGGGCATGTGTTGTGATGAGCACTGGGTGTTACACACAACTAATGAAATCACTGAACACTACATCAAAAACTAATGATGTACTATACAGTGACTAACTAAACATAATAATAAATAATCCCCACTGGGGATACAAACTGGTTGTAAAACCACATAAGAGATTCTTTTTCACTTTAACTGGAAGACTTCTTTTTTTTTAATTTATTTTATTTATTTTATTAAGATTTTATTTATTTATTTGACACAGAGAGAGACAGAGATCATAAGTAGGCAGAGCAGCACGCAGAGAGAGAGGGAAGCAGGCTCCCCACTAAGCAGAAAGCCCAGTGCAGTGTTCGATCCCAGGACACTAAGACCATGACCCAAGCTGAAGGCAGAGGCTTAACCCACTAAGCCACCCAGGTGCCCCTAATTGGAAGACTTCTAAGAAGCCTTATTCATTTCTCTCTATGGCCCTTAGTCTCTCCAGCAGTCAAAAAAATGTTTTTCCATCATTCAGAGCGGCTGCAATGTTGAGAACCATAAATACCAAACATGCTTAGTTCCAATATCCGTAATACTACTATTGTGCCAAATTCTCATTCTACGTAATGCTCTCAAAATTTCCCCTGAGTATTGTATAAAACAAGAATCTAGTCTGATACTCTGTTTTAAACATGGGGACTTCTATCTAAGCATTTTAAGGCGTGTTGTAACTGAGGTTAAGTGAATTGTTAAAGGCTACTCAACAAATCAGCAGGTCGGTCCAAATTACCTAGCTCTAAATTCTACTTTTTTCCAAAGACAGTTCTCTGGAGTTTGTTATATCAGCACTAGAAGAAGTGTACGATGTATACGCACCAATGGAAGATTCATTCTTATCCATTCTTATTTAAAAGAATGACCAAACCCTATCTCATCACCTTTGCCAAAAACAAATCAATCTTTCTTTTTAGCAAAAAGGCAACAGAATTAGTCTTCATCTACTATAGAGCAAATATTATCTTGTTTCATACAAAACTTACAGGAACATGTTACAATAGAAAAAAATAAGTCTTTAACATGAAATCAGATCTAAGTGGACCTGCCTCCTTCATGCCCAAAGAGTTCCTATATGTGAGTCCATTATACCCATTAAGTATGGCTGTTTGGTCCTCTCAGTTGCCTAGATATACAACAAAAGGATTTAATTTGAAGTTACTATTAATAAAATCTGAACCCATATTTTAAACATATGAAATTTTATGTTTTTGTATTTCTCATTTCTGTCAAAGTGTTCTCTACTTCTCGCACTCCATATTATTTTTCCCGAAATAATGACTTTTAGCATGCATTACACTTGGTCTTTGGAAATGTAAAGTTGTTATTAATCTGGATGGGTAACTCTTCCAGATTTAAATGGCAATTTCAAAACTGATTCTCTAACAAAGAGCATTATAGAGCCAATTGGTTACAAAGATCTGGATCATCTGGTAAAAGTTGTATCCAAAAGAACAGATTGCAGCTCTGAACATCTTGGACTTAAAAAAAAAAAAAAAAAAAAAGTCACCCTGGCCATCCTGAAATATGAGCTTTAAAATGAACCTATTCAAAAAGAACCAAATCCATGTACTTGATCAAAATGGCAAAACAAATTTGCATCAATAGGTAAGAAAGCCACAGAATATGATGAAAAACAAGATGAATAACATATTCATAAGGTGAATAATGATATTTCTAAGCACTCCAATTTCTTGAATTTTCCAACAGTCTCACATTCAGTCAACAACCTATGTCAATTAGCTGTAAAAATAGAGAGCATTTATACAAATATAAATGAAGTTTTGTTATCAGGTTATTCTTCAGTAGATGGAAGGAAAATGTACTCTATGCACACACCTGAGATGTAATTCTTATTGACAGTAAATACAGCAAAATTCTTTCTTGGACAGCTTTGAGGGTTTGTTACAAATTCCAATGGAATGTGAAAATATGTTAATGTTAATACTGCTTACATCTACAATGTGTCACATCAAATTAGCAATAGCTAATATTTTTGGTTCCCAAAAGTTCTTAAATATACATTTTTATAATGGTATATAAACATAATGATAAAACTGAAATGAAGAGACATAGAAAATGTGATGATATCCTGACAAATCATTGCAACCAATCCTTAAAAAGCTATCTAAAGCACCTAGGAATTCAAGAGAAATGCACAGTTTTGAACTAGAATGACTTAAGTCATTGAATCTGCGTAGAGTGGTCTACCCAAGCTACAGTGAGTTCGTGAAAGTTAAAACTAAGTTTTCCAATGAAGAACCTTTCTCAAAAATAAATTTATGTGCAACAACAACAAAATATTTAGGATAGCTTACATCTAACAAGAAATGGTCCATTTTTATACTTTTATCAATTACCTTTTTCTTGCATACAAAATTTATTTGTTATGATTCTGTGAGCTGGCTGAGTGGATCTTCTGCTCTACACTAGCATGGCTGGCACTGAATAATCTATGATGGCTTACTCACATGTCTGAGGGCTGGCAGGCTTGTGGTCTAAGGAGATCAGAGCTAGGATGGCTTGTCTCTGGCTCCACAAGTATTTCATCCTCTAGTAGGAAATTCAGGATTTCTTTACACAGCAGTCTCAGAGTTCAAAAAAAAAAAAAAAATAGCAAATGGGGTAAGCTCCAACATACAATGCTCTTCAAACCTCTGCTTGAATCAAATTTCTCAGTGTTCTATTAACACTACCAAGGTAAATCATATTATCAATCCTAGATTCAAGAATAGAGAAAGTAGATACCATCTATGATATATCTGTGACTTGTTTTTTCAACTAACTACGAAGTCTTCAACTTAGTATCAATAGCCTTGTTTAGGATTTGAGATATAAGGACTTTTTTTTTTATTCCAATGTTAAGGTTGCTTCTCCACTTCTGAATTGAACTAATGCTGTTATCCTTTCTCTTGTTATATAGTCTTCATTTCTTTTCATTCTCTCCCAACCTTCCCCAGAATATAGATGCACTTTAAGGGAATAGAGAAGCTAATGAGGTAATGGGAAATATCAAGAATAATGAAAGAAAAGACAGCACCATCATGTATCCCTCTATTTATATCTCAAGTCAAAAGAAAACATGATCTAGAAATTTCTGATATGCTTTATGTTCTATGGATGTGATCTAAGCACAGGTCTGATATTCAGGGGAAAAAACCCATACCAATAGTTGCAATTAATAAAACATTTTGGGATCTAGGATGGGCAATTGATTTTTATCTCAAAAAATGAAAAGCGATGTTTTTTTATTAATATTATAAAAAAACATACATTACATTTAATATGGAAAACTCAGCTAATCCAATTTTTTAAAAATATACTATCCAAAGGCAGTCATTCAAGAGCTAATACCAAACATAATGCAGATTCCTCTGCTAACGTTATTAGAGTAATGAAAACCTCGTTTTCAGAAAGAATGTCTAACATGATGGCAGCCATTTTGTTGAGCACAATCTGATCAAGAACACTTCATCATGGGTAAGTGACAAAGAGTTTCATTGCCATCTTAATGGCAATTAAATAACCACTGACATCATTGGTAAGAAATGTCTTTCATCACCATTTCATATTTCTTGAAATAGCAGGAGACATGATTTTGTTATCGTAGTGTTAATTCAGTTAGGTTGTGTAATAGTCTCATAAAAGTAAAAATAGAGCTTAAGATTTAATGACAATCACTGTCACTTTTTTAAGACAAACTATATGCATTTGATCAAGCCCCCAAACAGACTCGTAAGGTATCTTTTTCTTGTCAGTGAAACCATCTCTATTCCATCACAGAATTAATTATTCCAGCCTAATAAGAAAGGCAGTCAACAGTAGAATTTAAAGTAGAACTGTGCATGTGGAAGTAAAAATAATCCATATATTTTTCCACTGGTATCTGAAGGTATCACATTTCTTACATTTGCCTTTAAACCACTCCTAACCTTTTTCTTTTATTTGGTCAATTTATAATAGAATCTTCATGAAAATCTCTTACCTTAAAAACTCAAAATGCAAAATAACATATAATTTTGTGATATTTCATTTAATTCAATAATTGTTTCCATATTTTTTGGCTCTTTCTGACTAGCGTCAAACTGTTTTGATTATTAGCTGGTGAAAATAAGGAAATTTTTTTCGCCTGTACACTGCTGTTCAGCTTTCACTTAATAGCAGTTATTTCCTCTGATATCATGGCTTGCAAGCACTGCTTAACCATTTAAATCATGTGCTTCATATTTCTGACTTTACTTCAGAGTAATTCTATGTGGAAGCCTATCTCTACTCCCAGAAGAAATTTTACCACTGGCAGCTACAGTATCCTTCAGAATTTAAAAAGAGAAAGAGACCACCACGATTGCAAAAAAATACTGTAGTGCTCTCATTCTCTTAAAAATGTGAAAATCCATGGACAAAGGAGTGAATAGTATATTGTAGTTACTCTTCTTAAACTATGGCAAGGTAAAACAATATTTGCCAGTCTTAAAAAAAAAAAAGGAAAAAAAAAAAAAAAAAAAGAAAGCCCTTACCTAAAGAATCAAGTAAGTTAAATATGACCAGAAATATTTTATACTTTTGTTTTCTTATTAATTCATATTTGCTTTTGTTCAAAAATTTACAGTGCAGTACCTGCCTGGCTCAGTCTATGCAGCCCGCAACTTTTGATCTTGGAGTTGTGAGTTCAACCCCCAGGGCATAGAGATTAAAAATTTTATGTTTAGAGTAATAAGCACAGAAAATTTTATACTATCTCAGGTAGCCTTCAAACATCTTTGGTGAGGTTAATCAGAGTTGGGAATTTTTTCAAACTTCTACAAAAACAAGATCTAGACTATAACTTAAAAAGGTTATCAATGCAAAAAAGGAAAATGGCCAAAAAGATACCTCAACTCTCATCTGCATCTAAATTTGACTCTCACGTGTCCTGTGACAGTACTGCCTTTGAATGTATCTACTCCGAGCAATTAACCTTTTACTCCGTGTCTTCCTCCCCTTTCCTCAAAAGCTCATCACATTTAAAATCAATTTGAAATGAAGACTCAAAGGAAATTACTACTATAATCCTAGCTTCTTGATTAAGTCTTTCCTCTCACAAATATACACACACTTTACTGAGAGTTGGGGCCACTATAGCTCAACTCTTAGAAAACTCCATTCCTATCGTTCAAAACTGATGGTATGAAGGCATAGATGGACAATCTGTGCCTGCTCTGGTCTTAATTTAGAAGAGACAGTATTTATGCTCATGCTGGCTTGCTTCCAAAGTGATAACCATTTTTGACAAATCATTACTCCTGGGTTTTTTGTTTTGTTTTGTTTTCTTTCCTCAAAGCAAATTAGAATTCTGGAGTCAGTACTGCCACCACCTGAACTGTAGAGTGTCCTTTGAATGGGAATGTCCCACGGTTAGTGTAGTCAGCAAAGGCAAATGGAAGTCAAAAATCTGCTCACAAATCTAAAGTTTGTGAGGAGTCACAAATATAGCACAAATTTCATGAAGCATCCACCCTGGGGGCATATTACTTCAAGAGAAACCAAGGAAAAAAGGCTAGAGGAGGTTCTTAGTTTTATTCTAACACTAACCTACCTACCTACCGTTTATAAGTGTCAATGTATAATGTCAGTTGGATATATGTGGCATGTCTTAATTCCACTTTGAGCAGCGGAATCATAAAAATTTTCCTCCCTTTCCATTTATCTTATTTCCATACAAAGGGGAAATAAATATCACTATAGGGAAAGAAATGATGAGAAAGAAAAACAAAATTTCTTTGATATGTAAAGAATAAAGTACACACTAAAGCACCGAATGACCCTTTAAAAACACTTGTCTAAAAGTAAAATCTACAAAGTCTGAGAAAAACCAAGCTTTAATTGTTATTCAAACATGGAACTTCTAAAATAATTTTTAACTGAGGATATCTTCATTCTTTCCTAATGTTTATGTGTACTCAAAAGGAAAGTTAAATATTGTGATTTTTCAGAGTTGTTTTGTTAGTGTTTTGATCCAAAGAGTTCAATTTACTGAACTTCCCCTGAAAAGAATGTTTTGTCCTTACTTTCTTCAGCATAATTTGGTGTGTGTGAGGAACTGGAAGGGATTATAAGAAAACCACAAGACATAGTTCTCTTCTGGCTATTATTATTATTTGGCACCAGAACTTGAGCCTGAAAGGTTTATTTCCGTAAAGTTCAAAACACATCTTGTGTGCACTATATAATTATCATATTATATGTTATATTTTTTACCTCCTTGAGGGAAATTTGCTCTTCTAGTTTGGTTCCCAGATGGCATAATTTCATAAGTCCGTAGGTCTAGTGTGTGTGTGAGTGTGTGTGTGTGTGTTTGCGCGCACGCACACACATATGCGCGCTTGCGCTTAAAAATACATCTCAAAGCATGTATGTGACAGATGTCACAGTCCTCCAGACCAGCGCTCAGCTGGCTCTAAAGTTGGTAAGTCAAAAGTTCTATTGCTTGGCCCTCAGCAGTTTTAGTATTCATGTCCAAACTTCTGTCTTTAATAGTCACATAATCTTTAGCCAGTTTCTTGCAGCTTGCCTTGTTGGGCCACATAGCAATGCTACCACCTAGTGGAGCCTGATTATCCTTTGGTGAAAATGCTGCAATCTAACCCTATCAAGAAAGTCCCCACTTATGGATGGGTAAGTAGCCTTCTTCCAAGAATGCTCTTCCCAAAAATATTCCTTCCTACAGCAACTGCCAAACACTGATCTGTTCAGAAATTGCCATAAGATTCACTTTTGGGAAAGCTAGACTTTGAAGAATGTATCATTGCTTCCAACAGGATGTGCACTTAAATGTATGTGATAGGTAGGAGGGAAAACTGTAATTCCTCTATTTTTTTTTCAAATTAACAGATTTTTTTAATCTAATTATCAACTAAGAAGTAATTTCAATGCCAAAGTATAGTATGCTCAGAATATAACCTGAAGAACATGTACCAAAATATTGGCAGTGATTACCTCTGAAGGGTGCAGATGAAAGTAAATGGAGCAAGATGTAATGTTTTCTTGGTTTTTCAGACTTTCTGTAATGAGCAAGTATTTCGAAATTAAACAAATAAATGTAAATTTTTATTTGTATACCAGCCATGCAGAATGAATCAGTAACCAAGTTTTCAAACTGGTCAGTAGTAATATCCTTTTATTATAGACAAGAGCCACGGCTTAGAGAATTTAAGGGACTTATCTGAATTAACAGTGATGCTTACTTTTATGTGTCAACTTGACTGAGCCACAGAATGAACAGCTGGTTAAAACTTATTTCTGAATGTGTCCATGAAAGTGTTTCTAGACGAGATTAGCATTTGAATCAGTGGTTTATGTAAAACAGTTGCCCCGCTGCAAACTTGGTGGTCACCATCCAATCCAAGAGCCTTGATAGAACAAAAAGGCAGAGAACGCTTGGTTTTGCTTCCTGCCTGTTTAGGCTGGGACATGGATCTTCTCCTGCCCTCAGTGCCCCTGGTTCTGGGGCTTTCACCCCTGACTGGAACCAACACCATCAGCTCTCTAGCTCTCAGGCCTTCAAAAACGCTACCCCTTCTTCTCCCTGTACCCAACCCCCACCCCCCACCATCTTCCCTGAGTCTCCAGCTTGTAGACAGCAGACCCTGGGGCTTAGCCTTCACAATGATCTAAACTTATGAGCTTAGATAGATAATAGATAACTTTCTAGATATAGATATCTTTCTAGATATATAGATATATACTTTTCTGTTTCTGTTTTTATATTATCTATCTATCTAGATATATATATATATAGATAGATATATACTCTTCTGTTTCTGTTTCTGGTTCTGTTTCTCTAGAGAATTCTGACTAATACAGTAGCACAGTTAGTCACTGGCAGAACCCCAGCTTTTCAGCTTCATTTCCAGTACTTATGCCACTATATCATGACACCTTTCCTCCATCTGCCCTCTGGTTGGAGTGCTTACATAACCTCTTTCCACAGTGCTCATCTCACACTTACTGTAAATTTTCCTATGAACAAAAATTTAGTCATGTATTCTTGTATGCAAGCAGAACAATAAGACTAGTGGTAATTAATGTCACATAAGTGACAGGAACAGAGTACAGTCTCATTGTGCATCAAATAATGTGCAGCATCCAATTATCTCAATTGATCAAAATACTTCGAATAGGCTAGTAACACTGGAATACTGACAAAAGTTTTCAGACTTTCTTATTAAAATATTCTTAAGGATAACATATAAAATAAAGGATAACATATAAGATAAAATATCAACACTCTAACAAAAGCCTAAAAATCTGTTTCTCACACCATCCCTCCTTGGCCAACATGCAAGTAAGGAGAATATAAGGATACTGCCCAAGTATCTTTGGCAGCCCAAGTATCCTTACTGCCCAAGTAAATATACTAATTATATCTAATCATTTTTAGTTTAAAAGAACATTCTAATCTAGCTTTTATCAGTACTCCTTGTTATCATTTGTTAAGGTGCTACATTCTAGGTGCTTTGTAAATGTCACTAATTCTTACAATAAACCCACAAGGTTGGTGGTGTTACCATTTGCTTTACTCATAAAGAAAATGAGATTCTAAGAGCTTCTTGCCCTGTAATTCACACAAAGACACTACCAGTTCTGCCCTCATGAAGATTAAATATTTATGTCTAAAGTTGCATTTAATACTTTGTGTGCAAGGTGCTAACAAGTTATATCAGGATCTTGTTTACAATTATCCTGGTCACAAACCATTTCAGCAGTTGACCAAGTTGCCCGCTTGACAAGCATCTTCTTTTGCAGACAAAAGTATAGACATGAAATTAATTAACTGTTCCTTCTTAAAAAGGCCAAGTTTATTCAAGGATGAAGCAGAAAGGCTATATAAGAGACTCCTCAGAAAAAGAAAACACTATAACTAGTTCTTTCATTGAATTTCCTGAGGGGGAAGTAAACTGCCCAGTCTCCCAGAACATCAAAACTTTACTTGAAAATGAGCTAATCTTTCAATCAGCTCCATTGGGCTGTTTGGCAAGAGGCAGAAGAACCTTGGACAGTTACAGTCTGTTGTAAGACTACAAGATTTTCTTCCTCAGTGCTATTATTTTGGCACTTTTCACAAGCAATAAATCCTTTAAAGCCTAACAAGTAATTGTAGAGATTGAAACTAAAGCTGCCATAGTGCAAAAGCTTTTAATGTATCACAAGAGTAAACCATCATGTTCACTGTTCTGAACAGAAATGCCCTTCAATACTATGGGGTTATTTTTTACCATCTGCTATATATCTGGCACTGTGTTAGGAACTACAAGGACTACAAACACACATGTGTATCCAAACCAGTAATTCCTGTCACAAGAAATTTAATGTAACAATGAAGAGGCAAAACATTTATAAGTAATAATCATAACTTCTTAGTGAAACTTTCCCAGCACATTAAGAACAGATTCATAGCTGGGACATTCCAAAATTGTTAAATCCAAATATGAAGTTGTAGAATCTTGTACAGATCCCATCAGAAAACAGAATTCTCCCTGAGATGGTTCAAATTAAAACATGCTAATGAAGGGACCAATAACAAAGGTGTGGGAAGAACTAAGCTAACAAAGAAGGGATGATTAGGCATCCAGAGACCCAATCATGGGAAGGCATTACAGCCCTAAGGCTAAAGGGGTAAAAGGAGAAAATAATGTTAAAGGAGCCCAGTAAGAGCTAAACCTATGAAAGGGTCTACCCAAGGAGAGCTAAATCATGGAAAAGCACATCTATTATAGGAGAAAATGCAACGTGGAAGCAGGGAGGAAGCGAGGAAAAGAGAGTTACAGCTCTCTTTTCCACTACCCATCCATATCCTCCTAAAGCCTCCTCTGGCTAAACCCAAATGGAAATCAGCTAGAAAGGGGCACTAGGTAATACTGTTCACAATCAGCAGTCAACTCTCAGGCTATGAAGTAAGGGGGGAAAGGAGGACAAATACAGAATATCTACGTATACGCTGTTGAATTTTTATTATTATAAATACCAATAAGTAGTAAACATAACAGATTTATAATGCCAAACACTGGTCTCAGTATTTTACATATATTGAATAATTTAATCCTCACCATGATCTTATGAGTTAGAATTGGTATTAACCCATTTACAGATGAAGAAACTGAGGCACGGAGAGGTTAAGTATGTTGCCCATGGTCACAAAGCTAGTAAGTGGTAAAGCCCAGATTGGAACCCAAGTGATCTTGCTCCAAAGCTCATGACTTTAAACATTATGTTCCACTGCCTATCCTAAGCCTACAAACCCTCTCTCCATGACAGCACCCCAGAGCAGCATCTCTGGATATGAATCAAAAAGTAAAATCAAATTTGATGCCTCATGATTTCACCTAATATTTCTGTTAATGAACATGAAGAATGAGTGTTTGGGATGTACATTCCTCTACCACACATGGAAAGAAAATTAGATATCATTTTGATTTTAACTTTAATTCCCACGGATACAAGAATTCTTGGAGGGGTAGTGGGAAAATAATCAGCAAATACTCTATTGCAAAGGAGAAAACCAGTGGCGGAAAGGAAAAAGACATGATTTAAAGCCCAAAGAGAGAAGTTATTTTAACAAAGAGCAACTACTGCCATTGCTTGGCCTCTCCAGACTTGAACCTGGAGAAATGTTGATATTCTCAAACTAGTAAAACTGTAAAGCTCCTCAGAGACATTTCTTCTTGGAGGCAGAAGAAAACTGATTAGCCATTTAACCTGAGGTAGGTACTCAACTTGAGTTTAAAAGAAAGCAGGCATAAAGGACGACTTATTCAAACAAGTCTGCAATAGTCACCGGATTGTTGTTGCAACTCATCACATCCTTCCTGAAAAAATATGGAAGAAATGCTAAGCTTTCCCTGGCCCATAATAAATCACTCAGGAGCTGCCACTCCCAGGCTAAATCTTCCGGTCTGCTCCCTACCTCTCCCTTTTTTTCCCTTCATATTTTTCCTCTTTCATATTTCTAGTCTCCGTTGAAGGGAATGAGAAAAGAATGGAAATAAAAGTAGACCATTTTCCTGCTTCTCCTTAAAATTTCTGCATCAGAAATCATAGCTGACAAGGGTCCACCATGAGGACATATCATTTTGGTTTCGTACTTAAAAAGAGTGGGTGATCCGCTCACTTAAAAAGATGCAAGTTTTAAGATGGATCAGAAGATTTTTCCAGAGTTACTTTCCCACTAACCTGTATCAAGTCATCAAATTTCTTGAAGTTTTAGTTTTTTGAACTATCAGTAAAAATAATTGGCTTATGTGCTGAACACATTTCAAAGCACATTAGAAGTGTTACTTATTTGATCTTCATAACAATCCTATGACTTATCCAACTTGCTTATCTCTGTTCATGTCCCCACCATTGCTTATGGGGATTAATAAGGTAGGGACTCTGACAATTTGAAGACTAAGTGAGGCAAGGAGTACAGTATAGAAATGGGAAAAGCGGAATCATTTTAAAGTGGAGAAATCTGACAAACACTATTTAAACCAGGTTAGAAAGGTTAACATCAAGAGTGATGAGACATGTTAGTAGTGTGCACTCTTGATGTCCCGGAAATGGTACTTTATCTCTGTGATTTTCCTCCCCAAAACACATAAACCCAGTCTAAGTATGAGAAAAATATAAGACAAATCCCAAGTGAGATACGCCTATGAAATCCCTGACAAGTACTCCTCAAAACTATCAAAGTCTTCAAAAAGAACGAAAGTCTACCATAGCCGAGAGAAATTAAGATGTAATTATAAAATGTACTGTGGTGTCCTAGAAGAGAAAAAGGGCATTTAAGTAAAAAATAATAAAAATCAGAATAATTTTAGTATAGTTAATAATATATTAATATTGCTTTATTAATTGCAACAAATTGTATACTGTATTAATATGTTATTAATAGGGGAAAGCATGTGTGGACTATATGGGAACTCTCTGTACTATCTTCACAACTTTTCTGTAAATCCAAAACTGTTCTAAAAAGTAAAGCTTAGGGGTGCCTGGGTGGCTCAGTGGGTTGAAGCCTCTGCCTTCCACTCCGGTCATGGTCTCAGGGTCCTGGGATCGAGTCCCGCATCGGGTTCTCTGCTCAGCAGGGAGCCTGCTTCTCCCTCTCTCTCTGGCTGCCTCTCTGCCTACTTGTGATCTCTGTCTGTCAAATAAATAAATAAAATCTTAAAAAAATAAGTAAATAAAGCTTATTATAAAAATGAAATGAGATAATATATATGAAGTTTTTTTAAAGCCACAGTATATTCTTAGTGTGATGATGTTGGTAATGATTAGAGCTGTGTTTTGGTGACAATCTGGCAGTAACTGGAAGGTAGATTAGTGCAGTATTCATAAAGGATTTTCCTTGGCTCAAATGCATACTACAATAGTCACAATTTCATTTTCTTGGAAAACACAAATTTTCAGATACATAATTTCTGAAAGTAGTCCTAGTAATCATCAGATAGATCCCAGAAATTATTTAATAGTTTATGAATCATTCTGCAAGTCATTTCCTTTAGTATTCTCCATGCCATGGTTACTGTCCTATGTACTGGGAGCACACAAAGACTCACATAGTTGATCTGCACTTCCAACTCCCAAGGAATGAATCCATAAAAGAAAAAAGTTAAAGAAACTAATGTTTACTGAGGTCCTATAGTATAACAAGAACTTTACCTACATTGCCTCATGTAATCCTCATGATTTAGAAAACTTCTAGGGAATCTATCATTGTTGCCCAAGAGTGCATCCAGTTCTTATCCCTCTTCTGGCACTTATGACACAGTAGCAATAGTCAACATACTGCCATACCCACAACTAAACTGTCAAGTCCTTGAGGACAAAAAACCTGTTCAATGTTGTAGTTCAAGCATAGTAAAGCATAAAACCGGCCTGTAATTAGTGAAGTGGGTGAATGAGATTTCGTTAAGCCTCTGAAAGCTCCCACCAATAAATCTCATCACCCTTACATAGGATCTAGCTGAATGAGTAGTATAAACTCTAAAGAAGATTCCAGATCATATTGGTGAGAGATAACTTACTGGATGACTTATCATTTAATATGCTACTCTGTACTCTACAGTTAAGAATCATTCCTGCTGAACAACTAATGAAGCAACACCTCACTGCTTTTCTAGACCAGCTCTTTTCTACTTTAATGGAAGTCATCTAAGACAAACTGGATCATATTTGGAAGGCTGCTTGATATGCACTAGATCTTTGCTTTTATTTCCCACCTTGATTGTTAATACTTGCTGGGAACTCTATGAGATGTGTCAAAAGTAAAAAGTATAATTTTTTTCTGAAATTCAAATTACTCTGTACTTCATTTGGCAGCAGCAAACTAAAACCCACTAACGCAGGTTAAACTCAGTTAATTTGGGTACTCTCTCAATCGAATCAAAGTAAACTCAGTTTAGGGTTTTCTCCCCTCTTCCTTTAAGTTCTAGCTGGCTTAGTGTCATGGCATCAGGGAAAGGCACCCACTCCTCAATCCATGCTGACCTCTGCTGATATGCATCTCATTCCATCTGACTCATGGAAGGCATCATATCTCCATTCTGGCATCTGCTGAGGACATCTATCTATCTGTGCTACTTTCCAGTGGTGGTTCTTGTTACAAATGCAAGGGCACTCCACAAATGCCTGCTATCAGGTACACATCCACACCACATTCACACCACTCTATACTGGAACAGATTAGGCTGTTCCTCACACTATATAGCAGAAGGAGATTCTCTCTAAGACCATTCTCCAAGCAACCCTGTGCTGTCTCCAGCTATTCTGCTGCCCCATGGATAAGGATTGCAGCACCCTTGAAAAACCAGGAAGGGAGTAGAACACATAGCTTCTCTGAGTTCACCCAGTCGTGGGCCAAAACTGCTGCTGGGCCAGGTGTAGGGAAAAGCACAGGGCCCCTTGACAAAGACCTCCAAGAGTGTCTGATGCCATTCCTCTCCAATTCTTTCTCCATAGCCCAAGGAATCGTTATCAAGTCTGGGAAAGAAAACAGCATTATCTTATATTATCATGAATTCTTGCCAACCCTCCAATACTTTCTTTTAACCACTGCTTCTACCAGGAGTTTTAAACTCTGAAGCTGGGATCAACTAGTTTGTTTTCAATTGTTCTTCCAGGCCTTCCTTCTCTGAAACATGGAGCTCAGGCTATCTGAAATGGAGAAAAAGGTCATTCAGAAAAATTCTTTAAAAAAAGGATTACTAAAAATGAAAGCCCAATTGTTAATGTCAAAATTCTCCCCATGATATAATCTGAACCAAACGGAATTTCTGTATTTGAGGCACTGAGACCTGGGCCACAAAAGTGTAGAATGCAGATAGAAAACTAGAGCTGTTTCAAGCTAAACAGACTATGAATACTTGCTTTCAGAGAGACTTGACAAACTTCTTCACAACAATTTCACAATAGTTTTAAGGCTATCCTAAGATATGATCAGAGCAACCACCTGAAAAGATCTATGTAGTTTTCTTGGCTAAGCCCTTAAGTAAATGATAACCAAGACAAGACAAGAGGACAAACTTCATGTTTAGCATTCAGACTTTTGTAATGAACATCATAAGTTTATCATGGACACAAACCATGGCAAGTATCCAGAGGGCACTATGTGGACAGAGGTTTACAATTCCTCCCTACCCAACCCCCATCACCATGAAATCACTCTCACACTCCATCCTGAAGAAAAGCATGGAAAAGGGATACAAACCTAAAGCACCATGCATTTAACACAAAGACACCGAGCCATCAAAAAGACATCTAATAAAGGTTTTAGTACCCAAAATATGTAAAGAACTTATAAAACTCAACACTCAAAAAACAAATAATCCAATTAAAAATGGGCAGAAGACATGGACAGACATTTTTCCGAGGAAGACCTATAGATGGCCAACGAACACATGAAAAGATACTCCATATCACTCATCATCAGGGAAATGCAAATCAAAAATCATAATGAGATATCACCTCACATCTGTCAGAATGGCTAAAATCAACAACAACACAAGAAAAATTGTTGATCAACAAATGTTGATGAAGACATAGAGAAGCGAACCCTCTTGCACTTTTGGTGGGAATGCAAACTGGTACAACCACTCTGGAAAACAGTTATGGAGATTCCTCAAAAACTTAAAAATAGAACTTTACGATCCAGTAATTGCACTACTAGGTATTTACCCAAAGAATACAAAAAACATAATTCAAAGGGATCCATGTACCCCAATGTTTATAGCAGCTTTATCTATAATAGGCAAACTATGGAAACAGTTCAAGCATCCACCAACTGATGAGTGAATAAAAAGATGTGGTGTACTATATGATCTCCTTGATATGAGGAAGTGGAGTTAAAATGTGGGGGGTTTGGAGGGTAGGAAAAGAATAAATAAAACAAGTTGGGATCGGGAGGGAGACAAACCATAAGAGACTCTTAATGTCACAAAACAAACTGAGGGTGGCTGGAAGGAGGAAGGGAGGGAGAAGGGGGTGGGGTTTTGGACACTGGGGAGGGTATGTGCTATGGTGAGTGCTATGAAGTGTGTAAACCTGGCGATTCACAGACCTGTACCCCTGGGGCTAATAATACATTATATGTTTATTTAAAAAATTAAAAAATAAAAAAAAGATGTGTTGTGTATACACACACACACACACACATATACATACACTAGAATATTACTCAGTCATAAAAAATGAATGAAATCTTGCCATTTGCAATGACATGGAGCTAGCGAGTATTATGCTATGCAAAGTAAGTCAGAAAAGGATAAATACCATATAATTTCATTCATATGTGGAATTTAAGAAACAAAACAAGTGAGCATAGGGGAAAAAAAAGAAAGAGAGAGAAGCAAACCAAAAAAGAGACTCTAAACTATGGAAAACAAACTGATGGTTACCACAGGGGAGGTGGATGAGGGGATGGGTGAAATAGGTGATGGGGATTAAGGAGTGCACCTGGTGTGATGAGCACCGGGTATTGTATGGAAGTGTTGAATCATTATACTGTACACCAGAAATTAATATTACACTGTAAATTAATTGGAATTTAAATAAAAACTTTTTTAAAGAACCTAAACTAGAAGAGTGTAAAAGATTATAAATTGCATATCACAATTTATTTTTTTCCCTAACTACGCAGTGAGACGTCAGCAATAGGGAAAGAAAAAAAAAAAGATGCTCAATTTTCCTTGCACTTCCAAGTGTAATGATAGTGACTGCTGCTCTGCTAGCCAGTCCTCCAAAATCAATCATGCCAACAGTAGTATTTAGCAAAATGGAATGAGGCAAGACAGTACTAACTGCTCCCAGGTAGCAAATTACAATATTCCAAATCAAATGTCACAAAGTTTGTACTCTGCTTAGTACTTTGGCTGAGTTGTGGATACTGAGGTGGTTAAAGAAAAAGGCAAACACATGGAAGGAAGAAAGAAGAGAGGGAGGGAGGGAAAAAGAGAAGAAAGGGGGCAGAGCCAGAAGGAAGGAAAGAAAAGGAGGAGGAAAAGAGCAACAAAAATGACTTGTGTTATACATAATAACTCTATGGTAAAATCATTTCCTCAACAAGTCCTGAGTCAAATGAAAGCCAATGACTGTGCCAGATTATTCAAATAAATAATGATTCAGAAAGCTCTTCAGTAAATCCCCAGAGAATTCAGAGCAACAATAACAACATTTAAGATTTCTCCTCTTTATCCTCCTGGTCTGAGTCTCTTCTCCAAAAGAACTTAATAACTCTCTATGCACCAACTGTAATATTACCAATTTATTAAATGTTATAAAATGCTGCTTTTAAAAATGAATGAAATAAAGAAGAAAGGAAGAAAAGAAGCATAAGGCAACCTAAAGGCTTTGAACATGTACACTTTAATGATTTTTATTAACATCTCCATAGAACTTACAAGTAAGTTCTAAAACCCATATCCATTTACTGATTTTCTGTGCTATTGCTTATAGTTGAAAAAGATCTAATCCTCTCAGCAGAGCTGTAACCCATTTACCAGACTACACTGTAAATGAGCCTTCTTTCCTCCCAGGCTCCCCAGAAAGGGTGTAATCGCAACTCCAGTCACCATAATTGTTCCACAAATGCCTTCCAGGAGATCTGAGAAGACCCAAAAGCCCACAAAGCTTACTGACTTACACAGAATACACAAAGGAATTTTATTTTCAATTCCAATTTCTTAATTTTTTTATTGTTTTCCCCAGCACAAAGCAGTCTTTGTGCCTGTGGATCTCCCTAAATGTTGATGTCCCAAAGGACACAAGGGTGTGAAAAATGTGACTCATGTTCTTGATAAATTCACATTATAAGACATGGCCTTGAAAATGAAAAGCAAATGAAATCATTCTCTCCTCTAAATTTTCTTTCATGTCAAAGGTTAGTCTTGCTTATTCAACAACTTGGACCCAGCACTTGAAAAATAATGAGTCTATCCAAGCAGTATCAACAACTAGGATTTTAGAAACATGAACAGAAAGTCTTTAGCAAAATACGAAGGGTTAGCAGTTAGAGAAGAGTTCACAGTTTTACTAGTCTAGAAATAAATTATTGCAAACTGAGTAACTGATACAATGTATTCATTTCCTAACTTCTCCATAACCCACCAAGAAAATTTAAGAATGAGAACATTTGACATTAACTGCCTAACTCACTCTTAGAGAATCCTAAAATCTTGAATATTCATCCTATAAAATAAAACTGTTAAGAATGTAACAATCAAAAAACAAATTCTTCTCTTATCTAGGAAAAGTATAACATTTAGACCTACATTTTAAGCCAACAAAAAATCCTAACCAGATTATCCACTGAATACGACACAAATTTTTGCAAAAAATTTATTATTTGTTCTTTCTCTCCCACTGTTTGCAGGTTAATGAGAGCAAACCTCTGGCAGGCCACCAAAGAATTTAGCTTTAAATAGCAGATAAGATAGTTGGACATCAGTCGTTCCCCTTTCTGTTAAGGATTGGGACTTCTCTTTGCGTTTAATTTACACAAGGAACCATTATGAAGTTATGAGTGAAAATATGATGGTCACAAAATTTACCTGACAAAATGCCCTTAAACTGTCTGTTAACATGAACTGTTTGTCTACTCTATAAATTCTGTATTAAGGTAAAAATAACAGCCAACATGTAAGTGTGTGCTTACTATGTGCCAGGTACTGTGTAAAGCACAGACAAGGGTGCCTGGGTGGCTCAGTGGGTTAAGCCTCTGCCTTCGCTCAGGTCATGATCTCAGGGTCCAGAACCAAGTCCCACATCTCATAGGGCTCTCTGCTCAGCAGGGAGCCTGGTTCCCCCTCCGCCTCTGCCTGCCTCTCTGCCTACTTGTGATCTCTCTTTCTCTCGCAAATAAATAAATAAAATCTTTAAAAAATGAAAATAAAAAATAAAGCACTGATAAAAATTAACTCAAATAATATTCATAACACTTTCTGCATTCCTTGGAAGACACACCAAAACCAATTAATATGAGAAAATGAAAACAGTCCAAATTGTTTCGATGGCTAGATCATGAACTAATTTTTTCTTGCATTTTGATGGCCATTAACATTGCCACTGCTGTTGTTATTTTCACACAGTAAATACACATGTAACTTTTTTTAAAACTTCTATTTCCACCCTGAAAACTGGAGATAATAAATGGATAGTGCTGCTCTATCCATTTTACACACTGCAAAAATTTCCAAAACACCACTTCTATTCATACAGCATTCAATTATTTGCTGGATCTAATCAAACTTCTTAGCTGGTCATGCAAGTCACTCTTGTTTATCTCGCTACTTCTCCACACAACCTGTCATTCCAGTCAGTCCTACATTCACACCTAAATCATTTCATCTATTTGAACTCACCTTCCCTTCCCACCTCCTTACAAATAAACTCATCACCCCTCTGCTAATCACGCCTCCCCCATCCTTCATTTTCCAAGTCACATTTTCCCTATCTCCTTTAAGTCTTCCCCATCTGACATGGATCTGACGTGTACAGAGGACCAATAATGTGCTTGGCACATTTTGTGTTATTTAATCCTTATAACAATTTTAGAGATAGTAAATAGTATCCCTATTAGATACATGAGGATTAGAGAGCTTGTGATTTTTTCAGGGCGGTGGACTCGGGGTTTTCTCTCAGTTATGCTGAACCATCCTGCACTTAAGAGCTTGTAGCACAGAGTGCCTGGGTGGCTCAATTGGTAAAGAATCTGACTTTTGATTGCAGCTCAGGTCATGATCTCAGGGTTATGAGATGGAGCAGTGCCTCAGGCTCTGTGTTTGGCAGAGGAGTCTGCTTGGGATTCTCCCTCTCCTGCTTCCCCTTCACTCTCCTCTCTCTCTCCCTTAAAAAAAAAAAAAAGAAAAGAAAAAGAAAATACAAACTTGTGCCATACAACTCCTTAAGTTTATATTGCCTTGTAATGTTCTCTAACTGCTTAATATGCTAAATCCATGTGATCCCATAAGTTCCTTGAGGTCCACATCTCATGCAGTTCACACTGTAAGTGCTTAGTTAATACTGCTGACTTGAATTAGCAAACAAGGAAAGCCTCAAAAGTGATAAGGGCTCCTAGCAGGCAAAGTTGGTTAGATGCTTGATTCTTCATTCCAGCTCATGTCTTGATCTCAGGGTCTTTAGATCATTGGGCCCCACATCTGGCTCTGAGCTCAGTGAGGGTTTTCTCTGTCTCTTCCTGCCCCTCCCTATACTCACTCTCTTTCTCTCCCTATCTCTAGAATAAATAAATAAATCTTTTTTTTAAGTGATATGAAATTCCCATAAAAGGGTTACTCTTCAAATATTAAATCATCCAAAAATTCCCTAAAAGGACTACAAACTACCAGATGCTTCAGACAACGTGGTAGAAGCTTCATGAAAGCACCATCATATAGAAACACTCAGTAGGTATTTGAAGATGTTGATGAGAAACTCTTGAGGGAATTGGACCTTTGACAGACTGGAATAGAAGTGTTAGAGGAAAATCAGAGTTGCCCTGCAAAATGTTAAGCACCCAAACGTTTAACTTCCAAAGAGTTTATGTCTTAAGAAGAAATAGGAAAGATAAATAGGGTGTTTCCTTCTATCACTTTCATATTTCAAGGCATTTCTTTTTCGACCCTAGAGGTTCACGTCAGCTGAAGCAGATTTAGAAGACAACTAAATTGGGTTGTTTCACTACCACTAAGAAAAATCTGACATAATTCTTTATCTTCCATCCAGAGGCCTGGATCCAAACGGAAAGGAGGGAGAGCAATTCCTGAACATGTCTCAGCCTGAGTTGCTGTCTTGTATCCCTTCTACACCAGGCACAGCAACTGTATAACAGAACATCCAGCCCTGAAGAGGTGCCCTGGGGATGGAGCTAATGCCAATAAATCCACAGCCAAAGATCTATCTGGGAAAAGCAAAACTTTGATAGCTTTGGGTTTCAACCTTAGCTGATGGCTAATGGCCATACCTTTAAAAGAAAACTCCTATCCAACACCTTTTCAAGCAGTCTTCTTCGTAATTTTTAAATACTAATTATTTCTATCACTATGGTCCTTAAGTGCTTCTTAAAGATTCGTCCTTTTGAAAACAGTGAACAAACCAGCAGTTAAAATCCCCTAGCTCCTCATTGCAATCCTGCTCAGCGATGTGTATGAGTCTCTTTGTGACTTTTATTCAGGGCATGTGGCAGCTGGAGCACAGTCAATCCCATCCTTCAACAGCCTCATTTGCCTGGCTTTCAGGGGTCAGAGACAACACTCCAGCTGCCAGTTCCATGCCCAATGACAGGGTGAAGGATCTTTTCCACAAAAAGGTAATGTTAATAAACAGCCCAAATCACTGACTTACTCTTTTTACTCTCCTTCCTTCTCCTGTGCCAAGGGACCCCCCTCAGCTTTATAATGCCTTCTGTCACTAACACAATTAAGCCCACTACCATGCACCCACCCCCAACACCCTGACTTGTAGAGAATACTAATGCAACAAGACTTGGGCCAGCAGAGGAAAGAAGTAAGATATCTTACTGGGAAGATCTGTTCACTAAACCACTCATCTTTTAAGAACTTATTTCTATACTCCTAAAAAAATTAATAAAGCATTATTACCTCCCTCAAACTTCTAGGCATATTTACATAAATCAGCCAAGAATGTATTTTCTTTTTTTTTTTAAGGACTTGCTAGACTATCATATGAAACGTCCTCAAAATATAAATATATATATATATTATATATAATGTATATAAATGTATAAGCACAAATACATAGAAATACATAGAGAGCTATGTATTATTTTTGTTTTGAATTTTATCTATTATTTATATTTATATATCTATATATGAATACATATAAAAACATATATATGTATTTTAATATAGAGATATTAATTTTGTTAATGTGAAATACATTAACATAAGTATTTCAAGTAACATATAGAAAATTTATCTTATATGTAAATACAAATATTTCCCAAAAGACCTTGTGAGAGTCATTAGGTCCACAGTGAAATTTTTTTCACCTCTTGTTTTATCTTTTCATGTTTGTTTATGTTATAAATGGGGAGGGGGTAACAACTACAGAATCACCACTTCTAATGAAGCCTGGCTCTACTATCAGGTCATGTAAAAACATCAATGGTTAGACAACCTTGAGGTGTCCTCATTGTTTAAAAAAATACTCTCATATTCAAGAGGAAGATAAAGGCATTATAAATAAAAGTTTTACTCCTAAATATCAACTAAAATAACTATTTTTATGGACTTCATAGGTCAATATAACGATTCCAAAGTCAAGACTAAAAGTGGAGAGAATAGAAACTTTTAAATAATGCTAAGACAATGATAATATTTTTTCCCAGATACATAGATAACTTAAATAATATAACATAATAATATAACAATAAAACCATCAAATAATACAGTCTCAATCTTCAGAAAAAGGTTGTTTATCGGTTTCAAAAATGTGTATGTGCCTACCTAAGTCACAAAGAATTCAAATCAAGGAAGATATAAACATACAGTTCTTATTAACTTATTTTTTATTTATCTACTTATTACTCAACAAATTTCAAAAGAGCATTTGAGGCAGAATTCCCTTCTAAACCATCAAAGATTTTACTAGTCAAAGGGTGTGGGGAGCAGTGGAAGCAGTGTTAACATGGCTGCTGCTTTTCCTGTCCTTCCCCAGACAAGGCTCTTTTACACGAGGTCAGCACTGTCGTCTCCCACTCCCTTGATTCAAACAAAAATAAATAAATAAACATTTTACTATCTGGCACTACGTCTGACTTTTTAAAAGCCATTCAATCAAACATTAAAAGTAAATAATTGTACAGTTTATGTATACAACTTGCATTGTTTATGGCAATTACGAAGGAAGAAAGGCAAAGAGGAAATATTTTCTTCTGGCACTTCAAAGCAGCTTCTGACATAACAAGTTACTACATTTTAAAAATATAAACTGCCTCAATAAATTATATTCCCCTCAGGAACTGCTAAAATTGCACTCTACAAACACTGAAAAAGAAGAACAATAATATTTCTGCCAAATACCAAGATGGTATCTAACAGTGAAAGAGTTAAGAAAATGATAGAGCTCTGTAATAGATTTTCTTTTCATTCTAAATATGTTGAAAATGTTTTAGCAGCTCAGATGGATATATTTAGCACCTACACCTTGAAAGAAATTATTAATTTCACTTAAAAAGTTTACTATCAATGCTGTAACTTTTCCCAAACATTTTTTACCACAAAATTGTTTCATCACGTACATACTAACATCTTGTCAGATACTAATATTCTCAGAGCATAGCACAGAAATCAGTTATACAAAATTAAATATCTGTTATCCAATGGTATAGATAACAGAAGTACAGACAGGTGCTGAAGAGGGGGATATAGGTATTTATAGGTAGAAAATGCTCCTCAAATACTACACTCAAGAGTCCTGAGTCCCACTTCTCCCATCCAGTCTTATTCAGTTTCCATACCTTTTAGATAATTCCTATTTTCCTAATTTAAGTTCTCAAACTAGCCCGTCTCTATTTGAATCAATTTTAATCAGATTTTTATTTAGTTTTTTTAATATTTTATTTATTTATTTAACAGAGAGAGATCAAAAGTAGGCAGAGGCAGGCAGAGAAAGGGAGGAAGCAGGCTCCCGCTAAGCAGAGAGCCCAATGTGGGGCTCGATCCCAGGACCCCAAGATCAAGACCCGAGCCCAAGGCAGAGGCTTTACCCACTGAGCCACCCAGGTGCCCCTTATTTAGTTTTTTTAAAAAGCCAAATTAACTAGCCAAAGCCACATTAAGCCTGTATAAATTATATTAATAAACATAGTATTGAAATGGCAAAAAATAAATGAATTAAAAGATATTCCCCTTTTCAAGAAGACTATAAAATAGGATAGAGAAATGCTAGAGTATATATAAAATAACTCTGAAAGGATACACAAAACTGATAATAATTGTTGCCTCTAGTTATTTTTTACTGTGTATTCTTTTGTAGTGTTGGAATTTTTCAACATATATATTGCTTTTGCAAACAATAAAAATATACATTAAATTAAAAAATTTAAAACAGCAGAATATATATAATCTAAAAAAATAAAAATTTAAAATTCACATAGCAAACATAATATTGAAGGATTTGCCATCTACCTCATACATGAGATTTCATATTTAGTGAAAAGTTAAGACTATGAAAATCATTTGATTAAACATTACAATTAACAAGAAATATTAGGATCTCCAGAGAAAAAATAAATAGCTATCCAAAACAAAAAATAAGGCTGATGCTAATGGGTTATATCTGACTCCTGATTCAACATTAGTATTCAAATAAATATCTAAAAATTTTAAATTGTTGAATCCACAGTTAGAAGCTATTAAAAAAGCATTTCAGAATGTAAAAGACTTGGAAGAAGGAACATTAACCTTTCTAAGCAGTGACACCATGACACAAACAGAAAATTCTTAGGAAAAGAGAAAATGATTCAGACTTAAAAATTTTTATTTGAATACTGTTGATAAACAATGTTACATTAATTTTAGGTGTACAATTCTGTGATTTGACAAGTTTATACATTTCTATGTTCACCACAAATGTAGCAATCATCTGTTCCATTACAAGGCTATTACAACATCACTGGCTGTATTCTTTATGCTGTGCCTTTTATTCCACTGACATTCATTCCATGACTGGAAGGCTGTATTTCCCTCTCCCATTCACCCATTTTGCCCAACTGCCCAACTCCAGCAACCATCAGTTTGTTCTCTGTATTTATAGCTCTGATTCTGCTTTTTGTTTATTCATTTGGATTTTTTTTAGATTGCCCTCATGAATGGAATTACATGGTAGCTATCTTTCTCAGTCTCACTTATTTCACTTAGTGTTAATACTCTCTAGGTCCATCCATGCTGTCTCAAATGACATAATCCCTTCCTTTTTTATGGCTGTATAATATTGCATGGTATATATACCACATTTTCCTGAACCACTTGTCTATTGATGGACACTTAGTTGCTTCCATTGTCTTGGCTATTTTAAATAATGCTGCAATAAACATAGGGGTGCATATATCTTTTTGAAGTAGTATTTTCACTCTCTTTGGGTAAATACCCAACTGTAAAATTACTAAATCATATACTATTTCTATTTTTAATTTTTTGAGGAACCCCCTACATTGTTTTCCATAGTGGCTGTACTAATTAACACTCCCTCCAACAGTGCATGAGGGTTCCTTTTTCTCCACATACTTGCCAACACGTTGTTTCTTGTCTTTTTGATTTTAGCCATTCTAACTGGTGTAAGGTAGAGTCTCATCATGGTTTTTACAATTTTTTACATTTTACATTCTTGAGCATCTTTCCATGTGACTGTTGGCAATCTGCATGTCTGGAAAAACACCTTTTCAAGTCCTCCCCCATATTTTAATTGGATTTTTTGGCTTTTTGGTGCTGAGTTGTGTAAGTTCTTTATGTATTTTGGATATTAACCGCTTACTAGATACATCATTTACAAATCTTTTCTCCCATTCAGTATGCTGTCTTTTTGTTTTGTTGGTTTCCTTTACTGTGCAAATGTTTTTTATTTAGGTATAGTCCCAACAGTTTATATTTGCTTTTATTTCCCCTGCCTTAAGACATATCTAGAAAAATGCTGTGATGATCAGTGTTAAGAGAAATTATTGCCTGTCTTCTCTTCTAGGATTTTTATGGTTTCATGTCTTACATTTAGGTCTTTTACCCATTTTGAATTTTTTTTTTTTGGCTCAGGGGGACGTCCAGTTTCATTTTCTTACATACAGCTCTCCAGCTTTCCCAACACCATTTATGGAAGTGGGGGGGGGAACCAACTGTCTTTTCTCCATTGTAAATTCTTGCCTCCCTTGTCATATTAATTAACCATACAATTATGAGTTTATTTCTGGGTTTTCTATTCTGCTCCACTGATGTGTCTATTTTTGTGCCAGTACTATAATGTTTTGAGTATTACAGCTTTGTAGTATATTTTGAAATCTAGTATTGTGATACTTCCAGCTTTGTTCCTTCTCAGGATTGTTTTGGCTACTCAGGTTCTTCTGTGGGTCCATACAAATTTTAGTATTATTTATTCTATTGTTGTGCAAAATGTTGTTGATATTTTCAGAGGGATTGCACTGAATCTGTAGACTGCTTTGGATAGTATGGAGACCTTAACAATATCAATTCTTTCAACCTATGAGCATGGACTATCTTTCCATTTATTTGTGTCATCTTCAATTTCTTCCATCAGTGTTTTATAACTTTTCCAGAGTATAGGTCTTTCACCTCTTTGGTTAAGTTTATTCCTAGATATTTTATTCTTTTTGGTGCAATTGTTAATCATGGTTTTTTTAGGGACATATGGTTATATAAGTACTGAAAAATAAACCATAAGAAGAAAAACATTATATATTAAGACATTCATTACAGTTTAATTTTAAAATAAGAAAAGATGGAAGTAACCTATATGCACATTAATAGATGAATTATTCAAAATTATAGAGTATCTCCTCAATTGAATTTTCATTGATTTTCATCATAAAACCTGTGGGAAAAAATGAAAATTATTTTTACCTAATGAAATTATAACATAAAACTGCATATATTCCATCATCAAAATATGTTTCTGTGCCATATTGGTGGTAATTCACTACTGCAGCTCCAAGACCACAGAGAGAAAAAAAGCTAAAGGCCAAGACTCCTATGTTCAATCACACACATACACACACCCCTCTTCCACCTCTTTAGGGTTGGCATGAGAATGGACACACATATCTGCCTCATGAAGAACACTTCCCAAAATACTGTCCCCTTTCCCAACCTTGAGAAAATTCCCCCAAATAACCCATATCTGTCCAGGATTAGAGAACACTCCTATCTATCTCAACACAAGCCAATCTTCTACCTCCTCCCTTTTTTGAAGCATATTTCTAAGTTTCATCCTCTTCACTGGACCTAAGACCCTGAAACACAAAAGATTTTGACAGCCTCTCTGCCAGTTAAGTGATAATGTCAACTCTTAATGTCACAAAACAAACTGAGGGTGTCCAGGGGGAAGGGAGTAGGGAGAGGGTGGTAGGATCATTGACATTGGGGAGGGTATGTGCTATGGTGAGTGCTGTGAAGTGTGTAAACCTGGCGATTCACAGACATGTACCCCTGGGGCTAACAATACATTATATGTTTATTTAAAAATTTTTTAAATTATTTTTTTAAATGATAATGTCAAGAAGAAAAAGGATGTTAGGAAAAACTGCCAGGATAGTTGAGGAAAACAGAACTCATTTGCTCCATCATCCAACAAAAATTTATTTCATGCACAGTATATACTGGCATGGAGAACAAAGCTGTAAACAAAATAAACAAAGTTCCCATTCTCATTTGGGATAATTAATAATGAGTTATATCTGGACACACTAAATTTGAGTTATTGTCAGGATAACCTAATGGATAAGTCTGCAGACTGATAGAAACATGGCTTTCAATAAAGTGTAGGCAAAACAAAAAAAAAAAAAAAAAAGTGTAGGCAAGACTCCACAGGGTTAGATGCTGAGCAGAAGAAATTGAATAAAGAGGCTTTAAAGGGGTTGAGTAATTGAGTGTTTCATTGAGACTACAACTCAGGCTTGGTAGAATGGGCAATAAGCAAGATATCAATTCCACAAATTTTGGAGATGGAAGTCTACTTATAATGAATGATGAGGTCTAGAATCTAGAGGACAATCACACCAGAACAAGATTAAAGTGGCGTGAAGACAAGAATTGGAGACCTCAAGGACAGCCTGGCCCACTAAGCTGAAGAAATGGAATAGGATTGTTTTCATTAGCCAAAGATTTTTCAACATACGAGCAATTTCAATCAACACAACAGAGCTTGAGATAAATTTCAATAATATCTCCATAAATGATTCTGAAAGAGAAGAAAAGCCTAAAAGAGGGTGACACACCTTAAAAGACCTGAGAAGGGAAAATTTCCTTGAATACAAACAGTAAAATGGCCTGGAGATGAGCTGAAAGACAAGGATAAATTTACAACTGTGTACGTTTTTATACGTACATATGTATTTTTTAAGTATATGACTCACAGAAAATACATTTAAAATATATTTTAGGGGGGCGCCTGGGTGGCTCAGGGGTTAAAGCCTCTGCTTTCGGCTCAGGTCATGATCCCAGAGTCCTGGGATCGAGCCCCGCATCGGGCTCTCTGCTCAGCAGGGAACCTGCTTCCCTTCCTCTTTCTGCCTGCCTCTCTGCCTACTTGTGATCTCTCTCTGTCAAATAAATAAATAAAATCTTAAATATATATATATATATTTATATATTTTAGGGAAAAAACAGTAAGAAAAATGTTTGAAAATATATATATACAGCCTCAAAGATCACTGGAAAACTTGGAAAGAAAAAAAAAATGGAGGTGAGGAAGAGAGAAAAGAGCTAATAACCATTTCTAATTTGGCTCAAATGATGTTAAAATTTTTTACTAAACTAATAAATAATATCAAGATATGAATACTTTGTAGCCACTAGTGACCTAACATTCCCATCTCTCATTCATATTGTAACCATAAACAATAAACTACACATTTGGAGACCATGAAATAATCAAAATAAAAGTTGCCTTTGGGGAGGTAACATTGGATAATACTGCTTTATCTGCAGTAATAAATGAGAATAAGCCACTCCAAAGAATAAAGAACTCCAAATTTTCTATATTGATAGAGAAAATGTTTGGTTAATGTCACCATGGTACTTAGAGTAGCATAATTGGTGTGCTTTTCAGTAAATCTGATGTTTTTAATAGTATTTCAACATTTCTTCCCTGGCATCAGTTTTTAAAATTAGAAAATTCCAAAGTCAGTCAGAGAGAATTTAATCATTATGTAATTTATTAACTGGGGGGGCAGGTAGTTTAGTGTTTCATTTCAAAATTTACCTTTTTTTTTTAAGCTGCAATGAATTGAATCTGGTGAAATTTTCCATATTTTTATGAAGACAAAATGCTATTAAGACCTATAAACAAAATGTATTTTTATTAAAAATGACTAATGCTTAGTGAAAAGTTCAAAGGCTGGAAAAGAAGCACTGAAAAGGGTTTTTAAAAGCAATAGTTCAGCTCACTCAGTTACTGGAAAAGTCATTTTCATAGTTAACCTTCAGGGCTATGCAGCAGCTGGAAAAGCAACCTATTTTATTTTATAGTTAATAAACGTCATGCACTTTTCCTGAAAGAGTCAAAATATGTTACCTTTAAATAATGCAAACAACTCCATAGGAGCAAACAAGATACACGATAGATTCAAGACACAATGCATACCACGATAAAAGAAATCTATCATCTGGATGCTGTGTATAGTCACTGACCGGCTTCTTTATCTAAAAATATAAATAAATCAAAGGCCATAATATTAAAATTGAATAAATTTGAATACAGAGTCTATATTAAACTACTATTACTGAGTTTAAGTTCAATTTTTTCAGTTTAACAATGTTTTAAACTTAGAGAATGTCTTTGTTCCTTAAAGACTCATGCTGTAGTATTTGGGGTTTAAGTGTCTGTAACTTACTTTCATATGCATTTATTATGTGAGTGTATGCACAGAGAGATAAAACACGTGTTCCAAAAAATAAAAAATTGGTAAATCTAAATGTGGTGTTATGTACATCTCCTGCATTATCATTCCAATTGTTCTATAGGTTTTTAATTTTTATAAATAAAAATCTGGGGTGGGGAGAAAGCTATCTCAATCCAACATTAGAAAACAGACTCTCTACAGACAGGAAAATATCACTACAAAAGCAAATTTATTTAGCATCTAAATACACACGGTACACTGTAATAGGTATTCTAAGAAAAACTAACATCATATCTGGCTTTTAAAAACATACAATCTAAGGTAAACACTGTTGATAAAAAAATATTTAAATAGAAATAAGAACACGTATATAAATCTACACAATAAATCAAGCACTTGTCCTAACAATCACCACTTTTCTGATCAAAGAAAAGCTGCCCAGATTTAACAAAGCTCATTCCAAACATTAAGACTCTAGGTACATTCTACCACCTCATTTGGCCTCATGGAATACAGGAAGTTTGACCAGTGTCACCCTTTGTTTCAAGACAGCATGACTTAAGTGAGCATTAATGAGGGACTTGATTTTGTAAGACAAAGTGGTTCATTTCTGTTTAGACACTATAACAGAGTATTTTTCTGTTTAATTACAAATCTGCCCTCTTCCCAACCCCTGCTTTCCTTCATGAGTCAATACAAATGTTCTTTCTTAGAAGCATTTTCTGTGGGCGCCTAGAGACTCAGTCAGTTAAGTAGCCGACTTGATTTTGGCTCAGATCACAATCTCTGCGTCCTGGGATCAAGCCTGCATTGGGCTCCATCCAAAGAGTGGAGTCTGCTTGAGGATTCTTTCTTTTCTTTTTTCTTTTTTCTTTTTTTTTTTTTTTCCTTTTTACCTTATCTGGCTTACTTTATTTAGCAGAGTGTTTTCAAAGTTCATCCACATGGTACCTTGTATCCGTACTCTATTTTTCTTTTTTTTTTTTTTTTATTTCTTTTCAATGTTCCAGAATTCATTGTTTATGTACCACACCCAGTGCTCCACGCTATATGTACCCTCCTTAATAACCACCACCAGACTCACCCAACCTCCCACAAAACCCGCTCCAAAACCCTCAGTTTGTTTCTCAGGATCCACAGTCTCTCATGGTTTGTTTACCCCTCCGATTTCCCCCAACTCACTTATCTTCATCTCCCTATGTCCTCTGTGTTATTCCTTATGCTCCACAAATGAGGATTCTTTCTCTCTCCCCTGTACTCACTCAAACGATCTCTCTCTAAAATAAATAAATAATCTTAAAAGAAGAAGCAGCAGCATTTTCTAATTGTTCCAAGTAACATGTCTTTTCATGTTCTCTTATTTATCCCCTAGTATTATCACTGATATTTTTGTCGACACTAATTCAGTATTTGCTAGGTTCTTGAAATTCAAGAATGAATAAGATATTTTTAACGACATCAGCAAGCTCTTAGCCTGGTAGTGAAGGCACTAACCATGCAAAGAAATAATGATATCTATCATCTATTATCATGCCATCTACCAAGTTGTCAAAAACCTCAGATTCTTTTCTTGATTTCTCTCTTTTCTCAACTGACATCTAGGCCATTAGCAGGTTGACTTTATTACCAGATATATCCTGAATGCATCCATTTATCTTTATCTACGCCATCACCCTGGTCCAGACACTACCTTCTCTCACATGGATTGCTACTATGAGATACAACTGGCCCTCCCCTCTTAACTCCCTACAATCTATCTTCCACACAAGATCCAGAATAATCTTTTTTTAATAATTTTTTATTTTTTATAAACATATATTTTTATCCCCCGGGGTACAGGTATGTGAATCACTAGGTTTACACACTTCACAGCACTCACCATAGCACATACCCTCCCCAATGTCCATAACCCCACCCTCTTTCCCCCAACCCCACTCCCCCCAGCAACCCTCAGTTTGTTTTGTGAGATTAAGAGTCACTTATGGTTTGTCTCCCTCCCAATCCCACCTTGTTTCATTTATTCTTCTCCTACCCCCTAAACCCCCCCTGTTGCATCTCCACTTCCTCATATCAGGGAGATCATATGATAGTTGTCTTTCTCCGCTTGACTTATTTCGCTAAGCATGATATGCTCTAGTTCCATCCATGTTGTCGCAAATGGCAAGATTTCACTTCTTTTGATGGCTGCATAGTATTCCATTGTGTATATATACCACATCTTCTTGATCCATTCATCTGTTGATGGACATTTAGGTTCTTTCCATAGTTTGGCTATTGTGGACATTGCTGCTATAAACATTCGGGTGCACGTGCCCCTTCGGATCACTACGTTTGTATCTTTAGGGTAAATACTCAGTAGTGCAATTACTGGGTCATAGGGCAGTTCTATTTTCAACATTTTGAGGAACCTCCAGGCTGTTTTCCAGAGTGGTTGCACCAGCTTGCATTCCCACCAACAGTGTAGGAGGGTTCTCCTCTCTCCACATCCTCGCCAGCATCTGTCATGTCCTGATTTGTTAATTTTAGCCATTCTGACTGGTGTGAGGTGATATCTCATTGTGGTTTTAATTTGTATTTCCCTGATGCTGAGTGATATAGAGCAGCATAATCTTTTAAAACATAAAACAGATCATGTTGATTCCCTGCTTCAACCTTTCTCACTGTTTGCAATTGGAATAAAATCCAATTCCTTACCATGACTGCCTATGAGGTTCTACATAATCTGGACCTGTCTAGCTCTGGCCTCATCTCCATCTAGTCTCCCTTTCACAGAGGACACTTCAGGCACACTGGCCTTCTTTCTGTTCCTCAAATATACCAAACTGTTCTTTCTTACACTTTTGTACTAGTGATTTCTTCTACATAAAATGCTATGGATGTTTGTGTGGCTGGTTCATTACTACCATGCAGGTCTCAATTAAAATGTTATAACAAACATAGCGTAAAGCAAGCAGAAGGAAAGATATAATAAAAATCAGAGCAGAAGGCTCCTGGGTGGCTCAGTGGGTTAAGCCGCTGCCTTCCGCTCAGGTCATGATCTCAGGGTCCTGGGATCGAGTCCCGCATCGGGCTCTCTGCTCGGCAGGGAGCCCACTTGCTTCTCTCTCTGCCTGCCTCTCTGCCTACTTGTGATCTCTCTCTCTGTCAAATAAATAAATAAATAAAATCTTTAAAAAAAAAATCAGAGCAGAAATAAATAACATGGGAACTAAAAAAAACAATAAAACAAATCAATGAGACCATGAGCTGATTCTCTAAAAAAATTAATAAAAGTGATAAATCTCTAGCTAGACTTAACAAAAAGAGAAAGAATCCAAATAAATAAAACCACAAATGAGAGAGGAGAAATAACAATCAATACCACAGAAAAACAAACACTTAGAATATTATGAAAATCTATATGCAAACAAATTGGACAACCTGGAAGAAATGGATAAATTTCCTAGAAACATAAACTACCACAACTGAAAAAGGAAGAAATAGAAAACTTGAGCAGACCAATAACTAGCAAAAAAATTAAATCACTAATCAAAAAACTCCCAAAAAACAAAGCCCAGGGCCAGATGGCTTCACAGGTGAATACTACCAAATATTTTCTTTTAAGATTTTATTTTTTTAAGAAATCTCTATATCTGACATAAGGCTCAAACTCACAGCCCTGAAATCAAGAGTTGCATGCTCTACCAACTCAGCTAGCCAGGTGCCCCGAAATATTTAAAGTGTCTCCATTACCAAATATTTAAAGAAGAATTAACTCCTATTCTTCTGAAACCATTCCAAAAAATAGAAAAGGAACGAAAACTTCCAGATTCATTCTATGAGGCCGACATTACCCTGATACCAAAACCAGATAAAGACTCCACTAAAAAAGAGAACTACAGGCCAGTATTTTTGATGAACATGGATTTAAACTCATCCATTAAACACCAGCAAACCAAATCCAATAATTTATTTTAAAAACCATCCACTACAATCTAGTGGGATTTATTCTTGGGTTGCAAGGGGCATTCAATATTCACAAATCAATCAATGTGACACATCACATTAATAAAAGAAAGGATAATAAGAACCATTTGGATCATTTCAATAGACCCAGAAAAAGTATTTGACAAAGTACAACATCCATTCATGGTAAGAACCCTCAACAAAGTGGGTTTAGAGAGAATATACCTGAACATAATAACAGTACATACATGAAAAACATACAGCTAATATCCTTAATGGAAAAAAACTGAGAGCTTTCCATTCATCGTAAGGAACAAGACAGGAATGTCCACTCTCACTACTCTATTTAACATACTACTGGAAGTCCTAACCTCATAATCAGACAACAAAAAGAAATGAAAGGAATTCAAATTGACAAGGAAAAAGTAAAACTTTAACTATTTGCAAATGACATGATACTCTGTATAGAAAACCCAAAAGATTCTGACAAAAACTGCAGGGAATGATAAACAAATTCAGTAAAGTTACAAGATACAAAAATCAATATACAGAAATCTACTGCATTTCTCTACACCAATAATGAAGCAGTAGAAAGACAAATCAAGGAATAAATCCCATTTACAACTATACAAGAAACAATAAAATATCTAGGAATAAACCTAACCAAAGAAGTGAAAGACCTATTCTCTGCAAACTATAAAATACTGATTGAAAAAATTGAAGACACAAAAAATGAAAAAGTATTCCATGCTCATAGATTGGAAGAACAAATAATGTTAAAATGTCTATACTAGCCAATGCAATCTATACACCACCCCATCAAAATACCAACAGCGGTTTTTGCAGAGCTAGAACAAACAATCCTAAAATTTTATGAAACCACAAAAGACCCGGAATAGCCAAAGCAACGTTGAAAAAGAAAAACAAAGCTGGAGGCATCACAATTCCAGATTTCAGGTTATATTACAAAGCAGTAGTAATCAAAACAATATGGTACTGGCAAAAAAATAGACACAGGGAATAGACATGGGGAAAGACAGGGAAATGTAAGTCAAAATCATAGGGGGTTTTTCTGAGTAATTTTAAGACACCACTTCATAGCCACTAGGATGACTAAAATCAAAAAGAGACATTAACAGGTGTTGATGAAGTTTTTTATACTGACAATCCCATCTGCAGGTCAGCTTACTATTAAAGCTTTGTACTTGAGTAAAATTATAAAATAAATATGAATGAGGCATTTTTCGGGAAATATATTTTGAAATTTATGGCTGTGTCATATCTAAAGCAAACTCACTAAAGAGAAAAGGTATCTACAGAGAAATGGCTGCAGAAAATGCCAGTAATCCGTTATTCTTGACTATGCCAAGATTTTAACTAAAACCAAAGGAATCAGAAATTTAGGGGTTGGGCTTAGCATCTGTGTTTTTCAAAAGCATGCAGTGGTTGTAATTTGTTAAAAATACCCTTTTCTAAAATTTCTAAAATTTCTAAATTTCTAAAATTTACTCCTGAATTAAACAAGGTGATCATAAAACTGAGTATCCAAATGTGTTATATTAGACTCTACCATAGACATACACACCATAGAATTTATTTTCTTGAATCGTGATTTGAATTAATGTCAGGCTACACTGATGGATTTTATTTAAACCCCCATAAAGTTTCTCACTATATTTATCATAAATATGATGCTAAAGGGGCACCTGGATAGCTCTGCTGGTTGAGCATCTGACTCCTGGTTTCAGCTCATGTCGTCATGTCATATCATCAGTCATTCAACTGAGCCCCATATCAAGCTCCATGCTCAGTGCAGAGTCACCTTGATGATTCTCTCTCCCTTTGCCCTTCCTTCCACTCACATACACACTCAATATCTCTCTCCAAAATAATGAATGAATGAATGAATGAAATGCACTGCCAAAGACATTAGTTTTTACCCTATCTCATAGCGCCCTCTTTATGAAGTCTCACGAGAGATGTTTTATTCTGATCTCACTACC
Organism: Neogale vison; assembly: GCF_020171115.1. Lineage (NCBI taxonomy): Eukaryota > Metazoa > Chordata > Mammalia > Carnivora > Mustelidae > Neogale > Neogale vison. Next base: position 83,457,959 of record NC_058101.1, on the reverse strand, counting down.
AAAAAATAAATAAACTCTCCTGAACTACTTTTATGTCATGAATACTGTGAATTGTGTAACTGATCTTATTCTCTACCCTGGTTGGCTACTGTATAGCTTGAAACGAAATTATGGTTTTGAACCTAGTAAAAGTACAGGACCTCCCAGCATAAGCTCCATGTACTAATCTTACCCTTGACCTTACTTTATTTTTCCATCAAGCATCACAGCAATGACTCTGAATCTGTTCCAGTATCCCAGGTGCTGTAAAATATCAGTTTCTATGTTCACCATGATACAAAAAATGTTGGGAAGCTCTGCTTTATGGTGTTAATGATACATAATGGTCTATAATAAATTGTGAGAAAATACTTCTCTCTTAGTTTATAAGAAAATGGGATCTTAGTCTTGCTAATATCTATGTGTCACAGTTTCCTATGAAGCTACTCTTTTTCTATCTATGTCATCCCTCTCTATCTACGTTCTATTTTATGTAGTTATGAAATACTGGTCCAGAAGAAAAACCAAACTGGAAGATGCCACTCAAAAATTAAGATTTCCAGGGGCACCTGGGTGGCTCAGTGGGTTAAGCCTCTCCCTTTGGCTCAGGTCATGGTCTCAGGGTCCTGGGATCGAGCCCTGCATCAGGCTCTCTGCTCAGCAGGGAAGCCTGCTTCCTCCTCTCTCTCTCTCTCTGCCTGTCTCTCTGCCTACTTGTAATCTCTGTCAAATAAATAAATAAAAATCTTTTTTTTTTATTAGGATTTCCATTTATTCAAATAATCAAAAAGATGTTTACCAAGAGGCTTTTTGGTGTCTTTGTGAATAAACTTCTTTTAATCCTTCTGAATCAGCTCAAAGGACATGTCTAGAGCCCAGTCAGCTTGGGTTGGTACCCACGCTACCCAGCTTCCATGTGTTATACACTCGGGCACTACAGACAGACAGATCTCATTTACTCCTTACAACAACCCCCTATTCAGAAGGCATTATCATCCCATTTCGTACATTAGGAAACTATTTCAGAAGAGCAGCAAAGTCTTATCAGACACTTAAACTTGAAAACAAAGCAATAGGCATGTTCTGTCTGACTTTAAATCACATACTCTTTGAATCTGAGATGCTCTAAGGTTTTGCAGTCATGACTTTAGCCCCATTGCATACCACTGCCACCCTAGCACACCCAACACACAAGTCCCAAATCTTGTGCACCAACAAGGACTCTAAGTTTGATTCATTTCTAAGATTTTTGAGTGCCCTGAATTTATAGAATTAATGGTTTCATTATCTTAAGACTACAGATTCCCAACACCAAACCACCGACACAAAATCAAAAAGTCTAATTCTGGACCATCAAGTAAACTCTTTCAAAAAAGGACCTTATTACCTTTGTATGTTGTTTCCCTGGAGAATCCCAAAATAGCATCCAACAAGATAAGCAATTAATCTGTGAAAGACCTGATATTTAGTTCTTTTAATAGTGTTCAGGTTCTTAGAGAAGGGTGGATACCATTACTGCTGTTCAAACATTATGAGTCTAACAAGAGAAAATTGGACAGGAATGGGATGATGAGGGGGTATATAGGAACTCTCTGTACTTTCTACTCACCTAAAACTGCTCTAAATAAATAAAGTTCAGTAATTTAAAAAATAAAAATAAATAACAGATAGATAAGCTTTTAGTAGGACCAGGGGTTTTAGTAAGTGGAAGAACATTTTGATCTTGGTAACATATAAGAGCATATATTTGGCTACCGACTTGGATTAGTTTCTATCAGCTATACAATTGGCTTTTAACTACCGTGACTGTTGTGAGAGAAGCAGCACTAGAGGCCTCAGGTGCTGCCACATGGGTTCCCGCTGCAGCCCATGGTGCCTTACCCATACTAAATGTTTGTTCAGCAAACCAGTACTATAGCGATGAGAGACTTCAGTCAAAGAGGCCATACACCAATGGTGGAGACTAGGAGAATGGGATGTTGCAGCTTGATTTTGAACTACACAGGTATGGCTTGAATATGTCAGAGTAAATAAAAACTTCTTAGAAATTTCCATATCCCCTTTGGGTGGACTTTTGCTGCACTTAACTGCAAGAGTTCCTATTTGAAACAGCAGTGAGTTCTAGCTATACAGTCTTAGAAACTTGTTATAAAAGCAAGTATCTGGGGTCACCTGTGTGGCTCAGTCAACTAGGCTTCTGCCTTCAACTGAGGTCATGATCTCAGGGTCCTGGGATTGACCCTGCTTCAGGCAACCTGCTCAGCAGGGAGTCTGTTTCTCCCTCTCTTCTATCCCCCATCTTACATGCGCACCCTCTCTCAAATACTCTTTAAAAAATAAAAAATAAAAATAAAGGCAAGCACCTGTCCCAGATACCTGACCAACACCAACATATGCCTACCAGTAGACCCCCTCCTAGAAGACACAGTTCACAGCCCTAAACAATTCCACAACACTGAAAATACCCCCTTTCAGGCACCCTAGAAGCTCTTTCAGTGTACAGAGACTGCACAAGATTCACCATCAGGAACATGGGGCTCAAAGGGGATATGGAAACAAAAAGGTTTTGATAGTATATTAACGGGTTTTCACTGAGGTGGGGTAAAAATACCTCAGGTGAGACTTGGTAATTAAAATTAGAGTTGCCAATATTGCAATGTTTAAACTTAGCAAGAAAACAAAAAAAAAGTCTCTATAACCACTTTCTGAGGGTGAGAAATTATTCATAGGTATTTCCTTCCTCCAAATATAGTTAATTCATACTGCCAAAATTAATCTCTTGATAAGGGGTTTCTTTCAATCAAGTTTAAACTCATTAGTTACAGATGCTGGATGTCTGGCTCCACTGGCATCCAGATAAAAGTGAAACAAGATTTTCTCTTTCTTCCTTTCACTCTTTTGTTTTTCAATTACAACACCAGGTATCTTCACGTTGTGCCCCCATTAATGGGCTCCTGTGGCCTCTGGCTTCTGGAAAGTTCAGTCATTTGGAAGCAACAGCAGGAGACTGGAGAAAGGAAAGAGAGTGACACTGGACTATATACTCCCCAGGTTCTCTCACTGCTATGGTCGAATATCCTCTCCCACAATTTTCTTCCTTTCAGGGTTCTAATAATCTCTCATTTCCCCCTTTAGGTCTAGGAATGGTAATAGCCTTCCAATTACAAGCCCCAATTATAGCCTTTCCAATGTACACTATAACCTGTCTCTTCTCAATGCCCACAATCTTATTAAATTCCCCTCAGATTATCTGAAGTAGAATGTGCCATTCTACCCTATTTCCTACAGGGTCCCTGGATAATGAAGATACCCTTGAGTTTCTGGCATGGACCTTCAAAAACACTAAGTATAAGGTTTTAGAAAAAATAAGTTGGCCTGGGATAGCTGTTTTCAGGACTTAAGACCCACTTGAGTAAGGAATCAGTAATGTGATAATGTTAGATGGTCTGTTAGACCTAGAGAATCTTTTTTAAAAATCAAGTTTATCAGAGATTTGATTCGGAATCAATAAAACTTCTGGGACCTTGAAGAAACTTCATCAATGCCAATGAAAAACAGTACAGGCTATAACTGTGGAAAGAAAAACAACTCAACTCAAGACATCAAGAATCCTCTAGCTAAAACTAAGCATAAAAATTTGAGGTCAATACAAAACATCAGTTTCTTAGAATTTTAATTCAAAGCTTAAAAAGAATTTCATATTTAACCTTAATTCCCCTGGACTCTTCACTTGAAAAGAGATGAATCTTTGAACATCCATTTTTTTCCCCAAGAAATTTATAATGGGAAAATGTTCTTATTCAAATTCTGGGCATTTATTTTTACATTTCATTTTAGGTACAATCTAATATAGTTTCATTTTAGTTTATAATTTGATTTCATTTTATTACTTCTAAGTTATGTTGGACAATATGGGCATCATAATTTTTATGCAAAATGGGTGTCAAGTTTCTATCTTGTGTACAGAGGAATTTGGGAGTCCACTTAAATAATGTGCTATTTTATTTTATTTTATAGGTTTTTTCTGCTATTTTATTTTTTAACATCTTAATTTATTTTTTTCAGTGCTCCAAGATTCATTGTTTATGCACCACACCTATGTTCCATGCCACAGATGCCCTCCACAATACCCACCATCAGGTTCACCCATCCCTCCACACCCCCTTCCAAAATGCTGTTTGTTTCTCAGAGTCCGCAGTCTCTTGTGCTTCATCTCTCCCTCTAATTTCTTCCAATTTACTTTTCCTTCCTTCTCCTAGTGTCCTCCATGTTATTCCTTATGCTCTACAAGTGAAACCATATGATAATTGACTCTCTCTGCTTAACTTACTTCACTCAACATAATCTATTCCAGTCCTGTCCATGTTGATGCAAAAGTTGGGTATTCATCCTTTCTAATGGCTGGTAATATTCCATTGTATATATGGACCACATCTTTATCCATTCTTCTGTTGAAGGGCATCTTGGCTCTTTCCATAGTTTGGTGATTATGGATGCTGCTGCTAGGAACATTGGGGTGCACATGACCCTTCTTTTCACTACATCTGTATCTTTGGGGTAAATACCCAGTAGTGCAATTGCGGGGTCATAGGGTAGCTTTATTTTCAATTTTTTGTGGAATCTCCACACTGTTTTCTAAAGTGTCTGCACCGACTTGCATTCCCACCAACAGTATAAGAAGGTTCCCCTTTCTCCACATCCTCTCCAACACGTGTTGTTTCTTGCCCTGTTGATTTTGGCCATTCTGACTGGTGTAAGGTGGTATCTCAATGTGGTTTTTATTTGAATCTCCCTGATGGCTAATGATGATGAAAATTTTTTCATGTGTCTGTTGGCCATTTGTATGTCTTCTTTGAAGAACTGTTTATTCATGTTTTCTGCCCATTTTTTCTCTTTTTTTTTTAAAAGATTTTATTTATTTATTTGACAGAGAGAGATCACAAGTAGGCAGAGAGGCAGGCAGAGAGAGAGAGAGAGAGAGAAGGAAGCAGGCTCCCTGCTGAGCAGAGAGCCTGATGCGGGACTTGATCCCAGGACCCTGAGATCATGACCTGAGCCAAAGGCAGCGGCTTAACCCACTGAGCCACTCAGGCGCCCTCTGCCCATTTTTTCATGTGATTATCCATTTTGTCTGTGTTGAGTTGGAGGAGTCCTTTATAGATCCTTTATAGATCTCACAGCCCTTTGTAGTGCCATTTGCAAATATCTTCTCCCATTCCCTGGGTTGCCTCTTTGTTTTGTTGACTGTTTCCTTTGCTATGCAGAAGCTTTTGATCTTGATGAAGTCCCAAAAGTTCATTTTCGCTTTTGTTTCCTTTGCCTTTGAAGACATGTCTTGAAAGAAGTTGCCATGGCCGATGTCAAAAAGGTTACTGCCTATGTTCTCCTCTAGGATTCTGATAGATTCCTGCCTCATGATGAGGTCTTTCATCCATTTCAAGTTTATCTGTTTGTATGGTGTGAGGGAATGATCAAGTTTCATTCTTCTATACATAGCTGTCTAATTTTCCCAGCATCATTTATTGAAGAGACTGTCTTTTTTCCACTGGATATTTTTTCCTGCTTTGTCAGACTATCTGACCATAGAGTTGAGGGTCCTTATCTGGACTCTCTACTCTGTTCCATTGGTCTATGTGTCTGTTTTTGTGCCAGTACCATGCTGTCTTGGTGATCACAGCTTTATAGTAAAGCTTAAAATCAGGCAATGTGATGCCCCCAGTTTTGTTTTTCTTTTTCAACATTTCCTTAGCAATTCAGGGTCTTTTCCGGTCCCATACAAATTTTAGAATTGTTTCCGCATTCTGAAGAATGGCGATGGAATTTTGATCAGGATGGCACTGAAAGTATAGATTACTCTGGGCACTACAGACATTTTAACAATGTTTATTCTTCCAATCCATGAGCATGGAATGTTCTTCCATCTTTTTGTGTCTTCATTTTCTTTCATAAGTGTTCTGTAGTTCCTCAAGTATAAACCCTTTAGCTCCTTGGTTAGGTTTATTCCAAGGTACCTTATGGTTCCTGGTGCTATAGTAAATGGAATCAATTCTCTAATTTCCCTTTCTCTATTTTCATTGCTAGTGTTTAAGAAAGCAACTGATTTCTGTGCATTGACTTTTTATCCCGCCGCATTACTGAATTGCTGTATGTGTTCTAGTAGTTTGGGGGGTGGAGTCTTTTGGGTTTTCCATATAAAGTATCATGTCATCTGCAAAGAAAGAGAGTTTGACTTCTTCATTGCCAATTTGAATACCTTTTATTTTTGTTGTCTGCTGTTGCTAGGACTTCTAGTATTATGTTGAACAATAGTGACGAGAGTGGGAATCCTTGTGTTCCTGATCTCAGTGGGAAGGCTGTCAGTTTTTCCCCATTCAGAATGATCTTCGCTGTGGGTTTTTCATAGATAGATTTTATGAGTTTGAGGAATGTTCCCTCTATGCCTATACTTTGATGAGTTTTAATCAGGAACGAATGTTGTATCTTGGTCAAATTCTTCTTCTGCATCAATTGAGAGGACCACATGGTTCTTCTCTCTTCTCTTATTGATTAGTTCTATCATATTGATTGATTTGCAAATGTTGAACCATCCTTGCGTCCCCGGGATAAATCCCACCTGGTCATGGTAGATAATCTTTTTAATGCACTGTTGAATCCTATCAGCTAGGATCTTGTTGAGTATCTTAGCATCCATATTCATCAGGGGTATTGGTCTGAAATTCTTTTTGATGGGGTCTTTGCCTGGTTTAGGGATCAAGGTAATGTTGGCTTCATAGAAAGAGTATAGAAGTTTTCCCTCTATTTCTATTTTTTGAAACAGCTTCAGGAGAATAAGTATTATTTATTCTTTGAATGTTTAAGAATTCTCCCAGGGAATCTGTCAGATCCTGGACTCTTGTTTTTTGAGAGGTTTTTGATCACTGCTTCAATCTTGTTACTAGACATTGGTCTATTTGGGTTGTCAATTTCTTCTTTTTCAGTCTTGGAAGTTTATGTTGATCCAAACATTCTTGAAAAGGATGGTCTTTAGCTTCCAAGTATTTGGATTCCTTCCAAACTTTTTCTTGTGGTTGAGTTCCAGTTTCAAAGCATTGTGGTCTGAGAATACGCAGGGAATAATCTCAATCTTTTAGTATCAGTTGAGCCCTGATTTGTGACCCAGTATGTGGTCTATTCTGGAGAAAGATCCATGTGTGCTTGAGAAGAATGAGTATTCTGTTGTTTTAAGATAGAATGTTCTATATATATATATATATATATATATATATATACATATATATATATATATATATATATGAGGTCCATCTAATCAAATGTGTCATTCAAAGTTCATGTTTCTTTGTAGATTTTCTGCTTAGATGATCTGTCTACTACTGAGAGTGGCATGCTCAGATCCCCTACAATTAGTGTATTCATATTAATATGACTCTTCATTTTATTAACAGTTGGTTTATGTAGTTGGCTGCTCCCATGTTGGGGGCATAAATATTTACAATTGTTAGATCTTCTTGGTGGATAGACCCTTTAAGGATGATGTAGTATCCATCTGTATCTCTAAGTCTTTAGCTTAAAATCTAATTTATCTGATATGAGAATTGCTCCCCCAGCTTTCTTTTGAGGCCCAATGGCATGCAAGATGCTTCTCCATTCCTTCACTTTCAGTTTGGATGTATCTCTAGGTTCAAAATGTGTCTCTTATAGAGACCATATGGACGGGCCTTGTCATTTTATCCAGTCTGCAACCATATGCCTTTTTATGGGAGCATTATGCCATTCATGTCAAGAGTGATTATTGAAAGATAATTTTTATTGACATCATGTTGCCTGTGAAGTCCTTGTTTCTATACATTGTCTCTGTAACTTTCTGTTCTATGTCACTCTTGGGTTCTTTCTTCTTTTATAGAATCCCCCTGAATGCTTCTTGTAATGCTGGCTTGGTGGTCACATAATCTTTTAGACTTTGCCAGTCTTGGAAGCTCTTTATCTCTCCATCCATTCTGAATGTCAGCCTCGCTGGATAAAGTACTCTTGGCTGTATGTTCTTCTCATTTAGTTCCCTAAATATGTCTTGCCAGCCCTTTCTGGCTTTCCAAATTTCTGTGGACAGGTCTGATGTATTCTGATGGTCCTTCATCTGTACATAAGGAATCTCTTTGCCCTAGCTGCCCTTAAGACATCTTGTCTGAAATTACGATTCATGAATTTCCCAATTAAGTATCTGGATATCCTTCTAGAATCCTTGATCTTGGGGGTATCCTTTCTGCCTCTAGGACACGAACACTTGTTCCATTCTCCAGATGAGGGAAATTTTCCTCCAGTATTTGTTCAACTATATCTTCTAGTCTTCTCTCTTTTCCACCTGCTCAGGGATCCCAGTAATTCTGACACTGGAACGTTTCATGGCCTCATTTATTTCCCTAATTCTGTTTTCATGGCTTCTATCTTCTTTGTTCCAGGCCTCCTCCTGATCCTGCTTTCCTATAAGTTTGTCTTCTAGATCACTAATTTGATCTTGTGTCTCAGTTACCCTAGCTGTTAGAGTATTTAGATTAGATTGAATCTCATAAATGCATTTTTTAGTCCTTCCAGATCAACTCTCACTTCCGCCCCTAGAGATTCTATGTTGCCACTAATGGTTGCCTCCAACCTAACTGTTACCTGGACAATTTTTACCCTGAATTCCATTTGCGGCATATAGTTTATGCCCATATCCAGTAGTTCTGTAACAGAGTTCACAGGCTCTGAATTTTTCCTCTGTTAGCTGTTCCTCCTCCTAGCCATTTTGGTGAAGGGTGGTTGAGGGGATGTATAGCTGAATATATCAACCATGATCCAGTCAAGGTGCCCCACTCTCTGGGCCTCTGTTTGCCTCGTGACTATGTGGCTCTGGAGGTCGCTGGCCACTTCCTCCAGCATGGACTGAGGAGAAGCCAGAGGCCTCCTAGCTCTCGTAGCTCTCCCAAAATGCAAAACCAGCTCAGAAACCATGCCCTCTTCCCAGGCGTGCACATGCTGTCCCAAAACAAGTGGTAAAACCCAGGATGCCCCGCAACCACCAGAGTCCTGGACAAGAACCTGCCCCAGGTGCTGGTGATCTACATGCTCTGGGTTCCACCCAGGCAGCAGACCCCATCTCTCAATAATGTGCAGTTTTGACCCATTTCAGAGCCTGCAAAGAACAAAATCTATGTTGCCATCAATAGCTCAAAAGGGATCCAAAAGAAGCAATGAGTTGCACTGAGGGACCCGTCTCAGTAAAATGTAGCAGGAATGCTCCTGACACAGTACTCATCACTACTTCCATGGAGCAGACACAACCCAGTAAGTTCAGTTCAGAGTGTCTCTAGGGGACATTTTTAGGAAAATTCTTCATTATAAAGGACTGTTCAGTGCATCGCTGCATATTTAGCGTCCTTGCCCCCCACCCCTGACCACCCCACTACATACCATCAGTATTCCATAATCATTGTTACAACAAAAACTTCCCTAGGGGAAGATAATCCCAGTTTAGAACCACTAGGTTAAAAGACTAAGAATTTCAAAAAGTAACTCCTTTCTTGCTCTTGAGGTTTCCTTCCAATGTGAAGGGAGCCCCATTAAAGTAACATTCTTGGGCTCTTGCCAAAACTTTACTCCCTCCTCCCCGAGAGAGGTACACAGATTTACTGATTGCAAATTTTTAAAAAATACAATGTCATGTTCAACCCTTTCCCCTCCTTTTCTCTTTGAAATAATCTGACTGCAGCAAGCAAACATTCAGTGTTAACTTCCACAGGCTGAAGGTTGTATAGGGCAGCTGTGACCCTGTGGGGCAGACTGCCTAGTCCTGTGCTTTTGGGGCCTGGGAAGGGAAGACTGCCTAGCTCTGGAGTCCGTTTTGAGGAAGTTCATTGTCCCTACAGATAAACCACAACCACCAACATCACCTTCATGAAAAATAAAGGTGGTGCTTTGATCTGCCATCCTTCCTGTATCATTTCTCAGTTCATTCAAAACATTTAAAAAGGGCGCCTGGGTGGCTCAGTGGGTTAAGCCTCTGCCCTCGGCTCGGGGCATGGTCTCAGGGTCCTGGGATCATGAGCTGCATCAGGCTCTCTGCTCAGCAGGGAGCCTGCTTCCCCCTCTCTCTGTGCCTGCCTCTCTGCCTACTTGTGCTCTCTCTCTCCCTCTCTCTCTGCCAAATAAACAAATAAAATCTTTAAAAAAATTAAAATAAATGGAAGATATTACTTACCTAATCTTCTCAAACCCAAATACCTACCATACTTCTGCCTATCTAATAACTTAAATTTTCTACTATTCTAGATTTCTTTCCCCATCAGACACATCCTTCTTCAAAAAAACTTTTCACCATCTAAATCAAGCCCACATTTTTAAAAATCTAGTCTTTTCTCCCTCTCCTAGTCATATGCAAAATCTATGGTAGCTAAGAAAATCCAGACACTTAGAAATAGTTTGGTATTAAAAGCTTAGGAAAGCATAACAACAGCAAGTGCCATCAAGGAAAACCTTAATTCACAACCATTTTTCCCTAAATATCTAATTTTTTTTCTATTCCTGAAATTCCTGAATAAGGTTGACCTTCTTCTAAAAAATCTCCAATAAAATACTTCTACCACTGAGATTGATCTTTAGAAACCATACAGATTAAAAACTCACTGTTAAAGTTTATTATCTCTCATTGTTTTATTAGCAGTACTTTCATTGCCAAAAATATTTTCCACAAAGATATCCCAGTTCAAGTCTTTTGAGCTACTCAATTGCTCAACTATTTGGGGTTTTGAAGAAAAATAACAGACAGCATTTTTTCAGCCACTTTTTCCTCTTAATCGCTAAACATGTATACTTTAAGAGAAATTTAATACAGCTTCTTCTGGTTGCTTCCATTTAAATCATTAAAATGTTATTTTTTAAAAGTCATTTGTTGTCCAAAAGACTTTTAAATTAGTTTCTTTGCTTAAAAGTCCAAATTGGCCATAAGAACACAAGCTCTGATGCCAAAAAGATCAGGTTTGGAACAAAAGTGTGAGCCCGAAGTTGGAAATCAGTTTTAAATGCAGGCTGTGACATAAAAGGACCATATGCTCCTCCCCCAACTCACTGAGACTTCTGTGGAAGCAAACATTACAGCTGAGGTTACCAAAAGGTCTTCAAAATAAATCCTACAATCAGTAATCAGTCAGAGCTTCTGAAAATTCTAATTTATGACCTTAATTGTCTCACATTTGTGCTAATCTCATGTGACTTCTCCTTTACATTATTCAAGGGGAAAAAGCTTTCGACTAACATTTAACTCAAAAATAATAAAATGCATTCTCCTTTTTTTTTTTTTTTTTTACGTTTAACTCTTTTCCTCTTCCCTCAAAGTTAAGGAAATCCCTTCAATCAGAGGAGAAAGTAGTATCATTATTGGAGCTCATTTTACGTCTTTCTATCCACTAGAAAACTCTTTATGTTCCCCAAAAGTACCATCACCACTAGTGGTAGATTTTCGTACAATTCTGTTGCGTCATAAACACAGAGAAAGCAAATACTTCCAAATATAAAGCAAGGTACCAAACTACCATGTTAACAGTGAGGGAGGTAAAAGAAACTGGAAACAGTTGTTTGCTTTGCTTATTAGTAAAAGAAAAATTAAAGCTGAACTTCCTTTCTGCACAAGTTTCTCAGTCTTCCTAATAGGAAAAATCGACTTAAACTTTACCAACTTCTTTATTACCGACTTTGTGCACTAGAAAGATATCATCATTTGAACTTGCCTACTTCTTCAAAATAAGCAATCTGAAAATATATTTTTGTGAGCTATAAAGATTAATGAAATAAAAGCAACAATTTTCAAATATATTAAGGGTATTTTCTTGTTCACGTCTTAACATACAGGCAATTGGAAGATATGGCTCAAAGAAATAAAAGATGGAGAAGGAAGAGCACACGTTGAGACCAAAGATACAGTTTAACTAAGGGACATACTGCTAATTTTCCGAATGCTGGTTTCTCAGGAAAGCATTCAAGAATACATTTAATTTCTCACCGTGATTAGCATTTAATAAATCTAGTTCTGGCTTCCCAATTTAAAATATGATGTCAAGGGGCACCTGGGTGGCTCAGTGGGTTAAAGCCTCTGCCTTCGGCTCATGTCATGATCCCAGGGTCCTGGGATCAAGCCCCGAATCAAGCTCTCTGCTCAGAAGGGAGCCTGGTTCCCTTCCTCTCTCTGCCTGCCTCTCTGCCTACTTGTGCCTACTTCCTATCTATCAATTAATTAATTAAATAAATAAAATATGATGTCAAGGGGCGCCTGGGTGGCTCAGTGGGTTAAAGCCTCTCCCTTCAGTTCAGGTCGTGATCCCAGAGTCCTGGGATGGAGCCCCGTATCAGGCTCTCTGCTCAGCAGGGAGCCTGCTTCCCTTCCTCTCTCTCTCTCTGTCTCTCTGCCTACCTGTGATCTCTGTCAAATAAACAAATAAAATCTCTAAAAATAAATAAATAAATAAAATATGATGTTGAAATGTCTTTGAGTATGCTTAAATGACTTTTATGCACACTCATCTATCTACTTCCTGAGGTACTACTATTCCAAAAGTCACCAAACAATTCTGTATCACTTTGTAGTACCTTTATTGGTCCATTAAACCAATGCATTAAACTGCCACCTTATAAACCATTATTTATCAGATGATAATTTATGTTTCAATTATTCACTAGAGGTTAATTTATAATGGTATCTTAATGAATTATGGTTAGTGATGGCCCCAAATATAAAAGATGAATAAACTTGCCTAATTAAAAATTGAATAGTAGCTTTACTTTGAAATTTTCATAATTCATTATTGTTAAGCTTTTAAGCAGGACAAAGTTGCCCTTATTTATTGCTATAATTTAAATTATCTTTTGTTACTTCTCTTTAATTCTCTAAGGCTCTACAATGATAAAGATAAATGACACATGATATAGAAAGACAATTATTGATTAATAATAACAAAAAGTAATAATTTTCAGGGTTTCTCAAGTATTAAGCTGTTTGTATAGCCCAATGCTGACATCTGTAGAAACATAACACACTGTTCAATAAAAAAACAGTAAGCTTTTTCTTCTTTTACATGACCAGTTTTAAAGGTAGGCAGAGTATGTTAATGAGCTTACTTCGTAAATCTGCTATAAGGCAAATAATCTGACAACTCCAAACAAGGGACACTGTATATTCTAAAAAAAAAAAAAGTCACATAAAAAAAGAATTAAGCTACATATCACTTATACAATGGTTAATACATTTTTAAGGCTTATATTTTAATATGATGGCCTATAATCTGAAAGGTATCATTTTAATCCGAGAGGTCCTGGAATGTTAAACACTGGAATTTTAGAGAAGATGAATATAATTGTACATTCATAACACATCCTCACAAACCAAGTAAAAGGAAACAAAACCACTGGTAAAGAGTCTGACATATCATAAGAGTATCATGTCTCAGCTATTCAATTTACTATAAAGCATGAATAATATTACTCACTTGCCTCACTTAAGTTAATGTTTTCTTGACAGTAAAATCTGTTATTTTTTTAGGAGTCTCTGTTGCTTTTAGATTTCAACCCTTTGCTTCATGAAAGAACCCAGAAAAAGATGATTATTTTCCCACTTGCATTTCTGTTCTTTTCTTACCAACACTTGTTTTCTCACAACCAAAATACACAGAAATTTCACATTGTGTTTGTACGGTAAATCCCACTCAACATTTGGCATAGCTCACCCAAACCTATCTTTAATAAGGCAGTAATCCCTTTCCTCAGAGGTGCTGCATCATTCTGACAATCATGGCACTGGTGTAATTTCCTTTGCCAACATAACAAAACAGAGAACATTCTACAATGCCTCACGAGCACCAGCCCAGTGAGACGATGAGCTCAGCTCTCTCATGACAGAACACCATTGTGAGAAAATAAAAAGGTCCATGTAATAATTTTTAGGTTTTATAGATGCTCTATAAATTTAATACTAACAATATCATTCAGAAGAAAATAAAAATTAATCCAAAAGACAATTACCTTTTCCTATTAGGTTCTTCATTTCACAACAGGCTACTCTAGAAAATCTTCTTGGTTGATTCCCAAAATCAGGATAAAAGTGACATCCACTGACAGGTCCAGCCAAAATCCCTATTTCCAAGAAGCCAAGTTAAGAGAAATAAAGATTATTCACCTTCCGCCCCCCCCCCTGGATGCAACTACGACAAGAAAGGCTGGTTACAGCAACACTAAACTTGGCTCAATCATGCAATGGTCTCAGTTTGGGATAGAATTGAATTTATAATGTATGACAGAAGCAAAGTTGTAATGTACAATTATATAATTTACTTGAACAGTTGCTTTCCATATGGGAAGTAACAGATTGCCCAGTTGCATTTTGGCTAAGACTAAACCTACCATTATTCAGGGTAAAACAATTTTGTTGAAATTTGGAAATCCTGCAGAAAGCATCTCTAAATCTCTCTGACGACTCCTGACATTGTTTCTTTTTTCATAGGAATAGTATACAGCTGTATCCTCCTTTCTAAATGCTCCTGACCCATATTTAGCACATAGTATTTTCTGGAAAACATAACCATAACTATGTCCAACAGATTTTATAAATGAGATAACCACTCAAGCCATTCATCCAAATTTCCATGATGAAATCAAAATAAATTCAGAGACGAAAGGATAAAAAAAAAAAACTTTGTGCACATTTTCTTTTCTAAGCATTTAATATTGTAAGGAAAACATACTTCGAAAGAAGTGGGTCTTTTTCTTTCTCATTTTATATCTCAGTTGAATACTAAAGTAGAACTCCTACATACTTAATAATATTCCCCCTGGTTAAGTTATACTCCAAGAAAAGTATTTTATGGGCTGTGGAACATTCTTATTCATGACCTTAACATTTTGAAACAGGTTGATGGATAAGCAATGCATTTTCTATACTGGTGCATAAATGATCTGGATCCCAGAATTTATCTTCAAAGTTTGAAACCTTACATTGTCCAGTAAAAATATGTCATTATCACCCTTTGAAAGGGTCTTGAAATTGCAACTATCTATGGCCAAATATTATTTTCTGAAATATGTCCCCCTGTGCATGGATTTATGAGTCCCGTGATTGAACAAAGGGAAATTATCCAAGGCAAAGTTGTCCAAATAGGCAATTATCCAGCACACTAGAGCCAAAACAATCCCCTGGAGGTAACTGCACAGGTTCAACTGCAGCTGTGTGGGAAGTATGAACACCAATCAGCTCTCCGAAGAGTTTGGGTGTCTCCAGGAAGAATAAACTGGGAAGACTGTTTTGTGTCCTAGGCTATTGGTTTACTTTTTTTTTTTTTTTTTTTTTTTTTTTAAGTAGAGAGGAGGCTTAAAGCATTTGCATACCTATAGTACAACTACCTCTAAATACCTATGTTACTCTGCAGTATTTCTACTTCGAAATAATTACTTTGCATTATATTATATAATGTTACAATTATACTATAACATAATAAACTTTTTTGCGGCTCTGGAGTATTCAAAGAACAAACAAAAGGGTGTAAACCTAAGACTGGAAAACACAAGGCAACAGTATTAGACACTTTCATGTACTGCTTGCAAAGAATAATAGTCTTTCATGTGCAAACTAGCTGCACATCATCAATCTCATTTGATCCTCTGGATAACCCAAGAGATTCACAGGGAAGTTCTTATGATCCTTTTACAGATGAGGAATTTAAAGCTCAGAAAGTCTGGGATATTTTCAAAGGCACCCACCTAGTAAGTGAGGAGTAAGGATTCAAAACAGATGTTATTTGAGAACCAGGGCTCTCTCCACACATGACTTTTTAGGGCAAGCTCTGTATTTGAGAGTACAGAGCCCCTGTACTACCATCTCCACTACTACTACTTCCACCCTACTGATAAGTGAGCTCTGCATTCTAGCAAGTCTTCTTTTATGATGAAAGCATCTCTGGGAGTTTTTAACATTTTAAGTCAACACCATTTAATATGACTTACCTATTTTTATCAGATTTTTTAAATCTTCAGAATAAGACACAGTACTAGTAATGTCTACAAACCAAAAAAAGCAAAGAAACTGGGTAGTAAAAAACACAGAGCAGTCAGGGATGCTAAAACTGAAAATAGTCACTAAGGTTGACCCACTTTAAAATGATACAATAGGAAGTACCTAACTATTTTTCATTTTCCAGATGTCTTTGAAATCCAAGCATGATTTAGAAGAAAAATTTTATAGAATAAAGAGAAATCAGCTATATATGCCGATGTCATCATACATTTTGAGTCCATCACTTAACCAGAGCAATGCCTTTAACACTGGTTTATCAAATTCTACTGGTGTCAAATACTGAGCTAAATTCTGGGATTAAAAGCACAAATAAGACAGTATCTCTGCATCCAAGAAACCTGTAGTGAAGCAAGGTAGACGTATATCACCTGACACTACATCCTTTCTAGGAACTCAATTTGTTAAATGACAAAAAACTAATTAATCTGACACTGTCAATTATCTCTCCTTTTCCTTTGCTTACATGACAGCAAGTGGGGTGCTTTCCCATAACCTGTCAACCTTCCTCTCAGATGCCTCTGTGGGTTCTCTGTTGTTCTGCTCACTTCATAAATGCCAGTGTTCCTAAGTAATCTGTCAATTTGCTCTTTTCTCCCACTATACAGCCTCTCCCTGGGCTATCTCATACTCATACGATAATGACTTCCAATCAATGTATCTAGCACACTTTCCTCTCCTGAAACCAGTCCTATAAATTCAGCAGCTCACCAGACAGCTCCACAAAAATGCTTCAGCTATCTCACTTCCAAAATGGCTCTGCTTTCTAGATTCCTTTCCCCAATGATTGGCAACATCAGCCAATTCGAATCTCAAACTCATATATTAGGGTTTTGGATCCCAAACGTTCACTCAGTCTATACATTCAATCGGTTAAAAGTCACCCACTCATTTATTTATTTATTCAGTCATGTGTTAAGTCTCTATTTATTACCATATAATGTGCCAGACCCTAGGGTGCAACGCTGGGCTAGTCACTGCTCCTACAGAACTCAAAGTCTATTCCATGATACAGACAAATACACTAGTAAATAAAATACATTTTTATTAATGCCATGATGACATACATACAGGGTGCCGTAGAACCCACCCAGACTTGAAGTGGGGATGTGAAAAGAGAAAAGGCTTTCTAGGGGCATCCAGGTGGCTCAGTCAGTTAAGCATCTGCCTTCCACTCAGGTCTTGATCCCAGGGTCCTGGAACTGAGGCTCAAGTGGGGCTCCCTGCTCAGCTTCTCTCCTCTGCCCCTCTCCACCACCCCCTCCACTTATTCTTTAACTCCCTAGTAAATAAAGTCCTAAAGAAAAAAAGAAAAAGAAAAAACGCTTTCTAAAGGAAGTGATACCTACGATAAAATCTAGAAAATGAGCAAGAGTTAAACGAATGAAGTAGGAAGAAGAGAGCATGCGCCAATGAGAAAATAAAGAGAATATGAGTGAAAAATGCATGGAAAGAACTTTCATATGTCTAGTGCTTAGAATAAAAAAGGTTAAGTAGTTAGTGGACAGTGTAAGTAGAGCCTTATAAGACATGCTTAAAAGTTTAGGTCAGAAGAGGAACTAGAAGTTCCTGGGGGATTTTAGCCAGGTGGATAATAATATGTGCATTTGAATAGATTTACAAAAGGAAAGATTATAGCACAAAAATGAAATAGAAGGGTCTTGTGTTTATCCAGATGACAGCTAAATGTCAACTTGAACTAGGAAAACAGCACAGGAAGAGAGAAATGTTGGCCTATCAGAGAAATATTTAGAAGGCAGAACAAATAGGATCCAACCATCTTTAGATATGGAACATAAAGGAGAAAGATGAGTCAAAGATCACTGTCAAGTTACTCCTTTGAATAACTAGAGGATGACACTTAATGAGATTAGAAACAACAAAAGATAAGCAAGCTTGTGGGAAAAGATAAGATGTGTTGTTTTGAAATACCTACATGATAGCCTAGTGAAAACATCTAATAGGCAATTATATATATTGGTTTGGAGTTAAAAACTGCTGAGAAGGAACCAACCACTTGGAAATCAACAGCATATGGTTGGTATTTTAAGTCATGGGAACAGATGGTCTAGTGAAAAGAACTATAGAATGAAAAGAGAAGGCCGTAGGAGAGACTCCTCAGGGAAAGAATCCTGGAAAGATGAATACGAAAGAACAGCCAGAAAAGTAAAAGGAAACTTTTACCTAAAATATCAGGAGGTCAAAGGAAGAAAGTGTGTCAGGATCAAAAATGTCAGACAAGAAAGACATCAAATAACATAAGGATTGAGCCATGCCTCTTGGCATTAGCAAGATTACTAGTGACTCTGGAATCTCTCAAGTTTCACCCAAGCCAAGGAACCAGTGTACTGAAGGAACAGAACTAATCAAGGAAGTGAGGAGGTGAGAGTGGAAGCACAAAGTATAAGCAACTCTTTCAAAATGTGTGACTGGGAGGGAATGGAAAGAGAGCAAAAGAATCCAGAAAGGGAAGAGAGATCTAAGTATGATCCGTTTACAAGATGGGAGCAACTTATGCCATATTTAAATTCTGACAGAATATAACAGAAGGAGAAAGGACAAGGTCCCTGTGATGATGGCAGTTTATGAGACCCAGAGCTCACCTAGAGAGATTATATTTAAACAAAAGAAAGGATCCTCTCTGAATTATAACAGGAGGGAATGAGTAAAAGATGGGTATAGTATAGATTTTCTTTATGGCAAAATACATTTAACTGTTAAGAAAGGAGTGGTTGGGGGAGGGCATAAGTAGCTGGAGTCAAAGGACAAGTTTTTTTGTTTTTGTTTTTGGTTTTTTAAGATTTTATTTATTTATTAGAGAGAGCGCACACATGCACAAGTAGCCACAGGGAGTGGGAGAAGCCAACTCCTCACTGAGCAGGGAGCCTGACTTTGGGCTGGGTCCCAGATCATGGGATTATGACCTGAGCTGAAGGCAGATGTTTAATCAACTGAGCCACCCAGACATCCCAAGAATGGATAAGTTTTAAAGAACTTCTAAGTAAAATGAAGAAATAACATTAAAAAAATGACCAAGATATGTAAAACATAAGGAAGTTTAGGGAATTGCTCAAGCGTGGTTGAAATGATGAACCATGGAAATTAAACCAGGTAAGACAGAAAGACAGGAAGTATCAATAGAGAGACTCCTGCAGAGTCAAGGACGAAAGGTCCCCATGCACAAAAAAAAAGAAGAGGAAGAAGAAGAAGGCAGCAGCAAAAAAGAAAGAAAACCTAGTGAAAAAGGACCAATGCAACAATAGGAAGGATGGTTTATTATTTCTAAGAAAGAAGTAGTAGGTATGTCAAAGTCCAGGGTGTAGCCATAGAAAAGGGTAAAGAAACAGAATGGAAATAAAGCTGTCCAGAGCCAAGTAAATGCGCAGGAGACATGTTTAACTGTCTACAGTTATGAACATGATAGTGCCCTAAAATGATGTCACAACTGAAAGAAGGACACAATGAACCAGAAATGTGAGTCTAAAGGAATGCTATCCTATAGCAAGGATTATATCCAATGTTTTAATTTGTTCTAGATTGACACACACTGTATTAGATACCAAGTATGACAGAGTTCATAATTCAAAATAAATCAATTCTTCCTCCCAAAAATCTATTCAAAACAAACTTGTAGTTGCCAGAGGGGATGGAGGTGGGGAGATGGGCACAATGGGTGAAGGGAATCAAGAGACGCAAACTTCCAGGCGTGAAATGAAGGAGTCATAGGGATGAAAGGTACAGCATAGCGAATATAATCAATAATATTGTCATAACTTTGTATGGTGACCCATGGTAACATCATAGTGAGCATTTTGTATTGTACAGGATTAAAAAATAAATTACAAGGAGATAAAGACAACACCACTGGTACTAAAATTCAGGCCCTCAGTCTTTCTATTCCACTACTCTTGGCACACTGGCTTGTTGCAAAATGAACTCTACAGCTTTGCTCTAGTCCCTCATTCAGGGCAGGAAGAAGAAAGAGAGGAACATCAGCAGCTATATCCATTCTTTCAATTAAGAAAATGAGGGGCACCGTGGGTGGCTCAGTGTGTTAAGCTGCTGCCTTCGGCTCAGGTCATGATCTCAGGGTCCTGGGATCAAGTCCCGAACCAGGCTCTCTGCTCAGTGTGGAGCCTGCTTCCCTCTCCTCTCTCTGCCTGCCTCTTTGCCTACTTGTGATCTCTCTCTGTCAAGTAAATAAATAAAATCTTTAAAAAAAAAAAAAGAAAGAAAGAAAGAAAATGAATCTTTAGGATCTTCCCTAAAGATCCTATAGCTGACTTCCCTTAGGTATCAGGGCCCCTAAGGGTATCACATGGCTACATTGAGCTAGGAGGGAATCCGAGAATAGAGGGAAGGAATATCGTGATTAACTTACACCTGTGGTTCTCCCTTAAACCGAAAGGAATGCTTTAACATGTGTGAAGACATTTTGATCATTGCAGTGTTGGAGAGAACCCAATGGCATGACTGGCTATTCATGCCAAGAGGCCAGAGATGCTAAAAACACTGAAATGTGGATAACAATCCCCCACAGTGGAGATTTGTACTGTTCAAAACACCAAAACACCTCCATCAAGAGACACTGGCTTAGACCAATTGCAACCACCCACTGGAGTGGGCAGGCCCATTGCTACCACACTGCAAACAAAATCTGTGTTCTGTTAGCAAACAACCTGTGGAGGGGGACAGTAGGAGAGTGAGATGAATATTGGAAGAGAAGTTTGTGCCATGTCACGTAGTTAATGAGAAGCCATAGGAGGCTTTTTAATTAACAAGGAACATGATCAGATCTTAGATTTATCTGGTAGCAGTACTGAGGATGAAATGGAGACATATGAACCAATATAAACCAGTTAAAGCAATCCAGGCTAAGATAATGATGGACTCAACTACACTTGGAGCAGTGAGACTGGAGAAGAGGGAGATTTATATCCATGATGTTAACAAAAGAAAATCAGCTTGGAGTCTTAGTTACTACATTTGACCTTAGTTCAGACCTGCTTCTCCCACCCAGTAGCTATATGACCTTAAGTCATAAGCTACAGAATTCTCAACTCAAATTTCTCCTTGACTTTATTTTTTTTTAAGATTTTATTTATTTATTTGACAGAGAGAGAGAGAGAGAGCGCGCACAAGTAAGCAGAGCAGCAGGCAGAGGGAGAGAGAGAGAAGCAGGCTCTCCGCTTAACCAACTGAGCCACCCAGGTGCCCCTCTCCTTGACTTTAAAATAATAGTTCCTAACTCACAAAACTGTGATGAGAATTCAATGAGTTAATGAAGTATGCTAAATGCCTTTCATAGTATTTGACCAGTTCTTTTTATCATCATCATCAAAGGAATGAGGGGAAAATCAGTCCCTAGGTGTCTATGTTTGTTATCTGGATAGAAGTATTTACTTATGGAGAGAAAATAGAAATGAAATGAATAGTTTTCAACATGTTTAGTGACAGCACATAATAGGCCCTTGAAAAAAATGCATTGAGAAACAAATGCACTTAAACAAAATAAGCAAATGAACAAAATAAAAAAAGAAACAAGCAAAAAAATAGAATCTTAAATACAGAGAAGAAGCTGGTGGTTGCCAAATGGGAGGGAGGTGAGCGGATGGGTGATGCAGAAAAAAGAGATTGAGAGTATGCTATCATTAAAAAAAAAAATGAATACCCTTATCATGATGAGCACTGAGTAATGTGTAGAACAGTTGACTCATTATATTGCACAGCTGAAACTAATATAACCCTGTATGTTAATGGTACTTCAAGAAATGAAAGAAATAAAAATTTTTTCATGCACTAGACATTAAGGAGTGCATGGGATATAATGAACAGTGGGTATTATATAAGACTGATGAGTCACAGGCCTGTACCTCTAAAACCAATTATACATTATATGTTAATTAATTGACTTTAAATAAACAAATATTAAAAAATAGTAAAATAAAATAAAATGCAGTAAATAAATGAATGCTTAAAATTAAAATGTCTGTAGGAAAACTGAAAGATTTCTGTCTGTATGTATCAGAAATTTAGAATCTGAGAAATACAGATCTGGAAGGTATGTATGACCGACTAAAATCAAATGACATGAATACTATGGAGGACAGAAAGAAGCAAAGGTAGAATAAGAAATGGCAACATTTTTTAAAACCAGGCAGAAATAAGTAAGATTATTATTTCCCATTTGTCATACTTCCTATCTGACAAAGAAGACTTATTTGTAATTTATGATATTTATAACAAATCACAAGACTTTTGTGAACATTATCATACCCTTCAGAAAACAGTATGTGCCAAGATTATAAGGGGAAAAAAGAACATAACCTCTATGAGGAAGTTTGTCTTTTCTACTCCTTTTATTAATTTTCATGAAAATATTTCTTAACGAAGAAGCTCTAAGGGGATATGTCAGACTCTTAAATACAATTGACACATATAATGAGTGAGGGAGGAAAGACAGTATTTCTTTCCTATGATCAAAAATTAGAAAGGGAGAATGTGAGTAAAAAACAAACATATATTTGGTCTTTGCCCAAAGTTCCTTCAACAGATCTCCTAAGACCTCTATAATTTCCTGAATGACAAGTTGATAGGAGCATCTTCTGGTCTAATATTTGGTCTTTATCCCTGATTCCTGACACAGAACTCCTATGTCCCTGGCAATTTCCTGGGTAATAGGAGCATCTTTTCTTCAACTGAAGCCATTTTTTTGATGTGCCCTTAGATAGTTCCAGGATGGATACTGGTCACCAGAAAGACCAGGGCAAGATTAGAGTACTGGAATTTTTAGCCTGGCTCCCTCACATCTAGAGAGGGGAGAAGGGACAGAGATTGAGTTCATCACCAACAGTCAATGATTTATTTAATCAACCAGTGAAACCTCCAAAGAAACTCCTAATAAGATTCAGAAAGCTTCTGGGTTAGTGAACACACCACGGTGCTAGGAGGGGTGACATGCAAGTTCCATGTGCCCCTCACCTATAACTTGCTCTATTCATTTTTCCATCTGGCTAGTCCTGAATTGTATCTTTTATAAGAAATAAGTAACAGTAAGTAAACTTTACTCAGTTCGATGAGCCATTCTAGTAAATTATCTAACCTGAGGAGGAAGTCATGGAAATCCTCAATATATAGTTGGGTAGTCAGAAATACAGGTAACAACCTGGAACTTGTTACTAGTATTTGAAGTAGGGAAGTCTTGGGGAGCCTGGATGGCTCAGTTGGTTAAGAATCTGCCTTCGGCTCAGGTCATGATTCCAGGATCCTGGGACTGAGCCCTGCATCAGTCTCCCTTCTCCTTGGAGAGCCTGCTTCTCCCTCTCCCACTCCCCCTGTTTGTGTTCCCTCTTTCACTGTGTCTCTCAAATAAATAAATAAAATCTTTAGAAATAATAATAATAAAATAAAATAATTTTTTTTTAAAGAAGTGGGGCAGTCATGAAACTGAGCCCTTAACCTATGAGGTCTGCGCTAACTATGGTAGTTAGTGTCATAACTGAACTGATTCGTAGTTCAACCAGTTGATGTCACACAATGGGAGAAATGGTTGTTACTCAAAATTGTTGTGAGGTAAAAAAAGGTTTAGAAGAGATTGATGAATGCAAATTCCAAGTACTAAATAAAAGTTTTAGAGCCTTAGGGTATTTTCTATTCACACAGCTAATCTATTATTAATCCCCAATAGCCAAATGTTCTTCAGATGATGTATTCCACAAATATGCTTCCTTTCACTCAATTTTTTTTTTCAATCTTAACAGTATAAATAATAAAGAGAAAATGCTGTCTATTGACTAGCTCTTGCTCTGCTGAACAGACTTTCAGTACGCTGATGGGGTAACTACCTTCCACAGAGTGACAGAGAAAGAGAGAACGAGCCTAAAAGATAATTAAATAATAAAATATTTGTACCATTTTTCCTCAGGCAAAACTTACACAAGCTAAGCCCCATTATTATTTCCTTTTCTTCCCAATTTGCATCAAACTTATGTTTAAAGTAGGCTCTGCTTATCAGCAAGGTTAATATGGAAAAATTGCACTAGCTGAAGCATGGCTCTAGGCAGCAGAGCGTTTGAGAACAATTCTTTTTATGGAGAAGCTGACAGGAAATCTCCAAAGATGCAACACAATATTCTGGAGCAAAGAACAATGGATTATGTAACCTAGGTCCAAACATCTCTCTTCAAACACATGCACAGAAACCCAATAGTATAGAAGAAAAGGGATTGTGCTGGCCTCAAGGTAAAAGTTACTATTAACCTTCACTGCCCCATTTAATCTTAACTTCCCTTCTCACATTATTGTAGTATAATATTTTGTGGAGTTTTCCTACATATGGTTTCTTTACATTTGCAATATACTGCAGAATTTTTTCCATTTAATCCTGTATCAATATTATTTATAGAACAGCCTCTTTTTCTTCCAATTTCTTCTCATAACCCAGTTAGCATCATAAAGTAAAAATTATACCTTTGTATGGGAGAGCCCCCAGATGAAGCACACTTTTATTCCATGTTTGACAGATGTGGCATTATATCTACTCTTTAAGCAACCATGTAGAGTACTGAACTCAGGTAAAACACATGTACTTTTCCCCTAATGTATAAAACTTAAACTGGCATAGCCAGAGGCTGTTTATCCTAAGAGTCTTCTCTGCCTAAACTTAATTAGCACTCTTCCAGTGAGTACTATGGTTCTAAATTCCTATTGCTATAAACTAATTTTCTTTCCTCAATCTAAGCCTGGTAATATGGCTCCAACAGATGACCTCCATAATATAACTTGTAATATGTAAGGCCCCAGTCTGAGAATAATGTTACATATTTTAATTGAACCTAGCAGAAACCTCAACAGCATCTCTACCTTTGCCAAGAGAGTAAAAAGGCAACAATAATATACACTATATTACATAATATTCCTAACATTATGATTATAATACAATGTAATACACATTATGTATATCATATATATTAGTATGCCTAAGCTTAATATGTTTCTAAAATAAACCTTTCCTTCTAGTTATTCTTTCATTTTTATATCTGCTCAGCAAGTAATCATTATTGAAGATTTCAAACTCAAAATTATGTCCCCTTAATTTTACAGAAATTGACAAATTTGGATTCTGCTGGGTTTGTAATAGGAAGGGTATACTTTGACACGGGCGGGGGGGGGGGGGCGTGAACAATGTTTCCTTTGTCAACGCTTGCTTCATCAAAAATAATCTCAAAATCTTCTTAGAAATTCTTTAGTTTATTTAAATAATCAAATCAAACCTAAAACCAGGTATCTTTACATTTTAAAATATAAAAATAACTTGCTGAAGCAGTTCTTAAATAACTGCCACTACAAGTGCCTAGTCATTCATTCATTCTAGATGCTTTTCCTCATATAGATTAAGGTCAAGGTAGAAACTAAAGTTACCTTGGTAAAAAAAAATAATAATAATTCGAAGATTAGAAAATACTAACTATAGATATATATGCCAGTCATAGCTAAAGAGAATAAAACTGCAGGTGTCTTAAAGAAGGACAGAAAATGAAAATACACCCACATTTTCCAAAACTATGGTAATAATAAACTCCCCACACATAAAGAGAACTGCCTTCTGTATACAGGTGGGAAAAAAATAATACTCACAGGTGAATGTTCCCACCATTGTGATAGCATTTTCCATTGTCATGATTTTTTAATCCCAACTAAACAACCCTTCCTATCAAGTATTTATGACTTGCTGGATGACCAGGAAATACAGTTTATGATGGTTATGGACATTTTCTCTGGTAAGACTCCTCACATTAGTTCTCAAATATATTTCCGATATATGGAACTAGTGGGTCAGTCTGCCCATTGTTCCCTAATTTCAAATCCATTTGTGGGTGAGGCACTAATTCACAAATGGAGCAGAGTGTGCACAACACAACAAAGTCACTGAGTTCTTCATGGTGGCTGCATTATCTAAAAAGCTCCCCAAAATACAGGCATGACTGAAAATGAGGAAGCCTGATGCACCCAGGAGAGGTATAAAGGAGACAGTTGTGGCAGTAAAAGGGGCCAGGAGAAACATTTGAGAAAACGGGAAGAGGAAGGTGAAGAGTGCAGTCAAGTTATAACCATTAAATATTTGAAGAATTGGGAAAACACTCAAACCATTAAGCATAAAAATTGGGGCAGGCAATTGTATATACAGGATGGCCCCAGTTTTCTGATAAAATTGTGTATTTTCTTGAAGAAAACCAAATAGTAAGGGGTTTTTTTCCCTTAAACTTTTAATTTTTTTCATTCTACTTTCCTATCTTTAACACAATCTGTGCCTTGTAAGACTGAAAAGGACACGCTACACTAGCGTTTCGTGAAAATGTGGCATTCTTTTCCATTGAACTGACAGAACGTGGCGTTCAGGCTCCCACTCTCAGTGGAGTGAGGTAGTAAACCTGTTGATCAAGGTTACTCCTTTATTCCTGATTGTAAAACAGTGTGTTTTGGGTAGAACAGTAACTTCCCGGTAGTCTCGGCTTCTTTGGGGTAATGGCCGATTGTTAAAGGTTCCTGTCCTCTCCTACTCTCCAAAATGGAGGCGGAGGAGCTCAGCAAGCTGCACCTCTCCCGCCTGCCATCTCCAAGCCATGGTCTCCGTCCTCCGAAACCCACCGAGGAAGTGCTTCCTCACCTGGCATGTGGGTACCACCAGAGGCCCCAGGGTGTGCCGGACGACCACTGGGGCGTAGTCCATCCACACCAGGCTCGCCAGCAGCTAACCGCGCGGCTCCCAGGCTCTCCCTGGGCACTGCGCACCTCAGCCACGCAGCTTTGTCTCTACCATAGGCCTACGCGGACCCGCCTTCCCTGTATTTCCTGCTCTCTTGGGGGGGGGGGGGGCGCTTGTGGCTCACGCCTGCGCAGTGCTGCCCTGGTTTCTGAGCCTAGGCACACACAGCCTGTGTGGCCGTCACTCCCTTTAAGGCACAATGAGGGGCTTTTTGGTTCCCATGGCCACCCTCAAGTTTTCTGGGAGTGAGAGCCAAGCTTCCTTGCTTTTTATCACACCCTCCCACCACGGAATAAACTCCGACACGCATGTCTGACCATTCGCTTCCTCAGGCCCGCCTGATTTTGTGTTTACTTGGCCTGACTTAGACTTCCTTTCCATCCATCTTCCTCTTCCCAAGACAGCAATTCTCCCCTACTCAACAACTGTAATGGTGAAGTGGTTGCAGAGAAACATTAATTTAGGGAGGGTTGAGAAAAAGAGTTTAATATGTATAAGATTCTTCATCGCATCGTTTCTATTTATATGATCTTTTCCCCAAAATATTATTTTTAAAGTGTAATTATGGGAGTCCTCGGGTCATTGTGAAAGTCACAGACAGCCAGGTAATTCTCACTTACTGCCAACAAGATAACCTTTTTGGAAATCTGTTCTATTTTGAATTCCAGAAGAGCACATTGCCAATCCTGCTTAGGCCGAGAGAGCATGATGAAACCTGCATGGACCCTATAATATATATGAGGCGTTTAGCCTGCCAGATGTATTGGTATTCAATAATGTTAGCTATGATGACCATGTTGCCGAAGGTAGCAGAAACAGAATTTAATCAGAATGCCACAGTAGGGAAAGAACTGATCCTTACAGTAGTGAGATAGATAGATATAGATATAGATATAGATATAGATATATGTATGTGTGTGTGTATATATATATATATATATCCATAAAAGCTAAACTGGCTACTAGTTCACTGCCAATTTCATGTGCTCTTCTAATCCAGGAAACAAAGAGGACACAACACACACTCAGTGTTGATCGCAACTGGACGGGGTTGTTGGATTTGGAACCACTATTTAAAAGGTTCTGCGTTACAGTGAAAATACACAAAAAGGTTATTTGAACCCAAGGTATAGCAAGATGCTGTATGACAAAGTTTGGCTAGTTTTAGAAAATGTCACTCTAGAGGGATGCCTGGGTGGCTCAGTTGGTTAAGCAGCTGCCTTCGGCTCAGGTCATGATCCCAGCATCCTGGGATTGAGTCCCACATCGGGCTCCTTGCTTGGCAGGGAGCCTGCTTCTCCCTCTGCCTCTGCCTGCCACTCTGTCTGCCAGTGCTTGCTCTCACTTCACTCTCTATGACAAACAAATAAAATAAAATAAAATAAAAATCTAAAAAAAGAAAATGTCACTCTAGAAATGAAGATATAGATATTGATACAAATATATAGATAGATAAACTTTTTTATTCGGGGGGAGGGGAGTTTTCCAACCACATACAGGAGGTGTTTGGGTAGGGGGAGGTGTCTGTCCATCCAGCCCCAGCCCCTAGCCAATGTAGTTTTCACAGCAATAAGGGGCGTGGGATAATGACCCAAAAAATAAAAGTGGTATCTATGTGTGTCTGGGAAGGAGAGGAATCCAAAAGCCGTGAAGGGGTGTTTGGGATTTTTTTTATGCTACCATGCAAAAAAACTTTTAACATTCTGAACAGCTATTAAGAGAGTGTGTATATATATACACACTCACAAGTGGAGATAGAGTTCAGCCTGTTAGACTTGTTACTGAGAGAAGGAAAGAGAGCAAGAGAGGGAGGAAGGAAGGGAAGGAATTAAGGAATCTTACCAACATAAATTCTGAATTGAGGAGATGAGGGGAGTGTGGAGAAGATAGGGCTGGTAAACTGGTTTGGAAGGTGAGGATGGTTAGGAAACATAAGGAAATTAATTTGAACAAGTAACTTTTGATATATTATCTTCCAGAAAGGAGCAATAATAAAACCTTTCTTTTTCTTTTTTTAAATATATTTTAGATATAATATTAAAGTCTTATATTTGCAATATACTATTAAGAGTCTTTCTTTTTATTGAATTAATTTATTTTTTTGGAAGAAAGAAAGAACCCAACATCAGGTTGTTGAAGACTGTATAAAATCACTCCTTATTTAAACCAAGTCCCTTTAATAAGGCCAGAACAAACTCAAACTTAACAATGTGTGGATTTTTTTTTCTAAACAGCCTACTATAAGGTGACAAACATACAGAAGAAAAAATGTGGTAAATCATTTGCAACTTTATCAAATTAAAGCCAGCAACTACTATTTCAAATGCCCTTGGGTTTTTATGTTCTATGAATGGAAACCATAGTTTAAATTGTTAACAAAGATGCTGCTTGATGCACTACTCAGTAGGAAGTCCTTCAGGAAGGTTACTTGGAAGGGCAAAGCAATGCTGCTTACCAATTTTGTTAACTTAATCCCAGGCTTAGCAATGGAGTGGGAAAAATCAACTGAAAGAAGAGCTTTTTCTTCAGCACAGCATTTAAAGAAGTAAAAATAAGGATACCGCTGAAGCTATTTTAGGTAAATTCTAAAGTACCTACTAAAGGCCCAGGTCAGTTTTTTGGGTTCTTTTTTTTGGGGGTGTGGGGGGATGCATTATATAATGGCTATTGTGCTTTAAAGTAACTACAATATATGTTCATATTTCATAAATATTGGTTTATGCCATGTGGTAACTCACCACTCACAGCTAAGACTGTAACATAAAATATTTCCAGAGGGAAAAAACAATGAGAAGTCTCAAGACCAGTACACCGTCTTACACTAAAAGGAAGGAAGATTAGAACATACAATTTTTGTATTTTAAAAGCTCCTAAAACTTGGATTTTCTTGTAAACAAAAAAGGTAACCTCCTGATCAATTCATACACAGTCTTGTATCCACTTCTATGCACCTCTCTCACTCTTCATATTTGATTTCACTTTTTGGGATGCCAGCAAAAATCTTCACTGAAGTCAAAAATAACCTTCACAACAGAATTTCTTTTCCAAACTGTACAACTTGAAAACTTGAAGAGTCACAGTGCCCTCTAGTGATTCATTGGTAAGACCGACTTTAATTTCAATTTCAGAGAACAAAAAGTGTAAGTGATTCTTACACATTTCCAGGGAACTTTTTTGTTGTTTTGTTTTTTTGCAATACATATTTATAAATGGAAACTTCTATTTCTAATGGGGGAAAGTATAAGTTACAATAAATTAGTCATACACCACAATGAAGAATAACTCCCTTTTTTATCTAGTGCTCCCACAGTTATACTGTATCTGGAGGGGAAAAGGGGCTTAATTTCAATCAATCCTGCAAAACAAGATACATTAATATATACAAATGTAAGATTCTTAATCTAGAATTGTGATGAGGACAGGTTTGTGCAGATGTGGAGCTGTACTATAGTCCCGAATCTGTCAATGCCTGACAATGAGACCAGTGTCAAAGAACTTCTTTGCAATTTCTCAGTCTCACCGGAACCTCATTTTTCTTCCTCTGTAAATGAAAAAAGGGTGAATGAGGATGCAGGAAAATGGACTGTAAACACTTCTACTGGGAGCATTGATTTTACAGCCTTTCTGGATTCAATAACTCTCTAACAATTCCCTATGTACATTGGCAACAATTCTCAAAAACCAAAAGTTTCCACGTGTATATCACCTTAGTGCCAGAATAATGGCCAATGTTGAACTCGTACTCTGTCCCACATACTGTTTTAAGTGCTCTAAGTATATTTGCTCATTTAATCCTTACAAAAAATTCTACAATGTTGTATTAATAATTAACCCCATTTTATATAGCAAGGAACTGAGACACTGAAATTTGTCTGAGTTTACAAAATCAATAATTGGACACAAACCCAATTTATATGGTTCAGAGTCCATGCTGCTAACTATTATACTATACTTCCAGAACTTCTTCTTCTGGGAATTTACCCTAAGAAAATAACCAAGGATGTACACAGAGAATTTTCAATCATGGTGTTAATCTCAGCATCATTTATAATAGGAAAAAAATGTTAAATAATTAAATATATCAAATATACTAAGTGAAAATAGCAGTTTAGAGACATACATACTTTCATATTTATATATAGTGAATGCTTCTATTTTTTAAAGAAATATATATTAAGAGGAAGGCAGGATATTTGCAAATGTGTAAATAATAATTATGTTGTGAGCATAGCATAACATATAGAGAAATTGAATCATCCTATGTTGTACACCTGACACTAATATAACATTGTATGTGAATGATACTCAAATTTAAAAATTATAATAATAATAATGTGTAGAGAGTAAGTGGGAGAGTAGGCATAATGATTTTTAATGTCCATTTTCCAAATTTTCTACAAATAATTCTAAAAATATTTTTATATTTGGGTGCCTGAGTGGCTCAGTCATTAAGCATCTGCCTTCCGCTCAGGTCACAATCCCAGGCTCCTAGGATCTAGCCCCTCATCGGGATCCCTGCTCAGCGGGGAGCCTGCTTCTCTCTCTCCCACTCCCCCTGCTTTTGTTCCCTCTTTCACTGTGCCTTTCTCTGTCAAATAAATAAATAAACTATTTTCAAAATAAAATAAAATAAAATAAAAATATTTTATATTTTTAAGAAATGAAGGTCAATGTTTTTTACTTTTGCAAAATTTTAAAGTTGGAAATCTTCACATGAAAACTTTTGCTTTTGACCGCTACTTTTCCATGTTTGCCCTTGCTATTTTAATTTATTTTACTTTATTTTATTGTAATTCCAGTAGAGTTAACAGGGTATTATATTAGCTTCAGGTATATAATATAGTGATTCAACAATTTCATACATCAGCCAGTGCTCACTACAACAAGTACACTCCTGGGATGTCTGGCTGGTTTAGTTGGTAGAGCATGGGACTCTTAGTCTCAGGGTTATGAGTTCAAGCCCCAAATGGGCATGGCGTGTACTTAAAAATAAAAAATAGGTCGCCAAACTGTGGAAAGAACCACGATGCCCTTCAACAGATGAATGAATAAGGAAGATGTGGTCCATATACACTATGGAGTATTATGCCTCCATCAGAAAGGACGAATACCCAACTTTTGTAGCAACGTGGATGGGACTGGAAGAGATTATACTGAGTGAAATAAGTCAAGCAGAGAGAGTCAATTATCATATGGTTTCACTTATTTGCGGAGCATAACAAAAAGCACGGAGGACATGGGGAGTTAGAGAGAAGGGGGTTGGGGTAAATTGGAAGGGGAGGTGAATCATGAGAGACTATGGACTCTGAAAAACAATCTGAGGGGTTTGAAGTGGCGGGGAGTAGGGGGGAGGTCGGGGTACCAGGTGGTGGGTATTATAGAGAGCACGGATTGCATTGAGCACTGGGTGTGGTGAAAAAATAATGATACTATTATGCTGAAAATAAATAAATTTTTAAAAATTTAAAAAAAAAAAATAGGGCGCCTGAGTGGCTCAGTGGGTTAAAGCCTCTGCCTTTGGCTCAGCTCATGATCCCAGGGTCCTGGGATCAAGCCCCGAATCAGGCTTTCTGCTCAGGAGGGAGCCCGCTTCCTCCTCTCTCTCTGCCTGCCTCTCTGCCTACTTGTGATCTCTGTCTGTCAGATAAATAAATAAAATCTTTAAAAAAATAAATAAAAATAAAAAACAAGTGTATTCCTTAATCTGCATCACCTATTTCGTCCCTCAAGGAAATACCATCAAGACTGTAATGAGATGCCACCTCACATCTGTCAGAATGGCTAAAATCAACAACATAGGAAACAACAGGTGTTGACGAGGATGTGGAGAAAAAGGAACCCTCTTGCACTGTTGGTGAGAATACAAACTGGTGCAGTCACTGTGGAAAACAGTACAGAAATTCTCAAAAAGTTAAAAAATGAACTACCCTAGAATCCAATAATCACTGTACTGGGTATTAACCAAAAAAATACAAAAACATTATTCAAAGGGATACGTGCACCCATATGTTTATTGCAGCACTGAGCACTGTTTACAATAGCCAAATTATGGAAGCAGCCCAAGTGTACATTGATTGATGAATGGGTAAAGAAGATGTGATACACAAACTCTCTCACACACACACACACACACACGCACGCGTGCGCACTGAGGAATATTATTCAGCCATAAAAAAGAATAAAATCTTGCCATTTGCAGTTACGTGGCTGGAGCTAGAGAGTGTAATGCTAAGTGAAATTACTCAAATACAAATACCATATGATTTCACTCATATGTGGAATTTAAGGACCAAAACAAATGATCAAGAGGAAAAAAAAAAGAGAGAGAGAGAAAGACAAGTCAAGAAACAGACTTTAACTGTTAAAAACAAACTAATGGTTTACCAGAGGGGAAGTTTGTGGAGAATGGGTAAAAATATTTTATTTTTAATGGGAAATTCAGGCCAATTGTGCTCTAAGATACTTCCTAGCTCTAAATATTTATGATTCGGAAACAATAAATAGAGAATAGTCATGGAATTTTAGAACTTGGGGGGAGAAAAAAAACATTTACCATACCTCTAAAGGTTCCCATATCTGCTTGATTCTCAGAATCACCTGGGCTAATCAAAGACAAACTTCTTGCCTCCCTCCTTTTCCAGGCAAGATCACCTGAGGATGAGGTCCAAGTGATTCTTATGAGCTGACTGTGGGAAACCTCTAGTTTACTCCCATTGCATCATTTCAATCATCTGACTGGCACATAAAACAGCACTCTTATAAACTAAACGCAGACCCGAGCCTTCATATAGTGTTGGCTATTATAAGCAATACAATTGAAATTGACAAATTTCAAGTTCAAGTTCAATTTTTAAATTTTCTTGAGGAAAAATGTGTCTTAAAATAAACAATAAATTTACTAATAAAAAATTGTATGCATAAAATAATGAATGTCAGACCTATCAACTATAAACAGTGAGAATGTATTCTTACCTATATTAATTTGCATGTAGCTTGTTCACATTTCTAACTACATACTTATTTAAAGGAACCAAAACTAGAGTTCACAGGACACAAAATCAGATCCAAACAAAAAGAACAATTTTGATATTATTGGCAGGTGTTGGGGAGGGTGGAGTTAATGCAACAAAAGACAATTTTGTTTTAAGCAAAAGATTGTCCGAAGCCTTCTCAATAGTTCTAATTGCACAGAGTAAGGAAAAGCCACTCTGGACACAGTGAAAACATTTGTAAATGAAGAAGAAGGAAAGTCTCTTGCGAAATCACCCTTGAAGTTTCAGACTTTAAACGTTTGTCACCTTTTCTGAAGCCATTGAGCATATTCTTAGAGCAACAAGTTTTATTTGCAGTATAGTAACCTCACTGGTCTCAAACTGATGGTACCAAAAGAGATAGAGTTACAGTAACTTATGTGAGACGGTCATCATAGACTCTATTTTATCTAAGCCACAGACCTAGCTGCCTGGTGTGCCCATGTCATTTTGTGCACGAAGACATCTGCCAGGTGCACAGCAGCAGGAAACAGGGGCTGACTACTGATCTAAAAAACTACAGGTAAATAAATATGGAAGGTAAGTTGGTCATCTTTGCTTCCTACCATTCAAAAAGAAAGAACTCTTAATGTACCAGTCTCAACAACAACAACAACAAAAAAAAACATACATACACACTCTCACAGAGCAACTAAAAAGAAAAGCCAAGACTGATGTTGAATTGAAAAACTGTGTAAATTGTTTGGTAATAGTGAATTTTTAGGTGACATGAATTGTGGATATCATGTGCTGTTGCTTTGATTGCTTGGATGACTCATCAGATAACACCCTCCCCCAAGCCTTAAATGCAAACTGTTTCAATTCCCTTACCTGAGCTTTCGCACTTCTCTCTTCAGAGTTCTGGAAAATGTTCTACTCAAGGCAGCAAGTACACACACACAGCCCAGATGAACTATAATTAAGGTGGCAAGAAACCAAGGAAAAGACAAGGCTGTATTAGTTCAATTGTTTCCTTTGCATGGGGAGCAGATGGACTCCAAGGTCTAATAACCCTTTTGTACCTCAGCTAAGGCTGACAATATATCATTATACTCAGATGGAAGCACGAAGAAGGTGCCTAGCAACTTAGACTTGGAATGCCTGAGCTTTTGTCAATTTACGTCATAATCTTAATATTAAACAGGCTCGCTCTCATTTGCCAGTCATCACCTCATTTTATGTTTTTCAAACACAAGAAGATTAAACAGTCTTTCCTGAAAGTACTTTAGCCCCTTAGATATAGAACAGTAGTAGTATTTAAGAGTCTCCCCTTATAAATGTATACATAAAACCGCCATGACCCTTAATGGAAATTATGTAAGTTGAGGGGCCTTCCTTGGGTAACATTTTCATTAGCCACAGTATGCACATAACCCAGAGTCTTTTTGAATTTGGAAACCAAGCACTATTTCTTGGACCCCATTGTGTTTGTGTGTTTTGTGTAGATAAAAAGTTATTAGAACTTTCATTTCTTTTTTTTTATATAATTTTTTTAATTTATTTATTTTCAGCATAATAGTATCATTATTTTTTCACCACACCCGGTGCTCCATGCAATCCGTGCCCTCTATAATACCCACCACCTGGTACCCCGACCTCCCACCCCACCCCGCCACTTCAAACCCCTCAGATTGTTTTTCAGAGTCCATAGTCTCTCATGATTCTTTCATTTCTATTTAGTTTTATCTTTTCCTTCTTTAATGTCTATTTGTCTACATTATAAAATATAGACAATTATACATAATATTTTATAATAAAAATAAAAAGTGAGTTTTGGGTGGTGTGCTCAAATATTTTAGATATCTAGATCATGGTAGGAGATCAATTAATAGCTAATGAAAGGTAATAATGAAAGAATGAAGAAAGGAAGGAGACCTGAAAATGACTCAAAATCACTGGACCATCAGTAGACCAACCACATGCCCTTCTCACAGGAAGAAAATTCTATTAGTAATATATGATCAAGGGGATGACAATCACCAATTCTCTCCAATATCCTACTGGGTGTCTAATTATGTCAATACAGGAGGGAGACAGAGCTTGTTAATTTCCCATTTTACTCTACGGTAAAGAAGAAAAATATTGGGGAAAATTAATTTCTGTTAGGAAACCTAGAAATATTGGTTGGAGATATCAATAACATACCCAAGTCCTCAGATCCCAGACAAAGAGCTTCAAATATAGTTCATATTCTCCTGGCTTTCTCACTGGAGATGCCAGTGAAAAAGAAGGAAGAGATAATTATATAAAGAATAAATATGAGTCTTCGCTGAACTCTTGCAAATCTTTTTGACAACAATAATAAAAAAGGAATAAAAAATGCTTCCAGCAGAATTATCTTTAATTGTGATGAAAAATATATAACTGAGTATGTTATTCTTAATAGGACCCATCCTCCCCAGCATGGACATTTGGTATTTGGAATAACTTCAAGGAGGAGAGAATTAGGAGATTTTCTGGACCACATAGTTCTCATCAACTCAGGGGAGAGAGGAAAGTCCCAGTACAAACTTGACTTGGAAGAGAAAAATTCTGCTATCATTATATTGATGAATGTTGGTCTAATATAATATCTTCTCCATTCTTCTGCCATTGCATACTGTCCTACCATATGACAAACACCAGTGAGAGAAGTTGTGTCTGTCTCATTCTTATCTTTTCCCTATCCTTTGGTATGTAACCATATATTTGGAAGATCTTATGTTAAACAGGTCATAAAATAGTGTGGAGAAAAAAAAATGTAAAAAGAGCAAATGTACTATAAAACAATTACTGGAGACAAAGGAGAAACAAAAGAAAGTAATTTTGGCCCGGCCATACAAGTTTTTTCTCTTAAGTCGATAATGTCACATTCCTGCTTCAAAAAAAAAGAGGGGTCTAATTGTCTTCTTCCTTATATTTCACAGCCATTCTAAACCTGTTCAGATATCCTTAGACCTTTCAAGATTGCTGCTGAACTTCTTCAAGATCTAATATTTTGTAATTCTTAATGTAAAGGAATAAAAGTAGACCAAGATCCTTCTCTAAGCTGAATAACTGACTTTGCATGGAGACTTGAGAAAGTATTTTAACCTTTCCAAGTCAAGGCCTTCTCATGGGTAAAATAGAGCTAAGTAGCTTTCTACACTTTCCTCATAAATTGTTTCAAAATTCAAAAAACCACTGGGAAGAGTTGAAACATTTTGTTACTTTTTTCTTCAAAGATAAAAAGGGATCATCCCTCCAATGAAGGAAAGATGAAATCTACAGGATTAATTCATTTTAGATACTTAAATGTACAGTATTCTTAAAAAGGAACCTTAAACCTTCAGCCCTGGATAACCTCTCACAATTGAGCCACTGTTTAATACATTCTTATAATGCCAAGGTTTTAGAAAAGAGGGTAAAAATACCTTCTTTGGGCAATTTGTGTGCAAATGAAACAGCTTATTAAAGATCCCCTCAATGAGAATGTGTAAACACTACTCTTGGCCACAAAGAAACAATTTCCTGGGGCAAACTTCATGGTCTCATTTCCCAGAAATACCCTGGAAAATGAACAGAAGGAAACGCCTTATACTGCTTTGTCTGTAGCCACAAAATATACACATAGGGTCCCACCCAGCTGGAATTTAACCCTGTGCCACCCAAAAAGAATAAAAATAATAACAAAAGTCCCATAATGAAGCCATTGTACACTTAAAAATAATACCTACCCTATCTACACATGAAGGCCAATGTAATTATGGTACAGGAAAACGAGTTCCTTCGGAGTAGAAAAGTGAACAGGTGCCCTGTCATAATATTTTTTAGGCAAGAACCATTCAAGGTTATCTCCTCTCCCCTCAGTTCTACTTAGTTTAAATCCATCAGAGGGAGGAGGAGGAGTAGGATAGTACTTGCAAATTTATTCAATTTAGAATGGATTAAGTGAACATCCACAATGAATATATCTATCAAACATTACTTTTTTAAAAAACTATCATTATTGTAACTGTCGATCTAACAGAAGAGGGTTTAGAACAATTCATTCAAGGAACAGTCAATTCTTGTATGGTTGACTGTATCTCTATAACCATCTAATGTCTAAAATCAGGCTATCAATGTGTTTCTATCCTAGTCCCATCTCATCAAACCCCCTTACTGTCAAGACTACCCACTTCTGTTAGCAGATTGTAAACCACAGACTCAACATCGACTTCTTCCTCTCTTTATTCTCAATTAATCAACATTCCTTTTAAGTATTAGTTTAGAAAGGCCTCTCCCTTTCCTCTGCCACTATCATGATTCCAGTCTTTGTCATCTCTCTCCAATTGCTTCCAACTTTGCCTTTCCACCACTAGTTCTCAACACTGATTGTACTTTAGAATTACTACAAAATATTTGAAAAACACTCTAAATCTTTTATACAAATATCCTTAGATGGTAAGATCTTTTTGCTTGCATCATTCACTCAAAATAAAAAGAACTTTTAGTATAGAGACATATGTAGTTTATCTTACTACTTTTAAATGAGAGTACTTGATTGTAATACTTATGTTCATATTATCAAAGGACACCTAAGTATTTCTCATCCCTGAGTAAAGGCCTGGCACATTTATTTTTTACAAGAAGTTTTTCTTCATGAAAAATTATCCACAGGTTACAGATTGTTTATAACTGAGTTAGAAATAGTTATTGCTCTTTTATGATGTAAATGAAAGAACACAGGACTGGGGATTTGAATTTTCATTCTGATTCATATTTATGCTGCTAAGCATACGTTCCTTTTTTAAAAAAAAATTGAACAATAATACCATCTCTACACACCTAAAAAAATTATTATCAGGAATAAATGGAATAATATATATGAAAAAGTATGAACAACTACAAATTCCAAGTGCCCTTCTCTTATATTTATGCATTTTATTCCTAAATAGGCTATAAAATCTTAGATTAACTGTAGTTTAAGTATTGAAAATTAAGCAACAGTCTAAAAAGAAAAAAATGTATTTTTCAAGAGAGTTATTGTCTCTGTTACAACTCATGCTTCCTGTATACCAGAGGCAGCCCTCTGTTCCACAGAGTATGTGGAACCCCTCTCAAGCTGCCAGCACTTTCTCCTTCATCTGTAATTACTCCCTACTGTCCTTGGCAACCCCTGCCTAAGTCTGCAAATAATTCCCACTCCCTAATTTCAAAGACAAGAAAAAGCAAGCCAACCAACAGGTAAATTGCCAGCCGCATCTTGCTTCTACATTGGTTCACTGGGCCTGGTTATCTTCTAAATGCCCTGCTGGGGAAAACACAGGAAAAACTTCTGCTGAGGGTGAGGGTACTCATATTTGCTAAGAGTGTATCCACATGTGTTTGCCTGTGAGAAACAAGAGTATATCTAAATGCAAATTCAGAAGATGAAATTGAATGACTGCAAGGGGGAAAGTAAAGAGCCAAGACGAGTTTCAGTCCAAAGTGACAGCATAGATACTCACAGTTAAATCTGCCTTGGATCCTAGGTACCTCCTTGAAGATTTATGTAAACTACCACCTGATTCAGGGGCTGTAAGAATTGGTGAGGGAACTTGAAGGTATTTCTAATTACATCCAAATATATATCCTAGTTAAGTTCAAATCTTAGCCAAAAAAAAGCAAACAAGCAAACAATCACCACAAACCCTTTTTGTAAAACAGTATTCACCTGTATCAAACCTCTTTATCTTAGATATGTAGAGACATGGACAAGTCTTAACAATAATCCAATACATCATTCTGAATACAAATTTGAGGATTCTTCAATTAAACTGTATTTAAATGTAATATTCATTTATTTCTTATCCAACTGATTATTCAATTATTTTGAAGGTTTTGCACTAAATTTCACTTGGCAAAATACACCTTTTTTTAATCAAAGAGTTTACAATATGGTATTATTTTACAACCATTTGGAGTTGTTGAATCTTTTGAAAATCTGATTAAAGACACAGCTATTTTTATCAGAAATACAAAAATACATGTAAAGTTTGCCTCACTTTTAAGGGTTAAAGTCTACCTAATGCTTATTAGGAACAGTTAATGTTCAAGAAAATTAAGAATGAAGGTAATACAAAGTAGCAAAATATTAAGGCAGTAAGATCCACTATAAGAGCTTAGGAGCATTTATTTGGGTGTAAAATTCTCAAAAATTCATGATGGAGGACACTTTGAGGTTTGCTTTTAAAGGATGAATAGGACTTTGCTAGACAGAGGTTGGAACATTCAAGTCTACAGGAATGGCATAAGAAAAAGCAGAGAATCACATAAATATATGAATGTTAGGCATATCCAAACAAGAAAAAATTTAAAGTTCTACTAGAAAGTTTGGACTTCATTCTATAAGTAAAACCAAGTCGTTAATGTTTTTTAAGCAAGAGAGAGATATGATCAGAATGGTGCATTAGAAAAATCCTTTTGAGGGAGTCTGGGTGGTTCAATCAGTTAAAGCCTCTGCCTTCGGCTCAGGTCATGATACCAGCGTCCCGGAATCAAGCCCCGCATCGGGCTTTCTGCACAGCAAGGAGCCTGCTTCCCCGCCTCTCTCTGCCTGCCTCTCTGCCTGCTTGTGATCTCTGTCAAATAAATAAATAAAATCTTTAAAAAAAGAAAGATCCTTTTGACATTAAAGTATAAATTGGCGAAGATAACATTAAAAATAGAAGATTACTGCAGTGGTATAAGCAAGAAATAATGAATCAGGAGCAATAAGGCTCATATAATGACAAACTAGAGGTAGAACCAAGCAAAATTGACCCTTCATTAAAATGTGGAGAGTATAGGAAGAGAAGGGATTAGATGTGATTACAAAGGTATCTCTTCTCCTAACTCCCCATGTCCACCATGCTATTTGTTATGCTCCACAAATAAGTGAAACCATATGATAATTGACTCTCTCTACTTGACTTATTTCACTCAGCATAATCTCCTCCAGTCCCGTCCATGTTGCTACAAAAGTTGGGTATTCATCCTTTCTGATGGAGGCATAATTAGGAGAAGGGAGTTGGGGGAAATTGTAAGGGGAGGTGAACCATGAGAGCTATGGACTCTGAAAAACAATCTGAGGGGTTTTAAGTGCTGGGGGGGTGGGAGGTTGGGGGAACCAGGTGGTGGGTATTAGAGAGGGTACGGATTGCATGGAGCACTGGGTATGGTGAAAAAATAATGAATACTGTTTTTCTGAAAATAAATAAATTGGAAAAAAAAATAAAACATCGATGATCACAACTGCAAAAAAAAAAACAATGAATACTGTTATGCTGAAAATAAATAAAAAATAAATTTTAAAAAAAAACAAAGGTATCTCTTTTAAAATGTTAGGAAATGAAGTACATTTTGAGTGAAAGATCAGTTTATTTATGGCAGATTGAGTTTAAGCTATTAATTATTCCTGAAAATAAAAGATTTTACTTATGAACCTATATCCATCAGAATACTAATAGTATTAATAACTATAATATTAAAAGAAAAAGACTAAACAAAATCTTGAGATTCTATCAGGAGATTGAAAATCCTCCAAGAGAATTTTCAACCTTTATTCAAACAAGCAGGAATTCAGTGACAAGTTTGCAACTTATACCACATTTCCAAGATCCAGCCTCTTCAGTTTTGTACTTTACAACTTTTATACTTTGCACAAACTAATCTACAGTGTGAAAAACAGAAGGTGTGCCAATATTCAGCAATAAACAGAAATAAGCAATGTTGCCAATCTCATCAAAAACACTGATTTCTTCCCAAGAGAAAGAATCCCACCAAATAAGTGGACAACAGTTACTTGATAACAGCGGGCAGCAGAGCTTTGATCAGAAACCAGCTTCCTTCCTCCAACCCAGCTCCTCAGAATAATAGATTAAGATCTAACTGGAACCCAAGAAATCATCTAATGCAACCTTTCTTATGTAAGGAAAAAAAAAAAGAACAAAACAAAACAAAAAACTAATGTTCAGGGATATTAGGGAAGTCACTTTGGTAATAAACAACAGAACTGGAACTAGAACTTTTGTCTCCTGACTCCCATTTCAGGTGTGCTTTCCTCAGCCCCATATTTT
Organism: Neogale vison; assembly: GCF_020171115.1. Taxonomy (NCBI): domain Eukaryota; kingdom Metazoa; phylum Chordata; class Mammalia; order Carnivora; family Mustelidae; genus Neogale; species Neogale vison. The sequence continues at coordinate 83,416,064 of NC_058101.1, read as the reverse complement.
CAAATGTTTCTTTGAGTCATGAATTAACCCAGTGGACTTGGAGTTAACCTACGTCCCACAGAGCAGACCTCAGGAGAATACTGAGCTGCCATACTGATGGATTGTTGGGGTTGTTTCCAGCTGCTTGGACAGAACCACTCAAGCATCTGGCTGAGCTGAGGGGATGAGTGGCTACACACATGTGTACTTACTGAGGAAAAGGTTAGAAAGGGGAAATAGCTTCTTCATAGGTGCCCTCCACTCTCTTTCTCTGCATTTCTTTCCTAACAATGGCTGCTAAGAGACCTGATGTCAAAGACCTACATATCCTCTGCCCTCCAGCCTGCCCTTCTCTCTCCCTGAGCCTCATGCCCCTAAATTATCTATCCTCATCCTTTCTTTGAGAGATTGCTAGCACCTAAAAATTGCTACTCTGAGGAATAGATAAGCAATATAATGAAAACGGTGTTTGAACTTCAGAGTTTGGAAAGCCATAATTAAACAGCCCCTTCACTAAACTCTTAACAGGAGCAGAAACTAAATGCATTATCAACAATGGTTGGAAAATCAGTCTCTGAGAGCAGGACCCAAGAATTTGTTCAACAAACTCCACAGGGAGTTTTAACGTTCAGCAAGGTTAGAAAATCTCCAATATAATCTTCATGAAAATTGTTTTCCTTATGATTACATTTTGGATGACCATTTCAAAAGCCAATCTAAAAATCTTAAATAGGAAAAAGGCAACACAAAACTGCTGGAGATTGAATGTGACAAAGCAAGTACTGGAACTAGAAGGTTTCAGAGATATCGTCTAGGGTCCTGTTTCTCAAGCAGAAGAATGCCTCATGCACTGCTGAAATTTCACAATGTTGCACTTTCATGGAAAGAAAGATTAAGTATGCTTGTTTATTTTTCCCGTCTTTTTTCTTTAGAAGGCAGACAGAGTAAAATTAAAAAACAAAAACAAAAGATATCAATTTCAACTTAATTACTGAAGAAGAAAATAGAAACTAAATGTAGACAAAATTTGATTACCAATTTACCCTTCGTATGCTAAGTCCTTAGCATGTTCTCTGCTTAGGTGCCAAATAAGGGTTTATGTGCCCAAAAATATTCAACTTACTTGACACTTTACATTAAGAAAAAATAGCGAGCTTCTCATTCAGTGAGACCCCGCTCCATGGCTATTATAAATGGAGTAGAATAACAAATCATTAGGACATGTTTGAGAGAGAGGAGAAGGCATGAATAACTAGTTAGTATATTTCATGTGTCAGTCTACTATCTCAGCATGTATAGAGCCCACAGGAGGAAATTTTTTTGACATTTCTTTTCAGTAAAACCAGCTGGTAAAATTTATAGCTTTTCTGGTTCACAGAAAACTATGGCCTTTGTAAAGGAAGGGTGTTTGGCTTTAAGTAAGTAGAGAGTTAATGATATTACCAAGAAATATAATTTTTCAACTTATTTTATACGGGCTCAATATACTTATTAACTAAGACAAAGCTTAGTAAGCAAGCTCTGTTACATCTTGCTCTATATCAACACTGAATAATGTCTATTATATGGATTTTTTTTCCATACAGTAGACTTGAGGAAAATATACAGAAAATTGTGCTAATTCGGGTTTACTTGTCAAGTTACACAATCAAGAAGCCATAGAATAAGATTCAGGGTATTTGAGGTGCACTAAAATAATACTGTGATGAGATAAATATTCTTACAGCACAAGAGGATTCTGTCAGACTGGCAATACTCTGTGTCTTCACCTGATCAGTTACTTTGTAAAAAATCAGTGAACTATACTCTTTGTACACTTTCTATACATTTGTCATATTTCACAGTTTAAAAAAATAGCTAAACAAAAGGGCACATATCTCAACCATTCATTAATCTCTGCTGTCTCCTGAGAATACATTAAAAGTACATTGAAAGGATTTTTTTAAGTTCCAAATTCACAAAGCAAAAAAAAAGATGATGTGGAAATAAGATATGTCAACTAAGTTTTGGAAGGTGTAAAGTACATGGACATATAATAACTGACCTAGAAGGCAAGAGGAAAATCAAATTCCTACACAGAAATAAGAAATGAACCTTGAAAAGGCTCAGGAGTTGGGTCTCACAAGTACCACTGAAGCTCAAGTATTTGTGAGACTGAAAATAGAAGGGTTGGTTATCAGCCTGTAGAGGAAGCAGTTCAGCACCTAGATGCCCTCCATCACCCCAGTAAAAGACTAAAGAAGTCAAACCTTAGAAACTTTGGGTTAGGAGTCATCGGGCACAGCTGAAGCAGAGATGCCATACTGAGTGAAATTTATATACTAAATAGGGAGACCCTTGAGCTCACCCCACCCCCACCACTACCACAGCAACCTGAATCTTGGAGCTCTGGTGGTGACCCTTACAACCCCTAGGCAAGGAGATAAAGGATTTCTACCTGGGAGAACTGAACATGTATAAAGAAAAGATCACGTACTCAAAGTTGAGTATGAACAATGAAGCAGCATAATCTCCACCCAAATAACCTGCATAGCAGCCTGTCAATCAATACACCCTATAGGCCTCTGTGTACACACATGCCCACATGTGCATGCACACACACACACTTACACACAGAGATTTCAGTGAATTCTTAAATCCTTCATTCTTAAATATGAACAGGCAAAACAGGCAAAAAATCCAGGTATCTAAAGCATAATCTTTGACACGAATGATAGTGACAAAAATAAATAAGAAACATGAAGGTCAAAGAAACAGTCAATACAAAGAACAAAATAAAACTTTTAAACACTGAAATTAATATCCTGAAAGACATAATAGAAGATATTAAATTCATGATATGAAAATAGAATGTAATGAAAAAGAAACAAGGGGCACCTGGGTAGCTCATTGTGTTGAGCCTCTGCCTTCTGTTCAGGTCATGATCTCAGGGTCCTGGGATCAAGCCCCACATCGGGCTCTCTGCTCAGCAGGGAGCCTGCTTCCTTCTCTCTCTCTCTGCCTGCCTCTCTGCCTGCTTGTGATCTCTGTCTGTCAAATAAATAAAATCTTTAAAAAAAGAAAAAGAAACAAGTTCTTGAAAACTCTCCATGATTATTGCAGAAATTAAATAAATAATATTTTAGATTAAAAAGTGTTAAGTAATTGGGATCAATGACAAATTTTCTGACACCAGGGATAAAGAGAAGATCCCAAAAGGCTTCAAAGACATAAACAGATTGCAGGCAAAAGAATGGGAATTTAAAATGTTATCAATCTTTTCAGCAGCAATATTGGACTCTGGAGGAAATGACACCTAAAAATTCTGAGGGAAATTCATCTCCAACTTAGAATTCTGTAACTATATAAATTTAAAATCAAATGTGAGCATCAAATAAAGATATTTTCAGTTCTATGAGTTCTCAAGAAAAAAATCTTTTCTCACGTATTTATTTTCAGGAAGCTACTGAAAGGTGTGTTCCACCAAAACTAGGACTAAAGCAAGAAAAATTTAGGTAAGAGGTCCACAAAAACACAGAAGAGTAAAGAAGTATATTTACAGACTATTAGTTAACAGAAATCCCAAGACAATAACCAAAACAAAGACAGCAACTAGTTTACATTGAAACAAGAGGAGGAAAGTTTTAGAAAGGAAATCCCTAAGACAAATATTAAAGTAATAAGATTACCTGACATGTCTGAACATACAGAGAGAGTAAATTCAAATTTCTGACATGAAGTTTAAGGGTACTTAGTGACAGATACAAAGAAAACAAAGGAAAGCAAAAAGGAGGAAAAGAAACAGTCCAAGAAACAGGGAAGTATTACCCTAGAGAACTTGGGCTCCTAACCCAGATGAATTAACAGGGGCTGAACTTACTCTACTACCTGAAACAAACAAAAGACAATATATGTGAATCAATGGTTTTCAAAAACTGGACAGTAGGCAATAAAAGAAAGTGGTCTATCAAAGAATGTTCCTTACAATAGCATAATACCTATTCTTTTCAAGGGCACACAAAACAGGCTGTACTATAAGCCATGAAAGAAAAAGGCTCAACAAAAAAAGACGAACATGCTATAGTATCACTTATATGTGGAATCTAAAAATTTCATACGCATAGAATCAGAGACTAGAATCGTGGTTACCAGGAGCTTGCAGGGTGGGGTGAAAGGGGAGACCTTGGTCAAAGGGTACAAACTCCACTTTTAAAATGAACAAATTCTAGGGATCTAATGTAGAGCATGGTGATTATAGTTAACAATACTGTATTATATACTTGAAAGTTGTTTGAGAGCATATCTTTAATGTCTCTACCACACACACACACACACACACAAATGGTAATTATGTGACATAACACAAGTGTTAGCTAACATGAGGGTGGTAATCATTTTGCAATATAGAAGCTTATCAACTCAACACATTGTACACCTTAAACTTAGTGTTATATATAAATTGTATCTCAGTAAACTGGGGTGGGGGAATCTCAGTGGCAAATAAGCATTGCTAAGTTCATACAAGATTAGGAAACTGCAAATTAAAACAACAATGAGATTCCACTAAACACCTGTTAGAATGGACAAAATCCAAAACACTGACAGCACCATGTATGGGTGAGGATGTGGAACAACAGGAGGGCTCATCCACGCAGGTGGGAATGCAAAATGCAACAGCCACTTTGGAAGATGGTTTGGCAGTTTTTTGGAGAACTATGCATACTGTTTTTTTTTTTTTAAGATTTTATTTATTTATTTGACAGAGGGAGAGAGAGAGAGATCACAAGTAGGCAGAGAGGCACAAAGGGGGAGAGGGGGAAGCAGACTCCCCACTGAGCAGAGAGCTCCATGCATGGCTCAATCCCAGGACCCTGAGACCATGACCTGAGCCGAAGGCAGAGGCTTAACCCACTGAGCCACCCCCAGGCACCACTGGAGAACTATACATACTCTTACCACATGATCCAGCCATCAGGCTACTTGTTATCTATGCAAATGAGTTGAAAATGTATGTCCACAAAAAAGCCTGCACAAGGATGTTTATAGAAACTTTATTCACAATTTTCAAAACTTGGAAGCAACAAAGATGACCTTCTATTGAATGTGAATATATAAATAAACTGGGGTAAATCCAGACAATGTAATACTGTTCAATACTAAAATGACATGAGCTATTAAGTCACAAGAAGAGATGCAGGAAATTCAAATACATATCACTAAATCAAAGAAGGCAAATACGATCAAATAAGAATAAATCTAATCAAAAGTGTGAAAGACTACACTAACGACTATAAAACATTGTTGAGAGAAATTAAAGTTTAAATAAATGGGGAGAAGTATTTTGTTGACAGGTCATAAAACTCAATTATTTTTAAGGCAACAGTTCTTCCCAAATTGATACACAGATTTTTTTTAAATCCAAGGAAAAAATCCCAGCAGGATTTTTCTAGACACTGGTAAGCTGATTCCAAAATTCACTGTAAGTGCAAAGGATAGCCACACAAATTTTTAAAAGAATAAAGTTTAGAGATTAATACTTCTTGACTTCAAGACTTACAATACGACTATAGTAAAAAGATCTAAAAAAAAAAAAAAAAAAAAAGATCTGAAGAGACTATTTAGCCCCCCGGAACCTTGGGGAGAACCAGGGGTCCTGGGGCTAGAGCACTGGTTCCCTGCCCATCCCTCCAGCCCCCACTCATGTAATGCCAACTCCCACCCTGGGTTGGGCCATGTCTAATAGGCTCTACATACTACCAAGCATAGCCACAAAGACCTGAAGTTGGAAGTGTTCAGCAAGCTGCTAGCAGACTCCAAGGCACAGGTGGAGAATCACACACCTAAGATCCCAGATACCAAGACTGGCTACTCCCGAAATCAAGCTGGCACTGGGACCTCACATCCAAGCATAATTTGGCCCATCTCTCTAGATGCCCAGAAATTCATTTCAGGTATTTACAGTGATGTCCGTGGCACCGCAAAATGAAGGACATAGCTTCTGGCAGAGAAAGGACCACACGTACACTATAACCATGGAGGGCTTGACCTGTGTGCCCTCAGCAAATATGACATCAATGTAAAGAAGTCACAATTTCACCTGAGCCACCCCACCTAAATGTATTTGTCTATCTCTGTGTCTCCATACCAGTGTTTTTTCATAAACTTCACTGTGACAAGTAAAAAAGAAAAAGTAAAGACAGTAAAGACAATGTGAGATTAGAGTTAAGATACATAAATAAATTAGTAGAATGGAATGGAGAGCTAGAAATAGACCCACAAAGCTGATCTTCCATAAAGATGCAAAGGAAATTCAGTAAAGAAAAGATAGTCTTCAACAAATAGTGCTGGAACAATTGGAAATCCACATGTGCACGCGTGCGTGCGTGTGCACACACACACACAAAAGAACTTTGACTTATACCTCACACCATACACAGAGATTAATCCAAAATGGATCATAAGCCTAAACATAAAGCCTAAAATCATAAAACTCCTGAAAGAAAACACAGGAAAAAATCCCTGTGACCTTGAATTAGGCAAAGATTTTTGGATATAAGACCATAAACACAATCTACAAAGGAAAAAATTAGTAACATGAACTTCATCGAAATGTTAAGCTTTTGTTTTTTGAAAGCTTTTCAAAAGTTAAGAGAATAAATAAAAGCCACAAAGTGGGAGAAAATATTTGTAAATCAAAGATCTATAAATGACTTGTACCCATAAATACAGAGATGAACTTAAAGCTCAACAGTAACATTTTTAAAACTCAATCTTAAAAATGAGCAAAGGGGGGGGCGCCTGGGTGGTTCAGTGGGTTAAAGCCTCTGCCTTCGGTTCAGGTCATGATCTCAGCATCCTGGGATCGAGCCCCACATCAGGCTCTCAGCTCAGCAGGGAGCCTGCTTCCTTCTTTCTCTCTGCCTGCCTCTCTGCCTACTTGTGATCTCTGTCTGTCAAATAAATAAATAAAATCTTAAAAAAAAAAAATGAGCAAAGAGGGTCACCTAGGTGGCTCAGTCAGTTAAGTATCAGACTCTTCAGCTCAAGTCTTGATCCCAGTGTCATGAGTTTAAGCCCTGCATTGGGCTCCACACTCGGCACGGACCCTACTTAAAAATAAATAAATTAAAATAAAAAACAAAATTAAGCAAAGGATTTGAACATACACTTCACTCAAGAAGATACACGGATAGCAAATAAGAATGTGAAGAGATGCTTAATATCATTAGTTGTTGGGGCAACTCTAATTAAAACCACAATGAGATCCAACTATATACCTGTTAGAATGGCTAACATTAAAAAGACGAAAGACTGATAGTATTAAGTGTTGGAGAGGATGTGGAAAAATTAGAATTCTCATACAGTGACAATATGAATGTAAAATGATACAACCACTTTGGAAAATGGTTTGGCAGTTTCTTAAAATGTCAAACATCGGGGCTCCTGGGTGGCTCAGTGGGTTAAAGCCTCTGCCTTTGGCTCAGGTCATGATCTCAGGGTCCTGGAATCGAGCCCTGCATCGGGCTCTCCGCTTGTCAGGGAGCCTGCCTCCCACTCTCTCTCTGCCTGACTCTCTGCCTACTGTGATCTCTCTCTCTGTGTCAAATTAATAAAATCCTTAAAAAAAAAAAGTCAAACATGTGCCTGCCATATAATACAACCATTCTACCCCTAGCTAACCAGCCAAGAGAAATGAAACATATGACCATACAAAGATTCGGACATGAATATTCATAACATTTTTATTTGTAATAACCAAAAACTAGAAATGATCCAAACATCCAGTAATAATTGAATAGATAAATAAATGGTAGTATATCCATACAGTGGAATAAATTTAGCAATAAAAATAAACTTATTATTTGCAACAACATGAATGAATCTCAAAATAATTATAAAATCTCAAAATAAGTGAAAGAAGCTATACAGAAAAAGACTAATGCTCCATGATTTGATTATGCAAAATTCTTAAAAATGAAAACAAATCTTCACAACAAAAGGCATATCAGTGTTTGCCTATCAGGTGATGGTAGTACAGAAAGATACCAAAGGGACACAGGAAATTTTCAGGGTGATGGGTATGTCCATTATCTTGATTATAGTGATAGTTTCACTGGTATAAACTTATGTAACATCTTATCAAATTTTCTACTTTAAATGTGTCCTTGTATTGTTTATCATGCCTTAATAAATGTTTTTAAAAGCCATAAATCAAATGAGATAAAATCATAGATATGAATAATGTTCACATAATCACAATAATATAAGCACCAAGTGTTAGTTTAACCAAAATTGTGACATACTTTTCTGAGTTCCTGAAGGCTAGGTTATTTAATTTGCATTGGGGGGGGATTTCTCTAGTAAAGTTTTGCATCTCTTTATTTTTTTTACTTTTTTTTTAAAGCACACTACAATAGTTAATTTTATTTGTTTAAGGGCTCATATTGCAAGCATTAAACCAAGCATCAGCTTTGATTCTGTGAGCCTAGATTCACATATTTAGGAAAATAAGAGCAAACTATGATCCATGTATATGGATGAAAAACTAGAGGCTCACAGTTAATTACATTGTAGTTTTAAATTTCTACAGCCTAAAAGCCAGGATTCACAGATCTTTTACGTCTTTCTTGATGTCCCACAAAGTACCTACACTTTTCTTGAGCTGGGCAACCTCATCATCCTTCTGCTTCTGTAATCACACTGGTTAAGCCCCAAGTGTTCAGATTACACAGAAAGCTCAGGAAGACTTCATTCTGAATGCCATATATCCCCTTCACCATTGTTGACACTGGATGAATCCCGGATAAATTTTCCAACATGGATTCAATGAGACCAGCCACACTTAATCCAATAGCCCAATTGGTATATCCTTTTAGCCTGATGACTTCTTAGGCACTTTCCATCACCACCTTATGCACTTCCTTCCAATTTTCACTGTCATCTGTTCCCATTTCTGGATTCAGTTCCTGCAGAGAAATGTCTACCATATTCACTCCACTCCACACAGCCACAATTGAATCACCATGTTCTCCCAAAATACATCCATGGCAGCTGCTGGGATGAATGCCTAGTTTTTCAGCCTTAAAATAGCAAAATCTAGCAGAATCCAGATTACACCCACTTCCAATCACACAGTTCTTGAGTAGTCCACTTAGTTTGCAGGTAACATGTGTGAGAATATCCACTGGATTGGAAACCACAATTATGATGCTGTCAGGACTGTACTTGACTATCTGCAGAATAATGAATTTGAAGACATTAACATTCCTCTGCACCAGATTGAGCCGGCACTCTCCCTCCTGCTGGCGGACTCCCGCAGTCACCACCACAATCAATTGGCAGTCACAGAGTAATCTTTATCTGCCACAATTTTAGGTGTCTGAAGAAATAAGCTCCCATGTTGCAGATCCATCATTTCTCCTTCAAGTTCATCTTCCAAAACATCCACAAGGGCAAGTTCATCAGCCCAAATGCTGATGGAACACGCCATTCCAACTTGTCCAATACCCAGTACAGTGATATTGTTTGGGATGACTGCCTCTTCTGCAACTGGCACTATCAGTTTTTCCTTAAGAGTTCTTCTCCCAGAGAGAACCTGCTGGGAGAGTCGCAGGAGGAAGACAATGTTACCTGCCTGCTTCTCCTTCAGTGCAGGATCTGCAAGGAGCATTTTTGCATCTCTTTTTCATAGTCACTGGTCATTTGGTATTTCTCCTTCTGGGAATTGCTTATTTGTGCATTGTGCCCACTTAGATTGGCTTTCCTGTCTTATCCTTGTTGCTTTGCAGAAGTTCCTTGTGTATTCTACATACTAATCTCTTTATTGGCTAAATATGCTGTGAAACTCTTCTCTCAGTCTGTTTCTGGCAGCTGACTTTGTCTAATGCCTTCCCCTTGCAGCCCACTCAAATTTGTCAGTCCAAAACACTGGGCAGGTCACAACTTCAATCAACTTTATGTGTTAGCTATGTCAACCTTATCACTCACTGCTCTCTTGGAATTTAATATTCTGAATATAATATCTTAATACAAAATATCTTAAAGGGCCAACAGATTGTATAATATCGAGGATTTATCAGTGAGTTTGCCTAAAAAGTGAGTTTGTTCCTGCCAGAAGAGTTTATATATAATTTCAGAAAGTAGCAGGCTATGCAAAATGGTGATAAGAGAAATACTCTGTTTTCTTAAACTTAGTCTACTCCCCAAAACTTCCCCATATCCACTTATTTATTTATGATGCAGTCAAGTGCAATGGTAAGCCTTTCAGATGACAAACATGATTTCAAATCCCAAAGCCTCCATTTTCTGTGTTTAATGGTGTTGGTAAGATCTACCTTGCAGGACCTTTCAAGGATGGATCTGATAGTGTATGTAAGTGCTGACTTAGCAAATACCTAGCCCACAGCTAGTGCCCAGTAAATAGTCGCCATGATTATCACCTGGTGCCCTTCCCCAGCCCGTTCTCCCTTGTAACCTGACAAAAAAAACCCTTCTGTCTATCGTTTAAAGCTCAGTTCAAAACACATCTCTTCCATAAAACTCATCCCCACATAAGTACAAGTCAAATCTAGCATATCACTGCTTAAACCACACTTTCACTCCAAAATATTAATCACTCTCATCTCTGTGGTCTCAAGCAAACCACTCATTTTACTTGTATTTAAGTGTCTGAGGATACTGCGATGAGCTCAGTACATGACTTTTTACTATAATAAAGTGTGAACTCCCTGAAGTCAGAAATAATTACCTAGGTCACCCATTTTTAACACAGTGAAGGGTTTTCAGTGAAGGCTAATGTGTTTAGCCTAATGTGTAGGCTTAACACATTATATAGATACAAATGAAAAAGGGACCAAAGAAAAAAGAAACAATTTTGACTATCTTTATACTCACAGATGGAGGGTGATACCTGGGTGGCTCCATCAGTTAAGCGTCTGCCTTCGGCTCAGGTCATGATCCCAGGGTCCCGCGATCCAGTCCTGCATCCGGCTCCTTGCTCAGCAGGGAGCCTGCTTCTCCCTCTGCCTCTGCTCCACCTGCTTGTGGGTGTGCTCTCTCTCTGATGATTAAATAAATAAAATCTCTAAAAAACAAAATCACAGAAGAAGGAAGGAGAAAAAAGAGGGGAAAGAGGAAAGAAGGAAGGTGAGGTGGGGAGGGTTGGGGAAGAAAAAAGAAGCTTATAGAAAATTTGGTATATTATGATGTCCTACCACATTATCCCTTTGCAAAGTTCAACTACACACCCCATATAAATTTCATCAGTAGAATTTCTTTAAATTGCTTTATTTATTTGCTTATTTATTTATTTATTTATTGAGAGAGAGAGAGTGGTATGTGAGAGAGAGCAAACACAAGCCAGGAGAGTCAGGCAGAGAGAGAAGCAAACTCCTGGCCAAGGAGGAAGCCTGATGTGGAGCTCCATCCCAGGACCCTGGGATCATGACCTGAGCCAAAGGCAGACGCTTAACCAACTGAGCCACTCCAGTGCCCCTAAATTGCTATATTTAAATCAATATGTATCTATCATCAATTAAAGGCAAAATGTCTGTCACCTTTCATTTTTTTTTCTTTTTAAGATTTTATTTATTTATTTAACACAGAGAGAGATCACAAGTAAGCAGAGAGGGAGGCAGAGAGAGAGGAGGAAGCAGGCTTCCTTCCGAATAGAAAGCCTGATGCGGGGCTCTATCCCAGGACCCCAAGATCATGACCTGAGCTGAAGGCAGAGGCTTTAACCCACTGAGCCACCCAGGTGCCCCAGTCACCTTTCATTTTTAATTTTATGTAGGATTACAATTTTAGTTTTATGTGAAAGTTAGAATTAATTTTCTCAACAAGTCATTGTGAAAGCCCACATAGTGAGAAACTTTACTTACATGTGGAAACTTTCACTTCTGGGTGAAAATTAAGTGCTTAATTAAAATGAACTTTTATGGGCTCCCTGTCTATAACACTTGTCTTTCTAAAAAGGGTGTCAGATATTGCAACACCTATAGTGTGAAAGCAATTCCCTGGCCTAAAATATTCCAATTCTGATTTCATGATGAAGGAATATAGAAAAGAATGAATGTATGATTCAACACTTAAAAAATGTGATTTTAAACTTTAAATATGCTTTTATTTTTGCTCCAACTTTTTATTTCTTAAGTAAAATAAGGCATGTTACATTTATTTAATATCCACATACCTGAATAATGTTTGCCCTACTTCCCAGTGGCAAACTCATTTTTAAAAATTAAAATTAAAAAAAAATTTTTTTAATTTAAATTAAAAATGAGTGGTGAAAAAATAATGAATAATGTTTTTCTGAATAAATAAATTGGGAAAAAAAAAGAGCACATAAAAAAAAAATGAGTACCTGTTGGGGCACCTGTGTGGCTCAGTGGGTTGAGGCCTCTGCCTTTGGTTCAGGTCATGATCTTGGGGTCCTGGGATCAAGCCCTGCATTGGGCTCTCTGCTCAGTGGGGAGCCTGCTTCCCCCTCTCTATCTCTGCCTGCCTCTCTTCCTGCTTGTGATCTCTATCAAATAAATAAACAAAAATCTTAAAAAAATGAATACCTATTATTTATACATTATTCTTATCTTTTGAATATGTCCTGGTTGTCTATTTTGACAAAGAAAAAATCACTCCAAGTTGAAATGGCTTAAAATAGCAATCATTTTGTTATTTCCCATGGCTTCTATGGGTCAAAGATTTAGGGAAGCCTCATCTGGGTGGTTCTGGCTTGAGGGCTCTCATGTATTGCATGTGTTATATGATGCCTTAGAACTTTCTGGGGTCTTAGAAAGAATAGCCCTATCTCTATCCCTTAGATCTTTATCCTAAATCATCTTTCTCTCTCTCTCTCTCTTTTTTTTTTCTCTTTTTTAAGAGAGAGAAAGAGATTGGGGGGAGGGGAGAGGAGAGGGAGAGAGAGAGAACCTTAAGCAGGCTCCACACCCATCATAGAGCCCAACACAGGGTTCAATCCCAGGACACTGAGATCATGACCTGAGCCAAAATCATGAGTTGGACACCAACTGAACCACCCAGGCATCCCTTAAAGCCCTTTTTAAATTTGAGAACAATTTGCTTTCTACAAACACTGCTCTGAATCCTTTGAATTTTCTGTGAATTCCATTCAAAACTAAATAATTAGTTCATTAGTTCATCAGTCCATTTTCATTGTACTTAGGCAGCAAGAAATACCAGATCATTGAGTTCATCAGCCACACAGTCTATGTTCCACATTTACATAGGCAAGAGTTTCACTAAACTTGCTGCCAGTATATAACAAAGGGAACAAGGATTCCCTTTTCTTCAGCTTCCAATTATGTTTTCCTCACTTTGCTTTAAGTCCTCACAGACAGACTTCTTGAAGCCCTTTAGGCTTTTGCTAACACTCTCCTTGAGTTCCTTCCAGCTTTCAGTAACATCCTCCCTAGGTGCTTCAGGATTTCACTTAACAGTCTCTTCCTAAAGGATTCTGTCCACATTATGTTTTTATCATGTCAGCACTCCATTTCTGCATCAAATTCTGCTCCAATTATCTATTGCTGCATAATAAATCACCCCAAAATGTAGTTGCTTAAGACAACAACAATCATTTTATTATCTTTCATGATAATGGGTCAGGAATTCAGAAAGGGATTGGCTCATGGTTCTGGCACAATCACTCATTTGCATATAGTACCCAGTAGCTAGACTGGAACAATTCAGAGGTGGAACAACTGAGATGGCTGGACATAGATCTCTCTCCATGCAGATTCAATATTTCTCTCTGCTCTCTGCATGTAGCTAATTTGGATTTCCTCACAACACATGTGTATGGGGGAGGGGGGTACAGGGATTGGTCAGTTTACATAATCTGACTTCACCCTGAACAATCATCCCATGAGAACCAAATAGAAGCTTCTGGTGTGTTCTTAGCTCGTATCAAGCAAAGTCACCTCAACTACATTCTGTTAGTCAAGTGGTTGCAATCCAACCCAAAATCAAGGGAAGGGAGAGAATTAGACTTTTTTTTTTTTTTTTAGAATTAGAATTTTTATGGGTTCTGAAAGTGCATGAGGCTAGGGAGTTATTTTACAACCATTTTCTTTTTTCAAAAATACAATCTGCTACATAATAATACTTCTAGGCTTTGTTCTGTAAGATCTCTTTGTCTAGCTATTTTAAGCAAGAAGTAAAATAAACCATCAGCCATTGAAATAGGATCCCAATTAGGGCTAGAAGGAAGGGAAGTCATTTAACACTTGGTAACCAGTATTTGGGGAGTTTGTTCCTTCGTTTGTTTGTTTTTAACCATGACTTCAAAATTGTGGAGCTATAACCCTGATTACTATATGAAATTAGGTTTTCAGTATATACTTTAAAAGGAAAGCTTTTTTCTTGAAAATGTCTATATATGAATACAAGTGTTTTGTTATTCTTCACCTATGAAATGCTAGACTATATTGCTATCGCACACCTTAATTCCTCTACAATGAATAGTACAAAATATCAAACATTTATTTCTCCATTCATTTTTCACACATGCAGCACCATTTGTAAGGTTTTCTTTTAAATAGCTTTATCAATACACCAAATAACGGCAGAAGTCATCTGGTTTGTGGTGTTAAAACTCATTTTTATATATTTTTTTAAAACATCTTTTACAGTGACCAAATTGTCCAAGTGAAAATTGTTATTTTTTTTATTGGAAAGGAATCAGGTTTGGTTTTTTTTGTTTTGTTTTGTTTTTTTCAAATTAACTTTAACCCCTCACATGTATGTTAACATGCTGGAAACTTAAGAAAGATTATATTTTCAGTGATTACAACACCTCCAAATGTCAGTACATATTATATAAGCACATAATTAGGAGAAAGACAAATATATGAAAATAAAGTGTAATAAGCAGTTTAATACATCTAGTACCATATATACACATGTTTATAACTCACTCCTGCTTTAAAAGAGGTATTAATAAGATGATATCATATCCCCTAGAAAGAATGACCCATCCATCACACAAAGTATGATGTGTGATTCTGTGGCAATTTGGGAAAGCAGGCCTTCTTGATTCACTCCTGCTATTCATACAATGTCCCATGTGCCTTTACAACTGAGGAAAAGACATAATCATCAGTGTGAATTTCCTTATCTCTATATCTGAGTAAAGTGTCTTTTGCTTGAATTGAATGAACACACTCTGGATTTTTTGGACAGCCCAGTTCCAAAGGTTGTGTTTCATAAGTGTGTTTGTATGTCTTAATTTTCGATGGAGAAAATCTAGGTCTCCCATGTTAACAACTCTAGCGAGTCTGTGTCAATACATAAACATCAGTCCAGGTGAAAGTATAACTTGGCAGCATTGCAATGAAAGGTGCATAAATTTTGAAGTCAGAAAGACCAGTGTTCAAATCCCTACTGACTCACATATTATCTCTGGGATCTTTAACAAATTCCTTCTCTCTGAGCCTTTGTTACCGTGATTGTATTGATGCTTGCACAGGTGTTTGGGTATTCAAACCCACTGAATTACATGTATTAAATACATGTAGTTCTTTGATTATTGATCATACCCCAATAAAGCTGTTTGAAAAATAGTATATGGTATAATATCCTTATCTCATAAAGTAGATTTGGGAGATAGAAGCAAGAATATAAAGTGCACGTCACATGAGTAGCTCTGAAAGCTGTTTTTTGGTAGTAAAAGTTTAGCATTAATTTACTTGGATTCTTGCAAGGTTCTAGGAAATGCCAAGAGAAAAGAGAAGGAAGTAGAAGTATAACTGGACTAGAGAGCGTCTTTCCTTAAAATAACTTTACTTTCCTTCAAAAGTAATGGAATATATTTCCCTGAGAAACAGAGGCTTAGGGGACATTTTAGCTTTAGCTCTATGAGAACAAGACCCAGATTCCAACTCCAGTCTTCCTATGTTGACTTCTCAGTGTTCATACCCATGCTAATGCAAACACATGAAAACAATTAAACAGCTAAATTCCAGCCTGGCTTCTCAATACTATGGCTTATTTAGCTCTTAGCAGGGGATACTGCTGTGGCCAAAAAACTGGTTTACCACAGAGTGATTTCTGCAGAGAATGCAAAATCATATCAGCAGGTTTGTTACAAATCGTATCTTGGCAGTAGAATAAAGCTGGAATATTCACTTGGCAGCGTGTATGTATACCTCCTGTATGACCACGCCTACCCTAGAAGATTAAAGTGGAAGATTAAAAATAGCCTAGATAATTTGGGTAAGAAGAACAATAATAAAACCTGCTGTTTATTCATGGAGAAAATGGTGATGGTTTGAGTATCTATAATATATGAACACAATTAGTTTGAACATTCAATTCTCATTTATATTTACAGATAATTTTATCATTATATTTACAGGGGATTATCTCTCTCTCCACTTCCTTTGATCTGTTTTGACACAGCTCAATATAATATAGTATTGGCAGAATCAAGATCTTCTAAAGACATTAGTCTCCACCTCTAGTCTCAAACTTTCACATTTAAATCCAACTAAAAATATAAGAGGAATTTTTTAATTACTGTAAACCAAGATAGAATCCTTTTTAAAAGATGCAGCAGTTGAGGGGCACCTGTGTGGCTCAGCTGGTTAAGCCACTGACTCAATCTCAGCTCAGGTCATGATCTCAGTGTCCTGGGATGGAGCTTTGCTTTGGACTCTGCACTCAGCAGAAGTCTGCCTGAGACTCCCTCTGCCCCTCCCCCCTGCTCTATCGCCCTCTCTCCCTCCCTGAAAATAAATGATTTTTGTTTTTAAAGATACAACAGGTAGAAGATCTCTAGATTATCAAGATGGCAAATAATTTTTAATCATATAAAAATTATACATTTCACATCTAGCTATCACAGAGCAATTGAGACATTACTGTGAGGTTTAAGTCTGCAGAAATGATATGATAATATATCCTAAAGTTTTATACATTATATGTGTGATTTTTCATGCATTATGAAAATAAATATGTGATGTGAGCAAAGGCATTTGTCTCTAGGTTTTGAAAATAATTGCTTAATAAAAATAGAAATGGAAGGAATAAAATATTATGAACATTTAGAAAATCAATAGGGACATATCCTAAAACTTTCATATTAAAAATATTGGAAGAATCTTTCCTCTGGAAATCTTAGATTGTGAGAGTTCAGCATATTCAGAACCATAATTTTATAATTCTATATTTTTCATGTCAAGATACTTTTAAGTAAGTTACTTTTCAAACAATTATATTCTTCTCTAAAATAAAACACATAATTTCTGGGTCACCCGGGTGGTTCAGTGGGTTGGGGCGTCTGCCTTCGGCTCAGGTCATGATCTCAGGGTCCTGGGATTGAACACTGCATTGGGGTCTCTGCTCGGTGGGGACCTGCTTCCTTCTCTCTTTCTCTCTGCCTACTTGTGATCTCTGTCAAATAAATAAAGAAAATCTGAAAAAAATAAAATAAAATCAGATTTTGGCCCCCAAAGTCATAAGAATTCAGTGAGAATGTGGAAGAAAAAGATCAGATAGTATATGGCCAGGTCTGAGATGTAGTGGGTACATGAGAAAGGATTCCAGTATTTTGTTCCTAAATCACAAGTGAATCTAGGACTGAGGCATGTTTGGCTGGACCAGTACTGTAAAGGAGGCTGTTGCATCTATTATGGAGAATTGTTAGCTCTTTGGGGCCACTGCCTCTAGGAGCTTACAGCAAACCAGCTGGTGATGGGCCTGGGGCTGCTGTTGGTCAATAGGGCAGGCAGTTAGGAAGAGCTAAAAGCAGAGTGGAGAAATGCAGGTATGAACCAGAAACTGCTGGCGTCTTAGCATCTGTCTACACTGCCTCTAACCAATGACAACTTTCCAAGTATAATGACTGCTGCTTTAGTCTCTGCCTCCTAATCTCCTACAGCTTCACTTAGGGTTAACTCCAGTCTAGAATCTTACAGAAAAACTAAGTTCACAGCATGAGCAAGTTTACCATGGAAGGATGTAGTATAAGAGATTAGACTACTGAGAGACAAAGTCATAGTTAGAGAGTGGTTTAAGTGGGGATACACAGAAAGGAACGAAGAAGGCATTGCAGAACAAGCCACAGAAAAACCAAAGACATAAATATGGAATCAACACGACATGGATAGGAGTCCAGAACGTGGAGGAGAGCAGGAGGACACAGGTGCTAGTTTAGTTAAGGAAGCCATGTGATGGAGGGCACAAATGCCAATTCAAGCTTGCAGATGTGAGTGCCGGGTGGTGTAGTCGGTTAAGCGTCCAACTCTTTGTTCCTGCTCAGGTTATGATCTCAGTGTCATGAGATCGAGCCTTGCATCTGGTGCCACACATGGCCTGGAGTCTGCTTGAGTTTCCTTCTCTCTTTCTCTCCCTTTGCCCCTCCTTCACGAAAATAAATACAAAAATTCTTCAAAAAAAGTTTACAGAGAGAGTTAAGTTCTTGAGGAAATTACTAATGATGGAAGTTAGGGGAAGATCAACATAAGCTTAGAGTACGAAATGATTTAAAGTGCAAAGAGGCTCACAAGGATCACTTAGATGATCGCCTGTTATGAGATCATGAAAACATGGGCAAGGGTAAGTGACAACATGACAGAGAAGAAAGAAAAAAATCTAAAAGCATATTAATTGACAAATCAACAGAACTTAACACCAACCAAAAGGCAGAACTTCTAGGGGATGAAACATTGGGTAGCAGTTAATAAAAGAATGCTTTCCCTGATTTATTCTATTGACATACTTGGAACTATGATTTGGATCTGTGACAACTGAGTTAAGATTTATGCACTAGAACCTTTTACCACCAACTCTACTGAAATATATAAGGCAACTGAGATAAAGTAGCTTCCCCAGTTGTCTAGACTGTCCCCATTGCCCAGGATGGTGTTTGTTGTAGTCAACCCTAACTACCTTAGGTCAGCTTCCCATGGACCATTTTATTTCTGGTGTAGAAAGAAATGAAGATCACCCATATAAGAAAAGAGACTCTTTTATTCAGAGTTTGCTGTGCCAAGGGAGTCAGTCATCATCTCCTATGTTTGGCAAAGATGCAGCAGGCAGGGAGCGGGAAAGCTTATAGTAAGAAAAAAAAGGAAGAGCATCAGACATGCTCGTATTGGAAATTGTTGGCATAGGGAAGATGAAGGTAAACTACCTAGAAGCAGAGCATACTACCTGATGGGTTCAAGAACATACCTGGCTTTCTCTGATTGGTCCTGATTTGGAAGTAGTGGCAAAAATAGGAAAGTTGGGGGTCATTGACCAGTCCTGACTATTCTGGGCCAGTTGCTTCAGAGGTCTGGCGCAGCTTCCTGGGCTTCTAAATCTGAGTTCTATTGTCATATGTGATCTGACATTGTTCATTTACATAATTAGCACTCTCACTGGGAATAAAACTGGATGAGAGTTCACTGTTTTTCATTAATTCGGTACCTTCACAGAGCTATATATCTATGGGTTTCACTGCCCAAACTATATAATTGTGTTTAACTGCGTGAAAAACACTGACTATCATGGAAGTCTTCCAAGAGGAAAAAGGTAGTTATTGTGTTGAAAGAGGAGTGCATTTCTCACTTCATCTATAGTAATGGTATAGTCTTCCTAGAACACAACTCTCATCATGTCATAACTCAATTCAGAAGTTTATAATGGTTTCCTGTTTTCAGCCACCTTTGCATAATATCAAATTTCACCATCCATTCATTTCTCAGTTATTATGTGCCTATAACATATTAGGCATTATGTTTGAATGTTGGGGTCATAGCCTGAATAAAAAAGCCAATAATTAATAAGTGATGTTATAAATACCAATACAGGACATTGTGAGAACACAGGTGAGGAAAGTTAAAAGCAAACTGAGGGTTTTGGGGCGGGGGGTGTTGAGGGGGAAGGAATGGGTTAAATGGGTGATGAGCATTAAGGAGGTCACTTGTAGGGCGCCTGGGTGGCTCAGTGGGTTAAAGCCTCTGCCTTCGGCTCAGGTCATAATCCCAGGGTCCTGGGATCAAGCCCTGCATCGGGCTCTCTGCTCAGCAGGGAGCCTGCTTCCCCCTCTCTCTGCCTACCTCTCTGCCTACTTGTGATCTCTGTCTGTCAAATAAATAAATAAAATCTTTTAAAAAAAATGCTTAAAATAAAAAAAGGAGGTCACTTGTGATGAGTACTGGGTGTTGTATGTAAGTGAAAAATCACTGAATTCTACTCTAGAAACTAATACTACATTATATGTTAATTAAACTGAATTTAAATAAAAATTTGGAAGAGTGCCTGCCAAAAAAAAAATGCTACCAGGATACCTCCCAGCCTCGACCCAAAGGCAGAAGGCAACGCAAGCCCAGGCTGTTCCAGCCTCCCACACAGTAGTAGGAGACTGCTGCTATCTTCTGGCCCTCTCCACCCAATGGCAAAGAATAACCCAAAAGTGATACTCCTGACTTTTCCCTCAGTGACAGAAGACAGCCTCAGGAGGCACTCTCTTCCTGCAAAAGCAGAGCCTGAGCAGAAAGCACACTGGTACTATCTGACCAAAAAACAAGCCAGGTGAAATGTTCTCCATCTTACAGGTCTGACATCCCCCATCACTACCTCCTTACACTGGAAGGCCCAAGGAAGTACTTTCTGTCCCCATAAGTGCCACAAGCAGGGACCAAATGGGAGCTCCAACAGCAGGAAGAACAAAACAGACCAGAATGCATTGAAAGCATTCTGAAAACTAAATGTCACTGGATTCGTAGCAGCAATGTCCACAATAGCCAAACTGTGGAAGAAGCAGTGATGTCCTTCAACAGATGAATGGATAAAGAAGATGTTCATATATATAATAATATTACTCAGCCATTAGAAAGGATGAATACTTACCATTTACTTTGATGTGGATGGAACTGGAGGGTATTATGCTGAGCAAAATAAGTCAATCAGTGAAAGACAATTATATAGTTTCACTCATATATGGAATATATTTATATATGTATGTATGGAATATAAGAAACAGTACAGAGGATCATAGAGGAAGGGAGGGAAAGCTGAATGGGAAGTCATCAGAGAAGGAGAAAAACCATGACTTTTAGCACTAGGAAAAAAACTGAGTATTGGTGGGGGGCAGTGAATGGGGGTTGGAATAACTACTTGATGGACATTAAGGAGGGCATGTAATATGGTACGCACTGGGTGTTATACACAACTGATGAATTACGGAACACTGTATCTGAAACTAATGATGAATGTTGGCTAACTGAATTTAAATTAAAAATAAATAAATAAAATAAAATGTCATTGAAGCTACATTAAACATAAGTAACCTAGAACTGGGGTGACTGGATGGTTCAGTCAGTTAAACATCCGACTCTTGATTTCAGCTCAGATCATGATTTTAGGGTGGTGACTTTGACCCCCACAGCAGGGGAGTCTGTTTGAGATACTCTCTCCCTCTTCCATTGCCCCTCTCCCTGTATTCTCTCTGTTTCTCTTAATTAATTAGTTAATTAAATCTTAAAAATAAATAAGCCAGAACCAACATACTAAAACTGAAATAAGGTGACTGCAGCTAAAAGAGAAGATTTAAATAGAACCAAAAATCTTCTAACATAATATCCAAAACGTCCAGGACACAATAAAAAAATCACTCATCGTTGAAAAAAATGGGAAAATCACAACTTGAATAAGAAAGGATAATTGTCTGCCACCAAAGCTGAGTTGAATGAGAAGGTGGAATTATCTAAGAAGGATTTAAAAGCAGGTATATAAGAAAAACGCTTGAATGAGCAATTACAAAATCTCTAAAAACAAATGAAAAGTAGAAAAATCTCAGCAATGAAATAGAATTTATTTAAAGAACCAAATGGAAATTCAATAACAAAAAAGAAAGAAAGAGAGAGAAGACTCACCTTACTGGATGGGCTCAATAGTATATGAAGATGATAGAGAACAGAATCCTTAAACTTGAGGACAGATCAGTAGGATTTACTTAAACTGAACAACAGAAAAAAATAGACTAAAAAAAATGAACAGAGTCTCAGAGATCTTTGAGACATTAACAGAAGGTCTAACATTTGTATCATTGCAGTCCCAGAAGGAGAGGAGAAATACTGTGGGGCTAAAGACGGTGTTCAAAGAAAAAAAATAGCTGAAAACTTCTCAAATTTGGCAAAAAGACAGAAACATAGAGATTCCAAAAGCTGAACAAACCCCAAAAAATATAAGTGCAAGCAAATCCATGCCAAGACACATCATAATTAAACTTCTGCAAACTAAAGACAAAGGGAAAAAAAAAGTCTTCAAAGCAACCAGAGAAAAACAACATATTACCGTATGCCTGTAAGTGAACACCAGTTCTAATGACAGCAGGTTTTTCATCTGAAACCATGGGGGGCCAGAAGGAAGTGCACAACATTTTCAAGGGCTGAAATAAAGAACTGTCGACAGCAATTCTATATCTGGGAAATTGTTCTTCGGAAATGAAGAGGAAATAAAGATATTCATAAGAAAAAAAAGTAAGAGAATTTGTTACTAGCAGATCTGCCATTAAAGAATGGCCTAAAACACTCTCTTCAAATAGATAGGCTATAACAGAAGAAGGCTGGAATTTTGGAAGGGGAAGAAAATCAGAATGGATGAAAGCTGAGTAAATATAATAGACTATCCTACTCAGGGATTTTTGTAACCATTTTTGATGGTTAAAGCAAAAACTATGACACCATCTAATGTGGTACTCAATGTATGGAGAGGAAATACTTAAGACAATTGTATTTTAACAGTGGGGAAGTAAAGAGACCTAAATGAAAATAAGGCTTCAATTCGCCTTTTAAAGTGGTAATACAGTGACATGTAATAGGTTGTAGTTAGTTATGTATTTTACTGTAATAGCTAAAGCAATCACTAAGAAAACTATCCAAAGTAAAATCCTCAAAGGCACATTTAATAAATTAAAAATGGAATTCTAAAATATGTTGAAGTAACCCAAAGAAGGCATACTGGTCTGATTTACTAGAAAAAAATGGAACCAAGCTGGTCAAAATCATCTTAGTTGGGCCCAGCCAACCTGTAATCATGTGAGAAATTATTTTTTAAATGCCCTTTTTTTAAAGGCTTTGTATTTTTAGAGCAGTTTTAGATTTATAAAAAAAAAAATTGAAGAGAAGGTACAGAGATTTCCCATATACACCCCCATCCTCACACATGTATAGCCTTCCTCATTATCAACATCCCCCACCTGAGTGGTAGATTCTTTTTAATAAGTGTGGCTTTACATTGACACATTATAATTACCCAAAGTCCACAGTTTATCTTAGAGTTCACTCTCAGGATTGTACATTCTATGAGTTTGGACAAATGTATGATAACATACGTGTATCCATCATTATAATATCATACAGAGTATTCTCAGTGTCCTAAAAATTCTCTGTCCTCTGCCTATTCATCTCTCCCGCAACACACATACAGCCCTGGCAGAAAATAACCTTGTTGTTGTCTCCCTGGTTTTGCCTTCTCTAGAATGACGTAAAATTGGAATCATCCAATATGTAACCTTTTCATATTGGCTTCTTTCACTTAGTAATATGCATTTAAGTTTCCTCCATTTCTTTTTGTAACTTGATAGCTCATTTCTTTTTTGCTTTGAATAAAATTTCATTGTCTGGATGTACTACAGTTTATCCATTTACCAAATGGAAGACATCTTGATTGTTTCCAAGTTTTGACAATTATGAATAAAGCTGCCAGAAACATCCTTATACAGGTTTTGTGTAGACATAAGTTTTCAACTCCTTTGAGTTGAAATATCAAGGAAGACGACTGCTGGATCTTATGGTAAGAGTGTGTTTAGTTTTGTAAGAAACTGCCAAACTGTTTTCTAAAGTCATTACAGCATTTTACATTCCCATCTGCGATGAATGAGAGTTCCTATTGCTCCACATCCTTGTCAGCATTTGGTGTTGTCAGTATTCTGGATTTTGGCCATTCTAATAAGTGAGTAGTGATATCTCATTGTTGTTCCAATTTTCACTTTCCTGAGGACACAGGATGAGGGAGCAGTTTTTTGTATGCTCATTTGCCATCTGTATATC
Organism: Neogale vison; assembly: GCF_020171115.1. Lineage (NCBI taxonomy): Eukaryota > Metazoa > Chordata > Mammalia > Carnivora > Mustelidae > Neogale > Neogale vison. The sequence continues at coordinate 83,392,053 of NC_058101.1, read as the reverse complement.
CTCTTTGGTGAGGAATCTGTTTGAGGTTTTGACCCATTTTTTAATGGGTTGTTTATTTTCTTATTGTTGAGCTTTAAGAGTTCTGTCTATAGTTTAGCTAGCTGACCCTTATCAGATGTGACTTTTGCAACTGTCTTTTTCCTAGTCTGTGGTTTGTCTTCTAATTTCTTATTGTCTTCCACCGAAGTTTTTTCACTTTTTATTTTAATTTAAATTCAATTAATTAACATACAATGTGTTATTAGTTTCAGAGGTAGAGGTCAGTGATTCATCATCTTATATAATACTCAGTGTTCACGACATCTTGTCCCCTCCTTAATGAGTTCCAGCTTATCGATTCTTTCTTTTGTAGATAACATCTTTGGTGTTATATAACAAATGCTATTTTAAGCCATTACAGTTTTTGAGTTATTTGTTATACACAGTAGTTAACCAGTATTCACCTCAAAAGCCATGACAAAAAAAAAAAAAAAAAAAAAAACCCTAAGTTTTTTTCTGTTTTGTTTATCTAATTACCTAAACCTAAAATCTAGGAGTCATCTTAGTGTCTTCCCAGTCCTTCATTTATTTTATTCTTTTGGCAAAAGAGACCCTCTGAAAGATTTTAAGCAGGGGGGAAATATGATCAGATTTCTACTTTAAGAAGATCTATACCTACAGTTCTCAAAAGCTGGCACAAGAAGCTCTAGGGTCCCCAGCACCATTTTAGAAGGTTTGCAAGGTCAAAAATATTTTAATAATAATACTGTGTACTCCCATTCTTTTGTGAGTATATAGTGTACACTCACAGAGATTACATGATATGGGCATCCCAGCAGATTGAAAGTAGAAATAGAGAGGAGTCAAGATGGCGGAGAAGTAGCAGGCTGAGACTACCTCAGCTAGCAGGAGATCAGCTAGAGAGCTTATCTAAAGAGTGCAAACACCTGCAAATCCATCGGCAGATCGAAGAGAAGAAGAACAGCAATTCTAGAAACAGAAAAACAACCACTTTCTGAAAGGTAGGACTGGCGGAGAAGTGAATCCAAAGCGACGGGAAAATAGACCCCGGGGGGAGGGGCCGGCTCCCGGCAAGCGGCGGAGCAACGGAGCACAAAATCAGGACTTTTAAAAGTCTGTTCCGCTGAGGGACATCGCTCCGGAGGCTAAACTGGGGCGAAGCCCACGCGGGTTCAGCGTGACCTCAGGTCCCGCGGGGTCACAGAAGGATCGGGGGTGTCTGAGTGTCGCAGAGCTTGCGGATATTGGAACGGGAAAGCCGGCTGCAGAGACAGAGCCAACAGTAAGCTCGCAGCTCGGAGTTGCCTTGAACCGGTCGCAGGCTCGGTGAGCTCGGAGCGCGGCCGGAGGTTAGGCAGACGCGAGTTACTAGGAACGGTTCGCTGAGGGCGCACAGGGGAGCGGGGCCCCGGGCTCTCGGCTCCTCCGGGCCGGAGACCAGGAGGCCGCCATTTGTGTTCCCGTCCTCCGGAACTCTACGGAAAGCGCTCAGGGAACAAAAGCTCCTGAAAGCAAAGCAGAGCAGATCACTCAGCCCGGCCCCTGGTAAGGGCGGTGTAATTCCGCCTGGGGCAAAGACACTTGAGAATCACTACACCAGGCCCCTCCCCCAGAAGATCAACAAGAAATCCAGGCAAGACCAAGTTCACCTACCAAGGAGTGCAGTTTCAATACCAAGGAGAGAGCAGCAGAATTCCAGAGGAGGAGAAAACAAACCACGGAACTCATGGCTTTCTGCCTGTGATTTTTTAGTCTTGCAGTTAATTTAATTTTTTTCTTTTTCATTTTTTTTCTCTTCTTCTGCTAAAATTTTTTATAACTTTTACCCTTTTCTTTTTTAACGTTTTTTAACTAGAAAGTAGAAATAGATATATGAACCCATCTGTCTTCAATTAAATCAAACATTACAGAGACTTGCAAAAATATTTTAAATGCTACTCTTCTCACTAAATTTTGTTTAGTTTTGTAAAATGTATTTTTAATAAAAATATTAACATGAAATGAGATTTTTTTATCTTAAAATTTTTAACTTAATTTTTAAATTCCTTGGTGTTAATTTCTAATATGACAAATACTACTATCATGCATATAAACAAAAGCTTTTTCAAATCCTTAATAATTTTTGAGAGTGTAAAGGATTCTTAGAGACAAAAAAAATTTGAAAACTGCTTATCTAGACTATAGGAAATATGGTAGATAATTTCAAAAAATGCCAGATTATAGACAAATAAGAAGCTAGGCTGGATAATTTCAAAGTGAAAGGTATGCTAACATAAATAATAGTAATGTGGGTGGGTGGGAAGAGATGAGTAGAAGAGAGAGTAAGGAGATAGAATCAAATGGGCCATTTCTAGCTTAGAAAATTATCCACTTGATAAACTATAACTTGTTCTTAAAGCCAAGGTCTTCTCCTCTGTCAAAACTTTATTGATGTACCCAAGTTTGGTGTCACCCATGGCCTGATATGGAACTCCATTCATATGTCTAATCTACCAATTACAATCATTTGTCTAATATGACTGTACCCTCACGTAGCAAAGGCCATCCTAAAAGGGAAGTATATTTCAATACAGGTGTACCTCTATTTCAAGAGGCAAGAAAATTCTCAAACACACAACCTAATCTTACACTTTAAGGACCTAGAAAAGGAACAACAAATAAAACCTAAAGTCAACAGAAGAAGGGAAACAATAAAAATTAGAGCAGAAGTAAATGATATTAAAACAAAACAAAACAAAAAACAGTAAACAAATCAACGAATCTAAGAACTGGTTCTTTGAAAGAATGAATAAAGTTGATAAATCCCTAGCCAGACTTATCAAAAAGAAAAGAGAGAGGACCCAAATAGATAAAATCATGAATGAAAGAAGAAAGCTCACAACGAACACCACAGAAATACAAACGATTATAAGAGAATATTGTGGAAAATTACATGCCAACAAACTGTGCAATCTGGAAGAAATGGACAAATTCCTAGAAACATACAATCTACCAAAACAGAAACAGAAGGAATCAAAAATTTGAACAGACCCATAACTAGCAAAGAAAATGAATCAGTAATCAAAAATCTCCCAACAAACAAAAGTCCAGAGCCAGATGGCTTCCCAAGGGAATTCTACATTTAAAGAGTTAATACCTATTCTTCTCAAACTCTTCCAAAAAATAAAAATGGAAGGAAAACTTCCAAACTCCTTCTACAAGACCAGCATTACCTTGATTCAAAAACAAGATAAAAACCCCCATTAAAAAGGAGAATTATATCCCTGATGTACACGGATGCAAAAGTTCTCAACAAGAACTAGCAAACTGAATCCAATAGTACATTAAAAGAATTATTCACCACAAACAAGTGGGATTTATTACTGGACTGAAGGGTGATTCAATATTTGCAAATCAATCAATGTGATATACCATATTAATAAAAGAAGGGATAAGAGCCATATGATCCCCTCGATAGATGCAGAAAAAACATTTGACAAAATAAAGTATCAATTCTTGATAAAAACCCTGGACAGAGTAGGTATAGATGGAAAATACCTCAACATAATAAGAGTCAATTTATGAAAAACCCATAGCTAATATAATCTTCAGTGGAGAAAAACTGAGAGATTTTCCTTCATGGTCAGGAACAAGACCCGTTGGGATGGGATGTCCACTCTCATCATCAGTATCTAACGTAATACTGGAAGTCTAAGCCTCAGCAATCACACACCCAAAAGAAATAAAAGACATCCAAACTAGCAAGAAAGAAGTCAAACTTTCACTATTTGCAGATAATATGCTACTCTATGTAGGAAATCTGAAACACTCCATCAAAAAATTGCTAGAACTAATATGTGAATTCAGTAAAGTTGTAGTATATAAAATCAATGTACAGAAATCTGTTGCATTTCTCTACAACAGAAAAATAAATTAAGGAATTGATCTCATTTACTACTGCATGACAAACAGTAAGATCCCTAGGAATAAACCTAACCAAAGAGGTAAAACATCTCTACTCTGAAAACTAGAGAAAACTTATGAAAGAAATTGACGAGGACACAAAGAAATGGGAAGACATTCCACGCTCATGGATTGAAAAAACAAACATTGCTAAAATGTCTATACTACCCAAAGCAATCTATACATTTAATGCAATCCCTATCAAATTACCATCATCATTTTCATAGAGCTAGAACAATTCTAAAACTTGTAGGGAACCACAAAAGACCCCAAATAGACAAAACAATCCTGAAAAAGAAAAGAAAAGTGGAAGGCATCACAATTTCAGACTTCAACTACATTACAAAGCTGTCATCATCAAGATAGCATGGTACTGGCACAAAAAAACAGAGACACAGAACAATGGAATAGAATAGAGAGCCCAGAAATGGACCCACAACTATATGGTCAACTAAACTTTAACAAAGCAGGAAAGAATATCCAATAGAAAAAAGAAAGTCTCTTCAACGAATGGTATTGGGAAAACCGGACAGGCACATGCAGAAGAATGAAACTGCACCATTTTCTTACATCATGCACAAAAAGAAACTCAAAAGGATGAAAGACCTAAATATAAGACAGGAAACCATCAAAATCCTAGAGGAGAAGACAGACAGCAACCTCTCTGACCTCGGCCATAGCAAAGTCTTACTACACACGCTCCAGAGGCAAGGGAAACAAAAGCAAAAATTAACTATTGGGACCACATCAAGATAAAAAGCTTCTGCACAGCGAAGGAAACAACAAAACTGAAAGGCAGCTTACCGAATGGGAGAAGATATTTGCAAATGACATATCAGATAAAGGGCTAGTATTCAAAATCTATAAAGGATTCATCAAAATCAACACCCAAAAGATAAATAATGCAGTTAAGAAATGGGCAGAAGACATGAACAGACATGTCTCCAAAGAAGACATACAAATGGCTAACAGACACATGAAAAATATTCAGCATCACTCATCATCAGGGAAATATAAACCAAAACCACAATGAGATACCACCTCACACCTGTCAGTATAGCTAAAATTAGCAACTCAGGAAACAAGAGATATTGGTGAGGATTTGGAGAAAGGGGAACCCTTTAATATTGTTGGTGAGAATGAAAGCTAGTGCAGCCACTCTGGAAAACAATAAGGAAGCTCCTCAAAAAGTTGAAAATAGAACTACCTTAAAACCCAGCAATTGCACTATTAGGTATTTACCCAAAGGATACAAAAATACAGATTCAAAGGGATACATGCACCCCAGTGTTTGTAGCAGCATTATCAACAATAGCCATACTATGGAAAGAGCCCAAGTATCCATTGACTGATGAATGGAGAAAGAAGATTATATATATAAGAAGATATATATATAATAGACTATCACTCAGCCATCAAAAAAAATGAAATCTTGCCATTTGCAAATGATGTGGTGGAGCTAGAGTGTATTATGCTAAACAAAATAAGTCAGAGAAAGACAAATACCATATGATTTCACTCATACATGGAGTTTAGGAAACAAAAGAGACGAACATGTGGGTAGGGGGGAAAAAGAAAGAAGGTAAGGGGGGAGGTAAAGCATGAGAGACTCTTAACGATAGAGAACAAACTAAGGGTTGATGGAGGGGAGGGAGGCTGGGGAGAGGGGGAGGATGGGCTAAATGGGTGATGGGTTAAGGAGGACATTTATTGTGATAAGCACTGTAAGTGATGAATCACTAATTCTACTCCTAAAACCAGAATTACACTATATGTTAACTAACAAGAATTTAAACAAAAATTTGGAAGAAAAAAAATCAAATATACTATCTAAAGCCACACTGTCAGAAAGTCAGAAAGAATTAAAATTGTAGATTTATTACTTTTAAAAATATAATAATAATAATAATATGCCTGTATCCTCTACTGGACTTGAATTTCCTGAAGTTGAAGACAATATCTTACTCACTTATGTCTTCTCTGCCTCCACAGTGTCTGTCATAGGTAACAGGCTTTCAACAGATGTTAGATGAACATGTAATAGGTAGAAAAATTACTGATTTACCACCACTCTTTCTGCTTACAAAAAGGATCTTATCTTGTTGAGCTAACTTCCCTGCTACTTTGGCCCATCAAGGTAAGTTCAATTGTTCCGGAAATTCCTAGATTTTTAGAAGGAAAAGGACCAAAAAAAAAAAAAAAAAAAAGACCCCCCCCCCAAAAAAAAAGACAAAAAAAATTAAGAGACATAGAGCTAGGTTTGAGAGAGAGACGTGAGAGGACAGGAAGGGAGACAAGAGCTTCTAGAAGTGTTACTAAGGGTTACAAACTCGTAGTTCATTTCATATTGTTAGGAAGGCGGAATTACTTTTTAATTACTTTCGGTTGCTAGCCTGTTTCTTTAGTGCGGTAGTGTGCCAAGACTGGGCCATATGGGGCCTAAGAATTTATTTGGATTATAAACTAAGCATGCACGCATGAACTAAGTTTTTTGCTAACAGACTTTACATTTCATAGTATTTTGTGTGCATTTTGGTTAAGCATATCCAGGGGCTTTGGTTTCAACCTAAGTTGTCTCCTCTGCTGGGATTCTGACAGGTCTGGGCACGTCTGATGACGTAGTAGTAGCAGCCCACGTGTCTATTCAAATTGATGTGCCCAGGGGTGTGGAGGAGCTGTAAGGAGTAGGGCTTTCCAAGGCACACTATGGGAGACACCTGGGACTTGAAGGGAACAACACAGTGGCTTTCCTGCTCAAGACTCCTAGACTAATGTTTCAGCTCTAAGGAGAGAGAGGTACCACAGGAAACAAGGAAAAAAACTTTTCCCCAAAAGAACTTAGGAGAGGCTGTCTAAAACCTCTTTGTGTGCCCGCTGACAAAATACATTCTGTGTGGAACACACTTGTATCTGGGCCAGAGTCAGCTGCAACTCTGCTTGGTCTCTCTAGCTTGCAGGGTGGGGAGTGACTGCAGGCTAGAACTGCTCTGAGGTCTTTTCTCCTGCAGGGAACATCATTGAGCAGAACGGCTTCACAACTGCGTAGGAGATACCTGCTAACGATACCTAAAAATATAGTTGGCAGGGAGTTTTCGGAGGCGGAGGCTGTCACAAGTCAGTAAAATTTGAGTTGTTAGAGTTCATGTGACTTGATTTGAGTCCACTGATTTCTAACACAAACGATGACACAAGCCTAGCTAGCACCATGCTTTGTGGAAGCCACGTTAAAATACAAATCATTACAGCATTGATGAGTGGATCTCTTATTTTAATCAGTGAATAAATCTTACTTCATTTCAAAAGGATTTGAGGCAGCTGGCTACTAATTTAACAAGTTGCTACCTGAAGCTATTCAGTTGAAAGAAATGTTTTTTCCCTAAAATCTAAGAGACATCATAATCAAAAGCCTATTAAGCATTTACTCACAGGAAGCATGGTGCTAAGTAAGGCTCATCAAGAAAATGTCACAAACATGTCCCATGTTCTTCAGAATTCTGCAGTCTGAAGTAGGTTGAAGGCTCATTTTAGGAATGGAATGATGAGAGGAGAGTTCCTATTTACAAAGAATGAGAAAAAGGAAAACTTAGCAGTCTGGAACAGAAGCGGGTGTGCCTTGTCCCATACATCTGTATGGGACACAGGTTTTTGTTTTCTCATACAGCAAGACCCTACAGAAACCTTCTTTTCTCTTTATATCGTCTAATACCACCATTTTGCATTTTCATAGCATATGCACCTAAAGCACTCAACAAGTCTCCTCTTCAAATCTGTTATAGGGTATAGGATAAGGGCTATTTTGTTTTGTTGATAGTGTATCTGTGATAACCCTTCAAAGAATGGTTCACTCCCACACAGGGCTTTGGGTTTCACTGATAACTGGATGCGAATGTCGCAGAGGTGAGATGACCTACAAAGAACTATATTATAATCTTTCCGTAAAGAACAGGAGTGGCACCTGGGTGGCTCAGTCGTTAAGCGTCTGCCTTCGGCTCAGGTCATGATCTCCCCGTCCTGGAATGGAGCCCTGCATAGGGCTCCCTGCTCAGCGGAAAGCCTGCTTCTCCCTTTCCTTCTTCCCCTGCTTGTTTTCTCTCTCTCACTGTGTCTGTCTCTGTCAAATGAATAAGTAAAATCTTTAAAATAAAAAATAAATAAATAACAGGTAATAGATCAAAATGAGCCTTCAGGAGTCTAAAAATATGAAAGATCATGGTTCTTTTTCCATTTTTTCCTTCCCTACAAGTAATTTCTAACTTACTCCCAAGAAACAATTCTTTTTCATTTCTAAAAAAGCCAATATGAAAAAAGAAGAATCTAAAAAGCTGTGGGTTTTACCTTTCTTTAGAATTCCTGTGTACCCTTATAAAAGATTTATCTTGACTAATGCCGACAAAGGAATCTGAAATTTAATCTGCTTCTGGTAGCAAATTAAATAAAGATTTTTAGACCCTAATCAAATCTCATTCTATGGCACAGACATTGCAATGAAAAAGTCAAAACCTGTTAGAGTTTCCAATTAGTAAACTGCTCCTTCCCATCTCTGGGCTTACAGATAAACACAGGTACTGTGATAAATGTGGAGATATAGAGCTTTAGGCCATGGTCAGACATTACACAGGTGTCCTTCATAAATGTCAGAGACAAAATCAACTATTCCTTGGAGACTGGAGTTTTCAGGGCTAAAGTTCTAGACACATTCATCACAGAAGCCGGCAAGATGCCATCGCCCCAAAGCAGAGCCAAGCCAAGCGTTCTTAGTTAACATTAAAATCTCACAGCATATCTAGCAATCAGGAGCCCTACAATGGAAACCCAAGCATTAGTGTAGGAAAGTGATAATGGGAAATAAAATCACAGACATTCAGTTTCTAATTGTGAAGCTTATGATAGAATTGCAGTCATTTTCTCTGGACTTTCTACAGCAAAAGGAAATCAAATTATTCCAGGAGGAAAATATGCTGTGGTTTTCTTTTCCGAGGAAAACACAATTTGCTCTCTCCTATTATGTTTGACTGAGGTCAGAATCAACATTGTTGCCAGTGTGTCTGCTATTAAAAGTCTTGAATAAACCTCTAAATAATGACATGTTAAAATACTGAGCAGAAAAAAAAATACTGAGCAGAAAGAGAAAACCTCAAAGGTTTGCTTTTTGAACATAATATGAATCATTCGTTTAATTCAGTAGCTTGAGACATTTATGTATAAACACACTTAGAAGAATTAGTGATACTATACATAACATGAGTCATTTAAAACCTCATCTTCTTTCATTAGAAGGTCCAGCCTTTAACCCCACTCAGTCTGACCAAACGTTTCATGATTTGAGTGTTCATTCTGTATTTTAATGCTACTTAGCTTCATTCTAAATGTTATTTGACCTAAATTTTCAGTTTCCTCTAAAGCAGTTAGGAATTCCTCATTAAAAAGCATTTATCAAGGGGCGCCTGGGTGGCTCAGTTGGTTAAAGCCTCTGCCTTCGGCTCAGGTCCTAGTCTCAGGGTCCTGGGATCGAGCCCCACATCAGGCTCTCTGCTCAGCAGGGAGTCTGCTCCCCGCCCCCCTACACACCCGCCGCCTGCCTCTCTGTCTACTTGTGATCTCTGTCAAATAAATGAATAAAATCTTTAAAAAAAAATTATCAAGAACAGCCAATAGAATTCAGGAAGTTGATACTAACCCGAGCATAAAATTCTTAGAGAATTCTAAGACAGTGATTAGTAACAGTTTAAACAGCTAGAACAAAGACATTCGAAACAGTGGTTCACGTAAATGGATTTTTTTTTCTCTTCCATGAAACAGTTCAGATACAGATGGCTGCTAGTCCACAAAACCATCCGGGACCCAGATTCCTTGTATCTTTTTATTCTGCATCCCCTAAAGTGTGGTCCTGCGCCATATGGTCAAAATTGATTTATCAGCAATTGGATGTTCCAACCAGCAAGAATGAGGAAATACAGAACGTAAAGAGCAAACAGCTTCTTTCTAAAGAAGTAACTCACAAGTTTCCCATATCACTATTGTTTGTGGTTTTTTTGTTTTTGTTTTTTAAGATGTATTTGAGAGAGAGAGAGCAGGGGGAGGGACAGATGGAGAGAATCCCAAGCAGACTCCCCACCCAGCATGGATCCCGATCCGGGCTCAATCCCAGAGCCCCAAGATCACAACCCCAGCCAAAATCAACAGTCAGATGCTCAACCAAGTGACTTGCCTGGGTGCCCGACTTTTGCTCACATTCTCCTGGCAAAAACTTATCTTCAGGGCCACAATTTGTTATAAAGAAGCTGAAAAATATATGTTCAGCTGGAAGACTATGTGGTAGCTAAAATTCAGGGATGCTCTTACTAAAAGAAAAAGAAGGCCACCTGGGTGGTTCAGTCAGTTAAATGTCTGCCTTTGGCTCAGGTCATGATCCCAGGGTCCTAGGATGGAGCCCCACATCAGGCTCCTTGCTCAGCAGGGAGCCTGCTTCTCCCTCTCCCTCTGTGGAGCCTGCCACTCCCCCTGCTTGTGCTGTCTAGCAAATAAACAAATAAAATCTTTAAAAGTAAATAAATAAAAAGGAAAAAGAGAATGGATACTGGGGGACAATTGCAGTCTCTGCCACAGACAATATATCCTGAGGTGTGTTAAGGAAACACGAGTTCCATAAGATGTCAACAGCTTGCCAAAAAATAAGTTCTTTGTATCTGGACTTATCAGAGCCTTTAATACACTAACATTTAAACTCTATGAGGGAGGAATAGCTTTGCTACATTTCTCAAATTCATTTGGCCATGGATCCCATTTTTCAAAGGTCAACTCTTAGAGCCAATACACTACAGAACATATTTTGGGAGCCACTACTCTAGAATGCTACATTTAAATTTATTAACTCTGGCTACGTAGCAAAATTCATCCAAGTGAAAAATGAAAACATTGTCATATATTCAGGTGTTATATACTTTAAAGGGACTGAATATACCTAAAGACTGCATATTTTAATTCTTACAGTGAACTCATTAAGATTAGTTTGTGAAACTGTCTTGCTTTTTCCTTAAAAAGTGGGGAAAGGGCATTTTTTTATGTAAGGCAAAATAAATGCATATAATATGCATCCTACATAAGAGAGTCTCCCAACGATTCATGGTCTAGCCCGGGTTAAATTAGTAAGCCTCTGAGATCAGGTTCATGAGGCCCAAAGTCAAACAGTTTAACAAACGGAGTATCAGTTACCCAGTGTGTTATGGTGCCTAGATCACTGCCCTTAAACATGCAAAGGTACAGGGTAAGGTCCAGTTAATTAGAGCCCTTGTAACACCTTGCACACATGTTGCTGGGGTACAGGATGAGGCAGTGGAAATTAAAGAGCATTCATTACCTTTGCTGCACAGGCCAAGAACACAGCCTGAGACTAATCAGACTATCAGTAGTGTCATCACTGCTGCTTATTTTCCTGATCTTCAAGGAAAGCCAAGCGTCTAAGACACTCTAATACCATCATATACAAAATTACCACCTAATCTTGCCATCCGGGAAGTGGGTTTATCTATCATTTGTGCGATTCACATTGCCTATGTCAATGGGTGGTTTCCCTTCGCCTGAGTGGGCCCTGCTGAAATTGTGGTGAAAAGGACTTTGGAATCCACCAGGCCTGTGTTCCAATTCTGGCTTCAGCACTTCCCAGCTACGTGGCTGCAAACAAACTAACACATGAGCCTGTCTCCTCATCTATCATATGAAGACTACACTATCTACCTCATAAAGTTTTTGTGAGCATGAAATGGGAAGTAGTATATAACTTACCTAGCACAGTGACTGCCGCATAATAGAGGTCCTAAAATGTTAGTGTTCTTCCATTCTTAACACTGCTCCCCAGCACCGTGGCTAAGATCATGGGTGATGAAGACATACAGAGCTAAATGTTAGTCCTTGCTCTGCCACTTTATAGCTGTGTGACCTTGATCCAGTTATTTAATCCTTCTAAGTCTCTGTTTCCTCACCTGTAAACGAAATACATAATAGTACTTACTTCCTGGGCTTACTGAGAATGAAATGTAGTATTAAGAAATTAGTACAGTGACTGGTATACACTGTACTTCATCAAAACTAAAACTTCATCAATTTTAAAATGCATCCTGATTTTATAGAAGTTTAAATGTGGGAGAAAAATATGTGCATCCTAGAATTGATAAAATATGGTTACATGTGCTTAATAAATATTAGTTGTTGTTATCACATATAAATTGTTATTAAGGAGATTTATGTGGGGTCCTGGGATAGAGCCTACAGAGATTGGAAAGATCAACAACTTTAGTCTTAGAACACTAATTGAAATCAAGAGAGTTAGCATGATGACCACAATATCATGTGATTAATGTAATAATAAAGCTGTATCTATGGAAGGGAGATACTATAGAAGAAGCTATGATAAACTTTAGGATTTAGGTTTAGGATTATGGGGACGAGAAGATGGAAAGGAAAAGCTTCACAAAGAATTGATTCATAAGCAGGGTTTTGAAGAATAAAGTGTCCTACAGCTAGAAAGGACATCCCAGACGGAGGAGAAAACAACTGAAAAATCACCAGTGTTGGAGGAACACAAGATAGCTCAGCATTACTGGAATGTAAATTGCTTTCATCTTGGATGAGAGAATTCACAGGAATCCACATGGCCAGCAAAGATAAGCCCCCTTCATTCCCTGAAGGGGAAGCTTCTAAGTAAAGGAATTTAAATCCATTCAGAGAAGAAACAAAATAAATGTACCTAATCGCCAAACCCTGTAGGATATTACAAAAGAGATGAATGAAATCTCTCGGGCAATAAGAAAAATAGACTTGGGGATACAATTTCCTAAAGAAAAGTATGTCCTAATCAAAGAACAAAAGATGACAAATTTGAGTATCCTTCATGTTTCTAAGAAACTAGTCCCAAACAAATCTATTAACAAATAGATCATTCTTTAAAGAAACAAAAACACTACGTTAAGCACATTTTACTTCCATCCTAAATTTTAAAATTTTCTTTGCTACCAGTACATCGGTCCCATCTTTTGGGTCTTAAAGCCCACTGAGTTTCATTTCTGTTCTTCTGCTGACATCGGTTTCTAAATAACAATTGGGTTTTGTATATATGCTGAGTATTCCATCTTTTACAACTGTGTAGAAAATACACTCTGACCACCAAATCATTTGGAATCAGCAGATAGCCCATCTTTGATCCAAAAATTCCCCTCAGAAAGGTCAAGGTAAGAGCATATTATCCTTATACTAAGAAAACTAGAAATGCCTGGGTGGCTCAGTGGGTTAAGCTTCTGCCTTTGGCTCAGGTCATGATCTCAGGGTCCTGGGATCGAGCCCCGCATCGGGCTCTCTGCTCAGCAGGGAGCCTGCTCCCCCCCCCCCCGCCTGCCTCTCTGCCTACTTGTGACATATCTCTCTGTCAAATAAATAAATAAAATCTTTTTAAAAAAAGAAAGAAAACTAATAATGCTCATTCAGGGTATTTCATAGATGGAAGGACATAGAACCAGTCTTCTCAAGTTTCTGCTTCCCTCTCAAAGTATTCCACCTTCAGTCTTTCATGTATACCATTTCCAACCACTTTGCATATATAATGGGAATTCTAAATAACTAACCCGAAATGGAAAATACAAACCTTATACATCTTGAACAAAAGTGTTTAACTTTTGAACACCTTGTTTGTCACTGTGTGAAAGAGGGTAGGGGCGCCTGGCTCAGTCAGTTAAGCATCTGACTTCGGCTCAGGTTCATGGTCCAGGGATCCTGGGATGGAAAAACGGGCATCGGGCCCCCTGCTCAGCAGGAAGCCTGCTTCCCCCACTCCCTCTGTCCCTCCCCTCCACCTCCCCTCCCCCCAGTTCATGCTCGCTCTCTTTCTTTCTCTCTGTCTCTCTCATATAAATAAATACGATTAAAAAAAAAAATTAACAGAGATTCTCCCTGAGATAATACCCAGGGCCACATCTAGGTATACACAGTATAGACTACAACACAGCTGGGCTCCAGCAATGAGCACAGCAAACTTAAAACCCTGCTGTCAGGAAACAGATGCAGACGAAGTCCAATAATAAAAATGAAAAGCAGGAAGCCAAGAGAATAAATCCCACACTCAAGGTTTTATCCTCCACCTAGATGTAGATTCTGTGGAGACAGCATTTGAGAGGCTACCCCTGGAGTCCCCTGACCCCAAGGTACTGACCCCAGTGGTTTCACACAATCAGTGTCACAGCTTGCTTGTCCTGTCTGTTCCTCTCACCCTCCTTCCCAGCTTCCAAATATACATACCCAAAGGGACCAACCTTATTTTTTTTTAAAGATTATATTTATTTATTTGACAGAGAAAGACACAGCAAGAGAGGGAACACAAGCAGGGGGAGAAGGAGAGGGAGAAGCAGGCTCCCCACTGAGCAGGGAGCACAATGCGGGGCTCAATCTCATGACCCTGGGATCATGACAAGAGCTGAAGGCAAATGCTCAATGACTGAGCCACCCAGGCCCCCCAGGATCAACCCTATTAAAACTGCTTTTGACTATCCAAATCTTAGCTGGGATTGTGTGACACTGTGAAAACCTGTGACACTCGAGAGGATCAGAAAAAAAGAAGAGGATACTCCTAATAAGGAGGAACACATGCCCAGGGCCTGCTAATAATGCTCAACTGCTTTCTACTCTAGATCCCCTTTGCTAGAGTTTGAGGGCTTTCTCAAAATAGTCTTTCTCCATTTAAAAAGCAGCATCTCCCCTTTGGTTCCCTAATCCCCAATCACTGGTTGAGGTTTCCCTGTTTTAGTTCTATTTCTTTTTTGGCTATGAAAGAATTTCTTCAAATTCCCAACCCCCTCCTCTGTTATGCTTAGGTTTCATAGCAATCAGTTGGGGGCAACATTTAATGATTTACAGCCCTGAGACTTTTTTACAGACTATTTTAAGATAGAGAGGGAGATTTTCATGCCACAGAATTGAGCTGTTACAAGGGAAAGAATTTCACACCTTTCAAGACACCCTTGCAGATTTTGCTCCTTGTGCTTGGGGCCTAGGGATGGTCTCCTTAGGGCCCCTCTCCTCAGGGTCATTACAGCTCTGAGCCCAAGGCCAAGGCAGACTGAAGAGGTAAGAGGTAAGAAATTAGGGAGGACAGAGCTGTAGGATATGTGCACAAAGGAAGTAAACAGTTAGGGAGCAGAGAAGAGCAGCGACAGAGCAGGGTGGGTGAAATGCAGTGAAAAGGACTTTGCTAGAGCAGCTCTTACAACATGAGATCCACAGGCTGATCTCCTGTTAGTCATTCTGTTTAAAAAAAAAAAAAATCTGGAAAAAATTGTCTTCCTTATCATAAATGTGCTTTTCTTTCTTCCTGATTCCCTTACAATAGAATCCCTCTCTCCCAATCTGAGCCTGCATCTCAATCTTGCTCTCAGTGGCTGGTAAAATCATTCTGGCTGAGTTTTCTTGTCTTTTTTTTTTTTTTTCTTAAGATTTTATTTATTTATTTGACAGAGAGAAAGAGACATTGAGAGAGGGAGTCAGGCAGCGGGAGTGGGAGAAGGAGAAGCAGTCTTCCTGCAGAGCAGGGAGCCTAATTCAGAGCTAGATCCCAGGACCCTGGGATCATGACCTGAGCTGAAGGCAGGTGCCTAACAGACTGAGCCTCCCAGGTACCCCATATCTGGCTAAGTTTTTAACCTGATGGTCAAAAGCAGTTTAAGTTGGGGAAATATTGAATTAAGCAAACTTAAACTGTATTTGTACTTCCAAAATTCCTCTAACTTGTACTGAAAGGGATGGAGTAGAGGTGAATATATAGCAGTATTTCCTAAACTCATTTTTCCATAGAACTCTTTTTCTAAGCACTTTTATCTCCTCATGAAAGATAAATATTTATAAGGAACTATGGAGTTCTCTGCTAAAGTACAGCATTTTTGTCCCAGGATCCTTTGCACTCTTAAAAATTATCAAGGACCCTAAAGAGCTTTTGTTTACTGATATTTGCCACCTTGGAAATTAAAACTTTGAAAATTTTAAATTTGATTAATTCATTTAAAAATACAATAATAAGGGCGCCTGGGTGGCTCAGTGGGTTAAGCCGCTGCCTTCGGCTCAGGTCATGATCTCAGGGTCCTGGGATCGAGGCCCGCATCGGGCTCTCTGCTCAGCAGGAAGCCTGCTTCCCTCTCTCTCTCTGCCTGCCTCTCCATCTACTTGTGATTTCTCTCTGTCAAATAAATAAATAAAATCTTTAAAAAAAAAAAATACAATAATAAACTTGTTACATGTTAACATAAGTAATATTTTTCTTTTTTTTAATCTATATTTTCCAAAACAAAAATATTTTGTGAGGAGACTGACATTTAGATTTTTGCAACTCTCTCTATTTTCCAGATTAATAGGAGACAAGCTTCTCACATTTGCTTCCACACTTCATCTATTGTGATAAGTCATATAGTCTCTGGAAAACTCCCCTGTACACTCATGAAAGAATAAGAGAGAAAAAGGCCAATGCCATCTTAGTGTCATTATAAAAAGTTTAAACCTCGAGGACTCCCTGAAAGGGTCTGAAAGATCCCCAGAGGATCCCATACTTTGAAAACTGCTGACCTAAGGCATGGATTGCCTGTGGAAAGAGGAAGAGGAGGAAGGAAAAAATAAATCATTTATGAGCGTCTACCACATGCCAAGAAACCTGCTAGGAATTTCATTAATTCATTAACGTTAATTCACTTCACCTACAAACCATCTAAGGCGGTAGTCCTTATTTCCTTTGTCATGCAGATGAAGAAACAGACTCAGAAGGATTGGGTAATTTACCAAGGTCAAACAGCTCATAAGAGGCAGTGCTAGTTTGAGGCTGATTTTGGATACCAAGGTATCTTAAGTAGTTTTCAATGTTGTGTCACTACACTAACTTTCTATTACTGCATAACAAATTACCACAAATTTAGAAGCTTAAAATAACATCCATTTATTCTCATAGTTATGTAAATCATAATTCCTAGAGGTACCCAAATAGGTTCTCTGCTCTGGGTCTATTATTGAATAGACTATTCAAGCTATTAGTCTGACTGACTTCTCATCTGGAAGTTCTGAGGAAGAATGTGCTTCCAAGCTCATTGAGGCCTTTGGCCAAATTCAATTCCTCACAGGTATTGGACCAAGATTCCCATTTTCTCACTGGCTGCAGGCCAGAGATCCTTCTCAGCTCTGTACAAGTTATTCTCAGGTCCTAGACACTTATCTCTCTCCACCTATAAGCCAGCAATGGGGAGTCTTCCTTGCAAGTTTAAAAACTTTGGCATCCATGGGACACCTGGGTGGCTCAGTCAGTTAAACATCTGACTCCATTTTAGCTCAGGTCACGATCTCAGGGCTGTGAGATAGAGCCCCAAGTCAGGCTCCTCACTGGGCATGGAGTCTGCTTAAGATTTTCTCTCTCCCTCTCCCTCTGCCCTGCCTCCCCCCACAAAAAGAACTTTGGCATCTACTTTCTTCTTTTTCCATTTCTCAACTTTCCCAGAGCTGAAATATATGTGCTAACCTTAGTTTGCTCTCTGCTCCGATATGAGTACCTCCATCTGGGGTCAGTAAACCATTCCTGTCTCAGGGCCAGGCTCAGTATATGTTCACAGAGCTCAGAAGATGAAACCTCTCTGTTTCACAGCAACTGAGCTGGTATCTCCCTGCACCTTCTGGATTCAAATAGCCAGCCAGGCTTGACTTCTCCCCGCAGACCCAGTGGTTCCATAGCCCCAACTTTATTAACTTCTATAGGTCACACTGGCAGTCCTCTTTCATCTGCTGTCAAAATGTCTTTTCTCATTTCTCCTTTCTTTTTCATAAAGATAAATTCAGACCTTCTTATATCATTCTTCTCTGATAATACTACATTTAGAGATCGTCTCTATAGAACATTGCTATAAAACAGCTTCATTAAGTGCATAATACATGAGTTTAGGATTAAAGGCTTTGGAGTTCTACAAATTCTAGTCAAAACATGATTAAATATTAAACAGAATTCATATTAATTTTGTTTAGAGAAATGTATAAGAGTATTACAAAACCTCCTTAAAGTAGCTGGAAATCAAGTTCCTTTCTTCCTTTCTTGCTGGATTGTTGTAAAATTAATGCCATCCCAAAAGCATGGCATGCTTTATAAGCAAACTTTTTTCTTTTGCTTTATTTATTCATGTACATTTTCACTTCTAAATTTTAAAAAGAAAACATTCAGAGAATAATGTCACTAGTGGTTTTCTACATATACTCATTGTGACTCAAGTGGAATACTAATCTAATAGCCATTGGGAGTGGAATTATCTCAAGGATTTGTGACTTGGATTACGGCAATGTCAGAGAATGTTAAGGACAGGAATAAGGAAAAAGAAAAGTGACGAAGGAGAAAGAGGAAAGGAGAGGCGAGAGGAGATGGGAAGAGGCATGAAGAAGAGACACAAACAGAGCATTCACATGCCATAAGAAAAGAGCAAAGATTTCAGAACCAACCGATATCAGTCAATTAACTGACCAACTAATATTTGTTCGATTAGACACTTTTAGGATCTTCTGTTTGTGTGTCTGGGGATACACACAGATAAGTACAACCATAAACCTACCAGTCAGAGCTTTAAGAAATTCACATATTAAGCAATGAGCCCTTGGTCTAAGTCCCAAGTTTTTGTGGAACTGGCTTTTTGGATCTATATTCATGCAAAGGAAATGTATTATTCTAAAGAGTAGAAAATCATACCTTTTTAGGCAAAAAGAATTTATGGGGTTTGCCCACGCAGCAATGTGATTATAGTTCCTGAAGAATGAAGAGTATGCAGGTCAGGACCATCCTTTTGCCAGCACGTGTGTCCAGATTATTTGCAGGTACAGACATTTTTTAAAATATTTTTCTTCCTTTTTCCAGTCATTCACAGATCTCTCTTTCTTCACAAGCCTCCTATGTTATTTTGATATAAGGGTTTTCTTTGTTTGGGTTTTTGTTTGTTTTTAATGTAGGTTTGCTCAGGCTGCCATACCAAAGTACCACCAACTGGGTGGTTTAAACAACAGAGATTTATTTCCTCACAGTTCTGGAGGCTGAAAGTCCAAGATCAAAGTATAGGCAGCATTGGTTTCTTCTGAGGGCCTTTCTCCCTGGCCTGTAGTTGGCTCTCTTCTCCCTGTATTTTTATATAGTCTGTGTGTATATCTATCTCTTAACCTCCTCTTCTTGTAAGGACACCAGTCGTAGTAGATTATAGCCCTCCCTAATGATTTCTTTTTCCTTTAGTTACCTCTTTGAATACATGATCTCCAAATACAGTTGTATTTTGAGCTACTGCGAAGTAGGACTCCAATATATAAATTTAGGGGGAGATACAATTCTGCCCATAACAGTGGTCTTTTTAGAAACTTTGCTCTGATAAAATAAATTCATATCTACGGATGTAAGTCATCTTAATCAACTGTTGCTGCCATCTTTAATGCAGATTTTTGTATTAAAAAGACAAAACCTACCAAGGTTTTCACAAATACAAACTCTGAAAGAAGAATTTCAAAATAGACGCCCCCAAAAAAGGCAAAAACTAATTTATAAAATTATTTATAAATTTAAAAATAATAAATAATTAAATAATATAAATAAATAAATAAATAAATGGATGATTTTAAATAATTTATAAAATTATTTTCTATATTTATATATTATATATACTTATATATAATTAATTATAAATAAATAATAAAACAATTTATGAATTATTTATAAATTTCATAAAATTATAAAATTTATAATTTTATATAAAATTTGTATAATTTATATATAAAATATAAATTTATAGAATTCAAGAGGTTGAATTTTATATTCCATTTATGACTTTTTCTCATTCATTCTGACTTTACCATCATGCCATCCATGTAATAAACATCCCACTGTTTTCTACTTGGTTGTTTAAAATTTGCTTAGCTTATTGCCTTGAATAAAAGAAGGTTGTAAAGCATGGGGGGGCGGAAACAAACTTGGAACTAATAGTTAAAAGCTCAAATGGGCTCTCAAATAGCCTAACCAATGAATTGCTAAAAATACTGTTTAAATCCTACTTCTGCCACTCATGTAAGGTTGGGTTTCCTACTATTCACTTTGAGCCTTAGTTTCTTAATCTTTATAATAGGAACAGTAACTCCTCTGTGGCGACACTGAAAGGAAACCAGAAACGGGGGTCAGACTGGTAACACTGGCACACCCTTTCCCCCTGGTGGCAATTTTTAGAATAGGTGGGCAGTGGCCAGGGCAAAACTGAAATATGGAAACTATGAAACAAAAACCACCAGATAGCTTCCTTGCAATGCACACTAACTTTTAATTGTTACTTTTCTTGCCTCCTCACTATTTTTTCTCCCCAACTGCTATCAGTAGTCCAAAACAAAGAGTGACAGAAACTTCAGAAGCCATTCAATTACCCCAGAGGAATTGCAGTATATGTAATTAATGATGATTTTTTTCTAAAATTGTGATAAAATGTATATAACATAAAATTTATCGGGACTTCTGGGTGGCTCAGTCAGTTAAGCGTCTGCCTTGGGCTCAGGACATGATCTCAGGGTCCTGGGATCAAGCCCAGCATTGGAAACCCTGCTCAGCAGGGAGTCTGCTTCTCCCTCTACCTCTCCCCCCATGCTCTCTCTTGCTCTCTCGCTCCCTCTCTCAAATAAATAATTTTTTTAGAAAAAGAAAACATAAAATTTACCATCTTAATTCTCTTTAAGCATAATGTACAATGCATTAAGTACATTCTGTGGCATTGACTACATTCTCATTGTTAATGAAAAGAAAATAATTTTATTGTGTTTTCCTAATTTAAAAAATAATTATAGGGGTGCCTGTGTGGCTCAGTTGGTTAAGTGTCTGCCTTCAGCTCAGATCATGTTCTTGGGGTCCTGAGATGGAGCCCTGCATCAGGCTCCCTGCCCAGCAAGGAGTCTGCCTCTCCCACTTCTTTTGCCCCTACCCTCATTCATGCTCTCTCTCTCTCAAATAAATAAATAAAATATTTTTAAAATAATGATAATTATTATTATAATCATTGTAAATAGTTCAGAGGAATGCTGGAAACAGAAGTAAAACGTTACCCCAAATTCTACCACCAGGAAAAAAAAGTCTTTTTTTGTTGTTGTTGATGAACAACTTCCATGAATACCTAACCCTAACATTAGCAACAGTCCCTGTGCCTGGTGAGAACTCTCCTTTGTTTTGGCACTGACCCTAAGTGCACTGCTTCCCCACCTCCATTCTGTTTTTATGCATAGTGACCCAGCTAGCCACCTTACTACTCCTTCACTATGCAAAATACTTCCTTCCTAAAAAGGCTCTGTGGGTAGCAGACATGACTAATTTTTAAGATAGCAGTAGGGGAAGCCAAGAAAAGTAAACAATGTAAAATTTCATTTCATACGTCCTACACTTTTGAAGAAGTCCCTAAGCCATCCCCTCTCTAAGAAAATTTTTGCATGCCACATCTTTCATCTTCCTTGCCGCTTACATAACCTCCTTTCTGTCTTTCCTCTCCACTCTCTCTGGCTCTTAGCGAATCCCAAAATTCCTTTCAATTTCTTTTGTAGAAGAGTTCAGCTTTCTCTTTATCCCTTTCCTGCCTGTCACAGCTCTGCCAAAAGAGCCTCATCTTTGCAAGGGAGCACACCCATCTAAAACAATTACTGTTTTCTCCTAGAGAATTCTGAGTCCACCAATTAAATATTGGGTTTTTTCTCTCTACATGTATATAAATTTTTAAACCACACACATACAAAAATAACATCACACTATGAGGGCTCCTACATTGATCAGTTCTGGGGGGACCATAGTCTATGTGGATGGGTGCCTCTGAGGTTGGTGTCTCTGTGTCTCTATACAAAGAGTCCCTCAGTACTATACTTTTTATTTTGTAGCTCCACAGTGCCATGGACATTTCCTCCTATCACTAACTACAATTATATATCATTATTTTAATAACTGTGTAGTGTCCCATACTATATAATGTTCCATTGTCTATGATGGATACACATAACTGACCCCCTTTTTCTCATTATTAAAAATGCTATGGGATGCCTGGGTGGCTCAGTCAGTTAAGGGTCTGACTCTTGACTTCAGCTCAGGTCATGATCCTCAGGGCTGTGAGATCAAGCCTCACCTTAGACTCCACACATGGCATGGAGCCTGCTTAAGATTCCTCCTCTTCCTCTGCACTGCCCCCCTCTTAAAAAAAAAAAAAAAAAAAAAGGAAAATGCTGTAATTAACTCCTCAAACAGGTACCTTTCTGAAGATATCAAATTATAGTCATATATTATTATATATATTATATTTAATCTAGAATAAATTCCTAGATACAGAATAAAAGGTATATACATTTTGTCACACGTTCCAAACTGCCTTCTTAGGAAGTACTAGTTTTCCCTAAAACAAATAATACATTACATGTTAATTTAAAATAATAATAATAAAATTTAAATTTTAATTTTAAAAAAAGCAGTACTAATTTTTACTACATAGGAGTTTTTTTTTACACACAATTTTCAATCATGGGCATTATTATATTCATTCTCTTTTTTATTATGACAGGTGAAAAAAGACATCTTAATGAGTTTTTGTTTTCTTTTCTCTGATTACAAGCAAGGTTGAACATCTGTTATATATATATTTGTCGACCATTTGCATTTCTCCATTTATGAATCGCATCTTTATCCTTTTATATAGGATTTGGTCCATTTTTGGACCATTTTTATATACATGGATTTATTTTTTTCCTATCAATTTATAAGAGCCATTTAAAAAATTAGCAACATACTTACCTAATGTTGGTTTTTATTTTCCATTTCAGAAATTCCATTTTACCTCAAGGCCCTTCTGCAATTACAACTAGACCATGAAAATGAGACACTGCTTCAGTAGAGTGATTAACAGGGAGAAGACAAAAAACTCAAATTCCTGACTTTGAGTTCCAAAATAAGGACATGATATCTGTAATATAGGTGATGATCTCAAAAGTCAAAACCTTTGACTGAAAAAAAATTATGTCCTAGTCGATATCTGTCATATATGTTACCAATACTTTTCCTAGATTGTAATTTCCCTTTCAATCCTTTGGGGTTTTGTTTTGGCTTAGTGTTTGTTTCTTTGTTGCCTTATATATCTTTGCATGTATTCCTTTGTTTTCTTGATCAGATTTGAAAGGTTTCCTCAGGCCCACATCATAAAAATATCCAACTGTATTTATTTTCTCCATTTTTCTTTCTTCTTTTCTGTCTCTCTCTCTCTCTCTCTCTCTCTTTCTCTCTGAGAGAATCCCGAGCAGGCCAGATGCAGAGCCCGAGGCAGGGTTTGATCTCACAA
Source organism: Neogale vison (assembly GCF_020171115.1). Taxonomy (NCBI): domain Eukaryota; kingdom Metazoa; phylum Chordata; class Mammalia; order Carnivora; family Mustelidae; genus Neogale; species Neogale vison. The sequence goes on along the minus strand of NC_058101.1, from coordinate 83,368,747 downwards.
CCTTGAGATCATGACCTGAGCTGAAATCAAGAACTGACCCTTAACCGATTAAGCCACTCAGGCACCCCAATTTTCTCCATTATTCTATGGCTTCATTTCTTATAATTAAAACTTAAATGCATCTAAATTCATTTAAGGGCAGAGACTATAAGAAGAAATCCAGCTATTTTTTTTCCAAATGATTGTCAGCTTTCCCAACAAGATTCATTAAATAGTTTATATTTTCCTTAATAAGTTTAATGACAACTTTATCATGAATTAAATTTCTATATATACAAGAGTCTATATCTGAATTCTACTTCATTAATCCATATGGCTGCCTTTATACCAGACTATTTTAATGTTAAAACTTCATAATATATTTTAATATGTGATTGATCAAGTATCCCCTTATTTAAATTTATTTTAAGAAATTTTCTGGATATTCTAACATATTTCTTCTTTCAGATAAAATTTAATTTTGTCAAGGTTTACCCAAAATGTGCTTGTACCTTTGGGGCGCCTGGGTGACTCAGTGGGTTAAAGCCTCTGCCTTCGGCTCAGGTCATGATCTCAGGGTTCTGGGATCAAGTCCTGCATCGGGCTCTCTGCTCAGCAGCGAGCCTGCTTCCACTTCTCTCTCTATCTGCCTGCCTCTCTGCCTACTTGTGATCTCTGCCTGTCAAATAAATAAAATCTTTAAAAAAAAAAAGTGTTTGTACGTTTTTTTTATGTTTAATGGAATTTCAGATTATTTTTACACTCTTATGCCTTCCTATTCAAAATAATTTATTAACATTTAGAAATTAATAGCCCTCCTCTACACAACCAATAACCAGTTAGAAAATGTAATTGAAGAAAAAAGCCCATTAACAATAGCACCGAAGAAGTTAAATTCTTGAGAAAATTTACCAAGAAATATGCAAAGTCTATATTAGAAAATCTTCAAAACACTCCTGAAATACATTGAGTAGAGCTAAATAAATAGAAAGCCATCCCTTGTTCTTGGATAAGAATACTCAACATTTTAAACATACCAGTTGTATATAAGTTGATTTATTAATCTAATACAATCTCTTGATAAAAATACCAACAAGCTTTTCAAAGGAGCTAGAATAGACAATTGATACTACACTTCATGTGGAAAAATAAATACATAAAAATAGTCAGAAAAACACTAAAAAAGGAAAGCTATGATGGAGGGAGTGATGACTAACTCTACCAGATATTAAAATACTGTAGAACCTCTATAAGTAAAATAATGTGGTATTGGTGTATAAACAGACCTGTCAAATTGAATAGACACTCAAATAATAGACTTGAGAACATATTAAATTTTTGTATATGATAAAGGTGGCCTCTTAAGTCTCAACAGCAAGAACAGACTTTTTCATCAATGGTACTGGAATAACTGCTTAACCGTCTGAAAAATAAAAAGATAAAACTAGATCCATACTTCACAGCACACACAGATACACACACACCCAGTCCTCCAAACATAATAGAGAACACAATAAAAATAAAGCTATCCAAGTACCAGAGAAAACATAGTGAAATTCTTCATTAACCTGGAATAGGAATTTTCTAAGCATAACTAAAAACTCCAGAAGCAATTGTTAAAAGATTGATAAATTTGACTACATAAAAAATAGCAACTTCATTGAAAAAAAAAGCAAAGTAAAACAACTGACAAACATAAAAAATATTAACAATATGTATCACAGATAAAAAGCTACTAATACATTAAGAACTCTTAAAAATAGAGAAGTTCTGTGTTCAGTATTCTGTGTTAAGTGCCTGAGAGTCATGAGAGAAAGAAGAGAGCACTCAACAGAGTAGGAGGGGAGGAATTTTTGGAAGAAGTGATACCTAAGCCAATATGAGTGAACAGGAAGAAGGAGAAGAAAGGGAAGGTCAAATGATAAGAGATTGTACTCATCAGCAGCAAGATAGAGTCATTGTGGACAATGAAAAATAGTGATGCTTCATTCCACAGCAGACACAATCAAGACTAGAGTACCTGATGGCCAACAGGCCATCACTATTTTATAGCATGAGTTGGCCTCTTTCACTCTCCTGGAGTTTCCATGACTGACTAGCATTCTGCGTAAGTGAGTATATACATTCAATAAGGTTACACTGATGTCTGGCTCACCTGGGGGCCATTTGGATTTTTACAGTCAGATCATTCTGATTAATAATAAAATTTCCTTCCCAAACTGTAATCTGATTCTTAAACTCTTGGGAAATACCTCAACACAGAGCTCAGGGTATAAATGGTCAAGTGCACATTTCAAATACATGTATCATTCTTTCTGTAATGTACATAACAGATTTGCCTACAGCAATGACTGCCCAATATGAAAACCCAGTAGTAGAATATAGAAATGGTCTAGTAGGGAAATGATGAGAGTCCAAAAAGGACAATCAGGATGGGGATGGAGAAGAGGGTCCAAGTTACCTAAAGTCACAATCCTCCTCCCACATACAAAGAAATTATTTTTCTTATTATAAAGCTGAAGCCTGAATCTTAACCTAGCATTAAGTTAATATAATCAAGAATATCACATACACAATAGTATGGCTTTATAACTTCATTTTTGTCAATTCAAAATCTGAGCACTGGGCGCCTGAGTGGCTCAGTGGGTTAAGCCTCTGCCTTCAGCCCAGGTCATGATTTCAGGATCCTGGATCGAGTCCCACATTGGGCTCTCTGCTCAGCGGGGAGTCTGCTTCCCTCTCTCTCTCTCTCTGCCTGCCTCTCTGCCTACTTGTGATCTCTGTCAAATAAATAAATAAAATCTTTAAAAAAAATCTGAGCACTGGATTAGTATTTTCTACCAAAAAAAAAAAAAAGAAAGAAAGAAAGAAAGAAAAGAGCAGTATTAGTGATAATGTTCATTGAGGTAAAATTTACCCTAACTATACAGACTATCAATCTTGTAATTGTAACATGAAAACATGATCACAAAAGTGACAAAATTAAAATAATGATCATATTTCTCATTATGAATGAGCCACAAGAAATGAAAGTAATGGGGGCACCAATTAAGTGCCCAGCTCTTGATTTCAGCTCAAGTCATGATCTCAGAGTCATGGGATCGAGCCCCACATCAGACTCCACAGTCAATATGGAGTCTGCATGAAATTCTCTCTCTCGGTCTCCTTCTGCTCTCCCTCTCTAAAATAAGTAAAGAAATCTTAAAAAGAAAAAAAATTAAATTAGCCACGTCTCCAAAAATGGCACTTAATACTTCTACAGAGAGCTGGAAGAGCACTGAGCATTACAGAGGAAATAGAGCTTTTTTATGTTTGGTTTCTGTTAACTATGCTATTTTCCAATAGGAATTATCTTTCTTTTGTTTCTTACTCAGTTCCTTTTCTTGGTTGTAATCTCTCAACATTACATATCCCAATAAACTTTATTTGGTTTATACCTAGACTACTTAAAAGAGTTCCTGTAGTTCTTCTTAGGTGGGATTCTTTTTTCCCTTACACCTCTGCTGTTCTCAACCTACCTCACAACTGTGGGGGGGGGCGTACATAGGTAAAGGTATTTATTGTACGTAAGTATTACATAGGTTTTGCAATGCGACTTCAGCTATTACATGATGTAGGCACATCACAAAAAATAAGACCTTTTTTTCTATGAATGCTTGTCAAGCAGCTTAGGAAAGTGATATTTGTAAATTTTATCACTTGCCATTGAGTTATAGAATCAATAGTAAGGTTGAGATTGTAGTAACATTACCTAACTTCAACAGCAAAAAACTGTCTCACACATAGAGGATGTGAGTCTGATTAAATCTGCAGAAATTTTCCTTGTAGAAGTGATGTACATTTTTAAAATTTAGATATCTGGTACTTTATGACTTGCTTGAGAATTGCCTAAAATCCTACAGCACGCAGGCCTTTAAGAGTATTTGCCGCTTACCTAATACCATCTGGTGTAGATCAGCTTATTATATATAGCATCATCTCCAAAGAATTCTCTGCATTATTTATGAATATTATAATATGGGTTGTAAGAAGTTATGGAAAAAATGCAAACACATCTGGAGGTCATTTAACAAAAATCAATAAACCCTTTATGAATTGAATTATTATTCATATGTTAATCTGATTGGCTCACTAAACATTTCCATTGTTCACTAAACATTGTCAGTTTGCTCAAACATGCCTCAGAAGTCTATCAAAAGACTCAGTGACTACATAAAACACTAATTTTTTTCATAACACTATTCCTTAGAAAGCTATAATCTCCCTGCATTGATGAATCTTTATTTCGTCAACAGAAATGTGAACATAGAAATTTTGGCAATAGAAATGTGGGCAATTGAAGCCACAGAAGCAAAGGGAAGTACAGTTGTAGTGGGCTCTAACCGTGGATCATGTAGGCAGTCCATATAAGAGAAACTGCTCATTAAACATTACTTCGCCTAGTTTTGTAAATCATCATTTCATACTTTAATGCCCCTTTCTCTATGCCAATATAAGCCTCAGAGGGTCCCATAAAAGGAATCCCTTGTATATTTTCAAACCACCAAAACCACGGTTACATGTATGTATAATCCCAATGGACTTTCCCTTGCAAAATTCCCATTGATTTCAGCAGGACACACCCATTCCCCAGAATACAGTCAGCTTTTCTCATCTGCTCTAATGAGAGAAAACATTTTGTTAATAAAGCAGATGGCAGCCATCACAAATGTCTTATTAAATATTAAGTAGTGGGTGCTTTCTCTGAGCCAAGGAACAGTAATAGGCAATATCCATTATGAACACTGTACTGGCAAAATCGTTCTTTTATAGACTCTCATCAGAATTGAGTGGTTTGACATCCCATCCTAAAAGACAGGACGGTCACAGTTTCTGACAGCCAACCTTGCACTAAGCACAGCGTTAGACAACAGTATATGCATTATTATTTTACAGACAATTAACTGAAGTTCTCATAGGTCACAATAAATTATCTACTAAAGGACGTTATTTTAAAAGGTCAGGCAGATCAAAGCCCAAGCCCTTCCCACTTCACCACACTATACACAACCTAACCTGAGGTATAAAACAGAAAAACATGAAGGCATTCTAAATTAACTCACTTCCCTGCTCAAGTGTACAGAGAGAACGTGGCTCTTTCACTTTGAAGTTAATACCATTGCTCTTCATCAACCCCGACCCTCTGAGTAGTAAGCAGAAAAATTACTCATGTCAAATCCCATTTAAACCTTCGTGCAATCTAGTCATTTTAACTGTCCCCACAGGTACCATCTAGTGGTCTCTCTGGAGTTACTCTTCCTCTACCACAGAGCAGCAAGACTCACGTTCTAGATGGCCAAGCAAGGGATACCCCCTCCACTCTACAATGGAGTGCTCCAAATTTATTCCTTGATACGATAAAAGGGGAGAACATGGCTTTGGAAAACCCTTTCTCATTGATAGCCTGGCTTGCAAGACTACGGTCTTGAAGCAAATCTGAATTCAGGAGATAATATTTCTTCCATAGAGTCTCTCCATCCCTACCCCCATGTAAATGGATTCTTAGACCAGCCAGCACTAAGCTTATGTATTCAAAAAAGCAAAATAGAAAAAACATATTAATAAATTTCAAACTAGGGGTGCCTGGGTGGCTCAGTCTGTTAAACATCTGCCTTCGGCTCAGGTCATGATCCCAGGGTCCTGGGATCATGCCCTGCATCAGTCTCCCTGCTCAGCGGGGAGCCTGCTTCTCCCTCTCCCTCTGCCTGCCACTCTGCCTACTTGTGCTTTCTATCTCTCTATTAAATAAATAAAATCTTAAAATAAAATAAATTTCAAACTAGAGTAGTTTTACCAATGACACAAACATGGGTACATGTAGCTAATCCAATAGAAACCCAGTTTTGTGAAATTATTTGTTATTTGAAAATATGACCTTTTAATTACGAATACATTGTATATGCTATGGAAATAGAAACATGACAAATTGTTGCAGAATCTTTTTTTAAAGATTTTATGTATTTATTTATTTATTTGAGAGAAAGAAAAAAAATATGGGCAGGAGGAGAGGCAGAGGGAGAGGGAAAGAAAATCTCAAGCATACTGTGCTGAACATGTAGTGGGATGTGGGGCTCAAATCCTGGACGCTGAGATCATGACCTGAGCTGAAATCAAGGGTCGGTTGCTTAACTGACTGGGCCACCCAGGCACCCCACAGAATGAACCAAGATGCCCTACAACGGACGAATGGATAAGGAAGATGTGGTCCATATACAGTATGGAGCATTATGCCTCCATCAGAAAGGATGAATACCCAACCTTTGTAACAACATGGACAGGACTGCAAGAGATTATGCTGAGTGAAATAAGTCAAGCAGAGAGAGTCAATTATCATATGGTTTCACTTATTTGTGGAGCATAACAAATAGCATGGAGGACATGGGGAGATGGAGAGGAGAATGGAGTTGAGGGGAATTGGAAGGGGAGGTGAACCATGAGAAACTATGGACTCTGAAAAACAATCTGAGGGGTTTGAAGGGGCGGGGTTGGGAGGTTGGGAGAACCAGGTGGTGGGTATTATAGAGGGCACGGATTGCAGGGAGCACTGGCTGCAAAAACAATGTGGTGCAAAAACAATGAATACTGTTACGCTGAAAATAAATTTTAAAAAAATGAAAAAATAAATAAATAAATACAATTTTAAAAAGAGAGTTTTCTTCCTTAATGTTCTTTGTTAAAATGTTTAAGCATCAATTCACACAATAAGGGAAATAGATATAGATATATATACATATATATTCATAATAATTTTCCTTGCACTTCACCTCCCAAGGTAACAGGAGTAATGTTTATATCCTAATTTATATTTTTCCACACCTACACCCACACTCATAAAAACATATAGACATGCAGGCATATGAATAGGGATTTTTGTATCATTATATAAATAATCTATATACATTACTCTGCAACGTGCTTTTCTCATTTAACAGTCATTAAAACATAATTCTCAAATTGGTTAAAACAAGGTCCCATACAAATAGTAATGGGAGCACATTAAAATTTCATTTGACTCATTACTGAAGGAATCAGCAGAATGACAACATTAATTCAGTTTGAATACAAGAAACTTGGACTTAAATGAACAGTGAAAAAAGGAATGCTATTAATAAGACTGTTAGATTAAATATAAAATTGGTCATTGTCCTACAGGGAAATAAAATCATAACCTTTGGGGTTATCTCCTTTACTATACAGAAAAAAAAAATCACCACACCTTATTAGATTTCTACAAGTTAACCTTTAATATTACCAAGTTGTAAAATGCCTGGGGCCCTAATCAATTGTAAATATTAAATCAAGCCCAGTCTCTCTTCCTCAAGAGAGCTAGATGACCCTCAGACTGGCTTGTCAGAAAATGCTAGAGCAGGATATTAATATCATGCAATCATCTTTTTTTACCCTATTTCCAAGTTTTAGAAATTTTTCCTGAACATAACAGATCATGGATATACGTTTGGATTAATAGATATATGTCTCCCATTCATTTCTTAATAACTGTATGGTCAATCCATAGTATAAAAGCTCTGCAAATAATCTAACAATCTCCCTAATAATGGACATACAGGATACAGGTTTTTACCCAACCTTTCACCACTACAAATAATACTACTTTAATATCTTTGTATACATGTTCTTCAATACTGATATTTCTATTATTAAAACAGAGTCCCAAAAGCAGAGGCATCAAAATCAAAGAAAATACATATTTTAATTTAATACCTATTGTCACACTCTTTTATGAATTTTGACAGTTTGGGATGTAGTCCTGTGTATATTTTTATCCTAGTTAAGTCAAAATAATCCTAACAAGATTGAAAATGTTAATACCTACAAGCTGTGCCATCCCACGAAAGATAACAAGTTTCATGCCAAAAATGCAATAACAATAACTACTCAAACTGTGAATCAAAAATAATAATAATAACATAAATGTAAAAGCAATATAAACATCTTTATTAGCTGAAAATAAAATGTTAACTTTTTTGTTATTTGCTTCCCTTGATGATCCTAAATCATTATATTTGCTAGTATTGATCAAGTTTGCTTTTATTCGTATATAAAAACTACTTTGCATGGGGTGCCTGGGTGGCTCAGTTGGTTAAGCATCTGACTCTTAATTTCAGCTCAGGTCACAATCTCAGGGTTGTGAGCTTGAACCCTTCATTGGGCTCTGCGCTGAGCATGGAGTCTGCTTGAGATTCTCTCTCTCTCCCCCTGCCTCTGCCTACCCCCCTGCCCGGGCTTACACACTCTCTTTCTCTCTCTAAAAAAAAATACCATATGCAAAGGTGAAGGAGGGAGAAGAGACATGGTCCTACCTGCTTGCTCCCTATTGGCTCTCCATCTTTTTACTGTTCCCAACACCACCTCTTGATCCCAGCAGCAGCACCCCCTTCCCATAGCAGGAATTGAATCCAGCTGTCACTTTTCCTGTATTTTCAGAACCAAGCTCAAGCATCTCTCAAGGACACTCCTCCAGGACCAACCAAGCAGTAACCTCTCCATAGAGGTCTGAGTTTTAGTCCTACAGAGTTCCTGCAAGTTTCTAAGTTTTAATCATTCTAATCTTTAATGATTCCAAGACCTTTGTTTTATATTGTACTAAATGCTACCGAATTGTTCACTTTAAAATGACTACTTTGGAGGCACCTGGGTGGTTCAGTCTGTTAAGCATCTGACCCTTGGTCTCAGCTCAGGTCTTGAACCCTGCATTGGGCTCCATGGAGCCTACCTGAAATAAGTAAACAAATATATATTTTTTTATTTTAAATGACTATTTTTATGTTAGGACATTTAGCTTTAATAAAAACTTTCACTTTAATAAAAAAAAAAGAGCTGGTGTGGCTTCTGTCTCCATACTGGGCCCTGACTGATAAGTGGGCCTTCATTCCAAAAACGGCAGCCTTCGAGTTTACTTTTACTGCCTTAGCCACATAGTATTTCATCAGCCCTGGTTTTTGTCCAGGTCTCTAATTCCTGCTATCCAGGAGATGGTTAGTTGTCAGAGGAAAACATTGTCTCAACCGGTGCTGTCCAGTACTGTAGGCCCCAGTCACACATGGCTATTTAAATTTAATTAAATACTTCAGTTCCACTGATATTTTTCAAGCACTCATTACCCACAGTGGCTCGTGGCTACAGGAGTGCCCAGAACATTTCCTTCATGGCGAAAAGTTCTGAGCGGCGTTGGTCTACACCTCTTCAAGGGTCTTTCCGAGGTATTTTGTGGCTGTTCATCAGCTGGCAGTTACAGCCTTCCTTGGAGCCAAAAGGAAAAAAATCAGGGAAGAGGAGGTTGGGTCAGAGTCATGTTTCTTTGCAGCTCTCAGCACTTTGCTCTGCCCTTCCTTCAGCCCAGCAGTTCTGCTCTCATCCACCGATCTCCCTAAACACATGTCAGCAGTTCCTGCGTGTGTGAGTCTACATTTAGTTTGATAACATATTAATTTGAGCTGCAAAATTATGAACTCCTCCAGGCCAGAGTTTTGGGGTCTTTTTCACACACCCTTCCCACGTTCAGTGGTGTATTCCTTGAGCATTCTCACGGAACATCCAAAGAGGCTCGCTCTGGTTTCGGGAAATTCATTCCAAACGGACAAAGTTGGCCAGCACAGGGATAACACCCTGCCTAAATAAACAGAAGCGATCTGCGATGCTCCACTCCTATGATTTTTTCTGGTTTCGATTTTCTTCATGAGCGTACCACTTCAAAAACATTTCTAGTGCGGCTCAGCTCAAATAACTCCAGTAGGAGATGGTAGCTCTCCTCCATGAAAATCAGCCCAGCACTAAATCCTTTTTGTTCTCAGGTCACAGATAAGATCCAAGATCAACCCAGAGTGACACAAGACGGAGATACGAGCCAAGCACAATGCCCTTCCCTCAAGATTTCTTCCTGAGTGTGCTTCCTACTTTTAAAGGATAAACTGAGGCATATTAAACATTCTAAGAATTGAGCAAAAATCAGTTGGAAGAGGACAATACCGGAGCAAAACTGGTCAGGAGCACTCCAGGGACAAGAGTTCAGGGAAAGACGTTTATGGAGAAATGACAGAGACAAAGTAAAGAAATTATACACTGGCTATATATAGCTTAAAGCCTGGTTCGCTGTTTGTGATTGGTTTTCCTTATGTTTCAATTTCATAACCTTGGGTATTTACAGTCTCAGATTTTGGTTTGCTTACATAAACCAACATGGCATTAGAGCCACCTGCGTCCAGTGGCCTCATTATTTAATTAATTTGCCATGTTTTTATTGTGTGGCTTTCAGGGAAGACCCCTGAATATCTGAATGGAAGTTTCCAATCAGAGGGTAACTGATCAATAGTAGTCTTAAATGACTTTTTATTAACACTCATCAGATTTTGAAATATTAGTCTGTAGATTACAACAGCTTGCTCAATACTTATGAAAACTGAATAAGAATTTGAGGACAAATTATGCTTTGTGTAGTTTGCAGACTACGTTTGCAGGCATAAATCTGTATTGGGCTGGTAAGGAGTATTTTCTTCCTAGTTTACTACACGTGTGATATTATCATTCCACATTCAAAGTGAGAATGATCAAGATTCATGAAGGCTTTGGCAAGGAGCTCAGCCTTCTTCTTTTTTTTTTTTTTAATTTATTTATTTGACAGAGAGAAATCACAAGTAGATGGAGAGGCAGGCAGAGAGAGAGAGAGGGAAGCAGGCTCCCTGCTGAGCAGAGAGCCCGACGCGGGACTCGATCCCAGGACCCTGAGATCATGAGCTCAGCCTTCTTAACTGCAGGAATAATAAAATAAAATATTAAGAAAGTGGAAGAGCACCTGGGTGGCTCAGTCAGTTTGGCACCCAACTCTTGATTTCTTTCAGGTCACAATCTCAGGATCATGAGATCAAGCCCCGGGTCAGCTCTGTGTTCAGTGCACAGTCTGCTTCAGATTCTCTCTCTCCCTCTCCTTCTGCCCCTCCCCCTGTTTGCATACATGCTCAATAAATAAATAATTCCCTTAAAAGAAAAGAAAGTGGATAAATACAGAAAGCCCAACAGATATAAGGCCTTGAATATCCAATAAAGAAATCCATGTGGGTATGTGAGCCAATTGTCATTGGCTCTGTCACACTCCCATCTCTTCCTTCTACTTCCTCTGCTACTTTCTCTCTCCAAGCTTACAGAAACTACGTCCCTCTCTCTCCAAGTTCTATCTGGCCAATTTTCAGAGTGGTTGACACATAGAGGAGACCACTTTAAAATCCTGAGCAGACAAATAATATAAAATAGTGGAAGTCCTCAGTGCCTTTCTCATTTCCCCTAGCACAGGGCCTTATCCTTTCTGTGCCTACTGCCTGACCTCCACCTGAGAGCATCTGCATCTCTTTTCCTGTGGGCTTTGTCACAAAGCAGAAAGGAAGTCTCAGGGAATTAACACCCCCTGGAAGAAGTCTTTCTCCAATGACATGACAGTTGGTATATAAATACCCAGTTCTCTTGTCCCTTGGATGAGATCACTGTGAAATGTATGTTCCACATTGGCTCCCAGCATTTTCCGGAGGGATGACGCCCTCATTTTCCAGGGTGGTAATTTGCCTTTATTGGCTGCCTTCCCTTCTATTTCACAACCTCATATCCTTACTGATGTTTACTGGGATCGTCTCCCAAACAAACTACTTGCACTCAGATCTTTGTCTCAAGAGCTTAAAGACACCAGATAATAATAACAGTTATTTGTTCAGAGGATGCCATGTGAGAGGTTGTTCTAAGAGCTTCATTCGTATTCACTGGATAAGGTAGATATATCATCATTACGCCCAGTACCCAGATGGGGGAACTGGAGCCCAGAGAGGTTAAATACTTATCATTTGACCCTAGTCAGCATTGCTCCAGAGCCTGTGTCCCTATACTATGCTGTTCGCTGCCTCAAATGGGCCTTAAAGAAATAAATACAAGTGAGAAAGGAATAAAATCAAAGAAATTAATTCATAAATCCCAAGTGCCTGGCAGAGGAAGAACTAGTAGACCTGGGTACTTATTAATGAAGAAGTAAAGAGAAAGGAGCAAAAACAAATGCAATGATGAGATGATGAGATGGCAGCATATGTCTTGCTGGTCTTCCTCTTGAGAGGTGGAGGTTAATTTCCCTCTCTCTTGCATCTGGACTGGCATTAATGATTACCTTGACCCATGGAATGCACCAGAAGTAATATTCTGATCTCCAGGTTTAGGTGTAAGAAGCCTCGCAGCTCTGCCTGAGTCTTTTAGGAGACCCTTTTCTGGGAACTCTACACTCCGTGTGAGAAGTCTCACCAGCCTGAAGCTGCCACACTGGAGAGGCCACAAGTAGGTGCCCCAATGGATCCTGTCAGATGATTACAACTTTTCAGCCGTCTCTGAGAAGGCTCCAAATATCTGCGACTCTCCAAACCTAGAGTGTACCAACCTGTCTAAAGGGGTTCAATATATGTATAGGATTTTAGAAAAATAATAAAACAAACAAAAAGCTGGTCTGCTTTTGATTATCACCATGAACTAGCAATTCTAAACAATGTCAGTGATAAAATATTACTACCCGGAGACATCTTTTATTGCTCTAATTTCTAAACACTTGCTATGGTTATTGTTAATGATATGCAAACAAACTTTAAAGTGGCATATTCTTGTTACTTATGCTTTAATGAACAGTGTATTCTAAGTGGAAGTTAATATGGAGAACTCCCAGTTATCCAGTCAACCCCCAACACACCCAGTCTCAGCAAAGCATGATCTTTTCAAGCTCTCTAAAAGAACCCAGTTCCTCCCTCCCATGTATTTCTTCCTTGTGTGTCTCCTTTACTACTCACAGAGAGCGCTTCATTTCGTCTGACACTTCTGGTCACCAACTGTGTGGAGGCTTTTCCCCCCAACAAGCAATTCTCTGTGACACAGAGTATCCTACTGAGTATCCAGTAGAATATCCAGCTGAGTATCCTACAGTTTAACTTGTGTCTGACTCTCTCTCCCGAGAAAGCATCAGATCCCATGGTTAAAGGCTCAGTTCCACAAGAGTGCCCCCCACCCCACATACACATGCACATAATTCAGACACAAATCACAAGGCCAGGTTATCACTATCTATCACTATCACTAACTATCACTCAGTTAAAATTGGAGGTTCCAATGACTCCCTCTTTGAGTTCAATTAGTTTGCTAGAGCAGCTTACAGAACTTAGGGAAGCATTTATGCTTACCAGCTTATTAAAGGACATGATAAGGATATAGCTAAACAGCCACATGAAGAGATATATAGGGCAGAATCTGAGAGGGTCTCAAGTGCAAGAGGTTCTGTCCCCATGGAGTTGGCGTACACCAGCCTCCTGGTGGAGATGTGCTCAGCAGCCTGGAAGCTCTCTAAACCCCCTACTATGGGAATTTTATGAAAGCTTCCTTGTGGAGACACAATCAATGATTAAGTTCATTTCTGTCTGGAAGATGGGGCAGGGGAACCAGGGTGAAAATTCTAAGCTTCTGTTCATGACCCCCATCCAGGAGCCATCCAGGGGCCCACCCAGAGTCAACAAATGATGCTCCTTTATAGAACAAATGATACTCCTGGTGCTCTTATCACTTAGTTAGGAAGAAGAGTTTTAGGAGCCCTGTAACAGGTGGGCAGTTTTATATACATATCTTATAATTTCACACTCTCTTTGTGGACATTGTGGAGTTGTGTATTCTCCAGTTCCTGAGGGGCTATGTATTCCTGCTTTTAGATGGTAGATTCATATAAACTATGATAGCATAGTAGTTGCAAAGACAAAGAAACAGAACTTCCATTTTTCTACCTAACCACTTGGAATTTTCTTTGTATTTTAAAAACCTAAAACAGTGAAACAAGGTGCAAGTTACAAAGGTAATATTAATGTTCAGAAAGAGAAGATTTACACATGAAAATTTTGGCTGAATTTAAATAATATCTGTATAAATTAAAATTTGTTCTTCTATTTTAATTGTTAATTATTTTAAACTTAAAGAACAGATAAAGAAAATAAAATGTTGCATCAATGGTACAATTTAGTAATTGTCCAAGTTTGCAGACTTTTCAGCTATTATAAAATTATAAAATTATAAAATTCATTTATTAGTTATTGAACAATTACTTATTTAAAATATTACTATATCACACTGTAACCAAAAGTTCAAACTATGTAGATTAGACAGAAAAACTTCAAAATAAATAGTTGTGTACTTTTCCTTTTTTTATTGAACTGTAGTATCTTTTTTCCTTTTTTTTTAAACTGGTATGATTATTTATATAAAGTTCAACTAAAAAATTGGGGGAGGGGTTTGCCTGTGTTGCTTAGTCAGTTAAGCATCTGACTCTTGATTTGACTCAGGTCATGATCTCAGTGTCACAAGAGCCCCGCATCGAGCTCAGCAATTGGTGTGGAGTCAAGATTCTCTCTCCTGCTCCTTGTGCCCCTCCTCCCACCCACACTCTCTAAATAAACAAATAAATAATTTTTTCACTGTGTCTTTCTGTTTTGTGGGCATTGTTGTTATTAGTTTCATTTCATGTTGTTATTGAAGATAATAATGTGCTAAAAATTATCTGTTCTGTACACTATATGCACAGATACACCAGGCCAGTTCATCAGGCAGCTGAATACCACCAAGTGACCAACATGAACACCATGTGGAACAGAAGAGTCACCTAGACAAGCAATCCCTGTCTGAACCTTAGAATCATGAAATATAATCAAAAAGTCATTGTTTTGGGACACCTGGGTGGCTCAGTGGGTTAAAGCCTCTGCCTTTGGCTCAGGTCATGATCCCAGGGTCCTGGGATCAAGCCACACATCAGGGTCTCTGCTTAGCAGGGAGCCTTCTTCCTCCCCTCTCTCTCTTTCTCTCTCTCTGCATGGCTGTCTACTTGTGATCTCTGTCTATCAAATAAAAAAATAAAATCTTTAAAAAAAAAAGTCATTGTTTCAAGTCACTAAGCTTTGAGATGGTTTGAGATAATAGCAAAAGACAACTGGAACATTTCCAAAGGTGAACAACTAGAATGCTTGTGAGTCTTCACTTTCTAAAATGGTGTAACGTGAATTTGAGTTTGTTCATGTGAAGCTTGATTTCATTTTTAAAATGTTATTTGTAATTCTAATATCAGTAGCTCTCAGTTGACAAAGTTCCCTGGTTCTGATAAACTCACTTCCCAAACCACCACATTTCAGCATCCTTGAGAACTGCCACAGTGAAGAAAAGCACTCATTAAGGATAACTGGAAATACATCATAATCTGAAGGTTTTGAGGAGTCTGGACTTGATTACTTTAACAACATTTTTGACCTATCATGTGCCAGGCACTCCTCTAGGCATTGGGATATAACAGCGAGCAAGGCAAGGTGCCTGCCCTCAGGGTGCTCATATCCTGATAAATCATGATAGTTTACTTTCAGATATGTTTTACTACAGAGATCATGGGACAATTCTGTCGGCCGTATACAGCAGACATCCAGAAACAAAAGGAATGCCAGCTGACAGAACTAAAGATTCAGATCTTAAAATGATTAGAATTTTGCATGTGTTTTACTCAGTGATAAAGAATGCATGAAATTTTTAATTTTATGACTCCTCATTAACTGGAAGTCCAACATAAACATCAGACACACCTGGATCCAGACACCCAAAGAAAGTGGCAGCTTCTCCTAAGAGAAGTGTGTGTTCGTCCCTAAGCAAAGTCAAAAATTAAGTCAGAATGGATCATTGCTAGCAGGCAGATGGATGGTAGCCGATTCATAGAAGAAACCAACACAGAAGAAAAGAATCAGGCTGGGTGTATTGCTCACCGTGATGAAAAGCCAGCACCAGCATAAATGGCCTGGCCGGGAAACCTAGGCCCCGCCGCTGCTGCCCGAGCAGTCCACGTGCACTCAGAGAATGAAGGAGAGCCCCACTTCTCTAAAGAAAATATTGCAATTCCCTCTCTAGAACAATGCCAATAAAATATTTTTGGATAAAGAAACCTAAGGTAGATGTGGGAAGTGAATTGCCAACATCTCAGAGTTAGGAAATGACAAAGCCAGGGTTCAAAACCAAGTTTTCTAATTCCAAGGCGAGTATTCCCTCCAAAGCCAGCTCCATGGCTGCTGCAGTTTAGACAGACTTTGGCTAATAACTGTGCAGAACATTTCAACTGGCAGAAGAAGAGCTGCGTGATTAAATTGAACATTCTCACCTTTCATCATGTGGATTTTGAATATTACTTGGAGAGATAAACCTTTGAGTTCATATGGAGAAAAACTGTATTGCATATGAATATTTCATTTCATTAATAACATATTAAGCACTTTCAAGTACACTTGATCCTCACACAATCCTATAAAATAGGTAGGACTGGATTTCTTACAAACATTTATTAAAATGAGAAAAATGAGACTCAGTGAGACTAAGGGACTTGCCAAAGATGACATAGTTTTATATTAGAGATGGAACTGGAGCGAGAACATATTCTTTATCCACAAGTTTTTTTTATATTTCTTTTTCTATTTTATTAATTCTCTTTTACACACAAGAGATATATGTTAGGATCAACCACCCAGCTTAAGAACCTGATCTCAGCTGAGATGTTGAAGTCCCTGTACTCTCCTCCCCTAGGGCTGATGTTCACAACTCCAGCGATCATCATTCACATAGAATATAGTGGGAAGGGTGCCCCCTGGAGTTGTGCCCCGATAGCCTGTCCCCAATTCATCTCTCCCCTCAACTCTGAACTGTGTTTATCATTATCTTACTTTTCTTGGTATTTCACCACATAACTTTATTACTCTAAAAAATGTTCTTTAATTTTTCCTGTTTTTTATACTTTGTAAGCAGTCATACTAATCATAGTGTTCTACAACTTGTTCCTTCACTCCATGTTCTATCTCCGTGTTGAGGTGAGTAGCTGTACTTCTTTCATTTTCCATCACAGTATAGTATTCTACAATATGAGTTTGCAACAGTTTTTTTGCCTAGTCTTCTGACATTGAACCTTTGGGTTGCTTCCAGATTGGAGCTATCATAAACAGTACAGCTAGAAATATTCTTGTGCTTGTCTCCACAAGAGTAGAAGAGTATAAGAGTTTCTCCCAGGGGGGGAACTGGGTGGCTCAGTGGGTTAAAGCCTCTGCCTTCAGCTCGGGTCATGATCCCAGGGTCCTGGGATCGAGCCCCACATTGGGCTCTCTGCTTAGCGGGGAGCCTGCTTCCTCCTCTCTCTTTGCCTGCCTTCCTGCCTACTTGTGATCTCTGTCTGTCAAATAAATAAATAATCATTTTTAAAAAAAGAGTTTCTCCAGGTATCAAAGTAGGAGTGTAATTACTGTCTTGTAAGATTTACATATCTTCAAGATTACTAGATAATTTCAAATTATTTTCCAAGGTTTCGTACGAATGTGCATTTTTTCATCATCAGTTTATAAGAATCTCTGCTTTATTCGCATCCTCAGCAACCATTGGAATTATACACTCCATTTTTTTTTGCCATTATAATGGATATAAAACAGTACTATATTGTATCTCAATGTAGTTCTAATTTGCATCTCCCTGATCACTAATGGATTTGAGGATTTTTTTCACAGTTTTTTGGTTATTTTTGTTTCTTCCTCTGAGCAATGGCTGGTCATATCCTGGCTCATTTTCCTGTCAAGCTGCTTAATTTTTTTCCTATTGATCTTTTAAGAGGAATTTGTATATTTTAGGTAACATTTCTTTGTCACATATATATATTGTAAATTCTTCTCTCAAGTTAATCTTGTGTTTCACTTTATTTAAGGACTCTTTTGATAAGCAGATCTTAATTTTAATACAAGCATGTTGATCAATCTTTTCCTTTTGGACTAATAGTTTAATCTCTAATATGGTGAAAGATATTTAAATACAACACTGATTCTATGTATTAGATTTTTCATGCACTACTGAGTTCATAAGAATTTATTTAGGATTTTTACATCTATTTTTATGAAATACAGATTCCCTATGACCCTGCAATTGCACTATTGGGTATTTACCCTAAAGATACAGATGTAGTGAAAAGAAGGGCCATCTGTACCCCAATGTTCATAGCAGCAATGGCCACAGTTGCCAAACTGTGGAATGAACCAAGTTGCCCTTCAATGTAAGAATGGATAAAGAAGATATGGTCCATATATACACTGGAGTAGTATGCCTCCATCAGAAAGGATGAATACCCAACTTTTGTATCAACATGGACAGGACTGGAAGAGATTATGCTAAGTGAAATAAGTCAAGCAGAGAGAGTCAATTATCATATGGTTTCACTTATCTGTGGAGCATAAGGAATTATATGGAGGGCATGGGGAGATGGAGAGGAGAAGGGAGTTGGGGGAAATCAGAGGGGGAGATGAAGCATGAGAGACTGTGGACTCTGAGAAACAAACTGAGGGTTTTGGAGGGGAGAGGGTGGGGGATTGGGTGAGCCTGGTGGTGGGTATTATGGAACACTGGGTGTGGTGCATAAATAATGAATTCTGGAACACTGAAAAGAAATTTTTTTAAAAAGATGGGACTTACATACAGATGACTCTAACATTAGTTAATGCATGAACACTTAGGCTTCAGAGTTCTAATACTGATTTTTCAAATAAGCAAAAATTTTTATGGAAAAAGAATTCAATGTATTTCTTATTTTTAAAGTGTAAAAATTTTTAAAAAGGGCATTGGCTATAAAAAAAAAGATTAGTCTGCAATTTTCTTTCCTCCTACTCTTTGTTTATAAATCAAGATTTTATCATCCTTATAAAATGAATTAGAGTCTTTGAATTTTTTTAATCTTTATTTAAATTCAATTAACTTATAATGTATTGGTTTCAGAGGTAGAGGTCAGTGATGCATCAGTCATCTCTAATACCCAATGCTCATTATATCATGTGCCCTCCTTAATGTCCATCACCCAGTTACCCCTCCCCACACCTCCTCCCCTACAGCAACCCTCAGTTTGTTTCCTATGCTTAAGAATCTTTTACCATTTATTTCCCTCTCTGATTTCATCTTACTTTTTTCCCTCTCTTTCCCTATGACTCTCCATTTTGTTTCTTAAATTCCACATATCAGCAAGATCATATAATTGTCTTTCTCTGATTAGCTTCTTTCCCTTAGCATAACACCCTCTAGTTCCATCCAAGATTGAAATTATGTCTTCCTTGAATTTTGCTAGATCACAACAGAAAAATTCTGGCCTTAGGCTTTAAAAACAGAAAGATAAATAACTACCGATTCAACTTCTTCAATGGTTATAAGATGATCCAGGTTTCTTCAACCTTCTTAAATCAATTAAGGGTAAACATTGTCCTAAATATTTTCAATTCCTAGGAATTTGTCCACTTCGTTTTTAAATTTAGTGGCATAAAGTTATCTGTAATTTTCTCATATCTTTTTAATCTCTGCTCTGTCTGTACTTAGTCCTCTTTTTCACTCTTTATTTTGCTTGTGACCTTTCTCTTTTTGATACAAATCTTGCTGTGTACTTGATAATTTTATTAGTATTTCAAAGAGTTGACTTTAGACTTCTTGATTATCTTTATTGTATCTTTTTAAAATTTTATTAACTTCTCTCTTATCTTTATTATTTCCTTCCTTTAACTTTATTTATGTTTATTCTCCTGTGCTTTTTCTAATTTCTAAAGTAACTTGATTAGGTTAATAATTTTACGTTTCTTCTTTTATAATGCAAGTATCTAAGGTTATAAGTTTCCTGCAAGTTCTTTCTTATTTCAGAACAAATTTCTCTCGTTCCTAACAAGACTTTTTCTTTGACCAATCAACTATAGAAAGGTTTTTTAGTTTCCTAATGTAAGGTATTGATTTTGTTATCTTATTGTTTTGTTACCTTACTGATTTCTAACAATTACCTTGAAGTCAAAAAACATAATCTATATGATACTGAATCCTTGAATTCTTACTCTATCCCCCAGAATATAATCACTTCTTATAAATGACCCATGCACTTGAAAAGAATGTATATACACCAAATGTAGGGTTTCATTTTCTATATATTCCATTGGATTTAACTTGTTAATTGTGTCATTTAAATCTTTTTTTTTTGTATAAGAATGAGATTGTATTTGACGAAGCAAGTATTTGATGAAAATTTATTAATTTCACTAAACGTTGATCCCCGGTTACACACTCTTAGGCCAACATCTCGGTGGGGGGTGGTGTAGAAAAAAGAAGGATTGGGCAGCAGGAGAACTTAACATGCAGTGCATTCACAACAAAGTCCTTCATATACCCCATGGAATGTCTTGGGTCTGGGATAACTCTTCAAAATTGGTTCAGATTGAGGAAAAGGAGCTGGGTCCTTATTCTTGCCACATCAATCAATCATTGGCTACAGGCTGCTCCTGTAAAGGCGCCATGATCTTGGGTATAGTGGCTTTCTCTAGCCAAGGCCATTTCCCAGAGATGAACTCCAGCTAAGGATTATCAGGGGCCCAAACTCTAGAACCAATAGTAATAAGGGAGATGACCCCGATGCTTCTCCCTAGTGGAGTATCTTCATGTGTTGGCAGAGAGAAAGAGAGGAAGAAGCAGGATCCCTGCTGAGCAGAGAGCCCGATGCGGGACTCGATCCCGGGACCCCGAGATCATGACCTGAGCCGAAGGCAGCGGCTTAACCCACTGAGCCACCCAGGCACCTGTGTATCTCCTTTTAGAATCTGCTTCCCTGGGTGCTCAACCTGTGATAATCTCTCTTTCTCTTTCTCTCAATTGTTTATAAAATGTGCGCTCAATGAAAGAGAGGTGCCAACCATAGTTTTATATTCTTTTAGGAAAACATACTGCCATTGTTGCCACATTATCATAGGAGGGGAAAATGTTAACATTCCTTAAACACTACAAACGAGTTATAGTTATAAGCTTTTTATTATCGTCTTATTCAATGTTTGTAACAACTCTGTGATATTAAGTATAGTTATTATCTCCATCTTATAGATGGTCAAACTGAAGGACAAATATATTTAATAACCTACTGAGTAGCAATCAGGATTTGAATCCAGGCAGTCTAATTCCAGAGCCTGTATTCTTTTTTTTTTTTTTTTTGGCTCAAGCCCACAGGTATTTATTCTGTTTCTGCATGTGTGTAATATGGTAAGCAGTATCTCATTGTTTGCACTTAGATTGCTGGGCATTTCTAGGATCTTTTTTTTTTTTTCCTTCCAATTTATTTATTTTCAGAAAAACAGTATTCATTATTTTTTCACCACACCCAGTGCTCCATGCAAGCCGTGCCCTCTATAATACCCACCACCTGGTACCCCAACCTCCCACCCCCCCCCGTGTCATTTAAATCTTATATCTTCACTGATTTTTTTTGTTGGCTTGGTCTATAAATTACTGAGAAAATTATTTAAATTTCCCCTGGTGACAGGTGACATTTACCAATTTGATAAATTGTGAATACATAATAAATATATCAGTTTCTGGTTGTAATTCTGCTAACTTTTGCTTTATATAATTAAAGTTACGTAATTAAGTACAATTAAGCATAGAATGACAAATTAAATCTTTAATTATATGCTGGTCTTCTTCTGTTTAATCTTAAAGTCTATTCTGTTCAATATTAATATGGCTACACCAGCTTTCATTTCATACATATTTTCATATTTGCTTATTTTCTCATACCCTTTTGCTTCCAGTCTTTTGGTATCTGTACACCCTCAGTTTGTACGTGTGAGAGTGTGTGTGTATGTGCACATGTGTGCTATCCAGGTTGACATTCGCTTTTAACTGGAGAATTCAGCTAATTTATTCTTATTGAAAACACACACATTTATAGAAAATATGTATTTTTGGATTTATTTTTTATTTTGTACCTCCATTTTATCCTGCTTTTTCTATGTTTCTTTTTTGTTTGTTTTTGTTTTTGTTTTTGTTTTCTATCCTGGATTGATTTTTCCTCTCTTCTTTCCTATATTTCTTTCTAGTAACTGGGAATATGTATATTCTATTTCTATTTTTCTTCTGTTGTTCCAGGAACTTAAATACATATTTAATCTAACAATACCGGAAATTAATCAATATTTATTGTCAACTAAACAATACATACAGTTTGGAATGCTTTAAATAATGATGACCACCACTGCATCCACCACTTAAATAATAACATATTATTTAATAGAAAAAACTAGATCAGAGCAAGGAGCTTAAGAATGCAGGGAAAAATGGGGCAGAGTGCAATTTTAAATATAGTGGTCAATCTGGGCGACATTGAGTAGCTATTTGAGCAAAGATGTGAAAGAGATGTTAACCAAGCAGAATCTAGGGCAACAACATTCCAGACAAAGGAATCAGCAAGTGCAAATGCCATACACTGGAAAATTCTAGGAACAACAAGGACAAAGGAGGGCAGTGTGACTGGAGCAGAGTGAACTGGGGGATAATACTAGAAAATGAAGTCAGACAAACAACGGAGGATGGGCTCAGGTTGGGCTTTGTGAGCCATTTTAAAGACATGTGGCTTTTACTTGGAGTAACAGGTGAAGCCTTCAAAGGGTTTTGAGCAGAGAAATGACATGAATTGACATTTTTACACTTCAAAGCCTCTCCCCTAATTTAAATAATAAGATATTAGAGAACTTTTCTTAAAACCAATATTTTATTTCCACAAATACATGCACATACAGATATGTTTTACTTGTATAAAAGAGATAAGAAAATCTCATGGGAGATGGTTTTAAATATTTGCCTTCATGCTGACTATGCCTTTCTTAATCTAAGATTTGGTAGAAAAAAGGTAAAAGCATAGATAATCAGAATGAAAAGTTATGCCCTTATATCCAATTACTCCTCTTCTTGATGATAATCATTCTATCAGGTGTGACGGATATCTCACCCTGGTTTTTATTTGCATTTCCCTGATGACTAGTGACATTGAAAACTTTTCCATGTACCTGTTGGCCATCTGTATATATTCTTTGGAAAAAATGTCTATAAAGCTCGTCTGCCCATTTTTTTAAGTCAAATCGTTTTCTAGCTATTGAGTTGTATGAGTTCTTTCTATCTTTTATAAGTTAACTCTTCATCATATACATGACTGACAAATATTTTTTTCCCATTTGGTAGGTTGCCTTTTCATTTTGCTGTGCAGAAGCTTTTTTTTTTTTTTTAAATGTAATACCACTTTTTAATTTTTGCTTTTGTTACTTATGCTTTTGGTGTCATATCCAAAGAAGCATTGCCAAGACCAATGTCAAGGAGCTTTTCCCCATGTTTCTTTCTAGGAGTTTTATGGTTTCAGGTTTCAGGTTTAGTTTTTAATCTAATTTGGGTTAATTTTTGTGAATGGTTAAAGATAAGGATCCTTTTTCATGCATCTCCATAGGTTTTCCAATTTTCCCAATACTATTCATTGAAGGAATTATCCTTTATCCATTAAGTATCGTGGCTTTCTTGTCAAATATACTTAACCATGTATGTTAGGGTTTCTTTCTGGGCTTTCAATTATGTTCCATTTGTCTATGTGTCTGTTTTATGGTAGTACCATATTGATTTGATTTCTTTAACTTCATAGTATCGTTTGAAATCACAAAATGCGATGCCTTCTGCTTTGTTCTTTCTTGGGATTGCTTTGGCTATACAGGGTCTTCTGTGGCTCTATACAAATTTTAGGATTGATTTATCTATTTCTGTGAAAAACGCCACTAGAATTTTTTTTTAAGACTTTTATTTATTTATTTGACAGATAGAGATCACAAGTAGGCAGAGAGGCAGGCAGAGAGAGAGGAGGAAGCAGGCTCCCTGCTAGAGCAGAGAGCCCGATGCGGGGCCCGATCCCAGGACTCCAAGATCATGACTGGAGCCGAAGGCAGAGGCTGCAACCCACTGAGCCACCCAGGCGCCCCAAAATGCCACTAGGATTTTAACAGTGGTTGTATTGACTATATAAATGGCTCTGGGCCATATGGATGTTTTAACAATATAAATTCTCCTAATTCATGAATGCAGAATATACAAACATAACAAATTATTGTGTCTTTTTCAATTTCTTTCAACATCTTATAGTTTTTCCATGTACATATATTTCACTTCCTTAGTTAAATTTATTCCTACATATTTTATTGGTTTTGATGCTATTGTGAATGGGACTGGGTTTCTTGTTTGTTTTTTTGTTTTTCAGATAGTTCATTGTTAGTGTCTAGAAATGCCACTGACTTCTGTGATTTGTATCCTGCAACTTCACTGGGATAGTTGATTGGTTCTCCCATCCAAGTACTAACCAGGCCCGACCCTGCTTAGCTTCCGAGATCAGACGAGATCGGGCGCGTTCATGGTGGGATGGCCATAGACTAGTTGATTGGTTCTAACAGTTTTTTGGTGGAGTCTTTAAGATTTTCTATATACAAGATCATATCATCTGCAAACAAATACATTTTTACTTCTTCCTTGCAAATTCATATGCCTTTTTTTCTTGACTAATTTCTCTTGCTAGGACATCTAGTGCTATATTAAGAGAGGTAGTGAAAGTAAGCACATTTGTCTTGTTCCTGATCATAGAGGAAAAGCTTTGGATCTTTCACCATAAACTATGGTGTTAGTTACGGGTTTGTCACATATGGTCTTCATTATGTTGGGGGTTGTTAAGAGTTTTTATCAGGAAAGGATATTATATTCTGTCAAGTCTTTTTCGGTATCTATTGAAATGATCACATGATTTTTTTTATTTGAAGATTTTTTTGATCATATAATTTTTATCTTTCATTCTATTACTGTGGTGTGTCACATTTATTGATCTGCATATGATGAACCATCTTATTTCACCATGATGCTGACATCACTCTCATAATTTATTTTAAAAACATTTTTAATTCCCCTAAATGTTTCCATATATATTTAAGCTATTTCTTATTTTTTGCTATTAGAGAAACTCCAATGAACAGCTTTGCATTTATAACTTTTTTACTTCTTGCATTTCTTCCTGAGTATAAATGTCTAGATGTGGTATTGCTATGTCAATTTTCTAATTTTCAACATTCCTAACTCTTTGGAATCTTCTTGTTCATTTGACTTGCTGGAAAATGATTGAATGTATTCTTTCAAAATAGTCACCCCTACCCTGTTGGTCAATAAATCCAAGTATTACCCAAGCTGTATAGTGCCAAAGAGTATTTAGCCAGGTGTGGACAAAGAAAGAACAAGCCAACTATCCTGAATCCTCTGGGATGTGTGCATGATGGTCTTCTCCCACAAGGAAAACAAAACAAAGACACGGCAAAAACTCAAAGAAAACTTTGGAAGGCTAAAACCTACTATTCTTTGGTCTCAGCATTTCTGATGATTATTATGTCATTTGCAAATGATGGCCCAGGTTATTCTGCTCAGATAACACATATTTCTCTTCTCCAAAGATGTTAGCCTTTTATGTCTTCCTTCTAAATGTTCTTTAAAATGTTGTCTCCGGAGAAAAGAAAAGAATTAAAAACAAGGAAAAATTTCTGGCAGAACAGTATGATCTGCTCCATTAAATGTGCTCTGTCTTTCCTCCAGTTTCTCCCCACTTAATAACTCTTCAGGAAAAAAAAAAACTACTGATAGAATTATTTTCCCTAATCTCTGTGTAGTTTAATTTGGAAACATTCCTAGACCAACATCCAAAATAATTTAGGGCAAGTGAAAAAGGTGAAGCTGACCTTAACCAAAATTCAAGTAATCACTCCTGGTTGGTTCTGTCAGAAGAACTGATGATTGGAAGGCAGGACCGTGGTAGCAACTAAGAGAGAAAGGCTTCAACATCTCTTCACCTCTCTGAGTGTCAGGAGCTTGCTGGTTGGAAGAGCGGAAGTTGGGAGGCAGAGGACAAAGAGTGGAGTGGCACCCTGTAAAGAACACCAAATTGGGGATATAACAACTTTGGTTTGTGGGTTGAGACCCAACTGTTCCAACTATCCGCTTGGAACACATCATCACTTAGTGCTTACTCTCACTACCTCTCTTACTATAACATTAGAAGTCCCAGCAAGAGTAATTAGTCAAGAAAAAAAGGCTTATGAATTGGAAAGGAAGAAGTAAAAATGTATTGTTTGCAGATGATATGATCTTGTATTATTACTCAGAAGCAATAGAGTATAATGGTCAAAAACCCAGGCTTTGGAATCAAGCAAAGGAAAAATAGAAGACCTTGTCCCCAAACACAAGGAGCCTGGATATTGGAATTTTTTAGTAACTAAACAAAAAACATTGTCAGAAAACTTCTGTTTATAGCAATGTCACTGCTAGTGGAGAGGAAGATTGACTCTACCTTTGAATCGTGTGTCTGCTGTTTATTGGGACTCTGGTCTGGTCTAAGTTACTTTCCTTTTCTCAGCCTGGGAGTCCTTACCTTTAAAATGAGGGTAATTATGCTTACTGCATAGGGTTGTTGTGGAGATTCAATTTATAAAGCACTCAGTAGAGTGCCTGATACAGAATGTTATAGTTATGATTGTATTATTATGATTATCCTTTGTAAATCACAATCGACTCATCTGTGAAAGAGGATGTTACCCAATGATTACTACAGTTCCTTCTAATTCAATTTTAATTCAAGTATCTTAAATTTAAAATACTGTGCAAGCACAAAATTTGCACAAAAATACTGTGCAAGCACGCTTATAATTTAATCATAGTGTGTTAGCTTTAAAAAAATACATATGTTGTTCACTTGCAAAGTATTCTCAGATAAATAAGATCATCATGGTGAAATGACTATCACCATAATTAGCAACAGAGCTCTCAACAACCATTTAACCCAATGAGGTACGGAACATGCACATTCAAACACAATGATCTCATCCCCTATCCTCACCTCTCTGACCTCTTTTCCTGCAACACTCTTTCTCCCCAGCCCTCCCCAGCCTCAGTAGCTTGTTATCCCACTGAATAATGGATAATGCATAATCTCAACTTAGAGTGTTTATACTTGCTATGTCCTCTTCCTAGAATATCCTACCCCTAGATGTTCACTGGTCTTGGTCCTTCATTTCATGCAAGATATCCATCAGAAAGGATTTCCCTGACCACAATCCTCCCTGTTTTTGGTCTTTATCCCTATATCCTTAGTATTTATTGCCCCATATATTACATATATGTTTGTTCTTGTTGATGACCTTCACTATAAAGTATATTCCATAATAGAAAAGATTTTGTTCCTGTTCCTGCCTGGATCCCCAGAGTCTAGAAGTATGCCTGGTATATAGTAGGAACTTCGTAAACATTTGACAGTTGAATGAATGAATGGAAAAGAAAGGAAGGAAGGAGGATGAAAACAAAGAAATAAAGACCCATGAAGAGTGGATCAAAGATTAAGAGTAATCTGTTATTCCTTTTCTAAAAAATATGTATGTAATCTGTTAGGAGCCTTTATTACTTTAACTGACAGGCACTTTTCTTTTCCCTTTTTTTTTTTTTCCCTAGCCTTAGTGAGATGAAGTTTTAATTCAAGCATATGTTTGACTGGTTGTAGAAAGAGTGGCAGGAGAGAATGTTTTAGGCTGGGCCATAATTTGCTCAGCCAACTTTGTGAAGACTCTCAGCTCTGGAGGTCCTGCTATGGAGTGAAGAGGAGAAAACTGTGAGTTGAATCTTGAGATGTGGAAGCCCATCTCCATGCTGCCTCCCTGGAGTCCTGTTGCCTTTTCCCCTTTAAAGGGGTTGCTTGTTCCTCATTGAACAGAAAGCTGTAGGAGAAATGGGTTTTAATATTTAGTCTTCTTCATCTTGACTGAATGAAGATAGGGACTAACCCATAACAGAAATACAACCACTTTTATTTCTATTCACAATAAATTTTTCTGATTTTTTTCTTAAATTTTAACAACCAGGAATTGAGTTTATTTTGCTTTAATAGTCTAAGCAAGTGTCATAAATTTAATTCCAGGTCCAAGGAAAATCTGTGAAGAGAATTCTTTTCAGATGTGCTCCCAAATAGAGAACAGACTTTATGATGTTCCTGCTAGCATAAAGAGGGGTCAGAAAGACACCTTTCAAAGAATTCCTAGTATTATGGTTTAGTCCTATGGTTCTTCCCTCTTTCTGCACTGTACCTACTAATTACTCCAACAAACAAGAGTTCTCTGTGTTGAAAACGAAGAAAAAAAGCAGCCATAGGAAGAATGCTTATGTTTATAGACATTCTCTTATATTTACCATTTTATCAATGAGAGATACAATGGCTTATTTCAGCAACTCTTTGCTGGATACCTGTATGTCCTAAGTTTGGGGCTAGATACAAGAAACAACAGATTTATCCGAAATAGCTCCAGCCCATAAGAGGTTTTCAGCCTAGGAGGGGAAACAGAGGAATGTGGAGATTGGAGGTGGTAAAGGGTAATGCAGCATAGCCACAGGATTGGAAGGAGGTGGCACATCATACATGCAGGGGCATGTGGACATCATTCATTCGCTGAACCTTTTTTGAATACTTATCTACAAGGCATCATTATAAACCAAATATTGTTAGTTCTAATTACAAAAACCCTAAGTTCCACTTATATTATTTTCTGCATCCCACTTACAAAGTACAAAAGCTCATTTAGTTATTTTTTAAAGATTTCTTTTATTTATTTGACAGAGATCACAAGTAGGCAAAGAGGCAGGCAGAGAGAGAGAGAGGAGGAAGCAGGCTCCCTGCAGAGCAGAGCGCCCGATGTGAGGCTCGATCCCAGGACCATGACCTGAGCCGAAGGCAGGGGCTTTAACCCACTGAGTCACCCAGGTGCCCCTCTCATTTATTTTTTTACATAATACATTATAGATTTTTTACATACCAGATGCATACCAAAAAAGTTATGTGCACATTTTGAAAAATTATGTGAATTTTTAAAGACAATTTTTTAAAGAATGCTTGTATTATTTTAATAGTAATGTCCTGCAATGTTTGGAAAATCACTGTTAACAATTTATTGTATCACACACACACATAGACACAAATACAGACATGCACGGAGAAACACACTTAGACAAACATACACTTTATACATAGCTGGGATCACACAGAGGATGCAGTTTTGTCCTGTGCATTTTTCACTTAAAATGAAACACGAAATATACAAAGTGGGTACGTACAACCTTTCTATGTGAACATACCTGCAGTAACAATCTAGTTCAAGGAATGTTTTGTCAATTCTAATAAAGTAGGATTTGCTCTAAGGAATTCATCTGTTACAACTCTGAACTTATATCCTGCAGGGGGTTTTTTTTTGTTTGTTTGTTTTAAGATTTGTTTATTTGAAAGAGAGAGAGAGAAAATGTAAGAAGGGGGAGAGGAAAAGGGAGAGGGAGAGAATCTCAAGTAGACTCCCTGCTGAGCACAAAGCCCGACACAGGGCTTGACCTCATGACTCCGAAATCACAACCTGAAAGGAAAGCAACTGACTGAGCCACCCAAGTGCCCCTCTCCTGCAGGTTTTGTTTTTTTTTTTTTTTTTAAGATTTTATTTATTTATTTGTCAGAAAGAGAGAGGTAGTACAAAGAGGGAGCAGCAGGCAGAGAGAGAAGCAGATTCCCTGCTGAACAAGGAGCCCGATTCAGGACTCGATCCTAGAACCCTAGGATCACAGCATCAACCCAAGGCAGGTGCTTAACCTACTGAGCTACCTAGGCATCCCTCTTGCAGGTTTTATTAAAGCAGAATAAATTTTTACAAATAATTTAGCTTGAGAACTTCCTGTTTTCACCTGTAATAAAGAAACACTAAAATCTGAGACCTCTATTTTTTTTCCTTTTTTCATAAAAGGGTACCAAGAAAGTTGTATATTCCTAATCTATTATGATAGTGTCCATGGCATAAAAGTTTAAATGTCATTAATAACAAATTTACAAATTTACTGGCAAAAAATTAGACAATCAATTGACTTGATAAAAATAAATTGTCCAGGGGTGCCTGGGTGGCTCAGTGGGTTAAGCCTCTGCCTTCAGCTCAGGTCATGATCTCAAGGTCCTGGGATTGAGCCCCGCATCGGGCTCTCTGCTCAGCAGAGGGCCTCCTTCCCACACACACTCTGTCTCTCTGTCTACTTGTGATCTCTTTCTCTCTCTCTGTGGCAAATAAATAAATAAATAAAATATTTTTTAAAAAATAAATTGTCCAGCATGATATTTTAAAAACTCAGAATAATCATTTTTAGAATGTTAATTTTTCCTATCAGAAAAGTAATACATAATGCAATTAGTAAAAAGAAAAAACAATCAGTAGTAGCAATACCACCCCAAGATATCTTTTCTAACATTTTGCTGAATTTTCATTTTTCCATTCAAATGATTAAAAAGTTATAATCACACATTTTTTCTCCTGACTTTTAGTTAACATTATAAAAATTGTTAAACCCCTCCATATAATTTTAAAACAGTTTTAATAAATAGTATCCATCATATAAATGGATCATGACTTAACTAGTTACCTATTATTCAACATTATATATGTTTCCAGGTTTTTTAGTGAAAGTGAAAAGATTTGTACATGAAGCTTTTTCTATATTTAGGCTATTTTCTCTAGGTCAGTGTGATTTTTTTTTAATTTTATTTATTTATGAGGGTGGTAGGTGAGGGAGGGGACAGAGGGAAAAGGACAAGCAGACTCTTCGGCATGGAGCATGGAGCCCAACAACAGGCTTGATCCCAGGACCTTGAGATCATGATCTGAGCCAAAACCAAAAGTTAAGTGCTTAACTGACTGAGCCACCCAGTCACCACAATGTGATGGTTTTTCAATACATCAACTTAGCTAGCCTACAGTCCTGTCACTCAACCAAACACTAATCTAGGTATTGCTCTGAAGACATTTTGTAGGTGTGATTAAAGTCATAATCGTTTGATTTTAAGAAAGGAAAATTATCCTAGATACTCTGGGTAACCTCACTCAATCAGTTGAAAGGCCTGAAAAGCAGAACTGAGGCTTTCCTGGGAGAAGAAATTCCTCCTATGGACTACACTTTCTTCTCATACCATGCCCAAAAAGTTCCAGCCTGTCCTTCCTGATGGCTCACCCCACAGATTTCGGACTTGCCTAGCCAAACTCCACAACCCACAAGCCAATTCCTTGTAATAAATCCCTTAATATCTATTTCCTACTGGTTCTGCTTCTCTGATCCAAACCTGATGGATACATTTATGTTCTCAGGAATATAAACACTACATCAAAAGTCTCACCCAATAGAAAGTCCAAAATACTATTCCTGTCACTTTCCTCTAATAACTTTCTCCATGATTTTTAAAAAATAGTTAGATGATGTCTTTCTTGCTGACTAATCTCACATAGCCTAAAATTGGGCAAGTAGAGGGAATCATGTTTGACTAAAGACCTGTATAACAGCTAAGCTAAGACAAATAGGACTCAGAACCAGCCATATTGGTGGAATTTGTTCCGCCTGTGTGCTAAATGAAGTAACTAAGATGGTCTGAATCTTTCCCCAGCAGCATTGGCAGTAGCCTCAAAGTGTGTCAGCTAACACTTCATTATCCAGGCAACCCAAGGATTTGTATGATACCAGTCTTTCCACTGGGCTGATTATTTACATGGACTCTTTCTATTTATAATGTAATATCAAACCCAAACAAAAAGATTTCACAAGGGCACCCAGGTGGCTCAGTCATGAAGCATCTGCCTTCAGCTCAGGTCATGAACCCAGGGTCCTGGGATGCAGCCCAGCATCAGGCTCCCTGCTCAGTGGGGAGCCTGCTTCTCCCTCCCATTCTGCCTGCTGCTCTGCTTACTTATGCTGTTTCTCTGTCTGTGAAATAAATAAGTAAAATCTTAAGGAAAAAAAAAGATTTCACACACACCTATGTGCGTATATACACATATCTACCCAAACACATATTAACTTTTTTTTTACTTTTTTTTTTTTGCATAGTTGAGACACAGCATTACATTCGTTTCCAATGTATGATATAGTGATTCCACAAGTTTATAGATTAGGCTGTGCTGACAAGTGTAGCTACCATTTGTCACCATACAACACTATCATGGTATCATTGAATGTCTTCCTTATGCTGTGCCTTTCATTCCCATGACATAGTCATTCTATATTAGCTTTTGGATATCCATATTCATCTTGTCTCATATAGACCCTTATAGTTTTCCAATTATTCTTCATAATCTCTTTTCAGACTTCACCTACTTTATATATGAAAAATGTTTTTAATGACTTTAGATAGAAGAGAAAATGCTCTTACAAATAATAAGTGTGTGCCAAGGAAGAGTATGTAAACTAATTTCTTATAAAGTCATGTGTGCCATTCTTATTCTGAAAAGGTTAACGGGATACTAATATCACAGCAAGACTTAGTCAGTTTTGTTTTCCATAGAGTGCATGTAATTCTTTATATATTTAGATCAGGTATGCTATTGTATATCCACCACAGTGCTTAGGAACAACTACAGATTTGAAGAGGAGGTTTTTAGAAGCCTATTAAAAATTGGTTTCAGGTAAAAGAATTGCACTATTCATAGAGATCCTCTGTCTTCTAAAGTGAATGGTTCTGGCATTTGAAATGATTATGAAATGATGGATAATTCTCCATCTACATAAAAGAATGAGCAAGATAAGAAATAACCCACCATGAGATGATTTATACATGTAATTCTTTTAGATCTGAAGCTTAGATAGTTAAAGTGTGACACAGTTGAGGAAGTCTATGTGTTTTACCAAGCAGGAGACACCTGTGGGGCACACAGATAACACTGTGCAACTGGCAGCTAGAAATTTAGGCCTGGACTGCAAAAGTGAGGTTAATAAAAATATAATGTGTCCACATGAAGTCAAGTGGATATGTTTTAATGTTCGATGTACCCAATGTCATGATCTGCAAACATCAGTGAATGTGCTATGAATGAGTCCATCTTTTTTTCCCTTTGATAAGCAGTGAGCTGCAAATGGAAGTTGGTATAGAAAGCTCTTTCCACCAATGGTACTTTCTACAAAATTCTCCCTATTCCGACATAACTTTAGGGTCTACCTGAATTTTTTAAGAAAAGAAAGGAGGGGACGCCTGGGTGGCTCAGTTGGTTGGACGACTGCCTTCGGCTCAGGGCGTGATCCTGGAGTCCCAGGATCGAGTCCCACATCCGGCTCCCAGCTCCATGGGGAGTCGGCTTCGCTCTCTGACCTTCTCCTCGCTCATGCTCTCTCTCACTGTCTCTCTCTCTCAAATAAATAAATAAAATCTTTAAAAAAAAAAAAAGAAAGGAAGAAAGAAAGCAAGAAAGTAAGAAGGAAGGAAGGAAGGAAAGAAAGAAAGACAGACAGACAAGACTTTGGAAAAAGGTGTTCTATAAAATGATTAAAATCTTGCTTAAAGGGGTGCCTGTGTGACTCACTGGGTTAAGCCTCTGCCTTTGGCTCAGGTCATTATCTCAGGGTCCTGGGATCAAGCCCTGCATCAGGCTCCCTGCTGAGTGGAGAGCTTGCTTTCCCCTTTTCTCTGCCTGCCTCTCTGCCTACTTGTGATCTCTCTTTCTCTCTCTCTATGTCAAATAAATTTTTTTAAAAAATCTTGATTAAAATCCAGAAGTTTCACAACCTCCCCACAGGTGAACTGAGGAATTCAATATACTTTGAGGGCAAGATCCTGGACCTCTGGAAAAATGGCACTTCATCTTTTTCATGTGTATATCCCCATGGTAGGTGCTCAATAACTAATTACAGAAGGAAAGAAGTGAGGAAGGAAAAAAAGAAAGAATTGAGGGAGAGAGGGGAGCAGGGAAGACTTGTGATGACTTTTGAATTCTGAAAGTTTTTTAATATCTTTCAGTATCTTACAATTCTTTATCTATGTATTTTAACTAGAGGAAAATGTCACATTTACCAGTTGATAAATACTGTCATTAAATATTATGCAACATGATCAGAACTAAGTGGGATGGTGGGAGTAAAAGAGGGAAAAATTGTTTCAGGACCAAGAAATATAGTTACTAGGGGCACCTGGGTGGCTCAGTGGGTTAAGCCTCTGCCGTCGGCTCAGGTCATGATCTCAGGGTCCTGGGCTCAAGCCCCACATCGGGCTCTCTGCTCCGCGGAGAGCCTGTTTCCTCCTCTCTCTCTCTCTGCCTGCCTCTCTGCCTACTTGTGATCTCTATCTATCAAATAAATAAATAAAATCTTAAAAAAAAAAAGAAATATAGTTACTAGCTGGGATTTGAGGTTCAGAATTCTTTATTCAGATGCACTTAAAAAGTAAGAATCAATGCTAAAACCATATATTGCACTTCAGTTATTATATATTTTATAAATATTTATTTTATCATGTTGAACAGATGGTCAAAATCAAGTTTCAGGCAGTAACCAAGTAACTTTGTGTGATATAAACCTGTAACTCACTTTCAGAATAGTTGTACATTTGGAATGGAACCATTGGGCACACATGACTAAATTCCATTCTCTGGTAGAGCAACTTTATACCATGCAAATAAGTAGACAATCTATAAGCAAGACCCAGGATTTATGCAGTTTTCCAAGTTCTAAAGATAAGTAATGTATTTTAATGGTCTTAATGTTTTTAAAATCTCAAGTGCTATTTCAATGACAAAAATGGATTCCAGATCACACCACAAGCATACATTATGTATTTATTAGATGGATTAACTTAATTGAAGTAATTCCCCTGATGACTCTGATTTACATACAGATTTTTAGCTGAAAGGTTCACACACCATGAAATACCCATCAGCCTTAAAGAATAATTCATTAAGTGTATGGATTTTGCATAATCATAATAAGTGAATAAATGGGAAAAAAAATCAAGTAATTTATGGTTAACTACTCTGGCATCAGCATACTTATTTCCCAAATAAGTGAAATCTCATTTCTTTGTCAGTGTCTATTTCTGATTGGGGAACTACTTCTCTCTCTTAAAAAATATTTTTTAGATATTTTATTCACTTTTTGTTGTCCAAATATGCCACTTATTTTATATACATTATGCTAAATAGGACGTTTTTCTATGCATAGTCTCTAAACCCACTGGTGAAAAATAAAAATAACTACAGAGGAAATAAAAGAATACAAATTTTTAATTCAATTAATTAACATGTAATGTATTATTGGCTTCAGAGGAAGAGGTCAGTGATTCATCAGACTTACATAATAACCAGTGCTCATTATATCATGTGCTCTCCTTAATGTCCATCACCCAGTAACCAATTCCCCTATTCCTCCAGCAACCCTCAATTTGTTTCCTATGATTAAGAATCTCTTATGATTTCTCTCCCTTTCTGATTTTGTCTTATTTTATTTTTCCCTCCCTTCCCTTATGCTCCTGTTTTGTTTCTTAGATTCCACATATGAGTGAGATCATGTGGTAACCATCTTTCTCTGACTTATTTCGCTTAGCATAATACCCTCTAGTTCCATCCACATCATTGCAAATGGCAAGATTGCATTTTTTATAGCTGAGTAATATCCCACAGTATATATATACACCACATCTTCTTTCACCAATCCTCTGTCAGTGAACATCTGGACTCTTTCTATAGTTTGGCTATTGTGGACATTGCTGCTATAAACATTTGGGTGCACAAGCTCCCTTCAGATCACTACATTTGTATCTTTAGGGTAAATATCAAGTAGTGCGATTGCTGGGTCATAGGGTGGCTCTATTTTCAACTTTTTGAGGAAGCTCCATACTGTTTTCCAGAGTGGCTGGAGCAGCTTGCATTTCCACCAACAGTGTAATAAGAGGATTCTCCTTTCTCCACATCCTCACCAACATCTGTCATCTCCTGACTTGCTAATTTTAGCTATTCTGACTGGTGTGAGCTGGTATCTCATTGTAGTTTTGATTTGTATTTTCTGAGGCCAAATGATGCAGAACACCTTTTCATGTGTCTGTTGGCCATTTGTATGTCTTCTTTGGAGAAGTGTCTCTTCATGTCTTTTATCCATTTCTTGATTGCATTGTTTGTTCTTTGGGTGTTCAGTTTGATAAGTTCTTTATAGATTTTGGATACTATTTTGAATATTTTGGATACATACCTTTATCTGATATGTCATTTGCAAATGTCTTCTCCCATTCTGTCAGTTGTCTTTTGATTTTGTTGGCTGTTTCCTTTGCTGTGCAAAAGATTTTATCTTGATGAAGTCCCAATAGCACATTTGTGCCTTTGTTGCCCTTGCCTTTGGAAATGTGTCTAGCAAGAAGTTGCTGTGGCCAAGGTCACAGAGGTTGTTGCCTGTATTCTCCCTTGGATTTCGAAGGGTTCCTATCTCACATTTAGGTCTTTCATCCATTTTGACTCTATTTGTGTGTGTGGTGTAAATAAATAGTCCAGTATCATTCTTCTGCATGTAGCTGTCCAATTTTCACAACATTTGTTGAAGAGACTGTCTTTTCATTGGATATTCTTTCCTGCTTTGTCAAAGATTAGTGGACCATAGAGTTGAGGGTCCATTTCTGGGTTATCTAAGGAATACAAATATTTTTAAAAACTAAAAAGTTAAAGGGTGCCTGGATGGCTCAGCTGGTTAAGCTTCCAACTCTTGATTTCAGCTCAGGTCATGGTCTTGGGGTGGCGGATTCTAGCCCTATGTCAGGCTAACATGCTCAGGAGGGAGTCTGCTTCAGATTCGCTCTCCCTCTGTCCCTTCCCCAACTCACACTCTCTCTTGCTCTTTCTCTCTCTTTAAAATAAATAAATCTTAAAAAAAAAAAACTAAAATATTAAATGATATATTAAGGGCATTTATAACATTTTCATGCCAGCTAAAGTTTGAAAGTAATAGAAGGACATATTATAAGTTTTGCATAATAGTTTTTTGTTCTTTGAAAAATTCTCAAAAGTCTCTAAGAACTTTTTTAAGTCTGATTCTTTATTCCCCAGGTGACAAGATGTTTGCGCCTTCTTACTTTTAGGCCACATTAAGATTTGTCTTTTATGCTGGCTCTGCTACTTGCTCACTGTTTAACTTTGGGATAGTCAAGCCCCAGTTTTCTCATTTGTAAAATGAAAACCAGAATACCTGCCTCACAGGTGTTTGTGAGGATTTGAAGAAAG
Source organism: Neogale vison (assembly GCF_020171115.1). Lineage (NCBI taxonomy): Eukaryota > Metazoa > Chordata > Mammalia > Carnivora > Mustelidae > Neogale > Neogale vison. Next base: position 83,331,746 of record NC_058101.1, on the reverse strand, counting down.
ATCATAAAGTGCCTCGTACAGGACCTGGCCCATTGTACACAGCTAGTACTTGGTAGCATTTGTAGTGGAAATAGAGGAGGAGGTGCTGTTGGCCATTGATTGCCAACACAAGAAATCAGAGAAGTGTTTCCTGGGATCCACTAACTGAATGTGGGATTGGTGTTTTCTGTGGTAGTGTGCTACAGCTGGCTTGCTCTGGGTTGGAGAGCCAATTGCTAAATAATCTTCAATTTTTCAAGTTTGGCAGTTGTAGAAGCATTTACACCATAGAAATTGGCAAGTGCTGTAAACCAGGGGTTCCTCCCACACTACATATTACCCAAAACACTGATGGTTTTAATTCTTAGCTTATGAAGTTTTTTTATTAAAGAAATTTGTTTAACTTCAGATTGTACTTATGGCTGCATATTTTAATAAATCATTTACGTACATGATTTAAGCTTAATTTATGGGTTGCCCCAAGTGAAAACTAAAGGCAGACCTAGTATGCAGTACTCTGCTCTACTGCTTCCACCTGCTTAATAATAAGCTGCACTTCATTTCTCAAGGCTTTTACTCACTTTTTCATGGTTTTCTACACCAGGTTGTCACTCAAAGAGGCAGTGGAAAGAGTTTTTAAAAAAAAAATCTCTGCAACTTTTTTTTTTAAAGCCTGTGTGTGTTTTGTGTGTGTGTATACTTATACCTTACCTATGTCTATACCTATACCTGTATACTTTGGGAAGGACAAAACTTGTGTGCAGCAACAAACTAAGTGTGCTCTGTCCTGGACACAGAAGAAGGTTGCATTTCCCAACATAAAGGGATAGGGGAGGACTGATGTGACTAGTTCTGGCCTAAGGAATATGAGTGGAAGTTTTGAACAACATCCAAATCTGGTCCTTAACAAAATTTCTCACGCAATCTTTTCTTCTCTCTTTCAGTCACTCTCCCTCTCCTTCACTCCCTTTCCTCCCCATCTCTTTTCCCCAAATATGGAACTGGATATCCAAAATAGCAATATGAGATATCTAAGACACCTCTGAGAAGAGTTGCCCCTAGAGAATGACTGACCTGCCCCAGACAATGCCCTGAGTGAAAGTTAACCGACAGTTGCGCTTTGCCGCTGAGAGCTCAAAGATGTCTTATTACAACAAAATCAACTCGTAAATATTATCATCCTCCCCCCACATTTCTACAACTAACCTCCAGAAAGAAGGGGTGGGCAGGAGGTCTATATTCTGGGAAGCTTGGATTTTTGATATTTCCATTCTCTACAGTTGGATTTTTTCTTTAAAGAATGTTCACAAGAATAAATTTAATGCATAGTTTACTGTAGAAAAATCTGGATAAAGAAGCATACAAATTCTTTAAAATCTTTTGAAATATACTGCTTATGAAAGAGATGTGGGACTAAGTCAGTTTTCTAAGAACTTCCAGTTTTAATAAGCCAAGCAAATTTTTTTGTTAATTGAACATTTTATGTATTAAACTAATGTCTAAGTAAGTAAAATGTAAACTATAGGATTGTCTGGTGAGTTATATTCACACTTCTTGATACATCACATTAAACCTTGCTATAATGAATAAGTCAAGTGTCTTTAAGCTCCTTTTGTATATTTTGTTTAAAAGATATTATGAACTTCTAAAGAAACTAATTAACTGAGAATTTTTAAAAATTGGGTTTTCCTCACTGCTTTGCCCCTCACCTGCTGTTAAAACCTTGAGCAAGTCATTCGCCTTCTCTGAGTCTCAATTCTTCACCTAAGCTGAGAAAGTTCCAAATAGATGATTCTTTATACCCAAGAGTATACTTAAAGTCTGAAATATGACTATTAAGTGTTACTGAATTTATAGACTTGCTTTTTAAAAATATATTGGTAGTAGTAGTATACGAAAGTTCTTGATCAGGCACATATCCAGGACCTGAGAATGATATTTTTCCAATGCAAAATATGATCTCCTTTGTAACAATTTCTTTTATAATATGATTTCCAGAACACAAATGTTTTGGAAAAGTCTTTGAAATCATCCCATATTAGTAAGAAAATGATGCAAAAAAATTTATTTCTGGTTGTGCTATGAATGAGAGTAAAATATTTCCTTAAAAGCACATTTTTAGAAGAATCACTAATTGAAGTACACACCTTTAAAAGTATGTTTACTTTTCAGGTAATCTGTAATCTCAGGCAATTTCATGATTTTAAAACTCTACTTAAATGCTTGAGAGATAAATCAGTAGGAAGTTCGTGAATAGATCTCAGCTTATATTTGTTGAGCATCTTCAAGCTCTGCTTTCGATACTGTATGAAAAGATAAAACTTTATGGAGAAGATATTCCTCTGTCCTCAAGGACAGAATATAAAATATAAAATAACTTTAACATAAGGCAGGTCATAAAACCTGGTGAAAACATAAGCTAAATGTATAATTCAGAAAAAGGGAGTGTCACAGCCAAGCTATCAAGGAGGCTTAATATAGAATTAGGTGTGTGGCTGCATTTTGAAGATTAATAGAATTCTGGCAGATGGAAATGGAGAGAGTATTCCTAGCTAATGGAATAGAAGGAGAAAATGTGCAAAGGTAAGAAAATGAAGTATAATCTTAGAAAAAAGTACATTGGGTAGATTTAACTAAACTATAGAGAGTGGAATAAGAACCTGTGAGAGGTTACATCGGGCAGCTGAATTATGGAGGGCTCTAAATACCAGGCTGAAAAAAAAGTGTACTTTTTTCTAAGATTGTACTACATTTTCTTACCTTTGCACATTTTCTCCTTCTATTCCATTAGCTAGGAATACTCTCTCTCCATTTCCATCCGCCATTTGTGCAAATTCCAGAAGGTCATCATTGTGCCATCTCTTGCTGATAGAATGACCAAGAGGAATCAGAAACCTGAAGTTAGGAAAGCTCAACAAGAACAAGCCATCAGAGCTGCCAAGGAAGTGACAGAGACTAAGTAAGTGTTTTTTAGACAGCAATGGCTGGCAGCTTCGAAGTTTCCCATGAAGGCAGCAGCTAAGTGAGAGATTGAGAAGCCCATGAAGCTTTCTGAGTGCTGGGTTCATGGAAAACACTAAATTGGCAGATCATATTTTTAAATAAACATGACTATTTAAAAAAATGAATACATCAAAGTAGAACTAATCAACAAATTCAGTAAATTTGTAGGATACAAAATCAATGTACAGAAATCTGCTTCATTTTTCTACACCTGTAATGAAGGAGCAAAAAGAGAAATTTTTTAAAATCTCATTTAAAATTGCACCAAAAATAAGATATCTAGTAATAGACTTAACCAAAGAGGTGAAAGACCTGTACTCTGAAAACTATAAAACACAGAAGAAACTGAAGATGACACAAAGAAGTGGGAAGACATTCCATGCTCAAGGATTAGAAAACAAATATTGTTAAAATGTCTACACAACCTGGCTCTAAAGCAAGATGGCAGAGAAGTTGGAGACCCTGTTTCAACAAGTCCCCGAAAATGAGTTAATGATCTACCAGAACACTCTGAACACCCATGAAATCAGCCTGAGATGTAGGATTATACACTTCTGCATCCTACGGGGGCAGAAGTCTCCAAGGGAGAGGTAAAGAGGAGTGGGAATCGAACTGATACCTGAGGATAAACAGAAGGGGGAGGGAGCCACCAGAAGCGACCCATTAGGAAAGTAATATTCCAATACAAGAGTGCCCTGTGATTGAAGACCAGCATTAACTTGGAGTCTGGTTAAAAGCACTCAAAAGATCTTAAGGGCAACTGGCAGAATCAGGCGGTCATGGGCAGGGTCTAAGGCCATGGACCCAGGACGGTCACCACCAGTGACCACCCATGCCAGACAATGCAGCAAAGCCTCCAGGCCATGGTCCCTGAGCCCCGGCTTTCCACTGCTTGCCCCATGCTGCTAGGCATGCATGAGAGAATCTGGAGTGGTCATCAGCTGGAGCTCTCTAGAACCACAGCCTTTTGCACTCTGCATGTGCACTATGAGACCAAGGCCTGAACTGCACTCTCCACCCTCCCCTGAGAGAGCTCGGTGCAGGCACTAGCTGGTGGTCTCTAGGACCAGCCAAGAGTGTGAACGCTCTTTTCACTACATCTGTATCTTTGGGGTAAATACCCAGGAGTGCAATTGCAGGGTCATAGGGAAGTTCTATTTTTAATTTCTTGAGGAATCTCCACACTGTTCTCCAAAGAGGCTACACCAACTTGCATTCCCACCAACAGTGTAAGATGTTCCCCTTTCTCCACATCCCCTCCAACACATGTTGTTTCCTGTCTTGTTAATTTTGGCCATTCTAACTGGTGTAAGGTGATATCTCAATGTGGTTTTAATTTGAATCTCCCTGATGGCTAGTGATGATGAACATTTTTTCATGTGTCTGATAGCCATTGGTATGTCTTCACTGGAAAAGTCTCTGTTCATATCTCCTGCCCATTTTTTGATATGCTTGTCTGTTTTGTGTGTGTTGAGTTTGAGGAGTTCATTATAGATCCTGGATATCAACCTTTTGTCTGTACTGTCATTTGCAAATATCTTCTCCCATTCCGTGGGTTGCCTCTTTGTTTTTTTGACTGTTTCCTTTGCTGTGCAGAAGGTTTTGATTTTGATGAAGTCCCAAAAGTTTATTTTCGCTTTTGTTTCCTTTGCTTTTGGAGACATATACACTATGGAGTATTATGCCTCCATCAGAAAGGATGTACCCAACTTTTGTAGCAACATGGACGGGACTGGAAGAGATTATGCTGAGTGAAATCAGTCAAGCAGAGAGTGTCAATTATCATATGGTTTCACTTATTTGTGGAGCATAACAAATAGCATGGAGGACAGGGGGAGTTAGAGAGGAGAAGAGAGTTGGGGGAAATTGGAAGGGGAGGTGAACCATGAGAGACTATGGACTCTAAAAAACAATCTCAGGGGTTTGAATTGGCGGATGGGTGGGAGGTTGGGGTACCAGGTGGTGGGTATTATAGAGGGCACGGATTGTATGGAGCACTGGGTGTGGTGAAAAAATAATGAATACTGTTATGCCAAAAATAAATAAAAAATAATTTTTTTAAATAAATAAATAAATAAATAAATAAATTGACTTGGCAAAATTCTTGCTAACACCAGGCTATGCAGGTCTAATTAAAACAGGACCTAGTCAAAAAAAGGGCTTAAAGGAATCAAATTAAAGTCTGGTTAAAGAGAAAGTCTTTGTTAATGTCATGTGACATTCAAAAGTGGTAATTCGGAAGAAAAAAAAAAACTGTTCCTCTACTTACTATTCTGAGGAATAGTAACAAATAATATTTGTTAACTTTGAATTGGTTTTATTATCATTTGTAATAGTTTGACATGTCAGAAAATACTGAAAGACTTAAATATGACAGAGAAAAGAAAATAGTGGTCGTCCTATCTAGTTTACCCATCAGTGTAATCTCTACTTCTCATTGTCTTTGAGCTATTATACAAGTCTGTAAATTGTAGAAAAGAGGAAAAAAATGTAAATGATTCTTGTCCATAGAAATGCAAATAAATTATGTTCTCTTGAATGCAAACAAAAAAGAGGGTGAACACTCCCAGCTCGGGCTTGAAAATCTTAGCACACTATCCCTGGTTGGGATCTCTCGGGCAGTCTGAACCTCGGACAGCAGTCCAGCAAAGATAGCCACTGGAAGCGGGCTCCCTGCACCAATATCGCTCACAGTTTTAGTAGCACACAGGTGCAGAGACAAGCGGGCACTCGAACCACCTCTGAGACAGTGGCTGGGGACATGCATTGCCTGTGGGAGGTTGCACGGCTCAGCAGAGTTTGCAGAAGGGGGAATCTTATGTTCTGGACCACCCAGAGGGGAGAAGACTGAGGCTTCTCTCTGAGAGAGAGGCCTGGATGCACTTTGCTTTCCACTAAACCTCAGAAAAGCTGCAAAAAGCTGACAAAGAACAAAAACCTCCAGAGAACAAAAGCCTGAAAAACCGGTTTCCACAGAGCCCAGTAGTACTCAACCCAAGCAAGACTGACTGAGAAACAGGACAGCAGGCCCCTCTCCCAGAAGCCCAGCTGAAAGAATGAGGACAACCACCACAAGGCCCCCATAAAACTGTAAAACCCCAATATCAGGAGAAAACTATATATTAATCTCCCGGTATCGCCCTAAAACCTGTATATTTCATAGATACAACTTTTATTTTTAATTCGCTCTCACTATTCTCATTCTTTTTAATTTTTTAACCTATTTACCATTTTGAGAGGTTCAGCACAACAAATTCGGTAATAGCCTTTTAACTTGAACTTTTTTCATACATATACCTGTGTTTTTCTTTTGCTTTTCTTTTTTTTTAATATAAATATTGATATATGCTTCCTCTTTCCCTAATCAACACTACCCCTATATATAAACCAGTTTTAATCTCCCTTTATCTCTGGAAAGTTGAGTCCTTTAACAAAGATATCAAGATATACCCAGGAAGAATCAAAATAAACTTCCTTGCCCACATTGAGTATTTATAACCACCATCCCATCTTTTTCTTCTGTCAGTGTTTCTGTGTATTTGTTTTTGTTCTGGTATTATATAAATCTTATACTAGAGGTTCATTTTCACTGGGTTCTTTTTTTTTCCATGTCACGTACTTTTGCCGGTCTTTTTGTTTGTCCATTATTGTTTGTATGACTTATAAATCTTACTTTTGGGGCCCATTCTGGCTGGGGCTTCTCTCGGTTTTTTCGGTCTCTCTCTTTCTCTCTCTCTTTTTCTTTTTCTTTCTTTTTGGTGGTGACTTTCAATTGCTCAGAAGTGTTCCAGGGTGCACCTTACCTGGATCATGGTTGATATACTCAGCTACACATCCCCTCAACCACCTCTCACCAAAAATGACTAGGAGGAGGAATGCCCAACAGAAGAAAAACTCAGAGACTATGCCCTCTCCATCAGAGCTATTGGATATGGACATAAACAGTATGCTGAAAAGGGAATGCAGGTTAACAATTATCCAGGCAATGGCTAGGTTGGAGAAAACCATTAGTGACAACATAGAATTGATTAGGGCAGAAACGAAAGCCACCCAGAAAGAAGTTTAAAATGCTACCAATGAGATTAAATTTAATCTAAATTCTCTAACAGCTAGGGCAACTGAGGCAGAAGACAGAATTAGTGATCTAGAGGACAAACTGATAGAGAAAAAGGATCAGGAGGAGGCCTGGAATACACAGCTTAGAAGCCATAAAAACAGAATTAGGGAAATCAATGATGCCATGAAACGTTCCAACGTCAGAATTATTGGGATCCCTGAGGGGGAAGAGAAAGAAAGAAGACTAGAAGATATAGTTGAACAAATTCTCCATGAAAATTTTCCTAATCTAGGGAATGGGACCAGCATTCCTGTCCTAGAGGCAGAAAGATTGCCCCCCAAGATCATAGAATCTAGAAAGACCTCAAGACACATCATGGTGTCAATCCTAAGGGGGACATACAAAGCCATCCAAGCCTTCCTCAAAAAAAAGTTGAAAAATCCAGAATACACTAGGTTTCTCTACACCTTAAAGAACTGGAGAATCAACAACAAATTAAGCCAACCCCACATACAAGAAAGGAAATAATCAAAATTAGAGCAGAGATCAAGGAGATAGAAACTAAAGATACAGTAGAACACATTAGTGAAACCAGAAGCTGGTTTTTTGAAAGAATCAATAAGATCAATAAACCATTGGCCAAACTAATCCAAAAGAAAAGAGAGAGAACCCAAATTAACAAAATTGTGAATGAAGAGGGAGAGATCACAACTAAAACCAAGGAAATAGAAACAATCATCAGAAATTATTATCAACTCATATGACAATAAGTTAAGCAACCTAGACGAAATGGATGCATTCCTGGAAACCCATAAACTTCCAAAACTGAATTGGGAAGAAATTGACAACATGAATAGACCAATATCTAGTAACAAGGTTAAATCAAAATCAAAATTAAATCAAAAACCTCCCAAAAAACAAGAGCCCAGGAGGTGATGGATTCCCTGGAGTATTCTACCAAACATTCAAAGAAGAAATAATACCTAATCTTCTGAAGCTGTTTCAAAAGATACAAACAGAAGAAAACTTCCAGACTCTTTCTATGAAGACAATATTACCCTGATCCCCAAACCAGGCAAAGACCCCACCAAAAAGGAGAATTTCAGACCAATATCTCTGATGAATATGGATGCCAAAATTCTCAACAAGGTCCTAGAAAATAGGATCCAACAGCACATTAAAAAGATTATCCACCATGACCAGTTGGGATTTATCCATGGGATGCAAGTGTGGTTCGACATTGGCAAATCAATCAATGTGATAGAACAAATCAATAAGAGAAGAGAGAAGAAGCACATGGCGCTCTCAATTGATGCAGAAAAATCATTGGACAAGATACAACATTCATTCCTGATTAAAACGCTTCAAAGTATAGGGATAGAGGGAACATTTCTCAAATTCATAAAATCTATCTATGAAAAACCCACAATGAATATCATCCTCAATGGGGAAAACCTGAGAGCCTTCCCTTTGAGATCAGGAATATGACAAGGATGCCCACTCTTGCTAATCTTGTTCAACATAGTACTAGAAGTCCTAGCAAGATCAATCAGACAACAAAAAGAAATAATAGGTATTCAAATTAGCAATGAAGCAGTCAAACTCCCTCTTTGCAGATGACATGATACTTTATATGGAAAACCCCAAAGGCTCCATCCCCAAACTACTAGAGCTCATACAGCAATTCAGTAATGTGGCAGGATACAAAATCAATGTACAGAAATTAGTTGCTTTCTTATACACTAACAATTAAAATATAAAAAGGGAGGGGCGCTTGGGTGGCTCAGTGGGTTAAGCCGCTGCCTTCGGCTCAGGTCATGATCTCAGGGTCCTGGGATCGAGTCCCGCATCCGGCTCTCTGCTCAGCGGGGAGCCTGCTTCCTCCTCTCTCTCTCTCTCTGCCTGCCTCTCTGCCTATTTGTGATCTCTCTCTGTCAAATAAATAAATAAAATTTAAAATATAAAAAGGGAAATTAGAGAATCAATTCCATTTACTATAGCACCAAGAACCATGAGATACCTGGGAATAAACCTAACCAAAGAGGTAAAGGATCTGTACTTGAGGAGTTACAGAACACTCATGAAAGAAATTGAAGAAGACACAAAAATATGGAAGACCATTCCATGCTCTTGGATCAGAAGAATAAACTTTGTTAAAGTGTCTACCTAGAGCAATCTATACTTTCAATGCCATCCGGATCAAAATTCCACTGGCATTTTTCAAAGAGCTGAACAAACAATTCTAGAATTTTTATGGAACCAGAAGAGACCCCGAATTGTTAAGGAAATGTTGAAATGGAAAAACAAAACTGGGGGCATCATGTTGCCTGATTTCAAGCTTTACTAGAAAGCTGTGATTCCCAAGACAGCATGATACTGGTACAAAAACAGACACATAGACCAGTGGAACAGAGTAGAGAACCCAGATATGGACCCGCAACTCTATGGTCAAATAATCTTTGACAAAAAAGGAAAAAATATACAGCAGAAAAAAGACTCTTCAATAAATGGTGCTGGGAAAATTAGGACATCTATGTGTAGAAGAATGAAACTCGACCATTCTCTTATACCTTACACAAAGATAAACTCGAAATGAATGAAAGACCTCAACGTGAGGCAGGAATCTATCAAAATCCTAGAGAAGAACATAGGCAGCATCCTCTTTGACAATGGCCACAGCAACTTCTTTTAAGACATGTCTCCAAAGGCAAAGGAAACAAAAGAGAAAATGAACTTTTGGGACTTAATCAAGATCAAAAGCTTCTGCACAGCAAAGGAAACAGTCAGCAAAACAAAGAGGCAACCCACAGATTGGGAGAAGATATTTGCAAATGACAGTACAGACAAAGGGCTGATATCCAAGATCTATAAAGAACTCCTCCAACTCAAAACACACAAAACAGATAATCACGTCGAAAAATGGACAGAAGACATAAACAAACACTTCTCCAAAGAAGACATACAAATGGCTAACAGACACATGAAAAAATGTTCATCATCATTAGCCATCAGGGAGATTCAAATAAAAACCACATTGAGATACCACCTTACACCAGACAGAATGGCCAAAATTAATAAGACAGTAAACAACATGTGTTGGAGAGGATGTGGAGAAAGGGGAACCCTCTTACACTATTGGAGGGAATGCAAGTTGGTGCAGACACTTTAGAAAACAGTGTGGAGATTCCTTAAAAATTAAAAATAGAGCTACTCTATGACTCTGCAATTGTACTACTGGGTATTTACCCCAAAGATACAGATGTAGTGAAAAGAAGGGCCATCTGTACCCCAATGTTTACAGCAGTAATGGCCATAGTCACCAAACTGTGGAAAGAACCAAGATGCCCATCAATGGATGAATGGATAAAGAAGATATGGTTCATATATACAATGGAGTGTTACAAATCCATCAGAAAGGATGAATATTCAACTGTTGTATCAACATGGATGGGACTGGAAGAGATTATGCTGAATGAAATAAGTCAAGCAGAGAGAGTCAATTATGTTATGGTTTCACTTACTTGTGGAGCATAAGGAATACTTGTGGAGGACATCGGGAGATGGAGAGAAGTGACTTGGGGGAAATCGGAGGGGGAGACGAAGCATGAGAGACTGTGGACTCTGAGAAACAAACTGAGGGGTTTGGAGAAGAGTGGGGGGTTGAGTGAGCCTGGTGGTGGGTATTATGGAGGGCATGTATTGCATGGAGCACTGGGTGTGGTACATTTTTAAACAATGAATTCTGTTACAGTGAAAAGAGATAAAATAAAATAAAATGGAAAAAAAAGTCTATACAACCTAGAACAATCTACACATTTAATACAATCCCTATCAAAATACCACCAGCATTTTTCATAGAGCTAGAGGAAACAATCTTAAAATTTCTATGGAAACACAAAAGCCTCTGAATAACCAAAGCTATCTTGGAAAGGAAAAGCCAAGTGGGCTGGGGGGGCATCACAAGTCCAGATTTCAAGTTATATCACAAAACTGTAGTAATCAAAATAGTAAGGTATTGGCACAAAAATAGACACCTAGACCAATAGAACAGAATAGAAAATCCAGAAATAAACCCACAAGGATATGATCAACTGATTTTTGACAAAGCAGGAAAGAATATCCAACAGGAAAAAAGACAGTCTCTTCAACAAATGGTGTTGGGCAAACTAGACAGCAAAATGCAAAGGAATGAAACTGGGCTGCTTTCTTACACCATACATGAAAATAAATTCAAAATGGATGAAAGTGGAAAAAATATGGATGAAAGACCTGCATGTGAGACCTGAAGCCATAAAAATGCTAGGATAGGGCACCTGGGTGGCTCAGTGGGTTAAGCCGCTGCCTTCGGCTCAGGTCATGATCTCAGTGTCCTGTGATCGAGTCCCGCATCAGGCTCTCTGCTCAGCAGGGGGCCTGCTTCCCTTCCTCTCTCTCTGCCTGCCTCTCTGCCTACTTGTGACCTCCCTCTGTCAAATAAATAAATAAAATCTTTAAAAAAAAAATGCTAGGATAGAGCACAGGCAGTAACATCTCTGACATTGGTCATAGCAACTTTTTTTCTAGATAGGTCCCTTGAGGCAAGGTTAAAAAAGGAAAAATGAACTATTGGGACTACATCATGTAAAAACATTTTTCACAGCTAAGAAAACCATCAACAAAACTAAAAGGCAACCTGGGTGCCTGGATGGCTCGGTTGGTTAAGCATCTGCTGTGGGATCAAGTCCGGCTTTGGGCTCCCTGCTTGGCGAGGCGCCTGCTTCTCCCTCTGCTTCTATCCTCCATTGCTTGTGCTTTCTCTCTCATACACACTCTTTGTCTCATGCTCTCTATTTCTAATAAATAAATAAAATCTTTTTAAAAAAATCTAAAAAACAACCTTTGGCATGGGAGAAGATATTTGCAAATGACATATCTGATAAAGGTTTAGTATCTAAAATACATAAGAACTTATAAAATTCAACATCCAAAAACCAAATAATACAACTAAAAAGTGAGCAAAAGACATGAATATACATCTCATCAAAGAAAACATACAGATGGCCAACAGTCAAATGAAAAGATGTTCGACGTCACTGATCAACAGGAAAAAGCAAATCAAATGAGATATTACCTTCACACCTGTCCAAATGGTTAAAATCCACAACACAAGAAACAACAGGTGTTGGAAAGGATATGGAGAGAAAGGAACTCTTTTGCACTGTTGGTGGAAATGCAAACTGGAACAGTCATCCTGGAGAATTGTATGGAGGTTCCTGAAAAAGTTAGAAATAGAGCTACCTTATCATCCAGCATAACAGTAGGGGGTATTTACCCAAAGGATTAAAAAAATACTAATTCAAAGGGATACATGCACCCCAGTGCTTATAGCAGCATTACCTACAATAGCCAAATAACGGAAACAACTCAAGTGTCCCTTAACTGACGAATGGATAAAGAAGATATGGTACATATATATACCTTGTAATGAATGAAATCTTGCCATTTGCAATGATGTGGAAGGAGCTAGAGAATATAATGCTAAGCAAATAAGTCAAGAGTAATCAGAGAAATAGAAAATACCATATGATTTAAGAAATCATATGGTAAGAAATTTAAGAAACAGAACAAATGAGCAAAGGGGAAAACAAGAGAGAGACAAATCAAGAACAAGACTCAACTATAAAGAACAAACTGATGGTTACCAGAAGGAAGATGGGTGGGGGGATGGGTGAAATAAGTGACGGGGACCAAGCAGTGCACTTGTCTTGATGATTAAAATAAAAACTTAAAAATAAAAGAACACATCAAAGTAATTACACAACTAAATACGCTTTTTAAAAATGAACACGCTCTTCTGGTTTCTCATGTAATCAACAGCTACTTCCCAGAATACACCTCACCCACCTCCCATACCAGACACATCTTACAATATTTGAACAAAAACAGTGATTCTAGGAAAGAGACATTCTTTACAAAAACAGTGAGTGCTGAGTGCTTTTCTCTCTCAGACTCAATTCCACGCACAAAGGAGGGAAAACTTATCAGTTAAACTTCCTAATTATCTACAATAAAGAAAGTAACTAGATGCAGAAAGAAAAAAAATAGTAGTGAATAATCCAAAAGGCATGTTTCTTACTTTGGAATGCTAATTTACTTTTCCAGTTATGTTGAACTTAATCTATTATTGCATCTCCTAATTCCACACTAATATATAATATAGGAGACAGACCAGAAACAGTGCTGATTGGAAGAAGCCAGGGGAAATTCCAAAACATGTTGAAATAATCCATAAAACAGATGACCCATATACATAAATTTGAGAACCAAGATATTGTAAGGTTAGTGACTTAAAAGATGGAAATATTCCTGTCACTTTTTTTCTCTTCTGGTTGGTAGTATTGCAAGATAATTGTAAATTTCATTTTTCTATAATTCTATAATTTTCCCTTATTTAAGATAATTCTCCCTTGCTTTTATCTTTCCCTTGACTCCCTTTGATTTCACCACCCAGAAACTATCCATCAACTAGATGGTCATTTCTCAGGAAAGTAGTGAAGCAAAAAGGGAGGAAGGAAGTCATAAAATGAGTTGTCATCCCCATTTTTTGCAGATAAAAACACTGACCTGATGAATATCAAAGTCAGAATTCAAACTCCAAAGTGACAACTTTTTGCAGTTAAACAGTACTTTCTACTTTTTCTTTAAAGATTTATTTATTTACTAGAGAGAGAGTGCACATGCACAAGCAGGAAGGTTAGAGGGAGAGGGAGAGAGTCTGATGCAGACTCTGCACAGACCATGGATCCCAACGATACGGGACTGAATTTCGGGACCCTGAGATTAGGACCTGAGCTGAAACCGAGTCAGATGCGTACTGACTGTGCCATCCAGGTACCCCAGCACTTTATACTTTTAAAAGAACTTTCTACATATTATTTCAATTTATTTAACTTCGATTAGACCCTACCTCAGTCTGAAAACTGGATTTCTAAAGGCAAAGGTGATATATGTTAAAATTTATGTTTATGGTTTGTCTTCCTCTCTGATTTCATCTGAGCCAGAGGAGGGATAGGTGGGGGGATGGGGTAGTTAGGTGATGGGTGTCAAGGAGGGCACTTGGCGTAATGAGCACTGGGTGTTATATACAACTGATGCATCACTAAATTCTACCGCTGAAACTAAAAAAAAAAAAAAAAGGATTCATATTTATGACACATTTGGATTCAAAAAATTTTTTCACATATAAATATAAAAATTATGGGTAAAAATACTGAGAAAATGTTTGTTTCTTTGAATTTCTGTTAAGCCACATAGTTTTATAAGGTTATCTGTGTTAAATTTTTAGTGTGACATTACATATTGTGTTCTAAAATCAAGAAAATAAATATTTAACCATATGACCAGTCCAAAAGAAACCGAGGGAGAAAGAAATCATTGCTTTTTTCAGTCATCTCATAGCAAAAGTTTGTGAGGATTTGTACTTAGTCTCCAATTTGATCAGTTTGCTGTAGCATACACATGCTATTTTGAGAATTATAATACCCAACACAATACCTTGTGAATATAGAATGTGCCCAATAAAATAGTTGCATTCATAAATAAAAAGTTAATTGTATAAGGTGCCAAAGAATGGGAAAGTATAATAAGAAAAATTTAGAATGGAAATAAAGTGGGGCAACTTCCATGATACTTTATAATAAAATAGCAATTGAGGAATGCATAAATTTGTTTAACTCATTGATGTCACTTCTATGTCACAATTTATTTTTGTATTTTCAAAATCAATGTGCATTTTAAAAAAAGGTAGGTCTAAAGTTATGTCAGGTTTATTTTTCTATTCTAGAAATTCTGAAAACTTGATATTTTGTATTATTTGTTGATAGATCTCAAGAGAGATTGTCGCATTAAAAATTATTTAAGAAAAATATTTTTTAAAAATTATTTAAGGATTTGTTTCCTTTATAACCCCAGTATGTACTGGGTATTCCTGTGCCCCTTCACCCATTCATTTTTTATTTTTGTTTTTTTTTTTTGTTTTTTTAGTATTCAGTGATATGCTGCCTTTTTTTTTTAACTCCTGGTTTTGCTAATTTTATATAAATCTAAACTGTTAAAATACAAATCTATTAGCCAAATTTTCAGATTTTCTAACACATATTATGTTTAAATTTCTCTGCCAGTAATTGCTATCAATTTTCCCTATGCTGACAAGTTTTAGAATATGAGAATTTTCATATTTTATTTCTCAAGCATATGAACAAATTGCATTGAGAAGTATAAAACTAAAGCATACAAATGTCTTTGAACAAAGCAATGAATGCCCCCTAGTGTTTTTTGTTAGAATATCAGTTTTGATAACATAAATTGAATATGTAAATAATATTTTCATAACTACTTAAAAAGTAAACTCATAAACAATAGAATATGAATGCTTTATAATGTTTTAAATTTCACCAAAAATGGAGTAGCAAGACATTTAGTTAAATGTTGCCTCAAGTAAATAATAGATATCATAATGTATACACAAAGGTGATAGAAATCAGAGCTGTTCTGACAGTTTTTCAGATATGGGGCAGCTGACACTCCTGAAACACATACCCTGCCTTTCTTGCAACGCCTTTCTAGCTAACTCCAAACTAAACTCATTAGGAATCATTCTTAAAACACCAACATACAGGTAATTAGTCCCAAAAGCCACATTTGTGCTCTGTTTGTGAACCTGCATATACAGAGCTCCTAACTCTGCAGATGAAATTCTGTTTCCATGAGCATCTTCTGCCTCTGCTCTAGTTCCCTTGTTGGTAACGGTCATGGTAAAAATAGAAAGGAGCAAAGATTACAGTTTACCTGGGCATGTGTCAAAGCTGCAAAGTTCCAATATAACTTGCCTTAACTTTACACAGTGGCACTCATCAAGAATTTAGAAGTGCCAATGCCTCTGTGGTTAACAGCCCATGTCTGGTCTACCTGAAGGAGCATTTGCTTTGATAAAATAAGCAAGCACATCAGAAAAGCATGTTGGTGGATATCTGAGTTTATCACAACTTCACAGAATACTACATATTTGTCTCTGTAACTAAGGAAAATGATTATAAGTACCACAAACACACAAAAAAGCATTGGAAAACATCTGAGTTGAATACATTAAGCAGGGGGTATTCCTTATTTTATTCTTACCCAAGTATCTCTTTGCCTTTTGGGGGGACACCGCCCCTTTTCTGGTGCGTAGACTTGATACTGTGCAGAAGGTCTGTCTCAGGACCAAGAGGTGGACACAGGATGGAGCCTTGACCAGACTTTAATTTCAGAAATATGAATCTTGGATAGAACAAAGAGAGGTGGCAAAGTTGCTCCCTAGATCCCCAAAGCTGCCTGTTCCTGCATATCCAAAGACCTACATGGCCAACTTTTCCTTGGAATCTGTGTGAGATACCAGTAACTTTTTGCTTAAGTTAACCAGAATAAGGATGTCTAACTGAACTATTTCATAATAATAACATTATACTTACCACACCTAGGTTACATAAAAATATGAAAAATAAAGCAAAATGATATAATTAGTTCATGTTTTAATTACAAATGAGTAATTTATGGACAACATTTTTATTATCATTGAATAACATTGTCAGCTACAGTTTAAAAACAGAATTTGTGTAGATAAGTTACATTACCAATGTACTTTCATAAAAATCTCCAAACAAGCATAATTCTTAAAAAAGTGTTAGAACAAGAATATTCTTTATTATTTATGTTTGCAAACAAAAAAAAAATGCCTTCTTTCATTCTTTGCTTTAGTTGTCAGATAGCTGTAAATATGTCTTCCTTCCATCACCACCATCCAAAATTTAAGGGAGAGAAATATTTCTCTATCACATCCAAATCTTTCACTCAATTTAAATTTATACTCACTTTGTTTTCATTTTTAACATTTCAAAGTTTAGTTAAATGATAAAACATTTTTCTTTATTATTAAATAATTATTATTTTATGTGAAAGAAGCAAGCAAAATAATTTTATTTAAACTTTGTCAATTATACTTCAACTTAAAATTTTTTATTTAAAATAGTTGCTTCAGAATATTTTTTATTTAAGAAATCTCTTAGCATGGACTATAAAATCCAAACTTCCTATAAAAGATCAGAATACCTACTTGCTTTCTTTAACAGAGAATGTCATTAAAAATACAATGAAATAGGGGTTCCTGGTTGGCTCAGTCAGTAAAGCATGTGGATTCTTAATTTCTGGGTTGTGAGTTTGAGCCCCACATTAGGGGTAGAGATTACTCAAAAATAAAATATTTTTAAAGAAGAAATACAATTACACAATGATAATATAACTTCAATATGATGCTTTAGCTTACCAAATCAAATGTTTCTGTGTGGATTATTTCATCTAAGTCTAACGGCTATAAGTCAAAGATTTGTACCACTATCTTACAGATAAGGAAACAGAGGCCAAAAGAAGACAAGTGGCTTACCCAAGGTCTTAAAAGTCATCATGCAGCAAAGCCAACTCAAACGCAGATACTCTATCTTTCCAACTATGGTTCTTTCCATTATACCACACTACAGAGTAGCATGAAGTTCTATTTTCCTAGTGTTGTATTACCTCTTAGTGATACTATCACTATACTTACTATCAGTAATACTATCAGGAGTAGAAAGTAAACCAAGAACATATCATGACACAAGATCCCTAGGCAGTTTTCAGGAACTGTAAGTTACTGGTGCTCAAATGCCTTTCTATCAAGAACTGTGAAGTGTTTTTCAATCTATAACATTGATTATTCTCTAGACTATTTCAATAATGTATGTCCCATTTCAATGATAAAGTCAAACAAATATGAATCCGCTTTCAAATCATCTTCAACCTTTAATATTGAAATGCAATATATTGTATTTGAATATATTTGATGGTGTGGTTACAAAAACAATGTTCAAGTCCTTCTCTCCATACATTTTTTTTTTTTAATCCTTGAAGGTATTTTTCTAGAAGAGATATTGGATTTGTCTGGATTAGTACTCATTCCTTCCCAGATGCCCTTTTGACTAATGCAAACAATAAGATTGTTGGCTAACTTAGAAATTCAGCATGTGGCCACAGAGTCTCAAAGCCAAGTGGCCTCAAAAGACACATGCTCTTCTCCACACATACATAATTAGCCAAGCTAGGAGACACCCAAAACTGAGTTTAAGATGTCAAAATTTAATTTCATAGAAAAGAACCAGATTTTAGACAACTCAGACACTAGAATATTACATATTAAGTATTATTAATAATGGAAATAATATTAGATACTAGTAGATATGTCTCCACTTCCTTGTTTTCTATAAAACTTCCAGGAGTGATATTGTGTTAGTCCAGGATCTCTAAGAAGCAAGTACCAACAAATAGCCAAAGCAATATTGAGAAAGAAGAACAGAGCTGGATATATCACAATCCAAGATATCATATTATACGATAGAGTTTTAATAGTAATCAAAATAGTATGATACTGGCACAAAGCAGACACCTAGATCAACAGAACAGTCTAGAAATAAACCCACAGGCATATGGTTAATTAATCCACAACAAAGGAGACAAGAATTCATGACTGGGAAAGGACAGTCTCTTCAATGAGTGGTGCTGGGAAAACTGGGTATCTACATGCAAAACAATGAAACTGGACTGCTTTCTTACACCATACACACACACACACACACACACCTCAAAATGGGTCAAAGACCTAAATGTGATTCCTGAAACCATAAAATCCTAAAAGAAAACATAGGCAGTAAGTTCTTCGACATTGACCTTAAAAAACATATTTATGGCTATGTCTCCTCAGGCAAGAGAAATAGAAGCAAAAATAAACCATTGGGACTACACCAAAATAAAAAGCTTCTGCATGGCAAAGAAAACCATCAGCAAAACAATAAGACAACCTACTAAATGGCTGTCTTATTGCAAATGATATATTCAATACGTGTTAACATCTAAAATATAAAAAAAAACTTATGAAACTCAACACCAAAAAGCAAATAATCTGATCTAAAAATGCACAGAGACCTGAATAGACGTTTGTCCAAAGAAAACAGCCAACAGACACATGAAAGATGCTCAGTATCACTTGGCATCAGGGAAATGCAAATCAAAACCACAACAAGTTATCACCTCACACCTGTCAGAATGGCTAAAATCAACAACACAAGAAACAACAGGTATTGGTGAAGATGTGGAGAAAAGGGAACCTTCTTTCACTATTGATAGGAATGAAAATTGGTGAAAACATTGTGGAAAACAATATGAAGGTTCCTCAAAAAATTAAAGAGGATGACTCAGTCGGTTAAGTGTCTGACTCTTGGTTTCGGCTAAGGTCATGATCTCAGGGTTATGAGATCAAGCCCCATGTTGGGCTCCCTGCTCAGTACAGAATCTGCTTGAGATTCTCTCTCTCTCTCTCTGTTGCCCTCCCTCTTTGTTCCTCCCTGCTTGTGCTCTCTCTTCCTCACTCTTTCTCTCTCTCAAATAAATAAATAAAATCTTTTTAATAATATTAAAGATCAAAATAGTATATGATCCAGTAATTCCACTGCTGGGCATTTACCCAAAGGAAACAAACACTAATTTTAAAAGATATATGCCCTTCTATGTTTATTGCAGCATTATCTATTTGGAAGCAACATAAATATCTTTCGATAGATGATTAAAGATATGCTACACACACTCACACAATGGGATATGACTCAGCCATAAAAAGAATAATATATTGCCATTCGTGACAACATGGATGGCCCTAGGGAGTGTTTTATGTTAAGTGAAATAAGACAGAGAAAGACAAATATTGTATGAGTACACTTATATGTGGAATATAAAAAAAAACAACAACAAATGAACAACAAAAAAACAGACTCTTAAATACTGAAGGTTGCTAGTTGGGAGGTAGCCTGGAGGATAGGTGAAATAGATGAAGGGGATTAAGAGGTACAAAGCTCCAGTTATAAAATAGCTAAGTCACAGAGGTAAGTACGGCAGAGGAAACATAGTCAATATTATAATAGCATTGTATAGTGACTGATGCTGACTAACTATACTTAACCATGGTGAGCCCTGAGTAATGCATAGAATTGTCTGACCAATATGTTGCATACCTGAAACTAATATAGTATATAGAAATAATTATATTTCAATTTTTTTTTTTTAAGTAGAACTTACAGAAGCAGAGAATAGAAGAGTGGTTAGCAGGGGCTGAAGGGATAGGGAGATATTGATCAAAAGGAATAAAGTCACAGTTATGTAGGTCGAATAAGCCAGAGAGCTAATGTACAGGCAGATGACCATACTTAATGCTACAGCCCTGATTGCCGGAAATATGTTAAAAGAGTAGATTTCAGGGCCACTGATCACACATACACAAAATGGAGGAGGAAGTGATATGTTAATTAGCTTGACGCTAGTATTCATGTCACCATGCATATATGTATCAATTCATCCTGTGGTACACCTTAAATCATCTACAATCTTGATTAAAAATGCACAAATAAATGAAAAAATGAGTTTATTAGAAGGAAATGCCTGTGTACGAAGAAATAAGAAGGGAGCCGAAGAAGGCGGGGAGAGTCGTCAGACTGTGTGCAAGCCTAATCCGGAAGAATAGGATCGGGCGAGATGGTTGACTGGACACAGCGGAGAGAGCCGTGCGGTCTGAAGAAGGCCTGGCAAAACCTTAAGGATGTCCTGGAGCCAAGGTGGGCCAACAAAGGAGGCACACCTATCTTCCGGAATGAGGAGGGCCTCAGCACAGCACCGTATTCCGTCCTAGGCTGGAGCCTGGGGCAAACAGGGTGGCTGGGGCTCAGAGAACAGCAACCCGGGCCCCTCCATCTGTGAGGAGCTTCGTTACTGTTCCACCGCAGAGTGTACGAAGACCTAAGAGCGGAGCTTTCCGAAAACTCTTTAAAACATTAGAGGGAAGGCCCCTTTTTATCAGAAATGCATTCCTTTTGTTTTGTTTTGTTTTTCACAAGAAAGCTAAGCCTGCATAATTTGGGAACAATATTTAGCATTACTATAAATAGAACACTGAGAAAAGCGTTCTGAATTACAATTTACAAAATATGAAAATTTCTAAATCATCTAATAAAAATCGTTCAATAGTTTTATTCAACACCAGGTGGAGCTCTTTTGCTTTTTAAAACAAGGAAAGAGTTTTGGTTTTTTTTACTTAATTTAATACAGGTTTAAGCTGATTATGCATAGCTCTTAAGTCATCTGGTAAAATCGTTTGAGTGCTTTCACACCATATTTGTCACCATTTAAAATCTGATAATTTCTACAAATAGCACAGACTAGCTCAAGCTGCAGTGTTAATAAAATAAGACCACTAAGGCTAAAAATAACCATTAAATCTCAAATAAAGTTGTAAATAATACTGCTTCAAGGTCTACATTATTCTAAAGGAATGAGTTAAGAACCTAATTTAAATCTCACAGTCAGGGGCACCTGGGTGATTCAGAGGGTTGAGCATCTGCCTTTGGCTCAGGTCATGATCCCAGAGTCCTAGGATCAAACACAGCATCGGGCTCCCTGCCTGCTTCTCCCCATCCTTCTGCCTGCCCGCCCCTCCCCCTGAGTATGCTTTCTCTCCCTCTGTCAAATAAATAAATAAATCTTTAAGAAATAAATAAATAAACCTCACAGTTAATCCTTAAACAAATCAACAACTATGGAACATCCTCTCCAAAATCTCTAATGTGCTCCACATTCATTCTTTTTATGTAAAATACCTTCTCTATAGGACAGATACTAAACAGGTTTTATGTTATGAAGTATAATATTTTCACAACTTTTCTATGCCAATTCTCAGAAGAAGCTAAAGGATTAAATTAACAATGTTTATAATGTAGACATGCTTTTTCACAAGTAACTTGTCCCAGCTGGGAGGCATTACTTTCTCTGGGTCTATGCTTCAGAGTTCTTCCATTCTCATTGCAGGGTGATGGATACAGACACAAAAGGATTTTTGCAATCAAAAAGCTATTTTTTAATGATAGGGTTGAAATACTCATAAAGAGGACCATTTACTGCAGTGGTCTGTGTTATCTATTTATTCTCCCATCCATGCAAGAAATACTTCTAGGGAGCTTGCTATACGCTGAAGAGACAGGAATGAATAAGACAAACAGAGCCTGCTGCTTGGAGCCTAAGAGTTCAGAAGATCTACAGTGAAGCCAGCGTTATAATACAGACCTTTGCAATGAAGGAAATACAGGGTACTCTGGGAGCCAGAGTGAGGGAACCTAATGACCAACTTGATTTGGGAGACAGAATACCTTCCCAAACAAGTGAAATTTAAGCCGAGACTCCTCTGTAGGAGAAAATGGGGTGAAAAGCAAAAGTCTTTAAGGATATTCAAGGTAAAGAAACAGCTTTTCCAAGGGCTTGGGGATGAGATACAGAGGATCCAAATTTTTAAAAATTAAAAGCATGTCAGCAGAGCATAAGACGTAAGATTCTTGGAGAAGTGAGAAAATTTTAAGATTTGGAGAGATTTCTGAGAACCAAATTGTGAGATCTTTTAAATGAATTAACAAATTGGAATTTTATCCAAGAACAATTGGAAATATAAATCAAGGGGCTAAGTTAAAACTTGAAAGGATGTGCTAACCAGACCAAGAAATATTGTGTCTAAAGGAGCAATATGTTAGATGAGTCATCATCAGTATCCCAACCAAAATAAATTACTTAGATGTGATTATTTTAGCTTCTCTTATCCATTAAAGCAACAACATTGACATACAGACTCAGTTCATATGATTGCTGATGTCAATGACTTTTTATCATAACAACTCTTAAACAGATACATGGCTTTTCAGACTCTTTTTTTTGTTACAATTGTATTTATTCCCAAATAAATTGTATTTATTCCCATAATAATAAAATTCGCTGTTAAAAAAAAAAAAAAAATATATATATATATAATATATATATATATAATTTTGGGGCACCTGGGTGGCTCAGTCAGTTAAGCACACACTTCTTGATTTTGGCTCAGGTCATGATCTCAGGGTGGGGAGATTAAGCCCAGTGCAGGGCTCTGTACTCAACATGGAGTCTGTTTGTCCCTTTCCCTCTGCTCCTCCCCTTAAAAGCATGTGCTTTCTCTCTTTCTCAAATAAATAAATAAATAAATATTTTTTTAAAAAATGTAATATTTCAATGTTGCAGTTTTAGAAAAAGACAGTCACTGGGATGCCTGAATGGCTCAGTCAGTTAAGTGACCAACAATTGATTACAGCTCAGGTCATGATCTCAGGGTCCTGGGATGGAATCCAAGTCAGCTCCTCACTCAGTAGAGTCTGCTTGATACTCTCTCTCCCCCCAGCTTGCAGGCACTCTCTTTTGTTCTCTCTCTAAAATAAATAAATCTTTTAACAAGTAATTTTTAAAAAGATAGTGATTAATTTACACAATACACTTCTGGGAAGAACATTTCAAATGGAGCAGATTTGAATTGAACTCCATGACTAGATGATCCATTATTTTGCTAAGCAGACCTATCTATGTCAATAAACCTGTACTCTGCAGTTTGTTAGCCATTTCCATATGTTTCAAAGCTTTCTAATGTTATCCAATTGGTCCCAGTAAAGACAGAAAGTTAAACAAGATACATAGAAAAATAAAAAACAGGAAAAGTTATTAAGGAACCACCCCCACATGAAAAACCAAGTGCAGATTATTTCACAGGCAAATTCTCATGAAAATAGCAAAAATCAGATAATCCCAATGGCATGTATATTAATCTAGTGCATAGGGAAAGAAACGAAACTCCCAAATTTTTTGCAAAACAAGTATAACATTGATATGTACACATGATAAACATTAGACAAAAATATTGCAGAGCAATCTTACTTAGGAATTTTAATTTAAAAATCCATAATAAATCCATAATAAAACATTAGCAAACAGAATCCAACACATCAAAGAAATAATACACGTGATCAAATGAGATCAAATGAGATGTACTCTATAATATAAAATTACTCTATAATATAAAAATAATTCAATATTAGGAAATCCATTGTTATAATTTACTATAGTAATATAGAACAAATATATAAGGATATATTATATATATATTTATAAATATATATATATATATTTTTTTTATTTGACAGAGAGAGATCACAAGTAGGCAGAGAGGCAGGCAGAGAGAGAGAGGAGGAAGCAGGCTCCCTGCTGAGCAGAGATCCCGATGCGGGACTCGATCCCAGGACCTTGAGATCATGACCTGAGCCGAAGGCAGCGGCTTAACCCACTGAGCCACCCAGGCGCCCCTATAAATATATATTTTATGTATATTATATATTTTTATATATTTTACATATATAATATATTTTTATATATAAATATAGGACAAATATAAGGACAAAAATTTTATTGTACATCGATTATACCTCAATAAAACCATGAGGAAAGTAAGTTTTTAAAAATTAAGAGGGAGAGAAAACCCAAAATAAAAAAAGATAAATACCCTCAAACATATAAAAATGCATAATTTCACCTATAATAAAAGAAACACACAATACTGATGCCACTTTTTACCTTTCTTATTGGGAAAATTTCAGCAGCTTTTCAATGCACACTTGAAGCTATGAAGAAACAGGCATTCTCAAACTTTCCAGGTGGTAGTACAAAATGGTATGTAATCCATTGGGTGGGGATTGGCAATGTCTACCAAAACTGTATATGCATTTATTCTTTGTTCCAGCATTCTTACTTCTAGGAATTATCTTGTAGATACAGCCAAAAAAGAGTTTATTCAATGTGGCATTACTGGTAATAGCAAAATATTTTGAACAATCTAAATGCCATTCACAGCAGCCTGGTTAAATAAAGTATTGAACATCCATTCAGCTAAGTATTTATGTAGATCCAAAGTTGACTTTTAATAAAAACAACTGAACCAACCATATATTGAATTGATAACATAATCACAGAAAAAAAAATCACAAAATTAATTAAAGTATCTTTAGAATAGGGGTGCCTGGGTGACTCAGTCAGTTGTGTACCACTCCTGATTTCGGCTCAGGTCATGATCTCAGAGTTGTGAGATCAAGCCCTGCATCAGGCTCTGTTCTGGGCACGGAGCCTGCTTAAGATTCTCTCTCTCTCCCTCTCTCTGCCCCTCCACCACTACTCTCTCTCTCCCTCTCTAAAACAAAAACTAATAATAAATAAAAGTTTTTTTTTTTTAAATATAGTAACCTGAGTGTATCCTTAGTTGACATACTTCAAGGACAAAAGAACTGCTTAGAAGATTTGCCTTTGGTTGGCATAATAATTCTAATCTGAATTCATATTATATCCTAATTGTAGGAAAGAATAAAGGAGTGAATATATTGATATTCTGGGACTGAGGTTCTCTCTGTGGATGAAGAAAAATGTAAATATGTGTCAAGGAAGGAGAGGAAGAGCCTTGTGGCATTGTTTGAGAATAGGAAGTATTAGGGGCGCCTGGGTGGCTCAGTGGGTTAAGCCGCTGCCTTCGGCTCGGGTCATGATCTCAGGGTCCTGGGATCGAGTCCCGCATCGGGCTCTCTGCTCAGCAGGGAGCCTGCTTCCTCCTCTCTCTCTCTGCCTGCCTCTCTGCCTACTTGTAATCTCTCTGTCAAATGAATAAATAAAATCTTAAAAAAAAAAAAAAGAATAGGAAGTATTAGTACACCAATTTTTTTTTCCAATATATTTCCTTTTTCTCCCTTGAAAGGGCCTAGAAACAATGACATACTAGTGGCAGCAAATACACCTATTCCCCAGTGTCAAGGGCTGTACAGTGTCTGAGATTTTTATCCTACTTACAACCTGATAAGCTAGCCTGCCATGGTGTCACGAATGCTAGCAGAACACAAGGAACTCCTGGGTTAGCAATAGGGACTTTATTCCAGAAATAGTCTCCCCAGAGCAGCAGAATCTCTGCCAGCTCCCCAGGCCCATTCCCACAGGGCAACATGGAAAGGGTCAGGAGATGCCTGTACATGCCAGGGGTTGCTTTACAGGACTCCGAACTTAAGGAATCCTGTCTTGTAGAATGGGAACAGCCTTCCCCTTCTCCATGATTCACCCCACAGGAAGCATTATCTTTATTATATCGAACAGTACACAAACTTATCTCTTTCTCTGGTAGGAGACTACCTTCTAAGGCTGTTCACTGCACAAAATCCTTGAAAAAAACAGTCTAGCACAAAGGGCATTTACTGCATCCCTCACAAGATGTCCAGGAGGGTGAGAGAACCATGGAAAATTGTCTCCCAACACCCAGATCTTGCTGTCCAAATATCATTCACCATAAAAAATAAATAAATAAAAGGACTCCTTTGATAAAAGTCTGATTATAACTTTGGGGCAGGAAAAGCACAGGTGAGTCTGGAATGTCTTATTGTGTCAGAAAGTAATTAAGCCTGAAAAACTGATGAAGACATTCAAAGGAACTCAGGGCTAGAACAAGCTGAGCCTCAAAAAGAGTAATTATAGAATAGATTATAGCACATTCGATGTTTCTTTAGATATCCAGAAGGCCATGGTAATCCTTTGAAAAGGTGGTGGAGGCAGCTCATCTTTAGAGAATAATGCCAGCTAATAAGTAAAGAAGCAATGAGAGAATGAGAAAATAAATACGAATCGTCACTGAGTGCCTATTGGTTTATGAACTGGCCCCCGCACAGTTTCCAGAATATCAGTTTCCTCAGTTTCCAGAATATCAATATTCATCGCTTCTCGGCCTTTTGGCTAAGATCAAGTGTAGTATCTGTTCTTATCAGTCCAGAATATCAATATTCAGGGGGCAAGGAGGGTCTGAAATGGTAATGGCTGCACAGCCCTCTCCCCTCCATGCATCCTTCTCCTCTCGGCTACTCTGCCCCCGCCTTCCCCAAATTCTAACTCTGTCTCCTAAACTCAATGTTTTGGTTTCGTGTGTCTTCGTTCATAAATGTACCCCCCAAAATAAACACGAGCCCCATGTGATAACCACTGACTTTCTGTGAAACCATTGCCTCATTTATCTTTAGGTTTCCTTTCATTTCATTAATTTACCATTATGTAGACACATCACCTTTATTGTTACCACTTTACGCTGTCCTTATTTATGTTTGGACCAGGAATGACTCAGAGGTACTTCACAAAGGCACAGGGACTTGGCAGCACCTCCCTGTCTAGTTTACTTCCTCACAAGTTCTTACACATGCTTAGGTTAAAGTCACTCTCATCTGTGTGAAGCTCCTAACCGTAGAGTGAAGGGTGGTACCGCCCATTATTAAATAACATTACTGTCAGCGGCTCACAGCCCCCAAACATGTTCAAAACACATGTCTAGGGGCGCCTGGGTGGCTCAGTCAGTTAAGTATCTGCCTTGGGCTCAGATCGTGATCCCAGAGTTCTGGGATGGGTGCCCATTCCCCCACCCCTCGCCAATAGGGTATCCTGCTCAGCGGGGAGCCTGTTTCTCCCTCTCCTTCTGCTGCTCCCCTTGCTTGTGCCTTGTACTCTCTCTACAGAGTGTGTGTGTGTCAGTGTGTGTGTCAAATAAATAAACAAAATCTTTTTAAGAAACCATTTACTTAAAAAAAAAAACCCACGTGTCTATAACCTAGGACAGTTGCATCTTCCAACTCAAGAAGTTAGGGGTGTCGCTAGCAGTTTTTATACTACTCAATTGATCCCCAGCTCCTGAAGAGGAAGGTAGGTACCAGGGAACATCTCAAGGAGAAGAGCAGGGGAAAGAAGGAGCACTTCCCACTTATGCTGTTCTAAGGATTTGCATGCTAAAAGGATTTGGATCCAGGCAAATAAAACTTGATCCTCCTGCTTATCATTCTATCTATCTATCTGCACACATTTACTAAATGTTTAGGATAAAAAAGACTAAATGTGGTTTCAGTGCTCTGGGGAATGGCAAGTGGGTATCAATGGCATATCATATAACAGAAGTATGGATGCTTCTACTATGTTCCAGTAGGAGAGCGGTGGGAACAGCCCAAGACAGGGCACAGCACAGTTGGTCAGAGTTGAGAGCCTCTTCCTGAAAGTGGCTGGGATCCCTAGCCCTCTGGGAGTCTGAGCATTGAACAAGATGCCCTCACTACTTAGGAAGATGAAAGAGGAACTGAGTGATAAATCATTTTTAAATGATTTATCATTTAAATGATTTAAATCATTTTAAATGACAGCATAGTATTATTTATTTATTGTTAAATAAATAAGGAAAAGTCAGAAATGCCAAATTGTTATAATAACTTTGCCATTCTGTCCCCTCAAAGTCTGGAAGAGCATACAAACAAGTATAGACATACAAACAAGTATAGACCATTAGGGAGAGAACATAATCTTATAAGTCAATCATAGACAGACACAGAGTCCAAAGGGTACAAAAGCTCTTTTATTGCTGTCAATAGCACATAGGCTGGTGGGTACCCAGAAGCCCTATTTCTCTTCCTTATTCCTACCAAGCTTCCCCCTCACCTCTCACTTGTTCCATCCTTTCCTTGCCAAGAGACCCATCCTTTTGTTATATTTTGTGGACAAGGTCTTCTGAAGTCTACTTTTTGTTCCATTTTCGAGTGAAATAGTAGATTCTCAAGTTTTTCATAAAGGAGCACCTACTCAACAGATAAAACTGTCCCAATAACTGAAAATAATGTCAATCAATCTTGAGACCAAAAGATCCTTCCTAAATGATGAGGTGTAAATGGAAATAGAGAAGGCTGTTCTGCCAAATGTAAACTCTGAAGAAAGCTAATCTCTCTAGGTGAAGATCAAGATATTTCTATAATTTAAAAAATCTAGACATCCTATGTATATATTATCCTGGGAGGCAGAAGTAAGACTCCACTTCATTCTTTCACCCATATATGTCTTTTTCCTAAGTCAGAGAGGACACAAATGATTACCACCTCAAAGCTGCAAGAGTGAAGCAGTGTTGGCATGGACAACAGAAGTAACCAGAAATACTAGAAAAGAAAAAGGGGTTCAGAAACTGTTAAGCACTCACACTCCTCTTCATTTTTCTAGGGTTCTGCAACCTCTGTTAATCAACTCTTCCAGTGACAGACAGCCCGTCACCCTTATGAGTCTAGATATTGTATTAGATGCCATGATGTACCACCACAGTACTCTCTCCACACCCTCCCCGCCCCTTTTAGGAGGGAGTCATTCATTCCCCACGCTGCTGGGTATGTTGACAGATATGGCTCTCAGCTGAGTCTCTCTCTAGAAACTGCTCTGAGCCAGGACACCTGGGTGGCTCAGTCAGTAGCACCCTACTCTTAATTCCAGCTTGGGTCATGACCTTAAGCTGGTAAGAATAAGCTCTGTGCTGGGTTACGTGTTGGTCATGGAGCCTACTTAAGATTCTCTCCCTCCCCCCCCACCTCCAGAAAAAGAAGAAGAAGAAGAAGAAAAAGAAAAAGAAAGCGCCCTCAGCTGAAGAGAGTCACTTTGTCAAACATCATAGCTCTTTTTTGAAATGGTAAGAAAATACAAAAGCCTGTTCCTCTTACCTAAACTCAGGACAACCCTGCAGAATCATCCCACAGCAAGCCCATAGGATTGGCTGTGACCTGGAAACCACAATGCATTTCTGTGTCTCACTCTGCCCAGTCTTGCTCCCTTCATTCTCCCCAGTTGTTGATCCCAACAGTACTTCCTAGTAACCCTCCTATATGGAAATTTCCATCTCAGCAGCTTCTCAAGGATTCCAACTTGCAGTTTATATTAAGTATAAATCTGCCTTCATATAAAAAATGAGTCTTCTTGTTCTAATTCTAACTTCAGAAGCTGTACTGGACAAAACAATCTGTTCCACATGATGACCTTTCAGATATTTGAAGATAGTTATTATGTGTCTTGATGGGAGCACCCCAATCTGGGGAATTTGTGAGAAGGCAGAGGAACCAGCTGATACAATGAGACTAAAGCCAGGAAAGTGTAGTGTCTTGGAAACCATGCCTGCATCAGAGCTGCCAAGCACTGCAAGAAGTATTTCCACTCACAAGACCCACTGGTTCCATAGACAAGTTCCCATAATCAACCTTGAAAATGCACTGCCTTAGTTTTCTATGATGCAAACAGTTCCTATATTTAAAAATGACACAAATTTAGTATCCTTAAACAACACACATTTATTAGGCCACCATGTTATAGGTCAGAAGTCCAGGTGGGCTCAAGTAGGCTCTCCGCCTATGGTCTCACAAAGGCAAAACTGGGGTTTTATCTTGGTTAAGACCTTATCTGAAGGGTCTGGGGTTAATCTCTGTTCCAAGTTCATTCAGAGTTTAGTTCTCTGTAGTTGTAAGACCTAGGCCTCCATTTCCTTGCTGGCAGTCAGCCAGGGCCACTTTCTGCTTCTGGAGCACCCCCCTCCACTTTCCTTCTCAAATCGTCCCCTCCATCTCTAAACCAGCCATGTCTTATACAGTTCTTTTAATATGGAAGAATTCTAACTCTCTAGCTTCCTCTTCTGCCATCAGTCAGAGAAAGTTCTTTGCTTTTAAGGGCAAACAAGTAGCTATAGATACATCTCATTTTAAGATAGTATGACATTCATAAACTCAGATTTATTATGCAAACATAACTGAATAGTGATCTATAACACCACAGACTTCTCAAAATTTGATTCAAAATTCTCAAAATTTGAAGCCAAAAGGAAAAGTTATCTAATAGTTACAAACAAAATGTAAATTACTAAAAACTTAAGATAACTTGGTAATTAACCAAAATAGTTACACAATAACTACTCCCTATATAAAAATTTTGTAACAGGCCTTTTTAAAAAGCAGGCTATCCATGTATTCTTATATTGCACAATGTTTTGCAAAACCACTTATATATATCTGAGAATGGAAATCTAAAATAGATCATTGGAACTTTTCACCTATAGAACTCAGTTGCCAACTTTTCTTCAAATCATTCTTTCTACATATTTATATGTGAATGCATCCTAATTCTAAAAATAATATGTATTTATTAAAATTTTGAAAAATAAAGAAAAGCATAAAGGAAAAAATAAAAATCCCACCTCTACTTCCAGATACAATCATTTTTAAGATTTGGTGACTATCCATCCAATCGATTCCCTAATATTTACATAGTTAACAAAGTCTGAATGTACAGTTTTATCTCCTGAATATTTGCTTAAGTTTAAATCATAAATATTTTATCATGCTATTAAGGATTGTATTTAAATTTCATTTTAGTAAATACATATCAGTTCATTGTATGAATGGACTTTAACCTATACAAGTATTACACTAATTTTAAAGATTTTTATTTATTTATTTGACAGAGAGAAAGAGATCATAAGTAGGCAGAGCAGCAGGCCGGGGTGCAGGGGGAGACAGGCTCCCCGCTGAGCAGAGACCCCCATGCGGGCTCTATCCCGCATGACCCTGAGATCATGACCCAAGCTGAAAGTAGAGGTTTAACCCACTGAGCCACCCAGGCACCCCAGTATTACACTAATTTTAGATATTTACACCTTTTGTATATTTGTTATGATGGCATACTATAATGAACATCATGATCTTCATCTTTTATTATTTCTTTGATATTAATTTCTGAATCAAAGGACTTGAACATTTTCAGATGAGGCAGAGCTGAAGCAAAACAGAAAGATTAAGTGAAAGTCTATTAAAAGATGAGTTCCCCATTATTCATCCTCTTTACCTACTTGGTTCCCAGAACACTGGCAGCCAGGATTCAAGAAACTAACCCAAGAGAAAAGTTCCACAATGGCATTTTGAAATCTTACAATGAATAGTGAAGTCCTAGCTAGTAACCATACATCTAAAAATTAATCTATCACTACTTATAATTAATCTACAAGCTATAATCAGTAGTACCTTATAACTAAAACAACATTCTCCAGTCTCTTCTCCATTTATCTACCATTAAAGTATCAGACAGAATAGTTTCACTGCCCTAAAACTCCTCTTTGCTCTGCCTATTCATTTCTCCCCAAAGCCCCTTGGAAATCACTGATTCTCAGTTTTTACAATTATAAAGCTGATACAAACATCACTTATCTTTTTCCTTTCTTCATAGCTTTGCCTTTTCCAGGATGTCATACAGCTGGAATAATACAGTGCGTTGCCTTTTCAACTTGGCTTTTTTCACATAGTAATATGTATTTAAGATTCCTCCATGTCTTTTCATGACTTCTTGATGGCTCATTTTTTTTTTTTTAGCAATGAATAATATCCTATTGTCTAGACAAACCACAGTTTATCCATTCATCTACTGAAGGATATTTTGGTTACTTTCCAGCTTTGGCAATTAAAGCTGTTATAAGCACCCACCTGCAGGTTTTTCTGTGAATATAAGTTTTCAGTTCATTTGGGTAAATGCTGAAGAGTGGGATTGCTGGATGATATGGTAAAAATATTTTTTGTTTCGTAAGAAACTTCCAAATTGTCTTCCAAAGTGGCTGTAACATATTGTATTCCCACCATCAATGAAGGAGTGCTCCTGTTGCTACACATCCTCGCCAGCATGGCATTGGCTGGGTTTTGGATTTTAGCCATTCTAATAGGTGTGTGGTGGTATCTCATTACTGTGCTAATTTGCAGTTTTCTAATGACATATGATGTGGAGCATCTTTTCATATACTTTGTGCCTCTCTGTATATCTTCTTTGGGGAGGTGTATATCAGATTTTTTGTCATTTTTTAAATCAAGTTGTTCCTTTTCTTATTGTTCTATTTTAAGAGTCCTTTGTGTATTCTGGATTGCAGTTCTGTTTCTGATAGGTCGTTAGCAAATATTTCCTCTCACTTCATGGTTTGTCTTCTCATTATCTTGACAGCATCTTTCGCAGTTTTTAATCTTAACGAAGTCCAATTTATCAATTTTTTTTCATGGCTCCGGCTTTTGATGCTGCATTTAAAAATCACCATACCCAAGGTCATCTAGATTTTTCTTTTATGTTCTCTTCTAGGGTGAAGTGTATTTTTAAACTACATAGATCCCAAAAGAGAATATGGAGTCCACATGAGACTGGTCAGCCACCACATTTTTTTCATTCTTTTATCTTTGAAGACTAGAACTCAGCCTGGCATATCACAGATAATCAATATATGTTTACCAAGATTGATGAATGTATGTGGCTTCTTTAGGCAGAATTTAAATTCCCACCAAGAACTGAAACCCAGCTCGCCTCTCTTTCCTACTCACTTTCCCATCCTTCCTGGGGCAGCCAGGGCCCAAAGAGCCTCCTCATTGCCTCCTCCACTCCTCCCTTGTTCACGGTCCTCCAAGCTGCAGGTGGTAGCTTTCTTTGCTGGGGGCGGTGCCTGGACAACGGTGTCCCTTGCCCGGGACAGCCTTACTGTCCAGGAAGGGAGAGTGAGGAGCACTAGGCGGCGAAAGAGCGCAGCCTGGGACAGCCCGGCCGGAGGCACTGGCCGGCTCATCGCGCGTGCAAGGGACCTCGAAGCGTGTTGGGACAAGGAGGGTTGGGATAACCAAGACGTGGAAGAGGGGTACTGTGGGTTTGGCCAGCCCCGGCGGAGGCGGCGGCCAACAGAGCACCCACCTGCCCAGTGGTCTCCCAACGCCCGGGTGGCTGTGCCGCCCGCCTCGGGGCTCCCAGATCCGCGCGCGTTAGCAAGGGGGCGAAGGAGAAGGACAGCCGTCGCTGCACACCGCTACCCTTCAGTCAGGTTTTTGAGGGTCCAAAGCTGACAGCCTTTTCTTTCAGCTCTGAGTTCCCCAGCTGCGGCCCCATCAGTGCCCGAGGCAGGCGGCGCTGTGAGTGCAGCGGCAGAGCCCTCGGCGCCCCCTCCTCCTTCCGCCTGTGAATCCATTGTACGCTTTTGCAGCGAGTCTCAAGTGGGCATGTTTCAGGTGGGCAGGTCCAGTATCCCCAAACCTGCCCCCCGGAACCTGCAGGACCTGGACTCTGTGCAGCGCGTCCTCTTACACAGGTCAGTGCTGGGCCGGGGGCCCCGGGAAAGACCGCCCTCAGCTCCCGGGGCTTACGGCGAGGGGAGGGGCGACTTTCCTGGGCGGGAGCGCGGGGGGGGGGTTCTGAGTGAACAGCCTTACTTGGGGTTCTCCTGCGTGTGGTGCTCGCTGCGGCAGGGCGTTGGGACCTGCACCCCACCCTTTCCAGAACTGGATGCTCCCGACCCACTTAGTCTAGCCGCTGGGACTCTGGTCCGGCGCGGGACCGGGTTATCCACTCACCTCCAGAAAACACCACTTTCTAAAGAAGTTAAACAGAATTAAGCAAAACTGTTCTTTAAACACCTCTAGACTTTCTCCAGGAAAAAAATAGCTAAAAGTGTTGTTTGGACTTCGGTTGTAATTGGAGTTAGAGTGACCACTTTTTAACAAATCTAAATTCTAAAACACGCGCACTCGCGCGCACGCACACACACACACACACACACACACACACTCCACACGCACGCGCGTGTGTCTGCACACATAACTACACAAAAGAAATTTAAGAGTTCCTCTGAGAAGGTTGGGAACATCAACTTTCCATAAACTGCTAGTGATGAATTTACTGTTGGTACCTTCGTCCAACCTTATACTTTATGCAAATAGACCAACAAATATTAAATTCCATGGTAACTATGATGAGTTTATAGAAAATAAAGAAATAAGAATCCACATGGATAGCAGATTTTCTTTCCATTTTAAGGTTAAGAGAGGATGGATGAAATGTCAGACAGTTAATGCTGCTTTAGGTCTAGGAAAGCCTGGCCTTCTTAAGACATAATGTGGCAAAAACTTAGAAATATATCGAAAGTATCTCTTGAATACATTTGTGGTGAGAAAAAGTGGCCCTTAGTAAATATCTGTCGGGGGGGGGACTTATTAGTGTTCTCTCATCTGTAGACGGTTCAAGTGACCCTTTTAAGTCTTTGTATAAAACCATATGAGCTATAGAAACCCTGTTCTGTTGGAAGTGTGAGTAAAATAAAAAGACATTGTGCAAGGAAGAAAGTGGGTCTCTTCGATTTAAAAGCTGTCTTCTGAAACCTGCAATTTTCCACAGTTGGTTTCCTTTCGCCCTCTCCCCAAGAGAGTCCCTGCCATATACAATAAAATATTGTCAAACAAGTAGCTAATGGGGGGGGGGTTCTAACTTCCCAAAGACAAATCCCCCTGCATGATAAAATTTCAGTCCAGAAATAATACCCCAAAACATTAACTAAAAACCCATTCACAGCATGATGTGATGAAGTAGGGAGAGGTTTTAAGCTTAAGACCCTGCTACAACAGAATTTCATATTTTAAATGTCAGGTGCCAGAAAATTTCCAAACTAATTAACACTGCAGGGTTTCAGATCCAAAGCATAAATATGTCTGAATGATCCAGGGCAAAAGAGTATGTTTAAACTATAGGCATCAAGACTGAAGTGATTATTTCGGAAGTAAGTAGGGGAGTATTTCTGGAATAAACTTACTCAGTATATGAAAAACTACTCTATCTGAATTACAAATAACTGTTCCCACATGCTATAAGAACCAATGGAATCTGAAACTATAAATATGTTTGTCAGTATTATAGCCAACAGGGCTTTGTTTTTAACACTATATGAAAGTTGTTTTGCTTTGGCAACGTATCATTTTTTCATTGATTATTTATTATTAAATGTTTTCAAACATACTTATTAAAAATGAGACATGTATAGAGGTTTCTCTTTCTAATGAAGCTATATTTTCACACGTTCCTATTTCATCAAATGTCTTTTAAAAAAAAAGATTTTATTTATTTATTGAGAGAGAGCATAAGTTGGGGAAGAGGGTGGGCAGAGGGAGAGGGAGAAACAAGGAGCATGGAGCCCTATGTGGGCCTTGGTCTTGGTTGGGACCCTGAGATCGTGACCTGAGCTGAAGTCAGACACTTAACAAACTGAGCCACCCAGGTGCCCTGAACAAACATCTTTTACTTGCATTTATAAATTTAGATATAATGTAATAGAAATTAGAGAAATCAGATAACTTTTAGACCATGTTCATCTACTCACTATAGCTCTCATTGACTAGTCCAGAGCATGGCCTATTTTTTAATATCAGTTTTATAAAATTTTTATGTTTTTCCTTTAAAACATCACTTGTCAGTTATCCACAACATTTTGGCAATTGCATTAAAGAGACCGATAGTCTTGAGCCATAGACAATTTACAGAGAAGAGAAAATAGCAAACTATTGTATCTTTACATCTGATTTTAAAGGGTAAGTCTTCTGAGTGTTTTTTTTAATTACTTGTGTATTTTCTGCTGTGAATATGGTTTTCAAAACTGTAAAGCATTAAATTACCGAGCTTTTGAAAAAGATACTTCAGCCAAACCAAAATTGAAGCAAAGTTACAAACTTTTCTCTGCATGAGGTGTTAGCTACAAAATATAGTTAAGACTAAAATAACAGTAGCTGGGGCAAAAAAGCTGTCTGGCTTTTTGATTAGAAGTTACATGTAGGTTGTCAGAGTCAGGGAAAACTTCAGTATTATTTCTCAGTTACTTTATGTAAGTAAATTAATTCATATTTGTGTCATCTTGATTATAAAAACTATCCAAATAATTATATTTGGGCTCATTAATATTTTGCAAAGACAAAATAAAATCTATGCACAAGGCTATTGCAGGTTTAATCATTCCTTTTGAGTCCTATTTCTGTTGCATAGTTGTTGTGTGACTTGCAAGATATTTAACGTCTATATTTTCCTGTTATTTCTGTAATATAAAGGGATAATACCCATCTCACAGGGTCGTGGTATGAATTTCAGTTATGTAACAGCTCTGTAAAACTAGGTTCTGTCAAATATGAAGGATGATATTAACAACTGTCCTAAAAAATTAAAGCAAAACACACATCTATAGCTATTCCTAAATATTCAGAAAATTCAGCTAAGTGACTTTTGCCCAAACCCTAACGGCTAATATGGGGCTGGTCCAGGCCAGAGTGGTAGTATGTTCTGACATCTAGGCCAGCAAAGAAAATGAGCTAGAGTTATGCCTCTGGAAATGTTTGATGACCTAAATTTCATGTTTTTGCCCACAGCAAAAATATGCATATTTAAAATACCTCAAATATTCAGAAGTCTCAGGGGGTAAAGGTATACCCCATTAGATAACATTCCTGATGAATAAAATACACTTTAAACTCAAAAAGTAAAAACTAAAAAAAAAAAAAAAGAAATAAAAAAATTTTAAATATAGCATATAGCACGCACTCATCTGTTTCTTTAGGTGTAGGGCTTTTGATTCCAAGGGTTATCTCATTTGGTTCTTAGCGACCCAGTACAGCAAGCAGGGATTATTATTACTGTCTTCAAATGATGAAACTTTGTCCACATTCACTTGGTTATTAGTGCCAGAATCAGAACGATATGTGGCTTCTCTGACTGGAGAATGAGTGGCACTTAAGAATGATCGAGCATTTTCACAGTCTTATCAAATTACTGTAGGGTTCTACAATGCAGTAATTTTCTTTTCTTTTGTTAGGTGCTTTTGAGGGCACTTGGCATTTCACTTATAAGCTTTTTTTTTTTTGCTTCTTTTTTTTAGTTCTTGTGTCTCCTTTTTGTTTCCTACTTTCCTCTTCATTGGCAAATTGTCAGCCATCAACAATTTCTGCAGCTGTTGTATTCCTGTTTTAAGGAGGCCTCCCTTCCTTCTGGTTGGCAGCTACTGATATACGGCAGTTGAATTTTTTTTTTATAATCTGTAAATGAAAATTTTTTTATGATCTGTAAATGAAAATATAAAGTGAGGATAAGTAGGAGTAAATCAAGGGTTTTGGGCTTGAGCTTGGTGCCGTCTGTTTCAGTTACTTTTATGTTTACCTCTGTATTCTTACCTGTGTTTCATTATTATTGAAACAGAGAATGTATGATCTCTTTGGAATAAGTTCCATACATTTTACAGGTAATTCAATTTTTATACTGAATTTAATCTAAATCTAAAATTAGAATTTTAGATAATCAATGCTATAAACATAGGATTGCTAAAGCATTATTCTTATATCCCCAATTTTAAAAATCTCACATTGCAAAGCCTCAGTTTTTAAAATGTTATTTTGCTGGTCTAACAAGTTATTTGTTCATGATATTTAAAATGTTGGGGGTTGTATTACTATATACTCATGAATTATTTCATTGTTCACAATTAAGGTGGCATTAATTAGTTTCTAACAATGTCAAGTTCCATGCACTTTTCCTTGCAGTTTAAATTTTTTTAATGGACATGACCTCATGTGGCCCTGTTTTCACTTACTTCTCATTGCTAGCTTCCATTACTACTAAACGGAGAGCTCTTGAACCTGCTAAAGACACTAAATTTTTAATTATGTTCTTATCTGGTGTATTTTATGTCAGAATTGTATTGTATGCCTAATTGAGATGGCAATCTATGAAAAATAAGGACATTATGTCATATATACTAAACTGAATATTTAGTCCTCAGAAGACAGCTGGCCATCTGTGTAGTGGAAAATAGAAATTGAGAATATACCTCAGTCTCTTTTAAGTCTTCCTGAAATTGCTAATTATAAAACAGTCAGCATTTTTTAAAAGGCCCTGAAAATAGCATGTTATTCTTTTCTGTTCTTCATCCCCTCTAGTATACCTAAGATTGTTAGATATTGATTTATTTAGTACAAATATCATATATAAAATTGAAATCTGATTAGTTAATATCACCCTGAAATTTTAAATAAGAATATTAAATGATTGTTATTATTTCTAATTTTGTGAAAGATAAGCAAAGTGGCAAAATTTTGGGTGGGGCAGATTTTGTCTATTAAACTAACATATGGAAATAGACAAGCCAAGGAAATTAACATAATTCAGAGATATGATTATTGTGAAGAACATTTCTTAAAAGATGCTTTTATGTGGCACTTCCTGCTCCTGTCTAACTCTGTGTAAGATAAAAGATCAAAAAACAGTAACGAATGCTCAGTCATATCTTCCAGGAATTTGTCATTTGATGGCAAAGATAGACACATTCCTAAATAATTTAGATACACCCAGACTGATACTTATTATAACAGAACTTTATTGGATAGATTATGAGGGGAAGGTGGAAAGAGGGATTGTCACTGAGGTACGAAAAGAGTGCAGGAAGCTTCTTGAAAAGGGTACTATTAGAATTGGGTCTTGAAGTAAAATGTGGTATTTTAGATAAGTAGCATTCCTCGATGAAAGAATCACATGAGTAAATGATTTATAAAATAGCTTGTTTTATTGACATTTTATGTGCTAGGTATTGTACATGCATTAACTTGTTGGACTCTAAACAGTCCTATGACGTATGTACCAATATCTGAATTCACAGATAAAGAAATGCAGCTTGGAGAGGTTAATTTGCTCAAGATTATAAGATGGTATTATAAGATGGAGCCAGGAGAGGTCTGTCTGCCAGGCTCAAATTCAGGAGGTGGGAGTGGGTTCTAGTCTACTGGGGAAATGGTCAGTGGGCCTGCAGGTAGGAAGCTTTAGAACTGCACAGAGGCTTAGGACAGTGTTTTCCAAGTTTACCTTAACCTAGGGATCACTGAGGGGCAGGGGCATTTTTTAAAACCGATATTTCCTGGCTAACTTCCCTGGAGATTCTGATCCTGTTGAAGTGGGGCAGGCCTTAAAATCTCTGTTTAACAAGAACCCCAGGGGATCTTTTGATCTGACAAGTTGGGCACATTTGATTAACTTGATTAATGCAGGAAATAAGGCATCTAATTCCTAATTGGTGCTCAATTGTTTGTAGAATTGGAATACTTTTGTAGTTAAGAGACGACACAGTTTGGACTTTATTCTCTAATGGAGTGGCATTGAAGGTTTATGAGCAGGGAATGAAATTATTAAATGTTTATAGAGAGAAAAAAGTATTCTTTTTTAAAATTTTTCTTTAATTCAATTTAGTTAACACATAGTGTATTGTTAGTTTCAGAGGCAGAATTCAGTGATTCAACAGTTTCATAGAACACCCAGTAATCATGACATCAAGTGCCCTCCTCAAGGCCCATCAGCCAATTACCCCATCTCCCCACCCACCTCCCCTCCAGCAGCCTTCAGTTTATTTCCAAGAGTTAAGAGTCTCTTATGGTTTACCTCCCTCTCTATTTTTCTCTTATTTTATCTTTCTTTCCCTTCCCTTGTGTTCATCTGTTTCTTAATTTCCAGTGTCATTTATATGAAGAAAATGTGTTTGTTTTGTTAAAATTTAAAATGTCCTTTTCTTTTTTTACTTCCAATAAGATGGTTCTAAAATAAGAAAAGTGTAACTTATTAAAGAGGTGCCTAAAGCATTTTTTTAAAGTTTATTTACTTAAGTAATCTCTACACCTAATGTGGGGTTTGAACCAGAACTGAGATCAAAAGTTACATGCTCTTCCAACTGAGCCAGCCAGGCATCCCAAACATTTTTTATTTTGGAATGAAATCTTAAGTAATTTTTAACATTTGAGATGGTGGTGAGAATAATATGTATGTGTTGACCAACATAGCTATTATAGTGGTTCCAACTTTTTTTCTCATAATGTTTCTCTGATTTTATTTTTAAAGATTTTATTTATTTATTTGACAGACAGAGATCATAAGTAGGCAGAGAGGCAGGCAGAGAGAGAGAGGAAGGGAAGCAGGCTCCCTGCTGAGCAGAGAGCCTGATGCGATGCGGGGCTTGATCCCAGTACCCTGAGACCATGACCTGAGCCAAAGGCACAGGCTTAACCCACTGAGCCACCCAGGCACCCCTGTTTCTCTGATTTTAAAAGTAATACATTTTTTTGGACCTCATTGCTGATGGAAATACTTGTTTCCTTTCCTTCCTGGATCCTATCTCTTCAAACTTCTAATACCATTACATCCTTTATCATTTTCAGCCAGCAAGGTTGCCTTCTACTTATCTGAGAATATAAACACCATCACGTAAAGGGTATTTCAGCTCCCTGACTAACCCTGACAAGTCAGCATCCATACCTGCACCCTCCTTAAGGAACCAGTTTGTGTGTGTGTGTGTGTGTGTATTCCAACCCTTCTCCTTACCGATGCAGGACTCGATCCCAGGATCCTGGGATCATGACCTGAGTTGAAGGTAGCTGCTTAACCAACTGAGCTACCCAGGAGTCCCTAGGAACCAGTTTTAAGGAAGACATGTCAGCAAGGTCATATCTGTGCCTCAGATGCCATTTTCTCCTGCTACCTCAAGAACCTCCTCTGTCCCATTATCCCTTTATGAACTCGTCCCCTGTTTCCCAATCTGAGTGATGTAGAGACCTCTTTTGAGGAAAAACTGTTGTGGATTTCCAGGAATGACCTAGACGTTTTTAAAATTATAATTTTAAATAAACAAGTATAAGCTCTGTGCTCTATAGCTCTTACAAATATAAAAAGTTTTATAAATTAATTCAAAGCAAACTGTAAAACAATATTCAACAGCTGGTATACAACTCTGAAAAAGCACATTTAGAAATCATACAACAGGGGCTCCTGGGTGGCTCAGAGGGTTAAGCTTCTGCCTTTGGCTCTGGTCATGGTCTCAGGGTCCTAGGATGGAGCCCTGCATAGAGCTCTCTGCTCGGCGGGGAGCCTGCTTCTCCCTCTCTCTCTGCCTGCTGCTCTGCCTACTTGTGATCTCTCTCTGTGTCAAATAAATAAATAAAATCTTAAAAAAAAGAAATTATACAACAAAAAAACTTTTAGGATATTGAAATGTACATAGTTTAATGTAACAAATGAAACTAAACCGCATCTTGAAAGTTAAAATACTTTTAGCCTGCTACTGCTTATGTTCTTTTCTGTTCTTTTCCTTTTTAAGAGTTTATTTATTTATTTGAGAGAGGGAGCAAGAGTGGAGGGGGAGGGTCAGAGGGAGAGAGAGAAGCAGGCTCCTCGCTGAGCAGGAAGCCTGACTGGGGGCTGGATCCGAGGACCCAGGGATTATGACCTGAGCCAAAGGCAGAGACTTAGCGGACTGATCCAACCACTGGCCCCCACCACTCAGGGTTTTTTTAATTCTCCATGCATATAACCACTTTGTGCCATGGGAAGCACTCATTTCCCACTACGCTTTTCTTTTGGGATTGTAACACTCCATAATAACAGAAGTTTAGACTTCCTCTGTGGCCCTCCATACCCCAGTCTATCTTCCCTTGGATATTCCTTGGAAATCTGCATTTATCATGATACTTACCACTGTGTATTATAAATTGCCTATTTGTCTTTCAGTATCTACCATCTATCTGTCCATGTAGTTTAAGTTAAATCTCGAGCACCCATCCATTGAGATCATGAAATATTTTATCCTTTTTTTACTTGCTATTGTAAGAGTGGGTTAGCATAAGAACGGCCATCCTGAAAGCCGGGAAGCCATTTTACCAAGCGTCCCTAACAGGCGAACCACTGCGTAGGTGACTTGAGATAAGAGAAACTAGCTAAAACCTAAAAACACAACTTAATCATATACCACCAAGGTAACCGGTTAGGGGGTGGCGCCACAGGGACCAGATGTTAATAAAAAGCAAATAGTTAACTTGCTGAGATCACAATCCTGCAAGACAGGAGTCTCCCTTGGTTTACGAATGTCCTAGTGATTTACAACAAAGAAGCTGTCTTCTTGATAGCCCAATTTCCAGGGACAAATGGCTCAGTTCCTTGAGGCCTGATGTCGCCCTCCCCACCATAAAACTGAAGGAGGCTGAGGCGGAGGGAAATGTAAATAAAGTTAAATTTCTTCTAAACCTAAATCTCACTTAACCGCCAGGGTGACGCCGGGTGGCAAAAAGTTAAAGTTAAAACTGTCAAAGTGGGGCGCAAGATATGTATGTAGCTATGAAAAAGTGCCTTGAAAATGCTATATAAACTCCTGGCTTTGAGTGCTCTGGGTCTTGTTAAAACCCGCTGCGTGGGGCATACTTGGACCCCAGCTAGCTGGAAATAAACCTCCCTGTGTGGCTTGCATTATCGAGAGTGTTCTCTGTCTAATTGAGGGGTGGTCAATTCCGTACCCTAACACTATAACATGACTATTTCCCCCATGCATTACTCCTTGAAAACGCTTACTATTCTCATATTCATATTCCATACAAATTATTTAGCTTTTGCCTGCTGTTGAACACTTAGATTGCTTTCAACTTTACACTTCCACAAATTTTATAATTTTTTTCCATCCTTTATTTTCTTAGAATAGATCTGCAATAGTTGAATTACTGAGT
Source organism: Neogale vison (assembly GCF_020171115.1). NCBI lineage: Eukaryota > Metazoa > Chordata > Mammalia > Carnivora > Mustelidae > Neogale > Neogale vison. Next base: position 83,288,531 of record NC_058101.1, on the reverse strand, counting down.
CCTGAGGGGGAAATATAATCTAGTATTTAATGACTTAGGTTCAATTTTTGTTTGGCTTTGTTGCCTTCTAGCCAATTGACGATTAAGATGAATAACCTAAGCTTCAGTTTCTTTAGTATAAGATATTTACTTCATAATAATACTTAGCATAGTATACGAATAGAACAAGTAATTTGAGAATATTGCTGATTCTCAATAAATGCTATTATTTTGTACTTAGAGAAAATACTTGGAGGTATTCGTAAATTACCGATAAAATCGATCACTTTACACTTCCAACTCAGTGATGAGAAGAAATTGTAACTTTGTGTTACAGAATGAACATGCAGTTGATTTCACAACACTGCCACCCATTTGAAGCACTCCATGGCATCTGCCCAGACGGAAAACTATAAATACGTTTGCAATTGGGAAACAAAATGAAAACCGAGGAGACAGTGGAGCGTATTTACATTAGCACCTCTTTGAGGTCGTTGTTTAAAAGCTTTCCTTCCTAGTCCAGGAAGCAGAGGCCCTGAGGAAGGGTAAAGAGGAGTTTCCTTCACCTCAAGGAAACCCCAGGCTATGTGCCTCTAAGGCTTTGGGCAGCCGTTCCGCGTAGAAAACACAGGGCAAAGTGCAAACTGGAAGAAAAGGGAAAAACAGTGGGTCTCCTCTATTAACAAATTCTGCGCCTCCAAAAGAGTGCATTTAGGAGAGTCTAAGCGGTGAAATTTTAACTACTTAAATTCCTCCAACTGAGACGCCCTCCTGGACATTTCACCTCATTGGCTTCTTTCAGTAGTTCTCGCGCTCTCGGGTAAAGCTTCCTCGTCTCCCTGGCAACCCAAACCGCCACCAATTGCAGCCAAGGGTTGGCGGTCACGTGGCGTCTCCTCTTTCCCAGTGGAGACAACATGGCGGATATAGCGAGCTGTACTTTCGAGATTTGAATTACGCGACTTGCAGCTATTGCATTCCTGATTATGGCGTCTCTGGTTTCGTGTGGCTCGCGTCATAGGCCAGATGAGCTCCCCGGAGACCCGTCTTCACAAGAAGATGAGGATTGCGATTATGAAGATCGGGTCAGCTACTCGGGTTCATACTCCTCAGAGAGTAGCGATTATGAGTAAGAGTCTTGAAGAGGGGCAGTTAAATCCATCCTTTCAAACCAGAGAGTGTACACGTGGGCTGGGGGGACTGCCAGAATGTTGGCGTGGTTGGGTTTGAGTAGAGTTCTATAATCAGTGGGATTTACTTGAGCCACGTTCCGCTTCTGCGGTATTGTGAGCCGCAATGACGTGCCATTCTTCGCTATCGTGGGCTTTTTATGATGGTCAGGTGAGGAGGTTTTCCTCTTTGTGGCGGGTTCTGTAGTATTTAAGGGTATATCTGTTAGGATGTTCACAACATTCTTTGAGCTTGTCGCAGTGCCTTCTCTGCTGTTACGGTCTTTGTGATTTTAGTGGAAGTATACCCTACACGTTTTATAAATAAACTATTGAAATTATACAGATTTTCTTTTCTTGTTTTAAAAATGGGTAGGTATAGAAAAAAAAAAATCGCCCTTACTCCTCACCTTCAAGAACAACTTCTCAGCATTTGGGGGGTATTTCTGCTCTATTTTCCTATACATTTTCACGGTTTTCTTGTTTTCTACTTAGTATGATACGTAGTTTTTTTTTTTTGTTTTTTGTTTTTTTTTTTAAGATTGTTATTTATCTATTTGTCAGAGCACAAGCAGGGGGAGCGGTAGGCAGAGGAGGCAGAGGGAGAAGCAGACTTCCCTTGAGGAAGGAGCCTGATGTGGGACTGGATTCCAGGACCACTGGGTTCATGACCAAGAGTTGAGGGCAGATGCTTAACCTTCTGAGCCACCCAGGCATCCCAATAATGTGATTTTTTAAATATAGAATAAGTGTTATTTTCCACTTTTTAATCCTTAATAACATTGAAAAGTTTATTTTGATCCATAGGACCCAATGCTATTTCAATTTTGCAGGAATCTATTTCTTACTGCTATGAATTAAGACCTTTTTTGAAAAGTAAATTAGTCCTAGTTTGAAAGCTATGGATAACAGTGAGAAGGTTTAGGTGCCAAACCCTGGACCAATCCCATAACAGACTCCCATGCATAGTCAGTTTTAGGATGACATTTTAAGTGTATTATTTAGGAATAATGATTGCAAGTATTTGATGTGTATTTAGGAGTAAAAATTACTTGGCAATTATTTCCACCTTTGGGTATGTAAAAAGGATTTACCATTATCTTTAAAAGGGTAAGGGAAAACTAATGACTGCTTAATATACTCTAGAGCCTCCATAAAGACAGATTACATTCTTGAGAAGACTGTCAAGTATTTTGTGTAATCTTCTGCTGTGGTCATTTAAAAAGTAGTTAAAAAATGATGGTTATCAAGTGAGGCACTGGATGAAGGATGGGTTACAGGAAACCTGATTTGGTCTTGCTGTGGAAGTCATGGATCTTGTGAGACTAGAGCTCCTGGTTTCTCTGCATCTTAGAAACACACTTTTAGCTTAGAGAGAATCTGTAATTCATCCATAGTCACACAGCTGAGTTTTTCAGCATAGAAATTTAGGAGGCCTGATTGCAAATGGAATGAAGGCAAATGAACTAGCCCTGTTTCCTAGGAAATGAGCAATCTGATGACCCTGTGTTAGGAAAACTTGTTAACTCAAAACATTCTGTAATTCAAAATACATGTAAATATGGATTTTATATATAAATATTTGTATATATATTGTGTGTGTATATATATGTATATATTTTTTAAAGGGCATTAAGTTTTCCTCATTAGTTATTCACTCGTTACGCCAGATGTTCCAGTGTCTTTATCCTCCTAATAATAAAAGTACAGTAAATCGGGGCGCCTGAGTGGCTCAGTAGTTTAAAGCCTCTGCCTTCGACTCAGGTCATGATCCCAGGGTCCTGGGATTGAGCCCCACATCAGGCTCTCTGCTCAGTAGGGAGCCTGCTTCCCCTTCTCTCTCTCTCTCTCTGCCTACCTCTCTGCCTACTCGTGATCTCTGTCAAAAAAAAAAAAAAAAAAAAACCCTTTAAAAAGTACAGTAAACCTCTGTTGCAAAATGTTCAGGTGGTCTATATTTTCAAGTCCTGTCAAGATTCAGATTTAAGGGCGCCTGGGTGGCTCAGTGGGTTAAGCCGCTGCCTTCGGCTCAGGTCATGATCTCAGGGTCCTGGGATCAAGGCCCGCATCGGGCTCTCTGCTCAGCGGGGAGCCTGCTTCCTCCTTTCTCTCTGCCTGCCTCTCTGCCTGCTTGTGATCTCTGTCTGTCAAATAAATAAATAAAATCTTTAAAAAAAAATAAAAAAAAATTTAAAAAAAAAGATTCAGATTTAATGTTTATCCCTTCTTCGTGTGTAGGACATGAGAATTGATTTGCTGATCTGACCAGGTAGGTTTCTGGTCTGTTCTTATTTACCTCTCTAACCTGCAGAGTCACCACTGTAGAAGTGGTCTTCCCAGTTTGGACATTACTTTTTTTTTTTTTTTTTTTTTTAAGATTTTATTTATTTAAAGGGGGCATGTGAGTGGGGTTAGGGAGGGGCAGAGGGAGAGGGAAAATTTCAAGCACACTCTGCCCTCCAAGTGGAACTTGACTTGGAATCTCACGACCCTGAGATCATGACTTGAGTCAAAACCAGCCATGGGACACTTAACCTGCTGAGCCACCCAGGCAAGCACCTCTGGACCAGATCACTTCTTTCTTTCTTTCTTTTTTTTAAAAGATTTTATTTATTTATTTGATGGGGGGTGGAGAGAGAGAGAGAGCGATCACAAATAGGCAGAGAGGCAGGCAGAGGGGGAGGGGAAGCAGGCTCCCTGCCAAGCAGAGAGCCCAACTCGGGGCTCGATCCCAGGACCCTGAGACCATGACCCGAGCCAAAGGCAGAGGCTTAACCCACTGAGCCACCTAGGTGCCCCAGACCAGATCACTTCTTAATCAAATACACAGGGACATGTGAACATGTGAACCTAATTTTTCTCATCAAAGCTAAGAGATAGGCATTGTCCATGTTGTTGCCTATATGTAGTTCATTCTTTTTTAACTTCTGAATAGGATTCCACTATATGACAATACCACAGGTTATCCTTTTCTTGGGTTTTAACATAGGGATGTTTTACTTGAAGAATCAAAATACTTTGAAGTCGTGATGCTGTATACTGTATTAACATCCAATTTAGGATAATTCCCTTTTTCTTCTGCTCTGATCCCTGACTTCTTTTTCCTTTTAATTTAATTTCTCTTTTATCAAATTACATGTATTAGGAATTCAAACAGTGTATGTCTAAGTTTTTTATGAAAATGGCAATTCTTTGCTACCCTTTCTCTCTGCTTCCAGCTCAGCATGTTTTTTTTGTTTGTTTGTTTTTTGTTTTTTTTTTTGACAGAGAGAGAGATCACAAGTAGGCAGAGAGGCAGGCAGAGAGAGAGAGGAGGAAGCAGGCTCCCTGCTGAGCAGAGAGCCCGATGTGGGGCTCGATCCCAGAACACTGAGATCATGACCTGAGCTGAAGGCAGCGGCCTAATACACTGAGCCACCCAGGCGCCCCCCAGCTCAGCATGTTTAAAGATAATTCATTATCTTCCCTGTTTCTCCCCTGGTGTTGCCCATTTTACCTACTAACATCATGTTGCTCATGTTGTCAGATCTAATAAGTCTGCAGTCTTGTTGACTTCCTTTTCTGATATCCACCCATCCCCCCACCCCCACCCCAGAGGCACTGCCTGACTTAAAGCGCTGGCCTCTCCCATTTAAGAGTGGAGTAGCCTTCTAACTGATCTGGATGACTCTTCTTTCATCTCCAGCCTTTTTTCCATACAGCTGCCAGAATTTGCTTTCTAGAACACAGTTCTGAATCCTTTTTCTCTTAGAGAACTGACTACAAAAAAAATATTGTGGCAGTTTGGATCAAAAATAGAATTAAACACATACTTGAAGCTAAATAAAATGAAGTAAATATGCATATGCTTAACTAGGTCATCCTCATGATCCTGAAGAGAAGGCTGAGATTTAAGGAACAGCTAATATGTCAGGCTTGGTCACTGATGGTTGTATTGCAAAGAATTCAGCCACTTCAATTACAATGGAATTTCTTGTTGCCTGAATGTAGTCATCCTTTGCAAGGTAATGAGTATTCGATTAAGAGTAAGGGTCAGAAAACCTGTGTTCTCTTTATCCCTGCCACTAACTGTATGGCCTTACATGGGTCACATGACTTCTATAAGGATCAGTTTTCACGTGTTAAAATGGGAATGAGAATATTTACTTAACTTTGAATTTTGTTGACCATGAGAAGGTTTGTTAAATTCTAGGAAAGGGAAGTTTGTGAACTGTTGATGGTAAGGAATTGACAAGAGGCAAAGAGGAGTTGATGGTAGAGGTGACATTTTTTTTTTTTTGAGGTGACATTTTTGATTTGAAAGAAGGTTAATCCAAGCTGAGTTTTATTTCCTCATATTTCCCCCAGCTTTATGGAGTATAATTGTCAAGTAAAAATTGTATATATTTAAGGTGTACAATGTAGTGATTTGATACAGAGGATTCTCTAGAGGAATGCGGATGCCCTTCACAAGTTTATTTTGCTTGCCTAAAAGTGTTAACATTTTAATTTCTTCAAATTATCCCTGGTCTTGAGGGGTTCAGAATCAGAAGAATTCTTGGTTATAAATTATCATTTTATGAGATGACTCTTATAACAAGTTTTCTCATCTTTGTCAGAGGTTTCACAACTTCTTCCATATATTCAGGAGGGAGAACACTTCATATTTTAAGGGGCAGAGTGGTTAAAGAGAAAACTGAAGGCTGCATGTGCAAGCATTTCTATGAAATCTTTGTGTAGATGGCCAAATAAAGACATGCTTTTCTTTTTTCTTAATTCAAAATTATTTTCTCCGAAAAATTTGAAATATGCACAAAAGAAGAAAGAAGGCCCTTATATACTTCTCACCAAAGACATGGCTTTTCTTTACATGAAAATTATCTTCTGTTACTGAATGAGAAGCTTTACGGGCCTTCATTTATTCTGACTTATTTTAAAATTTGAAGTAATAAGATAATTGTGGTAGGGCATTGAAACTACTCTGTGTAATACTATAATGGTGGATGATGCATGTCATTATGCATTTACCTAAGCCTATAAAATGTACACCACCAAGAGTGAACTGTAATGTAAACTATGGATTTGGGGTGGTTATAATATATGACTATAGGTTTATCCATTGTAACAAATGTATCATTCTGGTGGGAGATATAGATAATGGAAGAGGTTATGCATGTGAGAGGAAGGAGTATGTTGGAAATCTCTGTACCCTCAGCTCAATTTTTCTTTGAACCTAAAATTGTTCCAAAAAAAAAAAAAAAAGGTAGTAAATAATTTTTCTATAGTACTCAAAAGCTCAGTGGCCGCCAAAATAAATTCCAGATTATTAGGGGTTTCAGATCTGTCCCTAGCCTCTCTGATCTCATCTTTGATGATCTTCCTTCTTTAAAGCCTTTTTTGTTCCCACTTGTCTTACCTCGGACTATTATTTAAAAAATAATATAGGGTGCCTGGGTGGCTAAGTCAGTTAAGCATCTGACTCTTGATTTCTGCTCAGGTCATGATCTCAGGGTCATAGGATCAAGCCCCACATCAGGCTCTGCACTAGGCAAGGAGCATGGTTAAGATTCTCTCTCTCGGGGCACCTGGGTGGCTCAGTGGGTTAAAGCCTCTGCCTTTGGCTCAGGTCATGGTCCCAGGGTCCTGGGATCAAGCCCTGCATTGGGCTCTCTGCTTGGCAAGGAGCCTGCTTCCCTCTCTGCCTGCCTCTCTACCTACATGTGATCTTTGTCTGTCAAATAAATAAATAAAATCTTAAAAAAAAAAAAAAAAGATTCTCTCTCTCCCTCTCCGCCCCCACCCCTGTTCCCACTCACATACACACTCTCTCTCTTAAAAAAATAAATTAAATTAAATTTAAGAAAATAGCATAGACTGAGTAGCTTATAAACAACAGAAATTTTTTTCTCACAATTCTGAAGGCTGGTTGTTCAAGATCACTGTACCAGCATGGTCAGGTTCTGTTGACACCCCTCCCCCAAGTTGTGGATTGCTGACTTCTCTTTGTATCCTCACATGGCAGAAAACAGAGAGAACAAGCAAGCTTTTTCATGACCCTTATGAGGATGCTAATCCCGTTCACCAGAGCTCCATCCTCATGGCCTCATCTAATCCTAATTGCTTCCCAAAGGTCCCACCTCCTAATAGCATCACATTGAGTGATAGGGTTTCAACATAAGCATTTTGGGGAGACACATTCAGTTCTTAACATTATTACACGGAAATATACACTCATGCTCATACCTCTTGTGTACTTCACACCTACACTTGTATGTCCTTTGTTCTCTCTGAAACATCCTTTCTTGCTATCTTATCAAAATCATTCAATGTCCCACTTATGCGCTACCTTCTCCTATAGACTTTTTTGATACTTCTTACACTTAATTTCCCTAAACTTGGCTCTCCTGTAGCAGTTTTGGTTCTTCACTTTTGGGCCTTGCATTTTAGGTAGGTGATGAGCCCTCTGTCCATCTTACATCTTTAAAAGCACAAAAATGCCCTATCACAAATGTTTTGCTGGTCTGTGATTTCAGTTTTGCCAGGGTCAGATCTTACGCTCAACTCAGTGATTTGTAAGCATGCTCCATTTAACTGAAGGGGGGGGACATAGGGAATGTGGTCCTGGGAATGGGGTCATTATTAGCTTAGTTCCAGTGGAGATGTGTTCCTGATGTAAAAATTTATTTCATGCAGTGAGTACACAGTAGTTTACTGGCTGATCCCTTCCTTTTCTCTAACATGCTTCACATTTGTTCCAGTGATGACTCTGGCTGAGCTAGAAGGACCACCAGCCCATCCCAGGTTCCCCACCCCTCAAGCTGCCATAACATCTAGCACAGATTTTAACTATTAAAATTATGGCTTTCTTCTAGAAAACAATCAAAAGACTTCAAAGATAAAAATTAGATATTGCTGGTAGAGCACAGAAAAACGTTAGATCAGCGCTAAACAAACATCAGATAGACTCGATATTTAGTTGTTATGTTTTTATTGTGTGTGGGTTTTCTCTGTCCCTAGAATTGTCCTGCTGTACATATTAGGACCATGTAACTATGTGTTTTGGCCACTTTGGTACTTTTGCCCACTAACAAGGAAAACAAAGTATACTGTAACAGGTTTGGAGTAGTAGCAAAAGCCTGTTTTCCTTAAGGAAATGAACCAGTAGCTCTGGCTATTCATAACTTTTCTTGTGGTAGCCAAGAAAATCCTAATACCATTTCAGTTGATAAAAAATGTTGACAATGTAAATAAAGACCTAAGGGATTCAATAATTTAGAAGAAAAAAAAATAGTATCAGTGTAGAATTCTTTTTTTTTTAAGATTTTATTAGGGGCTCCTGGGTGGCTCAGTCATTAAGCATCTAGCTTTGGCTCAGGTTATGATCCAAGGATCCTGGGATCAAGCCCTGCATCAGGCTCCCTGCTCAGCGGAAAGCCTGCTTCTCCCTCTCCCCCTGCTTCTATTCCCTCTCTTGTGGTGTTTCTGTCAAATAAATAAATACAAATCTTTTTAAAATTTTATTCATTTATTTATTAGAGAGAGAGCGCTCACAAGCAGGGGGGTGGGAGAGGGAGAAGCAGGCTCCCCACTGAGCACGGGTTCCCATACAGGGTCAATCCCAGGACCCTGGATCATGACCTGAGCCTAAGCAGATGTTTAACCAACTGAGCCACCCAGGCACCCTTCAACATAGGATTCTTGAATATGAATTGAGAAACTTATTAGCATTATCTGAAGTTCATTTTCTTTAATATAGTTATGTTACTCTATATATAAGTGAACTTGATTATTTGTAAATTAGCAAATCTTTCTTTTGGGAAGAAGGACTCTGCTCATGTTTACTACGTCAGAGCCTTGAAAACCACTTAAAGTGTCCTCGGGGCGCCTGGGTGGCTCAGTGGGTTAAGCCGCTGCCTTCAGCTCGGGTCATGATCTCAGGGTCCTGGGATCGGGCCCCGCATCGGGCTCTCTGCTCAGTGGGGAGCCTGCTTCCTCCTCTCTCTCTGCCTGCCTCTCTGCCTACTTGTGATCTCTCTCTGTCAAATAAATAAATAAAATCTTTAAAAAAAAAAACCCACTTAAAGTGTCCTCAAACTTTGCAAGCAGACAATGAATATACAATTATTTCTGTTCAGAGAAAAGTGGAATAAACAAAATAATCTCATTGCAAGACATTTACACAATGACAAGTTTGCAATTTATACCATAGGATCTCAGAAAAGAGATTAAAGAACACTTATAAAAATGTGAATTAAAGCTGCTTGAGTTGATTCCTTTTTAAAAACAAACATTTTCTTGTGGAATAAGTTTAGATCTTACAGAGGAATTGCAAACATAGTACAGAGTGTTCCTGTATGTCCTTCACCCAGTTTCCCCTGATGTTAACATCTTATACAACTACGATGTGTTTGCCAGAAATAAGAAATTAGTACATTAGTACATTAGTACAGTACTTTTAAATAACTCCAGACTTTATTTGAATTTTACCATTTATCTGCTTATGTCCTTTTTCTTTTCTAGGATCTAATCCAGGGTATCATAATGCATTTAGTCATTAAGTCTCCCTAGTTTCCTATGGTCTGTGACAGTTTTTTAGTTGTTTCTTGTTTTTTATAACCTGGATCACTTGGTTAAGGTAAAGTCTGCAAGGTTTCTTCACTGTGAAGTTACTATTTATCTCTTTCCGTATTCTGTTGTTTGGGGGCACATCACTGAGTCCAGTTCACATTAAAGGGGAGAAAGGGTTAAGCTCCATCTCTTGGAGTAGGAAGTATCAACATACAATATTTATTTAATTTTGTTATTAATAATAGTTGCACTGAAAGGTTGTTTTTTTCCTAATTGTTGCTTTAATACACCCTCTTCTAGTAGAACTAGTTTGAGAATACAGTCTTTACAACTCTCTCAAACTTTCTAATACATTAATCGGTTATGCTCTTATTGCTTATCTAAACAGGAATTAATCATCTGGAGTAGGAGTTAGGAATTCCAGGAATAATGAACTATGGGAGCAATACAGGCTGCATCTGTTTCACTTCTTATGCCAGTAGTACTTAGCCTGGAACCTAGCAAATAGAGGTCATTAAAGACATCTTCATTTATTGCCAGGGGTTGGAAGAATACAGAAGTATGAGTGCTATATCCAATAAAGTTAGAAGTTACTCTACATTTTTGACTCTGTTGAAAGGAATTGACATTTGACACTTTTACCATGTCCAGCAGATTTTTTAATTTACTGTTGATAACAGCCATGTGAAGTAGCTATAACCTATTTTTTTTTAATATTATTTATTTATTTGACAGAGAGAGATCCCAAGTAGGCAGAGAGGCAGGCAGAGAGAGAGAGAGGAGGAAGCAGGCTCCCTGCTGAGCAGAGAGCCCGATGCGGGACTCGATCCCAGGACCCTGAGATCATGACCTGAGCTGAAGGCAGCGGCTTAACCCACTGAACCATCCAGGCGCCCGCTATAACCTATTTTCTAGAAGAGAAAAACTAAAGCTTAGAAAAGTAAAAATGTCAATAGAACAGAATTTGAACCCAAGTCTTTGTGACTTCTCAGTTCATTTTTTTTAACTATACATGTTACCTTCTTTCATAAGTCTTATACATTCATTTCTCTGTCTTTATTCCTGTTCCTCTTATCTCCCTTTTAATTTCTTCTTCCTCTTAAAGTGAAGCATCTTTTAAATTTAGAGGTGATGAAAATGGATCTTATTCATTGCTAGTGGAAATGTGAATTGGTATAGTCTTTGGATAAAAATGTATATGTACGAGGCACCTGGGTGGCTCAGTGGGTTAAGCCTTTGCCTTGGGCTCAGGTCATTGGGCTCTCTGCTCAGCAGGGAGCCTGCTCCCCGCCCCCACAGCCTGCTTGTGATCTTCTCTCTGTCAAATAAAAAAAAATGTATATGTACATACATACATATAAAGATGGTTACTGTATCATTGTCCATAAGGGTAAAACAAATACTGAACACAAAGATTTTTAAGGAGACGAATGACCAAATGTGCTACATCCTTGATAGGAACCATTAATGCAGCCATTGGGATTTCTAAATTGTGATAAATGACAAAGGTTTGTGTATATATACGTATGTAGGTACACTTTTGAAAGATGATTCCATATTATATTTATATATAATAGAATATGTAATAATTCTAGTTTTTCAAAAACAATGACAGCATAATCCTATGTATGATTTTATATGATTTTATGATTTTAAGAACATGAATATTTAACATTTATGTCAGTGAAAAGTAGGAGGGGAAGACAACATGTATTATAGTTCTGTTTCCATTTATATAAAATGAGCCTGTGCATGTGTTTGCATAAAAGGATGCGTGAAAGTACAGTCACCAACCAGGAATCTAGTTGACACTAATTCCTTCTCTGTCATCATCTCATGTAATCAGTCTCAAAGTCCAGTGATTTTCAAGCATTTCTTAAATATTTTTCTTACTTTCCATGTTTTCTGCCATTGCTTTAGATACCATCTTTGCCTGGTAGCTAAACACCCCATAGCCAGACTCTTGACTTGAATCTTGCCTACCTCAAATCCTTCTTCCAATTTCTTGTTAAAGTAGATCTATCCAGAGATATCTGACACATAAAAATTTCTATCTTATACTCTTCATTACTGGGGCGCCTGGGTGGCTCAGTCGTTAAGCGTCTGCCTTTGGCTTAGGTTGTGATCCCAGGGTCCTGGGATCGAGCCTCAAATCAGGCTCCCTGCTCAGTGGGGAGCCTGCTTCTCCCTCTCCCACTTCCCTGCTTGTGTTCCCTCTCTCGGTCTCTTTGTCAAATAAATAGATAAGTCTTTAAAATTCTTCGTTACTTATACCATCAAATCCAAACCTCTTGCCAAAGGCCTTGTAAAATTAGGACTTGAGTACTTTTCCTCCCATGCCCCACTTTTGGTGACCATAGACTATCTTTGTTTTGTTTTATTTACAATTTTATTAAAATTCCAGTTAATTAAAATACAGTAATATTAGTTTCAGGAAAATAATTTCGTGATTCATCACTTACATACCCAGTGCACATCACAACAAATGCCCTCCTTAATGCCCATCACCTATTTAGCCCCTCCCCACCCACCCCACCCCCAACATGTCTGTCTGTTCTCTGTAATTAAGAGTCTGTTTTCAGGGCACCAGGGTGGCTCAGTTGGTTAAACGTCTCCCTTCAGCTCAGGTCATGATCTCGGGGTCCTGGGATCAAGCCCCACATTGGGCTCCCTGCTCAGCGGGGAGCCTGCTTCTCCTTCTGCTCCCCCCTCTTGTGCTCTCTTTCTGTGTCAAGTAAATAAATAAAATTTTAAAAAAGAGTCCGTTTTATGGTTTGCCTCTCTTTCTCCCCCCAACATTCATCTGTTTGTTTCTTAAATCACACCTACGAGTGAAATCACATGGCATTTGTCTTTCTCTGACTGACTTATTTCCCTTAGCACAATCTCTCTAGCTCCATCCACATCATTGTAAATGGCAAGATTTCATTATTTTTTATGGCTGAATAATATTCCTGTGTATGTGTGAGACCTCTTTATCCATTCATCAGTTGATGAACACTTGGCTGCTTCCATATTTTGGCTATAATTGATAATGCTGCTGTAAACATCGGGGTGCATGTATCCCTTCGAATCAGTGTTTTTGTATCCTTTAGGTAAATACCTAGTACTGCAATTGGATCATATGGTAGTTCTATTTTTTTTTTAAGATTTTATTTATTATTTGACAGAGCGATCACAAGTAAGCAGAGAGGCAGGCAGAGAGAGAGAGGGAGGAAGCAGGCTCCCAGCTGAGCAGAGGGCCCAATTCGGGACTTGATCCCAGGACCCTGGGATCATGACCTGAGCCGAAGGTAGAGGCTTTAACCCACTGAGCCACCCAGGCGCCCCGGTAGTTTTATTTTTAAATTTTTGAGGAACCTCCATACTTTTTCTATAGTGGCTACCCCAGTTTGCATTCCAACCAGCAGTAAAAGCGGGTTCTCCTTTCTCCACATCACCAACATCTGTTGTTTCCTGTGTTAATTTTAGCCATTCTGACAGTTGTGAGGTCATATCTCATGTGGTTTGGATTTGTATTTCTCTGATGATGAGTGATGTTGAGCATCTTTTTATATGTCTGTTGGCCATCTGTATGTCTTATTTGGGAAAATGTCTGGTCTTGTCTTCTGCCCATTTCTCAACTGGATTATTAGTTTTTTGGGTGTTGAATTTGGTAAGTTCTTTAAGATTTTCGGTACTAATCCTTTATTAGATGTGTCATTTAAAAATATATTCTCCTGGGGCGCCTGGGTGGCTCAGTGGGTTAAAGCCTCTGCCTTCAGCTCGGGTCATGATCTCAGGGTCCTGGGATCGAGCCCCACATCAGGCTCTCTGCTCAGCGGGAGCCTGCTTACTCCTGTCTCTCTGCCTGCCTCTATGCCTACTTGTGATCTGTCTGTCAAATAAATAAATAAAATCTTAAAAAAAAAAAATATATATATATATATATATATCCCATTCTGAACATTGTCTTTTAGCTTTATTGATGGTTTTCTTTGCTATAAAGAAGCTTTTTATTTTGACCTTGTCTCAATAGTTCATTTTTGCTTTTATTTCCCTTGCCTCAGGAGACCTATCTAGAAAAAAATATCTATAGCCAACGTCAGAGAAGTTACTGCCTGTGTTCTAGGATTTTTAAGATTTCAGATCTGATTTAGGTCTTTCATCCGTTAGGTCTTTCATCCATTTTGAATTTATTTTTAAGTGTGGTGTAAGAAAGTGGTTTAGTTTCTTTCTTCTGCTCATAGCTGTCCAGTTTTCCCATCACCATTTGTTGAAGAGACTGTCTTTTTTCCATTGGATATTCTTTCCTCCTTTGTTGAAGATAAGTTGACCTTATAGTTGTGAGTCCATTTCTGGGTTTTCTGCTCTTTACATTGATCTGTGTGTCTATTTTTCCACCAGTACCATACTGTCTGGATCACTGTCGCTTTGTAATATAACTCAAAGTCTGGAATTGTGATGTCACCAGCTTTGCCTTTCTTTTTCAGGATTGCTCTGGCTATTTGGGGTCTTTTGTGGTTTCATACAATTTTAGGATTGATTGTTCTAGCTCTGTGAAAAATGCTGGTGGTATTTTGATTGGGATTGCATTAAATGTGTAGATTGCTTTGGGTAGCACAGACATTTTAACAATATCTGTTTTTCCATCCATGAGCATGGAATGTTTTTCCATTTCTTTGTGTCATCTTTAATTTCTTTCATCATTGTTTATTGGTTTTCAGAGTATAGATCTTTTACCTCTGTGGTTAGGTTTATTCCTAATTATCTTGGTTTTTGGTATAATTGTAAATGGGATCAATTCCTTAATTTCTTCTGCTGCTGCTTCATTATTGGTGTAGAAAATTCAACAGATTTCTGTAGGTTGATTTTTGTATCCTGTAACCTTACTGAATTTGTATATCAGTTGTAGCAATTTTTTGGTGGAGTCTTCAGGGTTTTCTACATAGAGTAACATGTTGTCTGCAAATGGTGAATGTTTCACTTCTTCTTTGCCAATTGCCTTTTATTTCTTTTTATGTCTGATTGCTGAGGCTAGGACGTCCATACTGTGTTAAATAACAGTGGTGGGAGTAGACTCCCCTGTCTTGTTCCTGACCTTAGAAGAAAAACTCTGTTTTCCTCCTATAAGGATAATATTAGCTGTGGGTTTTTCATATATGGCCTGTATGATGTTGAGGTTTGTTCTTTCTTTAGTTGTCCACATAGGCCAGACTGGTTTTAGTTGTCCACATTGGCATAGAGACAGTCCCTCAAGGCCTCTGCTTATGCTGTTGTTTCTGCTTGGAATTGTCTTTTCTTCTTCCCCTTGAGCCCCCCATATCCCATCACCAACCACTTACTCTCTTAAAACTTACTTCTGTGTATCCTCTACCAGAAATTTCCCCTGCCCTCGCTCTCAATCTCAGGCTAAACTAGGGGACTTCTTTTGCATACAGTGTGTATTGTTGTGAATTCTTTCTCACTTTCTCTTCCCCATTAGACAAGGGAAGGTACAATTCTAGTACCTTCCAAGGACCTGGCACTGTTCATTTGCTCCATGATTGGATATCCTGTGTCCTCCCCTTACCTGCAGAGATCTTCCATCATAGCCAAAAGATGTTTTCTCTTTCAAATTTTAGAGATTAGGATGAAACATCTTCATGTTTAGCATAGGAGAAAAATTATTTCTTTTTTTTTTTAAAGATTTTCTTTATTTATTTGACAGACAAGAGATCACAAGTAGACAGAGCAGCAGGCAGAGAGAGAGAGAGAGGAGGAAGCAGGCTCCCTGCTGAGCAGAGAGCCCAATGTGGGGCTCGATCCCAGGACCCTGACATCATGACCTGAGCCGAAGGCAGAGGCTTTAACCCACTGAGCCACCCAGGTGCCCCAGAAAAAGTATTTCTTTGGAGTCACATTTCTTTTTTTTTTTTTTTTTTTAAAGATTTTATTTATTTATTTGAGAGAGAGAGACAGCGAGAGAGAGCATGAGCGAGGAGAAGGTCAGAGAGCGAAGCAGACTCCCCATGGAGCTGGGAGCCCGATGTGGGACTCGATCCCGGGACTCCAGGATCACGCCCTGAGCCGAAGGCAGTCGTCCAACCAACTGAGCCACCCAGGCGTCCCTGGAGTCACATTTCTAATACAAATAAAGAGATATCAAGCAAATAGTTTCATTCATTGTTTAAATTGATACTTATCTTTGTAAGTAGTTGTGTATAATCATGATATGTACATTGTGCCATTTTAAACTATGATACATAGTTATCGAAATTTTTTTATGATTGGAGGCAGTTACTTAGATTCTTCAGAGTAGAATTACAGAGTTATTAAATACTGATTTCTGTGGGTACAGATGAGTATGGTTGCAACATCTGATAAAGGGTTAATACCTGTTGCTTAATGGTTCTAAAATGATGCCCCACTTTGGGACCCAACAAGTGCCAAAGAAATACTAGTTTTGATATTTGGGGCTAGGTATGCTTTTTTTTAACTATTAATATATTGTTGAAAATTCTGTATTAATTGCCAACCACAGATGAGATTGGTGGTTAATTTCAGAGTTGAGTAATAGAATGGTGCATTTTTTTTTACAATTAACTTTCACAGTTTTTAGAGAGACCGTTGCTTTTTTTTTTTTTTTTTTTTTTTTTTGAGAGGGCGAGAGAGAGAGCGTGAGTGCACTTGTGCTCATGAGGTGGAGGGGATGGACAGAGGAGGGAGAGGGGAAGAGAGAATTTAAGCAGGCTCCAAGCCTGGTGCAGAGCCAGCACCAGCACAGAGCCCGACATGGGGCTGGATTTCATGACCCTGAGATCATGACCTGAGCCAAATTCACGCATCAGACGCTTAACTGACTGAGTCATCCAAGCACCCCTAGAGAGACAGTTGACTTTTAAGTTAAAAGAGCCGGAGTTGCTATTAAACACTGTAGAAAACAGAATTGTCTTGTATTTGATGGAATGATTAGAACACAAATTATACCCTTTTACATAAGAATACTGCAGTTGATGTTTCTGACTCTCTCAACATATTTTCCACTGTAACCAGTTTTGCTTTAAAAAAATAACAGTTTGAAAGGTACAGCATTCATAACATTAAATAGGGAGGGGCAGGGTGGAGTTTGTGATAGGTTTGTTACCTTAAGATGGGCATGTTGTTTTTTAATGCTGTTTCAGTCCTTTTAATAGCAGAACTTTTATTTTTTTCAATGGCCTATTTCCCAGTTAAAAGTTTTTTTTTAAACAATCACATGATGAGTTATGTAATATGCGGTTCATTTTTCTTACTATAATTATTCATAAAAAGGAGTTTTATGGAAATTATAAGCTATAGAAGCAATCATTATTAACTGTGATTATAAACTAGCTGTTTTAAATGAAGATTTTAGTTTACAGTAAGGTGAATGTTTCTCTTTTGAAAGTTATTGTATAAACAAATTTATAATAATGGTAGGCTTTAGCTTTCATTTTAACGTGACAGCCATGCTGAATAGTTTTATGCAAATAGGATGTTTGATGTCCAGTTTCCAAATGGCTTATGTCTGGATATAATTGCACAATCAACTACTAATGTAAATTATTGTCCAATGAAATTGTCTGAAGTCAGCAATAACCTTACAGGGGCTGAATTAAAATTAAAAAAAAAAAAAAACAGCTACCCTTAGATTCTAGAAGAAGGCCATCTCCTTTTTTATTTGTTTTCTTTTCTATCACTATACTTTTTTAACCCTCTCCTCCAACTCCATTTCTTGAAGACTCTTAAAAAGTGTCCTAGAAAATAATGTTGATGCTTATAATAAATCAGAAATAATAAGGAAACTTGAACAATCAAAGAACTTCCACCTCCTCCCACTTCTCTGCACACCTGGTGCCCAAAAGACATAACTATTTTTCTTTTGTTTGGCTCCTATTCAGAGTATCTTTTCTATTTTTCACAGTGATGTTGAACCTGAATGGCTGGACAGTGTGCAGAAAAATGGAGAATTATTTTATTTGGAATTGAGTGAGGGTGAAGAAGAAAGCCTCCTTCCTGAGACTCCTACTGTGAACCATGTCAGATTCAGTGAAAATGAGATTATAATTGAAGAGGATGATTACAAAGAAGGAAAAAAGTATGAACCTAAACTCAAGCGGTTTACCAAAATTTTAAAAAGTAAAAGTCTTTTACCCAAGCGCCACAGTAAAAAAAGTAGTAATGGCAATGAGCCAGTGTCCATTCTAAAGCATCAGTCTAACCAGAAAACAGGAGTTGTTGTCCAACAGCGGTACAAGGATGTGAATATTTATGTAAACCCCAAAAAGTTAACTGTGACCAAAGCCAAAGAGCAACTTAAGCTTCTGGAAGTCCTGGTTGGGATTATCCATCAGACCAAGTGGAGCTGGAAGAAAAGTGGAAAACAGAGCAGTGGAGAAAGGCTTGTGGTCCATGGCCTGCTGCCAGGAGGCTCTGCTATGAAGAGTGGTCAGATATTAATTGGTAAGTGTTGCTGGTAAACATCATTTCTTGTTTGCAGAGATTCATGATTAGTGATGCCTTGTGAGATGTGATCAAAACAGAATTATATCCAAAGTCTCAACAGATTAAGAACTGCGTGATGGTATTTGGGACAGTAGCGACATTGTTAGGCATGGTGTACTACAAGGCATAACGCTCTTAGAATAAGTACTTTAGAGATTGAATATGTGTGTGCCTCATTTAGGCCAAGGAATAGCTTAACTAATTGTTGAGTTTTGAATTATATCATTTTATTTCATCTTGCTTATATTTGCTGACAAGGAAAAGAAAATAAGTTAATTTTACAGTGATAATATCGATTTGAATGACCTATATCCAATAGCGTGATATAAAAATATGTAATTAATGAACAAAAATATTTTTACATTTGTGTTTGTACTTGAGTACACTAAGTTCTTGAGAGTGGTTTTTAAACTGTTTTGTTTGGCATATTTAGCAACAGTGGTGTTATACATAAATTTCATTTTAAGGGTGGTTGTCATAAAATTTATCAATTTAAAGGTTAAAAAATGCATCTGAAAGTTATTCTGAATATATGTTAAGGTGAGCATTTTGTATTGCTGATACGTTTTCAGCTGTTGGATATAATGCTTGAGTTACTAGTAATTTTATTACATAGGTAAAAGCTATGTCAAATGTGAGAATATGTTATTAATGAAACTTAAAATCAATTAACAAATCTAAAAGCTGACAGTCTTTTAAGTTGACTCAGCCTATAAGATTTAGATATGGGAACTTTTTTTTTTTTAAGATTTTATTTATTTATTTGACAGACAGAGATTACAAGTAGGCAGAGAGGCAGGCAGAGAGAGGAGGAAGCAGGCTCCCTGCTGAGCAGAGAGCCCAATGTGGGGCTCGATCCCAGGACTCTTAGATCATGACCTGAGCCAAAGGCAGAGGCCCTAACCCACTGAGCCACCCAGGCACCCCAGGAACTTTTTTTTTTTTTAAAGATTTTATTTGTTTGACAGAGATCACAAGTAGGCAGACAGGCAGGCAGAGGTAGAGAGGAAGGGAAGCAGGCTCCCCACTGAGCAGAGAGCCTGATTTGGGGCTCAATCCCAGGACCCTGGGATCATGACCTGAGCCAAAGGCAGAGACTTTAACCCACTGAGCCACCCAGGCGCCCCTAGATATAGGAACTTTTATAGCTACCTTAGAAACATTTAAAAATATTTCTTTAAGTCTAAATTGTATTTGTTTGTTCATTGATTCCACAAAACTTTTGAGTATCTGTTAACTGTCAGGAGTACAAATATTATTCTAAGGATCCATTTACTCCTCCTAAGAGGCTCATACTGCAGTGCAAGAGGTGGGTCAGAAATTGGCAGTTTCACATAGTATGATAAGTGTCGTGATAGGGTTTCACATAGTATGATAGTTTAATATAGTATGATAAGTTTCTCATCGTTTGATAAGTGTCATGATAGGGTTTACAAGAATGAATCACATAGGAAGAGCATCTATGCAATCTATCCTAATGATTGCAGCAACATCTCCACATTCTCTTCTTACAGTGTAATGTTGGTACTCCTCCCAAGTTTTGTTTTTTGTTTTTTTTTTTTTAAGATTTTATTTATTTATTTGACAGAGAGAGAGATCGCAAGTAGGCAGAGAGGCAGGCGGGGTGGGGGGGAAGCAGACTCCCCACTCAGCAGAGAGCCCGATGCGGGGGCCGATCCCAGGACCCTGAGATCATGACCTGAGCTGAAGGCAGAGGCTTAACCCACTGAGCCACCCAGGTGCCCCTCCTCCCAAGTTTTAAGTTAAGTTTTTGTGTCCTCCCTACCCTACCCCTGTGGGCCTGAACCACAGCTTAAGTAGTACTATGTGATTTCAGAGGTGGGATCATAAAAGGTGATACAGCTTCTGCCTAGTATTCTTGGAATCCAGTTGCCATTGTGTGGGCAAGGCCTGTCCACATGAAGAGGCCACAAGTACTATTCTGGCTAATCACCCCCAGCTGAGGCCTCAGCCACCCTGCAGCATCAGCTACCACACATGAATGAAGAAGCCTTACAGAAAACTCCAGCCCCAACCACCATCTAGGTGCAACCACATGGGGAACCCTGAGTTTGAACCTCAGCTAAGCCCAGTCAACCCCAGAACCAGGAAGGATAACAAATTGTGCTTGCTGTTTTAAACTCTAAATTTTAGGGTCATTCATTATGCAGCAACAAATAGCTGGAACAGAAGCTAATGCGTGTTTACGTTCTCTCAGGTGCTCAATTTCCTTTTTGGTAAAATGTCTCTAAGGTTTATTCTTTTTGTTCTGTCAGGATGCCATAATTCATGCTTATGAAGTCTTCTCTGGTTGTTGCAAAACACCATAGCTTTAAGATAGCACATGATGGGAAACTCCTATATTTATCTGGGGCCTCTGCTCAGGACCTAAGTGGACTGATTTGTAGACAAATCTCTGAAATGCTTTTTAGCCGTTCCTCTTGAAATCTAATAGAGAGCTGGTTATTGTCAGTGAGCATCCCATTCCATGTTTCCTTTCCCCTGATCCTCCAGTCTGCTGAACCTTCTAGGAATACTACTTACCTAGACCTGATCTTTTTGCACCATCTCTATGGGAGGAAAGAAAATGAACTATAGAGAGGAAGAACATGCTATGTCGTCCTGTTGTTTATCTTGAAAATAATTTAAAGATACACAGGATGCTGGTAGTATACTTTTTAACCCGAGTGTGGTTATGTAGGTATGTTCACTTTTTGATGATTTATTGTTGTAGTAGTACTTTGTGTGCACTTTTCTGCATGTGTATGAATAGCAATGAAAAGGCAGAAAAATGAAGTTCATGATTTCAGTTTCAAAATGGAAGAGTTTATGATTTACCAATAAGTAAAAAAAAAGATATGTCGAAATAAAATGATTATTTCATCCTTGGTGCATAGCAAAATGCTTGGTTGATAAATAAGCCCTAAAAAACATTTATTGAATAAATGCACAAACTATGTAGAAAAATACTGTGGAGGGAAAACAGTTGGAAGTAAATATAAAGACACCAAAATGCTGGTAGAGTTTGTGTGAAGATGTTACAGGTGGTTTGTTTTCTCTTTTTTCAGAGTTTTAATTTTATGGTGATAATTGTATATTTTTAATGTTGTATACTTGGGGATAAATAATGAACAATTTTTTAAAAGATTTTACTTATTTACTTTATTTACTTATTGAGAGAGAGGAAGAGTGCACATGTGCAGGTGTAAGAGCTGGGGGGAGGGCAGGCAGAGGGAGAAGCAGGCTCATGCTGAACAGGGAGCCCAACTAGGGACTCAGTCCCAGGACCCCAAGATCACAACCTGAGCCAATGGCAGACGCTTAACCAACTGAGCCACCCAGATGCCCTAATGGACATTTTTGATGTCATTGTGACTTTAATTTTTGATGTCATTGTGACTTTAATAATTCCACAGCATGGAACTTTGTTATTAGTTTCTTTCATAGTTTCATTTTATACTGAAATTTGTGGTTGAACTGTGATGTAATCCCATAGGCAAGAGAGTCTTAAAAACTTTGTCCTGGTAATACAGTTTTCTGGCCATTGTCTAGCTGGAGAATGATCCTCCTTTGACTTAAGTGCATTGGCCAACCCAACTCTATTCTATTCTGATTCTTCTTTGCTGGGATTTTGGGGGGTTTGCTGCATATTCTGGTGCCATTTTTGTTCTTACTGCTGACCTGTGTCTTTATTTTTTTATTTCTGAGTTTTTCTTAAAGTTTGACCACTAGGGTGTCCACGGTGGCTCAGTCAGTTAAGTGGTGGACTCTTGATTTGGGCTCTGGTCATGATCTCAGAGTAGGGAGTTCAAGTCCAGTGTTCGGCTCCCTGCTGGGCCTGGAGCCAGCTTAAGATTCTCGCCTCCTCACTCTGATACTCCTTGCTCTTCCCCACCACCATGCATGTGAGCACATGTGCTTTCTCTCTCTCAAATAAATAAATCTTAAAAAAAAAAAAAAAAAAGCCACAGTTCTTTGCTTCCTGACTACCTGTGCTTCCTGACTACCTGTAGCCAGCCTCCATCCGTAGACCAAAGCAAATCCTCTTCTGACCTGCATCCTAGAAACTGCATATCACCTTGGTGATTTTTTTTTTTATCAAGATGAACCATTTTTGCTCATTTTAACCAGGTGTATTTTAAGGATGGAAAGGATAGGGTTAAAGAAATCACACATTAATGTTCTCAACACGCATACCCCTGTAGAAAGTTTCTGCTCAACAATAAAAGTTTTTTTTTTAATTTTTTATTTTTTATAAACATATAATATATTTTTATCCCCAGGGGTACAGATAAGTGAATCGCCAGGTTTACACACTTCACAGCACTCACCATAACACATAACCCTCCCCAATGTCCATAACCCCAGCCCCCTTCTCCCAAACCCCTCCCCCCAGCAACCCTCAGTTTGTAAAACAAAGTTTTTATTTTAAGTACTTTTTGTGTGACTTCTAATGTTCTCACCTGTGATCATTGAATAACGTTGTTTTGTATGACACACTTGTGCTATTTCTCTTTTAAATTTTTTGTTTTTTTTTAATCTTTTTAAAAATCTTTTTGAGATATATCATACATTGATAACATAGACAAATCTTAAGTGTGCACTCAGCGAATTTTGACATATGTATATAGTTGTGTAACTACCACCCAGATCAAGATAAAGAACATTTCCAGTACCCAGAAGGCTCCATGATGCCTCCTCCCAGTTAAGACCCTCTCCCTTCTGAAAATCCACTTTTCTATCAACAGAGCTGACTTTTTCTCCTCCTCTTCCTCCTTCTTTTTAATTTTACCACTTCTCAAACTTCATTTAATAGAAGTCTGTAGTGTATATTCTCTTGCATTTATTTTTTTTATTTTATAATATGTGAGAAATATCTAGGTTATTGCTATGTAGTATTCCATTGTATATTCATTTTTCCATTTCACTGTTGATGGATATTTCCAGTAAAAACATTTTAAGTGCTGGGATGCCTGGGTGGCTCAGTTGGTTGGACAACTGCCTTCGGCTCAGGTCATGATCCCGGAGTTCCAGGATCAAGTCCCGCATAGGGCTCCCAGCTCCACAGGGAGTCTGCTTCTCCATCTGACCTTCTCCTCACTCATGCTCTCTCTCACTGTCTCTCTCTCAAATAAATAAATAAAATCTTTATAAAAAAATTTTAAGTGCTTTTTTTAAAAGATAGGTTTGATTTTTTTGTGAACACCTAATGGTTTTATTCTTTAGTATTTTATATGTTGTTATTTGATACATATTTTTATTTTCACTTTCTGTAATACTTGAAACATTTCAATTTCTCCCCACTTTTTTTTTTTTTAAGATTTATTTGTTTATTTTAGAGAGAGAGAGTGAGTGCAAGCTGAGGGAGGGTCTGAGGAAAATCTCAAGCTCACTCTGAGCTGAGCGTGGAGCCTGACATGGGGTTCAATCTCACAACCCCAAGATTATGACCTGAGCTGAAACCAAGAGTCACACACTTAAACAACTGAGCCACCCAGGTGCCCCAGTTTTCAGTTTTGTTAACAAAAGTAACTCTGCTGTGTTTGTCTGTCTCTCCTCCCTCACATCATTTCTTTCCCACGTTTTTACCTGTGGTACTGGACCCAGTAGTAAAGGAAAGAAACAAGCAGTGATTTCACTGGAAAGATTAAAAATTAGAGTTTTTAGGCCTTCCTAGAGAGTTTCTGGAGCAGTTACTTCCTTCTACAGCTGACTACCAGAAGGATTATGTGATTTACCCAAGAACAGAGGGCAGTGATAGAGCTGGGAACTACAAGTTCTGATTTCTGTTCACAAAACTCTCACTTGCTGTGGTGCTCACTTGAATGGGTGGGGGAAATGCTGAAGGATTTCTCTTTGGAGCCAAAAAGAAAAGAAATCATTTCATCCTTTCAAAATGTAATTTGGAAATAAGGATTAAGCTACAACAATGTACCACCTAACCCCTTTTATCCGTTTTGATACACTTATCCAAACGAAATAACCTAAAACAGATCTATAAACCATGACCTTTAGGTCATATCAGGCCTACCACTCATTTTTTTAGTCTGAAAACTGAGAATGGTTTTTACCTTTTCAGTGATTAAAAAATAAAATCAAAAGAATAATATTTTATTATATATGAAAATTATGTGAAATTCACATGTTAGTGTTCATAAATAAAATTGTATAGAACACAGCCATATTCATGTGTTTTGTCTATTGCCGCTTTCAAGCTACAGTTGTGGAGTAGAGTAGTTAGTTGCTGCAACAAAAACCATATGGCATGCAGAGCCTGAAATATTTACTTATCTGGTCCTTTACAGAAAGTTTGTTCATCCCAGATGTAAAAGAAGGAAAACTATGTGCATGAAGACATTTATTTAAGCATTTTTTAAGAATAAAAAATAAAAAGCATGAAAATGTCAAACTGGAGGATGATTATTTTAATTATAATTTAATAAATGTATGCATTATTTGACTATTAAAATAGTAATCTAAACACTGTGTACCAACATAAAAATTCTTAATACTTGAGAGGTTTAAAAGGATGAAATTCCTTTATACCTTGTTAGTGTCAATATAAGTAAAGACTAAAAATAATTTGTGAAAATAATTATGGCTATGAGTGCTGGGGTCATCAATAATTTTTTCAGCATTTCTGTAGTATTACTTCTATTTTAATGAGAAATAAAAACCTTGCACCAGTTTCTTATCAGGCAACATTAGGGAATATGATCTTTTCTTAATCAAATATTTTGAGTGATTATTACAATATATGAGACACCATTATTCAAGGATTTCTAGAATGATAGGTTAGGAGAGACCTTAATTTTCTGCTTATGCCTACATATTATAAATGAGAGATTGATATTGGAGCTCAAAAAATACATAATGAAGGTAATTCTCTCAGAACTTAAGAATTTTTCGGTAAATGTCTTGACAGTAAATGCATTAACTTGAGTGTATAAAACGGCAGTATGGTAACTATGTTTCAGAAGCCAGATTTTCTTCCCCCGAAGTCAAATTCAGTTTAATTTAAAAGACCAATTTAAACTCACAGTTGGATCCCACCCTATTGGCATATAACATATTTCCCATTCCTTCTGTGCATAAATTCCTCCTTCTAACAAGCTGATTTTTTTTCTCCAATGACCTCTTTGTACTCTTTATATATTCTGATCTGTTCTTCTTCATTCATGGTCCCTGATTCTCATTTGGTGCTTAGTTAGCCAAGACTGCTTTATATTGTTAAGACAGGTGTATTCATTTTCTATTGCTGCTGTGACAAATTACCATAAACTTAGTGGTTTAAAACAACACAAATTTATCATCTTGCAGTTCTGGAAGTTAGAAGTCTAAAATGTGTCCTTTTGCACCAAAGTCAAAGTATCCACAGGGCTGCATTCCTTATAGATTCTCTAAGGTAGAAAACCCTTTCCTTGACCGACTTTTCAGAGGCCACTTGAATGCCTTGTTTCACGGTCCCTTCCTGCATTTTCAGAGCCAGCAGCGTAGCATTGTCAAGTCTCTCTCTGACTCTGACCCTCCTACCTCCTGCCTTATAAATACCCTATGATTACATTGGGCCACTTAGATAATCTCCCAATCTGAACATCCTTAACTTCCTTATATCTGCCAAGTCCCTTTTGCCATGTAAGATAACTTTCATAGATTTCAGAAACTAGGGTGTGGACAACTTTAGGGGACCATTAATCTGCCTACCACAATGGGTTTTTATTTTTTAGTAAAATAATGAGTTTTGGGGTTACTCAGTGCTCAGTCAGTTAAGTGTTTATCTTGGGCTCAGGTCATGATCCCAGGATCCTGGAATCAAGAGCCCCACATCGGGCTCCCTGTTTGTTGAGAGCCTGCTTCTCCCTCTCGCATTGCTGCTCCCCCTGCTTGTGCTCTCTCTCTCTTGCTGTCTCTCTTTGTCAAATAAATAAATAAAATAGGGTGCCTGGGTGGCTCAGTGGGTTGAGCTGCTGCCTTCGGCTCAGGTCATGATCTCAGGGTCCTGCGATCGAGTCCCGCATCGGGCTCTCTGCTCAGCAGGGAGCCTGCTTCCTCCTCTCTCTCTCTCTGCCTGCCTCTCTGCCTGCTTGTGATCTCTCTCTGTCAAATAAATAAATAAAATCTTTTGAAAAATAAATAAATAAATAAATAAATATTTTTTTAAATATAGGGATTTAATTTGTTTTTATAATAGTAATATTTGTTTAATATAGACAGTTGAGAAAATGAAACAAAAAAAGAAAAAGCCCGTATACCCAAAGGCAATATTTTACATAAATATTTTTTCTTTTTTCTATATTTATGTGTAATAGTTTTAAAAATAATTTCTTAAACTGTATTCATTTTGTATATAGTATAAATACAGTAGTAAACAAATTTTGACATATATATTTTCATAGCCCTTGGTGCCCTTCAGTACACACTGGATATTAAGTAGATGCTGAGGAATGCATTGATGGATTTTCTCAAGTGATTAATTTTACATTGAAGAATTGATTTAAGTGCAGTGCTAAACTGATTTCACCACTTTCTATTTCTTTGACTTTTGAATGTATCTTGATAAAACTTTCCATCAGTAATTCACATTTCTTATCTAACAGTTCAAACAATTTCATGCAGTTCATTTCCTTTCAGCCTTTGACAGGGTGTCCTAAGGACTCCTGTGTGCTTGCTGAGAAAGAACTTTGCCTGCTGCAGTGATAGGATGTCCAGGAAGCCTGCCATTTCTGAGTCACAGAGTTGCTGACAAAAACTGGAGGGAAACAAATATGTGGGAGAATGAGAAGTGGGTAGAATACTTCTGCTGTAGAAAGAGAAAATGTTCCACTAAACATTAAAATATTATTTATACCACACTCACTCTAAAATTAATTCTCATATCTGTTATGACAATACATGAATGTCTCCTACTTTTAGAGCTTTGTTAGACATGTTTTCAGATGGTTCTTCCCTACAACACTACCTCTGTTGTCCAAGGCTGTTCACTGCCCAAACATCCTTGAAAAAATAATCCATAACAAGGACTTTCAATGCCTTACCTTGCAAGATGTACAAAATATGAAACACTGAGGGAGAATCATCTACCAAGGGGCGCCTGGGTGGCTCAGTGGGTTAAGCCTCTGCCCTCGGCTCAGGTCATGATTCCAGGGTCCTGGGATCGAGCCCTGCATCGGACTTTCTGCTCGGCAGGGAGCCTGCTTCCTCCTCTCTCTCTTCCTGCCTCTCTGCCTACTTGTGATTTCTCTTTCTGTCAAATAAATAAATAAAATCTTTAAAAAAAAATCATCTACCAACATTGTTATCTATATACACGTTTATAATCTTTCTTCCCCAGAGTATGAAGCTCCATGACAGTAGAGGTTTTTGTCTGTTTTATTCCATCGTTTACCTATAGTGCCTAGAACAGTACATGGCACACAGTAGGTGCTCAGTAAGTATCTGTTTGATTAATATTAATTATTTGGTCCATTTCCTAATGATATGTTTAGGAATGATAAAAAATAACCTTGGTATGTATATATTTCTATTAATAAAACTTACTGGAATTTTGATATTATCTCTATGTTATAAAAGTAAATTTCCATTTTAACACTGATCTTTATTTTATGAAAGCCACCAAATTTGATAAACATACCCATTTAAAGAAAAAGCCATGGAAAAGGAACTTTTACCAAAACATGCTTTGGTTTTGTTATAGTTGGGGCCTTTGAAACAAAGAGCTGTATGTAGACACAGATCAGTAATAGCAGTGAAAGCCACAGCATATGAATTATGATGTACCACATGGATTTAATTAAAATTTCAGCCAAATTTTTTTTACTGTGGGTTTAAGTGATTAGATTCAATTTTGCTAAGTGCAGTACTTGGTTTATGCTACAAATTTTGTATTTGCCCTTTGAGTTCTCTCAATTGTATCCAAAATGAGAATATTCATCTCTTTAAATGTCCATAGGTGGTATTTAGTTATGGTACAACGTTGGGCTATATTATAGTATAAGAAAAGAGTGGAGTGGGAGCTTAGCTCTGCTGCTATGAGCTGTATAATAATATATAATGAGTTCCACAGTACTTTGAAGAGGTTGGAATAGATGCTTTTTAATGGTCTAACTCTAGATCTTTTTGGGTTTTAAATATTCATACAACAACCTTTGTTATTCTGTTTTCAGGTGATGTCCTTGTTGCTGTGAATGATGTTGATGTGACTTCTGAGAACATAGAGAGAGTTCTGTCTTGTATTCCTGGACCTATGCAGGTATAAACAGTCTTTCTTTTGTATTTTATGATTAATTACAGAAAATAAAGATACCTTCTACTGTTTTCTTTTTTAAGACTCTGAAAATGATCATGTATAAAGTGAATTATACTTACATATTTGATGATTTAAAATATTTTAGCTTCTGTTAACATTTTTAGCTTTTGGATATTATTCTAAAAAGAGAGAAATATCTACAAATAAAACTCCTCCTATGTAAAGCAGGAATAATGACGTAATTTAAAAACTATATAATGACCAACCTATCATTATAACTTCTCTATATGATGATGAAAATCCAGTTCCTAGACAAGTCATTTTAAACAGTCATGGAATTTTCTTTTCTCTGGTTTATTAAAATCACTGTTCCTTTATTTTTTTAAGATTTTGTTTATTTATTTGTTAAAGAGAGAGAGAGAGCATAAGCAGAGGAAGAAGCAGGCAGAGGGAGAAGCTGTCTCTCTGCTGAGGAAGGAGCCTGATGTGGGACTTGGTCCCAGAACCCCGGGATCATGACCTGAGCCAAAGGCAGATGCTTAATGTACTGAGCCACCCAGGCATCCCTCCTATAAAGTTTTTTAAATGTGGTTTTGTTTATCTTAAAAACTAATTTTACTATTTTCTTGATTTGTGTGTGTGTGTGTGTGTGTGTTATCTTGTTTAGCCTTATTCCTGAGCTTTCGTTTAGCTACTTAGTGTATTATTTCTCATTCCTTGTAAGTAAAAATAAATCTCTTTCATAATAGTTATTTTGATAGTCTAAGCATTGACATTTTGTATTGTAGACGACATTTTTAGGTCATTAGAGAGATATATTTTGAGAGTGCTGTACTTTCTATTTAGGAATGTTCTGCTCTTGTTAGTATCAGGAATTCACTTTTTCTCTTTTGAGGGATAGGGAGGATGATATGCTTTGAACAGGTAGATACTCCATCAGACTATGAGAGGATGAACCACTTTCTGGATCGATCAGGGTGAAGAATAGAATCCATGATAAAACAGAATCTTCCTGCATCTGATTTGAGATACTGAAATAATGGGACCCATGATGAAATTCTTTATTGTCTAAGAAAGAACATCTCCCTTATGTTCACTTCTTTCTCTTAACACACAAAGACACACATGGATGCTCTGTAAAATTAGCTATCTTTGGAAATGCAAAATGAAAGTGCTCGAAGAACTTTGGCAGCCAGTGACCAGCAGCGCCTAGGAATGGATAAGAGATGGCGATGGAGACAAGGTGGTGTTTGAAATACTAACAATCAGGCAGACACCAGACATAATGCTGAAATAGGGTATACTGTTGTCCCCTTTGGTCATCAGGTGTGGAGAGGGCCTAGGGTGAGCCAGGGTACTAGGCACCTCAGGGGGCTCAGACAGCAATTACTTACCCATTAGTAATGAAGAATTGCAGTATTTTAACAACTGAATCAGCTTCTCCAGAGTAAACTGGCCGCATGTCAGCTCCCAGGTCTGGGCTCCTCCTTTCTTGCCTTTGTCAGTGGCTGGTATCTTCCAGTGTTGCCAGAGTTCAACTGTGGCTCTTCTATCTTCCAAAAAAAATTATGTTTACAGTGGAGTCACATTGTACTTATGTTTAATTAACATTTGCAGATTCAGCTATTCACACTCAGAAGTTTAAAAAAAAAAAAGAGAGAGGAAGAAATAATGATTTAAATATTTTTGTCCGGTTCCACCCACCCTTTACATGCTCTTATTAAATATGAAGTAGGATTTTGTATCTGCTGTTGGCCCAGTTTGCCTTTTATGATGTGAGCATCTTGCTGCATTAAGTATGGTTCTGTATTTAAATACACATACCCCCCCCCCACACACACACGCATGCACACGGCTTTTACATGCCAATATGTACATCTTGTGCCTAAATGAAGAAATAGCAGTTTGTTTTGAAAGTGGAAGAAAAACTGTTTTGAGTTGTTTGAATTTATCATATTGAGAGAGTATGTTATACTCTAGCACATTCTTGCCTTCCTAATGTAAGTTCAGAGTGATTTTGACAGCATTTAATTTGAGGATATTACCCTGTCATAAGATGTATATTATTAAAATCTTTTTAAGGTTTTAAATCTTTTAAAATCTTTTCTACTTAAGAAAATAAACTTTCTTCTTATTATAAAGGTAGTACATGTTCATTGTAAAGAGGAAGATACAAAGAAGTAAGGGACAAAATCTTTTAAAATCCCATTACCTGAAGATGTTCGTGTTTAATATTTTGGAATATTTTATTCTAGTTTAACCCATTGAGTATAAACATGTATGCATTTGTTTGTTTTGCTAGCAGAATTGGTATTATAGCTGTGTCATGCTCAAAACCAAGCACCAGCTTTTAGCATGACGTATCTTTAATAATGATTTAAAACATAGTTAAAATTCCTTTAACTAGAAGTAATGTTTAATTAGTAAACCACATCTTTCTTATATCATTAGTGTTGAAAGGGGTGTGAAATATAAGCTTCTTTCTACCAGCCATATAAACTAGGAGTTCGTAGGAGGCTCAGGGAGGACAGGAGTAGAATTGGGAAGAGAGCTAGTGTTTGTACGTTCCAGGCAGTTTGTTGGTGCTTTGCTAATATCATTTCCCTTAGCGATTTCATTTATTCCTCATAATAGCCTGTAGGATACCAATAATTGTGTTTCTATTTTGTATGTGAAGAAAAAGAATCAGAGAGATGTAACGGTTTCTCCAAGGTTGCAGAGTTAATAACTCAAGGAACTGAAACTGACTGCAGAGCATGATCCTTCCATCTCTCACACAACCTGGGTGGGTCTTCATTCCTGCTGGGCTAGAACAAACTGAGGTGGAATTGTCGCTGAAAAAGTTGTTTTACCTGATTTGTATCTATGGCAGCTGAAACAATTACTCAAGCAGTAAGAGAAGAGGAATATTCATTTATAAAGAATACCATAGGAGACTTTTTAATTTTTAAATTTGGAACTGTCTAACAGCAATATTTTATTTTATTTTTTTTAAAGATTTGATTTATTTATTTGGCAGAGAGAGACACAGTGGGAGAGCGAGCATAAGCAGGGGGAGAGGGAGAGGGAGGAGCAGGCTTCCCGCTGAGCAGGGAGCCTGATGCGGGCTGGATCCCAGGATTCTGGGATCATGACCTGAACTGAAGGCAGATGCTTAACAACTGAGCCACCCAGGCACTCCTCTAACAGCAATATTTTAAACTTCTGCTTGATGTATAAATATGGTCTAAATGCTCTTGTCATCTGACAGAAAATGGCCTGGGAGCTATCTACAATGTGGTGATGTGGTAGAATGAGGTCAGAGCTCCATTTTAAACCTTGCTCTGAGCAAGTTGCCAGACTGTTCTGGGTTTCAGTTTTCTTATCTATAATCAGAGGAGATTTGAGCAAATATATCTGAACCCAATTCCAACTCTGCAGTTCTGTGCTTGATTTTTAAGTAAGTTCTGTTATAAATAGATTCAGAATACCAGAATGAAATCCGGAGGTGAAGCCTATATGCTAGGTGAGGTACAAAAAGACTAAATAATTTATTTTAAAGCCAAGTTATAAAATTCTGCAAAAATAGTTGTCTTAGATTTCTCTAAAAATGTTTTCTGTCTTGAAAGAAAAAGAAGGCTGGAGAATTGTTTTAGACTAAAGCAGAATGAAATGACATAGAACTAAATGAAGTGGCTAATCCTAAATTGATCCTGGATTGCAGTGGGTAGCAGCTATATTGGGACAGTTGGGGAAATTTAGGCAAAGACTTGAGAACAGTATTATATTTAATATTCAAATTCCTAAGTATGATAATTATATTTGGTTGTGTAGGAGAAAGCCCCTATCCTTAAGAGATATGTGCTCAGGTATTTAGCAGTAAAGCATTAAAATGTCACCAGATAATTCTGAAGTGATGCAGCCAAATTTTTTTTGAGTATATAAAGTAGGGGTGAGGATGGAAGGAAAGGGGAGTAAGACAAAGAAGACAAGGAGAAAGCAAATGTGACAAAATGTTAAAAATTGGTGAAACTGGGTGAGGAATAATGCATGGGTAATTATTATGTTATTGCAACTTTTCCATATGTATGAAATTTTTTAAATAGGAAGTTGTGAGTTTGAAAAAAAGAGGTTTTCAATATTTAAAATGATGAGAACAAAGGTACAAGTACCCTTGTGATTGCTGACTGTGACCTTTACTACTGTAGCTCTTATGCACTCATATTTATTCAACAAGTACATAATTATATATATTAAGTATATATCACTCATTCCTGGCTTCATCAGGGAGCTTGGGTCCAAATTCTGCTGTTGACCAGGGTAGATTGCATTAAGCATTGGGCCATACCACATTTTCCTGGAGCTTTGGAGGAAGCCACCAACTCCTTTCACAGATCAGCCTGTAAAACATTAGTCCTGGACTCTTATCTCTCAAGTATTTCTTAGGCCCCAAAGAGGGGGGAAAGTCTTTTTAAAGGAGATGATGGTTGGGTGGAATGTTTTAACTTTTATTATCTCCTTGTTAAACAAAAGTGATATATAAACCATGGAAAAATTAGGAAATAGACTGGCAAAATTTTTTTTTAAATGTAAATCTTCTCTATTCTCAGAACCCAGAAGTATCATCTGTGTGGATATTTTAAAGTGGAGGACTGACTGATCAGATTTGCATTTTAGGAATATTTCATTCTGAATAGGCCTGGAGGTTGGAAAACCAGGTGATTGGCTTCACAGCAGTCCAGAAGAGAGCTGATAAAAGCCTATGGATATGGAGGAAGGAATAGATTAGATTCAAGATAATGTGAAGCATACGATAGTGCTTTCTGTGGGATAAAGAGAAGTCTAACATGCCTTTCAGGTTTCATCTTGAGTGAGATTGCCTTAAACAGAAGAGGATCAAGGAGAGAGAATTTGCTAAGTCAGATATACTCCTGTTCTTCAGAATTGTGACTGAGGAATATTCAAAGCATCTGCCAGAAAAAGGAGAAAGGATCAGATGGGCAGATAGCAGTGCAGATGTTGTGAGAGAGATCCCATGAGGGCTGTGAGCAGAGGTGAGAGACTGGTCGGCTCTTGGAGCTGCTTCAGATTCTGACAACCTCCCTGGTTCCCGTCTGTGGAGAGGATGGCTTGGTAGCTAAAAGAAAGAAAGAATTTGCTTGTTTGTTTGACAGAGGCTGAAGAGACATTGCTTGTTAAGTGGAGGGGTTGAAGAGGGAAGTAGAGAAAGGACAATTAAACAAGATTTTGGCAATGATGAATTATGGCGAGCATGTCTTCTGACCCAAGGAAAGGTACATCATCTCCTGAACTGGAAGGAAAAGAAGAAAGGATGAGCAAATTGCACATCACACACACACACACACACACACACACACACACACACACACACGCACACATTTTGAGAGAGACAGGCAATGAGGAATGATGAAACATGTCACAGGTTAATGTTCATGGAGGAACAGAAAACCCTTTAATAAGAGGTTTCATGTAAACTATTTTATATTAGATGGTTTTTTTCCCCCTCAGATTTTATTTATTTATTCATTTAGAGATGACAAGCTAGGGGAGGGGCAGAGGGAGAGAGAGACTCCATGCACTAAGCACGGAGCCCGATGTGGGACTCCATCCTATGATCCTTGAACCTTGAACCAAAACCAAGAGTCAGACACTCAACCGACTGAACTAACCAGGTTTTCCCTCCTAGATGTTTCTTAATAAAAGTTTTCTATAAAATATATCTTCAGTATTTATGTATATTGACCCCTTTTTTAAAAAAGCACATAACTCTTAATTTAGTTATTTGTCTCATCCATTATTTTATCAAGGCAACCAGATATCCTGAAATTTAAAGCTACTTAACATGTAAGCTTTTCAAAATGTCTTGCTAAAGTATAATTATCTTTGCGTAATGGAGCTAACTTTACTTAAATCAGAAGAATGGTGGCTAAAATAGTCCTTAAAAGAATTTTAATGGATGGTTCTGTGGTGTGTATATTTGAGTTTTTGACATGGTGAGGGGAAAATGCCCTTACACCACAGAAAAGAAGTGCAGTTGTCTGCCAAGTATAACATTAGTTAGTTTTCAAGTATGTCATTTTTCACTAAGCATAACAAACTAGTCTTAAATTTTAGGTTGTTTTTGCTGCCTAAAGGAAAATTAGTGAGCTTTTATTTTGAGTTTACCACCTCATTTCCTTTTGTCATTTTTGGTGAGTCACAGCCAGTCTCTTAACCTCTCTACCCACAAGAGTCTCAACCGGAAAAGATGCTCTCCCTGTTCTGAGGCACATTTCTTTCTCCGAAGACCACCTTTCTCCTTGTTCACCACTGGTATGCGCTACTCTCACAGACACTCCAACAAACCCAGCCAGCCTGTCTCTGTGACATCTGCTTCCCTAGGATGCTACTCATCTCGTGCTCCCTGTGGTCATATTTCTCCCTCCATTCATATATATTGCTCCTCACCAAAGCCCAAGCCTGGGGACAATCTCAGAGCTCCCATCTCACCTGTAAAAAGCTCTGGGTTCAGGATTTCCCCAAATTCTCAGATCTCTCACATTTTCAACACCACCACCAAGGAACACCACCCATATATTTTCTTCTGGAAACTCTTAAATTCTCATTCTTAGATAAAAGAATTTTATCTTTTATTTATTTTTTATTTATCTTTGATTTATCTGATCTCAACCACCAAGCCATTCACTTCATAAGGTCATTCTTCAAGGATTTTGTATGTTTTTGCTTATATTTGTATTTCTATTTATATATACATATTTTGAACGTTGCCCTGTAGAACAGATGCAACTCTCAGAACATAGTCCTTTAGGCCACCTAATGCTTACCTGTTGCTTGTTTGGGTCAACACCTCACACCAAGAAATTCTTTTTCACATTCTTCTAAGACCGTTTCTAAAACAGTGTCTCTTCAGCAGTCTCTCACCTTAATCTTATATTAAGTTTCATCAGAACTTGCTTGATTTTTCCCATATAGGATCTCTAATTTTTTATATTTTTGTTGAGTTTGCTTATTATTTCCCCCTAAATACACTAATTTTCTATCCAGTCTTTTTTGATACAGTGTTGTAATATTAAGGACCCATTTTTCAATAGGTTTATAGCAAATATTAAAAATTTAGTAAAGGTTGGCTTTTCCATTTGGAATATTACATGTTTTGTAATATGTAACAATATGTAATATGTAAACATGTAATGTAAACAATATGTAATATGTAAACATGATCATTAGGCCTCAGGAAAATTTTATGAAGAATTTCTCCCCTCCTACTTTCTATATAGATTACTGCTGATCTTGACCTAGTTTATCTTTCTCTGAATATATACATATTAATGAGTTTAAACCTCATGTCTCTTTTCTATTTGTTAATAAAATAAATCTGAGACTTATTTTATAAAAGATGTTTAACTTAATTCACTTTAGGTAGACAAAGATAATTTAGTGCCCTTGAGATGCCACAGATAGCTACAGATAAGCAAAATTGAACACAACCGTAAATAGTCCCTCCTTGTTGACAGAAAAGGATATTTAGATATTTGTCTTTTGGAAGGTTTTATTCATCAGGGCAGATTTATTTTATAGTATAACAGTTGGATGGTCTAGTGGGATTATGAATGAATTTTTTTTTAAAAATAATATGCTTACTTTTTAAATAAGAGAGGGGCTTCCCACCCCCCTCTCTCTGCCTGCCTCTCTGCATACTTGTGATCTCTGTCTGTCAAATAAATAAAATCTTTAAAAATAAAATTTAATCTAATTTTAAAGGAGTCACTGTGTTTAAATTTGGAACTCTACGGATTATTATAGTTAGTGTATCCTATTTTACTTCTCTGTATTCTGATAAGATTTTAAACATTAGGAATACTTGGTGGTTATATAGCTTATGATGATGTTTTTACTACAACAAATTAGCTATATCTAGTGAAAACTTCTTTTAGTCAAGATACACACTGGTGCTTCTTTAAAATGAACAAGTTATCTTTGGCCACTGGCATCTAGACACGTATCTCCTTTTCAAATAAAAATAATTGAGAAGTGGAAGCTAGCTTTCAACAATTGGAGAATGGTCACATTCTGTATTCTTACCAATCTTGTCTGACATCAGGCCGTGAAAATAAAACTATCTTGATAAAACTTATAATCTTCTCATGGTCCCAGATCTAGCATGTTGATAGTTTTTTCTCTTCTTGGTCTTTATTTTAAAGGACCAGAAAGAATATCTGAGAGAAAAATATTTGAAAATCGCCCCACTTGAAAGGACAGCTAACCTGATTATATGCAGTTCCTTTTAATCCTGTATTTCTTCTTTTTTCTTTCCCCAGATGAGCTATTAGCATTCATAATACTTTGTTCCTCTTTTTGAATTATGACATTGTATGAAGTTTTGTTTTTCTATTGTATTTCTTTGTTATCGGTATCTTAGAATACAGTGATTAAATTTAAATAAATAAATTTTTGTACAGAGAATTAAAAATTCTTACTCAATAAATACATGTAATAATATGTACAAAAACTAGGCTAGGAGCTGGAGATACAAAAGTAAGCAGATTACATAGTCCTTGGGGTGCCTGGGTGACTCAGTCATTAAGCCTCCGCCTTCCTCTCCATTTGTGATCTGGATCCCCGCTCAGCGGGAAGCCTGCTTCTCCCTCTGGGGGCTTGTGTTCCTTCTCTCACTGTCTCTCTCTCTGTCTGTCAAATAAATAAATAAAATTTTAACCAAAAAAAAAAGAAGAAGAAGAAGAAAGAAAAAGAAAATAAAGAATACATAGTCCTTGACATCAAAGAGCTCATATTCTAGGATGATTTTTAGATATACTCTGTGTACCTAAGTGTCTATACAATTACAGACCCTTCTTTGTGAAAACTGCAACTGACTTTTCCCGGTTGAAAAATCAACTTGTTTCGTTAAAGGTAAAACTGACCTTTGAAAACGCATATGCTGTGAAGAAGGAAACAACCCAACCAAGACAGAAAAATGCACAGTCGAACACAAATGATTTAGTCAAACTTCTGTGGGGAGAGGAGGTTGAAAGTATCCAGCAAAATATCCTAAACACTCCTCACATCGTTATGTATCTCACTCTGCAGCTTGACTCGGAAACATCAAAGGAGGAGGTGAGTGCTTTCTCAAACGTGCAAAGGAAAAGAATAAGGTCCTTTTATAGTCTTTCAAGTGAATGACCAGCACTTTTTTTCAGTCATTCTGTGTCTTTAGGGTTGTGGTATGTCTCTTACACATAGCAGTCTTCTAACTGATAAGCTTAATGAATCCCTTTATACAGATTATTGAAATATTTGAATTTTTTTCTATCTTCTTTAAAGATTTCTATTTTAACTACCTTTTCCATAGTATTTTTCTTACCTGTCATTGCTTGCTATATACTCTATTTTATGTGATTGCTTTTAAAATTTTATCACATTTGGCTTAGCAGATTCTGTAACGCTGCTTTAATTCTTTTTCAAAATAATTCAAGGCCCTTAGTATACCTTAATTCAGATTATCCCCTCTTCACATACATGCAATTTTCCTGAGTATTTTAGTGCTATCATTTTTAAAAAATATTTATTTATTTATTTTAGAGAGAGAGAGAGAGCACACGTGCATGTACACAAGTAGGGGATAGGGGCAAAGGGAAAGGGAGAGAGAGAATCTTAAGCAGGCTTCACGCACAGTGTGGAGCCTAATGTGGGGCTCAGGTCTCACGACCCTGAGATCATGACCTGAACCTAAATCAAGAGATGTTTAACCAACTGAGCCACCCAGGTGCCCTGTGCTGTCATGTTTTTAATTCCAGAAATTGGACATAATTATGCTAGTTCTACTACTATTAATTATTATTACATTTTATATATTATAAAACATGTAATACATTATAAAAATCACTTTTTGCATTATGCTCCATACAAATGAATTTTTAAATTTGCATATATTCTAACCATTTTCTTTACTCACTATTCTTTCTTACATCTCAGACGGTCCTTACTTGATCATTTTTCTTCTTCGTAAGACATATATTTTAGGCATTTCTTTATAGTGAAAGTCTCTTGATGGTAAATTGTTTTTGTTATTTCACTGATGGTGTTTTTTTCACCTCTTCTTGAAAGGTGCTTTATAATTCTACATAGTATTAGTCAGAATAGGCCAGGCCTATTCTGTAACAGCCCTGATGTCTCAGTGGCTTAACATAATAGAAGTTCATTTCTCATTTCAATATAAATATTCCCGGTCATGTAGCCTAGTGGTTGGAGCCCTTCATCTAATGGTTCCATGATTCCCAAAGGCTTTGGAGTCCTCTATTGGGTTATTTGCATCTCCTCCACCAATGAGAGAAGAGAGAAAGCATCTAATATCCCATGAGACAGTTCAGAGTTCTAACTTAAAAGTTAAGGAGGGCACATATTGCATGGAGCACTTGGTGTGGTGCATAAACAATCTTGGAACACTGAAAAACAAAATAAAATTACAAATAAAAAAAAGAACTTACATTCAAGTAAAATAAACAGTATATCAAATGGTTTAAAAAAAAAAAAAAAGTTCTAACATCACTTCTGCCCATGTTCCAGTGCCTCAACTAGTTATATGGTCTCTCCCAATTCAAGGAGGTAAGAAAACACAGTTTTCCTGTGTGGCGAGGGAGAAGATGAAGTCAACGCATGGTATTGCTTATGTCATTATGGTAGAAAGTTAATTTCTCTAATCTGTTTGAAGATAGTATTCCTGGGGCGCCTGGGTGGCTCAGTCGTTAGGCGGCTGCCTTGGGCTGGGTCATGATTCCAGGGTTCTGGGATCAAGCCCCGCATCGGGCTGTCTGCTAGGCAGGAAGCCTGTTTCTCCCTCTCCCACTCCCCCTGCTTGTGTTCCCTCTCTCACTGTGTCTCTCTCTGTCAAATAAATAAAATCTTAAAAAAAAAAAGAAGATAGTATTCCTTTGTCTTCTGATTTCAGTAATTGCTGATAAGTCTACTGTCAGCCATTCCTCTGTAAGGAATCTTTTATTTATTTTTTTGTTTAATTTCTTTCTTCTGCTATGTCCAAACTGTTTTTAATCTCCCTCTTATGTTTTCTATTTAAACAATCATTTTTATTTTCAGGATTTCCTGAAAAATCTTTAGTCTGCATTTCAAATCTGTCGTGATACTCCTGGAAGTCTCTTGCTGCTTGCTTGTCTTTGTGATTCTATACTTCATTTCTCCAAGTATTTCATATGTATTCTGTGTTCTCTATTCTGTATCTGCCCATTCCATCATCTCTGACTCCTAACTGACTTGTGGTAGTTTGCCTTCTTGTGCCCTTAGTGATCACTGACTAGGCTTACTACTTGATTTTACCTCCGGAAGTCCTGTGGTTAGAAGGTAGTGATGCCTTCCTCCAGAGAGAATTTGCTTCTGCTTCTTCCACTCACCTAAGGTACTCAGACTTTCTCAAGAGTCCAGGTTTAACACAGTGGTCCTAGGTTCATCTTACCTACCTAGCCATTAGGAAAATACTCTGTACTGATTGACATTCTTGTAGGCATCAGCCCTCTGTCCCTCTGCCCACCACTCACCACTGCCCGCTAAGGCCCTCTTGCTTTGTAGTTCTGAGGAAGGGGATTGAAAGGGTATGGAGAAGACGTCCTTAGAAAACCTCTCCATTTCTTACATATCCAGCAGTTCAGCAAGTTATGTTCTAGCCATAGTTCCATAGTGCTTAAAGCAGAAGCGCCATCTAAAAGTTGTTACCTAATTTACATTTCTTTGCTGATGAAATCCTTGCAGGCCTATTCTGACTGCCAAAGCCATTTTCTCCAAGGGGTGCATTTCTTTGTGTTGCATCTTTGATATCAAAATTTAGTCAATAATTGAAATGGAAAAGAAGGGATTTTTTACTTCTATGTATTTTTTGTAATTTTCTGTGTTCTAAAAACACAAGAGACCTAAGGTTGATTATTCTGATTTCTTGCATATATTTATTTTATACCTTAAAGCAAATGAGAAAATTAACTGTTTGTTATATAAAACGTACAACAAAATTCTGGGATGGTAGCACCCTGAAACTTTCTAGGTCATCTTGGAGTAGAATACCACCGAAGCCTTTTGTCATCTTTGCCTTTCTTTCCATGGGAAAATGTGTAGATGTTTCTCAAATGAACAGGTTTCTGTCTATTGAGAGCCCTATATCAATATTGTAATTAGAAGAGGCTTTTTATTCTTACTGAACAGAGTGGAAGCTGCTGCAAATGCATGCTACTAACAAGTGCCTAAAAATACAGCTAATTAAATTGGTTAGGAACTGTAGAGTTTGCCAGGTCCTTAATACTGAGGCTTTCTGGGCTGGTTGCTACAGGGGTTAGAAAAAAGAGACTTTCTCAAATGGCCTGTTTGACTGGTCTTACTTTACAATAAAATGTCATAGGGTGTTTTGTTTTCATGTGAGTTACATATTTAATAAAACCTTGTCTTCTTCAACTTACAAGATTTAGAAATATCAAAAATCCAGTCAAAGACTGTAAGGTTATTTGTTTAAAGTGGTGTTTGATATTTGGCTAAATGCAATGTGTATTTACTAGTCAAGGTTTAAATTTATTAAGTAAGCATTAACAGAAGATCTTAACTGATATTTGGCTTAATTTCTAAAGATAAAATTTTTATAGCTTTTTATCCTAGAAATATTGTAAGAAAATTTGAGTGTTAGGCAGAGTGTATTTGGCCAACATCTTCTATAGCAATTTGCATATACTGAATGTGCTTAGTAATATTAAAAAAGATGTGTCCAGTTTATCATTTTTTATATTTATCCTAATGTAAAAATTGACAAGACATGGACACTAAGTCACATAATTATTTATTGTAAAGAGGGACCAAAACAAGATATAGGACACTCTTTAGAGAACTGAAGAAAGATGTATTTTAGGAGTTTGGGCTTTCAATAGTTACTGTATGAATATTTAGGGATGTTAAATATTAAATAGCGTAACTGGGAGCTACTCCGAATTCTCTATGGTTTCTATCTAGAAATTTTTATTTTGCCAGCTTTTAGTTTGCCTTGTGAGAAAAATAACATGTTGCTTTAAGTCACAACAAAAAAAGTGAGATACAGAATGATTCATCCCTTTGTGTAAAAGTTCTAGCCCAAAGCACATCCTGATTTTGAAATTTATTTTATTTTGTAAAACTGTTTCCTGGGAATATGCTCTTCTTGAAAATAAAAAAATATTAAGCATTTTGTGAATTATCATATAGATCTAGATTTTTCTATGATTTAAAATGTGGTTTCCTTTAAAGTTTGAATTCAGATTAACTTGTGGTGGGAAAACCCTCTTAAATTTAGGACAGATAAGATAGTATAGCATCATAAATACTGTTTTCTATCTGCACTACTATAATTTTGTATTCTTTGTAAATTTAATTGCAGTATTGTCTCAGGTTAAAATAAAGATTTAATGATGATTTCACCAAAGATGACGAAGGTTATCTATTAAATGTCAGTAATGAAAGTAATTAAACAGTGAAATTAATTATAATCATTCTAACTAATCAGTGTCCTACTCAGTGTATATTTTGATATTATGACCAGTTTTGACAGTCTGTAACTTACTTTCAAATGTAGTGTTTTAAATGCTAGGTAATGTGTTAAAATTCCAGACATACTTCCCTCCTTGTGTTTGTTTGAATAATGCTTCCTTTGAAGCTGAAAAGATTGATTTTTTGTTCTTTTCTTAATAGTGAATTCTGAACTTTCCATGACCAAAATAATGGTTGGAAAATATGAGAGGCTGATCATTTCTATTTCTTTTCATCTAACAGCAAGAAATTCTTTATCATTGTCCAGTATCTGATGCATCTCAGAAACTTAAAAGTGTGAGAGGGATATTTCTCACACTCTGTGACATGTTGGAAAATGTAACTGGGACACAAGTTACTAGGTAAGAATTGATTTCTATTTAGCTTTAACTCTGTTTTTTTTCAAGTGCTGTACCTTGGTTCTGACAATATAGTGATATAAGTATCTATTATACAAATATATTTGTATCTGTACTATAATCTATACAGCAGATATGATATCTGCAGGTATTTTGTTTCTCACCCAAATTATTTCTAACAGTCACCTATATAAAAGTATAGGTTCTCAATATAGCTATAAATCTGGGTGTTTTGGCACACTTTAAATCACAAAGGTGGACTAATGGACCTACATTTTAGATATATTTGAATTTATTTTTGTGTATGGTATAAGAAAAT
Organism: Neogale vison; assembly: GCF_020171115.1. Lineage (NCBI taxonomy): Eukaryota > Metazoa > Chordata > Mammalia > Carnivora > Mustelidae > Neogale > Neogale vison. The sequence goes on along the minus strand of NC_058101.1, from coordinate 83,245,886 downwards.
GGTCCAGTTTCATTCCTTTGCATGTAGCTGACCAGTTTTCCCAACACCACTTGTTGGAGAGATTGTCTTTTTCTTTTTGGATATTCTTTCCTGTTTGTTGAAGATTAATTGACCATATAGGTCTGAGTTCATTTCTGGGTTTTCTTTTCAGTTCCCCTGATCTATGTGTCTGTTTTTGTGCCAGTACCATACTGTCTTGATCACTATAGCTTTGTAGTATAGCTTGAAGTCCAGAATTATGATGGCTCCCACTTTGCCTTTTTTTTTTCAAGATTGCTCTGGCTATTTGGAGGTCTTTGTGGTTTCATACAATTTTAGGATTGGTTGTTCTAGCTTTGTGGTATTTTGATGCTGGTGATATTTTGGTAAGTATAGCATTAAATGTATAGATTGCTTTGGGTAGTATAGACTTTTTTTTTTTAAGATTTTATTTATTTATTTATTTATTTATTTTTCCAATTTATTTATTTTCAGAAAAACAGTATTCATTATTTTTTCACCACACCCAGTGCTCCATGCAAGCTGTGCCCTCTATAATACCCACCACCTGGTACCCCAACCTCCCACCCCCCCGCCACTTCAAACCCCTCAGATAAACAGAGATCACAAGTAGGCAGAGAGGCAAGCAAAGAGGTAGGGGGGAAGCAGGCTCTCCACCGAGCAGAGAGCCTGATGTGGGGCTCAATCCCAGGACCCTGAGATCATGGCCCGAGCCGAAGGCAGTGGCTCAACCCACGGAGCTACCCAGACACCCCTGGTATAGACATTTTTTTTTTTAAGATTTTTTATTTATTTATCAGATAGAGATCACAAGTAGGCAGAGAGGCAGGCAGAGAGAGGTGGGGGGGAAGCAGGCTCCCTGCTGAGCAGAGAGCCGGATGCGGGGCTCAATCCCAGGACACTGGGATCATGACCTGAGCTGAAGGCAGAGGCTTTAACCCACTGAGCCACCCAGATGCCCCCCTAGTATAGACATTTTAACACTATTTGTTCTTTCTATCCATGAGCATGGAATAAATCTTCCCATTTCTTGTGTCCTTCAATTTCTTTCATCAGTGCTCTATAGTTTTCAGAGTACAGGTCTTTTACCTCTTTGGTTGGGTTTGTTCCTAGGTATCTTACAGTTTTTGATATGATTGTAAATGGGATTGATTCTTTAATTTCTCCTGCTGCTGCTTCATTACTTGTGTAGAGAAAGGCAATAATTTGAAAAATAGATTTCTGTATGTTGATTTTGTTTCCTGGGACTTTGTATCCTGGGACTTTACTAGATTCGTGTATCAGTTATAGCAGGTTTTTGGTGGAGTTTTGGGGGTTTTCTAAACAGAGTATAATGTCATCTGCAAATAGTGAAAGTTTTACTTCTTCCTTGTCAATTTGCATGCCTTTTATTTCTTTTTGTTGTCTGATTGCTGAGGCTAGGATTTATTACTATGTTAAATAACCGTGGTGAAGGTGGACATCCCTGTTGTGTGCCAGACCATAAAGGAAAAGCTCCTTTTCCTCATTGAGAATGATATTAGCTATGGGTTTCTCATATATGGCCATTATTTTGTTGAAATATGTTCCCTCCAGGGCACCTGGGTGGCTCAGTGGGTTAAGCCGCTTCCTTCGGCTCGGGTCATGAGATTGGGGTCCTGGGATCAAGTCCCGCATCGGGCTCTCTGCTCAGCAGGGAGCCTGCTTCCTCCTCTCTCTCTCTCTCTGCCTGCCTCTCTGCCTACTTGTGATCTCTCTCTGTCAAATAAATAATAAAATCTTAAAAAATATATATATGTTCCCTCCAAACCTACTTTGTTGGGCGCCTGGGTGGCTCAGTCAGTTAGGCATCTGCCTTTCGCTCAGGTCACCATCCCAGGGTCCTGAGATCGAGCCCTATATCAGGCTACCTGCTCAGTGTGGAGTCTGCTTCTCCCTCTGCCCTTTGCCCCTGTTTGTGATCTCTCTTTCTCTCTTACTATCTCTCTTTCTCAAATAAGTAAATAAAATCTTTTAAAATAAATAAATAAAATAAACTTACTTTGTTGAGAATCTTTTCATGAGTGAATGTTGTATTTTGTCAAATACTTTTTCTGTATCTGTAATTGAAATGATATGGTTCTTATCCTTTTATCAATATGACTTATAATGTTGATTGATTTGCAAATATTGAACCCACCCTTGCAGCCCAGTAATAAATCCCACTTTAATCATGGGGAATGATCTTTTTAATATATTGTTGGATCTGGTTTGCCAGTTGTTTGTTGAGAATGTTTACATCCATGTTCATCAGGAATACTGGCCTGTATTTCTATTTTTTAGTGAAGTCTTTATTTTTGCAAAGACATGGGTGGAGCTAGTGAGTGTTATGCTAAGCAAAATAAGTCAGAAAGACAAATATACCAGGTGATTTCATTCATGTGAAATTTAAGGAAAAAAAAAACAGTTGAGCAAAGGGAGGATAAAAAGAGAGAGGGAGGCAAAGAAACCAATTCTTAACTGTAGAGAACAACTTCTGGTGTGGGGAGGAAGGTAGGTAGGGGAATGAGCTAAATAGGTGATGAGCACCCACCCGGTGTATGGAAGTGTTGAATCACTACAGTGTATATCTGATACTATTATTACACTGTGTGTTAAATAACTGGAATCTAAATAAAAATTTAACAACAATTTTACACTTGATCTTAGCCAAAAGACCGAGAAGCGATTATTAACAACAATTTTAAAAAACAGTATAGTAATGCCTGAAGAGGATGTTAGAAAGATGAAAAAATATCATGTCTCACAAATAGTATGCATTTGATTATAATAAAAATAATAATATCTACTGCAGTATAGAAGGTACATTAAATCCTAAGGACTCAGCAGACAGACTGATGTATGTATTCTAGTTTAAAGAAAAAAAAATCACTGAGTATATTTTCATTTTATTTTCTTTCTACTACCTACCCATACTCAGGATGGAATCATTATGCCCTCCATGTTTTCATAGTTCATTATATATCTCTTTTTAGGTCACATTTAGTTTTCCAACTAATTAAAGTATAGTAAACTGCATATATGTAAAATATACAATCTGATCAGTTTCAACAGAGGCATATAGACCCTGAAGCCATTACCACAATGAATATATACATTATTCTAAACATTTCTTTGAGAACACATTTAAATCTGACTTATATTTTGGTTACTTGCTTATGTACCTATGTCCTATATTGAATTATTATCTTGTGAGCTGGGACTATATCTTCCTATTTTTGTAATTTCTCTTAATAAATCATGTTTATAAATAGGCAGTGAGAAAAGATTTGTTAAATTTGCATACCAATGGGAGCTTTCTTCTGAAAAAAGTAGCATATAGTCATTTAATGTTAATTAAAGAATTTCACTACTTTTGGCTGTAAGAGGTCTACCTTCATTTGACCTAGAGCTTTTTTATAGGTTTTAAAAAAATATTTCAGAATATATTTTTTGTTGTTACATAATTATTTGCCCTTTGTGTGTGACAATTAGGTATATGCCAGAAATTTGCTCATTAAGCATACATTTCTTAAATCATACTATATGTAATCTTATATGAGTGACTGTTTATAATTTTATGACATTTAAAGATATTCTAACTTATTTTCACTCTACTTTTTCCTAGCTCATCCCTTCTTTTAAATGGGAAACAAATCCATGTGGCTTATTGGAAAGAATCTGACAAGTTGTTGTTAATTGGCCTGCCTGCTGAAAAGTAAGTTGAGATCTTTTTTTTTTTTTTTAACCTTAAAATCATTTCTGAAATACTGCTAACAAAGTCTGTTTCATTAAAATTATGACATTTTTGGCAAAAGCAAAGTCTTTCAGTTTTACAGTTTAAAGATCTCTTGCACCACTACAATAGCTACCATGCTAATTTGGTATTTAAAAATACAGAAAAGGGGCACCTGGGTACCTGGGTTGCTCAGTTAGTTAAGCGTCCAACTCTTTTTTTTTTTAAGATTTTATTTATTTATTTGACAGACAGAGATCACAAGAGAGGGAGGAAGGGAAGCAGGCTCCCTGCTGAGCAGAGAGCCCGATGCAGGGCTTGATCCCAGGACCCTGAGCTCATGACCTGAGCCGAAGGCAGAGGCTTTAACCCACTGAGCCACCCAGGCACCCCTACCGTCCAACTCTTGATTTTGATTTTGGCTCAGGTCATGATCTCAGTATCTGGGATAGATCCATGTGTCATGCTCTACACTTAGCATGGAGCCTGCTTGAGATTCTCTATCTCTCCCTCTGCCCTTCCCCCTCTTGCTCTCTCTTTTTTCTCAAAATAAATAAATAATTACTTAATTGAAAACAAAACAGAAAAGTGCTGGAAACAATTTCTAGGGGCCCGGCTTTCAGTACACTTCCTTCTGGCCAATATGGAGTTGAGAGATGACCTTCTCTACTCAAACTTTTGACAAGATTGTAGTATGGATTTTATGTGTTTGCAGTTTTTTACTGTTGGAGATTTTGGAGAATTAAAGGTCAAGTAGAAAGGTGTTTGGTCCTGATGTTGAGTGCCCTTGACAAAATAGGGTTGACCCTTGGAGAACATGGGTTCAAATTGCGTTGATCCACTTATGCGTGGGTTTTTTTCAATAACTATATTGGAAATTTTTTGGAGATTTGTGACAATATGAAAAAATTTGCAGATAAACTGCATAGCATAGAAATATTGAAAAAATTGAGAAAAAGGTGTATCATGAATGCATAAAATATATGTAGATACTAGTCTGTCTCATCATCATTACCATAAAATATGCACAAGTCTATTATTAAAAGTTAAAATTTATCAAAACTCATACAAACACTTGAATGGAGCAATTCATTATTGAGAGAGATGTGAATAAAGTAAAGATGCAGTATTAAATCATAACTGCATAAAATTACTATAGTGCATACTGTACTACTGTAAGAATTTCATAGCCACCTCCAAATGCTGTTGCAGTGAGCTTGTGTTATGATTATCTGCTTAAAACTCCCTATGACACTAATCATCTCTGTGTGAACAGTTTGTCTTTCCAGTAAATTGTTTATTGGAGTAAAAAGTGATTTCTCACAGTTCTTGCATATTTTTCATTGTGTTTAGTGCAATACTGTAAGCCTTGAATAACTCCAGGAGACCCATATGAAGTGCTATTAGTAATGCTGGAAGTGCTCCCAAGAAAAAGTTTTCCCAAGGAAAGTTATGACATTACAAGAAAAAGTTGAATTGCTTGATATGTACTATATACATTGAGGTCTGCACCTGCGGTTGCCCGCCATTTCAAGATAAATAAATCCAGTGTACAGGCCATTGTAAAAAGGAAAAGGAAATTCATGAAGTTATTACTGCAGTTATGCCAGCAGGTGCAAAAACACTGCACTTTCTGTGAAATATCTTTTTATCATGTATTGAAAATCCGGCTTTAAGTAGGTATAGGATTACTGTAAGAAAGGCATACTTATAGACTCTAATATGATTTGAGAAAAAGCAGTTATTATATGACAACTTGAGGCAAAAAAAAAAAAAATGTGGCTCTAAAGCAAGAGATTTTAATGCCAGCAAAGGGTGGCTTGACAATTTTACAAGGAGGTTTAGCTTTAAAAATGTCAAGATAACAGGAGAAGCAGATTCTGCTAAGAGACAGCAGATGAGTTCCCAGATGCCATTAAGAAAATCAGTGAGGAGAAAGAATATCTGCCTCAAGGTTTTTAATACAGACAAAATTGCCCTATTCTGGGGGAGAAAAATATTGCATAGGACATTATTAAAGAAGAAAAGTGAGCACCAGGATTTAAGACAGGAAGGAATAGGCTAATTCTACCCTCTTATGCCAACACATTCGGGTTTATGATCAGGACTGCCCTTATCTATAAAGCTCATTAACCCCAAACCTTGAAGGAAAAAGACACACCAGATAATATTAGCTACCAGTCTTTTGGTTGTACCACAAGAAGTCTTGGACATTGAAAACCCTTTTTCTGGATTGGTTCCATTGATGCTTTGTCCCTAAAATCAGAAACTACTTTGCCTTTGAAAATTCTTTTGCTATTGGACAATGCCCCTGGCTACCCAGAACCCCATGAGTTCAACAGTGAAGATGTCAGTCTGCTTGCCCCCCAAAACAGCAATCTCTAATTCAGGCTCTAGGGCTTGTTACACATGGTACCCTATGGAAAGGATTGTCAATGCTGTAGAAGAGAACCCTGATAGAACATGGAAGTCTGGAAGTATTACACCACTGAGGATGCCATTGTTGTTATCGAAAAGGCCATTAAAGCCATCAAGCCAGAAACAATAAATTCCTGCTGAAGAAAATGGTATCCAGATGTTGTGCATGACTTCACAGGATTTATGACAGAGCCAATCAAGGAAATCGTGAAAGAGCCAATCAAGGAAGTCATGCCAAGTATTGGATATGGCAACAAGGTGGCAAGACGGGGGGCCTGCCAGAAAAAAACTGATACTAGATAATCTGGCAGAAGAATTCTGATTATTCAGGACTGCTTTGACTTCTTTTACAACATGGACCCTTCTATGATATGGGCACTGATAATAAAGCAAACAGTGGAAGAAAGTTTGATGCCATATAGGAATGTTTTTAGAGAAATGAAAAAAAGAAATTACCATATATTTCTGTAAAGTTAAACTGAGTGTGCCTGCCTCTCTTGCTTCCCCTTCTACCTCCACATCTTCTGCCTCTGCCACCCCTGAGACAGCAAGACCAACCTCTGCTCCTCCTCCTCAGCCTGCTCAACATGAAGATGATAGGGGTGAAGATCTTTATGATGACCCACTTCCACTGAATGAATAGTAGATAATCATCATGCCATGTAGCTAATAAACTTATCTGTTGTGTATGTGTGTGTCTTCATGTGAAAATCTGGTAATTGTACAGCAAGAGCTATGTCATCGTCATCATCCTCTAAGTATTGATTGTGTAGAACATCATATGCAGAATTCGTGTGTAAGGAAGGTGATAGTGTGTCCTTACCTAAATAAGGCAATTGATATTTAACATAAAATTAATAATGTGTTATTTTTCTATTTTATAACTTTCTTTCAAAAAAATTATACTGCCATACAGTATGCCTCTCCTTCTTGTAATAGGGGGAAACTGCATATCAGTATACCATCACAGGTAAGTGATTTAAGAAAAAAAGTAACAGTGTTTCCAGCACTGTATTACAAATATAATATGGCATGCCCTGAAAATATTTTAAATGCTTCATTCTCTAGTGTTATGGGTTAGGCTGCCATGAAGCTATGCTGTCAATTATATTAGGCTACCATAAAGAAATCATATTGCTGCTGCTTTGTTATGAATGCATGAATTGTTTGTAAATAAATATTTTATTTCTTTTTAGCATTATCTTTTCATTTTGGATGTTTAGTGTCAGTAACATGTGTAACATCTATAGTGTTTTGTATTATATAAGACAGTATTGTCACAGGTACTAACAAATAGATGGATCTATTTGTTGTATCATCTTGTAAACAGATGATACAAACTTATGGTATCAATTTCTCTTCTTATGGTTTTCTTAATAACATTTTATTTCCTCTAGCTTACTGTACTGTCAGAATACTGTATATAATACATGTAACATACAAAGTATGTGTTAAACAACTGTTTACTTTATCAGTAAGACTTTTAGTCAACAGTAGGCTATTAGTATTTAAGTTTTGGGGGAGTTAAAAAGTTGTACTTGAATTTTCAACTGCCTGGAGTATTGGGACCCCTAGCCCCTGCATTGTTTAAGGGTCAACTGTAAGAAATATTTAACTTTAAAGTGATGTCTCTAATGGTATGTCTTATATTATTGTTTTCTCCTTCTTAATTTTTTGCAAGTATTTTTAAATATATCTTATTTTTATAGTTGGAGGTAAGAGTTGGGTTGACATTTATAATGAGCACACTGTGAACCCAGGGACTGCATTAGGTACTTTACATTCATTAATCTCATTTAATCTTCAAAATCAGCTCCAGATGTACTTCGTGATCTCTGGCCCCATTTTATAAATGAGGAAAGTAAAACCAAGAGAAGATTAAATAACTTGCCAAAGGTCACATAACTGGCAAAAAGCAGAATTGCAAATTGAAGGAGAGTCTTTCTGAATTCTTTCTACCACATTGTCATTACTTTCTACCCTGATGTCATTAGACATTAAAAGCTGTGGGAAAATGGGATAGGAATATGGACAACAGCCTCAAGGAGAGTATAAGTTAACTAATGTTAGATGAGTCTTACGTCCCTGTTCAGTGATTTTTTTTAAAAATTTGTAATTTACATCCTTCCCCACTTTAAAAAAAATTGGACAACTTCTGTTAAACTATAAGTGCATTTTAGTTTTAACTTATGGTCCACAGAATCATACATTGTCTACCAAATACTAATCAAATATCAAAATAAATAATAAAGTATATGAGTGACACAACTTTAGAGAATACCAGTTTAGATAACTTTTCTTTTGGTGTTGCTTTTAAGCTTCCCAAGGAAGAAAAAAGTTTTATAAAAATGCATTATCCAGAGGCACCTGGGTGGCTCAGTCATTAAGTGTCTGCCTTCAGCTCAGGTCATGATCCCAGGGTCCTGGGATCGAGCTTCGCATCGGACTCTCTGCTACTCCCCCTGCTTGTGTTCCCTTTCTCACTGTCTCTCTCTTTCTGTCAAATAAATAAATAAGATCTTTTTTAAAAAATGCATTATACAGGGGTGCCTGGGTGGCTCAGTGGGTTAAAGCCTCTGCCTTCGGCTCGGGTCATGATCCCAGGGTCCTGGGTTCGAGCCCCGCATCGGGCTCTCTGCTCAGCGGGGAGCCTGCTTCCTCCTCTCTCTCTGCCTGCCTCTCTGCCTGCTTGTAATCTCTGCCTGTCAAATAAATAAATAAAATCTTAAAAAAAATGCATTATACAGCCAATCTGAACATGAATATGACTATTCTCTATTATTGATAATTTTGTTAACCAGATTTCTTTCATTATATAGCAGTGCATTCGTTATCTATTCTTAGATAACAAATTATTAAAAACTTGGGGACTTAAAACAGTAGACATTATTATCTCATAGGTGTTGTTGTGAGTCAAGAATTCATGAGCAACTTAACTGGGTGATTCTGGCTCTGGATCTGTCTTAATGTTTCAGTCAAAATGTTGGTCAAGGATACAGTTATCTGAAGGCTGAACTAGAGCTAGAGCATCTGCTTCCAACATGACTTACACACCTGGCCATTGTCAGGAGGCCTTAATTCCTTGACACAAGGATCTCTTCCTAGAGCTGCTTGAGTGAAGTTCTCACAGCACATCAGCTGACTTCCCCCAAAGCAAGTGATAGAGAGATGGGTTTCTTCAAAATAGAGAAAACGGGGAAGTTGACTTAGTCTTAGAAATGATGCGGTCATTTCCCCCATTTACTATTTGTTAGAAGTGAGTTAAATAAGTTCAGCCCACACTCAGGGGGAGGGAAATTAAGTTCTACCTCTTGAGGGGAAGAGTGCTGAATTGTGGACATGTTTTTATACCACAAACAGGAACTCCAAAGGAGGCTGCAATGAAAAATAGCAAAACATTTGTATTTTAAAGGTGTCTAATTTCAGCAGAAAGAGATATGATTATCATGAATGCGTGGCTAAAAAATTTTTTTTAATTTTATTCTTTCTATTCTCATCTTTATTATTATTTTTTTTCCTTCTATTGCCTTTGGGCTTTGTTCTTTTTCTAGCTCCTTTGGGGTAAGGTTTGGTTGTTTATTTGATACATTTCAAAATTTATTGAGGTAGGCCTGTATTTCTATAAACTTCCCTCTTTGAACAGCTTTTGCTGCATCCCCAAGATTTAGACTGTTGTGTTTCATTTTCATTTTCATTTGTCTCCTGTGTTTCCTGTATACTTCAATTAGCAATAATCGCGCCTCGGATAAACCTCATTGGCTACGATACTGCCACAAACATTTAACGTGAGTGATAATGGTTCTGTGACATATACTAGGAAACTAAACCCTAAAAAGGCTTAAATACTTTTTCTATAGGTGGTGATATCAAAATCCCTACTAGACCCATGCTCGAATTTCAAATCTAGACAGTGGAGTCTTTAATGAACAACCAGGTATACTAGCATTTAACCTACAGACTTCTCACATTCTTTTCATGTAAAATGTAAAGATGTTCTGCTTCTCTTAAATATGTATCATTTGGTTATGTTATAAATGCATTTTTGCTTTTTTTTAGAGTTCCTCTTCCACAGCTGAGGAATATGATAGAAGATGTTGTCCAAACCTTAAAATTTATGTATGGTTCTTTAGATAGGTAAGTACTTCAGTGAATTGAATCTCAAGTTTTTGTTTATTTGTTAAAAAAAAAAAAAAAACTTTTAGTCACAGAGAATAAACTGATGGTTACCAGAGGGGTGGTAGGTGAGGGGATAGGGGAAATGAGTGATGGGGATCAAGGAGTGTACTTGACATGATAAGCGCTGGGTGATATATGGAATTGTTGAATCACTGTGTTGTACACCTGAAACTAACATAACACTGTATGCTAACTATACTGGAATTAAAAGTTAATAAGAAAATATTAAAAAAAATATATCAATGCTTATAAACATGAATCTCAAGTTTTAAGTATATAATTCTAAATCTCTTTTGCACTTAATACTTTTCCTTGATTGACAAGTTAGTTATTTGTTTTTTTTCTTATTCCTCTGATTTTTTTCCTTCTTTAATTAGTGGCTTTATTTTATAGTTCTAGGCAGTTTTTCACTTGATCCGTTGCTTTTTCTTTTTTGGTCTTATGTTAGTTCAGTGAAATAATGTGAAATAGTGATAAAACCACAATTATATTCTGATTTGATATATTTCTATAGTAGCAAATGTAAGAGCATTTCAAAACAGATACAGAAAAGAGTAAGAAGGTTTTAAATAAGTTGTTTGTGTTTTTCTCTGGTTTTATAAGAGCATTGTCAAATTTACTATCCTAAAATTTGATACTTCTTACTTAAAAAATTTTTAGTAAAAAAATGCACCTGATAATAAATAAATGACACAGTAAAAAAGGTATTGGCTAGTTTCATGTGAATTATTTCATACATTTCCTGTACAGTATGAATATAGTCTACATACTCTTTTTTTTAATATATGTGGGCTCATATTATGCATATTTTCCTGCTTCTTGCTTTTTTAACCATACAGTAAAATATGATACATCTTTCTTGATCTGAAGGAGGCAATTTGAGGTAACTTCGGCATTTGAACCCATAAAATTATGGATAAAAAATAGATTTTTTTCTGTTTGTGGGATTTTTCTAAGTCCCAGTACTTCAGAAGGCTAAAATGATACCTTTGCTTTCAAAGCCTTAAGAAAATATCAATATAAAAATCCAGAAACAGTTTATATGTTTTCCCAAAGCATAGTGGTGTCAGCTCTCTGTCCTTTCTATTGTGGATCTTTGTTGTCACTGTTCTCAAAGCAGCCTTGAAAGGATTTTCTGTGGCTGTGTCATCAGTATTTTCTAGTTTGTAGAGTTCTCCTCCAAGAGCCTCTGAAGAGACAAATCCTCTCAAACCCAATTACTAATTAGCATTTCCCTAACGTGTGAACTATGAAAGGCAAGGCAACCACAAACAGTGCTTTTACCTTCAGTTAAATAAGGAAATTTTTAATCAATAAAGAGTAAAGATATGGTTGTAAACCACCTCCTTAAATTCACACTGGGTGAGCAAACCTTGCTTTGTTTTGCCTTAATTAAAGCTTTATATTTTTATAAAACCAGAGATAATTAAAAATTAAATTTCTGGGGACGCCTGGGTGGCTCAGTTGGTTAAGCAGCTGCCTTCGGCTCAGGTCATGATCCCAGGGTCCTGGGATCGAGTCCCACATAGGGCTCCTTGCTAGGCAGGGAGCCTGCTTCTTCCTCTGCCTCTGCCTGCCTGTCTGCCTGTGCTCACTTACTCTCTCTCTCTCTGACAAATAAATAAAATCTTTAAAAAAAAAAATTAAATTTCTGCAATGAATTCCATACTTTAAGACAATTAGTCAGGATTGTTCTGCAAGTTGCAGTGGACTAGGTTAGAGGCAGGGGACACTTAATTTCTGTGAATTTCATTTTGAAATTTAGCTTCCATTTACTTGGAAGTATCACCAAATTGGCAGTAAATTTTAGTTTTTCTTTGTTCTGGTGAGAATTTGAAAGGCAAACTAAGAATATAAAGAGAAATCACAAGTAGACGGAGAGGCAGGCAGAGAGAGAAGGAAGCAGGCTCCCTGCTGAGCAGAGAGCCCGATGCGGGACTCAATCCCAGGACCCTGAAATCATGACCTGAGCCGAAGGCAGCGACTTAACCCACTGAGCCACCCAGGCGCCCCCCCCCCTTTTAAAGATTTTATTTATTTATTGATCCATTGAGTTCTTAAGACCAAGAAGCAGTATGGATCCAAGATGCTGTTAGTAGTCATTTTGTAGCAATTTTTAATAAGTTTTTTTCTAATTATGAAAGATAAAAGCACATTATGAAAAATTATAAGACTAAAAAGTCCAAAGACTTATTTTTTAAGTTGTAAGCTAGTTAGTTCCCTATAAGTTCCCTATAATGCACGGAAGATTGATTATATATTTGCAAAATTTAGTGTTTTTGTTTTTTTTTTTAAGATTTTATTTTTTTATTTGACAGACAGAGATCACAAGCAGGCAGAGAGGCAGGCAGAGAGAGAGAGAGAGGAGGAAGCAGGCTCTCCGCGGAGCAGACAGCCCGATGCGGGGCTCGATCCCAGAACCCTGGGATCATGACCTGAGCCGAAGGCAGAGGCTTTAACCCACTGAGCCACCCAGGCGCCCCAAATTTAGTGTTTTGATCAAAGATATGTTTCCTTCACTATTCCTAGCCAAACTATCAGCAAATTCTAAACAGTCTGTCTTTAAAACATATCTCAAATCCATTCATTTCTTTACATCTTCACTGTTAACCCTGTCCAGCCACCAGCATCTCTCACTACTACAGTAATCTAAATGGTTTCCTTGCCACTTTAATAGATTTCCAACTGCAGTTAAAATGATCTTTTTACATTATAATCTGGCTCCTACATACCTTTCTGATTCAGATCTCAAACCGCACCCACCCCTCTGTGCTCTTCTGTGGGTACCCTGCCCAAGTTTGTCAGCTTTTGTGCTTTTTCCTCTCACTGGATCTTCTTGATATTGGGATCTCAGCTTAAATGCCGATTCTGAAAGACTCTTCCCCAGCTTTTGATCTATCACATCCCCCATTCACATGATCCTATTCTCTGTATGGCCCTTTGTACGAGTTCATGTTTTTACTGTTTGTTCATTTGTTGTCTTTCTCCATTAAAATGTGAGCTCCACAGAAACAGAGACCTTGTCTTTTTTTAACTACTGTACCTTCAGCAGTGAGAACAGTGCCTAGAACACAGTTGGCAATTAAGCTGTTTGTTGAATGAATCCATGAATAATATTCTGATGTATTAACGGCACATATAATAGTTATCGTATTATCCAGCGGGCTATTCCAATGAAATGATGCAGGCAATGCTCTATTATTTTTGCCTGGCTAAAAACAAATGTTTAGTCTGTCTCCCCTTCCTCCCTCTCTTTGAGTTCTTCAATAGTGTTGCCTTCATTAGTGAAGAGGGGAAAATTACTTAGGCTAATTATGTGCTTTCTGTATTCAATAAGTAGTAAGTATAATAAGTACTTATGTACTAGGTACTTCACATGTGAATCAGGTTGTATTATCCCCATTTTTAGAGATGGGAACAAAAGTTCAGAGAAAGGTTAGATGATTTTCCTGAGATATCTACCTACTAAAAGCAATGAGTGATATGAGTCAAAGTCAGATATGTTCTATTACAAAACTCTAACTCTCTTTATTATTCCGTCTTGCCTGAAAGGTATTGGGAGTTTAAATGGCTAAGAGATAAGGTAAAAGCAACTTACTTTTTTTTTTCCCCCCAACAAAGTGTACTTCAGCTCATTCTGTCATAGATAGACCATTTGTGTTAGCCCTGTGGTTCTCCCATAATATCATCTACTCTGTACATTTGAAAGTAGGGTTTTGGGTAAAAAATATTGACAGGATGAACTTCTTAACACATTCCATCAGTAACATTATAGCAGTAATTCTTCATAAGGGAGAGGAGTAAGGAAGAGAGCCTATGTAAGTTGGGAAAGATCTAGTCTTCTTAGGAGCATGTAGATAACCACCATTTCACATGTTGTTCTGACTTACAGCTCTTGTTTCTTCAGTGCCTTTTGCCAGGTTGAGAATGTGCCTCGTTTGGATCATTTTTTCAACTTGTTCTTTCAAAGAGCACTTCATCCTGCTAAACTACATTCTGGTACCAGTCTGAGTGCACAACAATATGATGCTTCCAGCGCAGTGCTTTTAGACGGCCTTCCCGGAGTTCGATGGCTCACGCTTCCACGGGAAATCAAGGTAATCTCGGGTGTCATAAATAAAAATCAGAACCAGTTGCCTTGTAATTTTTTATCTTCTTTTTTAGACTTTTTGTTATTTTCAGGATTGTGGGTAAGAGTTAAAAGAAGCCATTGGTTAATTAAATAGGAGATCTAGTACAGTGAACTTAGAAAGAGAAATACTTCTTTCTAGATAGAAATTAGTTCTCTCATCTTACTTTAACATTTAAGCATTTTCCAAACTTAAAATACTTTTCATAAATGATTGTTATGCTTGTTATTGCTTGTTGTCTTAAGGAATGCGAAGGAACAATTTTAGTAACTTTGTGCATTAGCCTATAGAGTTCAGTAGTGGAAATAGCAACCTGTAAACATTAACATTTGTGAGATCAAAATTCACAAGTGGATACTTTTCTTTTTGTCCTTTAGTTTTTCACAAGAGAAACCATAGCCCAAAAAAATAGTACATGAAATATTTGCTAGATGTAGAAAAATGTAAGTCACAAATGACTAATAAGTCACAGTGTGTGAAAAGTATTGAAAGGCATGACTAATGTTTCCAAAGCTTTAGTTATCTCAGTAAGACACAGTTTGTGAAATAGTCCTGCAGAGAGTGCCCTGGCCTTTAAAAGAAAAAGGAAAAGAAAAAAAAAAAAAAGGATATCTTTTTTCCCCCCACAAATCAGGTATATGATGCAAGCTTTAATTACCAATAGTTTTCAATTTATATATACACATTACAAATTAAACTACAGATTAAATTTATTCTGTTTTCAAATTTGGAATGCTTCATGGAGGAACAAATACATGAAAGAGTTCAGGCAATTTCCATAGAAACAAAAGCTAAATCCCAAGTAAGATTTTCCTAATAACTCTGTAGGGAAGCTAAACTGTGCCAGATTCCAGGGGAATGGTTGCCTTCATGTTTTAATCCATAAATAAAGATTAAGGGTCCTTTTATATAGAACATAGGAAAGACACAGGGAAGAATGTTGATATTTTCAAAGAATCTAACTGCTGAGAAATATATAGGAAATAGAGGGGAGAAAAAAACCCCTCAAAATAGTTTGAGTACATTAAGATTGATTATTTTCCTCTTAAGAATTTTAATAGTTTCAAAAATTTTCCAACTCAAAACTGGAAAGCAGTTTTTTAACCCCAGAAATTATTTTACATTGAATACAGAATAAAGCTCATCTTAAAGCCCATAATAAATAAATAAATAAATCTCATAATAATCGAGATTTAACTGAAAAATGTATGTTAAATAAATATTTTTCTGTAATTCCAAAGCTTAATAGTAACATGTTCTATTGGGGGACATTTCTTAAATATCACAAAAGAGAAATATACTTACTCAATTCTTCAACTAATTATTAAGCACTTTTATGAGGCCATTACTAAATAATAACTGATACAAGTTAAATGGTTTGTGTTACTTTTTTTTTTCTTTTCACATAGATGGAACTAGACACAGCATTGAGTGACTTGGAGGCTGCAGATTTTGCAGAACTGGTGAGAGAACTAATGAATTTTAGGAAAGGCTCAATGTTGATTTGATATTTTATAAATCAGCCATTATTCTAAATATTTTTCAAATGAGCATGTAATAATCTTGAAATATGTAGCATTGGGTCTCTATTTTGACATGAACACAATCTATTTTGCTTGCCTTAAAATTTTTCACTCAGTTGAAAGTATTTGTTCATAAGGTATACATGATGATTAATTGCACTTATAATCTTTAAGAACTGGGCTTTGAGAGAAAGGACACACATTAATGTTAAAGTGAAGTCAATAACTGAATTATAATACTAAAGTAAGCAAAAACCCTATTGATATAATTTTCAGTTGGGAGTACCAGTATGTTTTTTAATCTTTAATATATGTATTTAATATAGATAGATAGATAGGTAGATAGATCGATCTCCTAGCTGTCCAGTAAAAAGGCCTAGAAATAGTGATCATCCCAGTGGTGATGAATGCCATTAGCACCTAGGCTATATAGCGGTACATAAATAATACTTCTTACTAAAAGAAACCAAGACTCCTAAGAGAAATGGCTGATTGCGGATTTGGGGCTAAAAATATACTAGATAAACCTGGCAACATCTTATTATTTCAGAAATCCTGAAAACTTTAAAAAATGCTGCTATGGGGTCCCTGGGTGGCTTGGTCATTAAGCGCCTGCCTTTGGCTCAATTCATGATCCCAGGGTCCTAGCCCTGCATCAGGCTCCCTGCTGGGTGGGAAGCCTGCTTCTCCCTCTCCCACTCCCCCTGCTAGTATTCCCTGTCTCGCTGTCCCTCTCTCTCTCTCTGTCAAATAAATAAATAAAATATTTTTTAAAAATATGCTGGAGTTAATAATAGGGTTCAAGTAATTACGAGACAACTTGAAGGGGCTCGCACTTGAGCATTTGTAAATGTAATAACTGCAGTAGATTGAAACCCATCAGATATGTTGAAGTCCATGAATTCATAATTGTACTCAAGAAAAAAAAGAAACTCGGGGCCCCTGGGTGGCTCAGTGGGTTAAGCCGCTGCCTTCGGCTCAGGTCATGATCTCAGAGTCCTGGGATCGAGTCCCACATCGGGCTCTCTGCTCAGCAGGGAGCCTGCTTCCCTCTCTCTCTCTCTGCCTGCCTCTCTGCCTACTTGTGATTTCTCTCTGTCAAATAAATAAATAAAATCTTTAAAAAAAAAAAAAAAGAAAAATTTCTTGGTCAACTTTGGAAGATGCGAGGGAACCAATTCATTACTGTGAAAACTGATAACAAAGAGAAAGAAACAAACATTTATCTGCCCTTTGTATCTGAACCATACCTCAACTCAAGGTTACCAAAAAGAGATGAGGGGGAATTCTCTTTACAGAAGTATTCTATTTAACATACCAAGAAAGGATGACAGAACTGGAATATTACCATATTACAATCTTCCCAATGAATTCATAGGTCTAAGCAAAGATCATCAGTTTTCTTTTCTTTTTTTTTAAAGATTTTATTTATTTATTTATTTGTCAGAGACAAGAGGGAGAGAGAGTGAGCGAGCGAGCACAGGCAGACAGAGAGGCAGGCAGAGGCAGAGGGAGAAGCGGGCTCCCTGTCCAGCAAGGAGACAGATGTGGGACTCAATCCCAGGATCCTGGGATCATGACCTGAGCCAAAGGCAGCTGCTTAACCAACTGAGCCACCCAGGCGTCCCAGATCATCTGTTTTCTAAAGATTTTGTTTATTCATTTGAGACAGAGATCACAAGTAGGCAGAGAGGCAGGCAGAGAGAGAGAGGGAAGCAGGCTCCCTGCTGAGCAGAGAGCCTGACGTGGGGCTCGATCCCAGGACCCTAATATCATGACCTGAGCCGAAGGCAGAGGCTTTAATTCACTGAGCCACCCAGGCGTCGCTCATAAGTAGTTTTTAACATCATGAAAAGAAAGACAGCCAGGTAGTATGTGGCTCATGGTGGAAGCACACAAATTTTCTATCAAATATACTTGATGAGGTCTCAAGATCTAACTACTATAGGAAATACTAGGGACAAAGGGACTTGTTAAATGACCCCATTTGGGGGAAGGAGATTATAATCATTAAAATCCAGACTATAAAACACAATAAGACAATTTCTTCAACAAATAAAAGGGAACAGGGAGAAAATGAGAGAACCTGTCAGTTACAAGAGACTTAAGAAACATATCAACCAATTTTAATATATGGGTCCTTACTTGGGTCCTGATTCAAACAGATAAATTTTTTCAATACTTATTTGAAACAATCAAGGAAATGTAACATTGATAACTGGATATTGGGTGAGAATAATTCTTTTGATGTGGTAATGGTATTATATATATATATTTTTTTTTCTAAACCCTTCTGTTTTAGAGATATATACTCTGAAGTATTTGTAGGTGAAATCATATAACATCTATTACTGGTTTTGAAATAATTCAGCAGGGAAAGGGAAGAAAGAGAGGGATATTGATGAGACAGGATTAGCCATGTGCTGGTCTTGAAGCTGGGTGATGGTGGGCACATAGGCCTAATTATACAATTCTGTTTTTGTATGGGCTGAAATTTTCAGTAAGGAAAGTTCTTTTAACAGGGACCTGGGTGGCTTAGTCAGTTAGCGTCCAAATCTTGATCTCAGCTCAGGTGTTATCTCAGGGTCTTGAGTTCAAGCCCCACATTGGGCTCCATGTGGGGCATGGAGTCTACTTTAAAGAAAGAAGAAAAGTTCTTTTTGTTTTTGTTTTTTTAAGATTGTATTTATTTATTTGACAGAGATTACAAGTAGCAGAAAGGCAGGAAGAGAGAGAAAGGAGGAAGCAGGCTCCCTGCTGAGCAGAGAGCCCAATGTGAGGCTCGACCCTGGGACCCCGGGACCATGACCTGAGCCGAAGGCAGAGGCTCTAACCCACTGAGCCACTGAGCCACCCAGGCACCCCATTTACTTTTAAAAGTAAATGGTGGGGGCAGTGGGTGGCTAAGTTGGTTAAGTGACCTGATTTCAGCTCAGGTCGTGATCTTAGGGTGCTGGGATGGAGCCCTACTTTGGGCTCCACTCAGCAGGGAGTCTTCTTGAGGATTCTCTTTCCCTGTGCCCCTCACCTCCATATGTATGCTTACTTGCTCTTTCTCAAATAAATAAATAAATCCTTAAAAAAAAAAAAAAGTAAATGGGAAATTAGATGTAGAAGCAGTGAGGGCTGGATCATAAGCTTGCTGGTGAAATCTTGATTGCTTCAAAGAGTAGCTTAGTTTTTTTGTGTTTTTTTGTTTGTTTGTTTGTTTGTTTTAATCAGTAGTTTTTTATTTGACAGGAAGAGAGAGTGAGAGAACACAAACAGGGGGAGCAGCAGAGGGAGAAGGAGAAGCAAGCTTCACGGGACTCCATCCTAGGATGCCAGTATCACAATCTGAGCTGAAGGCAGACCCTTAACCCACTAAGCCACCCAGGTGCCCCAAGAATAGTTTAGTCTTAACTAAGATCCTGAGCAAATGGAAGCATATTTTGTTTGTAAAAATAATGGAAACTTAAACATGGTGAACTCTTCATAGGTCATAAATCTTTTCACTGATGGAGAATGTTTAGATAGACACAAAGCATTAGGAACAGCTTAAAGTATTAAAAATTCCAGGTTTTAGGAACTTAAATCTAATAGGTTTCATTAAAAGTCTAATTCCTGGTTTATGTAACATCATAATGAACATTGGAACTAACAATATTTTCTGTGGTTAGAAAAAGTTCTATTGGGATTCCTTGGATACAACATCAAGACACAACATATATAAAGAAAGAAGAAAACTGATAAACTGAGAATGTCAGATGGTACTACTAGAAAACAGTTTGCAGTTTCTTAATAACCTAAATATACAACTACCGTATGATTCAGCCATTCTGTTCTTCTAATTACCCCAGAGAAATGAAAGCCTATGTCAGTACAAGACCTATACACAAACATTCATAACAGCTTCATTTGTGATAGCCAAAAACTGGAAAAAATTCAAGTAACTCAAGTGTCCCTCAGTGTCTTGATAGGCAAATTGTGGTATGTTCATGCAAGGAAATACTACCCAGTGAAAAATTTAGCAAGAGTGTTGATGGAATTGTTATATATCTTGATGTTGATGACACTTAACATAACTATGCACATTTGTCAAAATTGGCAGAACAGGGGCACCTGGGTGGCTCGGTTGGTTAAGTGGCCAGCTCTGGGTTTTGGCTCAAGTCATGATCCCAAGGCCCTGAGATCAAGCCCCGCATCGGGCTCCTTGCTCATGGTGGAGTCAGCCTGAGGATTCTCTCCTCTCTCTCTACCCTTCCCCCAAGCCCAACTCTCAATTAAATAAAAATATCTTTTTTTAAAGCTTGCAGAACAATTCACAATGAATTTTACCTTAAAAAATGAAAATAAGGATTTATTCTAAACTTTTTGTGAAATTAGATTTAAGATTTAATCTTACATCCTAATTTTGTTTTCTTTAGTTTTTAAAATTATTATTAGGGTATAATTTATATTTGGTAAATAATTCTGTGCCCCTTTATAGTCAGTCCCTCTCCCTACCTACTTCCAGCCCTTGGCAACTACTGATTTGTTATTGTCCCCATGGGTTTTACTTCTTCTGGAATGCCCTATAAACTGAATTAGATAATAGATAATTTTGAGGGGCCTGACTTAGTTCAGTTAGCATAGTTCATTTGAGATTCATTCATGCCACTGTATGCATCTATAGTTTAGTCCCTTTTACTCCTCAGTAGTATTCCATTGTATGAATGTTTTACATTGTTTATCCATTTTCCAACTGAGAAAGATTTAGGTTTTTTCTCGTTTTTTAGTTTTTTTTTTTTTTTAAATATTTTATTTATTTATTTGACAGACAGAGATCACAAGTAGGCAAATGTCGCCCTCAACCCGCAAGGACAACAAGAAGCCCCGGTTCTTCTCTCTCTTTATTTCCGCAAGTCTACACATTTACATACGTTTACATGACCAATCAGTGAGCAGGGTGACCAATAAGGGGCCAAGCAATGGGGAGAGCCAATGAGAGTCCTGTTACTATGCTGATTAAATTTGAAACAGCCAATGACTATGTCGTCCTTTAGGCGAGCTACTTGCAGCGTATTTTGCTGGAAGTGAGCCAAGCGCCATTATGGCGGGGACTTTCCCGGCTGGAGGCGGCCGGACAGGCAAAGAGGCAGGCAGAGAGAGAAGAGGAAGTAGGCTCCCCGCTGAGCAGAGACCCCGATGCGGGGCTCCATCCCAGGACTCTGGGATCATGACCCAAGCCGAAGCAGAGGCTTTAACTCACTGAGCCACCCAGGCGCCCCTCGTTTTTTAGGTTTCATTGTTTTGGGGTTTTTTTAGATTATTAAAGTAATACATGCATAATTGGGTAAAATGTAAGCATGGTTATTAAAAACAAATGTCCTCCCTCTTCATCCCCCCCGATCTATCTCTAATTTAACTTTTCTTACAGTTTGAAACATATTCTTCCATAAGAAACATATTCTTTTTTTATACTCATAGGTACACACAAACCAGCACATGTGTATACACGTACATGTATATCATTGAGGATGCTGTTCTTTTTAAAAAATTAGATCATAGGGGCGCCTGGGTGGCTCAGTGGGTTAAGCCACTGCCTTCGGCTCAGGTCATGATCTCAGGGTCCTGGGATCGAGCCCCGCATCAGGCTCTCTGCTCAGCGGGCAGCCTGCTTCCCTCTCTCTCTCTATTTCTGCCTGCCTCTCTGCCTACTTGTGATCTCTCTCTGTCAAATAAATAAATACAACTCTTTAAAAAAAAATTAGATCATAATGAATATTTTGTTCTGTAGCTTGCAGTCTTTGCTCAACAGTATACCCTAAAACCTTTTGTGCCTGCTCATATAGATCAACCTTATTTTTTTAACAGACCTATGATAGTCTATAGTGTGAACGTACCTAATTTTGTTAACCATTCTCCATTGTGGCACTTGACTTTACCTCCAGTTTTTGCCTTTTACAAATAGTTCTGCTATTTAACTTTCTATACAAAAATCTTGATTATCCTGTTTGAGCATTTCTGTAGATTTTTGGAACTGAAATTACTCAAAGGGTTTGTGTATTTTATTTATATATATATATACTAATCAGTTGTTCCCAAATAGGTTTTATCAAATTATACCTTTAAAAATATTATTTGGGGGCACCTGAGTGGCTCAGTGGGTTAAAGCCTTTGCCTTCTGCTCAGGTGGTGATCTCAGGGTCCTGGGATCGAGCCCCGCGTTGGGCTCTCTGCTCAGCAGGGCACCTACTTCCCTTCCTCTCTCTCTGCCTGCCTCTCTGCCTACCTGTGATCTCTGTCTGTCAAATAAATAAATAAATAATCTTTTTAAAAAATTATTTGGTAATATGGGATATTTTAGATGATATATAGTAGAAGCTTTTTGCCTTGATAGACTTGTTTCAATCCCTCTTGTAGTAACTAACCATATGTTCTATTCTTAGATATCTCTAATCAACAGTATGGTAAAAGATTAAAAAATAAAATTGTTTTCCATCAAAAATTCATGCACATTATCTTTCTTCCTAATACCCTTGCATATTCATTTCTAAAGAAGGCAGTATGAAAAGTTCAGTTACTAAACAATGTAATTGCCATTTTAACCATTGTAGCTTAACTAAGATGTTTTTTACCATGAAAAAACAGAATATAAATCCACTGTGGTTTTTCTTCCCCAGTCTGAGGATTACTATGACATGAGGCGGCTGTATACAATTTTAGGGTCTTCTCTATTTTACAAGGTAGGTTGAAACTTGAAATTTTTATAAATGTCCAACTGCTATATGAACAGACCTAAAACAAATTTTCTCAAACTTCTACAAACATGAAAATACATTTCTTCCTTTTCCTTTGAAACTTGTTACTATTAGATTAAGGTCTTAAAAAAAACGAGCAACAACAACAAAAACCAAAACACTGGTACCTACATATTTACAAATACAATAAATATTTCTGATGTAAATGATCTAAAGCAAACTGATCTAACCTGATCTAAAACATTTGTGGATGTGTAAAGGAGAAACAATACTCAAGGGACCAAATGTGTAAGAGAGAAAAGCAGTATTTTAATGATTTCTTTTTGCAGCAGTGAGTGTACTTTTTTCTTATCTTCAACATAACCCTGTATCTTTTTAGTAAATCTAACAATTAGTTGACTTCCATATATGGCAAATTAAGCATCAAATGAATTTAAGTATTTTCATATTTCAAGATTTTTAAACAATTTAAAACCTATCTAAAAAAGAATCTGACAAAACAGAATGGTACACAGTGAAAACTAGGTCTCTCCTCACCTTACCTCTTGCTTTTGCTTCTCTTCTCCACTTTCCATCCTCAGAATTCAGTTCTTTTCTAATGTTGCCAAACACTCGGGCTTATGTTACTCAGGTGATCTGGTTTTGCGCTTAAGTCTATCTGTTGTAGACTTGACTTTTCGTAAATCCTGGATCTCTAATTGACCTCAGGAAAAAAAAAATTTATCTTTACTGTATCTTTATTCCATTTGAAACTGGAATATTTTAAGCCAACTGAAGTACCTATGCAACTCTTAGAAATATGGCATTATTGCTTTATATCACTAGTTGACTTTTGTTCTTTGTGGTTAAATTCAAGGGTTATTTGATATGCAGTCATTTGCCTAAAGATGATCTTATTGATATTGCTGTATACTGTCGCCACTACTGCCTACTGCCTTTAGCAGCAAAACAAAGAATTGGTCAGTTGGTTATATGGAGAGAGGTGTTTCCTCGACATCACCTCCAACCTTCTACAGACTCAAACACTGAAGTCTTTCAGGAACCTGAAGGGAGATATTTTTTGCTAATAGTTGGCTTGGTAAGTTTACCTTGGTTTCTGTGTGTGTGTGTGTGTGTGTGTGTGTTTTGGCCATTTGAGGGTTTTTTTGGCCATTTACTATCTAAATATATACTCAAACAAACATAATAATTTAAAATTATGAGCATTTCAGATACCAGTATTCAAGAAAATGTTATTTGTCCCTTATTCCTTTTCTTTTGCATCCCTTTAATGCTTGTGGAGAAATTAATTAATGAAACCCAGAATAAGATTTTATCAGGTCCTTAAGATCTTTTGTTCATATTTCTATAGTGGTTTTATCCTCTTGTTTGTCTTGGGAAATAGAGACATGAAAAGGATATAAAATGAGAATAAACATGGGATTGTAAATAAAAGGACTTCCAATAATTGTGGCTCTTTGAAAGCTACCTTGTGACATGTGCCAAAAAATAGTAGTTGATGGTATACCAGGAGAAGGCAGTATGATTGAAGATTTGTTTTCAAGGACAGTCAAGCAGCACTGAAAATAACTAACAAAGGGAGGGAGGAGTTTTTAAAAATCATATGATTATGCCATATGTGGTTAGTATTCATAAATGTATACATGCATGCTACATATAAACATTTTCATGTAGCTAAAGCTCTATTAATATTCTTTTCTTATAGAAGCACTATATGTTATGTGTGCTATTAGAATCTGGAGGCTGCACATCCAAAGCTATTGGGAATCCTGGACCCGACTGTATTTATGTGGATCAAGTCAAAACAACCCTTCACCAACTGGGAGGAATAGATTGTCGCATCAGTGAACAGCTAACAGCTTCTCCCAGCCCCTGTTTGTCTTGTGCTGACTGGTTCCTTACTGGATCACATGAAAAATTAGATAGTTTGACGACCTCACCTATCCTCAGTAGGCTACCAGGTACTTCCAAGGTAGCAACCTCTCCAACATGCAGAAAAATTCTTTTTGGTGACTATTCCTTAAAAGCACGTAAGCCCAGCCCTTCTCGAAGCAGTGGAGGATCTGACAATGGCTGTGAAGGTGGAGAAGGCATTGGCCTGAGCCCCCGTACTACACCAGATGCCATATGGAAGCAAAGAGAATCTCAGGGCTCTGATGGTTCGGAGGAAAGTGGGGCCTTGCTTAAGGTGTGTTCATTGAGCTAAGCTGTCTTGCCAGTTCTTATTTTATTTTATTTAAGATGTTATTTATTTATTTGATGGAGAGAGAGAAATCACAAGTAGGCAGGGAGGCAGGCAGAGAGAGAGAAGGGGAAGCAGGCTCCCTCCTGAGCAGAGAGCCCAATGTGGGACTTGATCCCAGGACCCTGAGATCATGACCCGAGCCGAAGGCAGAGGTTTCACCCACTAAGCCACCCAGGCACCCTCCAGTTCTTATTTTAAAAATGCAAGAAAATTTTTAATTTAATGTTGGGATCATTCTTCATTTGAACTACTGGTTGTTTTGGTTACTGTTGGCAAACCAGTGATTTGGAACCAAAAAGAGAAAAAAAATATCAAGTAATAAAATAGTAGCATCGAGGACAGCTGCTTGACACAATTTACAAGTTGGAAAATTGTTTAATCCTGCTTTCCCTGTTCATCTTCCTTCCGTATTCACAGTGTTAAGTGAAAACATCCTAGTTGTGGGGGATTTTACTATAAGCAAATTTGACTTTAATAGGAAAACTACTGCATTATCTTTTTCCTAGTTGTGGGGGATTTTAGAGGGCTGGTCTGGCTAAATAACCAATAAAATATTCAGCAGAAACAAAAAGAAAATCAGAAACTTATATATAAGTATATAATTGTAAAAAATACATGTAAGTGTATACTTGTAAATATTTGTGTGTATATGTTATTCTACAGATTTTTATAGGAGTTTTTTTTTTTCTTTTTTTTTAAAGATTTTGTTTATTTGACAGAGATCACAAGTAGACAGAGAGGCAGGCAGAGAGAGAGAGAGGGAAGCAGGGCCCCCGCTGAGCAGAGAGCCCCATGTGGGACTCGATCCCAGGACCCTGGGATCATGACCTGAGCCGAAGGCAGCGGCTTAACCCACTGAGCCACCCAGGCGCCGCAGGAGTTTTTTGTTTTATTTTGTTTTGTTTTTACCTGCCTCTGTGAAGGTCTGGTCTCCATAGTCAAGAATTTAAAATGTGGGGGCGCCTGGGTGGCTCAGTGGGTTAGGCTGCTGCCTTCGGCTCAGGTCATGATCTTAGGGTCCTGGGATCGAGTCCCGCATCGGGCTCTCTGCTCAGCAGGGAGCCTGCTTCCCTTCCTCTCTCTCTCTGCCTGCCTCTCCGTCTACTTGTGATTTCTCTCTGTCAAATAAATAAATAAAATCTTAAAAAAAAAAGAATTTAAAATGTGATTATAAAATAAAGAGAATGTTCAGTTTTCAGGTTGTTTATTTTTATCATTTTTCCATGTTTTTTTCTCCACGAAAATACCATGATACATGCAAATGATCATCAAAGTAACCACACTGGGGGATGTTATGCTTATTCTAATGATGCTTCTCTTTCAAAACATTTTTGAAACTCTCATTTGGGTTGTTGGAGGCAATGCCAGACAAGGCATAAAGGAGGAACCTGAGAAGGGGCACAAATAAGATCTGAGATTCTGAGTGTCATGGCATAAATAGCCATAGATTCCATCTTCTAATTCCAAACAATGCAGAACTCTTGGGAGCTTAGGTAGATGTATTTAGGAAATAAATTCTTACTATATTCATTATCCGGTCAGTGAAATTGGTAGGAAACATAATTTAGGAGGTAATAGATTTAAAGAACCATGAATAGTTCCTAAGAGAGATTGAATTCATCCCTAGGATTGAGCCATTCAACAAACTTGATTGAACACCTACTATGTGCCAAGGGCCATGCTAAACAGAGGAGATACAAAGATGGATAAGACACAGCCCATGCCTTTGAGAAGTACAAGTCTAGAGAAGGAGATAAGTACATATACATATAAAACGTAACAAAACTTGATAATTGGGGCACCTGGGTGGCTCAGTGGCTTAAGCCACTGCCTTCGGCTCAGGTCATGATCTCAGGGTCCTGGGATTGAGTCCCGCATCGGGCTCTCTGCTCAGCAGGGAGCCTGCTTCCCTCTCTCTCTCTCTGCCTGCCTCTCTGTCTACTTGTGATCTTTGTCTGTCAAATAAACAAATAAAATCTTTAAAAAGAAAAAAAAACTTGATAATTGCTCTGGTAAGTTTTCAGGAAGAACTATCATGTCCTAAGACATGGTCCCAAGGTCACTGTTAGCAAAGGAGGTACAAGTACAAAGGATGTACAAAGTACAAAGCAAGAGGTACAAGTTAGCATCAAAAATATTTAAAGGAAACTTTGCAAAATAGTAAGTAGTTCTCTTAGAAGGATTATCAGTTTTTACACTATTTCTGCTGTTTGATTCCATTCTTAGATACAAACTGATCTACTTAACTGTATTTTTCAGGTCACTAAAAAGAAGGTTAGTCTTCCAAATCCGTTTCATTTGGGGAACTTGAAAAAGAACCTTTCAGAAAAAGACCTGGAAATATATAACACAATGAAGTAAGAAACTTCCTTATAATATTCTTTTTCACTTAAACATTGTGTCTTTAAGAAAGTTTTACAGTAAGAAAGTACAAATCCATACCATATAGAGATTTAATTCAAAAATGTAATTATGATATATCTTACATTATTAAAGGTAGTATCTATGCTAATTCACTAATGTTTTTCATTACACGTATAGGAAACATGTACTCCTATTACAAAAGGTTAAAAAAAACATAGTAATGTTTCAAACTGTGAAAGCTCCTTTTATCTCCTTGCAATGGGTAACCTCCCTTTTAGGTGTGTATATTTTTAAATTATTGTATTTACATTTTTAGACCTTAGTGGATTCTGTGGTCTGCTCCCCAGATACTCCGTAGCCCAGGGTACTCCTGCCCAGTGTTGGTGGTTGGCGGGGCTGGGGCTAATGAGTGTTAACTACACACAGTTTTCCCTCCCTGGCCTTACTGTGTTTGGAAGTTTATTGACTCATCCAAGATTATAGTATCTCCCTGGGAATAGCCCACATCCAGTGGCTAATAGATAAGTGAATACAAAGACTTGGCCCTTTGCCTAAATTCAAGACAACTCTAAAAGGCCATCCAAGCTTCAGAGTTCCAAGAGGTATCTGCGGAGACCTTTGTTTTGATTGCAGCTTCTCCTTCGCTCAGTCCTGCTTCCTGCACACTTTGTGCCACAGGTGGTGTTCCCTAAGGTTCTCCCTAATAAACTTCCTTGCTGCATATCTCTGAGAGTCTCTCACTTTCGAAAAGAGATGAAACCTCAAATTTACATTAAGTAGAGAATTCTGAAGAAAAAGGAACTGAGTAAGAGGAGCATTTTCAGCAATTTAAATTGTCTAATTATTAAAATATGAAATGTTACATATTCACTTATTGTGCATCTATTAGGTGATGACAAGCAGATCTGTCAGGATCAATTAGTATGTAACAAACTCAACTGCACACTTTTATCTGGACAAGCAAACATGTACAAATAAAAATCATACAACAAATTTCAACACTATGACCTTAATCATTGAAATGTCTTTTAGTAAGTTCAGATTTATAGATGAGAAAAATTTATAGATGATCTCCTTCCCTGTCTGTCTCTGGTTTTAAAAGAGAACCAAGGCCATAAGTCAATAATAAGAAGGAGAAATTATTCTGATCATGCAGCCTAATTAACAGTTTAATAGAAGTAGAACTAACATGGGTGATCAGGGCAGGCTCTAGGCTGGTAAGAGCTGAAATATGCCTTTTCTTTGTCCTGTGCTTGAGACTGGGGGAAAAGGAAAATAAAAACTGGAGGGATTTCTTTTAAATAGATATTAGAATTAGAATGGGGGCAGCTCCAGTGTTTGAGATGCAAATACAGAATTGCAGTCCATATGCTTAAAGATTGCCCATCAGGGGGCGCCTGGGTGGGTGGCTCAGTGGGTTAAACCTCTGCCTTCCACTCAGGTCATGATCTCAGGGTCCTGCAATCGAGTCCCACACTGGGCTCTCTGCTGAGCAGGGACCCTGCTTCCCCCTCTCTCTCTGCCTGCCTGTCTGCTTACTTGTGATCTCTCTCTCTCTAATGAATAAATAAATAAAATCTTTTTTTAAAAAAAAGTTGTGGATGAAGAGGAAAAGGCAAGGTTTAGTGGAGGAAGCTTCAGAGCTAACTAAACTCAGCCACTTAGCTTTGTGACCTCAGGCAAGTCAGGTAATCTGAGATCCCTGAAGATTGATTCCCTCATAGTTAAAATGAGGGTAGTAGGGGCACCTGGGTGGCTCAGTGGGTTAAAGCCTCTGCCTTCAGCTCAGGTCATGATCCCAGGGTCCTGGGATCGAGCCCCATATCGGGCTCTCTGCTAGGCAGGGAGCCTGCTTCCCTTCCTCTCTCTGCCTCTCTCTGCCTACTTGTGATCTCTCTCTGTCAAATAAATAAATAAAATCTTTAAAAAAAAATGAGGGTAGTAATACTATTGAACAGCTCAAAGGGTCATTATGAACATTAAGACTAAGGTATGTTGTAGCACTTCCCTGGCACAGAGAGGGCACTGAATATATGATAACTATTATTATGTTGTTGTTGCTGTTATTGTTTTTCTTTAGCTCTTCTTACCACTGGTAGAAATAAGCAGTATATGTAGATTCTGCTGGCATGTCTGAGACCTAAATAGGGGAAGAAAAGATGGAAAAGAAGAATAGAGAAATGAGGAGTAGTAGAATACAAGTAAATGCCATAGTGTTCCAGAATATTAACCCACTTTGCAGTTGGTAATAATAATTTTATTTTTCTTCAGGATCATCAGTTGGACTGTTAGGCTACTAATTTAAATATGTTTATTTTGTTGGAAGTTCTAGGCCAATACCTTATTTATGACTTGTAGGTATCTGAACCAGAAAGGAGCTGATAATTTATTACCAACTATGGAGAAAGAGGGGTTTAGCCAATTTGGGTTGTTTAGCAAAGGAACAATTGTTTGCAATTGGTATGTATTTATCCTGCCTCCCATGTGATATTTGCCCCATTAAGGAATTGATAATAGCCCTAGCCTGTATTCTAGTTAAGAAGAAAATGGGACTTAGATGTTTGGCTTAGTTTTCCTGCCCTGATTACGTTGCCAATATTATACTGTAGTTAAAAATTTGGAGTCTACAACGTTCAAAATGAAGCAATATTTTTTAAGTTTATTTAAATATCTTCTCTCTTTTTTTCTTATTTTTTTGTTCTTTTCAAGATTAACATCTGGTCCTGAGAACACACTTTTCCACTACGTTGCCTTAGAAACTGTGCAAGGGATCTTTATTACTCCGACCCATGAAGAGGTGGCACAGCTAAGTGGTTCTATCCACCCTCAACTAATAAAGAATTTCCATCAGTGTTGTCTCTCCATTCGTGCAATTTTCCAACAGACATTGGTAGAAGAGGTATAAATATAGTTTTGTCAATTTTGTTTACAGATCTCTAAATATTCTCTCTAAAAGCTCTTTAATCAGTATGTCCAACAATGACAGTTTTTATTTTAATTTTTTTTAGCAGTCACCCAGTCTAATTAGAGTACACAATCTAACTTGAGTGCCAAAAGGATTATACTCACAATATTTAACTTAAAAGCTTTGTTTCATAATAACTGATTTTAATGTCCTGGAATACTATTCCAAAAAATGGTGGACCTGTGTTTTTCTATGGCAAAGTAGAATATGGTAGTTTATAATGTAAATTAGCCTCTATATTTATTATCTGTGAGTCAGCCATTGCTCGTATAGCAGTATCTACCAGTTGTTAAGTCTGATAATTCTTTAAGTATTCTGTCAGTAGTATAAGGTGTTTTGTAACATAATAGGGTAAGGTACAGCGATAGACACAATACTGTTGCAAATCTTTTAGCCACTTGATTTATTTCTTGCTTGCTTTTTAATCCAGGATGAAGTTTCATTTAATATTTTACCTCTGCATAAGTAATAATGTTATATGTAATTAAAAAATCAACTAGATTATCTTAATGGCAAGGAAAAGTATGTGTTGATTTCTTGAAAGGGATAAACATACAGAAGTTTATTTGTCAGTGGTCAAACATCGCAGAGCCAAAACCAAAAAACAAAACTCCCCTCTGAAGATGATTGAAATGTATATAGCAATATGTGTGTTAGGAAGGCTAAAATTGAAAAAAAAAAAAAATTAAAAAAGAAGAATGCTAAAATTGGGGGCACTTGGGTGGCTGGCTCAGTCAGTTAAGCATCTGCCTTCAGCTGCGGTCATGACCTCGGGGTCCTGGGATCAAGCCCCACATTTCTCTCTCTCCCTCTGCTGCTCCCCCTCCTTTTGCTCTCACTCTGTCTGTCTGTCTCTCTCTCCAAAAAAAAAAAAAAAAGTTAAAATTGTGAAAAACTTGGGTTTAAACATAGAAGAGTATTGGGCTGGGAATGAGGAATTTTATACTGAGCCTGGATTCTTCCTATTTCCTCAGCTATAAAGTAAGTGGCCTGAATTATGTCTTATTAGAATTCATTCAGCAATAAAATTCTGTGTTTTGTAGGATTTTTAAAAATTTTCTTTCTTTCTTTCTTGAGAGAGAGCACACAAACTGGGGGTGGGGTACCAGGAGAGGGAGAGAGAGAATCTTAAGCAGGCTCCGCACTGTGCCCACAACACAAAGCTCAGTCTCACGACACTGAGATCATGACCTGAACTGAAATCAAGAGTCAGATGCTTAACCAACTGAGCCACCCAGGTGCCCCTTATAGGATTTCTCTCAGAAATTGGTATTCAGCAAAATGTTATGTCCAACCATACATATGTGTTTTGTGATCTTATGCTCCTCCTTTCCTTTTAATATAACTGATAGAGTCTTTAAGGGAATCTTTCATTAATAATTCAGTAATAGTAATGCAAATTAGTCTTTCCCATAATACTGAATTATTGAGGTATCCACTATGCACCAGACACTACTCTGGTGCTGGGGATATAGCAGTGAACAAAGTCCCTTTCCTCATGAAGCTATTACCAGTGTGTGAATGGAGGTCTGGGTTCTTGGATTCCCCCATGAAAGATTTACGTGAGGATCCATGCCTGAATAAAAATGGCCAGACGGAAGATAGCAAACACAAAGCAGTTTATTGAGGACAGTACACTCTCAAGGTGAGAGAGCAGGCAGGCCCAGAGATGGCAGCTGCACCAGGGTTAGGAGTATCTTTTCTTTTTATGTTTCCATAGTTTATGGGTCGTAGCTAGGGCAGTCTCCCACTGAGGTGGTTTCCAGTTATCTAAGGGACTCCTATGGTTGGGCATAGGTCCTTCTCCCAACTACTGGCCCTACAGGGTTCTTGCCAGAACTATCATGGTCATCTTCTTCCATGGAGGCGAGGGGCATTGAAAGCATAATCTAAATATACTATAATGAAGCTATTCATTACCCTGGGGCAGTGGTTCTCCACACATGGCTCTTGGTCTGTCAACCCAGGGCTATTGGAAGCCTTAATTTAGGCCAGGATGTTAAAAGCCGAAAAGTCAGGATGTTGTGTCCTCGGGTTCCTTTTTTTTTTTAAATTAAAGATTTTATTTATTTGTCAGAGCACAAGCAGGGGGAGAGGTAGAAAGGGACAAAGAAGCAGACTCCCTGCTGAGCAAGGAGCCCAGTGCAGGACTTTATCCCAGAACCCTGGAGTCATGACCTGAGCCAAAGGCAGACACTTAACCGACTGAGCCACCCAGTTGTCCCTGTCCTCAGGCTTCTAAAGTGTCCCCTGTTTATCACCATCTTTTCCTCCAGCCCACATCTAACTAACTGGCTACTTTATCAAAGTCTATCTTCTCAAGGGGAAAACTAATGAACTAGCAAGTAGTACAATATGTCAGGTGGGGTAAGTTTCAAGAGGAATAGTAAGATAGGATAATATTTGAATAAGGACCTGATGAAGTGAAGAAGGAAGCACGTTAAGTAGCAGGCTGGAGGCAGGGCTTCCAGACAGGGAAAACAAATTCGAGTGCAAAGCTGCAGAAGCAGGAGTGACTGAGAATGCTGGAGCGGGCCAGGAGGAGAGTGCTAGGAGTTGACATGGCAAAGGTTAGCAGGGCCGGATCGCGCATGGCCTGATAGATTGAAGGGCTTTGGGGTTTGTTCTGAAGGAGATGGGAAGCTCTTGGGACAGTTCTGGGTAGAGGAAGGACAGGATCCTACATTTTTGAAAGGATCACTCGGGCTACTGCTGTATGAGGAACAAGCTCTGTAGGGTAGAGGGTGGAAGCAGAGACCAGTCAGGAGGCTATGGAACTTCTCAAAGCAAAGAATGATAGTGGTTTCTGGATTCTGGAGGGTGAGCAAAAATGATTTGGATTAGATAAGGGTTTTGAGAGAAAGAAAAGAATCCAGAGTCACTCCACTAAGTTTTAGCCTTATAAAAAGTCTTTTTAATCCAAATGAGTCATTGTTTTGCTAATAATTTAATCAATGGGTAACTTAAAGGGGATGCATGAAAGGAAGAGACATACTGTTTTAAGTATATGTGTTTTCATTTTATTACAGAATCATCTATGAATTTAGTAACCTCACTTTTAATCTATTTATTAAGCATCTCCTTATGTACTAGCCTCTGCTGCTTCAAAACACACAAAGATGAATACCATTTGGTCTCTGGCCTGGAAAAAGCATAAAATCTACTGGGGAAGACAGACCTACAAACTACTAGCGTAATTAATGTAAATACTAATAATACAGGGCTACAAACAAATGTTTTCTGGGAGACTTTCAGGACACTGTATCCATGAAATCTCTTAGGAGACGGTATTTAAACTAAGTATGAGGAAGAATAGAAATTTTCCCACAGACCAGAACAATGTCATTCCAGGCACTTAAGTAGCCAATTCAAATCTGTATGGGAAAACATTTTAAAGTAACATTAGTAATACCAGTTAATACTAATAATACATATTAATTTACAGAAAAAGAAGGCACTAAATCGTGGAGATCATTCAGGTTCTACAAATTCTGTATCTTCTCTTAACCCTGTGAAAGAACATGGTGTGTTGTTTGAGTGCTCACCTGAAAAGTGGACGGATCAGAGAAAAGCACCACCAGTTATGGCCTACTGGGTAGTAGGGTAAGTGGGGGAAGAAAAGGATTTGAAAGGAAAGTAAAATTTAGAAAAGTGAAAGAAAAATGGTAAAAGAGAAAAGCATTTTAAAATGTAGGCATGGAATTATTAATCTAACTGTAATATATATTTTAAGGCAAGTATGTATGTATGTGGGTATGTATGTAATCTCTACAAACAGTGTGGAACTCATGAATGACTCCAAGATCAAGTTTCATGCTCTTCTAACTGAGCCAGCCAGGTGCCCCTCTAACAACTATAATATTTTCATACATTTTAGAATTTTTATTTTATTTACTAAGTATCTCCTTTAAATTCCTCTCAACTCTTTCTCTTCTTACTTTTTCTTTTTTAAAATTTATTTTTAGATTCAAGAATAATTCACAT
This sequence comes from Neogale vison, assembly GCF_020171115.1. Classification (NCBI taxonomy): domain Eukaryota; kingdom Metazoa; phylum Chordata; class Mammalia; order Carnivora; family Mustelidae; genus Neogale; species Neogale vison. The sequence goes on along the minus strand of NC_058101.1, from coordinate 83,211,626 downwards.
ACAGTGTTCTATTAGTCTCAGCTGTACAAGATAATGATTCTGCAATTCTATAGATTGCTCCTTAAGTGCATTCCTTAACCCCACCATGTATTTCACCTATTCCCACCACCCACCTTCCCTCTAGTAACCACCAGTTTGTTCTCTGTACTTAAGACTCTGGCTTTGGGTTTGTCTCTTTTTCTTTGTTTTGCTTCTTAATGTCTACATGTGAGTGAAATTGTGTGGTATTTGTCTTTCTCGGACTGCCAAGGCTTTTTTCTATTAAAATAAAAGGCTGATTCAGTAACCTTATAAAATTATCGTAGTAATACACTAAAAGATAATGACTCCACAATTTTAATGCTACTGCTTTCCTTCCATCCCTCCTTCCCTCTTTTCTTCCGTCTCCTTTCTTTACCTCTTCCTCTCCTTCCCCCCACCCTAATCCACCAACTACAAGGGGCTGCCTGACCGTAGCCCTTGCCCACCTCTTTCCACCTTTTGTCCTTTCCGTCTCCATCCACTGTGCACAGCCACACTGGCATCCATTGAATCTTATTCCTACAGTCCCGGTGTGAAATGTTCAGCTTAACTTTGGGTGTCTGGTTCCTTGATATTCAGATCAGTGCTAGTCTCAAAAAGAGAATCCAGGATCTCTTTCCTGCATTAAGGTGGCTACTATTATTATTTTCTTGTTTGTTTATGGTCTTTCTCCCCTTCACTAGGAAGTTAAGCTTTATGAGGTCAGGAATTGTATCTGTCTTGTCCACCACTGGTAACTGCAACAGCACCTGGCACATAGTCACTTGATAAATACATCACAATTTAATAAATGGAGTTGTGCTTGGCAAAATATGGTGGTGGGAGGCATAAATAAGGCAAACATAAAGTCATAGTCATTGCATTCATAGTCTTATACCCACCAGAAAAAATATGAAATATGCTCAGACATGTATGTATTTCTGGATAGAGTTTTTTTAGATAGATTGAATAAATGAGTTGATACAACCAAATGCTATGGGAGTTCTGAGGAAGGGATAAAAATCTACATTGGGATTATGTAGGAAGGCTTATAGATTCCATTTGATCTGGTTTGAAAATGAATTAGATTTGGATAGAACATTCTAGGAAAAGGATGGGATGAACAAAGACCGAAACAAGGGAAATCATAAGGCAGGGCAGTTAAGTAGACTGATTTGCCAGGATGGTAAGGGAGTGACAGAGGCAAAGATAAAATGGAAGATCAGGTAGGAAAGCTAAGTTAGGGCCACTGTAGAGAGCCTTTAGTTCCTTACTAAGGAATTTAATTTTGAGGGAAATGTTGAGGCACTGAAGGTTCTTTGAATTGGGTTAAAGAATTGGTGGAGGAAGGGACACAGAGTTAGGTGAGACCAATGTTACTAGATACCAACCATGCAGTACTGAACTATATAACAAACGTTATCCAAAGCAGTAATCCTGTGTGTTGGTCCATGAGATTTAGAATCATCAGAGTCACTTATTAAAATCAAGAAATGCCTTTGGCCCACCCCAGACCTGCCAACAGAATCTAAGGTAGTGGTAAGCTCTTTGTGATTGTGATGTGTACCCAACCAAGCTGGAAGGAACATCAGCATAAGTTCAAGTCTGTGTAGTGTGATCAGAGCTGTGCTTTTGGAAGATTGGGCTGGGAGCCGCAAAGTGTCCCTGGTGTGGACAGAGAGAAAATAGAGATAAAAACAGTTAGGCATACATACAGGTGTATAGCAGAGCCTTAACTACATTCACAATTGGACTAGGAAGAATCAAGAGGTATTGAATTATGATGCAGATCTATATAGAATACAGAAATTTAAGGAAGTCAGACAAAATATACCTGATTTAAACTGTCTGATTTATCTATACTATTACTGACTAAATATATAAAAATTTTAACTCTTTAAAAAAATTAAATAAAGTCTTAGTGGTATTTCCAGTTAAGTATTATCTACAAAAAGAACAATCATAAAATGTTTTGTTGTTGTTATTGTTTTGTTTTGTTTTTTTAAGATTTTATTTATTTGTTTGAGAGAGAGGTAGTGACAGAGAGCACAAAGCAAGGAGGAGTGGGAGAAGCAGGCTCCCAGCTCAGCAGGGAGCTCAGTGAGGGACTCGATCCCAGGACCCTGGGAGTGTGACCTGTGAGCCAAAGGCAGACACTTAACTGACTGGGCCCTCATATAATGTTTTAATAATAATTAGCATTTAGAAAGTAAATGACCATGTTTAATAGCTATTGTACTTAATGATGGTAACACATTTGGCTGTATTTTAATAATAATGACTAAATTTAATATTTTAAAACTAAGGTATATGGAAATATATATATTGATAAAATAGGCTATTTTACTCTGGAAAAATAAAAATAATTGACCTAAGGCATTATTTATTTAAAAATAAATCTAACTGTATTTCCCCTTACTATAGATTTAGATTAGTGGCTTTTATTTCACTATGAATTCTGTCAGAAAGTAAAATAAAATAAAATAAATTGAAAGGTTGGAGTTTTTCCCCTTTGATATTTGTTTTTTGAATTTCTGAAATGAGCGTGTTCTTTTCCTCTACAGGAGACTCTTTCTTCATCCCAAACTTCAAGAACTTTATGTCTGTTTTCATGACTCAGTCACAGAAATTGCCATAGAAATGGCTTTTAAATTGTTCTTTGGATTAACCTTGTAGCTGTGTTTTCTTGATGCATGGCAACTGTGCACGGAACATTGAACGGTGTTAGAATTGCTGACACCCATACACAAGAAGATATGGGTTAGCCTCTTTTAACTGTTCAGTTTTGAACATAATATTGTTAAATATTGAGATGATATGCTCTTGGATTTGATGCACTAATCTTATGTCATATTGTGAGACTTGAAGAGATTGTTATTTCCATTTTGGTATATAATGTTAATTTATTGACTAGTTTGAAATAATGTGAAGTGTTTTATATAAAATTAATAGAGGACATATTTATCTTGAAAGAATATGCAATTCATAAGTTGCATATTATTTTCAAGACTAATAATGATATCTGGTAAAAGAATCACAAAATCGGGAGGATGTGACCAGGTCCTCTAACTAATTAGTGCTGGGACCGTGAGCAAGTTTTTGTACCTCTCTGAGTTCAGAATTTTCATTACAAATGAGATGACTGTATTGAGACCTCGTAAGTCCCTCTTAAGTAAAATGTGCAGTTTTTTTTTCTTCTTGCCTACTGCTCAGTACCTAAATTTGTCATGTCCAAGTACTGATTCCTTATTACATCAAATACTTTGCTTTAGTTTAACTGTTTTAGTAGATACCTCACCATGGGGTAAAAGAACTGAGGACTGAAAATTAAACTTATTTTTCTATTTATTTGATTTTGTGTACTCTTTCGGGTCAGCTCTATTTTGGCTAGGATATAGTTTTTAAACTATTTGTACATAAAATTTTATTATTTTTCTTTTTATTGAGATATATTCAGGTATGCACACACATTTTATATAGTTCTTGAATTTCAGGACAGCTATATGTAAATCTTTTTTAAAAGATCATGTTAAAAACACTGAAAAAGTTGGGTGAAAGAAATCCTGTGGTGACTTCTGTTAAATACTAATTTTTGCCTTATAAATATGGTTTGTTATGTAGTGGGTTTTCCCAAAGGAAATTAGGTTAATGAACAATAGTTTACTTGACCCTTAGTAGAGAATCAAAACTAATAGGATAAGAATTTTCTTTGGCTATGAGAATTTGGTAGATTGAGAAAGAAGGAAAAACATAACAAATACTGTATTTTTTTAAATTTTATTTACTTATTTGACACAGAGAGAGAGGTCACAAGTAGGCAGAGCAGCAGGCAGAGATAGAGGGGGAAGCAGGCTCCCCGCTGAGCAGAGAGCCCAATTTGGGCCTCCATCCCAGGACGCTGAGATCATGACCCGAGCTGATCATGACCCTCTGATCTCAGAGGCTTAACCCACTGAGCCATCCAGGCACCCCTGTATTTTTAATTAACATTTACCTAGTGGATCGTCCTGAAGTCTCAGATGCCCCCAAGACTACAATACTGGGTTTTTGTCTTTTTCAGGACTTAAGCTTTAGAAGGGGATTTATGCCAACACATCTAAAGTTAGTCTCTACTGCCTCCTTAGACACCTGGAACATGAGCCCTCGGGGTTAGAACTAACTGTAAAACACAGTGATTGCACCCTTTGAAACATTTGGTCTTCGAAGAAACACTGTTACCTCTGTATAATCAGCTTAAGAGATTTTCACCTAGGTATTTAAAATGCAAACCACTGTATGTGTCCTGTTGGTGATTTGTGGGCCTTAACTTTAGCATTTAAATCAGAGAAGGAAACTTCAGTTCTTGAAATGTACAAAACAGTTTGAAATATCCTCAGTTTAAGATCACAATATTGGTCAGAATGGTAGATAGACTCTTAACACTGCCTTAGCTCTGCTTGCTACATATATGGGCAATAAGGCACTTTGTTTAAAAGTATTTATTAAATGTCTTAAATTTCTTAACATGTCCCCCGAAACACCATTAGCTATTTTCAGTACTAAGATTTATTAATAAATGTAACTGTTAGTTACCTCAGATTTTCAAACAGACTGAACTAAAACTGGGGTTTTTATTACAAGGGACTTTTTTGTTTCAGTTAATGAAATTTTGGTCTTTTGAACCACTTTCCTGGTGTCAAAACATCTTGAGACCACCACTCAATAACAAAAATAAAAAGACAAAATAGACTACTTGTCTTTTAATAATAGAAAATCATTTGTTATACCGTAGATACATACTTTAATGTCCATGTTGCAGAGATGTTGCATTTTTTTGAGACATTGAATTTTTAAGAAATAAAACCAAACATTGTGATTATCTCTAAATGGATATTGAAGTAAGCATTGTAGCTAAACCTAGCTGCCCATTTTTCTAAATATGTTCAGATTCACCTCTGAAAGATCAATTTAATTTTTAGCCAATGAGTGCCTATCTGCCACTTTATTAAATAAAAGGGGACAACATGACAGTGTAAATACCCCAGAGGTGTGCTTTAGCTGATATAGAAATATTCTTAAGTTGAATTTTATTAGCGTTCTGTAAATGTTCCCTTTTACCAGACTATAAATGCAAAAGATTATAGAACTATCATTATTGGAAATATCACCATCATACATCTTTTAGCCACCCCCCAAAATTACATTTTAGATTCTGCACCTTCCACCCTTCCCCCCTCCCTCTCCTTTCTTTAGTGTTCTTTAGTTTGTTTCTTTTTGTCAGGTTAGAGAACTGTACTTAGCAAGGGAGAGTTTCTTATTTGTGCCAAGGAGCTGTTGATGGTGATGCATACTGGCAAGATAGTAAATTTGCAGTGCCTGATTTTTATATTTCTGACACAAATGAGAAAAGTCATAAAACCAATTTACTAGGTTTGTCTGCTTTGAACATTCTTCACAATAATATTGTGAATAATTATTTGTTTTCTGTATAAGTTCCCTCTAAATTGTGCACATATCATGTGCTATGAAAGTGTTATTTACTCCTACTACCACCTACTACTACCATTTATTATTATTATATATCCATTGGTTAAAAACCAAGGTATCAGCTAAATCATACTTGCTACTGTACAAAATGTTGGAAAGAAGCTGAGAAAAATATTCAACACTAAACACTTTTGAGAACAAGGATGTATACTTTGGATATTTTAAAATACATTACTAAATGTTACTAAAACTTTATACACTAAACTATGTGAAAATAATTTAATTTTATAGAGTTGTATTTCTATATTCTATATAATTGAAGCTATTTTTATATTGATAGTCTTTAATAAAGATGGTTTGCAGGTTTACTTGCAGTTGTGTTGTCTTTTCATGCATTCATCCAACAAATAATTGACTTTCTACTCTGTGCCAAGCTCTGTTCTGGATGCAGGGATAAAGCAGTGAACAAAACAGCTAAAAATTCTGGCCTTCGTGGACCTGATGTTCCCATGGGAAAGGCAGGCCACAAATAAGACAAAAAAGTAAAATATATGATAAAAGCTAAAGAAAAAAAGTGAAGGAAGAAAATAGGATATGAAGTGTGAGAAATAGGGTGGCTGGGGAACAGGTTGCTAAGATGACCCTAGACCTGAACGGAGAGAAAAACCTAACCATGCTGTTGCTAAGGAAACCAGAATGAACAACTCAAAGGTTCTGAGACTCTCTACTTTTAATATCAACATATAAATCACCAGAATTTTTTTTGTCTCCTAAATCAGTAAATAAAATGCAAATACGGCTAGTTAAATAATTTTAGATCCATGTATCGAAAAGAGCTGGTCCATAGCTTTTAAGCCTAAAAAAAAAAAATCTACATTTTTAAGTACTTTCACTTTTTTCACATTTGCTGTCTTTTATGGAAGAATAGATGTCAGAAATAAGCTTGAGGATATCATAAAGCAATATGCTATAAGCACTGTCAATGATAAGAGTCAAAAACATCTCCCTGGAGAGCAACAGAACACTTGCTTTTTCTGTCTGAGATGCATATGATCCCTTTCACCAGAGATGTTCCTTTGACCTCTCTTGGCACCTTAAAAAGAGTCTTGCCTGGAGTGTGACTCAAGTATTCCATCTGCCCCCTTAAATTTCTCCCTGTATGCTTGTTAATACTTCAAATTCCTTTAGAGGAGACTGAAACCTTTCATTATTCATATTTCTTGCAGAAAAAAAAAAACATCACTTCTTGAATTTGCAATGTATTTCACAAAGGATTTTAAAGTCGGTACAATGAAAAGACTTTAAATCTTTTAAGCCTAGGAATAATGATTAATGCAATTGCTTCAGAAAGATTAACCTGTCAGCAGCATGTAAAATGGAGAGAGATTTGGCTGAAAACCCCGCTAAGAGTCAAATAAGCTGCTATGGACAGGAAGATAGCACTAAACATGTAGGACTTGCTAACTCGTTCTATATGAGGTAATCAAAATATAAACAGAATTTCCCACTCTGGAATCCTGGCCTTAATGTGTGGTTTTGTACTTGTGACAAGTTGTATCAAAAGTGTAAAAATGGGGGCACCTGGGCCGCTCTGTGGGTTAAGCCTCTGCCTTCGGCTTGGGTCATGATCTCAGGGTCCTGGGATGGAGCCCCAAGTCGGGCTCTCTGCTCAGCAGGGAGCCTGCTTCTTCCTCCCCCTCTGCCTATCTCTTCTGCCTACTTGTGATCTCTCTGTCAAATAAATAAAACCTCTTTTAAAAAAAAAAGTGTAAAAACACACTTAAGATTAATAAAGAAAAAACTAGAACCCTAAGTTCCAAAAAATAACAACTTATGGTTTGTAGATGTGTTTCAAGAGTGCAGATCCTAAAGAGTAAGAGGGGATAAAATAGAATCTCTATTTATTAGAAACCATCAAACAAGATATAAAAAGAAATCAGGAATATATTATATGCTACCACTGAAGGATCTCCAGGATGTACAAACTGAAAAGAAGCAAGTTGAAAATAGAGCAAGACATTAGATGCAGGCTAGATGTACATCACATCTACTGTGGGTTTTTTTGTTTGTTTTGTTTGCCCAGAATCAGACCTGAATCTGATAAGCTTCCAGATTAGTTCTCAAACTGGTATGGGTATAGATATCAAGTACAGATGTCACCAAGACTTCTTCTGAAACACCATGGGATAAAAATTTTCTTAATAATACTGAGACACTAATTGCCTATTTCACTCTCATTCTCTCACGGCACAGTGGAGTTTTCCAGCAGCTACATGATGTGTGGTATTGCAGTAGAGTGGGGACAAAAGCAGTCATGTAAATCCAGCTGTCTTCTATTAAGTTAGATATTAAATAGATTTTCAAAAACACACACAAAAAAAAGGCTATTCTCATTTTTTTGTTTTGAAAGATGGTTACTTTTTAAAATGCTATTTATATTATGGGTTATTTCAAGTAAACTGATATTTTAAAATTTTCCGTTTCGGTTTCTCAACAGTATCAATACGTTTAACACAGAAACAGCTTCCTTGTGACCCTAGTTTTTTTAAGAGTGAAAAGGGGTCTTAAAATAAAAAGGTTGTGAAGCACTGTTCTAGAACAGGTCATTGGTTCTCAGCCTTGCACATTAGAATCCCTAAGCCCAAGCACTAGTTAAAACAGCGTATCCTTGTCCCCTTTGGTTAGTCTTGAAAACCTCCGCTCCAGATAAAACAATCAATTTGAATAAAATACAGAAGAAAGAAGAACATGTTAAATTAAGCTACTGGGGTGCTATGAGCAAAGGCAGACTGTAAACATGACTGGATAAACAATCCCTGCCTAATTAAAGGAGCTGAAATCGAATGGATTTGTAAGAGAAAATGGAAGGATAACCCTAGGAACTAAAGCTAAACTTGGCTAACCCACGTGGTTGGTTAACTACTCTATTACAGTTTTGGCTCCTAAATATCCTGTTTACTGGACTAGCTCTCGAGGCTCCCTTCCTGCACCTCTGCGATTCTGTCCCCACGGCCCGCCTGCCTGTCGACCCTGCGGGCAGCAGGGAAAGCCCACATCGCTGTTTAACACGGCAGAAATCGGCGCGGAGGAGCCACGTGTCGGGAGTCACGTGGCTGGTGCCAGAGGCGGGAGGCGGTTGGAGGCGCCTGCGCAGCTTCGAGAACCCGGGCCCTGCACGCTGATATCCCGGCATCCTGAGCGCTGCTTTCCCGCCAGGAGGACGCCGAGGCGGTTTTCTGCTTCCTTTTCGTCGTCCTTCTCAGGCTTGTTTTGCCACAGCTGCTGCCTGTTTTTAACCTCCACCACCCCACCATGCAGCGTGAACCTCCGAAGAAGAAGCAAGAGAAGAAGTCGGAAAAGCGGCTCTTTGACCCCGCATCCTTCGGGAAAGACCTGCTGGCAGGCGGGGTCGCAGCGGCTGTGTCCAAGACCGCGGTGGCCCCCATCGAGCGGGTGAAGCTGCTGCTGCAGGTGCAGGCGTCTTCCAAGCAGATCAGTGCCGAGGCGCAGTACAAAGGCATGGTGGACTGCCTGGTGCGGATTCCCCGAGAGCAAGGTGCGTACCGGCAGCTATGGTGCCAGCCTTACCCGTTCTAGGTCGGCGTCCCAGAGGAGGGGGTGGAGCGAGAGGGGAAGGACTGCACCGCAGCCGCATCGGTCTGTGAGGAGTTTCTTTCTTCTCCGTTGAGAAGTCAGTGTCTTAACCGGTCTTAAGAGGCTACACTTCCCCGAGCCGAGAAGGCCTACCACGTGGTCAGTCCTGAGTAGGACCGGGCACCAGATTCTCTTGTTTCTCTTCAACATCAGGATTTACACCTTGGTGCAGTTGTGCCTGCCTCAGAGGGAAAGTGGTTGACCTCCCAGGATTGAGGGAGATGCCATTAGGTAATTTGCTTTATGTTAACAGGTGCTTTAGGGTGCTTAAGTTCTTGTTGAAATAGTACTTTTAAGAGAAGTACCCCAAATATGGAAGCATTGGAGCCTCCCAGTACTCTAGTTCCTACTCAGTGAAAGAGGTTCTGTTTATTCCTGAGAACTACTGAAGACCAGGGCGGAAACTAAAGAGGGGCATTCACCTCTGCGCAAATTTGTGGAGGACCCCCCAAAACTCAAAAAGACAAATGATACAAATCAAAATGCGAAAAATCCAAAGTGAGCAAAATATCAGAATTTTAAAGACAGTAGTATTTTGCATCAGCCCTGCATTAATTAAAATTTTCATATTTTTTCATTGTGGAGAGTTTTTCCAGTATTATTGAAATGATTTCAAGGAAAAAATAATGAAAGTGCTTTGTTAACCATTAAATACCCTCCTGTTACAAAATGGCTCCTAAGTTAGCTAAGTAGGTAAGAGGATACATTTACCAACAATATTCTATAATTGACCCATGTAGTTGTATTCAGTTGAAAACTCTATATAAACTTGAAAAAGGAAATAGGTCTATTTATTGTGTATTCTGAATGAGAAGTGAAGTGGTTTCAACTCCAGTGCCATCCTTTTCTTCCACTCCTAAATCAGTGGTTGCTCTTCCATGAGAAAAGCATTCTTTCCCTAGGGATGCACTTACAACTCCTCTTGAGCTGTTGAGTGTAGTATTTAGAGTGGAGTGTAATTTTTTTTTTTTTTTTAAGATTTATTTGAGAGCAAGAGCAAGAGCACAAGCAGGGGGAATAACAGGCGGAGGGAGAAGCAGGCTTCCTACTGAGCAAGGAGCTGGATGTAGGACCCTATTCCAGGACCCTGGATTCATGACTTGAGCCAGAGGCAGACACTTAATGGACTGAGCCACCCAGGTGCCCCTCAGTGTAACTTTAAAGGCATCATCTAAGCCGTAAATTTAGAATGCCCATCCGGGGAGCTGAGCTCAGATCTTTCATTGTGCTTCACATTTCTCCACTCCCGTTTGTTTTATCAGAGTAAGCTTCCCATTTCCCTCAGGGTTTTTAAAGGAAAAGTGGGAACCTCTCTCTTCTTGGCTGACATTCTAAGACCTCTTCAGAGAAGTAAGGGACTCTATTATTAGCTAATCTGGTTTAAATATTTAGTAAGGTAAAGTTAAATATCCTGCTCAGATTGTGCTGATCAGCACTAATTTATTTTATATTTTGAGTGTTTTAAATGATATTTAAACCTATACATATTCAATATTGCTCTTGTAAATTGAGATCATTTTGAATAGTATTCCAGTCCCTGCTTTCTTTACCTTCTAATGAGATGATTATAGCCAGAACTTTAAGATGTTTTCTTTTCTTCTAGACCAGGTTTTGTGCTAAGAGATTAGAATTCACAACAGGGATAATATTGCCATCTAGGGGTATATTTTACAATCTTGTAGGGAATTTTTTGTTTAGCACAAAGATAGAAGGTTGTAATCCCTAATTCCAATGATGTAAAAGGCAATGTAAAAATTTACAATGATGTAAAAAGCAGGGATGATAAACATCCTGCTGCTGTACATTGCCATTTTACACAACAAACATTTATTCTACAACCTGAATGACTCAGTTCTCCACTGGACATTCTTGTAGCAGTAAAACCTGTTTATGATTTTCTAAGCCTAGAACCTAACTCTGATTTGCTTATAAACACAAACTATCTGGAACATTGTTTCCATGTTCACTGATTCCAGAAATGCAGTTGCCATGTGAGTAGAGGGAATATTGTACTTTGTTTTATTAAGAAGTGTACTAAGGGGCACCCGGGTGGCTCAGTTGGTGAAGTGTCCGACTCTTCATTTTGACTCAGGTCATGATTTCAGGCTCTGTGTGGGGCGCTGTACCAGGTGGGCATGGAGCCTGCTTAAGATTCTCTCTCTCCCACTTCCTCTGCCCTCCTCCCCCCGCCCAGTAAAAAAATTATACTGAGAATTGTTCACTATTGGGAAAACTCACCAATTCTTCTTTCACATTTGGTCACCACTTTACTCTTGAATTCATGATAGTTGCACATTTATATACACAAATATATTTATTAAGCCCTCTAAAAGAAATGTAAATGTATCTTAAGTATAACATTCATTATTAAGTAGAAGTTGAGTCTGGTAAGTTTGAGAATCACTGTGGTAAATCACTGGAACTTTACTAGGCAATCAAGTTCTGAAATTGTTATTTTCTGGAATTTAATTTCTGTCGCTTTTTTGAAAATCAAGACACATCCTCATCTCAAATGTTCTGAAGTTTCTTTTGTGTTTCATGTTTGCTCTAATTTTACTGATAAATTTTCTTCAGACAACATGAAATGAACCTGAGGGAATGAACTCATTAGGCACAAATAGTTGCTCTCAAACTGTCTTCTTATCTTATCTCTGATTTGTTTGTACCCCAAAGACAGATCTCATCATTTTAAAGCTTTGAACTTTGCATTAAACATCTCTTTGGGTACTTTTCATACTTCTTATAAGATTTCTTTGGCTTATAAAAGCTTCTGGATTTAACTTGGCTGATGGTATTCTTAAAGATTTATTCTATTCTTTAGTTCATTGTAGGACCTTCCAACTTTGTGTGCATTTAATTTCTGTTTAAACCATTATTATAGAAATAAAGCATGTTTATTATAGAAAGTTAGAAATATAAAGAAGTACAGAGTAAAACAAATGGCTACTAAAATCACCACAGTTAACATTTTGGTGTCTATGCAATAATTTTTCACTGGGCACAATATGCATATATGAAAGCATATTCTAAATTAAAACAATTGTTTTACTTAATATATTGTAAACCTAATCTTTTAAAGATCTGATCTATGCAGTTCATTTTTAAGCACCTACCAGAACTCTTTTCTCTTTTAGGAGTTTCTGACCATCCATAAGGTTTTTATATCTTGAAAATAGTGTTTTGGGGTATGCAAAGAAAATATTAGGCATTCACTTTAAATAAAATGGGAAAATAAACTTTATGATACTTGGTATATGAGTTGGCACTGGCACCTTTGCTGGGCCAAATGTGAATTATATAGCACTGGAAACTAAGGCATTCTGGAAAAAAATATGAATTATACACCAGAGAGGGGATGACTCAATTATTATATAATAAACATAGTTTATGTTTGCTCAATTGGATTTATAGAGACAAGACTACTTGAATATTTGAAATTATCAAGAAGACTATTTGAAATATAGCTTTATGTATACTGTTCTTAAGAATGAACATTATCCTAAGTGTGCCTTGAGATATATAACAAATGATGGTATGAAAACATCATGATTAGAAGATATCTAAAAAGATTGTTTAATTGTTCTAATGAATGCTAAGTTAGGCTCTGATATCTCCTAGCCAGAAGTTTTTCCCAACCATCATGTCTAAATAGCTTTTCCTCCTTCCTCCATCTCCATATAGTATTTTTGTTCTTACAGCCACTTGACATATTTATTTATTCGTTGTCTGTCTCCCTGATCCTTCTCCCTCAAAATATAAGCTCCATAAGACCACAAAATTTATTCCTAATGCTATCCCCACCAAGTCTGCTACATACTGGATACCAAATAAGAGGTTTTTAAGTGAAAAATCTTTATTTCATCCTTTAATTTCTCTTTTGGATATATTTTACAAATGTGCACACAAGAGTAGTGTATAGTGGAAAATGTATATAAGGATAAAATTAAAAGGTTTTTTTTTTAAGGATTTTATTATTTGATAGCAAGCATAAGCAGTGAGGTGGGGAGAGGGCAGAGAAAGAGGGAGAAGCAGTCCTACCTACTGAGCAGTAAGCCCATCACGAGACTTGAATCCCAGGACCTGAGCAGAAGGCAGAGGCTTAACCAACTGAGCCACCCAAGTCCCCCAAAAGAGTAGTTCGTAACCTAACACTGTAGCTTCAGGGAATCCATAAATTCTTTGAAATATATGCAAAAGTATTTTATGTATGTGAGATTATATTTTTTCAGATATAACCCATTAAGACAAATCAGTTTTCCTGTTATACTTCTAGGGATTTATTTGTTTCTAGATTTTCATTGAGACATTGACATTTGTTTTGATGAATTTTTTAGGTTTTTTTTTCATGCAAATTTGCTAAAAAGAGTATGTTCTTCAGCCAACTCTAGCAAACCCCTTGACTCATAAATCCAGCATCCTGTCATAGTCTTGTGTTAGTTTTCAGATGACTTTGTCATCAAAATCTTCCCTTGTATTTAATTCATTAGCCAAAGTTACAAATCTTTTTAATGCTTTATATATGACACTTGTTTCTTTTACAGATTTAGTTTACAGACACTCGTTTCTTTTACAGATTTAGTTATTTGAGAGACAGAAAGAGAAAGCGAGCATGCTTGGTAGGGAGGAGCAGAGTGAGAAAGAAAATCTCAGACTCTCTGTGGAGCATGGAGCCTGATGTGGGGGCTGGATCTTACAACCCTAACCCCAAGATTATGACCTCAGCTAAAATCAAGAGTCAGATGCTTAACTGACAGAGCCACCCCTATACCCCATATGACACTATTTTTGTGAAATAAATACTAATTTAGACTGTAATCATAATTACAGAATTATTACTAATAACTCATAATCTAAAGCCCATAATATCTCAGTAACATTCAGCTGAGTGAGCCATTTCCAAAATAACTATAAATATTTAAAAGTCATGTATAAAATGGAAATTGTAATATCTTTTGATAACATGGCACTTTTTCTAAAGTGTTTATATTTTTTAAACAAATGATTTTTTCTTCAACTTAAATCCCATTTGACATATTGGCAATTTTCCAGGCAATATGTTCTTTTTCATACTTTTAAAATTGACATTGTTCTCTGCCAGTAATCTGTCGTTGTGTTACTATAATCTATGGTGTAGAAAATCATATCATTCTTCAGTATCATTTACACAGTCATATTTTATTCTCTGTATTTCTTTTTTGGAGGTCTAACCTGTAAGAAAATACAAATGTTTTCTTAAATGTTTTCATTAACAAGAAAGAACTTAAAAATCACTAAAAATACCTCCAAAAATTAGATTCACCAATCTCCCTCAATAATTCAATGTGGCCAAAACTAGCAAGATATATTCTTCTATAATTAGCTTACATTTCTCATGTTTTTATTTTGCTTTTATTAAAGAAAAAGAGTTGACCTTTCTTAGTATAGAAAACATTCACTTGATTAAAGTATATATGGAAAAGTATTGTAGATAAGGGACTAAATTATTGAGCCAGATTGCTTGGGTTTGAATTCCAGAGCTACAATTTTCTAAGTGACCTTAGGCAAGTAACTTACCTTCCGTCTGCCTTAGAAGTTCTGTTTTAAGGGGCGCCTGGGTGGCTCAGTGGGTTAAGCCGCTGCCTTCGGCTCAGGTCATGATCTCAGGGTCCTGGGATCGAGTCCCGCGTCGGGCTCTCTGCTCAGCAGGGAGCCTGCTTCGTCCTCTCTCTCTCTGCCTGCCTCTCTGCCTACTTGTGATCTCTCTCCGTCAAATAAATAAATAAAATCTTAAAAAAAAAAAAGTTCTGTTTTAACTCATTCTCCCATCTTTAAAATGGAGAGATGAATAATACCTTCCTCATAGGAGATTATGAAGATTAAATTAATAAGAAGTTCCTAGAATTTAGTATTGTCATTTTGTTAACATTGACTAAAAAGTTTTATAATAATCCATTTCCTTTTTTTTAAAAGACCTTTATTTACCACGCTTTAATAATCTTAAAACTTTTTAGGATTTATTTCTTCAGAAACCCAAACCTGGAATAGAGTTTTGTTACTAGACACAAGACCTGACTAAATCCTGGTTGGCTATTTATTAACCATGTCTGTAGACAGTCTTTAAAATTTTAAAATTTCAGTTTGTGCATGTATAATATGGGTAGTATAGGAGAACCTACTTCGTAAGCATAACGTAGTGATTAAATGAAATATACAACCTTTGGCCAGTGCCTGGCACATACTAAACACTCAGGAAATGGTAGCATCTAGCGTTACATGTTCCATGTCCTAGTAAAAACTGAATCAGTTGTGAGTACTGAGATTATTTCTTGGCTATTAAATATGCTCCTTAATTATCTTTGTGCAAGGGCACCTGGGTGGTTCAGTGGGTTAAAGCCTCTGCCTTTGGTTCAGGTCATGATCCCAGGGTCCTGGATCCAGCCCCTCATTGGACTCTCTGCTCAACAGGGAGCCTGCTTCCCCCTCTCTCTCTGTGTGCCTCTCTGCCTACTTGTGATCTCTGTCAAATAAACAAATAAAATCTTTTAAAAAATTATTTTTTGCAATTGCTTTACATGCAGTTTGGGATTCACAGAGATTCTGTGTTCTTCCCCCAAAAAATTGTTAAATAAAACTTTCAGTTTCTGAGCATCAGCCCAGTCAACTAAGATTATTTTCCTTTGAATTTTTATCATCAGAAGACTGATTCTGGGTATTCTCCAAGTTGGGACTAGAGTAGCCAGATCAAACCATTGAATAATTTGCAATATAGTAGAAACAACTATGGCTGCTGAGGAGATAGCCTATTGTATTCTAGGGCAGCTCAATTATAAAGATTATAAAGGTAGCTCTGAATTATAGGGGTAACACAATGACTGAATTTTAAGGATTGGTCAATCCATGGAGATTTGAAGTGGGAAGATTATTGACCTGAAAAGTTTTCTTCAGTCTCTCCATCAGGCCTCTGGAGAATGCCTTGAATTGTAAATTGATCTCTTTTCTGGCTAGGTTCCAGAAGGTAAAGGTAAGTATACTTTAGACTCCATTTTGTGGGGTGGGGGGACAGGGGTAGAGGGAGAGAGAGAGGCTTAAGCAGGCTCTACACCCAACACAGAGCCCCATGCGCAGCTCAATCTTAGATCATAACCTGAGCCAAAATCAAGAATCAGATGCTGAACCAACTGAGCCACCCAGGCACCCCCACTTTAGATTCTTAATGCTTTCTCATTCTCCTAAGTATATATACAAACCAATTTTGTTTTAACCATAGAAACTGCATATCCTGATTTGGAAATGAGAGTAAGGATTACTAGCTTTAGCAAGCTCTGTTTTTCTACCTAGTAAAATGCCTTATATTTAAATGATGATACATTCCATAGACTTAAAGGTATTTAAGGCTTTTTACTGTAAATTAACAAAATTGAAATGGGGTACATGGAGTTAACACTGCCTTTTTTCTTCAGTGGATTCACATGTAGACTTAATTTTTTCTCATGAGGAAGAGTGTAAGTTTTAGATAGTTCAAATAACTAATTTGTTAAAACTATGGGAATTTTTAAAATGATAATACAAGTTTGTATTTAATGTGTTTTTTTGATAGGTTTCTTCAGTTTTTGGCGTGGCAATTTGGCCAATGTTATCCGATATTTTCCAACACAAGCTCTTAATTTTGCGTTTAAGGACAAATACAAACAACTTTTCATGTCTGGAGTTAATAAAGAAAAGCAGGTAAGTACATTTTAATATCTATTGTTTTCTAAGGAATAGTTGAATTTGCCTTAGCCTATGATGTTTTATTTGGGAGAAGGTGCTGAGTGGTGGAAGAAATAATAATTAAAACATATACATGTTATAATCACTATTCTTCTATACTAGGAGAGCTCCAAAAAAGCAGTCAACAGATCTGTATTCCTATATATCTGAGGTAATTAATTTCCTAAAGAAGTACATTGTTTCATTTTTATGACTAAGGCTCTATTTAGGTGAGATTAAAGTGCATAGGAATATCAAATCAAACAACAGAAAAGCAACAAATTGAAGTTGGAGGATTCTTTTTTTTTTATTGAAAAGGTACTTTCTTTTCAAGGTAGTCACTCCCTTGATTACAGAATTTCAATTTCAAAATTTCCTGTTTGTATGAACTATGTATCATTTGTTTAGATTTCTATTTGTTTTGTTGCTTCCATATATACTATACCACCCACTTTACTCTTAAGGTCGTCCTTTTACCCTTATAAAGTCTCTCTTCCCCTTTTTCCTTTCTCTTTCCCCCAGCAAGCCAACCAAACAATTGAGCTTTCCTAGGAGGTTTTTTTTAATAAAAGCAGCTATTTGTGGAACATTCCTTTGTTGCTGCCTTTTTAAATTTCTTTTCATATCCCTTATTCCCATTTTTTCACAATTTACATTTCTTTTTTTAAGATAGATCTGTTTATTCATTTATTTATTTATTTTGAGAGAGAGAAGACAACACAAGCAGGAGGAGCAGCAGGCAGAATGAGAGGGAGAAGCAGGCTTCCTGCTGAGCAAGGAGCCTGAGGTGGGGTTGGATCCCACGATCCTAGGATCATGATGACCTGAACTGAAGGCAGACTCTTAACCAACTGAGCCACCCAGGTGTCCCTCACCATTTATATTTCATTAACAAATGTTTAATTAATAATTTGCACTGTCTATTTTGGAGTGGAATTCTCTGTGTCAAATAAATAAATAAAATCTTTAAAAAAAAAAAAGTGATTGATCTACCACAATGAGATATCATTGCCCACACATCAGAATGGCTAAAATAGTGACAATACCAAATGTTGGTGAGGATGTAGAGAAGCTAGATTATTCTCTCTCTTTCTTTCTTTTTTTTTTTTTGTGATTTTATTTATTTATTTATTAGTGTTTCAAGATTCACTGTTTATATATTACTGGTGACAATGTAAAATGATAATTGCCACTCTAGAAAAGAGGATGAGAGTTTCTTATAAACTAAATGTGTGCTTACTCTACAGCCCAGCAGTTATACTTTTGGGCATTATCCCAGAGAATGAGAACTTACATTCACAGAAAAACCAGTGTGCAAAGTGTTTGTAGAAGCTTATTTTATAATAGCTTATTATAATAGAAGCTTATTTTATAACCCAGATATCTTCCAACAGGTGAATGGTTAAATTATGGTGCATCTTACCATGGAATACTTTTTAGCAATAAAGAGGAACAAACTTTTGATAAGACAAATATTGTATGATCCCACTTAGGTATCTAGAACAGGCAAATTCACAGATACAAAAAGTAGAGTAAGAGGCTAAGAGGAAGAAAGACTGGGAGTTTTATTTAATGGGTACAGGGTTTCTATTTGGGATGATGAGGTTTGGAAGTAGAGAGTAGTGATGTGTTGGTTCTTTTTAAATTATTTTATTTCATTATTTGAGAGAGAGCACAAACGGGGGAGGAGCAGAGGGACAAGAAGACTTCCCATGAGTGGGCATCCCAACTCAGGGCTCCATCCCAGAGATCCAATATCATAACCTGAGCCAATGTCGGGCGCTTAACCAACTGAACCACCCAGGCACCCCAAGAAGAGTAATACTTTCATGTTATTGTGAATGTACTTATTATCACTGAATTATACACTTAAAAATAGCTAAAGTCAGGGGCACTTGGGTGGCTCAGTGGGTTAAATGCCTGACTCCTGGTTTTGGCTCAGGTCATGATTTCAGGGTCCTAAGGTAGAGCCCCAGGTTGGGCTCCATGTTCAGCGGGGAGTCTGCTTGAGATTTTCTCTCTTCCTCTCCCCTTGCTTCTTCCCCTGCATGGTTTTTCTCTCAAATAAATAAATAATTTTTTTAAAGATTAAAATGCTAAGTTTTATGTTATGTATATTTTATAATTTTTTAAAGAACAAACTTGATAATGTGTAGCAACTTTGGAAGCTAAGTGAAAAAAAACTCAATCTCAAAATTTGCTTTCTTATTTCATTTATATAACATTCTTGAAATGTTAAATCATTGAGCTAAAAATAATGTAGTGGTTGCCAGAAGAGAGGGAGGTGGTTATGGCTGTAAAAGGGTAGCATCGAGGGGCACCTGGGTGGCTCAGTGGATTAAAGCCTCTGCCTTCAGCTCAGGTCATGGTCCCAGGGTCCTGGGATCGGGCCCCACATCGGGCTATCTGCTCAGCGGCGAGCCTGTTTCCCCTGCTTCCCCCTCACTCTGCCTGCCTCTCTGCCTACTTGTGATCTCTCTGTCAAATAAATAATAAAATCTTTAAAAAAAAAAAAAGGGGGTAGCATCAAGAGATCTTTATCACGGAACTATTGACTGTGGCAGTGGTCACATGAATCTGCATATGTGATAAAATTGCATATATTTAAACACACACAGAACAAATAGATGTAAAATTGGTGAAGTCTGAATAAGTTTTTATCAGTGTTGATTTCTTCTACTATAGTTATGCTAGATATTAGGGGAAGTTAGTTGAAGGGTTTATAGACTCTCTCTGTATCACTTCTTAGGACACATGTGAATCTGCAATTATTTAAAAATAAGCTTTTAAAAAATAACCATGGTGGGGGGGGTGTCTGGTGGTTCTGTGAGTTAAGCATCAGACTCTTAATCTGATCAAGTCCTGATCTCAAAGTTGTAAATTCAAGTTCCATGTTGGGTTCCACGTCCAGCTCCATTATTACTTTCAATAATAACAACAACAACCACCATGAAGGGAGCTATATGCCTACTATATACTGTTTCACTGAATTTTCACCTCACTCTTTGAGGTAGTTATTTTTATCTTAGATGTAAAGCTAAGGAAAGCAAGACTCAAAGGTGAGAGCACTTGTCCAAACCATTTGTTCAGGTCTTTCTAACTCCCAAACTTAGATCCTTCAACTGGACTCTTTCTCTGTCAACTGAGGTGACTACGCTGAGTGAAACTTAGCTGAGCCTGGGCACAAAATGTTTCTCTGCCCACTTTTAGTAGCTTCCAATATAACCCTTGACAGGGAAGACTAGAACTTCTTTGTAAGAAACAATTTTGCTTTGTAAGAAACAATTTCGCTTCTAGAGCATTTGTTCTTCAGTGCATCATTGAGTCCATTAACATGATTATCTATTTATCTACAAAATAAACAAGATTATTTTCCTCCAAAACCCTCAGATTCTTTCAACCTCCTCTCTCCCCCCCGACTCTTCTCTTTGCCCTCTCCTTTTATGATATAGTAATATCTGAAATTACTGACTTACAATAATTGAAACTCTCATTTATACTGATATACCACCTCCTTTGGGTCTGTTTTATTTTCAAGCGTAATTTTGAAAGGATAGTTTTTTTTGTTATATGAACACTTGCAAGATTATGATTCAACATAGATACTTCCTGTCTCCTTCTCCTTGCTCCCTTCAGTCTTTCCGAATCCTTCCCTTTTCCTTTGGTCAGAAAGTTGGCCATATTACTTACACATGTTCTGCCTGCCTGTGTCATTTTTTCCAAAGCCCCACTTCCACTGTCAGAAGTGTCATAGTTTGAGTAATAAATTATATGATAATCCATTCAGAAAGTCATTGATCTGCCTTCCCGGGATCCATGAATGTTTAAAGAGTACCTTAAATCATTAAGGTTTAACACATAAAAACACACATACGTGGTTTTTATTGGAAGAAGATCTATTGATTGCAACAGTCTCAAAGAAGACTGAGACCTAAAAATAGTTATTTAATACATTATCCATTTCTGTCCTTACTGCTAATTGGCATACAATTTTAGAGTTAAATTCCCAAGAAACAGGCTTTGGTCCAACTCATTTTTTCTACCAGGTTACAGATTATCTACTAGATTATGGATTAGCTATCCTGGGGTCAGATGTAATCTCCTGATCTAATTATCTCTGAGTGATTATGAAACATGTCTACCCAAAAAAACCTAGGAGTTTCACTGAAAAGGAGGCATGATAGTCTGAGGACAATACGTGAGATTATCAGTACCTCATTAAGTAGATATTTATTGAACGCATTACCGTTACTTTTGGGCAAGGCCCATAGCTTGTTTTCTAAAATAAACAGATGAATTAAGAATCTTGGCTTCAAAAAAAAAAAAAAGAGTGAATAAAATTGGACTTTGTTTAAAAAAAAAAGAATCTTGGCTTCAAAAAAGTGCAAACAACCAAAATGTCCAAGAACTGATGAATGGGCAAATAACATGTGGTAACTTCATATTATTTGGCAATTAAAAAAGGGGGGGTGCCTGGGTGGCTCAGTCAGTTAAGCGGCTGCCCTTGGGCTCAGGTCATGATCCCAGCGTCCTGGGAATCGAGCCCTGCATTGGAGAGCCTGCTTCTCTCTCTCCCTCTACCTCTGCCTGCCGCTCTGCCTACTTGAGCTTTCTCTCTATCTGTCTGTCAAATAAAAAAATAAAATCTTTTTTTAAAAATGAAATGCTAATACCTGCTGCCACATGGATGAACCTTGAAAATATTATGTTAAAAGAAAGAAGTCAGTCACAAAAGACTACATACTGTGTTATTCCATATGTACGAAATGTCCATAATAGGCAAATCTATAGGGACAGTAAGTGGCTTAATGGTTACCTCAGACTCAGGGGCATGGGGAGGATGTGGAGTGACTTCTGGTCACTCTGTTGGGTATAGGGCTTTTTGCAGGGAGCTAATGAAAATGTTTTGAAACTGATAATGGTTGAACAATATGAAAATATTAACAGTCCATTGGATTATATGGCAAATTTACATTGGTAAATTGTATGGTGTATAAATACATCTCAGTAAAACAAATAATAATAATCCTGACTCTAAGAAATTTATGGTCTGCATGAGGTATGATAAGACATGTATATAAATACTTATAAATTGAAAGTAGGAAGTGATTGTAAATACTATTTAAATTGAGAATCTAGAACATGTTGACACATTTTACATATTGGTCAGAGGATTCACTTCTAATTCTCTTGAGAGCTGAAGTATTCACGGAAAGAGATGATTACATATAGATTTGGGTAGGTTTAGAGATCAGAGGTTTCATGGAAGAAGTTGAATTTGAATTAGAGTATAAATTAGTAGTTTTTTTGTTTAAAAAGTTAGGAAAGTCCTTCTAGACCAAGAGAAAATTGAGAGTTCCAAAGCTATCTGAGACTTAAAACTATTGTTAGAAATAAAGGCCAGAGAATAAAGCAAGAAACTGAACTTGATTAGAATATTATTCATTTTAAGGTATTTTAAATGGTTACAGTGGCCTTATACCCTAGATTTTCTATAACCACTCCAATTCAAATATTCTTCTCCAGTAAGCTCTAGATGTTGAAAAGCAGTTTATTGGACCAAGCAGGGCACATTTAAAATATTTATGAAAAAGAACCTCAACAATCCATGTGAACCAATAGATCAGTAAGGCCTAAGTTACACGCTGCTCAACTGTATTATAATTGATTTCTGCTAATTTTCATGTTAGCAGCTAAAAATAATATATTTTTTGAGCTGTTAAATTTTGAGCTGCTTAAATATCTACTAAAATTGCAAAGTAAAATTATAGCATTATGAAGTAGTATTAACCCCATACAAAAAAAAAAGGTTCAACTAAAGCCTCCATAGATCCCTGACATTTTAACCATAATACGAGTATTAACAAAAAGTTTATATAGTCTAAAGAGATGATTATCATATGTGGCCTTATTTGCTAGTTTGGGCTACTTTTGCTACAGACAATTAAAATATGTTGGAATTTCTTTATATCAGCACTTAAACTGTATCTCCCAGACTGCCTGGAAAGAAAGAAAGGCTTCATGGACATGAAGGGAAATATTTTGGATAATATGATATACATTATTACAGACGTTTACTTTAAAAGAATAGTTTATAAATCTGACTTTTTAACCTTCATAAAAATAAGAATTTTAAACAGATTCTACAGTTTAATAACCACTTTTTAATTAATGTGTTTCAGTTCTGGAGGTGGTTTTTGGCAAACCTGGCTTCTGGTGGAGCTGCTGGAGCTACATCCTTATGTGTAGTTTATCCGCTAGACTTTGCCCGAACCCGATTAGGTGCTGATATTGGAAAAGGTACAGGATTTTCAAAAATACTAACTCTCCCTTCTTTGTGTTTTGAGTGAAGGATTATTTATTGTAGAGTTTGCTATAATGACAGCATGAAATACGTTTTAAAAATCTTACCTTCAACTAAATGGTAAAGTCTGGAGACTAAAGATTACTACTTTTTTCTTTTCCCTCGAAAGAAGGAAGGGGAAGGCCAGCACTGTGATTCAAGAGAGTAAATGCAAAGACTTCTTTTAACTCACTTCCAGTTTTTTTCCCAGAGAGCCACCTCTTATATCCCTCCCTGAACTTATTCCTGTTTCAACTATGGCTCTTCTCTAGGTTACATATACAGCTCTTATCCTAGAGATTCCCTCTGCCTCTCACCTTAGTTATTTTATGTATCACATCTTTGTGTTGTTGTTATACTCTTGTTTTGGTAGATTATGCTCTTTAGTAGCTTTCTGAGATTTTTGAGAAGAATGTATAGGAGATACATTGAGATATTACATGTCTAAAAAATATCTGTTTTACCCTTTTACTTAATATTTGGCCATATGTAAAATTATACTTTAAAGTTACTTTGTTTCACAATTTTGAAAGCATTTCTTTGGATTCTTGTTTCTAAAATTGCTCTTAAGAAACTGATCTCCTATGGTGCCCGGGTGGCTGAGAGGGTGGGTTAAGCCTCTGTCTTTGGCTCAGATCATGGTCTCAGGGACCTGGTATCAAGCCGTGTTGGGCTCTCTGCTCAGTGGGGAATCTGTTTCCCCCTCCCTCTCTGCCTGCCTCGATGCCTACTTGTGATCTCTCTCTCTGTCAGATAAATAAAATCTTAAAAAAAAAAAAAAGAAACTGATCTTCTAATTCTTCTAATTGCTAATTCTTTTGTATGTGACTTTTTTCTTTTTAATTACCTTATGTCCCTGATGATCTTGACATTTCACAATAGTATATCTTGTGAGGCTTTTTCAGCAATTGTGGAAGTAGCTCAATTGGCCCCTTTCAGTCTGGAGCCTTGTGTTCAGTTCTGAGCATGGCAGAAGAGTAAGTCACTTGGCAGCTCAAGGATGAGGTTTTGAGCATCCAGATGCTACTTTGTTTTCACTGCAAGAGCAATACTTTTTTTTCTTTTTTTTTAAGATTTATTTATTTATTTATTTGACAGACAGAGATCACAAGTAGGCAGAGGGGCAGGCAGAGAGAGAGGGGAAAGCAGGTTCCTTGCTGAGCAGGAGCCCAATGTGGGGCTTGATCCCATGGACCCTGAAATCACGACCTGAGCCGAAAGCAGAGGCTTAACCCACTGAGCCACCCGGGGGCCTCGAAAGAGCAATACTTAGTTCTTGTAATTTTTAAGTCTTTCTCAGGGGGAAGCTTGCTTTTCTCTCTGCAAGAACATAGGTTTCAGCTTTTTCTGCTCTGAGTGAGTTACTACTCCTCCTTCTCCTTTCCATTTTGCTAAAATTTGTGGTTTTCATTCTCTGCCATGTACTGTTCTTGCCTGTATGGCTTTAAACCTGTTTTTTTCTTTTATTACCATTTTAGTGGAATTTCCTAAGAAAGTAGAGATTTATTATTCAACAAATACTTATTGAGTCCCTGCTGGGACCAAGGCCTGCCTCAGATATAAGATGAGAGACATACACATAGACACCCCATATAAAACATGGAGCTCGGGGCACCTGGATGGCCCAGTGGATTAAACCTCTGCCTTTGGCTCAGGTCATGATCTCAGGGTCCTGGGATCGAGCCCTGCATTGGGCTCCCTGCTCAGCGAGGAGCCTGCTTTCCCGCCCTCTCTCTGCCTTCCTCTCTGCCTACTTGTGATCTTTCTCTCTATCTCTCTCTGTCAAATCAATAAATCTTTAAAAATATTTTAAAAAAACATGGAGCTCATGGCTTGGGTACTTTATGATCTAGGGGAAGACACAAGTAATGAAAAAACGAATGAATGGCCAAAATAACTGTCATTTAGCAATAAATGACATACAAAAATATTTAGGAGCAGGGAGTGACATCAGTTTTAGATAAGTTGGTTAGAAAAAAATGCCTCAGAAGTTGTAGCAGTTTGAGCAAAGATGAAAATAATGAGTTCCATCTAACATGTTCAACTGGCAGTTCAAATTTTCTTGTTATTGTTAAGAAAGTGACAAAAATTCCTGTATCTTGTTTTTAGTTCTGTAGTTTTCTGTCAATTGGGAGAATTTAGTTTATTTTGAAGACTATATTTTATATACAATATTTTAAAAATATTATCAAGGAGTTCTAGGTGAAGGAAAGATAAAATTAAAACCAGCAAACACTATTAAAATATAATAACTCATCTAAAATGTTAATGATTCTTAAAGTTGGTAGTTTTTTTTTTAATTTTTAATATTTTATTAAATATAATGTATTATTAGCCCCAGGGGTACATGTCTGTGAATCGCCAGGTTTACACACTTCACAGCACTGACCATAGCAGATACCCTCCTCAATGTCCATAACTGGTAGTTTTTAACTTTGTCTTTTTACTGTGTCTGTCTTTCGCCTTTCAACTGAAGCAAGTCATAGAATTTTTCACTCCCAAGTATTTTCTGAATTCCAATCAGTAGCTTCTGGTAATTTTATTGAAATGTTTTAAGCCAGGCAAATTGCTTGAATTAGATTGTTTTTATAAGCGATTAATATTTTCAGTTAAAATCTTTTAAGATATTTTTGCAACCTGAATTCTCTTTAAAGAAATGGGAGGATTTTGACTTGTGTCCATTTTTATTAGAAAAATTTCTAAAGGCAGTTTAAGAAGATATTTTAAATCGGTAAGATTAATTTACTTTGATTAAAGTGTTTATCTGATATATAATGTATATAATGTTGCTAATACATTTCAAATGGCTTTATTTTAGGTCCTGAAGAGCGACAATTCAAGGGTTTAGGTGACTGTATTATAAAAATAGCAAAATCAGACGGAATTGTTGGTTTGTACCAAGGGTTTGGTGTTTCAGTTCAGGGTATCATTGTGTACCGAGCCTCCTATTTTGGAGCATATGACACAGTTAAGGTAATTTGGGAATTTAACTGGTATATACTAAATACATGGTTTGTTTCTTTTTATTGTCTTAACTAGTAGTTTGTTCAGCTATGAACTTTTGCTTTTAAATAAGAAACATAGAATATCTTTAATTGTGACTTTGCCATAACCTTATTGAATTATAATTCTGTTATGGATCTGACTTTAGATATAAAGCATAAACACAAACATTAAGTTTTTGTGCTGTTTGCCACTGACAGACTCACTATACATCATGTTGCAAATAGGAAGCGTGCTAATTAATTAGCCTTACATCATAATTAAATAAAATCTTTAGCATATAGAAAGGCATCTTCTAACAGTTTTTCTGATTTTACATTCACTTCATTATCACTTTCTTACATGAGGATAATCAGCTTACCATCTCATCATTTTAAAAAGTAGGCAAGGCATAACTAATTAGTTAAATGTAATAAATGCTTCTAGAGCTCAGTTATCAGTTGGGTTCTATTAGATTCTATATTGTATTCTCCAGGTTGTTCTGCAATTTGCCTTTTCATTTCAGATTTTAACATATTTCCATAAAGTAGGAAAGAGGAAAATTATCATAGTTACCATATTTTGAGTTACTACTTGGTTCTACGAACTTTGTTAAATTCTTCCTAGCAATATCCTAGGATAGATTTTAATATCTCCATTTTAAAGATAACCTAGGAATAGTTAAGTAATTTGTGCTAAGTGGCAAACAAAAATCCCATGCTCACAGTCTCTTACAAAAGGAAGCAGGGAAATTAATATTAGTATTATTTATTAGATAAGATTAAAACTTGAGGGAAATTTATATGTTTTACATATTGTCTTGGCCTTCCCTCATTAGTATTAATGTAATTACAGATTATTTTTATTGTGGTCTGGGCATGTTATTTTCAGTTTCTTGTGTATTTTTTAGACAGATTAATGGAAATTAACAAGTTCTTATGTATGTTTATTTAGTCATGGAAAATTTTATGTATGCCCTCCCTCTGTTTTTTTTTATTATCACCTGTTGTAGTTATGAAATTTAGAAGTGTTTCTTCACTAGCTTAGAGCTTTAAAGATGTTTATTAAATACCTGTTAATGATAATATCAGGCATTATTTAATTATTTTTCAACTCTGAAGAAGAGCTAAGAACTTGTTTGGTCACTGGCAGCTATTTCCCTTACTGTTTGCCATTAATAACAAATCTCTGGTAATAGCAAGTATGCTTTCTTTTTTCAGATGTGCTTTTAAAGTAAAGCCATGTGTGGCATATTTCTTTCTTATTGATCTCCTGATACTGTTTTAATCTTTCCATATTAAATCCAACTGTGTTTTATTGCATTTTAAGTATAATAGAACCCTCTTGCATTATATGAGTTATCCTTTGACTTAAGAATTTAAGATATTTTGGAAATTTAGATGGTTACTTTACATGTTGATTTCTTTTCTAGGGCTTATTACCAAAACCAAAGGAAACCCCATTTCTTGTCTCCTTTTTCATTGCTCAAGTTGTGACCACATGCTCTGGAATTCTTTCTTATCCCTTTGACACAGTTAGAAGACGCATGATGATGCAGGTATTTTATATTATTTGTGAGTTTAATTGAATTTTCCAATATCCTTGTTATTCAAGTATAATTTATTCAAATTTTAGAGAAATTCTGGCTGAAAGGCAGGTCATCTGTTTTATTTACTTAAATAAATGAGTGCTGTGCTCTGTCTTATATCCTTTCCTATCCCAAAACAGCCATCATCCAGCAAAACTTTCTTCTTCTTCTATTATCAGAATAGAAATGCCCTCCACTCCTGTAACATATTGTTTGAAAGGTGGAGGGGGGTGACAGGGATGGGAAGAGTATGTCTATCCTAAATGAATATTAGGGTAAGTAGATCAAACCCTGTCACAAGCCACTGCCATATGTTGTTATTAGTTGTAATATATTTTAACAAACGTAAATAATTTTTAATTCCAAGGATGAAAACTTGTTTAAAATTCTTTGTGTTCTGAATATAAATCTCTGGGGTGCCTGGGTGGTAGCTGGTTAAGTGTCTGACTCTTTGTTTCTGCTTAGTTATTGATCTCAGGGTTGTGAGCTTGAGCTCTGTGTTGAGCTTAAGACTCTCCCTCCCTCTTCCTCTGCCCCTCCTCCCTGCTCTTTCTCTCCCAAATAAATAAATAAAATATTTAAAAATAAATACATATAAATCTCCAAATCAAAATTTTGATACATTCAGTCTTCATTGATGCTATTTGTTACATTCATTTATTCAGCAAATATTTAAGTGCCTAATATATGCTAAGTTATGACAACCCAAATAAAAATAAGGTGGAACCTGCTTCCAAATCCATAGCATAGCACTGAATGCATATGGTTAATGGTTTAAATAGAAATGTGCAGGGGCACCTGGGTGGCTCAGTGGGTTAAGCCTCTGCCTTCGGCTCGGGTCATGATCCCAGGGTTCTGGGATCGAGCCCCATGACGGGCTTTCTGTTCAGTGGGGAGCCTGCTTCCCCCCTCTCTGCCTGCCTCTCTGCCTACTTGTGATTTCTCTCTCTATCAAATAAATAAATAAAATCTTAAAAAAAATACGCATAAGTCCCAGGAACACAACAGAAGGATACCTAAATGCTTAAAGTGATCAGATGTAGCCCCTTGGAGAGCTAAATCTCTATAAATAGATTTTTTCTTTAGACAGTGAGAGGATATTCTAAGCAGAGGGGAAAAAACATACGTAGATGTACAGTTTGAGTAGCAGATGATAGGGTTCGTGAGGGCAATTGAAAATAAAAATAATGAGGCCAGAAATCTAGAATAGTAATATAATGCTTATTGTGTTCCAGATATTGTCCTAAGCATTTTGCACTTTAACTCATTTAATTCTCAAAACAATGCTATGAGGTGTAGTTACTATCATTATCCTCATCCTCATTTTATGTCTGCAAATTGGTCCTGGAGAACCCTGTAGGCCACATGAAAAGGTAAAGCATACCTATTATATTATTCATTTATAGACTGTTTTTAAAGTTACTCCTTTTATATGTGTGTTTCCTCTTGATCTATATCTAGCTCTAGTTTAATACATTGAAAAACCTTTTTAAATAGAAAACTAATTTGCATACAGACTGGATTAGGTGAATGGTATTGTATTGATGTTATATTTTCTGATTTTGTTAACTATACTTTGGGTTTGCAAGAAAATAATCTTAATTTTAGAAAATGCACACAGAATTATTTAAAGGTAAGGAACATGATAGTCTGTAACTTACTATCAAAATAATTCAGAAAAAAATTGTGAGTGTATGGGGTTTTAGATATATGTATATATTAGATACATGTGTATATTACAACAGAGACTGGGTGGCTTCAGCAACAGAAATTTTTTTTCTCACAGTTCTGGAGGCTAGAAGTCTGAGTCAAGGTGTCCAGCAGGGTTGATTTCTTCTGATGGCTTCTCTCCTTGGCTTGTAAATATCTTTCTCCTTGTGTCTTCCCATGGTCCTTTTTTTTGTTTCTCTTCTTATAAAGATAGCCAAATTGGATTAGGGCCTACCCTAACAAGATTATTTAATCTTAATTACTTTTATAAAGACCCTGTCTGACGAGTAGAGAAGATACGCATACACAGTGGAATATTACACAGCCATCAAAAATGAAATCTTGCCATTTACAACAATGTGAATGGAACTAGAGGGTATTATGCTAAATGAAATAAGTCAGTCAGAGAAAGACAATTTATCATATGATCTGATATTTATAAAAACTGAAACAAGACAGAGGATCATAGGGGAAGAGAGGGAAAAAATGAAACAAGACAAAACCAGAGAGGGAGACAAACCATAGGAGATTCTTAATCCTAGGAAACAAACTAAGGGTTTCTGGAGGGGAGAAGGGGTGAGGGATGGGGTAACAGGGTGATGGACATTGGGCAGGGTATGTGTTGTAATGAGCACTGGGAATTATGTAAGGCTGATGAATCATAGACCTGTACCTCTGAAACAAATAATACACTGTAAATACTTACATATATACATACATACATATATATGTACATACATATATACCCTATCTCCAAATATAGTAACATTCTGAGGTGCTGCGGATTGGGACTTCAATATATGAATTCTTGGGGGGATATAATGCAGACCCATAATGGTACTTTAATTTTTCTATTTTCATTTCTTTGTTAAACGCAAGTACAGAAGTTAATCTATATGTACACTCTGAAGTTGTGTGTTGTTGTTGTTGTTGTTTACACACAGGTATATAATCTGTGAGTAATACTAGGTTTTTTTCCTCTTTTTTATCAATTCTTGTACCTTTTATTTCCTTTTCTTGCCCTTCTGCACTGGCTGAGACCTATGATTCAGTGTTATTGTATTAAAGAAGTAATAACTAACAACCTTTTTGCTAGTCTTAATAGGAATGCCTTCAAAGTTACATCATTTAATGTTAGCTGTCTGGTTTTTGTAGTTATCCTTTATCAGATTATGACTGTTCCTTTCTGTTTTGGGTTACAACAGCTTTTAATCATGAATGGTGATTCTATATATTTGTTGAGATAATTTTCTGTATCTTGAGATGATTTCATTTTTTTTCCATATGTTAATAAATTATATTTGTCTGTTTTCCAAAGCTAAACCAACCATATATGTCTAGTATAAACCCTTCTTAGTCATTATGTATTGTATTTTTAGCTGGGTTTGATTGGCTAGTTTTTGTTCAGGAATTTTGCATTGTTTCAGGGACTTTAGTTTATAATTTTTCCTTCCTGTATTGTCCTAGTCTCATTTTGATATCAAGGTTTTACAAGCCTTATATATAGTGGAGTATTCCACTTTTTCTCTTCTCTAGAATAACTTCTGTAAGATTGGAATTAAATTGAATATTTAGTGAGCTCACATATAAAGCTATCTGGACACATGGTTTTCTATATGAGGATTTTCAACAACTGATTAGATTAATTAAGTGAATTTCATATATTATTCTAATGTTTTATTTTTTATTCTGTTGGTAAATTATACTTTTTTAGGAACTTGCCCATTTCTTCTGAGTTTTCAAAATAGGCATCATGAAGTTGTTAATATCATCTTAACCTCTGGATCATCTACAGTGATGATACCTTTGATGTTTCTAATAATTTTGGAACATTTTCTTGTTTTCCCTCAGTATTTCTAGAAATTTGTCAGTAAGGTATTTCAAATAACTAACTTTGACTTTGCATGCTTTCTGTTGTATTTATTTCCTATTTCCTTAATTCCATAATTTCTGCTGGCTACTTTCTTTTTTTTTTCTTTTTTTTTTTTTAAAGATTTTATTTTATTTATTTGACAGACGAGATCACAAGTAGGTAGAGAAGCAGGCAAAGAGAGAGGGGGAAGCAGGCTCCCTGCTTGAGCAGGGAGCCCAAGGCGGGGCTCGATCCCAGAACCCTGGGATTATGACCTGAGCTGAAGGCAGAGGCTTTAACCCACTGAGCCACCCAGGCGCCCCTGCTGGCTACTTTCTTATTTCTACTTTCTTTTGGTTTAAAACTGTTCAGGTTGCTCATTAATTTTCAGCTTTTCCTTTCTAATATTTCAAAGTCATTAATTTTCTTATAATTTACCACTCACGCTGCATCTTGCAAATTTATTAAGGAGTTTTATGGTTATTATTAGGTTTTAAATATCTTCTAAGATGTGTTTTTCTTAGTATCTAAACAGTTGATAGTTAACTAGTTATTTTTTTTGCTGTCAGGTTCTCATTTAACTGCAATGTTGTGAGAGGGTAAATAATAGTATGTGATAACCATCTTTTGAAGTTTGTTAAGCCTAATATATGATCAGTTTTTAGGTGGGCCAGAGAAATATGAGTATTCTTCAACCACTGGGTACTATATTCTATATATGCCCATTAGTGCAGCATACTTATTCAACACAGTGTTAATTTTATGTGTACTTAGTGCTGAAAAAAATCTATCTTAAGATGAAAGATAGTAAAATAATGGCAAACTATTTGTCTTCTTTTGTATAGAGTGGTGAGGTGGAACGGCAATATAAAGGAACTTTAGACTGCTTTGTGAAAATATACCAACATGAGGGAATCAGTGCATTTTTTCGTGGTGCCTTCTCCAATATCCTTCGTGGTACAGGGGGTGCTTTGGTGTTGGTACTATATGATAAAATTAAAGAATTCCTTAATATTGATATTGGAGGTAGTTCATCAGGAGATTAAGAAACACATGTATTTAACTTGTTAAACATACAAATTATATAGCTGCCATTTGTGTATGATTTGATAGAGTGTTATTACTGTCAGTATTTTTTAGAATGCTAATTCTACAAAAAAGCATGTGCTTTTTCAAGGATTTTATATACTAAAAATCAGATAAATGTGGGTTTCCTTCCTACTTAGACTCAAACCTTAATGAGATATTTGACTTTAAGTAGTATGTGTTATTTCTATTAGTTTTAAATCCTTTTCTTTTGTAATGAAAAATTAAAATGTATAATACTAAAATCTAAGAAATGAAAGTATATTCTTTTTAAATGCTCTTCTCTTAATATAACTGCCTTATCTTTTAAAATCATATGATATGACAAATATTTCTTCAAAGCTTATCAGGAGATGTCATCATATTTATGGGCAGAAGTAAACTTTCTTCTACAACATCTCTATTAAGACAGCTCAGGTATTACTATGTATAGTTTATGTTACCATATACCTGTTATAAGATAGATTCTAGATCTGATCATAAAAAATTAATGACTTTATGACACTATAAACATGTTGGTGGAAAAGAAAAGATATAAAATGGTGTGTCTGCTTTTATCTTTAAAATAAAAAAATCTGACTAATGTGAATGTATCTTGGAACAAAAAATATACCTTTGAAAATTAGTTTGTGTGCTGTGTATTGATAATAAAGTTTAAAACTATTATAGATGAGCTTTTTTCCTTGATTCTAGCTTCATTAATAAGCAGATAGTAACAAAATTTTTGCCAGAATTCAGAATTGACTTAAAGACAAAAAACTGTGTTTCCAAGGCTTTATACAAGAGTCTGTCTTGTTTTTTCAGAAATGTTGTAGAAGATAGTACATTTGAAATCCCTAAGATTTTAACATTTTAGTGGGTAAAGGAATGTTAAACTAGAGGGGATAAACTATAGAGAGATTTTTGGAGGCTGTGAATGAACAGAAATGGAGCCAACTGAACTTCTGGTGCACAGTGGCAAAAGTATAAATATTCATCTGTTTTGGTGAGTTTAACATTGTGTTCTCACAGCAAGGTTTGCTAGGGGGAAAAAAAAGAAAACAAAAATAATATATATCCAATAATTACAATATGGTATGAAAATATCTGATTTCTATTGGTGGGAAAAATCACATACTATTAATTCTACTGTAATTTTTGGGGTGCCTGGGTGGCTCAGTCAGTTAAATGTACAACTCTTGATTTTGGCACAGGTCATGATCTCGGTTCTGGGATTGAGCCTAGTGTCAGTCTTCACACTGAGTCTGCTTGAGATAGTCTCTCTCCCTGTGCTCCTCCCCCCACTCACAATGTCTCTCAAGATAAATAAAATCTTTTTAAAAATATGACTGTGTTTGAGTTTATATTCAAAATTGAAAGAAATGTTAAATTTAGTTAAAGGTTAGTTCAAAACAATCCCCGTTTAATTCTACCTATGGATCCTTTGGGGATATGCCTCCCCCGCTCAAAGGTAAAGAACACTTGTCCTAGAACATTGTACTCATTTGTATAATCAAAGTTGGGTCTCTGACTAATCTGTGTTCCCACTGACGGGAAAAGGGAAAAATAAATCACAGGAAGTGGAAGAAATTTTAACCAGGCAAGGTGTGGAAGTTGCACATGTTGAATATACACATTGATGACTTCAGTCACATGGCCATACTTAGTTATAAAGAGGGTGGGAAATATAGTCTGCAGTTCGGCAACCATGTGTACAAGACAAAATATTAGATTTTGAGAGACTGCTAGTAGTTTTCCACAGTCTCTTAAGTAACATTTTTGTATCCATTCTCACTGTCCTCTAATCTATTCTTAACACTGCCACCAGAGTATTTTTTAAACTCTCAATCTGATCATGTCAGTCTCCATGTATTTCAGTGTTTCTGAGTAAGTTATAGCACTACTTCCTGGCTTGGGGGTCATCAGCATTAGGCAAGGTTGGGGGCCAGTTTTTGCAAGTAACTTAGGAGTCCATATGCCAATTAAGAATGAAAATAGAAGGGGCACCTGGGTGGTTCAGTGGGTTAAGCCGCTGCCTTCAGCTCAGGTCATGATCTCAGGGTCCTGGGATCGAGTCCCGCATCGGGCTCTCTGCTCAGCGGGGAACCGGCTTCCTCCTCTCTCTCTCTGCCTTCCTCTCTGCCTACTTGTGATCTCTCTCTCTGTCAAATAAATAAATAAAATATTTAAAAAAAAAAAAAGAATGAAAATAGAATTTTAAAGTAGGATTTTACGTATATGTAGCAATTTTGTTTACTTTATGTACAAGTTTGGGGATTAGCAGAATACAAGATTGCATTGAAATATTCTTGAACTCATGGTAGTACATGGACATCCTATTTCAATAAAAGCTTTTAAAAAGTTACTTTGAGAGGCATAGTTTTTGTTACATTAAAAATGTGTCTTCAGGGGCGCCTGGATGGCTCAGTGGGTTAAAGCCTCTGCTTTTGGCTCAGGTCATGATATCAGGGTCCTGGGATCGAGCCCCGCATCGGGCTTTCTGCTCAGCGGGGAGCCTGCTTCCTCCTCTCTGTCTGCCTCTCTGCCTACTTGTGATCTCTGTCTGTCAAATAAATAAATAAAATATTTTAAAAATGTGTCTTCATTCTTGAAAAGGTAAATGGCTAGCCTGCAGGATAAATGAAAGACTTCTTATTCTTACTGTGGGATACAGGATCCTTTGTGCTCTAGCTCTAGACTTCAGCTGTGTATCATATCTGTCCTCCTAGGCATTAAAGGCTTATCAGTAACGTCTGATCCCCAAACACAACATGCTTTTTGATGCCGTTGCTGTTGGACCTTATTTTTCAATGTCATTTATCTTTTTTGTACTTTTCTTTCCTCTTTGCCCATTAGCTCGCTCCTTTTCATTATCTATCTCGAAAGTTACTTATTTTTTAAGGCATAATTCTAAAGTTGCCTCCTCTGAGCTCTTCCTGTTTCAAAGGATCCCTCCCTTGACAGACAGGTGTCCCATTTCTAGCCCTTCAAACACAGAAGTTTCTAGACTTCAATGCAAATCTCTACCATAGCATTTATTATGAGGGTGAATTTCCTACTTATCTCACAAGTATTTTTTGTACACTATTTAGTTCAATGCCTTGGCTAGTTTTGAAGTATACAAAAACACATCCTATACCCTCATAATCTTGTAAAGGTCATAATTTAGAGTTTATAATCTAGTAAAATGGACAAAACAAATAACTGGTGGAGAACAGAATGTGGAAAATATAAGAAAGAAAGGTACAAAATGGTAGCAAAGGAAAGAAATAGTTAACTTGAGGCAGTCTTGGGAGGCCTCATGATACCCTTAAATAATATTGAAGGTAAGGTTTTAATAAGGGTGTAAAATTTGAGCTATGTTCCAGAGAAAGACAGTGGCCCAGAAACTTGGTAGAGAAATTTGTCATATTTGAGCAACAGTAAGAGGTCAAGCTGCCTAGGATAAAATAGTTGATGTAGAAAAATGATAGGAAATAGAGTTGAAAAAGTAAGTTGCAGGTCAAACTGTGAGAGGCTTTGAATGCCAGAGTGAAGAATTTACACAGTGGAAGAACCATTGCTAATTTTCTGAACAAGTGAATAACAAAGTCAAAGCAATGCTTTAGGAAGACAGGTTGGCACAGTAAATAGGGAAAAGACTGAATGTGGAGAGACCAGGGAGCAAATGACAGCAATAATCCAGTTGAAGTAGAAATTCTGGATCAAATATTTATTGCAAGTATATGAGCTAAATATCTGGCAATGTGGCAGATTGAATTTACATAGATACCCTTCCCCATAAACATAATGAACATATTGGATATGTTGGATATTGGATAAAATATATCCAAAAGAATTTTTTTTTTAACAAAAATGTCAGCAACAAAGATACTCAAGGCTAGGAATGTTGCTGGGAGCTAATATTGTGTAACATCTCAGAGGATTTAGAAACCTCTACAGACCTTAAGAGTAGTTTCAACACCCTCATGTGGATAGGATTATGAACTTGGACCCTGGTAAGGTAAGGGAACTGAAACTGAATGTGTCATGTGTACTAAAAAGCTTGGAAGGAGTGTTTTCTTTTTCTTTTTTAAGATTTTATTTATTTACTTGACAGAGACACAGCAAGAGAGGGAACACAACCAGAGGGAGTGGGAGAGGGAGAAGCAGACTTCCCGCTGAGCAGGGAGCCCAGCCTGATGCAGGGCTTGATCCCAGGACCCTGGTATCATGATCCGAGTCGAAGGCAGACAGTTAATGACAGCCACCCAGGTGTCCCTTTAAAAAAAATTTTTTTTAAGAGTTAAGCATATAGCTATTCCCATATGCTTTCTTTTTTGTTTGTTTCAATTTTTACTCAAATTCTAGTTAGTTAAAATATAATGTAATATTAGTTTCAAGAGTAGAATTTAGGGATTCATCACTTACGTATAACAGCCAGTACTTATCACAAGTGCCCTCATTAATACCCATCACTTATTTAACCCATCCCTCTTCCCACCTCCCCTCCAGCAATCCTGTTTTTTTTCCATTTTAAGGAGCCTTTTTTACGGTTTACTTCTTGTTTATCCCCCCTATGTTCATCTGTTTTGTTTCTTAAATTCCACATATGAGTGAGAGACTCCTATTTTTATTTTAAGAAGAAAGACTAGAAAAATGGGCACCAAACCATAGTAGACAAGTGGACTGACAACCATCTCAAAGCAGTGAATAGGGAAGAAGTCATCTATGAGAAATCAAAACAACTAGGCTTCTGCCAGGACACAGTAGAGTTGACCCTTGAACAAACATGGGAGCTAGTGGGGCCAAGACCCTGCATAGTTAAAAATCCAAGTATAATTTTTTATTTCCCCAAAACTTAATAGCCTGCTGTTGACTAGAATCATTACCGATAACACACTTT
Organism: Neogale vison; assembly: GCF_020171115.1. Lineage (NCBI taxonomy): Eukaryota > Metazoa > Chordata > Mammalia > Carnivora > Mustelidae > Neogale > Neogale vison. Next base: position 83,174,353 of record NC_058101.1, on the reverse strand, counting down.
TCATATTATATGCTGTAATCTTACAATAAAGCTAGAGGGAAAAAAGTACTGAGAAAATCATAAGGAACACTTATAGTACTGTACCGTAGTTAATAAAAAAAAATCCAGATAAAAGTGGACCTGTGTAGTTCAAATCCATGTTGTTCAAAAGCCAACTGTATATACACATAAGCACTATATGCATGGTATATAAACTCCAAACTGAGAAATTAAAACTGATCTAGAACCAGTAAGTCTCCTCAGGGTTCTGACAAATACAAAACATCTCTGGGACACTTCTATGACCCAGGGTACACAAAAACCCTACAGTAAAAGTTGCCTTAGTGAAGATGAATTTTTGGTCAAATATTTAAACCTTATGAGGAAGTAAGAAAGTACATTGTGGCAGAGTCGGTAGATAAGACAATCAGAATTAGCCCTCAAGAACTAAAAAGGTGATAAAATAAAAGAGACTATAAAATTAGAACATTTAAAACAATAGATTTTTTAAAGGAGAAATAAGACAGTACAGTATAAAGAACAAACAAGTTCGAAAACAAACATCTAAAAATCACAGAGTGCTTGAAATAAAAAATAGATAACAAAAAGAGGCTAGGAATCATAGAGGTTAGAATAAAGAGACCTATATATTTTAACAGGAGATCCAAAAGAAACTGAAAAGAAGGGATGAGAAGCAATAATCAAAGCAAATAACTCAAAGGTACTGAGACTTCTGAAGTACCAACCCTCCCAAAAACCAAAAACCAAAAACAATTCATCCTCAGGTTAACAAAAATCTCGGAATAAATTTTTAGAAATCCACACCTAGACACAAGATAATTAACCTACAAAATATCAAAGAAAAAAGAAAGACAAACTCATGACTTTCAAAGGAACAATATTTAGTCTCAATAGAAATGGAAGCCCAAAGATAAGGGAAGGTAACTAATTTTTTTAATAATTTTTTTATTTTTTTATTCACATATAATGTATTATTAGCGCCAGGGGTATAGGTCTGTAATCACCAGGTTTACACACTTCATAGCACTCACAATAGCATATACCTTCCCCAATGTCCATAACCCCACCACCCTTTCCCTACCCCCACTACCCCCTACCCACCCTCACACTCACTTTGTTTTGTGAGATTGAGTGTCTTATAGTTTGTCTCCCTCCTGATCCCATCTTGTTTCATTTATTCTTTTCCTACCTTCCAAATCCCCCAAATGCCTCTCAACTTCCTCATATCAGGGAGATCATATGATAATTATCTTTCTCTGATTGAGTTATTTCGCTAAGCATAATACCCTCTAGTTCCATCCATGCCATCGCAAATGGCAAGATTTCTTTTTTTTTTTTTTTTGATGACTGCATAGTGTTTGATTGTATATATATACCACATCTTCTTTATCCATTCATCTGTTGATGGACATCTAGGTTCTTTCCATAGTTTGGCTATTGTGGACATTGCTGCTATAAACATTGGGGTGCACGTACCCCTTCGGATCACTACATTTGTATATTTAGGGTAAATACCCAATAGTGGAATTGCTGGCTTGTAGGGTAGCTCTATTTTCAACTCTTTGAGGAACCTCCATGCTGTCTTCCAGAGTGGTTGCACCAGCTCGCACTCCCACCAACGGTGTAGGAGGGTTCCCCTTTCTCCGCATCCTCGCCAGCATCTGTCATTTCCTGACTTGTTAATTTTAGCCATTGTGACTGGTGTGAGGTGGTATCTCATTGTGGTTTTGATTTGTATTTCCCTGATGCCAAGTGATGTGGAGCACTTTTTCATGTGTCTGTTGGCCATCTGGATGTCTTCTTTGCAGAAATGTCTGTTCATATCCTCTGCCCATTTCCTGATTGAATTATTTGTTCTTTGGGTGTTGAGTTTGCTAAGTTCTTTATAGATTTTGGACACTAGCCCTTTATCTGATATGTCTTTTGCAAATATCTTCTCCCATTCTGTCAGTTATCTTTTGATTTTATTAACTCTTTTGGGAAAGTAACTAACTATCAAGAATTCTACACACGGCTAAATTATTATTCAAAAATTAGGATAGGGGCACCTGGGTGGCTCAGTGGGTTAAGCTGCTGCCTTCGGCTCGGGTCATGATCTCAGGGTCCTGGGATCAAGTCCCGCATCGGGCTCTCTGCTCAGCAGGGAGCCTGCTTCCTCCTCTCTCTCTCTCTACCTGCCTCTCTGCCTACTTGTGATCTCTCTCTGTCAAATAAATAAATAAAATCTTTAAAAAAAATTAGGATAAAGAAATTTTTTCTTTTCAGAGAACAACAAACCAGTTCACCACTTAGAGGACTTTATTTAAATAATTACTGAGGGGTACCTGGATGGCTCAGCTGGTTGGGGGTCTGCCTTCTGTTTGGGGTATGATCCCGGGATCCCTGGATTTCATCCCACATTGGGCACCCTGCTCAGTGGGGAGCCTGCTTATCCCTCTCCTTGTGTTCTTTCTCTCTATCACTCTTTCTTTCTCCCTCAAGTAAATGAATAATATCTTTTTTTTAAAAATTACCAAAATTAAAAACCCAGAAGGAAGGAATGGGATGCAGTAAGCAAAGAACAAATTGGCAGCCCTTTTACGAAGATGGCGCCGAAAGCTAAGAAGGAAGCCCCTGCCCCTCCCAAAGCCGAAGCCAAAGCAAAGGCTTTGAAAGCCAAGAAAGCGGTGCTGAAAGGCGTCCACAGTCACAAAAAAAAGAAGATCTGCACATCACCTACCTTCCGACGACCCAAGACTCTGCGTCTCCGAAGGCAACCCAAATATCCTCGAAAGAGCGCCCCCAGGAGAAACAAGCTTGACCACTATGCCATCATCAAGTTCCCCCTGACTACTGAGTCAGCCATGAAGAAAATAGAAGACAACAACACACTTGTGTTCATTGTGGATGTCAAGGCCAACAAGCACCAGATCAAACAGGCTGTGAAGAAGCTCTATGACATTGATGTAGCCAAGGTCAACACCTTAATCAGGCCTGATGGAGAGAAGAAGGCATACGTTCGGCTGGCCCCTGACTATGATGCTTTGGATGTTGCCAACAAAATTGGGATCATCTAAACTGAGTCCAGCTGGCTAAATCTAAATACAGTTTTTTCATGATAAAAAAAAAAAAAGAACAAATTGGCAAACCTAAATAAACACTGGCTAAAACACTTTTTGGTGGGGAAAGTGACTTAACTTGATGAGTTTGGGAATAATTAAGCCTCATTCTCACTTCTCTTGAGAGCCTACACACATTCTGATCCATTCTTTCTTGGATTTTTTTCAGGGACAGGCCTCAGTGTGGAGCTATGTGTTTTATTATAACTAGGTAAGTCTGCTTAATTCTGGGGTACAGTATTTATAAGCCTATAAGACACATGCATTTCTGTAATACCAGTTTTATCAGTATTAATATTGATTTTTTTATCTCCATTGCCTACTCTTCTCAGTTGTTCGAAAATTCAGATAGAGATTCAGCCAAAGTGGTATTTAGAAGGAAATTTATGGCTACAAATATACCTATTAGAAAACAAGAAGGACTGAAAACTAATGCTATAAGTGTTAAACTCAAGAGATCAGGAAAAAAACAAAGTAAACATAAAAAATATAGAAGGAGATAATAAAGAGCAGATGAAAGATGAAAGAGCAGAAAAAAGAACCAAGAAGAAAAGATTCAAATAAGCAATATTAAGAATGAAAAAGTGGATATATAACTACGGAAGAAAGTTTCAAAACTCACAAGTGAATAATCAATTTTATGCCAACAAATGTGAAAACTTAGATGAAATGGTAAATTGTCAATAAAAATATAAATATTGATTCAAGAAATAATAGGAAACATGACCACTTAACCGGTGGTCATAAATCTCCTAAATTCCAGGTCAAGATATTTACAGCCTTATTTTACCAAAACTTTGCCAGAGAAAAGAAAAAAGAGAGGAAACCTCTCAAGTTCTGTGAGGCTAGTATAATCCGGATATCCACAAGATGAGTAATGAAAGGAAAATTTAATCTTACTTATAAATGTAAACATTCTAAATAAAATAATCATAACCCAAATCCAATATATCTAAAAATAATCAGAAAGTCATGGTCTAACTGGTTTGTCCCAGGAACACAAGGATATTAGAAATATCTATTAATATTCACCACATTAACAAATTAAGGGAGAAGAAAAATGTCATACCAATAGATAAATAACATTTGTTGTTTCAATGTCCACATATGAGAAAAACTTAGCAAACTAGGAAAAGAGGATAATTTTAATTTCTTTCATCATAAGTACAAGTACTTAACATTAGTCACAAGACAAAGATGCTCATCATTACTGCTCATATTCAACATTAGAGAGTTTAGGCAACATAAGAAAAAAACAAGAAGTAGAAGGATTAAAAATGAAGAAAAAAATAGTTGTTTCCGGTGTTTCTATACACAGGAAATTAAAGAAACTCTACAAATGATGGAATTTATGAGAATACAGCATGGCTGCTGTATACATGGATCAGTGTAAATAAATCAATATAATTCCTATATTCTAGCAACAGGCATAACTACCTTTTTTTTTTTTTTTTGCATTTTCAGTGCCAGCAAGGCACTACTGTTACATTATTTAATCATAAAAAGAGCATGGTAGGTATATTTGTCATCATTTTAACAGATTTTGAACCTAGGACTTGGTGAATTAGGTAATTTGGCAAAGGTCCTACTGCTGTTAAGTGAGCCTGGGACTACAATCCAGGTCTATGTGACCCCAAAGCTTGTCATGCTTTTAGCCACTAGATTCTGTGATTTCCTCCCCAGTTATGTAAAGAATATGGTGATATCCCCTTGCTCCTGACCTCAATTGTTTCTTTTTACTCGAATGTTTTAAGTGTTCTTTAACAGATGAATCATCCTCATGCCCTCAAATTCTACAGACAGAAAGCATGGATAAATAAATGGTCGTAGGACAGTTTCAAGATAATTCTGGAAACAATCTAGATGGTGGCGGGTTCAAAAGGATGCTAGCTGAAGAGGCATCTGGGGAGGAAAGCGAGAGGCCATGAGATGCCCAGTAGGACTGGGGGCCCATGGTTCTGTTGGGGGCAGCAATACCCAATCCCTGCTCTGCTCACGCACTGCCTGCTGGGAGGCCCCCCACCCAGTCTAGCCACATCCAAGAGGACTGGCCAGCGTCAGTCAGGAGCGTCCCCTCTTCCTGTGTGCTCCTGACACGGGGGAGAGAGATGGGATTCTTTAATATAGAAAGACTGGAGTCAAAACAATACCATACATTCCAGTCTCCTTAGTAATACCCTTGAAAATGGATTTCATGTTACTCATAGCAACAGCTGCAGGAGCTGTAGCCACACTTGCTGCTGCTGCTGTTACGGCATTGATAGTAGTAAAAAGTCTAAGTTTTCTAAAGAAGAGAACAAGTAGGAATGATGAGAGTAGTAAAAAAATCAATTTCAAGACGGAAACAAATAGGAAACACGGAACACATAAACAATTGGGTGAGAAGGAACAGGAAACCCACGAAGAAGTGAACAAGGAGAAACAAGACAGCCAAACTTTGTAAGTGTAAACTATAATTTGATTAAATTTCGGCTAGATAATGATGCAGGTCAAATGAAGGCAGACAGCGGGACGACACTAGGCTCCTTTTCTATGGACCAAAGGGCAGAATCTGGAGGCAATGCACTGTCTTGCCTGGTATCACAGTGTCAGACTTATTTTAAGGCCAGCTTTCTGTGAAGCTGGTTTTCAGAGGTTAAGGGTTAGTGGAGACTGCATCTTTATAATGGTTTAAAGGAAGTTACAGGAAGGTAAAATTGTTAGTGTGCTCTTGTTTCCTGGTAGAAGTTTGGTTTTTGCCATTTCAGGCCCTGATAAGGAAAAACACACCCCTCAACTTTGTTCAGCTGGCTTTCACACAAGACACTGCGGGAACTGAACTGAAAAGGACTCCTTTCCCCGCGAGCGGCGGCGCCCCTGCAGAAGAGGCGAGGCTGCCGCCATGCGGCACAATGGGCGCCACCTCACAGAGCTGGGCGCGGCGGGCGGGCGGCAGGACCGCGCGGCCAGACTGCGAGCGCTCCGGCTGCCAGCACATGGGCCCCTCGGGGCGGCGAGGCCGGCCGGTGGGTTCCCTGGCTACGGGTGGCACTTCGTCGGGAAAGAGAGGCGGTGCAGGCCTACTGGCCTGCGCGTCCCACTTCGAGCACGCCTGGGCAGTATCCAGCTGCTGTAAAAGGCGTGCCTCTGGTTGCCACAAACAACCCAAAAGGGTGCTTCAAAACACGCTGGCAACGCGCGGGGTTGGCCGGCTGCCTCTCACCTAACCCAGTCGCAGCTCTCCCAGCTGCCGCGCGATGGCGAGCAAACTCCCTTTGCTTTCCGTCCTCTCCTCCCTGATCCTCCCCGCTCCGCCTTCTCCCTCCCACCCTAGGCCGGCTCGGCCGCCTCCATTTTCCAGATCTTTCTCGAACCCTCGGCTTCTCGGGCAGCCGTTGCCCGAGTACTGACGGAAGCGGCCGAAGTGGAGACGAGGAGCAGCCTCGGGTGCAGAGCGGCCGCTCGCGCACCTCCCCGGCGGCCGAGCGCGCAGGCGCAGACCTCTGTAACTGCCGGTTGGAGGCGGTCGAACCGCAGTGGAGAGAGACCGAGGCGGCAGAGCCTGCGGCGCGGGAGGCCTCTATCTCCTCCTGTGGTCCCGGACGCGCTGCCCTAGATTTAATGCGTAGTGACTTCGGGTCATTTCTCCTCTGCTTCTCGTAGGAGTCCCAATTCTTGGAGCAACAGCTCAGAAAAGGACGCGGTTCCCACACGGGAGGCTTCAGCACCAGCTCCCCGACGATTCGGCGGCGGGATGTCTGTGGTTGGCATTGACCTCGGCTTTCTCAACTGCTACATCGCTGTAGCAAGGAGTGGCGGCATCGAGACCATCGCCAATGAGTACAGCGACAGGTGTACCCCGTAAGTGCCTTGGCTTGATCGTAACCCCGACCCTAACAAACGTTTCCTCCCGACCCTGCGTGGGTCCCGCCTGCTGGCTGCTTCTGCTGCGCGCCGAACCTTGTGATGACAGGTGCAGTCCATCAGCTGCAGTCCCTGGAGACCGCTGGTTGGCGGGCCCAGGTGGGAGTCGGACTTCGTCGCCCTGCAAAGCTGCTTTTCCTTAAAGGACAAGGGACTTCGCTCTAATAGTTGGCGCATCTCCTTTCTGTACCCTCTCACGCCCACGTCCCCACCCTGCCTCTGTTCCCCAGCGGGCCTGCTTTAGTTTTCCGGGGCGGGGGGTGGGGTGGTGCAGAACCTCCTCGATATCCTGAACAAATCTATGAAAAGATGTCTGGTTACCTCTAGCGGGGCTTGCTGGGGATTACCGGCCTCGGGCGCGTATCTCCCATTACTGAGCAAAGAATTCTTCATTCCGCCCTTCCTCCTTTCCCCATCTCTCTGCGTGACGGCTTTTCAGAAAAGTAAGAAAAAGAAAGCTTAGGCTGCACCCATCAGAAGATGAGTTGCAGGTTCGTCTGGCCCAGAAAGCCCCCGCCCGCTTTTTTTCCTTTTTTTTTTTTTTTTTTTTTTTTTTTTTTGCTAAGTTGTTGAGGTGTTCGGGGTTTTACCCCGTGTCCTTGAGAATTCGTGGAAATTGGACTGGTTTCCAGTGGCGTATATTGATGATGCATTAATAGGGAATCGGGGATAGGAGTTGTTGGCCTCCTGAATTGTATTGGTAATGTATGTCCATGAATGAAAAGCGGTGCAGCCAGAACCTATCAAAAGCGAATTTCTACAGAGTGAATTATAGAAGAATCAGAGGCGGGTGTCCTGTATAAACAGGATCGTAGAGTGATTCGTTTGTGAACACTTAATGAAAGACTTAGGAGTGGCGTTATGCCACGGAAACATGTTTGTACACGTTCCATTGTTTCTCTGGTTTTCGAATGTTGTTGGCAAAGAATAATTAGAGTAATTAAGACAGGTCTATGAAAAATTAGCCTTTTATTGTCAGTTCCTGTTACTGGTAATTTTGTGAAGAAACCAACTGTTCATGTCTTCCTTTCTGTGGAAAAGTAACTAAACATCTTGATTTGATGCTTTAAGGTGACCCAAAATATATAAATATGAGACTAATTTTAAGATCCTTGTTAAGCTAAGCCTTTGAATGATAAAATTACTATGATTGTATGAATAATTTAAAAATATGTCAAGATGTTGAAGAGTAGCTGACTTGAAGCAGTCTGTGCCTTTGGTTTCTTTCAAAGAATATTCTGGAAGGTTTTATACCACTTTTTTCTAGATATATACATTATATTCTGTTGAAATTTTACATGTTTAAATTCTCAGGTATGAGCATAGATCAGTCAATCCTCATACTACTGTTACAACTTTTGCTTCCTTTTATGTCTTTTTCCAGCCTTTATCCACAATGAGAGGCTCAAGGAGAAATTGTGAACTGTTTCATGACTTTATGTCTGCAAGATCTTGTAAAGCCACAACAGACAGAGGCTGCCAGAAAAGAAGCAGTAAATTCCATTGTCCTCTTTCAGCAGAGTAGAGGTTAATGGGGGCAGTCTCTGGCTTCAGGGACTTAAGACCATGGAGAAAAAGTGAGGGGTAGCAAGGATATTCCTCTAATCGTTAAACTCTTATCCTAAAAGATCACAAACCAGAACTGTAAGACAGATGCTGCATTTCCGGCTCAGAAGTCTTAGTAGCGAGTCCACTGACTCTTTAAAGAACCAGGCCAGACTTAATTCTTTAAAAAATTAGGCTGCTCATTTTCATGTTTCTTAGACACATTGGCTAATTCTACATGGCTGAGATCTAATATATTTCTGATCTGTGTGTAAGAGCCACTAATACCTAGAATTAGTGAACCTAGTCCAAACTAGAGAATTACTAAGGCGGAAGTATTCTTAGCTGTGTTAGCAACTCTGCCCCTCTTTTCATGGCTGTGTACTGTTACTTACCTCAGGATCTTTTATTGTTACTAAACTAATACTTCACTGTAGTCTATTCTTACACTATATTTACTCTGTGGAACTTAAATTATTGAGTGAAAACATATCTTTTCCAGGTCCCTGGACCTTTGTTTATTGAATATGTATCTTGCAAAAAGCATAACTATTAGAGAACCTGTAAATTTTCTAATACATCACAGTATTTAATGATATAAACTAGGTTTCAAAAACTTTTTTCCCCTGTTCCACTCACTAACACCAAGGTAATAAGACATAGGTGTTTTCAAATACATTACAAAAGGACCTTGTGGAAAGAGGAAGGAAATGTTCCATTTAGTTCGTTTTGGCATTTATGCTTTTTAACATTTTTTTCATTCTTTAACATACTTGATTATACATGGGAAGGTCTGGTGAATAAACCAAGGACAGTTTAATGGAAAAGATAATTGCTTAAGTTTTGGCCTTGTGTAAAGTTGGAGGGCTTGTACTAGCTGCTCTTCTCCTCCCATGCATAAATTGAAGAGGGGGAAGGAAATTAACATGCATAAGTTGAGAAAAATTAATTTCAGAACATTTTCTTATTTAAAGCAATTGTTTCACAAATAGTACATGTTCATTGTAGAGAGGTAGACACATTAAAAGATTAAAGGAAAAATTTAATTCCTCCGCCCAGAAATAAAACTTCCAGATGGTTTTCTCTGTGTTTCAAGGATGGATTATACTTTTTGCACTTATATCCTGTTTGGTAACTTTTATGTAATACATACTTCTGTACCATTAGTTTCAGTGTTTTTGTATAATCCTTTCTTTAATTCCATCCCTTTTTGGACATTGAAGTTGTTTATATTTTTTTATAAGCCATACTGCAATAGCTATCTTTGTGACTGAATTTTTGACCCTTATAATTCTTCAAATTAATTCTTAGAAGTAGAATAACTGAATATGCACGTTTTGGGATCTTTGTATTGTTCAATTAAGCACAGATGTGGGGGACTGGAATTTCCATCCCAGACTTAATTATATCAAAGTGATTAGTTTCATGGGAAAAGAAAACTGTAGCCAAGAACCTTCATTCAATATTAGACTAAAGCATGTGATCAGCTAAAACATAACTTTTGTTGATAATAGTGATGGGTATGTGACAAGTGTTGTGCCTCTATTGTCATATGTATTATATCAATTCTGTGAGTTTGGTAATACTAGCTTTTTTCATAAGCCTAAAGCAAACTTAACTGTTTTGGCCAAGAACTTGTAAACAATCAAACTGATTCAGTTTCAGGCCTCTTTTACCCCCAGAACCCCAAAGTTCTTCCATTATCCATTGGTATAAGGATGGTATATCCATATTAGGTTAATGGGGACATAACAATCAAAGGAACAAAGTATCTGCCTGAGAAGCATCTTTGCTGTAGATCAATAAATTCACCTGTTTTTGACTAGTTTCTAAGAACTGTTTTAAAATGCTTTTAAGTTATTTTAAGAACATGTAAAAAATCTTATTTTGTTTAACAAATTCATTAAAATCCATAGCAACACAAAATAGGTTATTATAAGTATATGGAGGAAAGCAGTGTGGAAGATTGTAAACTACAAACTGCATATTTCTTGTGGGTAGAATTAGGAGGACGTGCTTTTACCACATAATGTGTAAGGTTTTGAATTTTTATGAACATATTTTACAATAAGGAAAATGGAGTTTTTTAAAATGAAATTATTTCAAGATATTTTTGTTAGGTGTATTTTTCAAAATTCTGTATGATCAGACTGAATTTTCAGTTCTCTGGTTTTCTGTCCTCATTTTTCCCTGTTTCTTTACCAGTGTATGAATAATTTGGAAATATGGGAATATACCGTTTTTACCTTACTTTGAGCTGTCCTCTTCAGTGCATACAGGTAGAAATCACTTACTTTGGGTTATTAAAAATAAACATTTTTATACATAGGAAATGCCAAACTCCAGAAGTTAATAGTAGCTATATTTGGGTAGGAGGAGAACTTTTCTTGGTGATAGCAGTTGGGGAGGTTGGGGGGGAGGGGAGGCTTTAACATTTAAATATTCTTCATATCATATGAATTGGCTTTGTATATCTTACTATGAGCTTATGTTAATTTTGATTTAAAATATTTTAAATACATCTGAGAAAGTAAATCTCCAGCTCTTCCCAGCCACCTAATAAACTTAAGTATGTATGCTTTTAGTTTTATACAAGTGTATGTGTATATAACTGGTATGTTTTTCTATGTGTTTTTTAACAAAAGTAGAATTACATGGTATGTATTTTGCAACTTTTTCTCAAAATACATTTTGAACATCTCAAACTCGTGTGTATAGTTCTAATTTACCTCATTTTAAAATTTATTTTTTAAGTTTTAAAATTTCAGTTAACACAGTAATATTAATTTTAGGTGTACAATTTAGTGATTCAGCACTTTCATACAGCACTCAGAGCTCATCACAAGTGCATTCCTTAATCCCCATCACCTGTTTCACCCATCCCCCCACCCACCTCACCTCTGGTAATCATCAGTTCTCTGTAATTCAGAATCTGTTTCTTGGTGTGCCTCTGTCTTTTTTAGCCTATGCTGGTTTGTTTTGTTTCTTAAATTACACATATGAGTGAAATCATACAGTACTTATCTTCCTCTGACTTAACTTCACTTAGCATAATATTCTAGCTTCTTTGGGTAAATACCTGTAGTGCAATTGCTGGATCATAGGGTAGTTCTATTTTTAACTTTTAGCAGAACCTCTCTACTGTTTCCCACGATGGCCGCACCAGTTTGCATTCCCACCAGCAGTGCAGGAAGGTTCCCCCTTTCCACATCCTTGCCAGCACCTCTAGGTTGATTTGTTGATTTTAGCCATTCTGACCTAATTTACCTTGTTTATTTAAATGGCTGTATGGGGTGCCTGGGTGGCTCAGCGGGTTAAAGCCTCTGCCTTCAGCTCAGGTCATGAACCCAGGGTCCGGGGATGGAGCCCCACATCAGGCTCTCTGCTCCTCCGGGAGCCTGCTTCCCTTCCTCTCTCTTTCTGCCTGCCTCTCTGCCTGCTTGTGATCTCTGTCAAATAAATAAAATCTTTTAAAATAAATAAATAAATGGCTGTACATCCATTGATAAGTGCACTATTAGTGAATGTTTCAAATTATTATTTTGCCATCGACAAAAACAAAAATTCAATGAGTATCTTTGGTTTTTTTGTTGTTTGTTTTTTTAATTGTGCTAAGTAGAATGGAAAGACAGATGGCTCACACATTAGGAAGGCCAAAGCTAGGACTATAAAATCTTTCAGTGTGAATATTTTCTATGATAAAACAAAATGTTTATTTATTGCCTTGAATTTGTGGATGAGGAATTCTGAAGTTTCTAGAAGGCAAGGAACTGTAAGTACAAATTACATACTATTGTGAGTTTAAGGTATTTAGCGTGCTACGGTAGTCTTTCGTATATAGTCACTACAATACAAATTAATCAGCATAGCTGTGTTCCAATAAAGCTTTATTTACAAAAATAGGTGGCAAATGGTAATTTGCAAACCCCTTGTCTAGTCAATCATAAAAGAACTTTAAAATTATGGTGCATTGCTATTGGAATTTGATCTGTGGAATTTTAAGATAATCAGCTTTTAAAATAATGTATCTAATAGTTAAATACATCTCATTTAATGTAACTAATCAGCTTTTAAAATATGTCTATGTAATTATAGTTGACCCTTGAACAATATGGGTTTGAACTGTGGAGGTCTGTTTATAGGTGGACTTTTTGTTTTCATAAATACAGTACATTACTATGAATATATTTTCTCTTAAAATTTTCTTAATGTTTTTTTCTCTAGCTTAATATAAGAACACAGTGTATAATACAACTCAAAACATGTGTTAACTGTTATCATTAAGGCTTCTGGTCAGCAGTAGACTATTAGTAGTTGTGTGTGGGTTAAAAATTATACATGGATTTTCTTCTGTGTAGGGATTCAGCACCCCTAATTCCCTCATTGTTCAGGGTACAGCTGTGTATGATTTCTGTTAATAGCTTCAAGTTGTGAACCAGTTTGTTTATGAATTAGGCACATTTATTAAAAGCATTTAGAAACTCATAAAAGAAATTTTTATTTTTTATATGTTAAAAAGTTTTATTCATTGTCCATACTGAAATACCAGAAAGTTTTTGTTATTACTAAATCATGTATGCCTAAAAGAAGTCTTACTTTTGGGGACACCTGGGTGGCTCGGTAGGTTAAGTGGCCAACTCCTGATTTTGGCTGAGGTCATGGACTCAGGGTCCTGGGATAGAACACCCCTGCCCCAGACAACTCCACTCTCAGCTGGGAGTCTGCTTGAGGATTCCCTCTCTGCCCCACCCCTCCGTGTGTGCATCCATGCTTGCTCGCGCTCTCCCTCTCTCAGATCTCAAAAAAAAAAAAAAAAAATTGTCTTATTTTTCTAAGTGGCAAGCTCGAAAGCAAATGGCAATCAGAAGTCTTTTGGAGAACATTCCTCCCCCACTTCCTTCTGGGGCAATTTTTTTTCGAGATAGTTAACCTTGAAAAATAACCATATGTTTTCTTTACTGCAGAGCTTCTCAAATCCGCTTATTTGTTTATAGGCATTGAAACACTCCCAGGAAAGAATGTTTTTCCCAACTTATTTGAATCTCCAAGGAATTATATTCCATAGAACAGTATTTGGTAAATTATGCTATAAGGCAGTGGTCTCAGGTGGAAATTTTGTGCCTTAGGGCACATTTGACAATATCTGAAGGTACATTTTTGGTTGACACTCTGGGGGTGAGGAATGGGGGGAGTGCTTCTGGAATCTCAGGAGATGACCGCCTGACTTAAGTCAATTGATTGCCCTTTCATATCATTATTCATCCTGCTATTGTTTTCTTAATATGTACTTGATAACATAAGACTATAAATAGTAATTTTGATTTTATGGAAACTGGCAAGGGGAAGCTGACAATTTTTAAAATAGGGTTATTTTTAAAATGAAAGTGGTACAGTCAAGAGACTTTGAATCCTTCGTGGAGACTGACAAAGTGAACAAATTTAAAGAGTACTGACCTCTTAGGTGAGAAATCTCATAGTCTTCTGGCAGTATGTGTTTTCTCCAGCCTGATCATGCTTGGCTTTATAAAAATAGGCTCTATAAGAGAGAAAGAAAATTAATCTTAAGTTTTAAGGGAAAATACAAATACAGTTTTGTTTTGTTTTTTATTTTTTTATTTTTTTATTTTTTTTTAGATTTATTTATTTATTTGACAGACAGAAGTCACAAGGAGGCAGAGAGGCAGGCAGAGAGAGAGGAGGAAGCAGGCTCCCCACTAAGCAGAGAGCCCGATGCGGGACTCGATCCCAGATCCCAGGACCCTGGGATCATGACCTGAGCCAAAGGCAGAGGCTTTAACCCACTGTCACCCAGGCGTCCCTTGTTTTGTTTTTTAAAGATTTATTTGAGATAGCATGCCTGTGGGGGTGGTCAGGGGTAGAGAGGGAGAATCTCAAGTAGATTCTCCACTGAGGGTGGAGCCCAAGTGGTGCTTGATCTCACAACCCTGAGATTATGACCTAAGCCAGAATCAAGAGTTGGATGCTTCACTGAGCCACCCAGATGCCGCAAAATACAACTTTCTTAAATGAACACTTGTCATTTGATTTTTATGCCCCTCGTCTACCAAAAGTGACATAGGACATTTAGAAGTTTTGTTTAGAAGTTTGTGGCATTTTCTGAGAATCTGGGATTACCACTGTGGTGGCAATATCAGATTGGAAATTAGAGATTTAAACTGCATTGTAAAGTTTGTTTTTAGGTATAAGATGGAGTTTCTAAATAACAGTTGAAATAAAGTATAGAAAGTATGATATAAATGTATTATACAGTATATATTTGGGTAAAGTATTGAATATCCTTTCTATTAAAATTTTTATGTCAGCCTCTGAGGTATGGTATAATGTGTTTATTTTCCTTGTGTTCGTAAAGTCAGGTAAAAGTTTTGAGAGATGCTAGGTATTTTGATTCCAGAATCTTTTTGAAAGAAAATCAAGGAAGGAGTGTTAAGCCCTTTTTTAGCTATGTAAGGAAGGTTTTCTGTGTATTGAAACTAGGTATTTCCAAGCTGTAACACTAAATTGTTTAAACTTTTAAAGTTGTCTACTTTTAACTTCAGAGAATAATAATGGTAACTATTTAGCTTTCTCTGTGAAGTGATATGTGCGTGCAGCATGTTTCAAAGAATTTAGCACTTAATAATTGTTGAATCTTTTATTTGGATTCCGTGTTCTAAGAAAAGTTGACTTCTTGAGAATCAATCTTAAGAATAAGATTTTCTATATACTCAAGTGATGGTCGCCTAGTATTAAAAAATTAAAAATATTCTTTAGTGTGTCCAAATAATGGACTAGAGAGAAGGACAGATTATAATAAAGTAAGCTAAAAGAAGGCAAATCCATATTTTCTCTGATGAACTTTAGGACAGAATGCCAGCCATCCACATAAATAATCATATTAGGTATGCAAATACCTACTCTAGCAGGGACTATGTTGATCAAGGAGTTATTTGGAAGAGATAATCTACTTGGGTGTCTCAAACATATCTCAATCTCAGCATGTCCAATGAGCACTGCAATGGTCCATCTCAAACCCATCCATTTTACAGTGTTTTCTGTCTCATTAAATGACACCACTCTACCCTCTTCTGCAAATGGGAAACCTAGATATTAGTCACGATACTTGCCTCTTCCCCTTATATATTCCAGCTCTGTTCAGTAAAAATGTTAGCAATATCCATAAATGTTTTAGCAATTACACCAAAAAGCTAAGAAACAGGTGAAATTAATTTTGATATTTTTGATTTATCTTAATATGTCCAAAATCTTATTTCCATATTTTAAAATCAGATATTTTATATTTCTTTTTAAATACTAAATTTTCAAAGTCCAGATAATGTTTCACACTTAAAATGAATACATCTCAATTCCTACTTGCCACAATTTCATGTGCTTAATCATCACATACGGCTGGTGGCTACCACATTGGACAGTGAAGATCTAGTCTGTCACTAAGTCCTTTGAGTTGTACCTCCTAAATAACTCTTAATTCCTTCTCTCTCTCTCTCTCTCTCAGCTGGCATCATCCTGATACAGATTACTGATAACTTCTAGCCTTCCTCCCATCAGTATACAGTGGTCAAAATGATCTCTCCCAAGTCTTTTAATTCCACCCCCATCATCATTTACTGTTTAAAATCTCATCGCTTCCTCGGGTTAGCCTTTCCTGATACTCCTTCTCTAGATCAATTCTATTACCTACTCATCGAGCATCATGTACACCCTCTCTTTTAGCATCTTGTTTACTTTCATTTGTGTGAGCACTGTAAGTTCCAAAAGAGCCAAAACCATGTCTTTTTCCCCTTGCTATATCTTTAGTAACTGAGTGCCAGATGTAAAGTAATTATTCAACCAAAATCTGTTAACTGATGAATTTAACTGCTTGCCCTCCTTGAAAATGCTGTGGCCCCCAGTGTAGCAGTATCCTGTTCAACCCTTAAAAAGCATTGTTTTGGGGGCACCTGGGTGGCTCAGTGGATTAAAGCCTCTGCCTTCAGCTCAGGTCATGATCTCAGAGTCCTGGGATCGAGCCCCACATCAGGCTCAGCAGGGAGCCTGCTTTCTCCCCTCTCTCTCTCTCTCTGCCTTCCTCTCTGCCTACTTGTGATCTATCTGTCAAATAAATAAAAATCTTAAAAAAAAAAAAAAAAGGCACTGTTCTTAATACTCTTGATCTCAGCTCAGGTCTTGATCTCTAGTTTTTGAGTTCAGGCCCCATGTTAGGCTCCACACTGGGTATGGAGCCTACTAAAAGAAAGGCATTGTTCTTGGATCTTTCCTCTTCATTTCATCTTCTGTATAAGCAGGGATTATTCTTTTCTTTATTCAGAAGCCTTTAATTCACTTTACCTACTGAGATAAATTTCAAATTTATAACTTGCCATTTGAGGCTCTGTGTAATCTGACCCTGATATTATAAAAATGAAACTAGCCAAGTTGTATTCTTCCTAGTCTCCAAATTAACATTACCCTTAGGAGCCATCTTTCTATTCATTCAATAAGTACTTTTACTATATTACCAGGTAATGATCAAGGCCAGTACTATCAAGGAAAAAACTTTCTATTCTACTGTATATCTCTTCTGTTGTAGGTATAATCTGTTCTCTCTATACTCACTGGTTGCATATGACTGTTAAACCCTTGAAAGTTGACTGTTGAGCACTTGAAATGTGAATAATGCTGAGGAACTAAGTTGTTTTATTTTGGTTAAATCTTATTAGTCATGTCTGGTTAGTGGCTACCGTATTGGATAGTGCAGATCAAAGGAATGGAGCACATGTTATCTGCCCTCATGGAGTTCATGCCCTGGTATGGAGATGGTCAGTAAAAATACTGTATCAGATGGTGATACATTATGCAGGAAAATAGAATTAGGTAAACAGTAGGAGATGTATATGTTGGGAGGGAGCAGAAAATGTTTATGTAAGATAGAAAAGGTACTGACAAACTGACATTTGAGCAGAGATAGGAAAAAAGTGAGTGTAAGCCATGTGGATGGGTATATTTAGAAGTGTTCCAGAGATAGAGAATAGCATGGACAAAGGACCTGAGGAAGGAGTGTGCTTACCTTATTCTAGAAATAGCAGAGACTGGTGTGTATAGATTGAAGTTACAGGGTAGAGCAGCCAAGGACCAGACCAGGAAGAGTTTTATTGGCTGTTAGGGAGACTTAAGCTTTTGTTTTGTGAAACAAGATGCCATTGGAGGGTTTCAGCAGCTGAAATTCATGACTCTGGTCTTGAAGAGAATTACTCTGATTATTGTATTGAGAATAAGTATATACCTACATACTGGAAATGTCCTTTTGGACAAAGGACATTTTACATATTAAAATTTTTTCTCTTCTTTCAGATCTTAATTCAGAAATTACCTCTTCCGCTTGCTTTTCCTAAGCCTTATCATATAGAAGTGATTATTCTTTTTCACTAGTATTCATGTCTGTATGTTCATAGTCCTATATATGTTCATTTTTTTCTGTAGACTATAAATTCTCCAACAACGGTGATTGTAGCTAGTATACACACAGTGCTCCTAGTTATTGGTTGAATGAATGGTACTTCTAGTTACAACTAAAATCATGGGAACAGGTTTTTTTTTTTTTTAAAGATTTTTATTTATTTATTTGATAGAGAGAGATCACAAGTAGGCAGAGAGTCAGGCAGAGAGAGAAGGAAGCAGGCTTCCTGCTGAGCAGAGAGCCCGATGCGGGGCTCGATCCCAGGACCCTGAGATCACGACCTGAGCTGAAGGCAGAGGCTTAAACCACTGAGCCACCCAGGCGCCCCCCTTTTTTTTTTTTTTAAAGATTTTAATTATTTATTTGACAGACAGAGATCACAAGTAGGCAGAGAGGCAGGCAGAGGAAGAGAGAGAGGGATGCAGGCTGAGACCCTGGACCCTGAGATCATGACCTGAGCCGAAGGCAGAGGCTTTAACCCACTGAGCCACCCAGGCGCCCCATGGAAACAGTTTCTTAAATTATAACACGAAATGATACTTTGATGAAAATGTTGCTCTCTAATTGCTTTTATAAGCAGAATTACATCTAAATGCAGTAATAAAAAAAAAATAGCATGGTGTCCAAACCATTTACCCATATTCACTCATTTAATCCTCTTACAAACCTGTGAGTTGGTATTATCAGCACTATCTTCTGGACGGGAAACTGAGACAAATAATGGTTAAGTAAATTCTACAAGATTACAGAGCTTGGATTTAGATCCGTGCAGCCTGGCCTTACTAAACACAGTTAATTTTTTTAGTAGATCGTAGACCTACTAAACAATTTTGGGTGCCAACAGAACATTGCCAGCTATTAGCAACATTTATTCTAAAAATTCTAACATTCTGACTTTAACTACTGTTCTATTACTTGTGAAACAAAACTATGCAAAATTCTGATGTTCATTAACCTATTTTTAGAATATACATCATTATGTTAATCCATTTAATTCATTTTTTTCATAACAAGAGATAGAGGAATGGCATATCAATATAAACATACCATGGGAACAAACTTTGTGTTTTTCCCTTGTTTAGGGCCTGTATATCTTTGGGATCAAGAACTCGAGCCATTGGAAATGCAGCTAAGAGTCAGGTAAATTGTTAATGTAGATGTTTTGACTTACAGGAAGAATTTAATGGAATCTTGGTAACCAAGCTCCCACTTTACTAGTTAGAAAAGAGAAGGAGAGAATTTTGACAGACTTGAGTAACTTTGTATTTTAATAGGTATATTTTGCTTTGGGGTTGTAAAATATTTCTTATATTTTATTTTTTAAAAAGTCTTATTTAGTTGTGAAGTTAGGGTATATGACATCACTTTTTCCCCTGTATGGTCACTTTTCTATGAGGTATCCTATCTAGAATGTACACTTCCAACAAGTAAACAATGTCTTTGTAAAAGAAGGTGGGAAAGATGGAAGAACTAATTTCCAGAGTAACCCAGTGTGGCTACTTTTGCATGGAATCTGCTTAAGTGTTCATATTTCTAAGCTTCCAAAGTGCTTTTAAGTAGAACATTTACTTTTAACATTTTTTGTTTAAAAAAAAATGAGGTTCATTTTCCTCAGACTTTATTTCCCTGATCCAAAAGCCCTTAACAGTTACTTCTTATATTTTAACGTGTAGCTGGGTCGTCTTTTTGTCATAAAATAACTTTAATAGGTCTTTTTTCCCTCCTGACTTTATGGGAATAATTGACTCATTTATCTAGGAATTTTTGCTCAAGACTTTCCTCAAGGTTGTCTTCCAATTGGCCTTTATGAAAATGTTATCTTTTACACTTTCATATTGTACATTAACCATGTTGAGTTTGTGCCAAAATGACTTCTTCACTAAAGTTTACATCTTATATTCTGTGTGATCTTCTAAGCGTATCACAGATACGCTTTATAGAGTCTCTATAAAGAATGCAAACTAAAAAAAAAAAAAAAAAAAAGAATGCAAACTAAAGTTATTCCTCCTAAACAGACCAATGTGGTAATTCAGCGTCCCTGTAGCTTTCATCTTGTAACCTGTAACTGAAGAGCAAGATCTGTTTGACTTTAACTAAGAGGGCAGCAACTAGATCTCAATATTAGTGTATAGTTTGAGCTAGATGTTCTGGTTAAAAAAATTACTTTGGTAAAATACAAGCCATTTGCAAATTCAGACACTTTAACTTTGTGTCATGCTACACGGAAGGAATTTAAATTTACCAGCCTAGAAGCACTTCTCAACAGTAGGAAATTTCATTCTCACTACATGGGAAGTTTCACAAAGAACTAGATATTAAGAGGAAAAGAAAAAGGGGGCAATGTGGAAGAGTGTTTCAATAAAAACATAGGAATGAAAGTGGAAGAAAGAGAAGGCAAACGTACTAATTCACTAAAGCAAAAGGTGAGGAAAACCAAACAGATGAACTGTAGATAGATTTTCACTGTGTTACTTGAAAAGTTTTACATTTTTGTTCTTTCTTTTTTGAAAACATTAATTTTGAGTCTACATTCCTAGGATAGGAAGAGAATTTGTGGAGCAATATATAAGATGCATACATTCTTATTGTATAATTTTACTGTCAGCTGGAAGCCAGACAAATGATTGTGTATAATTCTAAATTTAAATGTGTAGGATAAAGAGACTCGGTGGTCTTAAATATTAGCATAATGTTGATTTTGCATTCATTAAATATCGATAAATAAAAGTGTTTGCTGCCAACAGATAGTCACAAATGTAAGAAATACAATTCATGGCTTCAAAAAGCTTCACGGGCGATCATTTGATGATCCCATTGTGCAAACAGAAAGGATCAGGCTTCCTTATGAACTGCAGAAGATGCCTAATGGAAGTGCAGGAGTTAAGGTAAGCTTCTCAGAGTACAAATATATTTAAATTCAAGAAACCAAATATAATATTGCCTGTTTATAATTTTTTTCCACTAGACCTAGTACATATGTACCAAGATTCAGTTTTTGTAGGAAGCTTTAGTGAGTGCAGAACAATTACAATTAGATAATTCTTATTTTTATTTTTTCATTTTTTTAAAGGTTTTATTTATCTGAGAGAGAGAATGAGCAGTGGGGAGGGGCAAAGTGGGAGAGAGAGAGAGTGAGAAGCAGACTCTTTGCTGAGCTGGAATCCCAATGCAGGGCTGGATCCCAGGACTGGGAGACCAGGACCTGAGCTGAAGGCAGATACTCAAGCAACTAAGCCACCCAGGTGCCCCTGGATAATTTTCAAAATCCAGACAATACTTTGATTGTCAAGAAAAAATTATTTGAAGAACTTTTAGAAGTGAACAGTATTTAAGCAATAAAGGCAGAGGCATAAGTGATTTAGAAAAATAGACTGCATAAGTATATTAATTGTTATATTAAAGCAAACTCTACTTCCAAATAAGAGATGGATTCTTGATTTTTATTTCTACATCCTGAGATGGTAAGTTATAGATTGGTTAACAAAAACATGGTAGCCTTTGTGGTTTTTACCTCAAAACAAAGTTACCATATGACCCAGCAGATTCCCTCTTCATTATATAGACCAGAGAATTGAATAATGTGTGCACACAAAAACTTGTACCTGATTTTCACGATAGCATTGTTCATAATAGTCAAAAAGTAGGAACAGTCCAAGTATTCATCATCTGATGAGTGGTTAAATGAATTGTGGTACCTGTACAATGGAATATTTAGCCATAAACTGGAGTGACTTCATAGAGATGAATATGGCCACATAAATATACATATATGCACTTACACACACATATGTTGTGCTGCTTGAGAAAAGCTCTTCCAGAGTTTAGTGTTACAGAATAAAATTTGGTTCACTAAGGACACAGAAGTAAGACATAACATTTTCTTCAGTAAACTAAATGTAGTTATTATATGGGTTCCAAGGTAACTTTATATTGCTCATAAATTTATTGGTTATTATAAAAGGGCTTAATTATCTAAAGCACACATTTTCCAGTATTCCTTCATCAAGAAGCATTGTAAAGTTCCCTTTTGTGTGCTTAAACCTGTGTATAAGATGAAGTGGTTATTTGGTCTAAAAAACATAATTTTGAAATTTCATGTATACATCTCTAATATTAAACTTAATGATTATTCCTAGAAACCTTGGAATAATAGATATCTCTTTTTTTAATAAGAAATTTTCTTTCCTGATATTCTAATTTCCTCTTCCTAAAACTGTATGACTAAATCTTACATTTAAAGGTCAGAAGAGCTCTAACTTTCAAAAGAAGGATTATTTGATCTTTTTCTCTCTCAATATATGCCTGGAAAGTGAATGTTAAAAATTGCTTTTGTGAGAGGCATGTGGGTGTCTCAGTTTGTTAAGCATCTGCCTTCAACTCAGGTCATGATCTCAGTCCTGGGATTGAGCCCTTCATCAAGCTTCCTGCTCAGTGGGGAACCTCCTTCTGCCCCTTTCCCCCTGCTTATGTGTACACTAGCACACTCTCTCTCTTTTAAAATTTTTTTTCTTTTTTAACTTTTTTCTTTTTGAAAAATTGCTTTTGTGAAAAGGAGAGATTTAAGGGAGGAAGACATTTTTGAGAACAATTTGGTTATATTACTATGTGTAAGTGACTTGAATTTTATAAATGAGAGGTGGTAATACTAGAATAATCTTTTTCAGAATATAACTTCCTTGAGCAAAGATGGTCTTTTTCGCTGTTGTTTGTCTATCATATATAGAGTAGATCCTCACAGAATACATATTGGATGAATAAAAGACTCAATAAATATCTCAACTTCTGGTTTTAGGTGCGGTACCTAGAAGAAGAGAGACCTTTTGCAATTGAGCAAGTTACTGGAATGCTGCTGGCTAAACTTAAAGAGACTTCAGAAAATGCTTTGAAGAAACCAGTAGCAGACTGTGTGATTTCAGTAAGTTTACTTCACTACTTTCAAATTGCACCTTCCAGTATATTAACATTCTATTGAAATATTTTTCTTCCCTTTTCTTTACTCTTTCTGATCTTAATTAAAAAAAAAATTTATGTTAAAAAAAAAAACACCTTATTTGGTAAAGTTTAGGATTGAGTTAGTTTCCTAAAAAGTCAGTTATGATAATCTGTGAATCTTAAAAAAAAAAAAACCAGTGTATATGATTAGTGACTGCTATACCTGCCAGTAATTCCTAAGAATCTTTCCTGGTCACTCTTAACTTCCCACCTGTAGGGACCTTAACATTTCATGGCAAAGTTGAAAATTCCCATTTGGGAATTTGAGATTATATATATTTGTATATTTTGTATCAGAAAGAAAAAATATTTTTTAAATGAAAAATTGGATATATTTAACATGCTATAGTTTCAGAAATTTTGACATATGCTTACACAAAACCATCATCAATCATTATCAATATTATAAACATATTTATCACCCCCCCCCAGAATCCCACTGTATCTCCTTTAAAGTAAAAGTTGTTTAGGTATAAGGTGTGTAGCATGATCTTTTGACATACATATACATAGTGAAATGATAATGATTACTGCAATTGAGCAGTAATTATTAATTATTAATTAATTAATATACCCATCTCAAGTACTATTTTTGTGTGTGGGGCAAGAACACCTAAGATCTACTTTCTTAGCAAATTTCCAGTATATAATACAATATAATTAACTCTAGACACCATATGCTATACATTAGATTTTTAGAATTTATTCATCCTACATAACTGGAACTTTGTAATCTTTGGCCAGTATTTCCCCACCTCCTTGCCCCTGGTAACCACCACTCTACTCTCTTGCTTCTATGAATTTAACTTTTGTAGATTCCACATATAAGAGAGCATGCAATATTTTTCAAAAAGAAAAGGTCTTTCTTTAAGGATTCATAGAACATTTCATCATTTATCTTTTGAGATCCCGTTATATACTGATAACTTTTTAAAGTTACATGTTGTCACTTAAATGTGAGTATATTTCTAATACTATTAAACTTCTCTACCTAATTTCAACAGTCTCCTGTCCTCAGAAAAATAGAATTGGATTATAAACTCCACTGGAATTTAGTAATTAGATTATTATAGGTATTTAGAATTTTTTGAATGAGAGAAAAATAATAGAGCTTTAATATTTTCTATTCTGACCATTTAATAATAGCAAATACTAGAGTGTACCTTTGGCCAGGCAATGTTGCAGGCATTTCATAAGTACTAACTCATTTAATCTTCAGAACTGCCCTATGAAGGTAGGATATTTTTAACTCCAGTTTTATAGATTAAAAAGCAGACACACAGAAGTTAAATAACTTGCCCCAAATCAACAGAGCTAATGAGTTGTAAGCCAGAATTCCCACTCCTGTATTTCATTCCCAAGCCTCTGCCTATAACTCTTCCCTTGTACTACCAGTTGAAAGTATACATCATAGTGGGTTTGGTTTTAAAATCCATCTTTTTTTTTTTTTTTTTAAAGATTTTATTTATTTATTTGACAGAGAGAGATCACAAGTAGGCAGAGAGGCAGGCAGAGAGAGAGAGAGGGAAACAGGCTCCCCCGCTGAGCAGAGAACCCGATGCGGGACTCGATCCCAGGACCCTGAGATCATGACCTGAGCTGAAGGCAGCGGCTTAACCCACTGAGCCACCCAGGCGCCCCTTAAAATCCATCTTAAATTCAAGTTCATTGACTATACTTGATAATACTTTCACATCAGTAGTTAATATCAGGAATGGATAAGGAAGATGTGGTCCGTATACACTATGGAGTATTATGCCTCCATCAGAAAGGATGAATACCCAACTTTTGTAGCAACCTGGACAGGACTGGAAGAGATTATGCTAAGTGAAATAAGCAAAGCAGAGAGAGTCCATTATCATATGGTTTCACTTATTTGTGGAGCATAACAAATACCATGGAGGACATGGAGAGATGTAAAGGAGAAGGGAATTTGGGTAAATTGGAAGGGGAGGTGAACCATGAGAGACTATGGACTCTGAAAAACAACCTGAGGGTTTTGAAAGGGCGGGGGGGAGGGAGTTTGGGGGAACCAGGTGGTGGTATTAGGGAGGGCGGGTATTGCATTCAGCACTGGGTGTGGTGCAAAAACAATACTGTTATGCTGAAAAGAAATTAAAAAAAAAAAGAAAGTTAATGTCAGAAGAGAGCATGATGAACATTTTGGCCATTATTTACTTTGTAGTTAGTGTGATAGACACATTGTGAGCTATATAATGGGAAGGGGAAGTATTTTCTCTGTTTTATGCACTGTTATATCCCTAAGTGGTTAGAAAACCTGTTACATAAGTGCTCAATGAGTATTAAATGAAGTCTATATTAGAATTTGGATTTTTGTCAGAAGGATAATAGCAAAATCAGGATAAACAGTTTATCAAAATTCAAGTTCTTTTCCTGTTGTTAGTATCTGTTAAATGAAATTCCTGACTTCAAAAAGCAATAAAATTGGAGACAACTTACTTAAAATTGGAAGAGCTTCAAGTCATTTTGTACATGAATGTACTTAATTAGCTTTTTTTTTAAAGATTTATTTATTTAAGAGAGAGAGCATGCAGTACACATGCACATACGCAGGGGGAGGGGGAAGGGAAGAGCTGACTCCCTGCTGAGTGTGGAGCCCACCTCAGAGCTCTGTCCCAGGACCCTGAGATCATGACTTGAGCCTAAGTCAGATACTTAACCAACTGAGCCACCCAGGTATTCCTACTTAATTAGCTTCTCAGAAATCTGTCTGTAGACAAAAATCAAAGTTTGACAGAACTAAGTATATGTAAATCTTAAAAGTCTCAGTTATCTTTTAATAAAATCTTTGTTTAATTAACATTAATTAAACATATAGTGGTTTTTGGTAATTTTAAAAGAAGTACGTGCTCTTCATAAGTCCCCTGCAATATAGGTACCCCCTCCCTTTGAGATGATAGGCACTGCAAACCTTTGGGTTTTATATTCTCCTAGCTAACATATACCTACACAAAAATCATGCTACACATGTCCTTTTTTCTAATCAGTTATAGATACTCTTCCATGACCATTCAGATCTGCCTGATTCTAACAGCCATGTAGTATTCCATTATATGGAAATACTAAGATATATTGTTAATAGCTACTGGGTATCATTTTAACAGTCTTAGGCTTTCAATTTTTCATTATTAAAGATGACCAAAATTTTTTTTTTCCATAGAGCAGACCCAACACAAGAAGGATTTAGATGAACATATTTTGGAAATCTTGAAGTATAATTTCATCTTATTAATTGCTTTAAATTTGTGTTCAAACTTAGGTAAACACTTTATGGTATAGAAATTGCCAAAAAGAAAAAAACTAGTGTTTTTTTTTCTTGTTTATTTAATTAGAACACCATTCTTTGCCTTAAGCCCTACACAAGTTTTAGAGCAGTTATTTTACATTTTTAACTGATGAAATGTTTAAAATCTATTACATCAAACTAATATATTTTAATTACTGTTTTAAAATACCAGATTCCTAGCTTTTTCACTGATGCTGAGAGAAGATCTGTGATGGCTGCAGCCCAGGTTGCAGGTTTAAATTGTTTAAGGTTGATGAATGAAACTACTGCAGGTGAGCACTTTGCAGTTTGAAAATCACTGTCAGAAAAATACTGTTCTGGTTGTTTTTGTTTTAATATAAAGCATTTATCTTTTTAAAACTTACTGTGTACTAGCTCTTTTAACCTTTAGTTTTGTAGTACAGTATTTTGCTAAAAGTTAAGTATGTCTTATATTTGTTGTGAAAATTATATATAACATGATTCTAAAGGAAAAATAAAAAAAGTAACCAAATTATAAAAAGTTAATTGACTTTGAAATGAATATAATTTATATTACTCTCTATTAAAATGCAGTATCAAAAGGACTTATCTTTTGTTTGCCAAGAGATTGCTATCCTGATACTAATGTAATTTCTTTGTTCTTACACAGTTGCACTAGCATATGGAATTTATAAACAGGATCTTCCCCCACTGGATGAGAAACCAAGAAATGTAGTATTTATTGATATGGGACATTCTGCCTACCAGGTCTCCGTTTGTGCTTTTAACAAAGGAAAACTTAAAGTAAGTAAATAAATGATTTGCTATATGTAAGTTTAATGGTTAAGAGAGCATGTAAGACAATATAGAGAACCTTAGTGCCTGGGTTTAAATCCTGGCTCGGCCACTTAAAAACTGTGACCTTGAGCAAGTTACATACTCTCCTTAAATCTCAGGTTTGCCACCTGAAGATAGTATCAGTAATTACCTCAGAATTTTTGAGGAAAAATTAGTTTTAATGTATGATAAATGCTTGGAGTGCCTTATAATAGATACTGTAATTTGTATTAGCTATTTTTATTGTCAAGGTGTTAAGTCACCTACAGGGAGCATTAAGTACATTGCTATCCACAAATATATTTAGGAAAAATTTTCTAAAATGATTCCCTTTGGTTTTTTTGTTTTTTTTTGTTTTAAGATTTTATTTATTTATTTGACAGACAGAGATCACAAGTAGGCAGAGAAGCAGGCAGAGAGAAAGGGAGGAAGCAGGCTCCCCGC
The DNA here is from genome assembly GCF_020171115.1 of Neogale vison. Lineage (NCBI taxonomy): Eukaryota > Metazoa > Chordata > Mammalia > Carnivora > Mustelidae > Neogale > Neogale vison. The sequence continues at coordinate 83,146,812 of NC_058101.1, read as the reverse complement.
TGAGCAGAGAGCCAGATGTGGGGCTCGATCCCAGGACCTTGGGATCATGACCTGAGCTGAAGGCAGAGGCTTTAACCCACTGAGCCACCCAGGCGCCCCCATTCTCTTTGTTTTATAAACTTTCCTTATCCAGGAGTTCTAATTATAATTTTCTAGAATGTGGCATCGTTTAGTTCTGTGTGCTTATCTTATAGTTTGTATTTGATTTTACATTCATTTTTACATTGGTCATCTTATCTTGTCTCTCATCATCAGTCACATATGTAGAAGTTACTTAGAAGATGAAATACTATCCAACAGACCTTTTAGAGCCTTTTGTCTATAAACTACAGTTTATAGTAACATCCCACAAGGGTAATGACTTATAATGAACATAGGATAGTTTTCTGTAAATTGGTTTAATCTGTTGTTTAGTCTTGAATTTTAACTTAATATTTTCCTCCCTTCCTTTTTAGTAGATATCTTCAAGTAGCCATATCTGTGGCCCTTCTGTCCAGAAGGATGCATGTTTGCATTAGTCACATACTAACATAGTTTTGCAGTTAATTTTGTGTGGTACTGGTCCTAGCAAGAAGTTGATCCATGAATTCTCCATACTAGTTTGTGGGCTGATAACCCAGTCACATTATGTTTACAACTTTCTGTAGGGTTTACTATTGTTCTATCACACATTCTTGTGAAAAAAACCTGAGGAGCCATACCAATGGTGGGGTTTCTATTTTTTAAGTGACTAGTGTAAGTAGTCATTTGTGTCCTCTACCTTGGAGAGAGAGACTAGATATCTTGCTCCTGCATTTTCAAGAGGTATTGGTGTTCAAGTTCTATGACTTTTCTACTACTATGATCCATCCACTACCTGGGGCTCATTGGTCAACAAGTTTATTATATTATTAATTTTTGTTTCTTTTCTTCACTTTCTTGTGTTTTATTTTTTGGTTTTTCATGTATTCTTTTGCTCTATGTTTTTATAAAAATGGTATAAAAATGGCTTGGCTTTTTTTTTTCATGGTAGTTAGAAGGCCTAATTCCTGACCTGAAAATTGACCAGTTGTGCTGTTTTAGATTGAATCTTTGAATTGGCTTTTCTTGGCTGTTTTGTTTTGATTTCATGCTTTAGGACTGTTCCTTTGCTCTCTTAAACTTGGTTTTTGGCCTGTCTGTTCAGTGTTGTTATAGAATCAATGGATATGAGATAGCGAAGTTTTAATTATAACTAAATTATTCAGAAATAGAATTAATTATAATTATGGTATATGGATCTGCAACCCAAAATATATAATTCAGAATGGGTAAGTATGTTCTAAATATAAGTGACAATTAGTATAAGTGATAGCTAGTTTGACACCCCTTTTTGACAAGTTTTTGACAAGGTTTTTGCCTTTAACTTTATTTTTATTTTATTTTATTTTTTTTTTTTTTAAAGATTTTATTTATTTATTTGACAGAGAGAGATCACAAGTAGGCAGAGAGGCAGGCAGAGGGAGAGAGAGGAGGAAGCAGGCTCCCTGCTGAGCAGAGAGCCCGATGTGGGACTCGATCCCAGGACCCCGAGATCACGACCCGAGCCGAAGGCAGTGGCTTAACCCACTGAGCCACCCAGGCGCCCCTTAACTTTATTTTTATTTTAAAAGTTGGTTTTTACCTTTTTGAAAGCATTTATATTTCTGAAAATTCAGTTCTGGTTTTTTTGGTTTAACAGGTCTTGGCTACCACCTTTGATCCATATTTGGGTGGCAGGAACTTTGATGAGGCTTTAGTAGACTACTTCTGTGAGGAGTTCAAGACCAAATACAAGATAAATGTGAAAGAAAATTCTCGGGCTTTGTTGCGTTTATATCAGGAATGTGAAAAACTGAAGAAGCTAATGAGTGCAAATGCATCAGATCTTCCACTGAACATTGAGTGTTTCATGAATGACCTTGATGTTTCTAGTAAAATGAACAGGTACCGTGTATGTTTTCAATTTAAGAAGTGTTGGCTTATTTTATGTTTAGATCATGTCTGACATTTTTCATCCTGTTTAGAAGATCTACTTGAATTTTATACCCTAAAATGATGAATTTATTTAATTTTCCCACAGGGCTCAGTTTGAACAGTTATGTGCTTCCCTCTTCTCCAGGGTTGAGCCACCATTAAAAGCAGTAATGGAACAAGCTAGTAAGTGTAAATTACTGGACTAATCATCAAAATTGTATTATGGTATTAATTCACGTGAATGGGGTAGGAAATGGTAAAAGCGATGAAAACTTTCATTTGTTTTTTGAAGATTTTTATCTCTCATTTTAAGATTTTTTATTTTATTTACTTGACAGAGAGAGATCACAAGTAGACAGAGAGGCAGGCAGAGAGAGACGGGGAAGCAGGCTCCCTCCCGAGCAGAAAGCCTGATATGGGGCTTGATCCCAGGATCCCGGGATCATGACCTGAGCCAAAGGCAGAGGCTTAACCCACTGAGCCACCCAGGTGCCCCTTTAATCTCTCGTTTTAGAGAAGGAGATTTTAGCTTCATTCATAAGAGTAAAGGCACTATGAATCTGGGTTTATGAGACTAATTCCTGACTTATGTTATTGTTTACATCATAAAACTAACATTAGTTATATTTGGAGGTGTTTATATGTAAGTATCCTTTAAAGTCTAAGATGAGAAAAAAGTAGAAATGGGACATGATTGCTTTTTGTTAAGGTTTTTGGTAACCAGTACTTTCTATGGGTATTTGTGAGATGAAAATTAGAAAACTGAAGGAATCTGGAGAGCCCATGAGGTACTTGTCTGTTCTTATTATCACTCTGTCATCTGGACCAAGTGCAGTGCTTGACGCATGGATAGTTAATATTAAGTTTTGCCTTTCTCTAAAGTTTGTTTTTATCTTCTTTCTATTTAGTCTTGTTTTTAGCAAAAACGAAATCAAATTTTTTTTTAAAGTAATTTCCAAGGTCATTTGGTCACATTTGAATAAAGACTATCGTATTTTTCTCAATTAAAAACATTTTGTTTTCCAGACTTGCAACGTGAAGACATAAGTAGTATAGAAATTGTAGGGGGAGCAACTCGAATTCCTGCAGTGAAAGAACAAATCACTAAATTCTTTCTTAAAGACATAAGTACCACATTAAATGCTGATGAAGCTGTTGCAAGAGGATGTGCATTACAGGTATTATTATTTAATAATCCCCCTCTTTTTTACAGTATATTTTTTGCCAGAAATATGGTGATAAGCCTAAAGGGACCTTTTAATAATATTTGTTCGAACCACTTGTCAATAGGCTAAAAATAAGTTAAAATTATTCCTGATAAGTAAGTCTTGCATTTTTCCAATTTGTTTTTAAACTATCATAGGACAATGTCTATACTGTAGTGAAAGAACATTTACTTTATGAATTCTTATAATTATTCCCATTTAAAATTATTTTTTCAGATTTAAAAATACTTTATATTTTTGTAAGGTCATCAAGAGTACTCTTGGCATTTTAAAGTAGCTCTTACTAAAAGACTGTAATTTTTAGGATGTAACGATTTTATTACAAGGACTTTATCAAGCAGTTCATTCAGGGTGACCTACTGTATGTTTTGTGTTTGTTGATTTAAATATGGTATACATCTTATTTTCAGTGTGCGATTCTCTCACCAGCATTTAAAGTGCGTGAATTTTCTATAACAGACCTTGTTCCCTATTCAATCACATTAAGATGGAAGACCTCTTTTGAAGATGGAACTGGGTAAGTTACTTTTAAGGCCTTGGTTAGAGCTTGTTGTAAATAACCAATTGAAACAACTTTCTGAACTAGAGGAATTTACGCTTCTAAAACTCTCAAATACTTTTTTTTTGAAGATTTTATTTATGAAAACTCAAATACTTTTGAATAGAATATTAGAGAAAAGGAACTATAAAATATTACATAATATGTAAACCATGATGGCATATTCTTAATTAATATTTTATTATAAAGTAAATCATTCTTATTTTCAAATAAAATCACAATGTGGAAATATAAAAACTTAAGGAACCTGCATCTGCCCTACCCCAACTCCTACTTAGCCCATTTTACAAAGGTAGCCATTGTTAATAGCTACACTTATATTTATCCATTTTCTTGAATACAAAAAGAAAAGTTGCACTTTTTAAATACATACATTATTATCTGAGCGTTTTCCAGTGCAACTTCCTTTTTAAAATGTTATATATTACCTTTCCATGTCAATAGACAGTGACTGTTTTCTCAGCAGTTGTGTGTGCTATAATTAATTTAATGAATACACACTTGAGTCTTATTTTTTCTGATTCAATTAGTGCTATTAGGAACATCCTTGTAGATGTTTCCTTGTATAGTTGGGTTTTAGTATATCTGTAAGATAACTATATAGGACCGAATTGAGCATTATTATAACCAGTATTGCCACACTATTCACCAAAAGGATTATACCAATTTATATTCCTTTTAACATTGCTGAATTATCTGTTGTAGCTCATTTTCTTCTATGCTTTTAAAGATAACATTCTGAAAGTGAAAATAAGTACTTTGTTAATAGATTTGCATTTCTGACTTTCATGAGCCACAGTCTTTTCATGCTTTTAGTGACATTTACATTTCCTTTTCCATGAACTGCTTAAGATTGAAATAGCTTGCTTCCCTACCAAAATAAAAATTTGTGTTTCCAATAATATATCTGACTAGTTTTCAGAGCTTAAAATTTGTACAAAAAGGTAAACCTGTATTTAGCTTTTAAAGTTACTTTTAAAATTTTGTTCTGTGCTCTATACATCCACACCCCCAAGAAACTAAAAGTTTTACACAAATTCTGAAACTATGGATCATTAGTCTGATGTGAATGTTTTGCACAGAACATTTAAATGGCATGTCCTAATGTCAGTTTTGAGGCAAGAAATGCTGTTCTTTAAAGTTAACTTCAGGGGCGCCTGGCTGGCTCAGTTGGAAGAGCATGTGACTCTTGATGTTAGGGTTGTAAGTTTGAGCCCCATGTTGGGTGTAGAGATTAACTTAAATAAATGTTATTTTTTTTAAAGATTGTATTTATTTGAGAGAGAGAGGTCATGAGCAGAGTGAGGGGCAGAGGAAGAATCAGACTCCCTGCTAAGCAAGGAGCCCATTGCAGCATTCCTTCCTAGGACCTTGGGATCATGACCTGAGCTGAAGGCAGATGCCTAATCCACTGAGCCACCCAGAGGCCCTAAATAAACTTTAAAGAAGATAATTAAAGTTAAGTTCAGTTGAAGATACAGTGATCCAGAAAAGTATTTTAAGAAACATATGGGGAGTTAAATTGAAAAGTAAATCTATAATAGTGATTACAATAAGAAAGCAAAAGATAATGTAGGTTTTTGAAAGCTGGGATAGAGGGCAAGGTCCATGAATATGAGATTTGCAAACCTTGCATAATGAATAGGGTAATGGTATAGTATTATAGAGTAAGATTCTGGGCCACTATAAACAATAGTTTAAGCTATTTCTGTTAAACTGTTTAAGAGTGGGACTTTCTTATGTAGATTTTAAAACTTCCTTTACTAGAGAGGAAGAAATACGATGACGTTATTACCTCAGTTGAAGAAGTTGGAATATGGAAGTATCAGTGCAAATTTATAAAGCTGACAGCTGTACCGTGGTTATAGTAGAAAATATCCCTGTTAGGAAATACACACTGAAGTACTTAGATGTAAAGGGCTGTAATGTGTGGTATCACCCTCCACTGGTTCTGAAAAAAATACACATGTACATAGAGTGTGCACTTAAGTGATGAGAAAAGAGGAATAAAATGCTGGCAATAAATCTAGTTAAAAGATATATAGGTGTTGTTCCTTGTTCCTTGTGCTGTTATTTTTGCTCCTTTCTGTAAGTTTGAAATTAGTTTCAAATTATTTTAAAGGGAGCTAAAATTAAAAGGGTTACATATGACAAGTATTTTGGAAACTGATAGGATTTGGTCCACAGATGTAAGCAAAAAACTACTTCCTGTATTTTGGCCTCAAAATATACCTTGTCTCAGTTCATTTTTCTTTTTTTTGGTAGGATAAAATTATCTCATGACAGACATTCTAAAAACTTTGAGCCATAAACCTATCAAATTGTATGTTCATAGCAAAACCAGTAATTCTTTATCTTTACATTTGTGATAGAGGTCTTTACAGTTGCTGCTTTTGAATTAGGAATCACATGGATTCTCGATTCATAGACAACTTTCTGTTTATTTTGAACTATTTTCCCACTTCATTTTAGGGAATGTGAAGTATTCTGTAAGAACCATCCTGCCCCATTTTCAAAAGTCATTACTTTCCACAAGAAGGAACCATTTGAACTAGAAGCATTTTATACTAATTTACATGAAGTGCCTTATCCTGATCCAAGAATTGGTAAGAGAACTCAAGAAAAAAATTTCACAAACGTTTGCTTTATAAATATATTAACATTTGAATCAAGTAATTAATAAATTGATATTTGAGCTAAGCTAGCACTGAAAGCTATTCATACTTTTTCTAAACATGTGCTCTTAGTTTCAAACATAGTATTCATAGTTTATCTTGGAATAACAGCAGATCTGAATATTTTTAATTCATTTTGACTTCTCTATTTAAAATGCCCTGTAATTTGCCTGAAAGGTTTGGGTAAGGGTCATTTTTTTATGGGAAAACTCCTTTAACAGTAAGTTGAAATTGTGCTGTTAGACTGACTATGTAGTCTGACTTTAAACTTAAGTTCCCTGACAACAACTAGAATGCATATCATTGGATCAATACAAAAGTGAAAATTGGGGACTGTAATAACTGTTTTAGCTGAGTAATCTTTTTTAGAGATCTAAAACAAAGTATGCTTTTTATAACATTTAAGAGAAGGAATAATTTATAATTCTTTAAGTTTTTTATTTGTATTGCTTTTATTGATAGACTAAAAAGGGAAAAATCTGAATATCTCAAATATGTTATTTAAAGCAGTAGAAATAAGTTAGGGAAGGTGGAATTCGTTGCCTTTGCTTCTGTAACTGAGTGGCTCAAACAGAATTTGTTGTCTCCAGTTCTAGAAGCTAAAAGTATGAAATCAAAGTGTTGACAGGATTCCTTCTGAGGGTTTTGAGGAAAGGATCTGCTCCAGGCTTCTGTCCTTGGTTGGTAGATGGCCATCTTCATGTTCACATGACATTTGCCCTATATGTGTATCTGTCTCCATATAAAGACATCAGTCACTGGATTAAAGCCTACCCTGATAACCTCATTTTAACCTGATTATCTCTGCTAAGACCTTGTCTTCCAAATAAGGTCATCTTCTGAGGTACTTGAGAATGGGACTTTATATTAATTTGAGGGTAGAACTTTATATTAATTTGAGGGTAAGGGTCTCAATTCAACCTGTAACAAAGGTCAACCAAATTTTTTACTTCACTTTTTCTGCCTCGTGTCCTTTCTCTTATAGATATCATTATATATTATGGATTTTTAAAAATAAAACAGCAGAAGGGCACCTGGCTGGCTTAGTTGGAAGCGTTGTGAATCTTAATCTTGGGGTTGTGAGTTCAAACCCCATGTTGGGTGTAGAGATTACCTAAAAATAGGTATTTTAAAAGATATAATAAAATAGTTTCTTAAAGTGAAAAGTTAATATCTCTGTAGGTATTAGTGACTGAATAACTTAGCAATTTTGGTATAGGGTAAAATTTTTAAAAATTGCTTTATTTGCGAATTACCAAAATGGTTATGATTTGCAAAACTTGGAGCAAAAGGATAATGTCCATTTTTATCAAGCTCATAAATTGAATTTTGTTATTTTGGTTTTAAAATAGCAATTTATAAAATACTTAAAAGCTCTATTGCCTTGAGTCAAATTGTCCTTTGTTGAAATTCCAACTTACCTTTGCCCTAGCATTGATGATTTTGGGCAGGCTGCTTAACCCTTCTAATTCTTAATATTAGGTCCATTAAGATATAAAAAAGAGGTGATCTAGGGTCAGTGCATTTTCCACAGTAGTTATTCTGGATATAATTTATGATTATTTGCCTTCATCTAAAAGAATGAATGAATAAATTAATTGGAGGCTCATGTTCTGATGGAAGCTCTTTTTTCCTTAAGGGAGCTTCACTATTCAGAATGTTTTTCCTCAGTCTGATGGTGATAGTTCCAAAGTGAAGGTTAAAGTTCGTGTTAACATTCATGGAATCTTCAGTGTGGCCAGTGCATCAGTAATTGAGAAGCAAAATGTGGAAGGGGATCACAGTGATGCTCCTATGGAGACAGAAACTTCATTTAAGAATGAAAGCAAAGATGATGTGGTATGTAGAAAGCCTATTTCAAGGTTCCTCTAATAAATAGTTTCTTAGTTATAACTGATAGCTTAAAAGTTGAAAATATTAATCTCTGAGATTTTACTGTAAAAATTGATATAAACTTTTTAAATAAAAGCATCAAAGAATGATTTTTTAAGTATAATTTTAAATGCTCTACATCTTTCACATTTTTAAAGTCTTTAGAGGTTTTACATCTTTTTTTTTTTTTAAGATTTTATTTATTTATGTGACAGAGAGAGATCACAAGTAGGCAGAGAGGCAGGCAGAGAGAGAGGAGGAAGCAGGCTCCCCGCCGAGCAGAGAGCCTGATGCGGGGCTCGATCCCAGGACCCTGAGATCATGATCTGAGCTGAAGGCAGAGGCTTAACCCACTGAGCCACCCAGGCGCCTGAGGTTTTGCATCTTTAATAGCCCTACATGAAACACATGTGTTTGGAGTTGTATTTCCTAAATTCTTCTTTATTTCCATGAAAAACATGTAAAACATGTATTATGGCTAGCTTTTTAGCTTAGAGATAAATCCATTCAGATTGATACATTTTGAACTATACATGTACCTTTTTTTAGATTAAAGTACATGCTTAATGCTGTTTTTCTGGGCTTAGGAGATATCTGTGGTATTTGAACATAAGAATGTGCTATACATTCAGTAATGTCAATACAGATTTTAGACTGTTTATTTCCTTAGAAAAGAGTTACATGACCCTAAGACTATATTACTCTTCATATACTTTAGATGCAGGAATCTAGGAGAACATGATATTTTCCATTACATAAAGGTTTCATCTTTTTATAGATGTACTATTTATAAGTTATTTTTAATGGGATATTAGATTTTGTTTTGGTCATAATTGGAAATCTGCCCTAGATTCTTTGTGTTTTGTGTATATTAAGAATGGATTTTGAGGGTGCCTGGGTGATGTGGCTCATGGGGCATCCAACTCTTGATTTCAGCTCAGGCTGTGATCTCAGGATTGTGAGATCAAGCCCTGCGTTGGAGAGTCTGCTTGAGATTTTCTCTCCCTTTGCCATTCCTGCTCATGTGCCCTCTCTCTCTCAAATAGAAGAATAAATCTTTTTTTAAAAATGGATTTTGTTTTGTTAAATTTCAAGACTGTTTCTACCTTTTGTGAAGTTTGTCTTTGTTTTTATTAATACTTACACTAAAATCTTCCACATTGATCAGAATTCTACTGCTGTTTAAAGTACCCATTTAAGAAGGATCATGGCATTTTCTTTCATTCTTCTTCCCATGTATTATTTTGCTATTGTATCTTTCCTTGAACTGAGGAGAAAAGAAGTGTCTTAATCTGTTAGTAAAGAGTATAAATTTTTTATAATTAATGTAAGACTAGTTTTTTTTAAAAAGTTAGTTTTCTTAGTTGTAGTTCATAATAATTTGTCAGACATGTACATTTAATACACTAAGATTTATTTTTACTAATATTGAGAACACTCTTTATGCCATTAGGATGAGTTTTTCATAACTATTTCAGTTTTCTTCACTTCTTTTTCTTAATAATCTATGCTGAGACCTTTATTTCATTTTCTGTATATAGCAGATCCTAGGCACTAAAAACAATAATTTAGCATCCATTTTTCTGCCACCTCTAGCATTTATTTGCTGCTTTTATTTTGTCTGTGGGCTTAAAAGAATGATCTGGATGTGGACTTAAAAGATTGTACCTGTGAATAAAGGGTATGAAGTTATGACAGCTGCTTTGGCCATTCAAGAGACTTACTTGCCTACCCAAGAGTGTTTTGGCTTATAGGAACATTTCCAGGTAGTTGATGTCCCCATATAAGGGATTTCTTCTAGATAAGTAAGATGTTCCTAAATATTCTTTCTACAACATACATAATCAGGAGAAAAAGAAAGGTTAATATTGTGGATCATATCCTTGGCATATTTAGCAGGCATGTACCATACATATTATCTCCTTTTAAATCCCTACCATAGCTGGATATAGTAAGTGTTGAATAAATTGTAGTTTATTTCCAAAGCATTGCTAACAAGGAGAGATGTTTGAGTGTCCTGTGTAGAAAACATCCTGTATGCTGTATTTATTTCTTAATGGCTTTCTCTAGGATTTTTTAAATTCTGTATCCAGAAGTTTAAGAGCTAAGTCTTACATACCATTATAAAGTTGTTTCTTCCTTCTTCCCAAAAAATGTGAACCAAATCAGAGTAGACTTTGGAATTTAATTGTTTCAGTTTTAGAGGGAAACTAAGAGGGTAGTAAGTTCTTTTTACTCTTCCCTGCTTGCTGACACTATTGGCTTTGATGTAAACCCAGTATGCAGCAGGAAATCTTTTTTGCTGGGGGGGCTTTTCCATGAGTTGATTTATGAAAGATTATTTTATGGGCCTCTTTTTTTTTTTAATTAAAAATTAGGATAGCTTTGATTTTCAAAAAAAAATCAACAGATTGCCGACTTTTCTTCAATATAAAGATACCTCAAAATTAATATTTCTAGGTGTATATATATGTGTATATATATATACACATACATGTACATGTATATATATTAATATATGGTCATACTAAGAAGTTATCACAGCTTAGGCTTTGTCACAAAAGCAGAGATCAGAAAGACTATATGCCACTTACTGTACTAATATACTTTGATTTTACTATTCCCCAATTGTTGACCATTTTTTCAAAATATCTGATTACTTATATGTACGAGGCACTGTTTTAGGCACTGAGAATACAGTGGTAGGCAAGAAAGAAAAGGTCTCCATCTGTCTTTAACACATTCTAATGGGAAAGGACAAGCTGAAAACAACAAGATACCATTTAAATATAAAGGAAATTAATGGGGGGGTGGGATGTGTAGTGGAAATTAACTGTGTGGTAGTGATAAGGAAAGCCTCTATGAAGAAGGAACAGGTAAGCCAGCCTGAAAGATGAGAAAGCAGTTTGAAGGTAAGGTGTGGGTAGATGTCTGGGCTGAGTGAGTAAAAAACTCACTTTTTCTGCTTTCTGAAGCAGAAAGCCCTTTTTTGTTGTAACAAATGTGCAAGGGTAGCTGATACATGAGATACAGGAGTGGAGAACGTGGGGAGAGTGGCAGGTAGGGTAGATCAAGGGACAAATCCAGTAAAGCCTTTATATAGTTCATGATAATAATTCTGGATGTTATTCATTTTTTTTTTTTTTTAAAGATTTACTTACTTATTTTAGAGAGCACAAGCTAACGGGCAGAGGGAGAGAGAATCTCAAGCAGACTCTGCACTAAGCATGGAGCCTGATGCAGGGTTCAGTCTCATGACCCTCAGATCATGACCTGAGCTGAAACCAAGAGTTGGATGCTTAACCAACTGTACCACCCAGACACCCCTGGATTTTATTCCTAAGTACTTTTTATTCAGCAAATAACTAAAAGCACTAGAATATGTATATGGATATAGCAGGGAACAGAAAAACGATCTGGACCCTCATGCAATTTTAAAATCTGTTAGAGAAGCCAAAGTCTAGAAGCACTTCTTTTAATTTCCCCACCATGGATAATATTTGTATGAACCTTCTCAAATCATTTCAAAAGGTTAACATATTACTCTCAAATCATTTGTAAGCTGTAAAATGTCTACTTTTTTTTAATATATCTGAAATTGGGGTCCGTTTTGCAAATGATCATATCTTTTATGTATTGTTGCCAGTGGCAGTACTCATGATACAGTTCTCATCACCTGTACAAGTGTGAATTTGGTTTTTATTCCCAGTGGCATAACTAGGCAATTGCATCCCCTTGACACTTCCATCAGCAAATTGTTTTCAAGCCCCTTCATGGAAGGAATTCAAGTCCTGGTTGCTGTTTGAAAACTGACTCCTTTTGGTGTTCTAAAGAAAACACCATCATAGGGGTGCCCGGGTGGCTCAGTGGGTTAAAGCCTCTGCCTTCGGCTCAGGTCATGATCTCAGGGTCCTGGGATGGAGCCCCACATCGGGCTCTCTGCTCAGCAGGGAGCCTGCTTCCCCCCTCTCTCTCTCTGCCTGCCTCTCTGCCTACTTGTGATCTCTGTCAAATAAATAAAATAAAATCTTAAAAAAAATACCATCATAAAACTTGCAGAATAAGTATCAGGGGCTTATAAGAAAATATTAAGAGACCATACTGGAATAATTTTTAAACAAATGCTGGGTCACTGATGCTTTTGATGGCAGAGAGGACAGTATTTTGTAGAAAAATACTTAACAACTGAATTAACTGATTCAGAAAAGTTGAAAATTTGAATGTGAAGTTTTAGAAATACCTTAACCACTTCATATGATTTATCTTTTAGAGATAAATATATACATGTTAGAAGAGTTCTTTCAGTAAGTATCAAATAAAAATGCTAACTGATCAAGCATTTTGGCCACTTAATTGAAAGTATTTTTTTCTTAGTATTTCATGAAGTAGAGTTAAATGTATTTGTGTCTTCCTACATTGTACCAACTCACCACTATATCATTTTTTTTCACCTTTTTTCAATCAGGATCAGGGAAATTCTACAGTTGGAAGTTGGCTGGGGGTAGGGTGGGGTGGAACATCAGAAATATTTGTCTTTCTAAAAAAAACTTTTTAAAAGATTTATTAGAGAGCAAGGGGAGGGGCAGAGACAGCATCCACAAGCAGACTTCCTTACTTGGGGCTTGATCCCAGGACTCTGAGATCATGACCCGAGCCAAAACCAAGAGTCAGCCACTTTCTCCACTGAGCCACCCAGGCATCCCAGAAGATAACTGACCTTTTAACTACAAAGAACACTGGTTAAATGATCTTCTAACTTATTATTCTCTTTGCCACAAGTAAGCATTTCTTCATGATAGCCTTCTGAGTATTTTATATTTGCTTAACTCCAAATATATAAGAAGACTTAAATTATACTGATTCCTGAATTCCAGGCATCTTTTTAGTAGGATGGCCATATAAGGTTAAGAAAGACCAGAAAAATCTATTACTTGTGATTGTTTACCAAGTAGAGTTTATTTTAACTGGTTGAAAGTTTGTCTTTTAGACATTAAAAAAATCTTTGAAGTTTACTTTGTAATAATTTGGAGACATCTACTTTGACAGTTCTGATGTATTGGGTATTTTACTACATTTTAAAAAAATGAACTTATGTAATACATGTATTTTTTATCTCATTTTCCCACATTTAGTTCTTTAAAAATATTTTTCAAGTCAAATTTCATGTTCTTTTTTTGGTAAGCTTATATTTGTGAATTTTGATTGGTGACTTTAACTTGAAAACCATTTTCTGTTTCGTTTGTAGGTACTTGACCACAGCTGAATGAAACTGTTTATTCACTTATCATCAAATAGATCTTTTTCTTTTGTGTGTTAATCTTGTTATTTGTAGTTATTCTCATTTGGAAAACAGCCTTCTACTTTACATTGTTCACACATTACAATTTTGAACACTTAACACACTGTTTATTTTTAAAAAATAGAATAAGGAGGACACTCATGTTATCAATTACATTTTTCTATCCAGGATAAAATGCAAGTTGACCAAGAAGAAGGAGGGCATCAAAAATGTCATGCTGAACACACCCCAGAAGAGGAAATTGATCATACAGGAACCAAAACAAAGGTGTGTTTTACTGTTTTTGTGGTTGTGTCTTTTTGAGATTGGTATTTTGAGTAACGTATTTACTTTATACTGTATGCTTTTAATACACTTGATATTTTAAATCTTAGTACTCTGGAAGTATAGAGGCATATAACCAGAATAAATACAATTCTATGAGTTTATTATAGAGGATTTTTAAAAGAATGAACACTAATGTAAGTAAAATTATCCCTTTGGTGAGAAAAAGAAGATGCGTTTTTCAGTAATTTTTTTTTTGTGTCGTTAAAAACCATATAATCCCAGAAAAATAGGAAATATAATAAGCTAAATGAAGAATACTTACATTGTTAGTAACCTCACATCTCAAAATTAACCACTCTTAGCATTTTGCTGCATATTATACAATATTTCCCTTTGTGCAAAAAATATATATATATATTTTTGAAGGTAAAACTTTAAAGGAGAATTCTTTTATTGAAAGTCATCATTTTACTGAGACAGTTGTTGCCAATAAAACGGAGAGACCCCGACCTAAACACCCAGATGAATGGGGCTGCAGTTCTAAATAACCATCTTCAACAGGTCTGTCTAACCTGAACAGAATTTAATCTATATTGGTTAGTTGTAGGTTATTTGTAGATTTTTTCCAGAGGTTATAAAGATCCTGTTTGAAGTCCTAGGCTCTCCAAAACAAAACAAGTCAAAACAAAACAAAAGAACAACAAAACAGTTCTAGGTTCTCTGTAATTTAAAAATTAAAGCCTATTTTTCTAGATTTTCAATTTTTCTTGGTATTTTTTGCTTTAATTGTTTAATAGCTTAAGATATAGTTTATATACCGTACAGTCCACCCGTTTAAAGTGTACAATTCAATGGTTTTTAATACACTCCATTTTATAAATGTAATAGTGCAGAGTTTTGCAACTATTACTATAGTCATTTTTATAGTGTTATCATCACTCAGGAACTGCCCAACTGTTTTTCCAGAGTGGTTTCAATATTTTATAATCTTGTTAGCAGTATATGAGGGTTCCAGTTTCTCCAGATCCTCACCAATTCTTGTTATTTTCCTTTTTTTCATTATAGCTGTTCCTAGTGAGTGTGAAATGGCATTTCATTTTGGCTTTAATTTGCATTTCCATCCTGGTGTCTTTTATGTAGAAAGATGTAGTGTATGCAGTGTATAAAATACTATCTATATTACAGTAGTATTAAGTACAGTAGATGGTAAAAGTTTTTATTTTACTTTTTTTGTTTCATCTGAAATCACTTTTAAATCTTTTTTTAAGCTGGTTTTATTTTACTTCTTTTGCATTTCTCTTTGCAGTCAGCTCCCTCAGACAAACAAGATCGATTAAACCAGACTATTAAAAAAGGAAAAGTCAAGAGTATTGATCTGCCTATTCAGAGTAGCCTGTGTAGACAATTGGGCCAAGATCTTCTCAACAGCTACATTGAAAATGAGGTATATAAATTTGAGTTGATATTGAAATAAGTGGTAGTAAAAAAAAAAAAAAAAGAAGTAAGTGGTAGTGTAGTCTGAAATTTTTGTAAAAGTCAATGATTATGACCCCCCTCCTCCCAACAGTTTGGGTATCTAGTCCATAACTCCTAAGGAATTATTAAGTCATTGAACTACTTTATTTTAGACAAAATACTGAACTATGTTAATGTCATGTACGGTAAGCTTTCATCAGAGTTATGTGAAAAATATGCATTGTCTCCACTATAAAGAAAGACCACTCTAATACTAAGGGTTCTTATCCCCTGGTACTTTGTCTTTAGCAGTAATACCCAGCAGACATTGTATGGGGAAGTATTAGCAGCTCCCCTCTTCTAATGTGTTCTTAAAGATAAGGCTCTATTCAGAATATTTTCTGACTTCTTAAGATCTATTGTCATTCTTGAAATTTTCTTTACATGTCTAATTACATATATCTAATTTTATAGTCTCTCAAGGAGAAGAGTTTTGTTTCTTGACTAGCAGTTGTGTAAGAAATAATTTTATTTTTAAAACTTCTGTTTAAGTAGTGGTCATGTCTAAAAGGCTTGGCTAGTGTTAGAAAAAGTCAGTTTTCTTTGAAGCACCCATATTCTCCTCTTGGTGCACATTATTCTGGGAATTTCTTCAAGAGAATTTGACTTTATAATGTTTGCCCTGTTTAGTACCTTTCTATATTGCCTGTTCATTAACTATTAAGGTGAAGCCAGCATTCTTGGAGACCATAAGTAATTAAGAATTTGTTTTGAGACAGATTAATTTTCCCAAAGGAATAAACTGTAGGCAAGTGCTGCTGTGGCAAATTTTGTGTATACGATTTTTTTTAAGGTTTTAAAAGAATGAACACTAACAATGTAAATTCCAAAAGTCTGTACACTGTAGTCTTCTGTTTAAAATACGGTGTTTCTGTTAAAGTGAAAATTTTGTTTAGGTATTAACAATTCTCAGATTCTTTATTTCTTTGCGTTAGTTATAACAATAATCATATTTGCTAAACCTCTTAAAACACACTACCGTATTTAATATTCAAACCTGTGAAGTATAAATACTGTTAGAGATTTATGTTTTACAGATGAAGAGACAGGAAAAGGTAGCCTAATCATACGAGGTCAGAGAATAACCTTTGAATTGCATCTGGGTAATCTGTCTCCATAGCTCAAGATCACAACCACTATATTATATCCCCTTCCAGAGCTAACATTTATTCAGCACAAGTTAGGTGCTAGGCACTATACTAAAATTTTTTGTGAATTATATCAATCTTACTAACAGCCCTAACAGACAGATAGTTGTATTCTGTTTTAGGATAAGAAAACTGAGGCTTAGAGAGGTTCAGTGAACTTGCTGTGATCTCAAAGCTAGTAAATCGGGAGCCAGGGTATTGAACCCGAGTATGTACAATGACATAGTCTATGTGGGGTTTTTAAAATAGCTTTATTGAGATATAATTCACATACCATACAGTTAACCCATTTAAAGTGTAGTTTGGTGGCTTTTGGAATATTACACTTTTCTAATCTTTTAAATTGTAGTAAAATGTATATAACATAAAATTTGTCATTTGACTAATTGTACAGCAATTCAGTGGCATTGTTAAATTCAAAGTTTTGTGAATTGTCACCACTGCCTATTTCTTTTTCATAACTTTTTCATAACCCCAGAAAGGCTGTAATCATTAATAACTCACCATTCTTCTCTCCCCCCAACCCCCAGTAAACTCTAGCCACTTACTGTCTCTGGATTTGCCTATTCTAGATAAATCATATAGCTGTAATCATACAATAGTTGTCCTTTTGTGTTTGGTTTAGTATACTTTGCATAATGTTTTCAGAGTTCATATTGTAACATGTATCAGAAAGTAACACCTTTTTAGAATAGAGTAATATTTCATTGGATATATATGTACATTTTATTTATCCATTCATCTGTTAATGGACAACTGAGTTGTCCACCTTTTGACTATTGTGAATAATGCTGTAGTGGGCATACAAATACCTGTTTTGAGTTCTGTATTCAGTTCCTTTGGTTATATACCTAGGAGTGAAATTGCTATCATACTGTAAATCTTTGTTTAGCTTTTTGAGGAACCACCAAACTGTTTTATATAATAGCTGCAGGATTTTACATTCCCAATAGCAATATGCAAGGGTTAAAAATTCTCTACATCCTCACCAGTGTTGTCCATTTCTTACAATCCATTTCTTTTGATTATAGTCATTCTAGTAGGTATGAACAGGTTTTGGTTTGCATTTTCCTGATGCATATTCTTTTTTTTTTTAATTGAAGTCTAGTTGATATGCAGTGTTACTTTAGTTTCAGATATATAGCATAGTGATAAACTAGTCTATACATCTTGCTCACAAGTATGGTTATCATCCCTCACTATACACTATTATTATACTATTGACTATATTCCCTATGCTGTACCTTTTTATCCCCATGACTTACTCATTTCTTAGCTCTAAGCCTGTATCTCTACTCCCTTTCACCCATTTTGCCCATCTCCCCACCTATCTCCCCTCTGGCAATCATCAGTTCTGTTTCTATTCTTTATTTATTTATTTGTTTTTTAGATTCCACTAAGTGAAATCATATGGCATTTGTTTTTGTCTGACTTGTTTCACTTAACATAGGTCCATTTGTGTTGTTGCAAATAGCAAGATTTCATCCTTTTTAATAGCTGAGTTATACTCCATTACATGCCCCCCCCCACACAACCCATACCTTCCTTCATTCATCTATCAATGGACATGGGTTTCTTCTCTATTTTGGTATTGTAAATAATGCTGCAATAAACAGAGGTGTATACCTCTAATTATTTTTGTTTTCTTTGGGCAGATAACCAATAGTGGAATTATTGGATCATATGGCACTTCTATTTTTGATTTTTTGAGGAACCTCCTTACTGTTTTCCACAGTTGCTGCATCAATTTATATTCCTACCAACACTGCACGAGGATTCCTTTCTCTCTATGCCTTTAGCAACACTTTTTTCTTGTCTTTTTGATTCTAGCTATTCTGATAGGTATTAGGTGATAGATCATTGTGGTTTTTATATGCATTTCCCTGATGACTCTCCTGCATATTCTTAATAGCAGCTAATCTAAACATTTTGAATATAGGGGAAGATGATAATGCAAGATAAATTAGAGAAAGAAAGAAATGATGCTAAGAATGCTGTTGAAGAATATGTGTATGATTTTAGAGACAAGCTGGGCACGGTCTATGAAAAATTCATCACTCAAGAAGTAAGTCTAAATTTTAAAATTTTTTATTAGAACTCTTTGTTTGAGGGGCACCTGGGTGGCTCAGTTGGTTAAGCATCTGACTTGATTTCTGCTCAGTTCGTGACCTCAGGTTTGTGAGATCGAGCCCATGTTGGGCTCTGCGCTCAGTGCGGAGTCTGCTCTCTTCCTCTCTATTCCTCCTTTCTACTTGCACTCCCATGCACTCTTGCCCATTCACACTGTCTTCCTAAAGTAAATCTTTAAAAAAATGATTTGTTTGACAATGCTAATACGAATTATATAAATAAACATACCAAATGTGTTACTGTTGTCCTTCTCTTTGAGCCACGTTTAGGAATGGTTATTAGTTATTTCTCCCAACTGCAGAACTATAGTGAAAAACATGTTTATGAATAAAAAGCCAGAGAAATTGAAATTTAATCTTTTATACTTGAAAAACATTCTGTCCTTCTTTGATAACTTTTATTTCTAAGGAATTTTCAGTCAGTGTCTTTTAAATGTATAATTAGGACTTGAATAAACTGTCTGCGATATTGGAAGACACAGAAAATTGGCTTTATGAAGAAGGAGAAGACCAACCTAAACAAATTTATGTGGATAAGCTTCAAGAACTAAAGGTAAATTTTTTAAAGTCCATGTTAGTGTTCAATAGAACATGAAGTTTTCCTAAAAATTATTCTGTAAAAGCAAAGTATTTTTAATAAATATATTAGAAAATAATAAAGCAAGATACATGTAGGAAGAAATGTTCTCTAATCTTAAAAGCATTTTTGGAGGGCAATAATGCTACATAATTGTAATCAAATAATGTATAATTATATTTTTTAAAATTTTCATATATAAATATGTAGCAGATGATTGAGTGTTACCAGTTTTACATTAGCCATATATTTCTGAAATGTCATTAAGAACAGATTTGTGAACCTAATCCCTTCTTACCCATTAGAGATTACTCCCTTTCTCTACTTCTCTCTCCTCACTGTCATGATTTTGAGGAGTAATATACTGCCCTATTGTATTTTCACATTGCAACTGAGGGGGACATCTGCCAGTGAAGAAATTAGAAAGTAGCACTCTTGCTCTTGAATGTCCTTTCACAAAGAAATAAGGAGATGTGGCCACCAGGTCTCCCTTTTCTAGGTCCAATGGTATGATTTTTAAGAAAAGACCACTATTACTGCTTTCTGCTTATCTGCCCTACCCTGAAAAAAGTAGTTTTAAGTTCACATTACAAGGATGATAGGAAATTTGTCTTTTCTTCTTCTTCTATGTGGATCATAGCAATACTTTAATGTTCACATAATTACCAGGGGCTCTTACTAAATGTAGACTATGATTCAGTATATATCTGAGTGATGGGCCTGTGATTATTTATTTTTAACAAGCTTCCAAGAAATTCTGATGCTGCTGGTCACTGAGCCATTCTGAGTAGCAAGGAAAAAACATAGATGACATTGATAATGATTCCTAGGCCATGGGAAAAGAGACCTTTAGGACTGGGAGAGGTGGGGAGTATAAGAGAAGTTACTTAAAAGCAAAAGTTAGTATCTTGAAAAAGAACTGTCTTCATGCCAGTAAATTACTTCCACATGGAATAATTAAAAATCAACTAGAAAACCTAAACTTAAAAAAAACTTAAAACAAAAACTAGTTTTTATCACATTTTATCTTGATGGTGGTGTTACTCCCCATCTCCCTAGAAGAATGTATATATTTTGGGAGGTAGGAGCAGCCAGGCAGCTGAGGCCAGTAGAAGAAACTGAAAAACCCAGTAGCTCTCAAAAAGGATTATTTTACCCCAAATATAAAAGTAACCATAGAAATGAACGTTGTAGAAGACTTCACAGGCCTTTTTTGTTTTTTGGTTTTTTTTTTGAGATGGTTAAAAAATACAGTACTTGGTCCTTTTTTCAGAAACATTTACAGTAAGGGGCATAAGGTGGCTCAGTTCGTTAAGCATCTGTCTTTGACTCAGGTCATGATCCCAGGGACTCCTTGCTCAGTGGGGAGTGTAATTCTCTCTCTGCTCCTCCCCCTCTCGTGTGTGTGTGTGTGTTTGTATGTGAACACGTGCGCACGCACGTGAGTGTGCGTGCACACGCTTGCATCCTCTCCCTCCCTCTCTCCCCTCCCCCTGCTCATGCTCAGACATGCTCCACACCCCTGCGAGCTCTCTCTCTCTCTCTGTTCCTCCCCCTGCCCATGCGCACTCTCACTCCTGCATGTGTGCATCCTCTCACTCAAATAAATAAAATCTTAAAAAAATTTTTCAATTAAAAATATGATGTAAATAAACTAAAGGCAATATGGTATCCTGGAACAGAAAATTAGGAAATCCACATGAGGTCTGGAGTTCAGTTAATAGTAATGCTCCAGGGGCGCCTGGGTGGCTCAGTGGGTTAAAGCCTCTGCCTTCACCTCGGGTCATGATCTCAGGGTCCTGGGATCAAGCCCCACATCAGGCTCTCTGCTCTGCAGGGAGCCTGCTTCTTCCTCTCTGTCTCTGCTGGCCTCTCTGCCTACTTGTGATCTCTGTCTGTCAAATAAATGAATAAAATCTTTAAAAAAAAAATAGTAATGTTCCAATGTTGGTTTCTTAGTTTTGGCAAGTGTATGTTCTATCGTGGTACAAGATGTTAACATCAGAGGAAAGTAGTGAGAGGTACTCAATGCTCTATTATTTCCTTTATAACTTCTCTGAAAATCTAAAATTACTCTAAAATATGTTGATTTTTTTTAAGTGTATAAAGAATAGAAAAGAAAATAGGTATTCGTTCTTCTAATGCATCCCCCTCCTCAAAGTTACAGGGGCTGTTAAAACATTTAGAAATTCCTCATTCCAAGCATTTGGGTTAAGGGCCAGAGGTTTTTTGTTGTTGTTGTTTTGTTTTGTTTTAAGTGCTGTACTCATAGATCCAGAATTTCTACCTAATTAATAAACATAAATGATATTCAATAGATACTGAATATCCAGAAATTCTAATAATCATGTTGTTTACAGAGTTATACACAGAAACTTGGTTTCAAATACATGAATTCTGCATGGAGTATTGTCCTTATGGTCTTCTTATTTAATAGTTCTGTAAACTTTTAACACCTAACTTTGAAGGAATTAAAAGTATTGTCTTGTTAAAAACTTTTCTGTTAATAACTTTTCCTTTTAAAAAAATTTAATAGAAATATGGCCAGCCTATTCAGATGAGGTACATGGAACATGAGGAGAGACCAAAAGCTTTAAACGACTTGGGAAAAAAGATTCAACTTGTTATGAAAGTGATAGAAGCATACAGAAACAAGGTATGAAAACCCCACAAAGCCAGCTGATGATGATGGCATGTGGGTAGTACATCGTGGCAGTGGGGTAAATCTGTAAGTTCTCAGCTACAAAGCGAGTGCAGTTGTTGCCACCAAATTCTGGAGACCTTGTGCACCAAACTTAAGACTTTTTTTTTTTATTGGGGGGCACCTGGGTGTCTTGGTCATTTGAACATCTGACTCTTGATTCTGGCACAGATCATGATCTCAGGTCTTAGGATCGAGGTCTGTGTTGGGTTCCATGCTGAACATGGACCATGCTTGGGGTTCTCTCTCTCCCTCTCCCTCTGTCTTCACTCCTCTCCCTGCCCCATGCATGTACTCTCTCACCAAACAAAACAAAACAAAAAACCCAAACAAACAGAAAAGTTTTATTTATTGGAAAGTCACCGATAAAGGGTACTTACACTCCTAAAATACAGTGAAGGTATATGATTTTAATCTATTAAAATTCCTTAGGTGTATGTGGTTTTAAAACTCATTATCTATTTTAATCTATTAAAATCGATTTTAATCTATTAAAATTCCTTAGGTGTATGTGGTTTTAAAACACATTATCACTGTTCTCCCAGTTTTTTGGCTTTGGAGTACTCTTTCATTCCATTTCCCTTTATTTTCCACGTCCAATCTGTAATCCATGTTGCATTGCCATTTCTTTTTGGTCTTGTGACTACCATCTTAAACCATGAATTCTTAGATTGTTTCCTATATGGGGTGGCTGCAGTTGTGTTTTTCAAACAGAATGTCATTATGTAATTCTCCTTATCAACAACTTACCATGCTGTTCTGCTGTATTTTGAGAATTTTCTGTCTAGCTTGCAGTATGCCTTCTTCTCTTATTTCTCTTTATTCCCTAACAAATTCAATTCCGAACAGCTTCTTTGTTGGCTAAGTATTGTTCCCTTGAATATTCTCCACTAGGCATTTTTTGGCAAAACTGACTTCTTTAGAAAGCCTTTTCTTTTAAAAATGCACACAGAGGGGTGCCTGGGTGGGTCAGTGAGTTGAGCCCTCTGCCTTTGGCTTAGGTCATGATCTCAGGGTCCTGGCATTGAGCCCCGCATTGCATCAGGTTTTCTGCTCAGCGGGGAGCCTGCTTCCCCCTGCCTCTCTCTCTCTGCCTGCCTCTCTGCTTACTTGTGATCTCTGTCTGTCAAATAAATAAAATCTTAAAAAAAAAAAAATAAGAAAAATAAAAGGCAACACCTCAAAACTAAAGTTAAAAAAAAATGCACACTGATCTTTTTTCTTTCTCCCTGTCTCTTCAATTCTATATAATTTGTATATGGCTTCTTTGCATGGATATGTGTGAGGTATATATTCAATAAGAATCTAAATCTTTTAAATAGAAATTATTAATTGATGCATTAATTGATATAAAAATCTGTTACATTAAGTGAAAAATTCTTAATAGGATGAAAGATACGATCACCTGGATCCCACTGAAGTGGAAAAAGTTGAAAAATATATCAGCGACGCCATGAGTTGGCTGAACAGTAAGATGAATGCACAAAACAAACTAAGTCTCACTCAAGATCCTGTGGTGAAAGTTTCAGAAATAGTTGCAAAGTCAAAGGTAAGTTACCTACAAAATTCTTTTTTTAATGGGTTCAAACATTAAACATTTTTAAAGGGAGCTGTTCTTTGAGAAATAATCAGCTTGCAAAAGAACTTAGAGAAACAAGTTTAAGGCTAATTTTTAATTTTGAAAAAAAAAAAAAGAATTCTAGGTGGGACATCCCTGTCCCTTGATTTAGTCACATACACAAGGCTGTTTTTTATATTTTAAGTGTAATCCAGAAAGAAAGAAAGCAATGTGATAACTTACTGTTAAATACTTCAGACTTTTCTAGATTAGATAAGATTTATAAATCTCCATAGTAGTAAAACTTTGCAGTATTGGTCTTTGACATCATTTGAAACCTGTAAAATTCTGTGGTAAATCTTATTTTTGAGATAAATTTCCCAGTCTAAAAAACATTACCCATGAAAATACAAAAGATTATCATAGAAAAGAACACCATGAAAAACATGGAGACAAATTTTATAATAAAGATAAGCATCTTAGAAAAATGAGCAAAAACATTGGATAGCAATTGACAAAACAAGGTTATACATGTCCAATAAATATATATGAAAAGGTGTTCATCCTTATCACATTCTTCTCCACTCATCTCTTTTCATCTGATTCATGGTTTTGTGTTTATATTCATAATCTTTGTCGTAAGTTGTCAAGGGTGCAAAGAATCGGATGTTCTCCATTAGCAACTTGGTTGAATTTGTTAAAACATTTTGTATCAGTATATGTTTAGAAATTTAAAGGACGTATATGTACCCTTTAACCCAGAAATCACAATTGTTCATCCTAATTCATCCTAAATTGATCATTGCACAGGGATAGACACATAAATACACTTGCTTATTAATTAGCAAAAAATTGGAAGAAACACATACCTGGCAGTAAGAAATTAGATAAATTGAAGCATCCATTCAACACTTTGCAATCATTACATTAATTTTAGAGACGGAGATCTATCTAGATAGAAAGATGTGTACAACATATTGCATGAAAAGGGAAAGATTACAGAACCTAAATGACATTATTTCACTGTATAAATTAGCAAGCATCTTCACAGATCTGTAGGCTTGTAGGTATGTGTATGCATGGACATACACCTAAAAGGACATTCACTAAAATGTTCATGTTAATCTATAGAAGATGGAATTTCAGGTGCTCTTTTTTTTTTTTTTTTGCCTTACTTAGTTCAGTATGTTTTCAAGGTTTTGTTTTTGCTTTTTTTTAAACAATAAACGGGTATTTTTAAAATCAAAGCGAAGTATTTTCCTTTTGAGTTTTGCAAAGAAACCATAATAATTTACTCTTAATCAGATGTAGTGTGGTAAGAGCAGTTTCCCCTAGGTTGTTAACTCCCTATCTTTCTGTCCCTATCCCATTCTCTGTGACACTGGTCTTGGGGATTTTAATGGTCTTTTATTTCTGTGTTAAAAAGAAATAAGCAAAGATAGAGAAATTACATTGTACTTACTTTAAATTATTGAGTTGCATATACATTCATGACTTCATTTTCCTTCAGCATAGTTCTACAGGTCTACTTATGAAAGCTGTTTTCATGTAAATACCAATTTATGAAATGTGTTATTTGATATAATTCTCAGAGCACTAGGCATAATTTAAAGGAATGAATTAAAAATTATTTCTGTCCAAGAAAACTATATTTCAATTATGAGGAACCAGTTTTTAGGAAGATTAGATACAAAGAATTTGGTAAAGATTGAAGAGTTCCTTGTCAGCATTAATATGCACTAACCCAGAAATAAATGCTTCATTGATGTATTTGAAGAAACTTGGTTATCTAACTGAGCTAACATAAATTCAGGAATATCTTATTAATGTGGAAATTTAGAAAATTAATGTTAATCTGTTCTGTAGTATTTTTAATATCATTTTTCTTCATGTCTTTTAGGAACTGGATAATTTCTGTAACCCCATCATTTACAAGCCCAAACCGAAAGTAGAGGTTGCTGAAGACAAAGCAAAAGCTAATAGTGAACATAATGGACCAATGGATGGACAGAGTGGGACTGAAACTAAACCAGATACAACAAAAGACAGCTCCCAGCATACTAAATCTTCTGGAGAGATGGAAGTGGACTAAGTCTTAATTTTACCTTCACATAATTCAAACAGTGCAAGCAACCACAAGGTCCATTCTTCCTTTTACATGTGGTACACACAACATATGTTCAGTTGTTCTTAACCACTTTTTGTCATTTGTTTTTTGGAGTAGTTTTGAAAAGTGTTCTATATTGAGTGCACCTCTGTTCATTTCCATTGCTGCTTATGTGAAGCTTTAGCTGCGTATAGATTTACAAGTCAGTTTTAGCTTTCTTAATACATGTTCTATCAAACATGCGAGACTGATATGTATTTGGCAACAATCTACCTTATTTAAAGCTTCTACTTGGATAAACCTCAGCTCCTGTATTCAGGAGAGGATACTGTATTGCACTATTGTTGCAGAAGCATAGATTTAATTGCATCATCATTTTGAAAAACATTGAAATGGATGTGGTTTGAAGCCACTGAGGCACTGACTTTTTTTCTAGTTATTGTAGTTATAATTTAAATATTAAAACAGATGATCTCATTGGTGTGCAATGAGAACTCCAAAGTGTTGTCATCCCATAAATGAAATAAATCACATGATGAAAGGGAAACACAAATTTTTATGTTATGGTGACACCAGCAGTTTGCATCTTTTATTAGTAATGTGGATTGATGTTTTCTGAGAGTAATTCAGTGTCATTTTCACTTGAAACTTCTGATCTACTTGTCCTGAAGACCAGCTGCTGCTAAAGTAATACTAGCCTAAAGATAAGAAGCATTATTGATGAAAATACCTTCATGTTAAGGGGGAAATTCTGTTGACCTACTCAGACATGCATCTGTGATATTGATAGCCTTGTTTCAGTTTTAATAGTTATTTTGGTTTTCTTAATTGATTTTGTTAATAACACAGGGTAGGGAGAAATGGGCACAATGTGTATTGCATTATATACATTATCACTGATTTACTTAATGTTAAGAAGTAGATAAACACTATTAAATAAGCGGTAATACTTGAAAAGAAGTACTTCTACCGTAAGTCTTAGAAAATAATGCTTGTAATAAACTTAACTATGTTACATATCAACAGGCAAAATATAGAATGTTACATAAGTGTAATATGATATGATGTGATTAAATTATAGTTCCTGCTGTTACATTACCTATTCAGATGTTGGCTCCAGTTTTGGTGCTTCTTATATATATTACATGGGACAAAGGACTGTGAAATTAAGATATTTTAAGGACTTAATCTGTGCTCCATCACCAGACTTGTTCACATTGTTCAGTTCCTTCCAGAGGCTAGAAACTATTTTAAGTATAGGAGCAGACTGAAATGACTTTCCAAACCTACAAGAAGCCTAGACAATGCCATGGGCACTGGTGTTTCATGCCGATCAACTAGATTAACCTAAGTTAAAATTTTGAAAGGCTCACTTTCCCCCAAAGCTAAACCTTTATATTAATACTGACTTTTCTTAAGTAGTAAAAATTGAGAGTTGAATATCTTTAGGGATAGTCATTATTTCTCAGAGATAGTTCTCTTAAGAGAGATTTTGTTTCTACAATGTAGACTACAATGTAGTCTGCACTAAAGAGGAAAGTATGGAGCAGTGCATTTTGCAGGGATTTTTATTCATCCTTTTTGAGGGAGATGTCCCTTTTTTGCATTAAAAAAATCATATAGACCCAACATATTTTTAATGTCTTCTAGTCTTCAAAATTGTCTTAATACTCTAAAGGTGAACTAATTATACCCATTAATAATGAAGTACTTTTGTTTCTTTAAAGAAGTTACTTTTCCTTTATAGGTTAAATATGTAGGTTCATTTCAGGAAGAGCATCAAAGATAGGAAGGAGTATTTCAACAGTAGACATTAGGGAGTTTATAGCTTTTTCTTGAGTTACAAGAAAATCTCCAGGAACTTCATTAGGAGCTATATGGCCCCGTAACTTCTTGTAGACAAATGAGGAAATAGCCCTTCTGCACCTGAGTTGTCTAATTATACTTGATATTTTCTGTTCCTTCTTTTCAGTTCATGTAGCTCTGTTTTAGTCAGATATTTAACATTCTAATTCTTGCAGTTATATAACACTTTACTTAACAAAGATGATATGTATAACTTTTCCTACTCATTCAACTATTTTCAAAAGCCCTTTAACCTTATGATGTGGTTATTTATCAAGTATATTAATAAAGGAAAATATGTTCTCCTTAATACAGTTTTGGGTAGAAGGCATGGTTCAGTTTAATTTTAATCACTGAAATATGTTCAGTACTAGACAAAATTTTTTTCAGAATAAAAGGCCACTATTCTAGAAGTTATTTTAAAAGACATAAAAAATTAGAATGTTTTCCTATAATCAAATATGAACTAAGTATGTAGAAAATACCTAGGATGATTAATAAATATAGATTAGTACACTCTGGAAAAGTGTAAATTGGTTTCAGAATCCAACTCCTGATAGTCCATAATACTGTGATCTTAAAAACAAAAATTGCTTAAATAAGAAAGTTTGTGATGTTTCAGTTCCTTGGCAGTATACAGAATTCTTAAGTTTTAAACAACTAGAAACAGCACACCAAAGAATTGGGCTTTTGGAATAAACAGATCATCTGTGTTTGAGTATAATTAATTAGACTTTTATTAAGGAATAAAGATTTCTTAGAGTTTCTTGGCCAATTTTTAGTATATTTATGGTTATTTCCTAGATAGAAGTCTATATTAAAGTGAATTTGGGGGCTCAGTTTTCAATATAATAAGTGTTAAAGCATTTTATCCAAATTAGCACATCTTGAACTGTTTTGAGAAATTACCATCTTTTAAAGAGAATAGGCATTCAAATACAGTAAACCAATTAGCTGACTTAATTTTGACCTGAAATAGATAGAACCATTCCTCCATTTTCATAAATTTGATTTTTAATAATAAACCTATAAATTTTCCCATTAGAATTTTTTAAAAATAGCTGATATTTGGTAGTTTACAACAAATGAAACCCTGGCATTGATCTTACATACAGAAGTAATTCTTAAATGACAAGAAAAATATAACTTTACCTAACATTTTAGAGTTTTACAACCAATAACTGAAGTTCTAAGGTAAATGTTATTTTGTGGTTAAACTTTGGAAGTTTTAGGTGGAATCTACCTTTGTGATATTTGATCCTACAAAATTAATAATAAGCATAACATAATTTTATCAGTACTTAAAATCTGTAAAATCTGATGACACTGATTAAAGTGAGCCACTGAGAACTTTTCAAATGACATAGGTAGTAGCGATGCTTATAAAGTGTGATTCTGATATTTTATTATCCTCTTACTCTACAGTGGTTTTTAACTATCATTTAGCAAACTAATCTTGAAGCAGTCAATTTCAGAAGACACTTTTTTTGATCAAAAAAGAAAAAGGTTTATAGTTACCTTTTGTTTTTTGTCAAGGTCTTATTTAATCTAAGGTCTTACCATTTTAAAGTTCCCAGGAAGCATATAATTTTTTCTTTCAATAATGTAACAAAACTTTAATGCAGATGAAAAAGACCAAACGAAACTCTTAACCAAAACAAAAAACTTCAGCTGTTTTGCTTCCAATCTCTAATTTAAAAAAATACTAAAATTAATGTTCTTCCATATATTCCTGTTTCCCAAGAAAACAGCAGCTTTGAGTTTATAAAACAGATGTCTAAATTCTTTTCTTGCTAAATTCAAGGGTATTTGTTTCACACAAAAAGGGGCACCTGGAATTCTTAGAATATGAAACTGAAACTGCTTAGAAGACAACTTAAATCTCTCTGGCAGTGGTCAAGTACCTATTAGGTGGTAATTGTTCTTTCATCTTCCAGATCCCTAAGGACACGTCCTCTAGCATATTATTAGAGTGGGTACCAAAAGAAAATGCGTATCTATTAAAATATATTACTAAATGACTAGGAACATTCAAATCAAAGAAGAAAATAATTGATTAATGAACATTTGACTCTGTCAAGCCGGTCAAAATCCATAACCGTAATAAAAATTAACACTATCATCTTTGCTTTGGAATCTATTACTGTCATGTTCTAAGTTACAGGATTGATTTATTAAGGAAGTAAATTGATACTTAACCCATCCTTTATAGAGATAAGTGAAATTCAGTATGTTTTACTTTTATAGTGTATAAACTTATAGATGGAAATGATCTTATTATTCCTGGTTAATCTTGTTTATCTTTTCATTCAGTTCTAAGCTCTGATATAATCTGTTTTTCTCAAGCACATTTTGGTTTTTTTTTTATGTTAGATTCATTAGGTGCTTTATTTCATGGATTTTTAAAAATAGTTTCACTGCTATCCTATCACTTCGATAGCTAATTTTATTACCTTTGTCCCATTTAAATACCAAATCTTACTGTGAAGAATGCTTTGACTCTTAAATTCATACTTGAAGAGCCGTGTTTTAAGTTTCCATATATAAATATCTCTAAAATTTAATAATGGCTTCTAGATTTTTCATGTTTTGGCCTTAGAATACTTTTAAGTAGAATACTTTTTAAAGTACTTCTGGATCAAAAGAGGTCAGTTTTGTGAATTACTGTGTATTAAGAAACCCAGCATTCCTTATTTTTAATACAAATATCAATGTGAAAAAATAACAAGGTTCAGAAATTCAAAATAGTTGTTAAAGGGTTAGCCACCTTCCATTCTTTGTTTTCTGATTTATATACATGTGCTGTGCATCTTTGTTTTCTTAGAATTTCCTAAATTTTTTACTTCCAAGACCTTGAGTAAAATCCTCTTGAAATCATATGGATCAAACCAAAATAAGATGTTAAAATGTCATTAGAGATAGGGAAATCAAGGTAATGCAAGGTACTGCTTTAAAGTATTGTATTTTTGTCCCTGAAATAAAATTTTATGGCTTAGTGTTTTAGAAAGAGACTTACAAGTGGTTACCTTTTATACTTGGTAGGATGAAGTCATTGTTTAATACTACAGTATATAGAAGCAGTTTTTTAAAATGATATTATCATTGTTTTAGTTCTAACAATATGGCATCCAAGTCATTTTTCTTTTCTTCAACCGTTATTAAAATAATTTCTGTACATGGTGACTCTGACTCTAGTCATTAGTCTAAAACAATTTCTGGCAGTTTAGTTCCTACTAGCTAATTTTTTTTTAAGGAAACTACATTTGATTTCTTCATTTCCCAGTTTGTTTTCAATACAAAGAGTAACCAGTGCAATGCATAAAATCATTGCCAAGTATGATGTGTCTATAAAAATAATCAACTGATTTTTCCATGTTACAGACCCTCTACTTTAGTGAGCCAACATGAGAATAGGTTGTGATGTTGGCGTTGGTACATTTTAGGAATATATATTTGGCATACAGTTTTGGTTCACAAACCTAAAAAATGTTTACATATGGCAGGATCAAAAAATATAAAACAATTTATGTATGTAAACTGACATCTTAATACTAGTGAACAGATAGTAATTGATAATACAATTAATTTTTGGATGACAGTACACACAAGTCATGTAATCAGAATAAATCTATATCTACTTCTTGAACCATGCGTTTTGCACACCTGAGGTTTAATTTTCACATATTGAACTTCACTGACTGGATAGTAGTTTGCGGACAAGTCCTCAGAAACATTTACAAAAATTTGTTGATGAGGGTTTTTTAATTGGGCAAATTTTTGAAACCTTCTAATGCTATTGATTCTGAAAACTAAAATAGTTTGCTAATGTTGGATGTGTTGTCAGAGAATAAATTTAGCTTTATATACTGGAAGAGAAAACAGGAATAAATGAATTTGAAGACTTTAGGCATTTTCAGTAGGCATAGAGGAGCTCCATGCCCCAGTGAGTCTCCTGCTTGAGAACTGCTATTGACAAAAATGTATCAAGTAGTTTAGGGTGTTGGGATAAGAAAATGATTAAGGTCCCCTGGTCTAGATTAGAGCATTCGGTGCTTAATATTCTAGGGACAGAAAAACACAAAAGAATTAAAGGCTAATGGATCGTCTGTCTAGAAAAATGTTTATATGGACTGTAGACTGTCCAATGAAATGCAAATAAATACTTGTTAAGTCTAGAAGGCTTAACAATTGGCATTTCATTCCTCTTCATCCTGAACTGGGAAGAACTGGATAGGATTTAGGTTTGTTTTGCTTGCTTGTTGTAAAACCCAAGTCATTAGTTAATTGAACAGGAAAGTCAGAACCTTCCAGGGCTGGAGAAGGAATGTCCGTTGATTATAAGTACCTCCCAATACTTTGTCCTTAAAAATTCTCCCTTTTTAAGTATAAGGAACAAAAGGTTCAAGATGGTTTATGTAGCCTGGAAATGCCAGAAGGCAGTTTGAACTAATATCCAGCAGCTGCATTGCCAAATGACTGCATTTGGTTTCCTATTTAAGTTCACTGTGATGGTGAAAATCAGTGTAAAACCTGAAAGGCTTAGTGTACTGTTTTAGAGCTAGCAAGGGTTAGGTTAAATTAAAAGTTAAATAAGTAGGAAGGAAATAATTTGCAGTTAAGAGAACCCTGTTGAAGGCAAAGAGAAGCAAAGAACAAATCACAAAAAATAATAGAAATCCAAATGTCAGTAGTTACAGTAAATGTAAATACTGTAAACTTGCCAATTTAAAAACTATGTGGTTTTTACAAAAATAATTCTTAAACACGATGTAATAAGTTTAAATTGGTAGAATAAAAAAATGCCAATCAAATGAAATTGTGAAACCATTAATCATATAAAATTTATTTTAAGGTGAAAGAAGTGGGATAAAAAGTGAGCTTTAATAATGATAAATGGAGCAATTCACTGGGAATTTAAAAATTCAAGCTTTGAAATCTATAAAGCAATTTACAGCTACAAAGAGAAGTTTAGGTCCAAGGTATCCATGATAACTGATAGTTAGGTAATAAGTAATTAAAAATATCAAATTTTAGGGCACCTGGGTGGCTCAGTGGGTTAAGCCACTGCCTTCGGCTCAGGTCGTGATCTCAGGGTCCTGGGATCGAGGCCCGCATCGGGCTCTCTGCTCAGCGGGGAGCCTGCTTCCTCCTCTCTCTCTGCCTGCCTCTCTGCCTGCTTGTGATCTCTTTCTGTCAAGTAAATAAATAAACTTTAAAAAATATATATATATCAAATTTTAAAAGCTAGATCTAATAGACTTACATAAATTATCACTCAGCTATTAGGTAAAACTTTAAGTACACATAGAATATTTATAAAAATATCAGTAAACCACAAAACAAATCTCAACAAACACCAAAATCCATTATACAGATTTTCAGACAACAGCACACACAGTAATATGATGAGTAACCCATGAAGAGAGCCCAAAAGAAATTCTTATGCCTATATGCTTGAATTGAAAAAAATAACTTCATGAAACATCAAAGCACATTAAAAATTAGAAAATACTTCAATTGGAATGACCTTATAATCATTTTATATATTTTTAAAATATTTTTTAAATTGCAAATCCACCTCTTCGAGATTTAAGATCTATTTTTCTCATTGCAATACACAAGAATGCATGTAAGTGTTCAGCAAGTATTTAAATAAATGAAAGCTGCATGTAAGACTTGGTAATGGGACACCTGGGTGAATCAGTTAAGTATCTGCCTTCAGCTTGAGTCATGCTCCCAGAGTCCCAGGATCAAGCCCGCTGAGCAGGGAGCCTGCTTCTCCCTCTGCCTGCAGCTCCCCCTGCTTGTGCTCGCTCTGACAAAAATCTTAAAAAAAAAAAAAAGACTTGGTAACATGCAACTAGAGTACTATTTTGTAAGTTCTTATGCCTTGGGGTACCTGGGTGGCTCAGTCAGTTGAGCATCCGACTCTAAATTATAGCTCAGGTCATGATATCAGAGTTGTGAGGTTAGCCCCAGGTCAGGATCCATGCTGGGTGTGGAGCCTGCTTGGGATTTTCTACCTATTGCTCTGCCCAACCCCCAAATAAATAAATTTTTTTTTTTAAGTTTCTATGTTTCAATGCATATACTGAAAATGAATATTAAAAATCTAATGACCCTGGGGCATCTGGGTGGCTCAGTCATTAACTGTCTGCCTTCAGCTCAGGTCATGATACCAGAGGTCCTAGGATCAAGCCCTGTGTTGGGTTCCCTGCTCTGCAGGAAACCTGCTTCTCCCTCTCCCACTCCCCCTGCTTGTGTTTCCTCTCTTAATGTCCCTCTCTCTGTCAAATACATATTTTTTAAATGTAATGATGCTAATCATTCCAGGAAGGGAGAAAGACAATAATAGCAAAATAAACCTAAAAAAATGAGAATGAAAGAATAAGAGGAAAAATTAATAGCAAGTGGAAAAGGGGCACCTAGGTAGCTCAGTGGGTTGGGCCTCTGCCTTCAGCTCAGGTCATGATCTTGGAGTTCTGGGAATGAGCCCCAAGTTGAGCTCTCTGCTCAGCGGAGAGCTTGCTCTCTACCCCTCTCTCTGCCTGCCTCTCTGCCTACTTGTGATCTCTGTCAAATAAATCTTAAAAAAAAAAAAAATAGCAAGTGGAATAAAGGATCAACAAAGTCAAAACCTCAATCTGAAAATAAGTTTCTTTTAAAAAGCCTCTAGCAGAATGGGTGAAGGAAAAAACAATCATTAAATCAATTATGAGTTAAAAATTTACCCATAAAAGATAAACCAAGACCAGAATGCCTTACAAATATCCTAGAAATGACAACTTTAAACTTAAGAAATTAAGAAAACTTCCTAATTCTTTTTATAAAACCAGTTTCTCACAATGTATTCTTGGTATGCCACACCAGAAAAGGATGGTATGAGGAACAAAATACTTTCCTAAACCCAATCATGCACATAAATGCAACAAATTACAAATTTTCTAAATATTAGCAAACTAAATTTATAAGCATATTAAAAATGTTATCAGATTAGTTTTATCCCAAGGATGCAAGAATAGTTTAATGTTAGGAAATCCCTTATTCATCACTTTGACTAAGAGAAAATATTTTTAACAGTTGCTTGAGAGTACATTCCATTGCTCATTTATGATTTAAAAAAATAAAAGATTTTATTGAGCATGAGAGGGGAGAAAGGAGAGGTCAGAGGGAGAAGCAGACTCCCTACTGAGCAGGAAGTCTGATGTGGGACTTGATCCTGGGACTGCAGGATCATGACCTGAGCCGAAGGCAATTGCTTAACCAACTGAGCCACACAGGTGTCCCCATAAAAAAATAATCTTATACTTAGTCCAAGCCACCATCATCCTTCATCTACAGTATTATAGTAGTGTACTAAGGGGTCTTCCTGACATTCCCAACACAACTCAAATTTATCCTTTTAAAACTTGTATATCCGATCATAGGTCACTCTTCTGATTAAAACACTCCATAGATCTCCACAGCACTTGGTAAAACCTAAAGTACTCACCATATCCTGTAAAGTCCTACATGATCTACCATTAACTCTTACCTCATGTTTACTGCCTTCCTCCTTCATCACAGAGCTCAAACACAATGGTCATCTTCTGTTTTAAGAGCACTGTAAAACTGTTGAAAGATAAAGAGAAAAATCTTAGAGAAGTTGCCAGAGAACAAAGACCATTTCCCCCTCTAAGGAGCAACAAGACTAGTTAATGACGGACTTTCCAAGAGAAATGATAGAATCTAGAAGATAAATTTTCACTACTGACATAGTAAAGTGAAACAAAAACCTACCAACCTAGGGTTCTATACCCATTGAAAATATCCTTCAAAAGGCACAATATTCTCTCATATAAAAGCTCTTAAATCTGCACCAAAAGTAATACTAATACGAAACTCTTCAGATAGAAGAAAAATGCAAGGAAAAGAAAGCACCAGAAAATAGAAATGGATGGGTAAATCTAAATCTTAAATGTGTTTTAGGGGCAACGGGTGGCTCAGTCGTTAAGCGTCTGCCTTCAGCTCAGGTCATGATCCCAGGGTCCTGGGATTGAGCCCCACATCAGGCTCCCTGCTTGGCAGGAAGCCTGCTTCCCACTCTCCCACTTCCCCTGCTTGTATTCCCTCTCTCACTGACTCACTCTCTCAAATGAATAAAATCTTTGAAAAAAAAAAAATTCTTGGGGAGCTTGGGTGGCTCAATCGGTTAATCAGGTGCCTTCAGCTCGGATCATGATCTCTGCATCCTAGGATCAAGTCCCATGTTGGGCTCCTTGCTCAGCAGGGAGCCTGCTACTCTGTCTGCCTGCCACTCCCTCTGCTTGTGCACACTCTCTCTCTGACAATAAAATCTTAAAAAAAAAAAAAAAATACTGTCTCAGGGAGCCTGGCTTGTTCAGTGGGAAAAACATGTGATCTTAGCATCACAAGTTCAACCCCACAGAGATTACTTAAATTAAAAAACTGCCTTGATCACAATATAAGCATAATGCATGACAAGAAATCAGTGCTCTAAAAAAACACAGAACCACAACCAGCCTCAGAGTTCTGCAAATTTTGTCTTAGATGCACTTCTTCCTTAGCAACACAAATGCAACTGAAATAATTCATGAGTCATGATTTATGTGAACTGTTGTGTGTATGTGTGTGTGTGTGTGCATATATATATATATATATATATATATACACACACATATCTATCACAATTCAATAGCATTTCTAAATGTCACTGTTGTGATGCTATCTCCTGTAGGTACATTTTTATTTTTAAGATGTTTTATTTATTTGAAAGAGCACAAACAAAGGGGAACAGCAGAGGGAGAGGGAGAAGGGAGCTCCCTGCTGAGCAGGGAGCCTGATGTGGGGCGTGATCCCAGGACCCTGAGATCAAGACCTGAGCTGAAGGCAGACATTAATGGACTGAGCCACCCAGGCGCCCCCTGTAGGTACATTTTTAAAAATTAGGTTTCTGGGGCGCCTGGGTGGCTCAATGGGTTAAGCCTCTGCCTTCGGCTCAGGTCATGATCCCGGGGTCCTGGGATCGAGTCCCGCATCGGGCTCTCTGCTGAGCAGGGAGCCTCCTTCCCTCTCTATCTATCTGCCTGCCTCTCTGTCTACTTGTGATCTCTGTCTGTCAAATAAACAAATAAAATCTTAAAAAAAAAATTGGGTTTCTAAATTTCTAATACTTTTGTGTATCTTTCCTTAGTGCAAAGGGATTTATAACATCTTTCTAATTTGTTGTGACTTTATATACATCCTTCTTTATACCTGTTATCACTTTTAATATTAAATTCCACAGGAGTCTAGTTCCCGGCTAAAATCTTATACATGATCCTTCAGGTTCAAAGATAGGCAATTATACAGGTTTTACCAAGCTGGCCACAAGTGGGAAAACTGCCCTCCTCACAACACACTTGGTGAATGGTTAGTCTATTGCAGTCTCTGGAAGAAGTTGCAATCAAAGACTCAGATCTTCATTCCACCCCTGAGCCAACACTGCTCATACACATTCAGCATTCCTAGCCCAACCGCCTCCATTCAGAGGCCTCCATACAGTAGAGCCTCTACCAAGACTTCCTCATCAGGGGACTTTGACTAAAACTTTTTTCCCTTCTGACTCAGTGATTGGAGGAACAAACAAGAATACAATCTTTTCTATTTTCAACTTTTTTACACCTAGCCATTATCCCTTTCCCTTCTCCCAAGCCCAAAGGCCTTAAAATGGTAGAATTGTTTTGTCCAACTCTTCAGCAGTGAGTCATTTTCCACCACCAGCACTGCCTATCATCAGACTGGCCCATGCCTGGTACTATTCCATGATAAACGGAACATTGAAGAGCTAGCATTTTTCTTTTCTTCTTACCTGCAGTAGCTCAGGAAGCAAATAAAGCATTATTACTTTCAGTTTGGCTTATTGTCCTATTCAACAACATTGACATTTCACGGTTTGACATAATTCTTCCATTTCCTCTTTTTTCCACTGGCCTAGTATTTTAATCTTTATTTCTTTGTATCAATTTTTTATTTACATTGTGGTTAGTTAAAATATAATGTAATATTGGTTTCGGGAGTAGAATTCAGTGGTTCATCGTTTACCTATAACACTCTGAGCTCATCCCAAGTGCCCTCCTTATTATCCATCACCCATTTAGCCCATCCCCCTGCCCACCTCCCTCCATTAACCCTGTTTGTTCTATATAGTTAAGAGTGTCTTACTGTTTGATTCTTTTCCTCTTCTTTGTTTATCCAATTTGTTTCTTAAATTCCACATATGAGTGAAATGATACGGTATTTGTCTTTCTCTGACTTATTTCACTTAGCATAATTCACTCTAGGCTGCGTCCATATCATTGCAAATGGTAAGATTTCATTTTTTCTTATGGATGAGTAATATTCCATTATATGTATATATATGCACCACCTCTTCTCTATCCGTTCATTAGTCAATGAATATTTGGGCTTTTTCCATAATCTGGCTATTGTTGATAATGCTGCTATAAACATCAGGGTGGCATGTATCCCGTTGAACCAGCATTCATATCCTTCAGATAAATACTTAGTAATGCATAGCTGGATCATAGCATAGTTTTAGTTTTACATTTTGAGGAACCTCCATACTCTTTTCCAATTTTAGTATATGTGCTGCTGAAGCGAGCACGATAGTTTCCAGAGTCACTGCACCAATTTTCATTCCCACCAACAGTGCAAAAGGTTTCCCCTTTCTTAGCATCCTTGCCAACCTCTTATTTCCTATGTTGTTAATTTTAGGCGTTCTGGCAGGTGTGAGGTGGTCTCATTGTAGTTTTGATTTGTATTTCCCTGATGATGATGATGTTGAGCACCTTTTCATGGGTCTATTAGCCATCTTAACGTTTTCTTTAGAAAAATGTCTATTCATGCCTTCTGCCCATTTCTTAACT
The DNA here is from genome assembly GCF_020171115.1 of Neogale vison. Taxonomy (NCBI): domain Eukaryota; kingdom Metazoa; phylum Chordata; class Mammalia; order Carnivora; family Mustelidae; genus Neogale; species Neogale vison. The sequence continues at coordinate 83,108,453 of NC_058101.1, read as the reverse complement.
GGATTGTTTTATGGGTATTGGGTTTGATAAGTTCTTTGTACATTTTGGACACTACCCCTTCATCAGATATATCATTTGCAAATATCTTCTCCCATTCCAAAGGTTGCCTTTTAGGTTTATTGATTGTTTCCTTTGCTGCGAAGCTTTGTATCTTGAAGTCTCAATAGTTCATTTTTGCTTTTATTTTTCTTGCCTTTGATGACATATCTAGTAAGAAGTTGCTACAGCCAAGGTCCAAGAGGTTACTACCTGTGTTCTCTTCTAAGATTTTGATGGCTTCCTGTCTCACATTTAGGTCTTTCAACCATTTTGAGTTTATTTTTGTGTATGATGTAAGAAAGTGGTCTAGTTCATTCTTCCGCATGTTGCTGTCCAGTTTTCCCAACACCATCTATTGAAGAGACTATTATTTTCCATTGGATATTCTTTCCTGCTTTGTTGAAAGATTAGTTGACCATATCGTTTTGGCTCCATTTCTGGGTTTTCTGTTCTGTTTCATTGATCTACGTTCTGTTTTTCTGTTGGTACCATACTGTCTTGATCACTACAGCTTTGTAATATAGCTTGAAGTCTGGAATTGTGATGCCTCCAGCTTTTCTTTTTCCAGATTGCTTTGGCTATTTGGGGTCTTTTGTGGTAATCTACAAATTTTAGGAGTGTTTTTTCTGGCTGTGTAAAAAATGCTGGTGGCATTTTGATAGGGGTTACATTAAATGTATAGGTTGCTTTGGGTAGTAAAGATATCTTAACAATGTTCTTCCAATCACTGAGCATAGAATATTTTTCCATTTCTTTTTGTCCTCTTCAATTTCTTTCATAAGTGTTCTATAACTTTCAGAATTCAGATCTTTTATTTCCTTGGTTAAGTTTATTCTTAGGTATGTTATGGTTTTTGGTGCAATCAAAAATGAGATCCAATCCTTGATTTCTCTTTTTTTGGCTTCATTATTGGCATACAGTAATGCAACAGATTTCTGTATGTTGATCTTGTATCCTATGACTTTACTGCATTTATATATCAGTTCCAGCAATTTTTTGGTGGAGTCTTGTGTTCTCTACATAGAGGATCATGTTGTCTGCAAAGAATGAAAGTTTAACTTCTTTGTCAATTTGGATGCCTTTTATTTCTTTTTGTTGTCTGATTGCTGAGGCTAGGACTTCTAGTACTATAATAAATAACAATGAGTAGACATTCCTGTCTTGTTCCTGACCATAAATAAAATATCTGTTTTTCCCCCATTGAGGATGATATTAGCAGTAGGTTTTCATATACGACCTTTATGATTTTTTTAAAAATTGTTTTTTATTTTTTAAAATTTATTTGACAGAGATCACAAGTAGGCAGAGAAGCAGGCAGAGAGAGAGAGAGAAAGAGAGAGAGAGGAGGAAGCAGGCTCCCTGCTAAGCAGAGAGCCTGATGTGGGGCTCGATCCCAGGACCCTGGGATCATGACCTGAGCCGAAGGCAGAGGCTTAACCCACTGAGCCACCCAGGCGCCCTGACCTGTATGATGTTGAGGTATGTTCCCTTTATATCTATTTTGTTGAAAGTTTTTATTAAGAATGGATGCTATACTTAGTCAAATGTTTTTTCTGCATCTATTGAGAGGATCATATGGCTCTTACCTTTTTTTAAACTGATGTGGTGTATGACCTTGATTGATTTGTGAATTTTGAGCCACCCTTGCAGCCCAGAAATAAATCCCACTTGATTGTGTTGAAGGATTCTTTTAATGTACTGGTGGGTTCTATTTGCTAGTATCTTGTTGAGAATTTCTGTATCCATGTTCATCAGAGACACTGGCCTGTAAATTCCCTTTTTTTAGTAGGGTCTTTGTCTGGTTCTGGAATCAAGGTAATACTGACCTCATAGAAACAATTTGGGAGTTTTCTTTCCATTCCTCCCCCCCCCCACCATCACCACCAAACAGTTTGAGAATAGGTATTAACTTTTCTTTAAATGTTTGGTAGAATTCCCTTGGGAAGCCATCTGACCCTGGAGTTTTGTCTGTTGGGAGATTTTTTATTACAGATTCAATTTCTTTGCTGGTTATGGATCTGTTCAAATTTTCTATTTTTTTCTGTTTGTGTTGTGATAGTTATATGTTTTTAAGAATTTATGTTTATTCTGGATTGCCTAATTTGCTGGCATTTAATTGTTCATAATATTCTCTTATTGTTGTTTTTCTGTGGTGTTGGTTGTGATCGCTCCTCTTTCATTTGTGATTTGATTTATTTGAATCCTTTCTCTTTTGTTTTTGATAAGTCTGGCTAGAGGTTTAACAGTTTCATTAATTCTTTCAAAGAGCCAACTTCTAGTTTCATAGTTTTTTCTTTTTCTATATCACTTATTTTGGCTCTATTCTTTATTCTTTCTTCTGCTGGCTTTAGGTTTCATTTGCTATTCCTTTTCTAACTCCTTTAGGTGTAAGGGTAGGTTGTATATTTGAGACTTTTCTTGTTTCTTGCTAGATTCTCTCTCTCCCTCTCCCCCACTCCTACCCCTAAAAATAAATAAAATAAATAAATAAATAAATAAATAACTTAGATCCTGTTTCCACTAGAACTGCAGCTTTGCAGCATTCTGTGGTGCGTGGAATTGGTGCATCCAGGGGGTTTTATGCTGGCTTCCTGGGGGAAGAGCCCATTACTGCTCTGGCTCACAGGCACACATGCCCCAGTTAAAAACAAAAAAACAAAAAAACAAAAAACACCTGCAAAGCACAGCAGGCACAGGGCTTGGTATGAGCAGCTTGAGCCTCCACTGAAGTCTGCCCATGCTGATGGGCAGGGGGAAAATGGTATTAGCCAGCTGTCCCATCCCCAGAGAGGGGAGTTCATACCAGCTAATGTTCAGGAGGCCCTCACATAAGAGTGACCAAATCCCCTTGTGATTGCCAGGAATTCCTCAAATCCCTGTCTTCACCCTTGTCTCTGAATCATCTGTCCATGCAACAGCACAGCTCCTGTGTTTTATCTCAGGTGCACCTGCTGGGTTTCAAAACTCCACATTTTAGGGACCCAGCAAAGGATGGACCCATGATGTGGGTCTCACCACACTGTGGCCAGTGCTGGTCTGTTCTGGAAGGGCACTTGAATGAACACACAGGGGGACTGGACTTTATGGTAAAGCACATCAAAAAGCCAGCATCCAGATTAGCTGCCCTCAGCAGGTGTGTCTGCTCCTCTGCTAATGAATGGGGCAGCTCAATGGCACTCACCAGCTCTTGTGTCCCCTAAGAAGCAGTGGGCCTGTCCCAAATTCACTCTAAGAAGGGAAATTATCTCTCCCTATGTGACCCAGGAAACCCTCAAACCATACTGTCCGCTCCCAGACCTCTGCCCTCCTTCTCAACAGGAGCACTTCAGGCTCTACCCCAGCGATAGCATGGACTTCTAAGAAACCCTTCAGTCTTGAGCTCCACTGCTTGTAAAAACTTGTGGTAATCAGTCCCTCTCATTTACCCAGACAGTGGTTTTAGGAAGTGTTTTTCTTGTGCAATCCCTGCACGCTGTTCTTACTCTCTCTCCTCTTTGTGAGAGGCTTCCCCACCTCTACAGCACCTGTGATTTTTTTCTCCCCCAAATCATGTCTCTGCACCAGCTACCTTCCACAATGCGACCTCTGTTCTCCCTCTAGATGTGCAGTTTGTTCCCTCAGTCCTTGGATTGATTTCTTGGGTGTTCAGAATGATTTGAAATAAAATATCAAACAAAAAAGTCACAGAACTGAAGAACCGAATAACCTCACTGGAAAATACACTAGTTCAACAGCAGGTTGCAGGAAACAGAGAAAAGGATCAGTCAGTTCAAAAGCAAGGCGGTGGGACTCATCCAATCAGAGCACAAAAAGAAGAATGGGAAAAGGTAAAAATATCTTAAGGGGGTTATAGGATAACATCAAGTGAAATAACATAAGGGTCCCAGAAAAAGAAGAAAGGGCCAAAATCGTAAGAATTAATGGCTGAAAACATCTCTAACCTAGGGAAGGAAACAGACATCCATATCTAAGATGCCCAGAGCATTTCAAAAAAGATGAATACAAACAGACCCATACTAAGATACTGTATAATTAAAATGTCAACATTTAAAGGCAAAAAAAAAAAAAAATTAAAGTAGCAAGAGAAAAACAGTTTGTTACATAAAAGGGAACCCTTAACTTTACAATTATTTAATGAATATCTCATGGCGAGGAAAGCAACAGAATATGCAATGTAGTCAATGGCTACACTATATTTTAATAGTGTTGTAAGGTGAGATGGCAGCTACACTTGCTGTGAGTACAACAGTAGGTATAGAGTTGTTGCATCACTATGGTGTGCATCTGAAACTAATGTAACATTCTATGTTAAAAAAAATTAAAGAAAATTTAAAAAAAATTAAAGGAACATCAAAAGACTATCAGTATATTTTTTAGCAGATACTTTGTAGGCGAAGAGGGAGTGGCACAGTATGTTGTAAAGTGCTCAAGAAAAAACTTGTGGTCTTTGGAAGACGCTGGATTAGGAGGATTCTAAACTCATTATGTTCCACAGACCAACCTGCGTAACAGCCACCTGGGTGCACTGAACACAGAAAATAACTCAAAGACAGGCGGAACAGACTATCAGTAGTTAACCAACAAGAGGAGGACACATGGGAAAGGATAGGAGGGGGTAGAGATGCAGTCTGGAACCAGTCTCAGTGAGACTAACCACAGATGCGAGGGACACCACAAGCACAGAGAAGGGAAAGGAAACTCCCCACACCAGGCACTGGGAAAACAAATCCCCATAACATTTGACTCTGAAAACCAGTAGGGCTTAATACCATGAATCTTTACAATCAGTGGAGCTTAACTCTGGGTAAAATTTTGGCAGATTCAGTCCTGACAGAGCCAAAGGGTGATAGGAAAACTGAGGCTCCACCAAGATACAACAGAGAAGCAGCACTCTGCAAAGCATCTAGGGTACAAGTAAAAATTACTCATCCCTCAAAGTGTGCTGGAGGAGCAGGGATCTTTAAGAGACTTCAAGAACAAAAAGCTGATGGGCACCATTTCTCCCCCACCTCCAGGCTAAATAGTGGGATGCTTGCATGAAAAAGCATGAACACCCCGCACCTACCTTTCAAACACCACATGTCCCCTCTCCCATTCTTCTGCAAATCCTCTGAATCCAAACTGGCCCACCTAGCAGGAGTCCCTCCAAAGCAACTCCTTCCACCTTCTATCCTGAATGCAGCCCTGGCAAATACCAGCAGCACTGCAAAGTGATTCCTGGGGAAAATGACCACACACACCAGTACATCTGCAGTCCCGTCACCAAACTGACAGTGTGGAGAGAGTGCTCTGCTGATCAGTGTATCTGCAGCCCCAGCACAGGTCTGGGGAAAACATATGAACCAACTACAGGCCGTGCCTACCAAAAAAAGCCTCTCAGTGGACAAGACAAGGATTGCTGGCTGTAGTTGGTGGGACCACAGCCCAGACAAATGGGCTAAGCACAGGTGCCTGATCTGACTGCTGACCTTGCCCAATTACATGCCCACACCTCCAGACTAGCTTGTTAACAGCACGGGACCAACCCAGCCCACAAGAGGCAAAATGGGCCATGGAAGCTGACTGGAATGAAAGCAAATGAGGCTTGGCTACAATAGTGAAGTACACAAAGCCTACATAGGAGACAACTCTCATGCGCCTGGTTTTGGTGAACAGGGGACATTGCGCTACACGGTACCAAAGGAACTCTTACTCACAAAGCTGCATCTTTCAAGATCAGGAGACAGAGCTAAATTTCCTAGCACATAGAAACAAACACAGAGAGAGAAAATAAGGAGATGGGAATATGTCACAAATGAAAGAACAAGAACCACAACAAAAGAATTAAATGAAATGGAGATAATATGCCTAATAAAAAATTCAAAGTGATGGTCATAAAGATGCCCACTGGACTTAAAATGTGAAACCTTTGACAAAGAAATAGAAATATAAGAAAGAACCCCTGGGGATAAAAATACATTATATGTTTATTAAAATAAAAAAAAGGAAAAAAAAAGAAATATAAGAACCAGAGAAGATGAACTCTATAACTAAAATTAAAAACACACTACAAGAAGTTAATAGTAGATTAGAGGAGAGAGAAAAATAAAGATTAATGAATCAGAAGACAAAAGTATTGGGAAACAAACCAAGCTACACAGGAAAAAGAAAAAAGGAGTGATAAAAAGTACGAATAGGTAAAGGGAATTCAGTTACATCATCCAGTATAATAACATTCCCATTGTAGGGAATCCCAGAAGTAAAAGGGAGAAAACATTTATTTAAGGAAATAATAGCTGAAACTTGTATAACATGGATGCAGGAAACAGACATCCAGTTCCAGGAAACCCAGAAAGTGTTGAACACAAATAACCCAAGCAGATCCACATCAAGACACACAGTAATTAAAATGGCATAAAAATAGTGATAAACAGGGACTTTAAAAGCAACAAGAGAAAAACCAGTTACATACAAGGGAAATCCTATAGGGTTAACAGATTTTCCAGCAGAGAACTTAGAGGCCAGAAGAACGTGGATAGGGTGCCTGGGTGGCTCAGTTGGTTAAGCGACTGCCCTCTGCTCAGGTCATGATCCTGGAGTCCCAGGATTGAGTCCCGCATTGGGCTTCCTGCTCAGCAGGGAGTCTGCTTCTCCTGCTGACCTCTCTCCTCTCATGCTCTCTCTCTCTCTCTCATTCTCTCTCTCTCAAATAAATAAATAAAATCTTAGGAAAAAAACAAAAAACAGAAGAACGTGGGTAAGGTGCTTTCAAAGTACTGAAAGAAAAACAACAACAACCCTGCAAACAAAAACCCAGCAAAGATATTCAGAACACAAGGAGAGATAACGTTTCCCAGAAAAACAGAAGTTAAAGGAGTTCGTCAATACTAAACCAGACTTACAAGAAATATTAAAGGGAATTCCTTGAGTGGAAGAAAAGGCCATAATCAGAAGTAAGAAAATTATAAAAGAAAGAAAACTCACATGTAAATTCAAACACAATAAAAGTAGTAGATTATTCATTTATAAAGCCAGTACAGAGATTAAAGCACAAAAGCACTAAAGTCAATTATATTTATAAAAATCAGTCAAGGCATTCACAAAATAAAAGGATGTAAACTATAATATTATATACATAAAACATCAATGAGCAAAGAGTAAAAACGTAGTGCTTTTAAGTGGATTCAAGCTCAAGGAACCAACAATTTAATATAGAATACTACAGACACAAAATGTTATATATAAGCCTAATGGTAACTACAAATCAAAATCCTGTATTATAGCTGGGGCACCTGGGTGGCTCAGTCAGTAAGTATCTGCTTTTGGTTCATGATCCCAGGATCAAGCCCACATGGGGTTCCCTGCTCAGCTGGGAGCCTCCTTCTCCCTCTCCCTCTGCCCCAACCCCCTGCTCATGCTCTCTCTCTCAAATAAATAAATAAAATCTTAAAAAAAAAACAAAACTGTAATAGATACACAAAAAATAAAGAGGAAGAAATCAAAGCATATCACTATACAAGCCAGCAAACCATGAGAAAGGAAAGCAAGAGAAGAGTACAGAGAAGAACTACAACAATCATAATACAAGTAACAAAATGGCAATAAGTACTTACCTATCCCTTTGAATGTAAATGGACTAAAGGCTCTAATCAAAGACACAGAGTAACTGAATGGACAAAAAAGCAAAACCCTTTCATATGCTACCTAGAAGAAATTCATTTCAGATCTAAAGACATGTGGATTAAAAAGACTGAAAGTGAAGGGACAGAAAAATGTTTAGCATCCAAATGAAAGAAAAACAAAAAAAACAAAAAAAAAAAACCCTGGGGTAGCAATATATCTATCAGCCAATATAGACCTCAAAACAAAGGCTGTAACAAGGGACAAAGAAGGATATGATGATAAAGTGATAAAGGGAACTAATCAATAAGAGGATATACAAATGATAAGTATATAAGTACCCAACATGGGAGCACCTATGTACATAAAACAAATATTAACCAAAATAAAGGAGGAAATTGGCAGTATAAGAATAGTAGGGGACTTTAAAACCTCACTTAAATCAATGGATAAATCATCCATACAGAAAATCAACAAGGAAACCGTGGCTTTGAATGACACACTGAACCAGATGGAACTAACAGATATATTCAGACCATTCCATCCAAAAACAGTAGAAAACACATTCTTTTCCAGTGTACATGGATCATTCTCCAGAACAGAAGAAGTCTCAGTTAGTTAACTGATAAAAAAATGACTGGTATCACAGTAAGCATCTTTTTCAACCACAATGGTATAAAACTGGAAATCAGTTACAAGACAAAAATGACAAATACATGGATGCTAAATTACATGCTACTAAACAATAGATGAATCAACCAAGAAATCAAAGAGGAAATAAAAAAATAGATGGAGACAAATGATAATGAAAATACAACAAACCAAAATCTTTGGGAAACATCAAAACCTGTTCTTACAGGAGGGTTCACAGCAGTACAATCTTAAGAAGAAAAATCTCAAAAAAAAAATAACCAAACCTTACCCTTAAAGGAGGTTGAAAAAGAAGAAAAAGCCCCAAACCAGTAGAAGGAAGGAAATAAGTGAAACAGAGTAAAAAAACAATAGAACAGATGAGTGAAACCAGGACTTGCTTCTTTGAAAAGACCAACAAAATTGCAGATATATATAGGAGATTAAACAGAAAGGGGAGGGGGCCACCAAAGCTAGCCATTGGAAAGTAATACCCACAATGCGAAAGTGCCCTGAGCCTGGGGACCAACAATAGCTTGGAGACCAGTGGCTGCAAGTTGGGAAGGGGCTGATAACAGCACTCAAACAGAACAAAGGGGCTTAAGGGGTAACTGTTGGGACCAGGTGGCCTCAGGTGCACACGGACCTAAGGCACACTAACGTGAGTCAGTAGTCCTGGGAATGACAGCCACCAGGACCAGGGTTGCCTGGACCAGTATTGCCAGAGGTTTTGGTGGCATGGAGGTACAGAAATAAGCTGGGGCCTCGGACAAACACTGAAACAGTGGCTGGGGCTGTGCACCGCCTGTGGGAGACTGCAGTGTTCAACAGAGTTTGCAGAGGGAGAGTCTGTGTTCTGGAGGATTCAGAGAGGAGCAGACTGTGGCTTCCCTCTGAGGCAGAGGTTGGGTGCAGACAGTTTACTTTGCTCTGACCCTCCAGAAAGGCATGAAAATCTTCCAAAGAACAAAAGCCTCCAGAGAACAAAAGCCAGAAAAAAGTTTCCCAGGGGGCAGGGCAACTCAGCCCACCACAGGATGATTGAAAAACAACATGGTAGGCCCCTCCCCCCAGAAGACAAGCTGATACAATAAGAGGACAACAACCATGGGTCCCCATAAAATTGTAAAACCCAAACATCAGGAGAAAACAGTATATTAAGCTCCTGGTATTGTCTCACAGCCTGTATATTTCTTAGATACAACTTTTCTCTCTCTTTTAATACTTCCTCATGATTCTTGTTCTTTTATTTTTTTAACTATTTTAACTAGATGTTTAATACAAGATATTCCATAGTAACATTTTTTTTTTAAAGATTTTATTTATTTATTTGACAGACAGAGATCACAAGTAGGCAGAGAGGCAGGCAGAGATAGAGGAGGAAGCAGGCTCCCTGCTGAGCAGAGAGCCCGATGCGGGACTTGATCCCAGGACCCTGAGATCATGACCTGAGCCGAAGGCAGCGGCTTAACCCACTGAGCCACCCAGGCGCCCATTTTTTTTAATATATTATTTATTTGACAGAGATCACAAGTACGTGGAAAGGCAGGCAAAGAAAGAGGGGGAAGCAGGCTCCTTGCTGAGCAGAGAGCCCAGTACAGGGCTTGATCCCAGGACCCTGAGATCATGACCTGAGCCGAAGGCAGAGACTTAACTCACTGACTACCTGGGCATCCCTCCACAGTAACTTTTTAACTTGAACTTTTTCATATAATTTTTTTTTCTTTTTCTTTATAAGTATGTGTGTGTGTGTGTGTGTACACAATGTATACTTCAATGTAGACCTTTTTTCCCTATTCAGTACTACCTTTTTTTAAAAAAATAGATTTATTTATTTATTTGACACAGAGAGAGAGAGAGAGATCACAAGTAGGCAGAGAGGCAGGCAGAGGGGGAGGGGGAAGCAGGCCTCCCCCTGAGCAGAGAGCCCAACCTGGGGCTTGATTAGGGACCCTGAGATCATGACCTGAGCAAAAGGCAGAGGCTTAACCCACTGAGCCACCCAGGTGCCCCTCAGTACTACCTTTATATAGTTTTAATTTCCCTGTATTTCTGGAAAGTTGAGTTCTCTAACAAAGATAACAAAATACACCCAGAAAGAACTGAAATACACTTCTTCTCCCACATAGAGGGATTATAACCACCTTCCCATCAGCCCCCACATTTTATTTTATTTTTTTTCCTTTCTTTTGTTGGTCTTTTTGTTTGTTTGTTTTCATTTTTGTACTTTATAAATCTTACTCTTGGGGCTCATTTTGGCTGGGTTTTTTTTGGTCTTTTTGTTTCTCTTTTTGTACTTTATAAATCTTTCTCTTGGGGCTCATTTGGTCTAGGATTCTCTTTCTTTCTTTCTTTCTCTCTCTCTCTTTCTCTCTTACTCTCCTTTTTTCTCTTTTTGAAGGTGATTTTCAATTGCTTCAAAATTGCTCCGAAACTTCCTAGGATGCACCTTTCCTGGATAGTGGTTGATATTTTCAGCTATATATCCCTAACCACAACTCAACAGAATGACAAGGAGAAAGAATTCCCAACAAAGAAAAGACCTAGAGACAATGGCTTCTCAGAAGATCTAATGGATATGGATCTAAGCAAGATGTCAGAAATAGACTTCACAGTAGCAGTTATGAAGACAATAGTCAGGCTGGAGAAAACTATTAATGGCAATATAGATTCAATTAGGGAAAAAGTGAGAGCAGATCTGGCAGAACTTAAAAATGTATCAATGAGATACAATCAATCTAGATACTCAAACAGAGTAAATGAGGCAGAATGAATTACTGCTCTTGAAGATAAACTGATAGAAAAGGAAAATCAGGAGGAGGCCTGGAGCAAACAGCTCAAAATCCATGAAAACAGAATTAGAAATAAACGACACCATGAAACGTTACAATGTCAGAATTATTGGGATCCCTGAGGGGTGTAGAGAAAGAGAGAGGATTAGAAGATATATTTCACCAAATCATATCCAAGAACTTCCCTAATCTGGGAAATGAAACAAGTAATCATGTCATAGAGGCAGAGAGGACAGACCCCAAGATCAATGAAGGTAGATCAATCCCCAGGCATGTAACAGTAAAACTCATAAATCTTAGAATGAAGGAAATCATTTTAAGGGCAGTTGGGGGAAGAGATTCCTTATGCACAGAGGGAAGAACATCAGAAAAACGTCAGACCTGTCCACAGAGACCGGGCAAGCCAGAAAGGGTTGGCAAGACATATTCAGGGTACTAAATGTGAAAAATAGGCAGCCAAGAATTCTTTATCTGGCAAGGTTATCATTCAGAATAGATGGGAGATAAGAAGCTTCTAGGACTGGCAGAGACTGAATAAGTGACCACCAAGCTGGCCTTGCAAGAAATACTGGGGGGGGGGTTCTATAAAAGAAGAAAGACCCCACAAGTGACACAGAACAGAGATATACAGAGACAATCCATAGAAACAAAGACTTCACAGATAACATGATGACAATAAAATCTATCAATAATCACTCTCAACATGAACAGCCTAAATGCTTCCATAAAATGGCACAGGGTTGCAGATTGGATAAAAAGACAGGACCCATCCATTTGCTGTCTATAAGAGACTCGCTTTGAATTTAAAGATACATTCAGACTGAAAGTGAAGGGGTGGAGAACTATCTTTCATGTCAACAGCCTTAAAAGAAAGCTGGGGTAGCAATTCTCCTATCAGACAAATTATATTTTAAGCTAAAGACTGTAGTTACAGATACAGACGGACTCTATATCTTTCTTAAAGACTCTATCCAAAAAGAAGATCTAACAATTGTAAATATCTATGCCCCCAATATGGGAACAGCCAACGACATAAGCCAACTGTTAACCAATATACAGAGACATATTGATAATAATATGTTAACTGTAGGAGACCTTAACACACCACTTTCAGCTATAGACAGAACAACTACACAGAACAACAAACGAACAAGAGCTTTGTTTTTTTTTTTTTTTTTTAAAGATTTTATTTATTTATTTGACAGAGAGAGATTACAAGTAGGCAGAGAGGCAGGCAGAGAGAGAGGAGGAAGCAGGCTCCCCGCCGAGCAGAGAGCCCGATGCGGGACTCGATCCCAGGACCCTGAGATCATGACCTGAGCCGAAGGCAGTGGCTTAACCCACTGAGCCACCCAGGTGCCCCCCGAACAAGAGCTTTGAATAACACACTGGAACAGATGAACCTCATAGACATATACAGAACATTCCACCCTAAAACAATAGAATACTCATTCTTCCCAAGCATGCATGGAACTTAATCCAGAATAGACCACATACTGGGTCACAAATCAGGTCTCAACTGACACCAAAAGAATGAGATTATTCCCTGTATATTCTCAGACCACACTGCTGTGAAACTGGAACTTAATCAGAAGGAAAAGTTTGAAAAAAATTCAAACACTTGGAAGTTAAAGACCATCCTGGTCAAGAATGTTTGGGTTAATCAGGAAATCAAAGAAGAACTTAATCAATTCATGGAAACCAATGAGAATGAAGACACATCGATCCAAAATCTATGGGATACGGCAAAGGCAGTCCTAAGGGAGAAATACATAGCCATCAAAGCCTCACTCAGAAGAACAGAAAAATCCCAAATACACAAATTATCTTTACACCTTGAAGATCTAGGTAATCAACAACAAATTAAACCTAACCCACAAACTAGAAGGGAAACAATTAAGATTAGAGCAGAGATCAACAAATTAGAAACCAGAAAGACAACAGAACACATTAATGAAACTAGAAGATGGTTCTTTGAAAGAATTAATAATATTGATAAACCCCTGGCCAGACTTACCCAAAAGAAAAGAGAAAGGACCCAAATTAATAAAATTATGAATGAAAGGGAGATCATGACTAACACCAGGGAAACAGAAACGATCATCAGAAATTATTATCAACAGCTATATGCCAATAAGTTAAGCAATCTAGAAGAAATGGATGCACTCCTGGAAACCTACAAACTTCCCAGATTGAAACAGGAAGAAATTGACAACCTGAATAAACCAATAACTGTAACAAGATTGAAGCAATGATCAAAAACATCCCAAAAAACAAGAGTCCAGGACCTGATGGATTCCTTGGGGAATTCTACCAAACATTCAAAGAAGAAATAGTACCTATTCTCCTGAAGCTGTTTTAAAAAACAGAAACAGAAGGAAAACTTCCAGACTCTTTCTATGTGGCTAGCATTACTTTGATCCCCAAACCAGGCAAAGACCTCATCAAAACAAAATTTCAGACCAATATCCCTGATAAATACAGAGGCCAAAATTCTCAACAAGATCCTAGCTAATAGGATCCAACAGTACAGTAAGAGGATTATCCATCACGACCAGGTGGGATTTATCCCTGGGACACAAGGGTGGTTCAACATTCGCAAATCAATCAATGTGATAGAACACATAAAAAAAAGAAGAGACAAGAACCACATGGTCCTCTCAATTGATACAGAAAAAACACTTGACAAAATAAACATCCTTTCCTGATGAAAACTCATCAGAGTATAGGGATAGAGGGAACATTCTTCAACTTCATAAAATCCATCTATGAAAAACCCAGAGTGAATACCATTCTCAATGGGAAAAATCTGAGAGCCTTACCACTGAGATCAGGAATACAACAAGGATGCCCACTCTCACTACTATTGTTCAACATAGTACTAGAAGTCCTAGCAACAGCAATCAGACAACAAAAAGAAATAAAAGGCAAAAAGAAGAAATAAAATTGGCAAAAAGAAGCCAAACTCTCTCTCTTCACAGATGACATGATACCCAAAAGTCTCCACCCCCAAATTACGAGAACTTATACAGAAATCCAGTAATATGGGAGGATAAAAAAATCAATGCACAGAAATTAGTTGCTTTCTTGCACATTAACAATGAAACTGTAGAAAGAGAAATTAGAGAATCGATTCCATTTACAACAGCATTAAAACCATTAGATACCTTGGAATAAATCTAACCAAAGAGGTGAAGGATCTAGGAACTACAAAACACTCATGAAAGAAATTGAAGAAGACACAAAAAGATGGAAAAACATTCCATGCTCTGATTCCATGCTCATGGATCAGAAGAAAAAACATCATTAAAATGACTATGCTGCCCAGAGCAATCTATACTTTCAACATCATCCCAATCAAGATACCAATGGCAATTTTCAAAATGCTGGAACAAACAATCCTAAAATTTGTATGGAACCAGAAAAGACCCAGAATCACCAAGGAAATGTTGAAAAAGAAAAACGAAGCTGAAAGCATAATGTTGCCTGACTTCAAGCTATATTACAAAGCTGTGATCACCAAGATTGGCATGGTACTGGCACAAAAACAGACACATACACCAATGGAATAGAATAAAGAGCCCAGATATGGGCTCTCAACACTATGGTCAACTAATCTCCAACAAAGCAGGAAAAAATATCCCATGGAAGAAAGTCTCTTCAATAAATGGTGTTGGGAAAATTGGACAGCTATATATAGAAGAATGAAACTGGAACATTCTTTTACACAAAACACAAAGATAAACTCTAAATGGATGAAAGACATCAATGTGAGACAAGAACCATCAAAATCCTAGAGGAGAACATAGGCAGTAACCTCTTTAACATCAGCCATAGCAACTTTTCTCAAGACAAGTCTCCAAAGTCAAGGGAAACAAAAGCAAGAATGAACTTTTGGGACTTCATCAAGATAAAAAATTTCTGAACATCAAAGGAAACAGTCAACAAAACAAAGAGGCAACCCACAGGATGAGAGAAGGTATTTGCAGATGACACTACAGACAAAGTGCTGATATCCAAGATCTATAAAGATCTATAAAGAACTTCTCAGATCAACACCTAAAAAACAGATAATCAGGTCAAAAAATGGTCAGAAGACATGATCAGACATCTCTCCAAAGACATACAAATGGCTAACAGGCGCATGAAAAAGTGATCATCATCATTAGCCATCAGGGAAATTAAAATCAAAATCACATTGAGATACCACCTTACACCAGTTAGAAGGGCAAAAATTAGCAAGAAACAACAAATCTTGGAGAAGTTGTAGAGAAATGGGAACCCTCTTACACTGTTGACAGGAATGCAAACTTGTGCATTCATTTTGGAAAACAGTGTGGCAGTTCCTCGAAAAATTAAAAATAGTGGAACCCTATGACTGAGCAATTACACTACTGGGTATTTACCCCCAAGATAAAGGAGTAGTGAAAAGAGCCATATTCACCCCAATGCTTGTGGCAGCAATGTGGCAGCAATAACCAAAATGTAGAAAGAGCCAAGATGCACTTTAACAGATGAATGGATAAAGATGTGGTCCATATACACAATGGAATATTACTCAGCCATCAGAAAGGAGGAATGCCCAACTTTTGTACCAACTTGGATGGGACTGGAGGAGATTATGCTAAGTGAAATAAGTCAAACAGAGAAAGTAAATTATCGTATGATTTCAATTATTTGTGGAACATAAGGAATAGCATAGAGGACATTAGCAGAAAAGAAAAGTGAAGGGGGAGAAATCGGAGTGGTAGATGAACCATGAGAGACTATGGACTCCAGGAAACAAATGGAGAGTTTTAGAAGGGAGGGGGGAGGGGGAGGGTGAAGCCTGGTGATGGATATTAAGGAGGGCAGTGATTGCATGGAGCACTGGGTGTTATATGCAAACTTGGAACACTACATCAAAAACTAATGATGTACTACTGTATGGTGACTAACATAATACAACAAAAAAAAAAAGATTAACAAAATTGATAAACCCCTAGCCAGAATAATCAAGAAAAAGAAGAGGGTTCAAATAAATAAAATCAGAAAAGAAGGAAAAGAAATAACCGATGTCTTAGAAATACAAAAGATTATAAGATTATGAAAAATTGTATACCAACGTATTGGACAACCTAGAAGAAATTCCTAGAAAAGTATAACATCTGAAAACTAAATTAAAAAGAAATAGAAAATCTGAACAGACTGATTACTAGCAAGTAATCAAAAAACTCAATAACCCCCCCAAAAACAAACAAACAAAAAAAAACCTCAATAACCCAAAAGTCCAGGACCACATGGCTTCAAAGGTGAAGTCTACCAAACATTTAAAGAAAAGTTAATATCTATGCTTTTCAAACTATTTCAAAAAATAGAAGAGGAAGGAAAGCTCCCAAATTCATTCTATGAAGCCAGGATTACCCTGATACCAAAACCAGATTAAGATACTACAAAAAATGGACACCTGGGTGGCTCAGTGGGTTAAGCCTCTGCCTTTGGCTCAGGTCATGATCTCAGTGTCTTGGGATTGAATCCCGCATCAGGTTCTCTGCTCAGCAGGGAGCCTGCTTCCCTCTTTCTCTCTCTGCCTGCCTCTCTGCCTACTTGTAATCTCTCTCTGTCAAATAAACAAATAAAATCTTTTTTTTAAAAAAATGATACTACAAAACATAAAAAGTACAGCCCAGTACCTCTGACGAACATACAGGCAAAATACTAAAAAAAAATATGAACCAACCAAATCCAACCATATCAAACAATACATCAGAAAATCCAACCATATCAAACAATACATCAAGCAGGATTTATTACAGGGATACAAGGATGGCTCAACATTTGCAAACCAATCAACATGATACACCACATTAACTAGAGAAAGAAAAAAAACACATGATCATCTCAATAGATGCAGAATAATTGACAAATTACAACAGCCATTCTCAATTTTTTAAAGAAAGGTAGATTTAGGGGGAACATATCTCAACATAATAAAGACCGTAAGTGAAAAACCTACAACTACCATCACACTCTATGGTGAAAAACTGAAAGTTTTTCCTCTAAGATAAGGAAAAATATAAGGATGTACATTCTCACTCTTCTATTCATCATAGCATTGAAGTCCTAGCCAGAGCAGTCAGATAAAAGAAATAAAAGTCATCCAAATTGGTAAGGAAGAAGTAAAACTTTCATTATTTGTAGATGACATGATACTATATGTAGAAAGCCCAAAAGACACCCCCCCAAAACTAGTAGAACTCAAATATTATTTTGGAAAAGTCACAGGATACAAAAATCTGTTGCATTTCTATACATTAATAATACAGCTGAAAAAGAAGTTAAGTAAATAATTACACTTATAATTACACCAAAAATAATAAAATACCTAGGAATAAACTTAATCAAGGATCTGTATTATGAAAAATAAACACAGTAATAAAAGAAATTGGAGATGATACAAATAAATAAAAAGATAATCCATGCTCAAGGATTGGAAAAATAGATATCATTAAAATGTCTGTACATCCCAAAGCAATCTCCAGATTTAACGCAATACCTATCAAAACACCAATGTCTTTCACAGAACTAGTACAAATAATCCTAGAATTTATATGGAGGCATAAAAGATCCCCTGATCTCAAAGCAATCCTGAGAAAGAACAAAGCTAAGATAGCACAATTCTAAATTTCAGGACATACTACAAAGCTGTAGTAATAAAAACAGTGTGGTACTATTCCAAAAATAGACATAGAGGTAAATGAAACAGAATAGAATCCAGAAATAAATCTACACTTTAACAGTTAATTGATCTATGATAAGAGTCGAGAATACACAATGAAAATAAGAAAGTCTCTTCTGTTGGTAAAACTGGACAGCTACATGGAAAGAAAAGAAAAAAAAAGAAAGGAAGGAAGGAAGGAAGAAACTAGACAGCTTTCTGACCACCATAGACAAAAATAAACTCAAAAGGATTTAAAGACCTAAAAATAAGACCGTAAACCATAAAATTCATACAAGAAAACATACTCATCATAGTATTGAAGTATTGAATTATACTGAATTTTGACATCAGCCATAGAAACATTTTCTAGGTATGCCTCCTCTGCCAAGGGAAATAAAAGCAAAAATAAACTATTGGGACTACTTCAAACTAAAAAGCATTTGCATAGCCAAGAAAACGATCAAGGTATCAAATGGGAGAAGATATTTGTAAATGATATATCCAATAAGGGGTTAATACACAAAATATATAAAGAATTTATATAAGTCAATGTCAAAAAATCAAATAATACAATTAAAATTGGGCAGAGGAGGGAAAACTGGGCAGAGGACCAGAATAGACATATTTCCAAGGAAGACATGGATAGCCAACAGATACATGAAAAGATGCTCAATATCTCTAATCATCAGAGGAATGCAAATTAAAACCACAATGAAGTATCACCTTATACCTATCAGAATGGCTAGAATTCAAAAACAGATGAAACAACAAGTGTTGGTGAGGATGTGGAGAAAAAGGAACCCTCATGCACTGTTGTTGAGAATGTAAGCTTGTGTAGCCACTAGAGAAAAAGGTATAGTGGTCCTTCAAAAAATTAAAAATAGGGGTGCCTGAATGGCTCAGTCGGTTAAGCATCTGCCTTCAGCTCAGGTCCTGATCCTAAGGTCTTGGGATTGAGCCCCGCATTGGGCTACCCACTCAGGGAGAAGCCTGCTTCTTCCTCTCTCTCTTCCCCTCCCTTTGTGCTCTCTCACACACACTCTCTCTCAAATAAATAAATAATCTTTTTAAAAAAACAACCTGGAATTATAATACTTCCAGTTTGTTAAAAAAAAATTAAAAATAGAATTACCTTATGATCCAGTAATTCCACTACTGGTATTTATCTGAAAGAAAACAAAAACACTAATTTGAAAAGATATATATACCCTTATGTTTATTGCAGCATTAGTATCTAATAACTAAGATATGCAAGCAATCCAAATGTCCACCTATAGATGAATGGATAAAGAAGATGTGGAATATATATATATATTTTTTTTTAAATGGAATATTACTCAGTCATAAGAAAGAATAAAATCTTGTCATTTCAATAACATGGGTGGACCTAGAGGGTATATTCCTAGGTGAAATTTTCAAAATCAGTTAGAGAAAGACAAATACCATATGATTTTACTCATATGTGGAATTTAAGAAACAAAACAAATGAACAAAGAAAAAAAGACAAAAAAAGATACTCTTAAATCCAGAAAACCAACTGAGGGCTGCCAGAAGGGAGCTGGGGGAGGGGCGATAAAGACTGTAATAGATAAAGGGGATTAAGAGTACATTCACCTTTATGAACATGAAGAAAGTAGAGGACTGATGAGTGATTATACTGTATTACCTGAAAATAATATAGCATTGTATGTTAATTGCACTGGAATAAAAAATAAAATTAAAAAAATTTTTACTCTACCCAGCAAAGTTACGAGTCAGAATTGAAGAAGAGATAGTTTTCCATAATCTCAAGCAAAGGCTAAAGGATTTCATCACCACTAAAATAGTCTTAAGAAATGTTAAAGGGACTTCTTTAAGCTGAAAAGAAAGGGCATAAAAAAAAAAAAAAAAAAAAAGAAAAGAAAGGGCATTAATTGGTAACAAGAAAATGGATGATATAATAAATCTCACCGGGAAGGTAAATACATGGCAAAATAGTAGATTAATCAGTTATAAAGGTTTAGAGACAAAACGAGTAAAAAAAAAAAAAAAAAAGCATGATTGCAATTAATTGGTTAGGAGATAAGGGACACACAAGATAAAAAGATGTAAAATGTGGGCCAGCAGGCTGGCTCAGTCAGTATGCTATAGTCAGCATAGTATAGCATGTGACTCATGATCTTTGGGTTGTGAGTTAAAGCTCCACATTGGGTGTAGAGGTTACTTAAAAAAAAAAAAAAAAAAAGATGTAAAATGTGATATCAAAAATATAAACCATCAGTAGTAAGAGTAAAGATGTTGAGCTTCAGATGGAATCAAACTTAAAATTGTTATCAACTTAAAATATACTCTAAGTTTTCAAACATAAGCCTCATAGTAATAACAAAACAAAAACCTGTAACAACTACACAAAAGACAAAGAGAAAGGAATATAAGTAAACTACTAAAGGAAGTCATTAAGTCACAAGGGAAGAGAGCAAAAGAAGAAAGGAAACAGAGAAATACAAAACTAGCCAGTAAACAATAATGAAATGGCAATAAGCACACACTTATCAATAATTACTTTAAATAAAAATAGACTAAATTATTCAATCAAGGCATAGACTGGCTGAATGGATTCAAAAACAAAAACAAAAAACAAGACCCATCCATATGTTCCCCACGAGTCTCACTTTAGATGTAAGGACTCAAACAGATTGCCAAGAGAGAGGATGGAAAAGATAGTCCCTGTTAATAGAAACAAACAAAAAAGCTAGAGTAGCTATACTTAAAACAGACAAAAAGACATTTTTTTAAAAAGATTTTATTTATTTGACAGAGAGAGAGAGAGAGCACAAGTAGGCAGAGCAGCAGAGGGAGAGGGAGAAGCAGGCTCCTCACTGAGCAGGGAGTCCAATGCGGGGCTCGTTCCCAGAACCCTGGGATCATGACCCAAGCCAAAGGCTGACACTTAACCAACTGAGCCATCCAGGCACCTCTGACAAAAAGACTTTAAAACAAAGTTGTAATAAGAGACAAAGATGGGACTTACATAATGATAAAGCGGTCAATCCCTTAAGAGGATGTAACACTTGTAGATATTTATATACCCAAAAGAAGCAACTAAGTATATAGAAAGCCAATATTGGTAGGCTTTTAGGAGAAATAGACTGTAATATAACAGTAGGAGATTTTAACACCCTGCTTACAGCAATGGATAAATCATACAGATAAAAAAATCATACAGGATCACTAACCTAAATGACAACTTAGATTAGATGGACTTAACAGATATACATAGAACATTACATACAAAAGCAACAGAATACATATTCTTCTAAAGCACAGATGAAACATTTTGCAGGATAGATCATAGGTTAGAAGAGAAAACAAATCATAATAAATTTAGGAGAAGTGAAGTCATGTCAAATTTTTTTTCCAAGTAAATGGTATAAACTAGAAATTATTACACAAAGACTCAAAAATACACAAACAGGTGGAGACTACACAACGTGCTACCGAACAACCAATGAGGTAAAGAAAATATCAAATGGAAATCTAACATACCAAAATTTGTGTGATGCACCCAAAGCAATTCTAAGGTGAAGTTCACAGTGATAAATGCCTACCTCAATAAACAAGAGAGGTTTCAAATAAACAACCTAATTTTACACCTCAAAGGACAATAAATAAATAAATAAATAAATAAGACGTAGGAGTAAGGAAATAAAAAAGATTACAGCAGAGATAAATGAAATAGAGACTAAAAAGACAATAGGATCAGTGAAACTAATATGTTGTCCTTCGTACGGATAAACAAAAGTAACAAGACTTTTGCAAAAGTCATCAAGAAAAAACAGATTCCTCAAATAGGTAAGAAATGAAAGAGATATTACAATTGGATACCACAGAAATTCAAAGGATCATAAGACACTACTATGAACAAGTATACGCCAAGCACTTGGACAAACTAAAAGAAATGGATAAATTCCTATAAACATACATTCTACCAAGACTGAATCATGCTGACATAGAAAAATCTAAACAAACTGGTAATTGGTAAGGAGACTGAATCAGTAGCCCAAAACCTCCCAATAAACAAAAGCCCAAGAACATACAGCTTCAGGGATAAATTCTACCAAGCATTCAAAGAAGAATCAACACCAACATTTCTCAAGCTCTTTTTAAAAACTAAAGAGGAGGGAATTCATCCAAACTCATTTTATGAGGCAGTACTCTGGTATCAAAACCAGAAAAAGATGCCACAGGAAAACAATGTTACAGCCAAATATCTGTGATAAACATTAAAAACCTCAACAAAATATAAGCAAGCCAAATTCCAACAATATATAAAAAGGATCATACACCATAATCAAGAGGCATTTATTCTAGGGATGCAAGGATGATTCAACATCCACAAACCAGTAAAAGTGATAGACTATGTTAGCAAAATGAAGTATAAAAATCATTGATCATCTCAATAGATGCAGAAAAAGCATTTGAAAAAAGCTAACACCCATTTTTGATAAAAATTCTCCATAAAGTGAGTATAGAGGGAATATGCCTCAACATAAGAAAGGCCATATATGACAAGGTCACAGCTAACATCATACTTAATGATGAAAGACTGAAAGCTTTTCCTCTAAGACCAGGAAGAAGATGAGGATGTCCACTTTCACCACTTCTAGTCAACATAGTACTTGAAATTCTAACGACCGCAATCAAGGAAGGAAAAAAAATTGTATCAAAATTAGAAAAAAGAAGAACTAAAATTGTCTCTATTTGCAGAGGACATGATTTAATACATAGAAAATCCTAAAGGCTCCAAGAAAAAACTGTTAGCACTAACAGACAAATTTAGTAAAGCTGTAAGATCCAAAACAAATACTCAAAAATCTGTTATTTCTGGGGTGCCTTCGTGGCTCTGTCTGCTAAGTGTCTGACTCTTGATTTTGGCTTACTCTTAGGTAAGAGTAAGCCTTACTTGTCTGACTCCATGCTTATGTGAAGTCTCCATAAGATTCTCTCTCTCCATCTCCCTCTGCCCCTCCCTCCTCTGCTCATGCTCTAAATAAATAAATAAATAAATAAAAATTTAAAATAATAAAAATCTGCTATGCTTCTATACACTAATAATAAACTATCCAAAAGAGAAATAAAACAACCTTGTTTACAATTGTTAAAAAAAAAAGACAATAACAAAAGCAAAAACCTAAGAGTAAAATTTAACCAAGGAGGTGAAAGACCTGTAATCTAAAAACTGTAAGGCATTAATAAAAGAAACTGAAGCCACAAACAAATGGAAAGATATTCTGTGCCCATGGGATGGAAGACTGATTATTGTTAAAATGTCCTCACTTGCCAAATTAATCTAGAGATTCAGTGCAATTCCAATCAAAGTTCCAATGGGATTTTTCAAAGAAACAGAATAAACAATCCTAAAATTTGTATGGAACCACAAAAAACCTTGAGTAGCCAAAGCAATCTTTTTTTTTTTTTAAAGATTTTATTTATTTATTTGTCAGAGAGAGAGAGAGAGAGAGTGTGAGCACAGGCAGACAGAGTGGCAGGTAGAGTCAGAGGGAGAAGCAGGCTCCCTGCGGAGCAAGGAGCCCGATGTGGGACTCGATCCCAGGACGCTGGGATCATGACCTGAGCTGAAGGCAGCTGCTTAACCAACTGAGCCACCCAGGCGTCCCCAAAGCAATCTTGAGATAGAGGAACAAAGCTGGAGGCATCATCACACTCCCTGATTTCAAACTCTATTACAAAGCTATACTAATTAAAACATTGTGGTAGTGGGATAAAAGCAGACACAGATCAGAGACATAGAGAGCCCAGAAATAAACCCACATTTACATGGCCAATTAATTTATAACAAATGAGGCAAGAATATATCATGGGAAAAGGAGAGTCTGTTCACTAAATGGTGTTCAGAAATCCTAACATGCAAAAGAATAAAACTAAACCAGTATATTATACTATACAAAAGATAAATTAAAAGTGGATTAAAGATGTTAATGTAAGACCTGAAACCATAAAACTCTTAGAACAAAACATGTGGTAAGCTCTCTGGTATAGATCTTGTTGAGTATTTTAGAATCTGACACCAAAGCAAAAGTAACAGATGCAAAAATAAGTAAGTGGGACTACTAAATACTAAAAAGCTTCTGCACAACAAAAGAAACCATTCACAAAAGGGAAAGGCAACCTACTGAATGGGAGAAAATACTTGTAAGTCTTTTATGTAACACAGGATTAATATCCAAAATATATGAAAAACACATACAACTCAAGAACAAAAAAACAATCCAATTTAAAAAAAGGGCAGGAGATCTCAATAGACACTTTTCCAAAAAAGACACAGAGATAGTCAAAGACACAATAAAAGATGCTCAACTTCATTAGTCATTAGGGAAATGAAATAAAAAACAAAATGAGAGGGGCACTTGGATGGCTCAGTCAGTTAAGCATCTGTCTTTGGCTCAGGTCTTGATCCTGGGGTACTGGGATCAAGCCCCACATTGCACTCCCTGCTCAGTGGAGAACCAGCTTCTTCTTCTCCCTCTGCCTGCTGCTCTGCCTACGTGTATTATCTCTCTGTCAAGTAAATAAATAAAATCTTAAAATAAAACACAATGAGCTATCACATCACACTGTAAGAACAGCTACTATCAAAAAAGCAAGAGGTAAGTGATGGCAAGGATACGGAGAAAAGAAAATCCTTGTATGCTGTGTTGAAATGTAAACTGGTAAACCACTATAAAAAACAGTATGAAGGGTCATCAAAAACTTAAAAATAGAACTTCTATATGATCCAGTAATTCACTATTAGAAATCTATACAAAGAAAACAAGAACTAATTCTAAAAGATATCTATACTTACATTTATTACATTATCTACAATATATAAAGATATATATAAAGATATAAACAAGATATAAAACCAACCCAAGTATCCATTGATAGATGAAAGAATAAAGAAACTGTGGTATGTATATACAATGGAAAATTACACATAATAAAGAAGAAATCTTGCTACTTATAGCAATATGGATGGGCCTACAGGGCATTATGCTAAGTGAAATAAGTCAGAGAAAGACAAGTACCGTGTGATCTTTATTATATGTGGAATCCCAAAATACAGAAAGGACAAACAGAAACAAACAAACAAGCTCACAGATACAGAGAACAGATAGGTGGTTGCCAGAGACAAATTGTGAGGGGTGGGAGAAATGGGTAAAGAGGATAAAAAGGATAAAAGAAAAAAAGAGCTCAATTTCAACGATGACAAATAAATAAAATGCCTTTTACATTTTGATTACTAAATGAACATTATGAGTTCAAGAGGGTCAACATGTGGGTATTTCCTAATATAAGTTTTAAGTATGCAAAATTAGGTTACCTTAATATGATGCAAGGCCTATAAAATTTATTTCTTATTTACCAAAAGTTGGATAGATACATTTAAAATTAAATGAAGTTCTATCTAAAATGTTCCTTTTTTCTATCATAAAACTAACTTCTGGGGCGCCTGGGTGGCTCAGTGGGTTAAAGCCTCTGCCTTCGGCTCGGATCATGATCTCAGGGTCCTGGGATCGAGCCCCGCATGGGGCTTCTGCTCAGCAGGGACCCTGCTTCCTCCTCTCTCTGTCTACTTGTGATCCCAGTCTGTCAAAAAATAAATAAATAAAAATCTATTTAAAAAAAAAATAAATAAAACTAACTTCTATTTAAAAAAATAAAAATAAAAAAATTATAGCTCAATATCTTTCATGAATATAAATGTAAAAATCCTCAACAAATATTAGTAAATTGAACCAAACAAGATTTACATACTACTACCAAGTGAGATTTATCTCAGGTATGCAAAACAGGTTCAATATTAAAAATCAATTAATGTGATCCATCACACTAACAAGCTAAAAAGGGAAAAACCACATGATCATTTCAACATATAAAGAGAAAGTATTTGACAAAATCCAACACCCATTCATGATAAAAATTCTCAATAATCTAGGAATAGAAGGTATCTTCCTCAAATGAATAAAGAACATCTACAAAAAAGCCTATACCTAATAATACTTAATGGTGTGAACCTAGTATAAGTTTTCTCGCTAAGACCAGTAACAAGGCAAAGTTGTTCCCTCTCACCACTAGTTTTCAATATTACAGTACAAGTATTAGCAAATGCAAACAAGGCAAAGAAAGAAAATAAGAGGTATACAAATTGAGAAAGAAGATAAGAAACTGTCTTTTTTCCCAGTTGACATGATCAGCCGTGTAGGAAAACCAAAAGAATTGACTAAAAAAAAAAAAAACAAAAAAAAAAACTCCTGTTCCTGATAATAATAGCAAGGCTGCAGGATATGAGCTTAAAACATAAAAGTCAATTGCTTTACTATATACCAGCAGAGAAGAACTGAAAATAAAATTTAAAATACAGGAGGTTCCCATCCAAGATGGCAACAGAGGAAGACTTTGAATTCACCTCCTTCACAGAACACACCAACTTACACCTATTAACACAACAATTCCACATGAAAAAGAATTGAGGGCTGACTGAACTACCAAAGACAGAGAGAATGGCCAGAAGACAAGAGAGACAGACAGATAGTAATAAAGGGAACCCCCCACTCCCAACACTGCAAACAGTAGTGGGGAACAATAATATTGAGGGACCAAGAACAGACACCTCTGTCCTTGGGCTTGGAAAAAAACCCCTAAGTTCACAAAAGCAACTGGCATATAAAAGACACACAAGAAATCTGCCAAACACCGGAGGAGTTGTGGGAAATCTCTTCAAGTCAGAGGGACTGGAGAACAATACAGTTTATGTTCCCACCCCACCTTGAGAGTGTAGACTATAGCAGACTATGTAACATATGGGTCCAGTCATCTCGATAAGCTTGCAACTTCAGGGAGCCCAGGATCTACAAGACCACACCAGCCCTGGACATGCTGGGACACAGGAAAAAGAGCCATGGTTAAAAAGCACTGAGCAACTGCGGGAACACTTTCTCCCCTTCCACCTTAAAAGTCCAGACCCAGTAGGGTTGGCTTATGGTAAGCCTTTGACCCCAGAGAGCTCAGGGAACACAAGCCTGCATCAGTTGCCTTGAGATGCTGAGGCACAGAAAACAAGCTGCAGTTTTGTGGGGATTTTATTATTATTACTTTTATTTTATTTTACTTTGAAAATTTGTCTTGTCATTTTTTTCTTTTTGGCTTTGTTCCTTTCTTTCTTGTTCTTCTTTTTTTTTTTTTTTTAAAGATTCTATTTATTTATTTGACAGACAGAGATCACAAGGAGGCAGAGAGGCAGGCAGAGAGAGAGGAGGAAGCAGGCTCCCTGCTGAGCAGAGAGCCGGATATGGGGCTTGATCCCAGGACCTTGAGATCATGACCTGAGCGGAAGGCAGCAGCTTAACCCACTGAGCCACCCAGGTGCCCCACTTGTTCTCTTTTTAAAATTCTCTTCTTTTAGGGTGCTTGGGTGGCTCAGTCATTAAGCATCTGTCTTTGGCTCAGGTTATGATCCCAGAGTCTTGGGATTGAGCCCCACATCGGGTTCCCTGCTCAGTGGGAAGCCTGCTTCTTCCTCTCCCAATACCCCTTGTGTTCCCTCTCTCGCTAACTCTCTCTGTCAAAATAAAAAATAAAAAAAAGAAAAAAAAAAGTTTAAAAAAAATAAATTTTTGTTTACTTTTTTCCATTTTTTTCTTCTTTTATTATTTTTTCTTCTATTATTCTTTTTATTGGTATTCTTTCTATAAAAAGCCACAGTGTAAAAGACTAGCATATACAGCCACAACCCCAGCCAGCCAGAAACAGTCATCAAGCATACACAGTCTACAAAGAGGATTCCATGCACAAATCCTTAAACTTTAGGAGAAGTAGCTTTAATCCACGAAACAAACACAGAAAGTTACATAAATGGAAATACAGAGGAATATGCTCCAAGAGAAAGAACAAGAAAAAAACTCAGAAAAAGGCCTAAATGAAACAGAGATAAGGAATTTAAAGTAATGATCATAAGATCATTACTCACTGGGCTGGAGAAAAGATTAGACAAACTCAATGACATTTCAATAAAGAGAAAAAAAATTAAATCAATCAATCAAAGTTGAAGCATACAATAACAAATAAAAAAAAAAAAACTAGAGGAAATCAAAGATTAGAGGATGTGAAAGAACTTAACAGTGATCTGGAAGACAAGGGAATAGAAAGCACACAACCGGGACGCCTGGGTGGCTCAGTTGGTTAAGCAGCTGCCTTCGGCTCAGGTCATGATCCCAGCATCCTGGGATCGAGTCCCACATCGGGCTCCTTGCTGGGCTGGGAGCCTGCTTCTCCCTCTGCCTCTGCCTGCCATTCTGTCTACCTGTGCTTGCTCTCTCTCCCTCTCTCTCTCTGATAAATAAATCTTTAAAAAAAAAAAGAGAGAGAAAGAAAGCACACAACCTGAACAACAAGAAAAGAACTGAAAGAAAATGAGGCTAGATTAAGAGATCCCTTAGACAACATCAAGTGAACAAACATCTGCATTATAGGGATCCCAGAAGAAAAGAGAGAAAGGTGTAGGAAATTTATTTGAAGATATAACTGAAAGCTTTCCTAACCTAGGAAGGGAAATAAACATTCAAGTCAAAGAAGCCCAGAGAGTTCTAGACAAGTTGAACCCAAGAAGGTCCACATGGCATTAGATAATAACTAAAACGCCAAAGGTTAAAGACAAAGAGAGAATCTTAAAAGAAGCAAGAGAGAAATAAAAAGCTACCTACAAAGGAGATAAAGAGTTTCCCAGACAAACGAAAGATAAAGGAGTTTACCATCACTATGCCAAGCTTCCAAGAAATGTTAAAGGAACTTTTCAAAAACATTTTTTAAAAGATTTTATTTATTTATTTGACAGACAGAGCTCACAAGTAGGCAGAGAGGCAGGCAGAGAGAGAGGAGGAAGCAGGCTCCCCTCCGAGCAGAGAGCCCGATGCGGGGCTCGACCCCAGGACCCTGGGACCCTGGGAGCCCAGGACCCCGGACCACCACCTGAGCTGAAGGCAGAGGCTTTAACCCACTGAGCCACCTAGGTGCCCCAATGGAACTTCTTTAAATAGAAAGCAAATGGCCGTTAACTGGATATAAGAAATATATGAATAAAAAGATGTAAAATATGACAACATATACATAAAATGTGAAGGAGTAGAAAAAGAAGACAAGAAAAAAACTAAAAAAGAAAAAAAATCTTTTTTTTTTTTAAGATTTTATTTATTTATTTGACAGAGAGAAATCCCAAGTAGACAGAGAGGCAGGCAGAGAGAGAGAGAGGGAAGCAGGCTCCCTGCTGAACAGAGAGCCCAATGCGAGACTCGATCCCAGGACTCTGAGATCATGACCTGAGCCGAAGGCAGCGGCTCAACCCACTGAGCCACCCAGGCGCCCCAAGAAAAAATCTTTTTAAAAAAAAAAGATTTTATTTATTTATTTGCCAGACAGAGATCATACGTAGGCAGAGAGGCAGGCAGAGACAGGGGAAGCAGGCTCCCTGCTGAGCAGAGAGCTTGAGGCAGATCACAATCCCAGGATCATGAGATCATGACCAGAGCTGAAGGCAGAGGCTTAATCCACTGAGCCATTTAGGCACCCCGAAAAAATCTTTTGCTTTTTCTGTTTTATTGTGGCTAAAGAATGTGTTTGAACCTAAATGTCCATCAAATTATTATCAGCTGCTATTTACTTATAATGCTATATATGAACCTCATGGTAACCACAAATCCATTAACTATGATAGATACACAAAAAGAGAAAGAAAGCCCAACAAAATACTATACTCATCAATCACAAAAAAAGAGAGCTAGAGAAAAGAAACAAAGAACTACAAAAAACAAAAACAAAAACAAAAAAACAGAAAATAAATCTTTTGAAAGTTTTTATTTAAATTCCTCTTAGTTGGGACACTTGGGTGGCTTAGTTGCTTAAGTATCTTCCTTTGGCTCAGGTCATGATCTTGAAGTCCTGGGATCAAAGCCCGTGCCAGGCTCCTTGCTCAGCAGGGAGTCTGCTTCTCCTTCTGCCTCTCCCTCATGTTCTTTCACTCTCTCTCAAATAAATAAATAAATCTTAAAAAAAATTCCAGTTTGTTTACATACAGTGTAATATTAGTTTCAGGTGTATAATATAGTGATTCAACACTTCCATATATCCCCCAGTGCACACTGCAAGTGCAATCCTTAATCTCCATCACCTACTTAACCTATCACACCACCCACCTCCCTTCTGGAAATGATCACTATGTTCTCTATAGTTAAGAGTCTGTTTCTTGGTTTGTCTCTCTCTTTTTTCCTTTGGTCATTTTTTTGTTGTTTCTTAAATTCCACATGAGTGAAACCATGGTATGTCTTTCTCTGGCAATGTTACTGGCTGGGAGGTCTATAGTTTTTGGTTTTTATTTTTAGGTTTATGATCCATTTTTAGTTAATTTTTGTGAAGGTCGTAAGGTCCATGTTTAGGTTCACCTTTTTTTTTTTTTTCCCACTTGGCTATCTAGCTGCTCTAGCACTATTTGTTGAAAAGACTTCTCTTTCTTCCATTGTATTGTCTTTGCTCCTTTGTCAACAATCAGTTGACTATATTAAGGTGGGTCCATTTGTGGACTTTACATTCTTTTCCATTGATCTTCTTATCTGTTCTTTCACCAGTACCTCACTGTATTGATTACTGTAGCTTTATAATAACTCCTGATATCAGATGGTATCTAACTTCCAACTCTGTTTTTTTCTTTCAATACTGTGTTGGCTATTCTGGGGTTTTTGCCTCTCCATATAAATTTTAGAATTTTTGGTTTTAAATTTTATTTACTTTTTATTTGCATATAGTTCACACAATATTAGTACATTAGTATCAAGTATGTAACATAGTGATTCAACAACGCTATGCATTATGCTATGTTCACTAGAAATGTGGCTGCCTTCTGTCACCATACAATGCTATTATATTATTGACATATTCCCTATGCTCTACCTTCTATTCAATGACTTCCATGATTGGAAGCCTGTATCTTCCATTCCCTTTCATCCATTTTGCACATCCCCCAGTCTTCTCCCCTCTAGCAACCATTGGTTTATTCTCTGTATTTATATATCCGATTCTGCTTGTGGTTTCTTCATTCAGTTTGCTTTTTAGATTCCATATTTAACTGAAAGCATATGCTATTTGTCTTTCTCAGATTTCACTTAGCATAATTCTTTTTATGTCTATCCATGTTATTGCAAATGGCAAGATCTCATCCTTTTTTATGACTACATAATATTCCTCTGTGTGTGTGTGTGTGTGTGTGTGTGTGTGTTCTTTATTAATTAATCTATTGATGGACACTGGGTTGCTTTCATATCTTGGCTATTGTAAATAACATTGCAGTAAACAGAGGGGTACATATATCTTTTCAAATTAGTGTTTTATTTTCTTTAAGCAAATACCCAGTAGTGGAATTACTGGATCTTACACTATTTCTTTCTTTTTTTTTTTTTTTAAGATTTATTTATTTATTTGAGAGACAGAGACTGTGAGTGTTAGCGGGAGGAGGAGCAGAGGGAGGGGAAGACAGAGAATCCTAAGTAGGCTCCATACTGATGCAGAGCCTGATCTCATAACACTGAGATGATGATCTGAGCTGAAATCAAAAGTTAAATGTTTAACCATCTGAGTCATGCAGGCACCTCTAGATCATACACTTTCTATTTTTAATTTTTTGGGGAAACTCCATGCTGTTTTCCACAGTTGCTGTACCAATTAACACTCCCACCAAAAGTGTGCCTGTGCTTTTTCTCTTGCCAGCATTTGTTATTCTTTTTACATTAAATTTTTTTATTAACATATAATAATATATGTATTATTATATATGTAATATATAATACATGTATGTAATATATATATTAATAATGTATTATTAGTCCCAGGGGTACAGATCTGTGAATCAACAGGCTTACACATTTCACAGCAATCACCATAGTATATACCCTCCACAATGTCCACAACCCAACCACCAAACATTTGTTATTCTTGCCAACATTTGTTATTTCTTGTCTTTTTGATTTTAGCCATTATGACTCATTGATTTACATATCCCTGATGATTAGTAATGTTGAGCCTCTTTTCATGTGTCTATTGGCCATCTGGATGTCTTCTTCTTTTTTTTTTTTTTAAATGATTTATTTATTTGAGAGAGAGAGTGAGAAAGAGAGAGAGAGAGTGAGTGCATGGTGATGGGGCAGAGAGAGATGCAGACTCCCTGCTGAGCAGAAAACCCGATGCGGACTCAATTCCAGGACCCTGGGATCATGACCTGAGCTGAAGGCAGATGCTTAACCAACTGAGCCACCCAGGTGCCCCGGATGTTTTCTATATAAAAATGTCTATTCAGGTCTTCTGTCCATTTTTCATGGATTATTTGCTTTTTTTGTGTTGACTTGTGTAAGTTCCTCATTTTTTAACCCATTTTCAGATATATCATTTGCAAAAATCTTCTCTCATTCAGTAGGTTACCTTTTTGTTTTGTTGATGGTTTCCATTGCTATGCAAAAGCTTTTCAGTTTGGTGTAGTTCCAATAGTTTATTTTTGCTTTTGTTTCCCTTGCCTCAAGAGACATATTCAGAAAAATATTTCTATGGCAGATATCAGAGAAATTACTGCCTATATTTTCTTCTAGGAATTTTATGGTTTCAGGTTTCACATTTAGGTCTTTAATCCATTTTGAATTTATTTTTGTGTATGGTTTGAGAAAACAGTCCAGTTTCATTCTTTTGTATGTGGCTGTCCAGTGTCCTAGCACCATTTATTGAAAACTGTTTTCTCCACGTTGGATATTTTTGCCGCCTTCATCATAGATCAATTGATCATATAAGTGTGGGGTTGTGTCTGGATTCTCTGTCTCTTTCATTGATGTATGTGTCTATTTTTGTGCCAGTACCATACTGTTTTGATTGTGACATCTTTGTAATGTCTCTTGAATCTAGAATTGTGATGTCTCTAGCCTTTTTTTTTTTTCTTTTGCAAGATTGTTTTCACTACTTGGGGTCATTGGTGGTTCCATACAAATTTTATTATTTGCTCTAATTCTATGAAAAATTCTATTGGTATTTTGGTAAGGATTGCATTGATTCTGTAGATTGCTTTGGGCACAGGGATGTTTTAACAATATTAATATCTATGAGCATAGAATATCTTTCCATTTATTTGTGCTGTCTTCAATTTGTTTCATCAATGTTTTACAATTTTCAGAGTATGTGTCTTCCACCTCCTTGGTTAAGCTTATTCCTAAGTAATTTATTCTTTTTGGTGCAACTATAAATGTAACTGTTTTCTTAATTTCTCTCTCCACTACTCTCTTATTAGTATATAGAAATGCAACTGATTTCTGGGTATTAATTTTTAGCCTGCAAGTTTACTGAATTCACTTATTCTAATAGTTTTTTGGTAGTCTTTAGGGCTTTCTACCTAAAGTACCCTGTCATCTGCAAATAGCGGCAATTTAAATTCTTCCTTACCAACATGGATGCCTCATCTTTCCCTTGTCTGAGTGCCATGGCTAGGACTTTGAGTACTATGGAGAATGAAAGTGAAGAGAATGAACATCCTTGTCTTATTCCTGATCGTAGAAGAAAATCTTTCAGTTTTTTCCATTGTGTATGATGTTAGGTGTGGTTTTTTCATTGTGGCCTTTATTATGTTGAGATTCCTTCCCTCAAAGCCCATTTTCTTGAGAATCTTTAAAATGAACAGATGTTGAATTTTGGTCAGATGTTTTTTCTGTTTCTATTGAGATGATAAAATGATTTTTTATCCTTCATTTTGTTAATGTGTATCACATTGATTGATTTGTGAATATTGAACCATTGTTATAGCTGAGAAGTAAATCCCACATGAACATTGTGACTGATCCTTTTAATGTATTGTTGAATATGGTTTGGTAACATTTTATTCAGGATTTTTACATCTTTGCTTATCATGGACATTGGCCGGTGGTTTTCTTTTGTTGTGCTGTTTTGTCTGGTTTTGTAATCAAGGTAATGCTAGCCTCATAGAATGTATTTGGAAGCTTTTCTTCCTCTTTAATTTTTTGGAATTGTTTGAGAATAGGCATTGAATCATCTCCTTCTCTTCTTCATTTTATTTATCAGAAAGAGAGAGAACATACAAGTAGAGGGAATGGCAGAGAAAGAGGGAGAAGCAGGCTCCCCACTGAGCACAGAGTCCAATGCAGGATTCCATACCAGGAACCTGGGATCATGACCTAAGCCAAAGGCAGATGCTTAGCCAACTGAACCACTCAGGCATCCTGACATTGAATCTTCTTTAAATGTTTGGTAGAATTCATTTGTGAATCCATCTGGTCCTGGACTTTTATTTTTTGGTTACTACTTCAATTTTTTTTTTTACTACTTCAATTTCATTACTTGTAATTGGTCTATTCAGATTTTCTATTTCTTCCTGGTTCTGTTTAGGAAGATTGTATGTTTCTAGAAATATATCCATTTCTCAGGGTGCCTGGGTGGCTCAGTGGGTTAAGCCTCTGCCTTCAGCTCAGGTCATGATCTCAGGGTCTTGGGATTGAGCCCCACATCGGGCTTTCTGCTCAGTTGGGGAGCCTGCTTCCCCCTCTCTCTCTGACTGCCTCTCTGCCTACTTGTGATCTCTGTCAAATAAATAATTTTTTAAAAAGAAATATATACATTTCTCCTAAGCTGTCCAGTTTGCTGGCATATTATTTCTCATAATATTCACTTGTAATCCTTTGTATTTCTGTGGTGTCAGTTGTTACTTCATTTTTTTTTGAAGATTTTATGTATTTATTTGACAGACAGAGATCACAAGTAGGCAGAGAGGCAGGCAGGGGGGTGGGGGCGCAGGCTCCCTGCTGAGGAGAGAGCCCGATGTGGGGCTCGATCCAGGACCCTGGGATCATGACCTGAGCTGAAGGCAGAGGCTTAACCCACTGAGCCACCCAGGCACCCTGATTTCAGTCTTCTTAAGTTTATTGAGACTAGTTTTGTGGCCTAGCATGTGATCTATCCTGGAGATCTATCCTTGAAAACAATGTGTTCTTTTTGGATAAAATGTTCTTTATATGTCTGTTATGTCCATCTGGTCCAGTATATTATTCAAAGACACTGTTTCCTTATTGATTTTCTGCTTAGATGACCTATCTACTGATGTAAGTGGATTTTTAAGGTCCCCAACTATTATTGTATTACCATCAATTTCTCCCTTTATGTCATTAATATTTGCTTTATGTATATATGTACTTCAGTGTTGGGTGCATAGATATTTACAATTGCTATATCCTCCCACTGGAGTGATCATTTTAACATTATATAATGCCCTTCTTTGTGTCTTGTTAAATTGTATTTTTAAAGTCTATTTTGTCTTGATATAAGTATTGTTACCCTGGCTTTTTTCACTTCCATTTGCATAGTGAATGTAATTCTATCACTTCACTTTTGGTCTCTGTATGCGTCCTTAGGTCTGAGGTGAGTGAGTCTCTTGTAGGCAGAATATAGATGGGTTCTTTTTTTATCCATTCTGCCTCTCTGTGTCTTTTTTTTTTTTTAAAGATTTTATTTATTTATTTGACAGAGAGAAATCACAAGTAGACGGAGAAGCAGGCAGAGAGAGAGAGAGGGAAGCAGGCTCCCTGCCGAGCAGAGAGCCCGACGCGGGACTCGATCCCAGGACCCTGAGATCATGACCTGAGCCGAAGGCAGCGGCTTAACCCACTGAGCCACCCAGGTGCCCCTGCCTCTCTGTGTCTTGACTGAAGCACTTTTACATTTATATTTAATGTAGTTATTGATAGGTATGTACTTATTGCCATTTTGAAAATTAATTTTCAGGAAAGAGAAAAGACCCAAATAAATAAAATCACAAATGAGAAAATGGAAATAACAACCAATAGCACAGAAATACAATTTTAGGAGAATATTATATTTAAAAAACTATATGCCAACAAATTTGACAACCTAGAAGAAATGGATAAATTCCTAGAACATGAATTATCAAAACTGAAACAGGAAGAAATAGAAAACTTGAATGGACTGAAAATCAGCAAAGAAATTAAATCAGTAATTTAAAAATCCCAACAAAAAAAGTCCTGGACCAGATGGCTTGACAGGTGAATTCTTCCAAACATTTAAAGAAAAGTTAATACCTAATCTTCTCAAACTATCCTAAAAAATAGAAAAGGAAGGAAAATGTCCAAATTCATTCTAGGAGA
This sequence comes from Neogale vison, assembly GCF_020171115.1. Lineage (NCBI taxonomy): Eukaryota > Metazoa > Chordata > Mammalia > Carnivora > Mustelidae > Neogale > Neogale vison. The sequence continues at coordinate 83,072,466 of NC_058101.1, read as the reverse complement.
CTCACATCACCCTGGTATCAAAACCAGATAAAAACACCACAAAAAAAGAGAACTACAGACCAATATCCCTGATGAACTTAGATGCAAAATCCTCAAGAAAATACTAGCAAACAAAATCCAACATTACATTAAAAAAATCATTCAGCACAATTAAGTGGGATTTATTCCTGGGTGCAAGGATGGTTCAGCATTCACAAATCAATCAACATGATACATCTCATCAATAAGGGAAGGAGAAGAGCCATTTAATCATTTAAATAGATGCAGAAAAAGCATTTAACAAAGTACAATAGCCATTCATAATAAAAACCCTCAAAAAAGTAGATTTAGAGGGAACATACCTCAACATAATTAAGGCCATATATGAAAAATGCACAGGTAATATCATCCTCAATGGGGAAAAACTGAGAGCCTTTCCCCTATGGTCAAGAACAAGACAAGGATTTCCACTGTTACCACTTTTATTCAACATAGTACTGAAAGTCCTAGCCACAGCAATCAGACAACAAAAAGAAATAAAAGGCATCCAAATTGGTAAGGAAGAAGTAAAACTTCCATTATTTGCAGATCACATGATACTATATATAGAAAACCAGAAGGACTACACCAAAAAATTGATAGAACTGATAAATTCAGTGAAGTATCAGGATACAGAATCAATGTACAGAAATCTGTGGCATTTCCATACACCAATAATGAAGCAGCAGAAAGAGAACTGATTACATTCACAATTGCATCAAAAATACTAAGATAATTAAGAATGAACCTAATTAAGGAAGTGAAATAACTGTACTCTGAAAACTATAAATCATTGATGAAAGAAATTGAAGATGACAAAAAGAAATGGAAAGCCATTCTATGCTCATGGGTTGGAACAACAAATCCTATTAAAATGTCTATAGCACCCCAAACAATCTATACATTTAATACAAACCCTATCAAAGACCACCAACATTTTTCACAGAGCTAGAATAAACAATCCTAAAATTTGTAAGTATCCACAGAAGACCCCAAATAGCTAAAGGAATCTTAAAAAACAAAAACAAAACAAACCAAAAAAGCAAAGCTAGAAGCATCACAATTCCAGGCTTCAATTTATATTACAAAGCTGTAGTGATCAAAACAGTATCATACTGCTGCAAATATAGACCTATAGATCAATGGAACAGAAAAGAAAACTCAGAAATAAACCCACAGTTTGTGGTCAATTAAACTTTGAGAGAGCAGGAAAGAATATCCAAAGGGAAAAAGAACCTCTTCATCAAACGTTGGGAAAACTGGTCAACTATGTGCAAAAGAATAAAACTCTACCACTTTCTTACAACATACACAAAATTGATTTCAGATGGATAAAAGACCTAAATGTGAGACTCGAAACCATAGAAATCCTAGAAGAGAACATAGGCAGTAACTTCTTTGACATTGGCTGCAATTTCTTTCTAGATATGCTTTTGGAGGCAAAGAAAACAAAAGCAAAAAGAAACTACTGAGACAACATCAAAATAAAAAGCTTCTGCACAGCAAAGGAAATAATCAACAAAACTAAAAGGCAACCTACGAAATGAGAGAAGATATTTGCAAATGACATATCTGATAAAGCATTAGTAGTCAAAATATATAAAGAACTGATAAATCTCAACAACTCCAAAAAAGAATACTTGAATTAAAAAATGTCAGAGACATGAACAAATATTTGTCTAAAGAAGACATATAAACGGCCAACAGACACATAAAAAGGTGCTCAACATCACTTAAAATCAGGGAAATGCAAATCAAAACTACAATGAGATACCACCCACCCCTGTCAGAATGGCTAAAATCAACAATACAAGAAACATGTTGGCAGGGATGTGGAGAAAAAGGAACCCCTTTGTACTGTTGGTGGGAATGCAAGCTGGTGCAGCTACTCTGGGGAACTATAAAAGTTAAAATAGAACTTCAAAAATTAAAATAGTTAGAAAAGTTAAAATAGAACCTCAGAAAGTTATAAACAGAACTACCTCACGATCTAGCAATTGTACCATTGGGTTTTTAACCCCCCAGCCAAATACAAAGACGCTAATTTAAAGGGATACATGCACCAGGATGTTTATAGCAGCATTATATACAATAGCCAAATCATGGAAGCAGCTCAACTGTCCACTGATTGATGAATGGATAAATGAGGAGTGGTATATATACAATGGAATATTATTCAGCCATAAAAAAGAATGAAATCTTGCCATTTGTAACAACATGATGGAGCTAGAGAGTATAATGTTGAACAAAGTAAGTTAGAGAAAGACATATCATATGATTTCACCCATATGTGGAGTTTAAGAAACAAAACAAATGCTCAAAGGAAAAAAAGAGAGAGAGAAACCAAGAAATAGACTCTTAACTATAGAGAATAAACTGATGGCTACCAGAAGGGAGGGGGATGGGGGTTATAGGTGAAATTGGTGTTGTCATGTTGAGCACTGGGTGATATATGGAATTGATGAATCACTATATTGTACACCTGAAATTAATATAACACTGTATGTTAACTACACTGGAATTAAAATAGAAACAACAAAAGAAGAAAAATTGTGTTTTTTAACAAGTCAGTATAATACTTGATATAAATGGAATAAAGGATACCTTCCAAAAAGCCCCACAATTAATAGTGAATTATATGAATCTCTGAAAACTCAACAGTAAAAGCAAGTCTAATTGGAAGACTGGACCCTGAACCACTGCTCAAGTATTATCACATATAATCTTTAAGGCAGAATTTCTAGAAATGAAGGGGAAATTTTGACTTTTGTCTAAATAGTTTTTTATAGCTTGCAGTTAGGCAAACTTATGTAAACTTAATGTATCCATTAATGTAGAAGAAAAGAGTTTTTTCCATTTAGAAACAGATCTAGGGATTCCTGGGTAGCTCATTGTATTAAACATCCAACTCTTGATTTGGGGTCTGGTCATGGTCTCAAGGTCCTGAAATGAGCCCCACATGGGGCTCCCCACTCAGTGGGGAATCCACTTGAGATAGACTCTCTTATCCCTCTGCACCACCCCCCCTTAAATAAATAAATAAAATCTTTAAAAAAAAACAGTATCTAAGTTTGTGGTGTAGTTCGTTTTAAATCCTTATTAAATATCTCAGTCTTCTCAGTGGATCACTCCAACCTTATAGATGTCTCCTTTAATCAATGCATTGCATAAAAAGTATGAGATATCTTAAATATAAGTTGTTATACAAATAATATAATAATAGCAATTCACCAAAATAAAGAACGGAGTTCAATTTCTCAAAGCACCATACACCTTCATTACAGTTATGAAAATCTATGGAATAAACACAGAGGTGTAAAGGGTGCTTAAACTGGGTAATGATTTTTTTTCCAATGCTGTTCTGTCAAATTTAAACATTTGAACTTTTAAAATCATTTTATAGTTTTTAAGATTTTATTTATTTATTTGCCAGAAAGAGACCCAGCGAGAGAGGGAACACAAGCAGCGGGAGCAGGAGAGAGAGAAGCGGACTCCCCGCCCAGCAGGGAGCCCCACGCGGGGCTGGATCCCAGGACCCCGGGATCACGACCTGAGCTGAAGGCAGCCACCTAATGACTGAGCCACCCAGGCGCCCCTTAAAATCGCCTTAAACCCTTCATAGAAACGAAGATAGTTTTCCAGACTGTCAAGTGAGTAGCCTACCAGTTGTCTTATATTTCAGGACAGCTCTTCTATCCACCGTAAACCCGACCTTCTGAAAGATTGACTGCCAACATTACCTAGCAAGGCCGCCGGGTGGCCGGAGCATTTCCGGTTCTAGCCCCTTCAGCCGTGAAGGGGAGCCTGCCGCGCATGCGCGCCCAGCGCAGCCTCTCCAGATCGACCAGTCTCTTTACGTCACAGCTAGCCCGGCTGGGACCGCAACCGGCGCGAGTTTTTCAAAATGGGAGCGCGGAGGCGCCGCCCCGGTCTGGGAAGGTGCAGGAGAGGCCTTTCGGTGGCTGTGCAGCCGTCTCCCGGAGGGGCGGCCTAGAGAGCCAAGCCTGATGGGCGCCAAGACCGGCTGGCTGCTTGGAGCGCTGCCTCGAAGGGACTGCGTGAAGGAAGCTAATCGGAGCACAGGCCTGAGCCTGGAAATATGGCGACTTGCATCGGGGAGAAGATCGAGGTGATGTCTTGGCAATCTTCTCCGGGGCAGATTGGGGGTCGGGGGGTGGGGTAGCTGGAGTGGCAGGACTCGAGACTGCTGCAAAAAGGAGACCAGGCGAATCTAACGGCTGCGGGGCGGGCGCCGAGGTGTCTTGGGAGACTCCCAACCGCCGGCCTGGCTGTTTAGGGCGGAGCGTCCCGCCCCTCAGGCTGGGGTGTTGGGGGACAAGGTGAGTCGCTCACGGCCCCGCCCGTCCGTCTCCAGACACCAGGGCTATCCCGCCGGGTCTGCCGCGCTAAAACAGGGCAAAGCTGCCACCCCCTTCTCCGAGGGGATGGCGGTTACCTCCGGCGGGAGATGCGGCGGGATTCCTGCCGTGCCCTCTGCTCCCAGGGGTTGGCTGGAGGTGGGAGCAAGGTGCTGAAGTTGCGTTGAGGTTGAGGAAGCAGTCCACTAGGGTGCTGTATCTGAAGCCCACAGCCTGGACTTTCAGGGATCTCCGCAAGGCGTCAACATGCTTTCCACCCCAAACTCCTGCTGTATCGAGGTGTAATACCTGCTTGAATTTTAAATTCATATTCCCCTCTTGGTCCATTTTATCATCTTTTTCCAGTCTCTTCCTATCTTTCTTCTTTTTCACTCATGTGAGTCATCACACCTATCTTTAATTTTAACTTTTAAGGATTTTAAAGTTGGGAATCTGCTTGGTAAAGGATCATTTGCTGGTGTCTACAGAGCTGAGTCCATTCACACTGGTTTGGAAGTAGCAATCAAAATGGTAAGAATATATTAACCAACTTTTCACCTCTACTTTGCAAGTAATTAGAGAGGTGACTTAAGATAAAAGAAACTTCTTACCTATGAGGCTTTTTTTTTTTTTAATTAAGGGTGGAGGGAAACCCATCCCTTATGCAGAAAACAATAATGCCAAGTCCAGCGATTGGCATTACAGATGTTTTAGGAGATCCTTGACTATGCTTAAATAAGTGTTTTATTTTCATTAATGTTCAGTAGACCTAGTACTAGTTATTATGCAAACTTGTAGTAATTGACAGAAATCGAAAAGCAAATAATTTGTTTATAATAATGAGTAGGATTTGTGCCTAGTTCTGTATTACACTGTTAACAATCTAAAATACTATGTTTTGATTGTTGTAAAAAATACTGTGTTTTGATTGTTTATGATAGGAGTATCATAAGCAAATTAAGAATCACTTATCTAAACCAGTAGGGAAAGGGAAGTTTTATTTTAAAGCTTGACTAGTAGAAAATAACAGGGTGAAAAAAACAAAAAACAAAAAAAATAAAGCTTGGGTAGATTTTTGTTGTTATTGTTATAGATATGATAGTTATGCTATTAAATTCTTTAAGTTGGGAGAGTATATTAGAATGCATTGGCTAAACTTTTTTACTGAATGTCTCCTCTGCCAAGCACTCTCTTAGGTGCATGGGGAAAAGAGACAACAGAGTAAATTGATCTCAGAAAGATGTAGATAAAAGGACTTAAGAATATTTTAAAGTATACTTTCTCTTCAAAGTTAACTTTTGAAAACTTCACATTTGGAAGTTCATCAGCAACATTTAAATGTTTCATGTTATTTTTTAGATAGATAAGAAAGCCATGTACAAAGCTGGAATGGTGCAGAGAGTCCAAAATGAGGTGAAAATACATTGCCAGTTGAAACATCCTTCTATCTTGGAGGTAATACAAATTTTATAAAAGTGACCAAGGACTTTGAATTTTTGTATATTATCATTTACTATGCCCTTTTACATTTCAGCTGTATAATTATTTTGAAGATAACAATTATGTGTATCTAGTATTAGAAATGTGCCATAATGGAGAAATGAACAGGTATCTAAAGAACAGAATGAAACCATTCTCAGAAAATGAAGGTAGGTGGCTGCTTTTTTTCTTTTGTGTATATAAATTTTACTCTTTAAAAACTAGTTTTTGAAGAATGTGGTATTTTGTAATGTTTAATAAAACTGTTTAAATTATTACTTTGGGCTAGAAAGGGAGACCCCCAACTCTCAAAATTTGAAAAGCTGTTAATTTCTATAAATAATTTAAACATTACAGAAGTAAAAGGAGAAATTTGTTATCATCTTTCCCCAAAATACATTTTATTTTTTTTTTGTTTAATTTTTTATTTACTTGACAGACAGAGATCACAAGTAGGCAGAGAGGTAGGCAGAGAGAGAAGGGGGAAGCAGGCTCCCTGCTGAGCAGAAAGCCCAGTTCAGGGCTCGATACCAGGACCTGAGCCAAAGGCAGAGGCTTAACCCACTGAGCCACCAGGCGCCCCTTTTTCTTTCTTTTTTTTTTTTTAAATCCAAAATCACATTTTAAATTCAGTCATTGATAGTGTGTATCCTTTCAGTTCTAGAGAAAAGCTTTTTAGAATGTTATTGATGTCTATAAAGTAGTTCCTAAGTCAAACACAAATATTGAAATAATTTATTATAGAAAATGTCAAAAATAGAAGTAGATGGAACAGTATAATGAGACCTCAGCTTCCAAAGCTATCAATTCATGATCAAATTGTTTCATTTGTACCCTTCTTATTCCCCTAATTTTCCAGAGTATTTTGAAGCTGATTGTAGCCATCTTTATATCTATAAATATTTTGTTGTATGTCTTTAATAAAAAAATAAGAACTTTTAAAAATAATTATAGCCACAAAGTCATTATCATACCCAGTAATTCCCTAGTATCAAATGCATAGTCAGTTTCAACTTCCAGAGTTTCTCATAATTAACTATTTTACAGTTCGGATCAGTATCAAATAAGGTCCATGAGTCATCACAAAAATAATTGTTTTCTAGTTATCCTGGTAACTGAGATTGTAGGTAAGCTAACAAGTGTGGTTGCTATTGGACTTTTGGTACATTTAAGTCTATATAATCCATTTGAAAAGCAGTTTGGTCATATGTATTGAGTTATGCAAATATTCATATTTTTTGACTCAAAATAATGTACTAATACAAGTTGAATAATACAAGCTATACAAACATTAATGATGACTTGCATTTTTTGTAATACTGTATAATAGTAAGCCTTAAATAAGAAAATCTACAAAAGCTATAAGGAAAGGAATTATCAATTTGACGTAATTAAAATTAAGCACATGAATGACAAAAGATTAAGTCAAATTTAAAACAAAGGAAGTAAATATTTGTAAAATATATGACTGACAAATTATATTAAATTAATGTTTAATATTAAAAATAAAAGGGATGCTTAAAAAACGTAATGCAGTAGAAAAATGGGTAGGGAATATAGGCAGACTTCACAGAAGAGAAAGTACAAATGGCCAAAAAATAAATTAAAAAATGCTTAAACTCGATAGTAATCATAAGAGTGCCAAATAAAATAGTGGAATACCCTTTTTTTTTTTTAAACTCATTGGATTGACACTAACCAATGTTACCAAGGATATGCATGAAAATACAGCCTTTTGGAGGGCAGTTTGGCAAGTATTAAAATACTAAGTTTTATCCTTCAACCCAGTATTTCTGCTTCTTGAATTTAACATAGAGAACCATGCCATACATATACATAAGAAAACAAGTGGGTACAAAATGTTTATTCCTATGTTTTCTGTAATCTTGAAATATCAGAAATGACCAACTATTCATTGATAGCAATTAAATAAAATGAAAATTTATGGGGGACCTGGGTGATGCACTTGGTTAAGCCTCCAGCTCATAGTTTCAGCTCAGGTTGTGATCTCAGGGTCCTAACATTGAGCCCCCACACCAGAGACTCTTTCTGCCCCTCCTGCTCATGCTCTCTCTGCCTCTGTCTCTCTCTCAAATAAATAAATCTTTTTTAAAAAGATTAGCACATCTTTATTTTAAAGATTTATTTATTTTAGAGAGTGAGGGGTAAGGGAGGGGCAGAAGGAGAAAGAATCTTAAGCAGACTCCCTGCTAAGCACAGAGCCCAACCTTGGGCTCCATCTCCTGACCTGAGATCATGACTTGAGCCAAAACCAAGAGTTAGAGGCTTAATGACTGTGCCACCCAGGTGCCCCTAAAATAAATAAATAAATCTTTAAGAAGAACAAATATGTGTACTGACATGAGAATATTTCAAGAAATACTGTGAAGTGGGGGGAAGAGTAACAGAACTGAATTTTTTATACATTTTTATATTTTAAAGCATTTATTACAGTATATTTCGGTAGACAAATGTACATAAGCACAAATGTATAAAACGGTATAAACACATTATTAATAGTGGTTATTTTTTGTGAGGGTTTGTGAGGACATCAGAGGAACTAGCTTTCTTTTTTCCTTTTAACAATTATAATACATTTACGAATTGTTTGTGCAATTATAAATATTTTCTCTTAATTGCTATGGACTTCTAGAGACCCTAGGTAGTCCAGTCTCCCCCAGTTGCTAATATAATTAAGCTTTCCTTAACTATATAGAAAACTCATCAGTTGGAAAGGACAAAGATTAGAAGGAGTTCCCAGTTGTTTTAAAGGGACTTAAAAGAATATTATGGAATTATCATCAAAATAGTATTTTGGTTGGTAGAACTAAGCTGCAAGCTGGTGTTCTAATGTAATACTGTGGCATATATACTTGGGCTTCTAAAAAACTGAATTCTAAGATTCTAAATACTGAATCAGATTTTCTAAATTGTCAATTTTATATTTTGCATTCCAACAGCTCGACACTTTATGCACCAGATCATCACAGGAATGTTGTATCTCCATTCTCATGGCATATTACATCGGGATCTCACACTTTCTAACCTCTTACTTACCCGTAATATGAACATCAAGATTGCCGACTTCGGGCTGGCAACTCAGTTGAAAATGCCACATGAGAAGCACTATACTTTGTGTGGAACTCCTAATTATATTTCACCAGAAATTGCAACTCGAAGTGCACATGGACTTGAATCTGATGTTTGGTCCTTGGGCTGTATGTTTTATACGTTGCTTATTGGGAGACCTCCTTTTGACACTGACACAGTCAAGAACACATTAAATAAAGTAGTATTGGCAGATTATGAAATGCCAACTTTTTTGACAAGAGAGGCTAAGGACCTTATTCACCAGTTACTTCGCAGAAATCCAGCAGATCGTTTAAGTCTGTCTTCAATATTAGACCATCCTTTTATGTCCCGAAATTCTTCAACAAAAAGTAAAGATTTAGGAACTGTAGAAGACTCAATTGATAGTGGACATGCCACAATTTCTACTGCAATTACAGCTTCTTCCAGTACCAGTATAAGTGGTAGTTTCTTTGATAGGAGAAGACTTTTGATTGGTCAGCCACTCCCAAATAAAGTGACTATATTTCCAAAGAATAAAAATTCAAGTGATTTTTCCTCTTCAGGAGATGGAAGCAGTCTTTATACTCAGTGGGGAAATCAAGAACAAGAAACCAGTAATAATGGGAGGCGAAGAGTAACCCAGGATATGGAAGAAAGGCCACATTCTCGATACCTTCGTAGAGCCCATTCCTCTGATAGATCTGGCACTTCTAATAGTCAGTCTCGAGCCAAAACAATGGAACGATGTCACTCAGCAGAAATGCTTTCAAAATCCAAAAGATCAGGAGTAGATGAAAATGAAGAAAGATACTCACCTACAAACAGCAATGTCAATATTTTGCATTTCTTTAAGGAAAAGACATCCAGTAGTTCTGGATCTTTTGAAAGACTTGATAATGATCAAGCCTGGTAAGAATTTTATCAAAAGCATTTTATTTTTCTATAAATGTTATATTAGCACACATAGGGGACTGCATCTAACTAAGGAGGGTTAATTTTTTCTAATATTGTCAGATGTTCCTGGGGTACTTCTTAGCTATGATTTCTATTTCTTATTAGAGAATCTGAATGATCATTTTTTAATTGTAGTTAAGAAACAGTTTCATAATGAGTATATGTGCTCATGAATGTGTTTAATACTTGAGAATTTTGTTTCATTTTTATTTTATAGGAAGCAGGTCTCCAGTGCAAAGTATCATATTAAATGTGTCTGATCCCTAAAGTACTCTGATAATAACTGTTCTCTTTTTCTATCCTTCTTTCTCCCTTCTCTCTCTCACACACACACACACATACACACAGCTGAGCCAATGATGAGTAATCATGTTATTAACATTAAGACTCATTTTTTAATGCTTGTAGTGTTTTTTCCTTTTTCTTATCTTTGATTTTTATGCTTAAATTACTAGAGGGCAGTAGCCATATAGAAACTTTGTTACAGTACCATGGGCATTTTGGTCTGGAAATTTAGCTTCAGTTTAAGTATTCAGATCAAAAGATTTTTAAAATCTTTTTATCATCAGAAGTTATTACCTGATAATTTTTTAATTAGTTTATCAGAATTTTTTTCCTCTGTTTAGCTCCAATCGTCTTTGTCCAGGGAAAACTCCTTTTCCATTTCCAGACCAGACAACTCAGACTGAAATGGTGCAACAGTGGTTTGGGAATCTGCAAATAAAGGGTGAGTTTTCTGTTTGGGTTTTCTTGAGAAAATAATACATTTTAAAAAATAATAATACATTTTCAGTAAACTATATTACGATAACAGTAATAATAACTTTACTCATTTTGAGTATTTGCTGTATCAGCTACTGTCCGTAATGCTTAAACAAATATTAACTTATTAAATTCTCACACACAATAAATATGAAGATAGGGGTGCCTGGGTGGCTCAGTTGGTTAAGCATCTGCCTTCCACTCAGATCATGCATAATCTCCGGGTCCTAGGATGGAGCCCCGTGTTGGGCTTTCTGCTCAGTGGGGAGTCTGCTTCTCTCTCTCTATCTCTCCCTCTGCCCCTCCCCACTGCTTGTTCTCTCTCTCTCAAATAAATAAAATCTTTTTAAAAATACAAAGATAATATTAGCCCCATCTTACACATGAGGAATTGTGTTGTATAGAGCTTAATTTGCTAAGCTACACTGCCTAAAAGCAGAGGAGCCAGGATTCCAGTACAAGTGGTTTGGCTCATGAACTGTACTCTTTATTCCTTATCTCTGTTCTTGCATCCTATCTGTAAGAAGCACATACGGTCAGCACCTATAAAATAATCAAAGATGACTGACCTTATTTTTAAGTAGACACTAATGAGGACATCATGGTTTACGTGGGACTTTACATACACGGAAGTACACAGCTACTAAAACCTAAATGGGTTTTTTTTTGTTTTGTTTTGTTTTTTTGTTGTTGTTTTTTTTTAAGTGAACTCTAGGCCGATGTGGGCTTGAATTTACAAACTTCAGATCAAGAGTTAACATACCCCGGGCGCCTGGGTGGCTGTCGGTTAAGCATCTACCTTTGGCTCAGGTCTTGATCCAGAGTCCCAGGATCAGGCCCTGCATCAGGCCCCTGCTTCTCTTTCTCCTTCTGCCTCTCCACCTCCCCCTGGTTATGCTCTTTCTCTCTCTCAAATAAATAAAATCTGTTAAAAAAAAAAAAAACAAGCAAACAAAAAAAAGTTACATGCTCTACTGACTGAGCTAGCCAGGCACCCCAAAACCTAAACATTTTTAAACAGCTGTCATCCACGGGTGCCTGGGTAGCTCAGTGGGTTAAAGCCTCTGCCTTCGGCTCAGGTCATGATCCCAGGGTCCTGGGATCAAGCCCCACATGGGCTCTCTGCTCAGTGGGGAGCCTGCCTCTTCCCCCTTTTCTGTCTGCCTCTCTGCCTACTTGTGATCTCTGTCTGTCAAATAAATAAATAAAATCTTTGAAACAAAAAACAAAAAAACAGCTGTCATCCAAGTCATCATTTTAGATTTAGAGTTTGACAGTTCAACATTTCTTATTAATAAACACGACAGACTCCCAGAAGGTGGGTTGGAAATACCATGGAAAAAAAGAGAATAATAAAGAAAACATATGGGGAGGAGGAGATCATTTCTTACTAAGTATTATATTACTTCAGACAGAGAATACATAATATGACTATAATTTAAGCAGAGTTGTTATGTTACCTCAACCATCTGTTCTTTTCTTTTTAAAAATACATTATTTTCAAGAGCCCAAAAGGGAATTAATCTTTTTATGTGTACTTACTTCATGATGGTAATTCAGATTTATGGTTTTTAAACTATAAAATTGCCATGTTCTTAATTGTGCATTTAACCTTCTGTTGTGTTTAGAGATACTTTTATTTGGTAATCGGGATATATCTGAGATGGAGAAATAAGTTTGTTTATAATCTGGTAGTGCTGCTGCAATTTTAAAGTATATTATTTGGTACAAAATATTTCTGTCATGGGAGAAGGAAGAAAGAAAGCACTAACAAGTCATTTAGGGAAAAAATGCAATATATATTTTTGAGTTTAGCATTTGAAAAATTGCCTTATAGAGATCTATATAGCCTAATTACTTAAGGGGCTTTAAAAAATTAATGTTCCCGTGTGAACTGTAAAACTATATAAAATATAAATAGGTAAAATTCAACAAGAGCTTTTTAAAAATGTGGTGCAAAATGGAGCGCCTGGGTGGCTCAGTGGCTTAAAGCCTCTACCTTCGGCTTGGGTCATAATCCCAGGGTCCTGGGATGGAGTCCCACATAGGGCTCTTTGCTCGGCGGGGAGCCTGCTTCCTCCTCTCTCTCTGCCTGCTTCTCTGCCTACTTGTGATCTCCCATCTGTCAAATAAATAAATAAAATCTAAAACAAAATGTGGTACAAATACACTCATAATATTAAATATTAATAATAACATTACAACTATTTCATATATTGTTTTTGGGTTTTATTTGCATATTTTATAAGTAAGATGGTCAGACAGTCCTCAGCTTAAAGAGGTAAATTTACATATTACATAGAATGATTACTTGTACTTGTTGGAACACTGGCAGTTACTTGTTTTAGAATTAGTAAGTGACCCTAAATTTTGCCTTGACTGAAAAACAAATTTCATATTAATATCTTTTCTTAGTTTTAGGAGTATAAAGGTATATCTTTGCAATCTGGATTAAAATGTTCTTTTAAGGTCATTCTTAGGGAGCCTGAGTGGCTCACTCAGTTAAGCATCTGCCTTCTGCTCAGGTCATGATCCCAGATTCCTGGGATTGAGTCTCACATCGTGCTCCCTGGTCAGTGGGGAGTCTTGCTTCTCCCTTTTCCTCTGCCTCGTCCTGCCTGCCTAAGCTAATGCTCTGTCACTCTCTCTCACATAAATAAATAAAATCTATTAAAGTCATTCTTGTATTATGTCATATCTTAAAACTCCTTATTTGTTAGAAATATTATAAACATTTTTTTATTAGATTTCTTTTGTACTTCAAAACAAAATTAAACCAGTATGACATTATGTTGTGTAGACTTGGTTTTTTTTTTTTTTTTTTTTTTTCATTTTCACTAACTTGCTTCAATCTGTGTATATTGCAGATCATTTAAGAGAAACTACTGAACACAACAGCATTAGCCCAAAAAGAGATTTCCAAGGCCATCTAGACTTGCAGGACACATCAAGAAATGTTTGGACTGATACAGGAGCCAAAAAGAGTTCTGATGCTTCTGATAATGTTCATCCTGCAAAACAGTTGAATACCATGAAATTTATGACTGCATTTCAAAGTAAAACTGAGATAATTCAACAGGAATCTATTTTTGGCTCAGATCCTCTTTCTGCGCAAAGCAAAACTAGGGGTATGGAGCCACCATTGGGTTATCAGAAACGTACGCTACGAGGCATTACATCTCCTTTGACTGCTTACAGGTTAAAACCGATTAGACAGAAAACCAAAAAGGCTGTGGTATGTCTGTCATTTTTCTAAATTCCTATTTGATATTTTCCTTGAGTATGCGGTTTCTTATATCAAATATGTTTCTTTTAGTTCCTGTACTTTTGATATTTATATGATAAACTGATTTAAAAGACTAGGAATTTATGGTAAAATAGCTAATGTTTTCTATTAGCTACTTTAAGAATGGTGAATTGATACTGATACGCTTTGAATTTTAAATTACTGATAATGAGAAACATTTAAAAGTAACAGTGGGAGGGTGCCTGGGTGGCTCAGTGGGTTAAAGCCTCTGCCTTTGGCTCAGGTCATGATCCCAGGGTCCTGGGATTGAGCCCCACATCGGGCTCTCTGCTCAGCAGGGAGCCTGCTTCCTCCTCTCTCTCTCTCTGCCTGCTGCTTTGCCTACTTGTGATCTCTTGTCTGTCAAATGAATAAATAAAATCTTTTTAAAAAAAATTAAAAAAAATAAAAGTAACAGTGGCTAAATACTGTGTTAAATATTATTTTATTCATAATTCTGGTTACTGAATTAATATTTAATACTGCTTTTTGCTTTTGTTTCAGTATTTAGTCTCATCAAAAAGGTAAACTAAAAAATTTTTTTCTTAACATTTGGAACTAAAGAAAAAGAATATATACAAAATCAAGTTTAGATTTTACATTGATGTATGAATTGGAAATAGCAATTTTTATTTTTTAATTCTATCTTCTTCCTCTTTGTACCTTGTTTTCTATTCACCCAGTCTTGCCTTTGTTTGGCTTGCTATTGTCTTTTCAAAGTCCTTATTCTCCACCCATACCTTCTGCTTTCATTTTGCTCACTGGTTATCATTTCACACTTAATTATGCCTTCTTACCTTTGCTCCTTATATTTCACAATTGTGCTCAAATACAGCTCTGGTGTAGACTGTTGGAGAGAAGTAGCCATTTGATTTTGACTTGAATTTTTGTTTCTACTATGGTTAAGTACTTTTAAATATTATATATGTCAGAGCTATTATAGTAAACAAGAGAATTTTTACTAATGTTACCTTCTTGTTTTTTAGGTTAGCATACTTGATTCAGAGGAGGTATGTGTGGAGCTTCTAAAGGAACATACATCACAAGAATATGTGAAAGAAGTTCTTCAAATATCTAGTGATGGAAATATGGTAATGTGGCTTTACTTCATTTTGTAATTTTAAATCATCATTAAACATTTAGCATTCCAGTTCATTCTACAAGGATATCATTAAAATACTTAAACATTGGTTTTCTTAATATGATAATATCTCTGAAATTAAAAAACTGAAATACCATGTTACATATATTTAATTAATGTGGTTTTTAAAATAATTATAACTTATAGCAAAATCTAAACTTTATTACTTCTAGAAAATAACATTTTCAATAAAATAATATTGAATTTTACATGTGAGCTCTTTTTCATGATTTTTCTAGTGAAATATAGCTCTCTAACTTAATGGCATATAATTAGAATTCTTAAAAAACTTTTTGACAGATTACTATTTATTATCCCAATGATGGAAGAGGTTTTCCTCTTGCTGACAGACCACCACCCCCTACTGACAACATCAGTAGGTACTGCTTTGACAATTTACCAGGTATGTAAATTTATCAGGAATAAATTTAGATAATGGACTTATTTATCTGTAAACTCTATATGTGTGGATATCATAGATTATAAATGTCTTGCTTCAACCAGGCTATAACTCATGTTCTCATATTTTATATGTGGTGAGATATATGTTGTACCTTACTAATCCAATGTTTATTCATACTCTGTGTTATCACATATTTAAGCAAAAACTATGGAATATTAGTCATAGATCACACAAATATAATATGTACACTTGTTTAGTTACTAATTTGTCAAGAATCTTGTTTAAAATTCAACATAAAGTATCAATTTTTGGCTTTTAAAACCATTATTATGCTCCATAAATGACCATCTGTTATTATGGCTAACCAATTTTGATTTCTCGTTCAGCTTCTGGATTTTATGGATAGGGGAATTAAATATTGAATAGTAAGCCTTCACTGAAGTGACTTTTAGAATCAAACAAGAAAACCTGTCTAATCCTATTAGAAATCAAAACAGAACAAGACTAAATACTGTTAAGTGTCTATAGTTACAGGGAATTGTAAAAACTGACTTTTGAATATTAGGACCACAAAACTCTGTGCTTTACTAACATAAAAAGAACTACATCTGTTCCTGATAGTCTGATTCTGATATCTCAGGTAGAAATTTTTTCATTTCAATTGTTAAAACATTTCTAGAATCATTACTTACAATAAGGAGTCAGTGATTCAGAGGAAGAGATTTTTTTTTAATTATCATGGTACTACTCATTGGATTTTGTTATATACTTCTTGGGGATTGTATTATATTGTCTTTAGTTTTCATTAAAATAATAGACTTGCAGGACTAAAATATCTTTATTTTGGTAATGAGGTTTCTAACCTATCGACTTGAATTTTTGTGGAAGAGTAGTGATCAATATTAAACTTATGGAATTTATATGTCAAGTCATAACTTTATTTCCTACTATTAGGTAATTTTTTTCTTTTTTTCACTAGAGAAGTACTGGCGAAAATATCAATATGCTTCCAGATTTGTACACCTTGTAAGATCTAAATCACCCAAAATAACTTATTTTACGAGATATGCTAAATGCATTTTAATGGAGAATTCCCCTGATGCTGATTTTGAGGTTTGGTTTTATGATGGTAAGTACCATTTAGAAATGATAATTTTTCCCCTTTAGTTTATAATTTAGTAGTTGTTTTTTAAATTCAGCACCACAAGTTTATAAGCTATATATTTATACAAATTAGTTACACAGCACAGTATACTATATGTTAAATATGTTAACCAAATTTATTTATATATACTTTCACGTAAACAGCTTATTCTCCAATATATATATTAGTTCTCTTTCCCAATTTAGCTCAGATTTAATAACATTCAGGTTGATAGTACAGAATCACCTTAAATAAATATCCTACTTCTTAGCAGAAACTCAAATGGACATTTACCAAATGAAGAGAATTATAAATGTGGCAAATGGGGGTGCCTGGGTGGCTCAGTGAGTTAAAGCCTCTGCCTTCGGCTCAGGTCATGATCCCAGGGTCCTGGGATTGAGCCCCGCATCGGGCTCTCTGCTCAGCGGGGAGCCTGCTTCCCCTCTCTCTCTGCCTGCTGCTCTGCCTACTTGTGATCTCTGTCTGTCAAATAAATAAATAAAATCTTAAAAAAAAATGTGGCAAAAGGATAGGATTGAACAAGAGAATATGTTTTCCTAAATCTAAAGATGATTTACTTTTTAATCTGTAAAACTCCTTTTAAGGGACACCTAGCACATACACTCATACAGTATACATATAATAATAGCTATCCTTCAACTGTGTGTTTGTATGAGATCAGTGATTTTTAATTTTTTTTAATTTTTTAATTTTTTTAAAGATTTTATTTATTTTTTTGACAGACAGAGATCACAAGTAGGCAGAGAGGCAAACAGAGAGAGGGTGGGAAGCAGGCTCCCTGCTGAACAGAGAGTGCGATGCGGGGCTCAATCCCAGGACCTTGGGATCATGACCCGAGCCGAAGGCAGAGACTTAACTAACCCACTGAGCCAACCAGGCGCCCCGATGTGATTTTTTAAAATATCATAAAAGTATCAGACTTACGCCAGATATATGAAGGGAAAAAAATGGATGGCTTATATTTATTGAATATATTCACAGCCTCATTTTTTAATGATCAGTGAGTGAATATAAATAATACCTTAATCTTTATGCACTAGCATGATAATGAGTATAAACACAGGAGTATTTAAAGAAATGATAAAAGAGTCGTTTTCTTTTTATTCTTTAAGGAGCAAAGATACACAAAACCGAAGATTTGATTCAGGTGATTGAAAAGACTGGGAAATCTTATACCTTAAAAAGTGAAAGTGAAATTAGTAGCTTGAAAGGTGAAATAAAAATGTATATGGACCATGCAAATGAGGTATGTACCTAGTTATGGTAGGTTTTTCATACAAGTTAATAGTGATTCCAAATGATAGGTGAAATAATGATAGCTCTATTCTTTTGAAATAGGGCCATCGTATTTGCTTAGCACTGGAATCCATAATTTCAGAGGAGGAAAAGAAAAGTGGAAGTGCTCCCTTTTTCCCAATAATTATAGGAAGGTAAATGTTTGAAAATTTTTTAAATATAGCTAAGATGTGTCAGAAATGTTAAAAAAAAAAAGTTTAGTGTTTACACTATGGACACTTTTAAGTTTTCTGTAATTTGAAAGCTTTAAGGAAATATATTTGGACATTTCTTTCCCCTTCAGAAAACCTGGAAATACTAGTTCACCTAAGGCCTTATCACCTCCTACTTCTGTGGATCCAAACTACCTGATGAGTGATAGAGCATCTTTGAATAAAATGATAAATAATGCTGCTTCTTCAAAACTGGCACCAATGCTTAATCCTCCTGTAAGTAAATATATGTAACTTCTATACTTTAAACTCTTCAGTGATTGCCTCTTGCCTTTCATATAAAATTTAAATTCCTTACTCTGGCCTTTCTATCATCTGTCAACTTCTCCCCTGCCTACTTTACCCTGCACTATCTATGCTTTCTTTTAGTTTTTCAAGTAAGTCAAGTGTACAGGCCTTTTCACATGCTATTCACTGGACCTGGAACTTCTCCCTAACCTCTTAATGGCTAATTCTTTCTCATCCTTCAGGTCTCAGTGTAAATGTTACCCCTGTAAGCTAAATATATTATTATATGAATCATTTTATTTTTACTAATAAAATATCATTGAGTGCCTTAATATCCATGATAGAACATTGTTTACAAAAACTTATTAAAAAAAAAAAAACTTATTAATTTCTTATTCCATGAACTGTCATGCCTATAAATACTATATTGCAATATAGAAAAATGCAACATTAGGGAAATAGATCTGTGTGTATATATACTCAACACATGTACATATATACTGCAATTGCAGTTATGAAAAATTATGCCTTTGGGAAACAAAAGACAAAAGAAATCTACCTAAATGAAAACAGCAACTGTATGATTTTTTCTTCTGTATTTCTCTAGTTTTCCATAATGCGTTTATATTTGCGTTTTATGGTTAACACATTAATTAATTAATTAATTAATTTTTAAAAGATTTTATTTATTTATTTGACAGAGAGAGAGAGAGATCACAAGTGGGCAGAGATCACAAGGGAGAGAGGGGGAAGCAGGCTTCCTGCTGAGCAAGGAGCCTGATGTGGGACTAGATCTCAGGACTCTGGGATCATGACCTGAGCTGAAGGCAGGCGCTTAACTGACTGAGCCGCCCAGGTGTCCCTATATTTTCATTTCTTAACTCTGTTACTAAAAAATTATTTTGGGGGTGCCTGGGTTGCTCAGTTGGTTAAGTGACTGCCTTCATGATCATGGAGTCCCAGGATCTAGTAACGTGTGGGGCTCCTTGCTCAGTGGGGAGTCTGCTTCTCCCTCTGATCCTCCCCTCCCCACCTCGTGCTCTCTCTCCTTCTCTCTTTAAAATAAATTAACAAAAATTTTTTTTAGCTAATGAACATCTAGGTTTTTTTTCAGTTTTGATGAAGTTGCCTTATAAAAATGCCAAGGAATAATATCTTCTTGTCCTTTACTGTTTGTAGATGGTTACAAATGAAGGACATGGCTTTATGGCTGCAGCTTCTGAAACAAACATCTCTTCTAGTAGTCTAAAAGATTGTCTTCCTAAATCAGCACAACTTTTGAAATCTGTTTTTGTGAAAAATGTTGGTTGGGCTACACAGGTGAGAAGCTTTTTATAAAGTGAATTTTTTCACTCTGAATTTCTTTAGTTTTCATAGTCATTAGACAATTATCAAAAAAGTAAATAATTTTAAATATTTCTCTTTGTAAGAAAGTTTTTACACCTTTTTTACATTGGTTATATTAAAATTTTAGACATTTTTTATTTGTATACACTTGGAGAACTCTAGGTATTGTTAATAAATTGTTAAGGTGTAAGTGATTTGTTTTTAAAGTTTTTAAAAACAAGTGTCTTAAACCCAAATGTTACTGATAGATAAAGAAGATGTATGTGTAGAGGTACCTGACCAACTCAGTCTGTAAAGCATGCAACTTGATCTCAGGGCTATAAGTTCAAGCCCCACGTTGGGCATGGAGCCTACTTAAAATTAATAAATAAATATACAGAGATACATACATGAAAAAATATATGTGTATATACACAATGGAATATTACTCAGCCATAAGAAAAAAAATCTTGCCATTTGTGACAACATGGATGGGCCTAGAAGGTATTATGCCAAGTGAAATAAGTCAGGCAGAGAAAAATAAATAAATTATTTCACTCACATGTGGAAGCTAATAAACAAAACAGAAAACAGAAAGAAGCTCGTAAATACAGAGAACAAACTGGTCATTGCCAGAGGGGAGGAGGACTGGCTAACTAGGTAGCAAGGATTACGAGGTACACACTTCCAGCTGTAAAATAAATAAGTCACAGAAATGGAAAGTACAGCATAGGGAATATAGTCAATAATACTGTAATAAAGTTGTGACAGATGGTGAGCTTTAAGTACTCTATAGAATTGTTGAATCACTATGTTGTATACCTGAAACTAACGTAACATTGTATGTCAACAGTGCTTCAATTTAAAAAATAAATTAAGAAAAACAGAATAGAGGGACACCTGGGTGGCTTAAGTCAGTTAAGTATCTGCCTTCAGTTCAGGTCATGATCTCAGGATCCTGGGATCAAGTCCTGCTGTGGGCTGCACACTCAGCAGTAGTCTGCTTTGCCCCCTACCCCTCCTCTACTTATGCCGCTCCCCCTGCATGTGCATACCCTCTCTCAAATAAATCAATAAAATCTTTAAAAAAACAAAACAAAACAGAATAGAGGTGTCATGATAATGGCTACTTTTTGGTAATTGAGAATGATGTTCATGACTTTTAAGTTTTACAAACTTGGTAATCTATTACTATTAATCTATTAATAATAGATTACTATTTGTAATCTATTATCCTTTGGCAGAAAAGAAGTTTTGCATTTAAAAATTAAGTCCACATTGAGTTTCAAACTTAAAGAATTATATGTAGGTCTGAGCCTATATGTATATATTATCTGAAAGCTGAAGCTTTCATACTTGAGCATAGTACATTTTTTAGTACATGTAGTTTTTACTTGCCAGGGAAGAAAAATGCACCTTAGACCTTTATAGGGGTAGGAAATAAATGAAGGGAACTTGATATTTGTTCAGTACCTGTTATATTGTTTCTCACGTATATTGTCTTGTTATTCCCCAAAATAAAACCCAGTAAAGTTGGTGTTACCTCCTTTTATAGGTAGTAAAATTATGGCTTATAATTGTTGATTGACTTGCCCGGTCCTACTCAGTAGTTGGCAGAGTCTGGTGTAAACTCAGGTCTGTTTGATTCCAGAGCCCATATCTTCTCTCTTCTGTTTGGAGTGCCACAGTGTATATTGGTGACTATATCAAATATCAGTGGCTAAAGGAATAAGTTGCAAAGGCTAAAAGTGTACAGGCAGAAGAGAAATTCTGTGGCCCAAGAACAGAGAGGGAAATCCTAATTCAAGAAAATATTACTTTTGTATTTCCTAAATCTCTAATTTATTAGAAATGCTGTTGGCAGGAGGGGCACAAAACTACTGAGACATTGTAGTAGAAATGAATGGGAAACTGGATTCATTTAGAATAATTTAATATTTTAATGTCATAGCTATTAAAGGAATAATTGGAAAAGATGTGAATGAATATTCTCAATGCTACTAACTTCACAGCCCCACATTTGTAGTTTCCTGAGAGCGTTGCGTTTTGTTTTTTTTTTTAAAAGATTAATTTATTTAAGCGTGCACATTGGAGTGCAAGCAGTGGGGTGCAGCAGGAGGCAAGCAGACTTCCTGCTTAGTGGGGAACCCAACAAGGGCTTGATCCTAGGACCCTGAGATCATGACCCAAGCCGAAATAAAGAGTCAGATGTTTGAATGACTGAGCACCCAAGAGCTCCGAACATTGTTTTTTTTTTTTCTTTTAACCATTTGTAAAACCTGTTGAACATGAGTACCTTTTAAGAACTTTAAATCTCCTACTGTATACTAATTTTGTATACTTACTATTTTTCTAGTTAACTAGTGGAGCTGTGTGGGTTCAGTTCAATGATGGGTCCCAGTTGGTTGTCCAGGCAGGAGTGTCTTCTATCAGTTATACATCACCAAATGGTCAAACAACTAGGTAAGCACTTAAAATGATGGTTGAGATTTAGCCCTTTGCTATATAATTTTCTTTTCTCTGTTGAAATAAATGATTTAATAAGGTTTTGTATGTTCTTTAGATTAAGGCCTTTAGTTTAATGAAGAATCCAGTTTTCAAGTCAGCTCAAGTATTTGGCCTAATTTTCTTTTTTTGTTTAAATACATTTATAAAGTGGCCTATTTTAAAAGAAAACAAATGATATGCTTAACTTGATTTAGGTATCTACTTAAATAATTTGTGTGATTTTTCTGAGGTGCCTCTTTCATTGAAGAATTACTGAAAAATAGTATATGCCTTTTGGTACTTTCATACAAACAAATCAATTAAGTTATGTTTTTGTCTTTTTTTTTTTTTTTTTTTTTTTTTTTTGCTTCACTTAGGTATGGAGAAAATGAAAAATTACCAGATTACATCAAACAGAAATTACAGTGTCTTTCTTCCATCCTTTTGATGTTTTCTAATCCAGCTCCTAGTTTTGAATAATTAAGGCTCCTTATAGGTACATAAGTCTAATAAATAACTTTGTTGGCTTTCAAGTAAAGTGACTTTTTTTTATTTGATATAATTTCCTCAGAAAGCCTTTCTACAAAAAGACCGTTTTAATCTATACCGTAATGGATGTATTCTAATGAGAGAACAGAGCAGAATGAAACTTCTAAAATGTACTGGTCATAGATAAAATAGTACACTAGACTTTGCTCTTAGAACATATACCCCTAAACTTTGTATTCATATATTTGTATTGAACAGTCCTTTAAAAGCAAAAATATAAATGGTGTGTGGTGTATTTATGCTTTTTTTTATTGTTTTTCCTACTTCTTAGTCATGTTGAGAATCATGGAAGAAACATGCTGGAGTTTTTGAGGTTTTGACCATGTAAATAATGTGTATTTATGTTGTAAGTAACAGATGTAAACATGTATATTTGTTTTATATTTATTTTTGTAGTACCAGTTTCTAATGAAATATTTCTGAAAATGCATTTTATAAAAAAAATAAATACAGAGATAAGTTGCTTTATCTTTTGGTTTATTTAATTAAATACTCATTTTAAAATAAGTTACTAGTAAGCTCATTTTTAAATTATGTTGCCTGTTCAGGAGCCAGTTAAATTTTTAAAATTAATTTCGCAAATGGTAAATACATTGTTTCTCTACCTTTATTTGAAAATTTGTGTATATTTTAATGATAAAAATTTTAACACTGTAGAACTTAATGTAATAGTTACAATGAGAAAAAGAATATTTGATAGTGGGACACTCATTACCTTTTACTAAAGATAAAACAGGAATGAAATAAAATATATGAATATGATAAAGACTTTTAACCTAATGTTTCCTGCTGTTTTTTAGAATTAGAAATATTTGATTTTTCTTTTTTAAAGGTTGTATTTATTTGAC
The DNA here is from genome assembly GCF_020171115.1 of Neogale vison. NCBI lineage: Eukaryota > Metazoa > Chordata > Mammalia > Carnivora > Mustelidae > Neogale > Neogale vison. The sequence continues at coordinate 83,048,882 of NC_058101.1, read as the reverse complement.
AGACAGAGATCACAAGTAGGCAGAGGCAGGCAGAGAGAGAGGAAGGGAAGCAGGCTCCCTGCTGAGCGGAAAGCCCGATGCGGGCTCTATCCCAGCACCCTGGTACTATGACCTGAGCCGAAGGCAGAGACTTTAATCCACTGAGCCACTCAGGTTCCCCAGAATTAGAAATATTTGAGCTATTTCCATTTAGTAGACAGGAATACCTAATGCCACAATTATTCAACATTGTTTTGGATGTTTTTGCATAAGGCCATAAGAAAAATAATTTGCAACATAAGTAAGAGTTAATAAGCTAAAGGCAACCTGATAGAAGTATGGACAAAAGATATAGCGGATAATTTGCAAAGACAAGAAAGGAAGTACATGCTCACTACATTTATAATTGGAAAAATGCAAAATTAAAATAAAATCATTTCCTTTTATCAAAGAGATTAGTAAAAAAATAATAGTGCTTGCTTAAAGGAAGAGGGGATTCTCAGGTGTTGATTAATTAGTGTAAGAGTAATTAGGAAATATCTGTTAGAATTAATAATTATCGGAAACCAATGAGAATGAAGACACTTCGGTCCAAAACCTATGGAATACAGCAAAGGTGGTCCTAAGGGAGAAATACATAGCCATCCAAGCCTCCCTCAAAAAAATTGAAAAATCCAGAATACACCAGCTGTCTTTACACCTTAAAGAACTGGAGAATCAACAACAAATTAAACCAACTCCACGCACAAGAAGGGAAATATCAAGATTAGAGCAGAGATCAATGAGGTAGAATTAATAATTATCTGTTAGAATTATTTTAGTACATTGGTAATCACTTTTTGGGAGGAAAATTATGTAAACCCTTAGGGAAAAAATATGAGAAATAAGAGTTTCCTTCTAAAAATGAAATTAATTAAGGAATTTCTAGCTTGCTTTTGAAATCTAAATAGATTTTGCTTTGACAGACTTTTTTGTCATCTCTTTCAGTCTTAATGTATCTCTGTTTCAGGTATTTCTCTTATACATATATAGCTGAAATTTTTTTTTTAAGATTTTATTCATTTATTTGACAGATCACAAGTAGGCAGAGAGGCAGGCAGAGGGTGGGGGGAAGCAGTCTCCCCGCTGAGCAGATAGCCTGATGCGGGGCTGGATCCCAGGACCCCAGGATCATGACCCAGGCTGAAGGCAGAGGCTTAACCCACTGAGCCACTCAGGCGCCCCTGAATTTTGTTTTTTAATCCAATCTGATAACCTCTGTAGTCTACTGTGTTCACATTTATTAAATCATTTCTGATAAGTTTACTATTTGTCATTATAGTTCTATTGTATTTATGTCTACCAGTTTCTTTCGTGCTTTCTATCTACATGTTTCATTGCTTTTTTCCCCCTTTCCTGCCTTCTTCGACCTTGAATTTCCTATAATCTCTTTTACTCTTTGTACTGATTTTCTCTGAAAGGGTACAGCAATGGCTTACTAATATTCACTTTACATTATCATGACTACTATCAAAATATTCATAGCTGAGCTATGTATCACACTAGAATTACATTCCTTGAACAACTTTTGAATTTTTCCAGAGTCCCTTTGTTTGCTCAAACACATCTGATATTCTATCTGTAGTTTTTATTGTTGGTTCCTTTTTCTCTCCTTTTGAAGATAGCTCTCTTGAGCCCTCTGATTTCCTTTTTCTATCTGGACTGGTTGTTAGGTATAGCATGTCCAGTGTATAAATAAAATATATTGTAATTTGTTTATTATAATGCTAATGAACACTTGGGTTGTTTCCAGATTTTGGCTGTGAAAACCATACAGCTATGACAGTGTTTTGGTGAATATGCACACAAGTTTCTCTAGAGTTTTACTTAGAACTGAATTTGCTGGATCTTAATATTGGTGTATCTCAAATGTTAGGAGATAATGCCTAATTTTTTTACACTTCCACCTGCAACATATATTTTTATTGCTCCATATCCTCATCAGTATTTGGTGTTGTGATCTATTAAAAATTTTGCCAGATTGACAAGTGTAAATAATATATCCTTGTAGTTTTAATTTGCATTTCCCTAATTACTGAAGAGGTTGAAATCTACATATTTATTAGATACTCATCTCTCCTCTTATGGAGTACCTGTAATGTCTTCTGCCCATTTTTTTCTCTTGGGTTGTCTGGCTTTTTCTTGGTGATTATGAAGAGTTCTGAATATGTATCCTTTGTCTGTTGACATATGTGGCAAACGTCTCCTCCCAGTCCAGGTTTCCACTCTTAATAATGTCTTGATAAACAGAAATTCTTAACTTTAATGTAGTCCAATTTCACAGATTTCCTTTACACATACTGCTTTTTAAATTCTGCAAAGTATTTTTAAAAAAAAATTATTTAAATGCAATTTAGTTAACATATACTGAATTATTACTTGTAGAGGTAGAATTTAGTGATTCATCAGTTGCATATAACACCCAGTGCTCATGGCATCAAGCGCTCTCCTTTAATACCCATCACCCAGTTATCCCACCCCCCACCCACTTTCCATCCAGTAGCCCTTGGTTTCTTTCCTAGAGTACAGCATCTCTTATGATTTGTCTTCCCCAGTTTTCATCTTCTTTTATTTTCCTTCCCTTCCCCCATATTCATGTGATTTGTTTCTTAAATTCCACATATGACTGAAATCCCAAGATATTTGTCTTTCTCTGGCTGACTTATTTCTCTTAGCATTATACCTTCTGGTTCCATGCACGTCATTGCATATAGCAAGATTTCATTCTTTTGGATGGCTGAGTAATATTCTGTGTTTGTCTGTCTGTATATCTATACATCTTTATCCATTGATCTGTTGATACACATCTCAGCTCTTCCCACAGTTTGGTTCTTGTGGACGTTGCTGCTGTAAACATTGGGTACGGTGCCCCTTTGGATCACTATGTTTGTATCCTTTGGTTAAATAGTACTTAGTAGTGCAATTGCTGGGTTGTAGAGTAGTACTATTTTAAACTTTTTAAAGGAAACTCCATACAGTTTTCCAGAGTGGCTGTACCAGTTTGCATTCCCACCAACAGTGTAAGATGGGTTCCCATTCTCCACATCTTCACCAACATTTGTTGTTGCCCAAGTTATTTTAGCCATTCTGACCAGTGTGAGGTGGTATCTCATTGTAGTTTTGATTTGCATTTCCTTGATGCCAGGTGATGTTGAGCATTTTTCCATGTGTCTTGGTCATTTGTCTGTCTTCTTTGCCAATTTCTTGACTGTATTATTTGTTCTTGAGTGTTCAGATTGATAAGTTCTTTTTTTTTTATTATTTTTTTTAATTTTTTTATTTATTTTTTTCAGGTGTACAATGTGGTGATTTAGTATTTATACACATTGCAAAATGGTCACCATAATAAATCTAAATTACTAGTTGTCATCATACACAGTCGTTAAAATACTGTTGACTATATTCCCTATGTTGTACATTACATGCCTGTGTCTTATCTATTTTTTTTTAATATTTATTTTTTATAAACATATTTTTATCCCCAGGGGTACAGGTCTGTGAATCGCCAGGTTTACACACTTCACAGCACTCACCAAAGCACATACCCTCCCCAATGTCCATAACCCCACCCCCCTTCTCCCAATCCCCCTCCCCCCAGCAGCCCTCAGTTTGTTTTGTGGGATTAAGAGCCACTTATGGTTTGTCTCCCTCCCAGTCCCATTTTGTTTCATTTATTCTTCTCCTACCCACTTAAGCCCCCATGTTGCATCACCACTTCCTCATATCAGGGAGAGCATATGATAGCTGTCTTTCTCCGCTTGACTTATTTCGCGATGCATGATATGCTCTAGTTCCATCCATGTTGTCGCAAATGGCAAGATTTCATTTCTTTTGAAGGCTGCATAGTATTCCATTGTGTATATATACCACATCTTCTTGATCCATTCATCTGTTGATGGACACCTAGGTTCTTTCCATAGTTTGGCTATTGTGGACATTGCTGCTATAAACATTCGGGTGCACTTGCCCCTTCGGATCACTACGTTTGTATCTTTAGGGTAAATACCCAGTAGTGCAATTGCTGGGTCATAGGGCAGTTCTATTTTCAACATTTTGAGGAGCCTCTTTGCTGTTTTCCAGAGTGGTTGCACCAGGTTGCATTCCCACCAACAGTGTAGGAGGGTTCCCCTTTCTCCGCATCCTTGCCAGCATCTGTCATTTCCTGACTTGTTGATTTTAGCCATTCTGACTGGTGTGAGGTGATATCTCATTGTGGTTTTGATTTGTATCTCCCTGATGCCGAGTGATATGGAGCACTTTTTCATGTGTCTGTTGGCCATCTGGATGTCTTCTTTGCAGAAATGTCTGTTCATGTCTTCTGCCCATTTCTTGATTGGATTATTTGTTCTTTGGGTGTTGAGTTTGCTAAGTTCTTTATAGATTTTGGACACTAGTCCTTTATCTGATATGTCGTTTGTAAATATCTTCTCCCATTCTGTCAGTTGTCTTTTGATTTTGTTAACTGTTCCTTTGCTGTGCAAAAGCTTTTGATCTTAATGAAATCCCAACAGTTCATTTTTGCCCTTGTTTCCCTTGCCTTTGGCGATGTTCCTAGGAAGATGTTGCTGCGGCTGAGGTCGAAGAGGTTGCTGCCTGTGTTCTCCTCAAGTATTTTGATGGAGTCCTTTCTCACATTGAGGTCCTTCATCCATTTTGAGTCTATTTTTGTGTGTGGTGTAAGGATTGGTCCAATTTCATTTTTCTGCATGTGGCTGTCCAATTTTCCCAACACCATTTATTGAAGAGGCTGTCTTTTTTCCATTGGACATTCTTTCCTGCTTTGTCGAAGATTAGTTGACCATAGAGTTGAGGGTCTATTTCTGGGCTCTCTCTTCTGTTCCATTGATCTATGTGTCTGTTTTTGTGCCAGTACCATGCTGTCTTGATGATGAGAGCTTTGTAATAGAGCTTGAAGTCCGGAATTGTGATGCCACCAACTTTGGCTTTCTTTTTCAATATCCCTTTGGCTATTCGAGGTCTTTTCTGGTTCCATATAAATTTTAAAATTATTTGTTCCATTTCTTTGAAAAAGATGGATGGTACTTTGATAGGAATTGCATTAAATGTGTAGATTGCTTTAAGTGGCATAGACATTTTCACAATATTTATTCTTCCAATCCATGAGCATGGAACATTTTTCCATTTCTTTGTGTCTTCCTCAATTTCTTTCATGAGTACTTTATAGTCTTCTGAGTATAGATTCTTAGCCTCTTTGGTTAGGTTTATTCCTAGGTATCTTATGGTTTGGGGTACAATTGTAAATGGGATTGACTCCTTAATTTCTCTTTCTTCTGTCTTGTTGTTGGTGTAGAGAAATGCAACTGATTTCTGTGCATTGATTTTATATCCTGACACTTTACTGAATTCCTGTACAAGTTCTAGCAGTTTTGGAGTGGAGTCTTTTGGGTTTTCCACATAGAGGATCATATCATCTGCGAAGAGTGATAATTTGACTTCTTCTTTGCCAATTTGGATGCCTTTAATTTCCTTTTGTTGTCTGATTGCTGAGGCTAGGACTTCTAGTACTATGTTGAATAGCAGTGGTGATAATGGACATCCCTGCCGTGTTCCTGACCTTAGCGGAAAAGCTTTCAGTTTTTCTCCATTGAGAATGATATTTGCGGTGGGTTTTTCATAGATGGCTTTGATGATATTGTGGTATGCGCCCTCTATTCCTACACTTTGAAGAGTTTTGATCAGGAAGGGATGCTGTACTTTGTCAAATGCTTTTTCAGCATCTATTGAGAGTATCATATGGTTCTTGTTCTTTCTTTTATTGATGTGTTGTATCACATTGACTGATTTGCGGATGTTGAACCAACCTTGCAGCCCTGGAATAAATCCCACTTGGTCGTGGTGAATAATCCTTTTAATGTACTGTTGAATCCTATTGGCTAGTATTTTGGTGAGAATTTTTGCATCTGTGTTCATCAAGGATATTGGTCTATAGCTCTCTTTTTTGATGGGATCCTTGTCTGGTTTTGGGATCAAGGTGATGTTGGCCTCATAAAATGAGTTTGGAAGTTTTCCTTCCATTTCTATTTTTTGGAACAGTTTCAGGAGAATAGGAATTAGTTCTTCTTTAAATGTTTGGCAGAATTCCCCCAGGAAGCCGTCTGGCCCTGGGCTTTTGTTTGTTTGGAGATTTTTTTTTTTTTTTTGACAGAGAGAGATCACAAGTAGGCAGAGAGAGAGAGGAGGAAGCAGGCTCCCCGCTGAGCAGAGAGCCTGATGCGGAACTCGATCCCAGGACCCTGAGATCATGACCTGAGCCGAAGGCAGCGGCTTAACCCACTGAGCCATCCAGGCGCCCTGTTTGGAGATTTTTAATGACTGTTTCAATCTCCTTACTGGTTATGGGTCTGCTCAGGCTTTCTATTTCTTCCTGGTTCAGTTGTGGTAGTTTATATGTTTCTAGGAATGCATCCATTTCTTCCAGATTGTCAAATTTGTTGGCGTAGAGTTGCTCATAGTATGTTCTTATAATAGTTTGTATTTCTTTGGTGTTAGTTGTAATCTCCCCTCTTTCATTCATGATTTTATTTATATGGGTCCTTTCTCTTTTCTTTTTGATAAGTCTGGCCAGGGGTTTATCAATTTTATTAATTCTTTCAAAGAACCAGCTCCTAGTTTTGTTGATTTGCTCTATTGTTTTTTTGGTTTCTATTTCATTGATTTCTGCTCTGATCTTTATGATTTCTCTTCTCCTGCTGGGCTTAGGGTTTCTTTCTTGTTCTTTCTCCAGCTCCTTTAGGTGTAGGGTTAGGTTGTGTACCTTAGACCTTTCTTGTTTCTTGAGAAAGGCTTGTACCGCTCTATATTTTCCTCTCAGGACTGCTTTTGTTGTGTCCCACAGATTTTGAACTGTTGTATTTTCATTATCATTTGTTTCCATGATTTTTTTCAATTCTTCTTTAATTTCCCGGTTGACCCATTCATTCTTTAGAAGGATGCTGTTTAGTCTCCATGTATTTGGGTTCTTTCCAAACTTCCTCTTGTGGTTGAGTTCTAGCTTCAGAGCATTGTGGTCTGAAAATATGCAGGGAATGATCCCAATCTTTTGATACCGTTTGAGTCCTGATTTAGGACCGAGGATGTGATCTATTCTGGAGAATGTTCCATGTGCACTAGAGAAGAATGTGTATTCTGTTGCTGTGGGATGAAATGTTCTGAATATATCTGTGATGTCCATCTGGTCCAGTGTGTCGTTTAAGGCCTTTATTTCCTTGCTGATCTTTTGCTTGGATGATCTGTCCATTTCAGTGAGGGGAGTGTTAAAGTCCCCTACTATTACTGTATTATTGTTGATGTGTTTCTTTGATTTTGTTATTAATTGGTTTATATAGTTGGTTGCTCCCACGTTGGGGGCATAGATATTTAAAATTGTTAGATCTTCTTGTTGGACAGACCCTTTGAGTATGATATAGTGTCCTTCCTCATCTCTTATTATAGTCTTTTGCTTAAAATCTAATTGATCTGATATAAGGATTGCCACTCCTGCTTTCTTCTGATGTCCATTAGCATGGTAAATTATTTTCCACCCCCTCACTTTAAATCTGGAGGTGTCTTTGGGCTTAAAATGAGTTTCTTGGAGGCAACATATAGATGGGTTTTGTTTTTTTTATCCATTCTGATACCCTGTGTCTTTTTATTGGGGCATTTAGCCCATTAACATTCAGGGTAAGTATTGAGAGATATGAATTTAGTGCCATTGTATTGCCTGTAAGGTGACTGTTACTGTATATTGTCTCTGTTCCTTACTTATCTACCACTTGTAGGCTCTCTCTTTGCTTAGAGGACCCCTTTCAATATTTCCTGTAGAGCTGGTTTGGTGTTTGCAAATTCTTTCAGTTTTTGTTTTTCCTGGAAGCTTTTAATCTCTCTTTCTATTTTCAATGATAACCTAGCTGGATATAGTATTCTTGGCTGCGTGTTTTTCTCATTTAGTGCTCTGAAAATATGCCAGCTCTTTCTGGCCTGCCAGGTCTCTGTGGATACGTCAGCTGCCAATCTAATATTTTTACCATTGTATGTTACAGACTTCTTTTCCCGGGCTGCTTTCAGGATATTCTCTTTGTCACTAAGACTTATAAATTTTACTATTAGGTGACGGGGTGTGGGCCTATTCTTATTGATTTTGAGGGGCGTTCTCTGAACCTCCTGCATTTTTTTTTTAAGATTATTTATTTATTTATTTGACAGAGAGAGATTACAAGTGGGCAGAGAGGCAGGCAGAGAGAGAGAGGAGGAAGCAGGCTCCCTGCTGAGCAGAGAGCCCGAAGCGGGACTCGATCCCAGGACCCTGAGATCATGACCTGAGCCGAAGGCAGCGGCTTAAACCACTGAGCTACCCAGGCGCCCCTGAACCTCCTGCATTTTGATGCTCGTTCCCTTTGCCATATTGGGGAAATTCTCCCCAATAATTCTCTCCAGTATACCTTCTGCTCCCCTCTCTCTTTCTTCTTCTTCTGGAATCCCAATTATTCTAATCTTGTTTCATCTTATGGTGTCACTTAGCTCTCGAATTCTCCCCTTGTGGTCCAGTAGCTGTTTGTCCCTCTTTTGCTCAGCTTCTTTATTCTCTGTCATTTGGTCTTCTATATCGCTAATTCTTTCTACTGCCTCATTTATCCTAGCAGTGAGAGCCTCCATTTTTGATTGAACCTCATTAATAGCTTTTTTTATTTCAACTTGGTTAGATTTTAGTTCTTTTATTTCTCCAGAAAGGGCTTTTATATCTCCCGAGAGGGTTTCTCTAATATCTTCCATGCCTTTTTCAAGCCCGGCTAGAACCTTGAGAATTGTCATTCTGAATTCTAGATCTGACATATTACCAATGTCTGTATTGATTAGGTCCCTAGCCTTCGGTACTGCCTCTTGTTCTTTTTTTTGTGGTGAATTTTTCTGCCTTGTCATTTTGTCCAGATAAGAGTATATGAAGGAGCAAGTAAAATACTAAAAGGGTGGCAACAACCCCAGGAAAATATGCTTTAACCAAATCAGAAGAGATCCCAAATTGTGAGGGGAGAGAAAGGGGATAAAAAGAGGTTCAAAAAAAAGAAAGAAAAAAAAAAGGGAATTGGAAAAAGAAAACGAAGAAAGAAAAGTATGAAAAAGAAAAAATATATATATTAGATAAACTAGTTAAAAAACGTTAAAAATGAAAAGCGTAAACGTTAAAAAAAATAAAAAAAATTTTTAAAAATTAAAAAATTTAGCAAAAGTAGAGAAAAAAATGAAAAAGAAAAAAATTACTTTAACTGCAAGACTAAAAAATCACAGGGAGAAAGCCATGAGTTCCGTGCTTTGCTTTCTTCTCCTCTGGAATTCTGCTGCTCTCCTTGGTATTGAAACCGCACTCCTTGGTAGGTGAACTTGGTCTTGGCTGGATTTCTTGTTGATCTTCTGGGGGAGGGGCCTAGTGTAGTGATTCTCAAGTGTCTTTGCCCCAGGTGGAATTGCACCGCTCTTACCAGGGGCCGGGCTGAGTAATCTGCTGGGATTTGCTTTCAGGAGCTTTGTTCCCTGAGCGCTTTCCGTAGAGTTCCGGAGGACGGGAATACAAATGGCGGCCTCCTGGTCTCCGGCCGGGAGGAGCCAAGAGCCCGGGGCCCCACTCCTCAGTGTGCCCTCAGAGAACAGCACCCAGCAACTCCCATCTGCCTGACCTCCGACTGCGCTCCGAGCCCACCGAGCCTGAGACTGGCTCAAGGTAACCCCGAACTGCGAGCTTACTGTCGGCTCTGTCTCTGCAGCCAGCTTTCTTGCTCCAATACCCACAAGCTCTGCGACACTCAGACACCCCAGATCCTTCTGTGACCTTGCAGGACTTGAGGCCACGCTGAACCTGCATGGGCTTCTACCCGGTTTAGCCTCTGGAGCCATGTCCCTCAGCGGAACAGACTTTTAAAAGTCCCGATTTTGTGCTCCGTTGCTCCGCCACTTGCCGGGAGCCGGCCCCTCCCCCCGGAGTCTATCTTCCCGTAGCTTTGGATTCATTTCTCCGCCAGTCCTACCTTTCAGAAAGTGGTTGTTTTTCTGTTTCTAGAATTGCTGTTCTTCTTCTCTTCGATCTGCCGATGGATTTGCAGGTGTTTGCAATCTTTTTTTTTTTTTTAAAGATTTTATTTATTTATTTGACAGAGAGAAATCACAAGTAGATGGAGAGGCAGGCAGAGAGAGAGAGAGGGAAGCAGGCTCCCTGCTGAGCAGAGAGCCCGATGCGGGACTCGATCCCAGGACCCTGAGATCATGACCTGAGCCGAAGACAGCAGCTTAACCCACTGAGCCACCCAGGCGCCCAGGTGTTTGCAATCTTTAGATAAGTTTTCTAGCTGATCTCCTGCTAGCTGAAGTAGTCTCAGCCTGCTACTTCTCCGCCATCTTGACTCCTCCCCCCCAGCTTGATAAGTTCTTTATGGAGATTGGATACTAGCCTTTTATCTGGTAAGACATTTATAAATACCTTCTGCCATTTTATAGGTTGTCTTTTAGTTTTGTTGACTGTTTCCTTTGCTGTACAAAAGATTTCATCTTGACAAAGTTCCAATAGCTCATTTTGGCCTTTGTTTACCTTGCCTTTAGAGATAGATCTAGCAAGAAGTTGCTGAGCTGAGGTCACAGAGGTTGCTGCCTGTGTTCTCCACTAGGATTTTGATGCATTCCTGTCTTACATTTAGGTCTTCCATCCATTTTGAGTCTATTTTTGTGTGGGATGTAAAGAAATGATCCAGTCTCATTCTTTTGCATGTGGCTGTCCAATTTTCCCAATACCCTTTTTGAAAATGTTGTCTTTCCATTGGACATTCTTCCCTGCTTTGTCAAAGATTAGTTGACCACAGAGTTGAGGGTCCATTTCTGGGTTTTCTATTCTTTTTTTTTTTTTTTTTATGATTTTATTTATTTATTTATTTGACAGACAGATATTACAAGTAGGCAAGAAAGGCAGGCAGGGAGAGAGGAAGAAGAAGGCTGCCAAGCAGAGAGCCTGATGCGGGGCTTGATCCCAGGACCCTGAGATCATGACCTGAGCGGAAGGCAGAGGCTTTAACCCATTGAGCCACCCAGGCGCCCCCTGGGTTTTCTATTTTTATTCAATTGATCTGTGTGTCTGTTTTTATGCCAGTACCATAGTGTCTTGATGATTATAGCTTTGTAATACAGCTTTAAGTCCGGAATTGTGATGCCACCAGCTTTGGTTTTCTTTTTCAACATTCTTTGGCTATTTGGGGTCTTTTCTGGTTCCATACACTTTTTAGGATTATTTGTTCCAGCTCTGTGAAAAAAGTTGATAGTATTTTTATAGGGATTTCACTGAATGTATAGATTGCTCTAGGTAGCATAAGACATTTTAACAATAATAGTCCTTCCAATCCATGGTATGAAATGCTTTTCCATTTCTTTGTGTCTTCTTCAGTTTCTTTCATGAGTGTTCTATAGTTTTCTAAGTACGAATCCTTTACGCCTTTAGTTAGGTTTATTCCTAGGTATCTTACGGTTTTTAGTGCAGTTGTAAATGGGATCAACTCCTTAATCTCTTTCTTCTGTCTCATTGTTCGTGTTTAGAAATGCAACTGATATCTCTGCATTGATTTTATATCTTGCCACTTTGCTGAATTCCTGTATGAGTTCTAGCAGTTTTGGGGTAGAGTCTTTTGGGTTTTCCACATAGAGTATCATGTCCTCTGTGAAGAGTGAAGAGTTTGACTTCTTTGCTGATTAAAATGCCTTTTATTTCTGAGGCTGGGACATCTAGTACTATGTTGAATAACAGTGGTGATAGTGGACATCCCTGTCGTGTTCCTTACTTTAGAGGAAAAACCCTGTTTTTTCCCCATTGAGGTTGATTCTCGCTATGGGCTTTTTGTATATGGCATTTATTGTATTGAGGTGTGTTCCCTCTATCCCTACACAGCGGAGAGTTTTATCAAGAAAGGATGCTGTACTTTGTCAAATACTTTTTCTGCATCTATTGAGAGGATCATATGGTTCTTGGCCTTTCTTTTATTAATGTACTATATCATAATGATTGATTTGCAGATGCTGAACCACACTTGCAGCCCAGTAATAAATCCTGCTTGGTCATGGTGAATATTCCTTTTAATGCACTGTTGGGTCCTATTAACTAGTATCTGGGTGAGAATTTTTACATCCATATTCATCAGATTTTGGTCTGTAATTATCCTTTTTGTAGAGTCTTTATCTGGTTTTGGAATCAATGTAATCCTCATAGAAGCAATTTTGAAGTTTTCTTGGCATTTCTTTGGAATAGTTTGAAAATAGGTATTAACTCTTCTTTAAATGTTTGGTAGAATTCCCCTGGGTAGCCATCTGGCCCTGGACTTCTGTTAGTTGGGAGATTTTTTTTTTTTCTTAAGATTTTATTTATTTGACAGACAGAGAGCACAAGTAGGCAGAGCAGCAGGCAGAGAGAGGAGGAGGAAGCAGGCTGCCTGCTGAGCAGAGTGCCCGATGTGGAGCTTGATCTCAGGACCCTGAGATCATGACCTGAGCCAAAGGCAGAGGCTTTAACCCACTGAGCCACCAAGGCGCCCCTGTTGGGAGATTTTTGATTACTCATTCAATTTATTTTCTGGTTATGGGTCTGTTCAAATATTTCATTTCTTCCTGTTCGAGTTTTGAGAATTTATTGTTTTTAAGAATTTATCCATTTAATCCAGATTGCCTTGTTTGTTGGCATATAATTGTTCATAATATTCTCTTATAATTGTTTATATTTCTTTGGTGTTGGTTGTTTTCTTTAATTTATAATTTTATTTACTTGGTCCTTTCTCTTTTCTTTTTGGTAAGTCTGGGTAAGGGTATATTGATCTTATTAATTCTTCCAGAGAACCAGCTCCTGGTTTTGTTGGTCTGTTCTACTGTTTTTTTGTTTTTGGGTTTTTTTTTAAATTTCTATATCATTGATTTCTGCTCTAGTCTTTTATTATTTCTCTTTTCCTTCTGGATTTAGGCTTTCTTTGATATTCTTTTTTTTTAAATATTTTACTTATTTATTTGACAGAGAGATCACAAGTAGGCAGAAAGGCGGGCAGAGAGAGAGAGAGAGAGAGAGAGGAGGAAGCAGGCTCTCTGCTGAGCAGAGAGCCCAATGTGGGACTCGATGCCAGGACCCTGAGATCATGATCTGAGCTGAAGGCAGCGGCTTAACCCACTGAGCCACCCAGGTGCCCCCTTTGATACTCTTTTTCTACCTTCTTTCGGTGTAAGGTTAGGTTGTATATTTCAGAGTTTTGTTTCCCGAGGAAGGCCTGTGTTGCTATATATACTTTCCTCTTAGGATTGCCTTTGCTGCATCCTAAAGGCTCTGAACTGTAGTGTTTTCATTTTCATTTGCTTCCATGTATTTTTTAATTTAGTCTTTAATTTCCTGATTGACCCATTCATTCTTTAATAGGATGTTCTTTTTTTTTTTTTTTAAAGATTTTATTTATTTATTTGACAGAGAGAAAGCCCAAGTAGGACAAGTAGGCAGAGAGGCAGGCAGAGAGAGGAAGGAAAGCAGGCCCCCTGCTGAGCAGAGAGCCCGATGTGGGACTCGATCCCGGGACCCTGAGATCATGACCTGAGCTGAAGGCAGCGGCTTAACTCACTGAGCCACCCAGGCACCCCTAATAGGATGTTCTTTAACCTCCATGTATTTATTTGTGTTCCTTCCAAATTTTTTCATGGTTGACAAAAGTTTTAAAGCATTGTGGTCTGAAAATATGCATCATATAGTCTTTTTTATTTGTTGAGACTTGATTTGTGACCCACCCAGTATGTGATCTATTTTGGAGAATGTTTCACCTGCACTTGAGAAGAATGTGTATTGTGCTGCTTTAGAAGGAAATGCTCTGAATGTATCTGTGAAGTCCATCAGGTCCAGTGTTTCATTCAAAGTCCTTGTTTCCTTGTTGATCTTCCTCTTAGATCTGTCCCTTGGGTGCCTATGTAGCTCAGTTGGTTGGGCAACTGCCTTCAGCTCAGGTCGTGATCCTGGAGTCTCAGGATTGAGTCCTGTGTCAGGCTCCCTGCTCCATGAGGAGTCTGCCTCTCCCTCTGACCTTCTCTCTCATACTCTCTCACTCTCAAGTAAATAAATAAAATCTTAAAAATAAATAAATTAATTAAAAAGACCTGTCCCTTGCTATGAGTGGGATGTTAAAGTCCCTTATTATTATTGTATTATTATCAATGATTTTCTTTAATTTTGTTATTAATGGGTTTATATATTTGGCTGCTCCCAAGTTAGGGCTATAAATATTTACAATTGTTGGATCTTCTTGTTGGATAAGACCCTTTTATTATATTTTTAAAGTTTATTTATTTGACAGACATAGATCACAATTAGGCAGAGAGGCAGAGAGAGAGGAAGGGAAGCAGGCTCTCTGCCAAGCAGGGAGCCTGATGTGGGGCTCGATCCCAGGACCCTGGGGCCCTGACCTGAGCTGAAAGCAGAGGCTTTAACCCACTGAGCCACCCAGGCGCCCCAAGACCCTTTTATTATGATGTAGTATCCTTCCTCATCTGTTATTACAGCCTTTGGTTTAAAATTTAATTTTTCTGATATAAGGATGGATACTTCAGCTTTCTTTTGATATCCATTGGCATGATAAATTGTTCTCCACACCCTCACTTTAAATGTGGAGGTATCTTTGGGTCTAAAGTGAATCTCTTAATAGGCAGCCTGTAGATGGGTCTTTCCATATATATACACATATATATACATACACACATTTTCTGATACCCTATGTCTTTTTTTTTTTTAAAGATTTTATTTATTTATTTGACAGAGACAGATCACAAGTAGGCAGAGAGGCAGGCAGAGAGAGAGAGGAGGAAGCAGGCTCGCTGCTGAGCAGAGAGCCCGATGCGGGACTCGATCCCAGGACCCTGAGATCATGACCTGAGCCGAAGGCAGCGGCTTAACCCACTGAGCCACCCAGGCGCCCAATATACCCTATGTCTTTTGTTTGGAGCATTTAGTCTATTTATATTCAGAGTAATAATTGAAATATTTGAATTCATGCCATTGTATCACCTGTAAAGTTGCTGTTCCTGTAGATTGTCTTTGTTATTCTTGTTCTGTTTTCATCTCAAAGGGTCCCCTTTAATATTTCTTGCAGGGCTAGTTTAGAATTCACAAATTCCTTTAATTTTTGTTTGTCCTAAGAATTTTTTCTCTCTCCTTCTATTCTGAATGACAATCTTGCTGGGTAAAGTATTTTTGGCTGCATATTTTCTGCATTTAGCATGCTGAATATGTCATACCAGTCATTTCTGGCCTTCCAAGATCTCTGTGGACAGGTCTGCTACCAGCCTTATGTGTCTGTGTCTACCCTTGTAGGTTAAGGACCTCTTGTCCTGGGCTTTTTTCAGAATTTTCTCTATCTTTGAGGCTACATTATATGTCAAGGTGTTGGCCTATTTTTATTGATTTTTCAGGGGGTTCTCTGTGCCTCCTGTGCTTAAGTTTCTGTTTCCTTCCCCAGATTCGGGAAGTTCTCAGCTATACTGTGTTCAAATAAACCTTCTGCCCATCTCCCTCACTTCTCATCTTCTGGGGCCCCTATCATCTGGATATTATTTCATTTTATGGAATTGCTGAGGTCCCTAAGTCTCCTTTCATGATCTAGTAGTTTTCTTTCTCTTTTCAGCTTCCTTATTTTCCATCATGTTGATGTCTATATCACTATCTCGCTCTTCTGCCCCGCTTATCCTTGTTTTTAAAGCCTCCATTTGGGACTGCATCTCATTAATACCATTTTTAATTTCAGCCAGACTAGATTTTAGTTCTTTTATCTCTGCAATTAGGATCCTCTAGTGTCTTCTATGCTTTTTTCAAGCCAGCTAGCATCTTTGTATTCATTATTTTAAATTCTAGTTGACATCTTGCTTATATCTCTTGATTAAATCCCTGGCACTGAGTATTGTCTCCTTTCTTTTGGGCTGAATTTCTCTGTCTTGTCATTTTGTCCAGAAGAGCAAGGATAAAAGAAAAACAACAACAACAAAACAATAACAACAACTTCAGGAAATGTTTCTGGTATATGCTATACACTCTGCTGTGTGTTTTTGCTGCTCTTTCCCACTGGTCTTTACAGAGTTCCTCCTTGCTTGTAGTGGAGAGTGTTTGGACCTTTAAGTAGTTATGCCTTGATTTGTCAAGATTAGCCTGTAAGAGAAAAAAGAAGAAGAAAAAAGAGAAACAACAAAAGCCTAATTCAAGACAAGAGAAGAGGTAAAGGAATAAAAATGTGAAAGACAAATAAGAAACTGTAAAACTGACTTTAAAAATAAGAAAAAGAAAAAGAGTAGGGAAGGAAGAAAAGAGGAGAAAAAAGTCTGATCCAAAAAACAAGAGAAGGAACAAAAAATGAATAAAAAATTATAAACCCAATACAAAAAAAAAGAGAAAGGGAAAAGAAAAAATATATAGATAAAATAGAAGATAACGAATAGAAAATAAGATCTTCTTATTTTCTATTATTTATTTATTTATTCATTATTTATTTATTTTTAAAAAATTATTTCTAATTTTTAAATTAGAAAAATTTCAAAATTAAAAAAAGAAAAATAAAAAAAGGAAGCAAGGCTGGTCCTATTTCCACTGTTAGCTGATGTTTTGGAGCATTTTTTAAATCAGACTTGGTAGATGCAGGGCCTGTATTGGTCTCCTGAGGGAGCTGGGCTGTTTATAAACTGACTTGCCTTTGTAAAGATGCCCCTGAGAGGTGCAGGGTGTGGGGTTTAGTGTAGGGGACTCAAGTGTCCACTGGAGGCACTGTGTTTCTCCCTGAAGTCCGAGAGTACTGGGGGTGGGGGAGGGAGGAGTGGTGGAGGAGTAAGAATATGGCATCACCACTCCCTCTTGTCTCCAGGGAGGGGAACTCATGGCCACTGCTGTTCAAAAGGTCCTCTTACAAAAGTGAACAGTCTCCGGTGTCCCAGGCTTTTGTCACTTCCCTGCCCTTAACCTGTATTCTGTATGTGCCCAGGCCATTGGCGTACCCAGAGCCACAGATCTCTTGTATTTTATCTTTGGTTGGTGGCTGGATTCAAAAATCCCAAGTTTAAAAACCTGGTATGATGTGGGCCCACTCCCATTTCCCAGAGGAGAGGTTCGGAGCATGCCCAGCACCATCCTGGCCCCAAAAAGCTGCACAGTTCACACGCAGACTAGAGTTTATTGTAACACTTAGCAAAAAGCTGAAACCAGATTATCTGCCGTCTTCACATAACTCAGTCTCCCACTCCCTTCTGTCCCAGAAAAGTCATTACAGAGGCTTAAATCTCTTGTGACAGACAGTGAAAAAATTGGCAGCCAGGTTCTTTGCAATCTGCTCTTGTCTGCTTTCTCCTTAGTTCTGCCTCAGAAAAGCTGCCATTCTGTGCACACTCAGAGGTGGAGCCTATTGTGGCTCACAGTAAAAAGTTGAGGTTTTCTGACCTCTGTGCATACCTCTGTCCCTACTGACTCAATGGCTCCCTCCTGGCCTCCTGTCCTTGGAGAGGCAAAGTATGCTCTTCGAATGCACTCCATAAGGAGACTGATCTCTCCCTGTGTGACCCAGGGTATCTCCTCACTATGATTTATTATCCCATCCCAACCCACTGTGCACTCTCCCATTTTTTTCCCTCTCCCTGATTTTGCTCCATGAAAAGGTGTCCCTCCCTTTGTGGCTGCTGGGCTCTCCTCTCCTCCAAATCACATCTCTGAACCTCACGTCCACCAGGTTCTTTCCCTCCAACTGTGCAGATTGTTTCCTCAGATTGTATTCCTAGTTGTTGGAAATAGTTGGATGTTAATCTAGCTGTGTTCCAAGGACGAGGCAAACTTAGGGGCCCCCGACTACTCCTCTACCTTAGTTCTGCCCCTAGTATTTCTTTATCTTCATGAAAGGTTGTAGGTAAAGGTTGTACACAAAAATGATTATCACATATTTAGTTAACAGTAATCACCTCACATAGTTACAATTTTGTTTTCTTGGGATGAGAATTTAGGGTGTGTGTGGGAGTATTTATTTAAAAACATTTTTTTTCAGATGTCATGCAAATTTATTTTATTTCATAAGACACTGGCTACTTTTATAGTCAAAAAATCTAAATATAATCCAACATAAAAACAATGTGTCATTTATTTTTCTCTAATATAATGTATTTTATTTTTTTTCTCTTTAATTTTTTATTTTTTATAAACATATATTTTTATCCCCCAGGGTACAGGTATGTGAATCACCAGGTTTACACACTTCACAGCACTCACCATAGCACATACCCTCCCCAATGTCCATAACCCAACCCCCCTTCTCCCCCCCCTCTCCCCCCAGCAACCCTCAGTTTGATTTGTGAGATTAAGAGTCACTTGTGGTTTGTCTCCCTCCCAATCCCATCTTGTTTCATTTATTCTTATCCTACCCCCTTAACCCCCCCCTTGCTGCATCTCCACTTCCTCATATCAGGGAGATCATATGATAGTTGTCTTTCTCTGCTTGACTTATTTCATTAAGCATGATACCCTCTAGTTCCATCCACGTCGTCGCAAATGGCAAGATTTCATTTCTTTTGATGGCTGTGTAATATTCCATTGTGTATATATACCACATCTTCTTTATCCATTCATCTGTTGATGGACATCTAGGTTCTTAAAAACATTTTTTTTAGTATAGTTGACATGTTACATTTGTTTTAGGTGTACATTGGTAGTGATTCTACTCTACACATTTTGCTATGCTCACCAAAACTGAAGCTAATTGTGATGAGAACTTTTAAGATCTCTTTTAGCAACATACAATATTTTTGACTATAGGCACCACAGTATATCCCCAGGACTTATCTTATAACTGGTAGTTTTTACCTTTTGGCCACTTTCACCCATACTCCCTATCTTCAACCACTGCCCCCCGTCATCCCCTGCCTCTGGTAACCACCAATCTGTTCTGTTTCTGTGAGTTCAGTTTTTTTCAATTCCATATATAAACAAGATCATACAGTATTTGTCTTTCTCTCTCTGACTTGCTTCACTTAGCATATTAATCTTTTAATATTATTCCACCTCTACCATGTTTTCTGCCATTTATTTGTTAAAGAAAAAAAATTTGTTTCTTTAATATAAAGAGACTATTTTATATAGAGAGTCTATTTAGAGACTGTGTGTAGAGACTATTCATCACTTTGTTAATATAAGATTTTACTATTGTTGCCATGGGACTGAAAAGTATGTATATCTATCTATCAATACATTTTATTAGAAAGTTTAAACATATGATAAACTTTACAGAAATGTTCTGTAGCATTTCTTAAGTTCTAGGATCAACTAAATGCATCCCAATGGTACCATTTACGATGTATATTCTGAATTTTCCAAAAGCTCTAGAAGCATGATTAGACTTAGGTTTGATTGGGGTGGGGTTAGATGGAGAGGGAAAGGGACAAGAATAGTTCTTAGCTGGTACTGTTTTTACTACTAGGAACGTATGATAACTTGTTGTCTCTTTTTGTGATACTAAGATTGATTAGTAGATTCAGAAGCTGTCAGTGTCATGTATGCATTATAAAGTTCTCGATGAGTTTTCCATTCAATGATGACTGCTACTTAGATTCATGATTTCATTAGGAATTACAAGATGGTGACATTTCTGTCATTCCTTTTGAATTTTTGTCATTGATTAACCAGAAATAAAGAAGATACAGAAAAGGTTGGCACAAAGCTTCATTTTTTCCTTTATTTACTAGTTCTCAGAATAAAAAAGAGTTTGTGCTCTAGAAACTGCCAAAGGTAACTAGTAAGGTGTTTGGTTTTGGTATATTTGTGAACTCAGACTTTTTTAAAATTAATTTTTATTGTGACAAAACAGCATTTTTGGGGGCTCCTAGGTGGCTCAGTGGGTTAAAGCTTCTGCCTTCGGCTCAGGTCATGATCTAGGGTCCTGGGATCAAGTCCTGCATCAGGCTCTCTGCTTGGCAGGGACCCTGCATCTTCCTCTCTCTCTCTGCCTGCCTCTCTGCCTACTTGTGATCTCTGTCTGTCTGTCAAAGAAATAAAAAAGAAAAAAAATAAAAAGAAAAAAGAAAAATCTTTAAAAAAACAGCATTTCTTATAGTTTTTGCTTTATAAAAGTTATTGATGTCTTATTGATGACACAAATATTAACATTTTCTTTGTGATTGTAACACTTAGCATAATAAAGTAACCTTTTTATTCCTTTTTGCCTGAATTCTGCCTTGTTAAATCAAGATGTTGACCCCTGCTTTCTTTGAATTAGCATGGCCTGGAACATTTGTACTTAGCATTTTATTTTTAACCTTTCTGTGTCTGTTTAAGGAATGTCTCTTGTACACAGTTTAGTGTTGAATTTCTTAGCAAAAGAGATGAAAATATTTTTTTCTCGTTAAAGATGAGCCTATTTGGGGGTGCCTGGGTGGCTCAGTGGGTTAAGCCTCTGCCTTCCGCTCAGGTCACAATCTCAGAGTCTTGGGATCGAGCCTCACATCGGGCTCTCTTCTCAGCAGAGAGCCTGCTTCCTCCTCTCCTCTTTCTGCCTGCCTCTCTGCCTACTTGCAATCTCTCTCTGTCAAATAAATAAATAAAATATTAAAAAAAAGAAAAGATGAGCCTATTTGCATTTATTTATTCATTCATTTAACAGAGAGAGAGGGAGAGCACAAGCAGGGAGAGCAGCAGGCAGGGAGAGAGGGAGAAGCAGGCTCCCTACAGAGCGGGGAGCCCAATGTGGGGCTCAGTCCCAGCATCCTGGGATCATGACCTGAGCCAAAGGCAGACGTTTAAATGACTGAGCCACCCAAGCACCCCACCTGTTTGCATTTATTGATATGACTGATTTGTTGGCTGTTCCAATGTCAAAAAAATATGTTCAAGTAATTAGTAATAGCATGGAAAATACGAATAATATTAAGGTTCTAAGAAACAAAATTTAAATTACTTTACTCTTTTGCTTAAAATCAAGTGACATTATATGTCTCTTTTTAGACTTTTTATTGTTTCATTGAATTATTTGTCTCTTTATACTGAAAACACTTTTGCCCTAGTTACTATATCTTCATATTAAATCTTGAAATGTATTATTAGTATGTCTTCCAGCTTTCTTCAGGATTATTTTGATGTGCTAGGTCTTTGCATTTCCATCATAATTTAGGAGTCATCTTCTCAATTCCTACTGAGTTTTATTGTGATAAACATTAAATATATAAATCAATTTGAAATAAATTAATATCATAATAGTATCATATAGTATTCTTCTGAGTCAGTTTTTTGGGTGCTTGGTACCTGAAAGTACAGATACTTTTTATACACTTGTTTGAGTTTTATTTTAGCAAATTTTTCTTGTATTATAGCCCGTAGAATTTATTCTGTTTTATTGCTTTGGCTATCTTCAAAGACTTCTACAATATATGTTATCTGTGCTTAGTTTTTATATCTATCACTGTCTATGGAATGATTTTAATCTCTACTTCTGTTGTTTTAATTTTTCCTTTGTCTTTTATTTCCCTTATGAAGTTATCTGTGGCATCTTATTTACTCTTATGTTCCTTCTAATTTGATCTTTATGTTGAGATTTTTAAACTTCTTATTCTTTTCTGAGCTTTGCCAGCAATACTTTCATACCTGCATATTCTCTTATTTCTCAATATCACTGAGGAATTGTCTCATTTCCAGATATGATTTATGTCATTTTTTCAAGTTTCCATTATTTCATAATTTCTTTCTGCTCATTTTATGATATTTAGTTTTTTTTGTGTTTTATGGGTCGATCTATCTGGCATGCCTTTGTTGTCTGTAAGAATATAATTTAATTCAACTGTACTATTTTCTTGTTCCTCCTCCATATTTAATCCATAAATGGCACTTGTATATCTAGCTGTTCGTGTCAGAATCCTGGAATTCATTCTTAGTGTTTTTTTAAGATTTTATTTATTTAGGGGCACCTGGGTGGCTCAGGGGGTTAAAGCCTCTGCCTTCGGCTCAGGTCATGATCCCAAGGTCCTGGGATCGAGCCCCACATTGGGCTCTCTGCTCAGCAGGGAGCCTGTTTCCTCCTCTCTCTCTGTCTGCCTCTCTGCCTACTTGTGATCTCTGTCTGTCAAGTAAATTAATTAAAAATAAATAAATAAAAAGATTTTAATTACTTATTTTTTGAGAGAGATTGAAAGAATGAGTGGATGGAGCAGATGCAGACTTGATCCAGGGACCCTGGGATTGTGAATGCAACAAAAGGCCGGATGCTTAACCGACTGAGCCACCCAGGCACCCCAGAAGTCATTCTTAACACCTTCTTTTACTTTATCTAATCAATTAATCCTGTAAACTCTACTTCTGAAATATATTTTGATGCTGTGCTTTCAACTCCCAGTTCCACTGCCAATTCCCTAGTCCCAGGTCACCAGCATTACCCATCTGAACTACTACAGTAAACTGCTTGCCTCCAAACATCTACTCTTGCCTCCTGTGTATCAGTCAGGGTTTTTAGTTGCAAACATTAGAATCTAATCTAATTAGGTAAGCAGAGAATACATTTATTAAAGGGTATTGGTACATAGAATATCTAGGAGGGACAGAGATTCAAGCTTAGCAGTTAGGCCCAATGCCTAAATCACTGAATGTAGGAGCTGCCCCAGAAAAGACATTGCCACCCCTGCTCAGCACAGATCCCACAGCCATGCTGATGAAGTTATGGAACTAGGTTCTAGAAACTCTGCCAGTGATTCTCCAACATTTAACTGCTGACCTTGCTCTTTCACCGAAGTCAATTTTTCTCATGTTTCCCACTTCTTCTTTTTTTCTCAATTCCTTATGAAATCTCACATGAGTGTGTGTGTGTGTGTGTCTGCATGTGTGTGCAAGTTGGGGAGGGGCAGAGGGAAATGGAGAGAGAATCCTCAAGCAGACTCCCTACTGAGCCTGTCACAGGGCTTGATCCCATGGCCCTGAGATCATGATGAGCCAAAATCAAGAGTTAGATGCTCAACCAACTGAACCACTCAGGCACTCCTAACTTGGATTCATCTATAGAAAATAACTTTCCCTCATCAATATTTGATTACCCTGAAGTTTAGATATGCAAAATGCAGAATAGATTCTTGAATCTATTTTCTGGTTTTCAGAATTAAGAACTAAAACCCTAGAACCTCCAAAGGGGACCAATGGGTTTCTTATTTGGTTTTTTAATGTATTTTTTAAGATTTTATTTATTTACTTGACAGACAGAGATCACAAGTAGGCAGAGAGGCAGGCAGAGAGAGAGGAGGAAGCAGGCTCCCTTTAGAGCACTGACTTGATTGGTAGGTCTGAAGAAGCTGAGTACAAGCAACTTCATCTACTTTCCACAATGGCGCATATAATATTTTCTATGATTGCAATGATGTGAGAACAGTTGGGAGGTGTAGGCATAGTGGATAAACATATCTATTTGTCAGCTCAACAGACCTTTGTTTGGTGGAAACTCCTCTTCTCCATTCAGCTTTAAATCTGCTTAGTCTATGTAATTAAGTTGAGCCTGACAGTTCTTCCCCTCCTGTCTCTTCAATGTACAGACGACTGCATTCCCAGAATGGATGAACGATCCAGGCCTGGGTTAGTAGAGGATTTCATTCCCTGTCCATCTGGTCAGTTCACAGATGGGTATGCAAGTTAAAGTTGGCAACTTTGAGCCTTTTCTGATATTTCTGCCAGAACCATTTTTCTCTGGTATTGTGAATTACAAAGATGTTGCAAACTTGGGGCTGCCTGTGCGCACCTTGCCACAGAATGGAGAGTACCTGAAAATAAAGTCAAACATGTAGAACTAAAAGAAAGACAGTCCTGATGACATTCTTTGGACTCCTAACTCTAACTGTGCCTAAAGTTAGAATACCTCTTACCACTGGAGACCTACTGCCTGAAGTCTACAAGGCCTTGCATTTTCCCTCTGTAGCCTCAACTAACACAACTTTCCCTCAGTCACTATACTCCAGCCACTTCAGACCTATCTGTAGTCCCATGAATGCCCCAATATCTTACTACTTCCAGGGTTTTTGCACCTGCCTTCCCTTCAGCCTGAAATGCACTTGTCTCATTCTTCACCAGTCCAAACCATTCTCTCCACCAAGCCTTAGTTAATCATTACATCTTTAGAAAAACAGTCCCTGACTTTCCTGTTCAGATCAGATCCCCCATGAGTCACGTCACCTTCATAGCTCCCTATACTTCTCTCGCATCACCCTTGCTTCAGGCATAATCATTTGTGTAATCACTAATTAATTTAAGTCCCACGAGGGCAGGGGCTCCGTGTATTTTGTTCACTTCTTTATTCCCAACGATGACACGGTGATTGGTACATAATAGGTACCCCTTGAATAGGTGTTGAAAGTATGAATAAATAATTTTAAGGCTTAAGATACATATACATAGTAATTTTTTATTAGAAAGTATACATTCACAATGTAAAATACATTAACTTACAAATAAATCTGTAGTCAAAAATGGTACTGAAAATATCCTCTCACAATAAGTTAATCTATTCTTGAGTAGATGCCGATAAATAGTTTACACTCTCCCAAACAAAAATTACATACAGATCTATTTCACTTTAGGCAAGATAACTGGGAGAGCTTGAATGTAGGCTAGCTTAGCAAGGTAACATGGAGATGCTTTGTGAAGTTATAAATCCCTTCAAATATAAAAATCCTTTAAGATTAGGTTTTCAAAAACTTACCATTCTGAAATACAAACTATTTTTAGCAAGTTTTCATATCTTATGGTCTCCTGTCATCTTTTTCAACTTAGACTCCACTTGTCTCACTCAAGACCTTAACTAGTGATTTTTTCCTCAAGTCTGTCTCCCTGCCCTGACCTCAACCCCATGTCACTTCCTCATCTTCTTCTATGCCAAGATGTGTGGTGGTATAATCACCCAGAAAAGAAAGCACTCTTACTGAAAAGAAAGGTGTTAGTCATTTTTGCAAGGTTATAGTTTATCTGAATTTTATTTAATATTATAAATCTTGGGAAGTTGGGAAACTTCTCTATGTCATATTCTTGCACAGAAACAGTCTACTCTGCTAAGATAATAGCTCCAGTTAGTCGGGTTCAAATTACATTTTTCAAATATTTCTACTATTATGATTCACTGGTATACCTAACTTAATTTAATGCTAAAATATACAATTAACTGCTCTGGCAACTTTCTGGGCTTTTTTCCCCACTATAACAAATTTAGTGGTTTAGAGTGTGGAGTCTAAAGAGATTTACTTAGACAAGTGTCTTAACTTCTCTATACCTCTGTTGCTTTATCTGTAAAATGGGACTCACAACAGTATCTTTGCTTTATAAGATGGCTGTGAAAATTAAACTGTATATTACATATTACCTGCAATATGGAAAGAATTCTCTAAACGTATGCTATTATTTTCATCATCACCATTATTGTTATTTCTATCACACACACTATCTAAACCAAGGGTGGAGTTCACTCTTTAGGATTAGAAGTTACCCAAAAAAATGTAAGACTGAGGAAAGAGCTGCACAACATCAGGAAAGAGAGATCCCAGGACTTGACCAAACAGCCAGACACGTAACTATGGTTCTGATAAGTCTAACTGAAGTGGTCTTGCTAAGGGAGGTGGAGATGAGACAAAACAATCTCTAAAATTTAATCAGGATAATTTCTGTCCGATTAAGCTTTCTAGTAGAGCTAAAGAAGTTGGATTTAAGAGTACAGCAAATTTCAATAGCAAAAAAGCTGAATAGTCTGATTTAAAAATGGGCAGAGGAGGGGCACCTGGCTGGCTTAGTCCATATGGCATGCAATTCTTGATCTCAGGGTTGGGAGTTCAAGCCCCACATTGAGGATAGAGCTTAAAAAAAAAAAAAAAAAAAAAGAAAAGATTTTTTAAAAATGGGCAGAGTTTCTAAAAAGACATTTTTCCAAAGGACATATATATGGCCAGCAGAGACATGAAAGGATGTTCCACATCAGTAATTCTCAAGGAAATGCAAATGAAAACCATAATGAGTTATCACCTAGCACCTTGAAAATGGCTAGTATGAAAAATACAATAAATAACAAGTATCGATGAGGGTGTGGAGAAAAAAGGAACCCTTGTGCACTGTTGGTAGAAATGTAAATTGGTGCAGCCACTGTGGAACACAGAATGGAAGTTCTTCAAAAAATAAAGAACTACCATACGGCGTGGCAATCCCTCTTATGGGTATATATCCAAAGGAGATGAAGGCAGGATTTCAAAGAGGTATCTTCACTCCCATGTTCACTGCAGCATTATTCAGAAAGACAAAAGACAAAGACAAAACAGGGAAAAACCTAGATGTCTATCTATGGGGGAATGGATAAGGAAGATGTGTGTATGTAGTGGAATATTATTTAGCCACGAGAAAGGAGAGCCTTCCATTGTGGCAAGATGGATGGAACTTGAAGCCATTATGAAATCAGTCAGAGACTTATATATGAAATCTAAAAGAGCTGAGCTATTAGAGGCAGAGAATGGGTGATAGTTGACAGGGGCTGTGGGTGAAGGAAATGGGGAGATATTGGTCAGAGAACTTCCTATTATAAGATAAATAAGTTCTGGGGATTTACTCTATAGCATGGTGATCACAATTAATAATGCTGCATTTTATACTTAAAAATTGCTGAGAGTAGATCTTAAATGTTCTCACCACAAAAAAGAAAGGATAATTATGTGATAGGACAGAGGTGTTAGCTAAAGCTACAGCGGTAACCATTTTGCTATATATAAATTCATCAAATCAATGTATTGTACACCTTCAACATACACAATGTTATATGTAAATTATATCCCAATAAAGCTGGAAAAACAAACAAAAGATACAGGGAGAAGATATATCTCTACAGGCCAAGGAGAGAGACCTCAGAAGAAACCAACCCTGCTGACAACCTTGATCTTAGACTTCTATCCTCCACAACTGTGAGAAAAAAAAAAGAAAAGGAAAAAAACACAAGTACAGTAAACAGTATAAAGTGCAGATTATAGTGTTTACTTAATTACTTTGAAATTTGAAAATAAAACTTAGAGTAGGAAACATTTGGTAAAATATTTAGAAATATTTTTGCATTTTTTGGTAATATTGATCATCCATATACATAATTCTATACTATTCCTCTTATCAGCATTCAACATATGTAGAGGTAGAAATGTATACATAAGAGAGTGTGATTTAGCCAACTTCAAGTAAACTCAGTAAACTGATAGAGTAAAGCAATTTTACCTCAAATATTTATTAGCCTGGCTAGACTGGGGCTGTCATGGCCCATGCCAACTTAAAATTCTGCAGTTCTGAATAGCTGCACATAGTTTGAAAACTGTCGTGTCTTCCCTGTCACTAACGAGAGATGGGAAAAGTAAATAACTGAAGTGAAAGTTTTTCTCCAGAATTTAAGGGAGTTGAAAAATGCCAGTAATTTTATTTTTTTTAATTTTTTTTAAGATTTTATATATTTATTTGACAGAGAGAAATCACAAGTAGATGGAGAGGCAGGCAGAGAGAGAGAGAGGGAAGCAGGCTCCCTGCTGAGCAGAGATCCCGATGCGGGACTCGATCCCAGGACCTTGAGATCATGACCTGAGCCAAAGGCAGCGGCTTAACCCACTGAGCCACCCAGGCGCCCCTGCCAGTAATTTTTTTTTTTTTAATTTTTTTTTTTTTTAAGATTTTATTTATCAGAGAGAGAGAGGGAGAGAGCAAGCACAGGCAGACAGAATGGCAGGCAGAGGCAGAGGGAGAAGCAGGCTCCCTGCTGAGCAAGGAGCCAGATGTGGGACTCGATCCCAGGACGCTGGGATCATGACCTGAGCCGAAGGCAGCTGCTTAACCAACTGAGCCACCCAGGCGTTCCCCCTGCCAGTAATTTTAATACACAGTTTGCTGTTCAGTATATGTATACTGTAACACACTTGGCTCATGTTCCTAAAGTGAGTTATTATTAGTAGTACTTGAAAGAAAATTGTAATTAGTCCTACTGAAGATAGTGTAATTCATCTTGATCTCTTACTCCTCTTTATTGCTCAAGTATTAGCATTATTTGTGCTTACCTATTAACTTAGGGGTTACTTAGTGAGATCCTGAACTAAAATAGGACAAAAGGTATAATATTAAAAATAATGACACAGAACATCAGGTAGAACAGCAGGTCATGGTAAATAAAAAGTTTAAGAGTCATGATTTTTATTTCATAGGAAATTGATAATAGAAATTGCATTTTTAAATAAATAAAAAGTAGGTATCTTCAAACAGAGATACTTATATTTAGGTAATTTCTATAATTTCTTTTTTTTTTTGTTATAGGTAATTCATACAGAACTCTCCTTACGATTTCACTGCGTATTTTCTCATTATTTTAATGACACTTCTGCAGTCTAAGCTAAACGTACAACTTCCCATTTATAAACCATTGTCCATTCACTCATGAATTCATGCACCCCAAAAGAGATGTTATGATAGAATATTGTTTGAAAGAAGGAAATTATGAACCAGAGTGTTTTAATATTACCTTACTATTCCCAATTACACATTGAATTCCCTGAATTATTCAATGTATGTTCTTGTTATTCAAAATATACAATATTTGCAGCCTGACTTTTGGAACCTGACTCATAGCAGAGTCTTGGAAGAGGAAGTCCCATACCAAGTACTTTCCATTGCAGAGTTAGTTACGTTACTCTTGAATCCTTCCATGCCTTACAGAAAAAGCAATGAGTCTTTTGTATACTGCAACCAGGAGCATGATGGTAAGTACCACTATTCCACACACAAGGCTGAATGCCCATCGTGGGCCCCAGGAAGTATAGAGTTGGCTGATGAACACAGGTCCAAGAATCCGTGCTGCACTTCCAGAAGCTGTTAACCAGCCCATGTACACACCCTGTGGCAGGGAGAGGGAAGGAGAAGCCGACTGATATTCAGGTTTAGCTATTTTAAAAACAGGATGATATGACTACTAGTATTAGTACTACTACTACTAATAATAATAATGATGATACTACTATTAGCAAACTATAATAAACTCACAAGAATCACTTTCTCCATCTTTGATTTTTGAATAAATTAAATGCCTCTGTATAAATACAGCAAATAATGAACAATAAACTTAATTGATTAGTCAGTTTAAGAAAAATATAGTAGTATAAAGGGACAAACAGTGTCTGCTGAAGTCCTAGAAACAATATAATTTATTAATTATCCTTTACAGCCAACATTTATTTTATACTTCCTATCTTCCAAACACTGTGCTAGGTGTTTTACATGTATTGTTTCCAACATTCACAGGTTTCTGCAATTGGTATTGGATAACTAAATTTATTAAATTAAATGGGGATGCATTTAATAAACATGGAAGGTGAAGCCCAGAAAATTCAGGCAACCTGTCCAAAATATTTGAAGGCATGGTTGGCTGATTCCACTGTGCCACTTTTCACTATAGCAAAATGTCACTCTTCCAACTACTGTACCCCAAATAATCTACCTAAGAATATACAATGCAGCAATTCTTTTAATATCCTCAAATTGAAAACTACCTAACTGTTCATCAATGATGGATTAAGTAAATAAATTACGGTATATTTAATGAATGGAATGCTAACCAGTTGTTTAAAAGAATAAGGTCTTATATCAAGTAAGATCTTTTTTTTTTAAGATTTTATTTATTTATTTGACAGAGAGAGATCACAAGTAGGCAGAGAGGCAGGCAGAGAGAGAGAGAGGAGGAAGCAGGCTCCCTGCTGAGCAGAGAGCCTGATGCGGGACTCGATCCCAGAACCCTGAGATCATGACCTGAGCCGAAGGCAGCGGCTTAACCCCCTGAGCCACCCAGGTGCCCCATCAAGTAAGATCTTATAATGAGAACATCTATAAGCACTAAGATGGAAAGAAAGCTATGGCTGCTGTAAAAAAATTCAAGATGGAAAAAAATTTAAATGTGATATATTCTGTGTTATCTTTTTCTAAAAAGTCAGGAGTGCACATATGCTTGAATAGGTATTGAAAAATGCAAATGAAGTGAACAGGGGTCATCTTTAGTGTTTTGAGGATAAGGGGAGCCTTCATTTTCTCCCATACATACTTCAAACTGTTTGGCTTTTGTTACAACTATCATACATTGCTTTTGTAATTTGCTTTTATTCTTGATTTTGAAAATTTGAAAATACAATTTTATATTTTAAAAACTTAAGAAATGCTTTACCTGCTATTATAGCTTAAAAACACAGTATTAAAAATTTTCTTTTCTCTTTGTCTTGTATCAGTAGAAACACTGATTTCTGTCCTCAAAATGTAAAACTATCAGTGCAATTTTTAAGGAAGAAATTCATATTTTCACTTTAAAAAAAAAAAGATTTTACTTATTTGATAGACAAAGATCACAAGTAGGCAGAGGGGCAGATAGAGAAGCGGGGGAGGAGCAGAGAGCCTGATGTGGGGCTCGATCCCAGGGCCCTGGGATCATGCCCTGAGCCAAAGGCAGAGGCTTTAACCCACTGAGCCACCCAGGCACCCCTTCATATTTTCACTTTGTGACCATTTAAACAACTTCTACTAAAAAGATGAGTCAGAAATAAAACTTAGGGGGCGCCTGGGTGGCTCAGGTGGTTAAGTGTCCAATTCTTGGTTTTAGCTCAGAACATCATCTCAG
Source organism: Neogale vison (assembly GCF_020171115.1). Taxonomy (NCBI): domain Eukaryota; kingdom Metazoa; phylum Chordata; class Mammalia; order Carnivora; family Mustelidae; genus Neogale; species Neogale vison. The sequence continues at coordinate 83,018,202 of NC_058101.1, read as the reverse complement.
GGTTGTGAGATAGAGCCCAACACCAGGCTCTGCACTCAGCACGGATTGAGATTGAGAGCTTGAGATTCTCTTCCTTTCCCTCTACTCCTCCACTTACTCTGGTGCACTCTCTCTCTCTATCTCTCTCTAAAATAAAAAAAATAAAATCCTTTTAAAAAGGGCTGAATAAGATAAAAATCCACCAAGTCAGCTTGTGCAAAAACAGAAAATGGTAGCAAAAAATGTGAGTGCTTACAACTCTATTTCATATAATTGCAATAGCAATATCAGGGTAAATGACTCACCTGAGGTTTTGGTCCCAGAATTTTTGAATATAATGTATAGGACATAACATTACAGGATGGATAGCCTATTCCAATTAGCACAGCTGATGTGAGGAACTGGGCCAGATGAATCATGGGGGTGTAGAAGCACCAGGCTTGTTCAATTGGGCAGCCAGTTGGTCCTTCATTGTGATCTTCTCTTGGAGATTTCCAAAGAGTAATAATAATTTCCCCAAATGTGGTATTAGGAATTGAATTATTATGTAAATCTGTTAAAACAAAATTAGCACAGTGCATTACTTGCTAATTTTAGATGAATAACAGGGGCAAACATTATAGAATTGTGTATGGTTATACCTTCCCACTGTATTTTGGGAAACTGATTTCCCCAGGGTAACAAGATAAAGAAGCCAACCCATACAACGATGAGTCCTCCCAGTAGAATAGCACGTTCGCCAATCCTGTTAAAGAACAGAAACTTTGTAATTTAAAAACAAAACAGTATTACATAGTTCCATTACTTTTATATTTAAAACTGTGATATAATATCTTGATCCTTTTAGTCATATACCAAATAATATGAATGTTAAATATAATTTTCCACTAGAAAGAACCAACTGATTTCATACCTAGAACAGAAAACATATAAGATAAGCCTGGAGGGGTGCCTAGGTGGCTTGTCAGTTATATGTCTGCCTTCGGATCAGGACCAAGATCTTAGGGTCCTGGAATCAAGCCCCAAGATGAGCTCCCAGCTCTACAGGGAGTCTGCTTCTCCCTCTGCCTCTTTGTTTCTGCTCTCTCTCTCTCTAATAAATAAATAAATAAATCTTTTTAAAAAAGAAAAAGATGAGTCTGGATATTTTTTCATACCAGAAGTATTAGATGCTATAGGTGACTACTAGGTCCTCCTAGTACCTAGATAAAGGTACTCTGAGCCAATTTGAAGATGCTGGCCAAAACCATAACAGTGCAAACACCAAAAATAATAGTAATGACAATGGATTAAAACACATAAAAATGTTATAATCTATGAATTCATATTATATTAAAATAAAATACTCTTGGTTACTTTTAAAGGATGTTAGGAAGCTGAATCATTATTTTAAAAAATCACTTAATAAAAGGAAGTAATCTTGTCTTTCCTATACAAACTGTACCTCAAGATATCCAGATAATTGGTGATAAGAAGGTTCTCTTTAAAGAAAATATTCCAAAAACTTAAATAAAGACATGATAGAATTAAAAACCAGCATTGTATAATCATTGTATAATGATCTATTAATAAATTAATGAATCTAGGAATGCTTGACAGTCACTAACAGTATAAAAAGAGATAAAATCTAACATTTCTCATGATGTAAGCATATAATACCACCTATAAAGTATATTCTTGCTGAAAAATTGAACTTAAATTTCATCAAGCTTCTAGATCTAAGGATCAATTTTTGAGAAATATAGTAAACACAGGAAAATGTAAAAAAACAAAAACAAAAACAAAACACCACAGGGTTCCATTCAATCAGCGAGATCCAAAATGCGAGAAACTATAAAACATACATCCTGGTTTCTTCATTTTGGAAAGGAAAAAAAGAGAGAAAAATGTTAAATGTATAGATTAAAAGGCTTAAGAAACTTAAGAGCCCGAGTCAACTAAGTTGTGAAACAAAAGAAGACAGTATGAAATAAAATTTTAAAAACCATTGCAACCATAGAGAACATTTGAATACTGCTTGGATATTCAGAAATCACTTAATTTTAAAATTTGTTTTTGTTATTTATTTACTTAAGATTTATTTATTTTAGAGAGAGAGAGAAATAGAGCGCCTGTGTGCATGCACTGGGGGGAGGGGCAGAGGAAGAGAAACTCAAGCAGCCTCCCTGTGGAGTAGGCAGATGAATCACACTTACCAAGGATTGATAATTGTTGAAGTTGGGTAACGGATATTAGAAATTCAGTACATGATGCTCTCTATTCCCTTGTATATGTTAGAAGTTTTCTAAAATAAAAGCGAAATATACAAACAAGACCAAAGGTCTCCTAAAACAGGGTACCTGGGGGCTCAGTTGGTTAAGCATCTGCCTTTGGTTCATGCCATGATCTCAGGATCCTAGGATCAAGTCCTGCATCAGGCTCCCTGTTCAGTGGGGAGTCTGCTTCTCTCTCTCCCCCTGCCACCCTGCTCATGTTCTCTCTCTCTTGCTCACTCTCTCTCTCAAATAAATAAATGAAATATTTTTAAAAAGACTTAAAACAATATATACAAACCCAAACACTTCACATCACCCTCAGAATACCTACAAGGTTTCACATCTTTCTAACCTAATGTTCTCCCATTTGAAGATTCCTATGTTTATAGACCCGAATAGAGGAGCCAAAATACAGATACAAACATAGACATAGATTTATATTCAAAATAAATAATAGTAAATGCATTACAGAGTAGAGCAGTCCTGCTGATAGGCATTATTCAATATTGTCCAATTCTCCCATTTGCCATTTCTTTCATTCTGCCCTGGTCAAATTTGTTTTCCTGCTTCTTTCTAACACTGCTGCTCTCTCCCAACCCTGCCCTTGCTACTCTTTATTTTCTTCCTCTCTCCGTTCTTCTTCATAGTACTTATCACTACCTGATTTCACATTTTTATTTATTGGTTTTCCCACCCAATAGAATACAAGCTCTTTGAAGGTATGAATTGGACAATCTGTAAGAATGCCTATCAGCAGGACGGCTCTACTCTGTAATGCATTTACTATTATTTATTTTGAATATAAATTTATGTCTATGTTTGTATCTGTATTTTGGCTCCTCTATTCCGGTCAATAAACATAGGAATCTTCATAGTATCTCCCATTACGCTTAACTCTATACACGGACTCAAGATTTGTTAATTGATTTTAGAACTTTATAAAGTTCTAAGGTATTTTTTTAAAAGATTTTAAAAATTTACTTATTTGAGAGAGAGTGAGAGAGAGAAAGAGCATGAGCATGAGCAGGACAGGAGAAGGAGAAGCAGTCTCGATCCCAGGACGCTGGGATCATCACCTGAGCAGAAGGCAGATGCTTAACCGACTGAGCCACCCAGGTGCCCCTAAAGTTCTAAAGTATTATTAAAGCATTTTAGGAATAATTAAATTCTTAGAATTGTCTAAATTCATCAACTAATGTGCCATCCTAGACTATATGAATGAACTTAATTTTATACAAGCACTTTCCCCAAAGCATGTTATTGCAGTTGTAGTTTTACAAAATGCTTCTTTAAAACAATGCTCTTGGGGTGCCTGGGTGGCTCAGTCTGTTAAGTGTCTGCCTTGGGCTCAGGTTGAGATTCTGGGATTCTGGAATTGAGCCCTGCAGCCCAGCTGGCTCCCTACTGAGCTGGGGGTCTGCTTCTCCCCCTCCCTCTGCTCATGCTCCTGTTCTCTTTCCCTCAAATAAATAAATAAAATCTTAAAAATTTTTAGAAAAGAAATGTTCTGTGGTCAAAGTTACAAGTAACTTTGAGAAATGCTACATAATGTCTTTGTCATTATGGTGATATTATATATATGCACCAAAGATTTGGAAATTTTAGAGTAAAAGAAGTTTGGTAATTTTAACCAGAATTTTCCAGACTTAACCATTGAATCTTTTCTGTTGTACAACCTATACAGCAGAATAGAATTTTATAAAATACACTTTAAGAAATACTTTAAATAAAACATAATATACAAAAGATATGTTAGAAGAAATTAATTCACTTTGTAAAATATCTTGCTTTACCAAAGAATATGTCATATGGTATAGAAATATCATGCTCTTTTAATAAACTTTAAATCTGTTTGCAACCATTCAAGGACTGAAAGTAATACACAATGAGAGAAAAACTTTAAGGTATTTTACAAACACAGTTGTTTACATTGTTAGCTCTGTTTCATGTTTCACTTTTTTAGAAAAAAGACTTTTTTAAAAGTCTATTTTAAAATTCACTGAAACAAAATCAAAGACACATAACTTACTTCTTGGAAAGTAATTTAATCCCCATGAAAATAATAACCGCCTCAACTCCAAGAGCAGCAAGTATTACTCCATCATATAATACAGCTTGTTCTCTAGTCCAGGCATACATATCCATTGTTAATGGAGTAACAATTCTAAGAAAAACAAACAAAAAAATGTTTTAATTTAAATCATAGGCATTATAAATGTGAAATAGCTTTAATAACAATACTGATATATTCAAGAATTTGCCCCCCTTTTAGAAATGACACCAGCTCTACATTAAAAAAAAAATTAACACATTTTAAGCACATTTTGTTGCTACGTGCACTAGCTACTAAGTTAGGCTGTTTGTATTTTTTATTTACTTATATTTATTCTAATTATATAAGTAATAGATCCACATTGCAAAAATTCTGAAGGACAGGAAAAGAAACAAACTGTAATTCTTACCATTCTAACTAACTAGTCATTGTTAAATCGGTTTAAATTGGTTTCTTTTTAATTTCATTGAAATAAGTAATAACATAATATTAACAATGTTACTATAATTAAGTTATTAGAAACTTGCTGGATTTTTCTTCCTCAGTCTCTTTCATCCCTATTTCTGAATGTATTTCTTTCCCTATTTCTTGTTTTTGTTTTTTTTTGAAGATTTAATTAATTTATTTGAGAGAGTCAATGAGAGAGAGACAGAGAGGAGAAGGAGCAGAGGTAGTGACAGAGGGAGAAGGAGAAGTAGACTCCTCTCTGAGCAGGAAGCCCAGCAGTGGGCTCCATCCCTGGACTCCAGGATCATGATCTGAGCTGAAGCAGATGCTTAACTGACCGTGCCAACCAGGTACCCTTCTTTCCCTACTTCTGAATGTTGTTCTTCTTCTATATGACTGTCTCCTTCCTTGCTAAGCTTCTTTTCCTACTCTCTATCTCCTCTATTAACTGGCTACAAAATCAAACTGAAATATATTGGGGCACCTGGGTGGCTCAGTGGGTTAAGCCTCTGTCTTCGGCTCAGGTCATGGTCTCAGGGTCCTCGGATTGAGCCCCGCATCAGGCTCTCTGCTCAGCGGGGAGCCTGTTCCCCTCTGTCTGCCTGCCTCTCTGCCTGCTTGTGATCTCTCTCTCTGTCAAATAAATTAATAAAATCTTCCAAAAAAAAAAGAAATATATTTAAGATATTCATTCTTAAAAAAAAGAAGAACATCACCATTTTTAATTTGATTATCAGAAGAGCTAATGTGGGAAATGGTTTGGTAATTTCTCAGTAAGTTAAACATAGAATTACCATATGATTCAGCAAATCCACCTCTGGGTATACAACCAAAAGAACTGAAAGCAGGGACTCAAACATATACCTGTACACCAGTGTTCATCACAGCATCATAGTATTATTCACAAGTGCCGAAAGATGGAAATAACCCAAAAATCCACTGATAGATGAAATTCAAATATATGCTATAATATGGATGAACCTTAAAAACATCTTGCTAAGCGAAATAAGCAAGACACAAAAGGACAAAAGGAAATGTGTTGTATGATTCCATTTATTTGAGGTACCTAGATTGGGCAAACCCACAGAGAACGTAGAATAAAGGCTACCAGGGGCCGTGTGAGGGGCACTGGGGACTTACTGTTTAATGGGTGTAAAACTTCTATTTAGAATGAGGAAAAGATTCTGGAAATGGATAGGGGTTATGGTGTACAACATTTGTGAATAGACTTAATGGCACTAAATTGTACAATTAAAAATAGTTAAAATGGTACACTTTATGTTATGTATATTTTACCACAATTTTTAAAAATGCCCCCAAAATCAGATTAACTGAAATTTTCACATACTTTAATAATTTTAAAAATAAAAAATCAAGCAAATCTACATGTACTGGCATAAAAATGTTACAATGATTACAAAGGAATAAACCAAATTTTCAAGTGATGTCCATATTCTATGTTGATTTAATATACACATACACCCTGCTACTTATAGTTGTATAGAAAAAAAAATTGAAAAATTAATACTGAAATATTAGCAGTGGTTACTTCCAGGGAAAGAAGTGGATGTGGAGATACAGTTCTAGAGTTTAGAATATTTATACCAAGAATGTACTATTTTTACAATAAAATGGAAAGGCATTTTAAAAATAAAAAGCCATATGATAGCTAAGAGTCAACAAAACCTACACAAGTCAAGGATTTTGTAGTATACTACCTTTTTTTTTCAGGATCAGAGCTTGAATAGATTTAACATTGCCAGACTGAATCCAATACATGTAAATATAAATAGATAGTTATATAGCCTAAAGTTAACTAAATCATGGCACTGAAGTTTTAGAACTATATTAAATATATATATAAAACTCAGAAAAAGAAAAGAAAGACTAGTGAACAGATTCCTTTATAAGGAAGTGAGATAAAGTAGTAAGATTACAGATAAGTATTAAACTGTATTCAGGTTAAAAGCATAAAATTTATATGTACTTTTTTCATCATGACAAAAAATATGCCCTACATAAAGTTTTTGAGAACATCAGTATACCTGATTAATGTTGCATTAAGAACTGCATTATTCATTATATCATGTTATTCATTAAATCATGTTATTCATTACTATTCATTATAATTTATATTCATTATTATAAGTTGCATTATTTATGTAATGTGATTTGATGAAGACAAAATAAAACTTACGTTTCAAAAAGGGCAAAGATAAATAGAACCACGAAAAACAGAACATTGGTGGCCACAACTGCAACTTGATCAATATTTCCTTGGGGAACCTCAACTTCATCTGTACTTGCTGTAATAAATAGGAGAAAAATTTTATTACTTAAACATCTAATTTTTCTAATGACACTAAAATAATGTAGAAATTACATGTAGCAAATTCTATGACTGAACATTTAAAATCACTTTTAGGCTCAAAGCAGTTTAAAAGTAACAATTTAAGACAAATAATTTTTATTTTTTAAAGATTTTACTTACTTGAGAGAGCTAGAGCACAAGCAGGGGGAGCTGCAGAGGGAGAGGGAGAAGCAGACTCCTCTCAGAGGAGAGAGCCCAATGCAAGGCTCAATCCCAGGCTCCTCGGATCACAACGTGAGCCAAAGGAAGATGCTTAACCAACTGAGCCACCCAGGTACCCCAACAGAAATAATTTTTATAATGGCATTTGAAAATAAAGTGAATTTTCTTCCCAGGAGCTATACTTTCTGTTATCTATAGGAAATAGTCGTATTTTCTACAAACTTTCTTTCAATCCAAAACAGGAATATTATAAAGTTATATAAAATGATCTCATACTAAAAATATTTCCATTGCAGGCACATGGGTGGCTAGTTGGTTAAGCAGCCAACTCATGGTTTCAGCTCAAGTCATGATCTCAAGGTCCGGAGATTGAGCCCTGCATCAGGCTCTGCATTTCAGTGGGGAGTCTGCTGTAGATTCACTCTCCCTCTCCCTCTGCCTCTCTCCCTGCTCATGCACTGTCTTTCTTGCCCTCAAGAAATAAAATCTTTTAAAAAAGTAAATTTCCATTGCAAGGTTTTTTCCTATTTCACTTAAATTTTAAACTTACGAGGATTTCAATGAAGACCTCATAATAGTTTATTAAATCAGTTAGTTCTGTGATTCACTTCAATGGATATATATTTCGAATTTCGATGCTATGTGAAATTAGAATTAGTAAATATCTTCATGTTATTATCACAATTTTTTGAAGTCCTTATGTCATTATTTATATTTTTATCAAGGAATACATTTTATGGGGCACTTGGGTGGCTTAGTCGTTAAGCATCTGCCTCCAGCTCAGGTCATGACCCCGGGTCCTGGATCAAGTCCCACATCTGTCTCCCTGATCATCAGGAAGCCTGCTTCTCCCTCTCCCATTCCCCCTCCTTGTGCTCCTTCTCTCTCTCTCTCTGTCTCTCTCTGTCAAATAAATAAAATCTTAAAAAAAAAAAAAAGAAAAAAGAAATATATATTGCAAATAACCACCAAGATTTGATGGTGGTTTTATAAATTAGGAGGGCAGGGGTGCCTGGGTGGCTTAGTTGATAAGTGTCTGCCTTTGGCTCAGGTCATGATCCCAGGATCCTGGGATCAAGCCCAACATCAGGCTTTCCGCTCAGCAGAGAGCCTGCTTCTCCCTCTCCCGCTCCCCTGCTTGTGTCTTGTGTATACTCTCTCAGTCAGATAAATAAAATCTTAAAAAAAAAATAAATTAGGAGGGCAAAGTGAGTGTACTTATTTATCTTGAACTATGTAGTTAAGCTGCACACTATTGACTGTGAATAGGACTATTTCTGATGTAATCGAGAAGTGTGAAGCCATATATATTTACTTATATACATCTGTCACGCTGTTTTATAAATTATCCACTTATTCAGAGTAAACCAAGTTGGTAACTCAAGAACATCTTTATTTTATGCTATCTTTAAGCATATGTGCAGCAGCAGCAGGGGGCAAGGGGTTACTTCCCTCAGACAGTTTTTCTCATCATAAAAAAGTTAGAAGCCAGTCTTTATTCCTTTGAATCAAAAGGCAACCCTGCCCCAAGTAAGCCTGGAGTTTGCTTCATATGTGCTTAGTTTTCCGCAGCCTCTACCCACTACTGGCTTCAATGGGGAAAGCTCTGATACGTTGCATTGTAGATTATGGGGACCGACTGGGTATCCAATTATGAGGTTTTTTAAGTTTTTATTTTTGTTTTTTCGTTTTCTTTGACAGAGAGAGAAAGACACAGGAAGAGAAGGAGCACAAGGAGCAGGAGAGAAAGAAGGAGAAACAGGCTTGCCACTGAGCAGGTAGCTCCATGAGCGGCTTGATCCCAGCATCCTGGGATCATGACCTGAGCTGAAGGCAGACGCTTAATGAATGAGCCACCCAGGCTCCCCAAATTATAAGAATTTTTAAGAAAACAATAGATTCATATTAATTCAAAGACTATGTAATTAGAAATTATAATCTATCCAATGATAATATTTTTAATAATAGCAAAAAAGCGGGCAGATTGAAATACTTACTGAAATTGAAAAATGACTTTTGTTTTGGAAACCATTTTGAAGTACCTAGATTCTTAAGAAAGAAAATAAGTCTGGTCTTTCTAAACTCTCATTTGTGCAGTGCTGTGCAACAGACCTCTGACATGATGGAAATGTTCTTTTCCTGTGTTCTATAATTCAGTTAGATGCTAGCCACATATACCCATAATTTAAAGCTTGAAATGTTGCTAGTGTGCCTGAGGAATTTCTTAAATGTTATTTAAATTAAATTTAAATAGCCATATGTGCCTGGTGTCTACCATACTGGACAGTGTGGTTCATAGACCAGCAGCATCAGCTCCCATGGTAGCTTATTATAAATGTAGACTCTCAGAATACCACTACGTTCATCAGATTTAGTAAATAAAAATACAGGATACCCAGTTAAGTTTGAATTTGTGATAAATAATAATAATAATATTTTATGTGCAATATTTGAAATTTAAATATAAGAATGTTGCATGAAATATCTGAGGCATATTTATACTAAAAGATTATTTGTAAAAATAAATAAATAAAATAAAAAATATATAATAAAATATATTATATATTATTCACATATATTTTATTATATATTATATAATATATTATTATATAATTTTATTAAAAATAATCAATAAATAAAATAAAAGATCATTTGTTGCTTATCTGAAATCTAAATTTAACTGGCTGAGACATATTTATACTAAAAAATTATTCAAATTCAACTGGGCATCCTGTGTTTTATCTGGCAGCCCTAATCAGCCCTTTTCCCCTAGGCCTAGTGATTCAGAACTGGCATTTTAACAAGTTTTTCAGGTGCTTTATAAGCATATTAAAGTCAGTGAAGCACTGATTGATATTGTTATCCTTTCCCAATTTATGGGAAGATTTCACTTCTGATGTATCTCCCTTGTCTTAGCACCTTATACTCACCCTCTTCAAATGGTTCATTCCTTTTATCTCATAGGTCCTTTAAGTTAGCACCCTATTTTTCACATTTTAAACTAAGTGGCTTATACCCCCTGCTGGCACTTGCTCACCATTCTTTCTTTCCTTTGCTTTTCTTTCATTTTGAAAACTTTCAAATATATATCCAGCCCCTCTATCCAACAATATTTTGCCACACTTAATTCATCTACCCCTTCCTTTTTTTCCCTCTCCCTCTTTGTTGCTATAGTTTTTCACTGGCTTACTCTGAAATTTGTATCTTTAGCTTTTATCTCAATGGCCAAAATTACAAATGCCTCAGCATTTTTGAGTTTTTCTACTGTAGCAGTATATTTAGCTTGATCCAAACTGAAATCATTTTCTCTGTTCAACTGATATCCCTTCCTAAATTCTTGTTCTCGCCCATTCTTTCACTTATCTAGACTCAAAACCTGACAGACATTTTCAACAACTCCCTCTATTCCTTAATATGCCATATCTAATCTGTCAAGAATCTTGACTTTTTTTTTCCCTTCAAAAACTCATATCTATCCCTTCTCCATTCTTAGTTGCTGCCCTAGTTCAGGCCTTTACACATCTGTATTAGTCTCACATGGAATCTATTATCAGACGACTTCTTTTTTCAAAAACTTACTAATGCTCCTCACCACTCTGTTCTCCACCCTACTACTTTTAACTTAACCTTCCACTAGTTTTGTCGTGAAAATTAAATAAAATGGCTATAAAAGTACTTAGTAAAATAACACCTTGTTTTTTTCACAACTTTCCAAACTCCTTAAAGGCAAGAACTGAGTTGCAATCTTTTGCACAGAGGGGTACACTCCCCAAGAAGTAAAATGGTGGTTTATTTAGTAAAATATACCTACTGGCCAGATTGGATACCTACTTCTGAGTTCAGAGAAAGATCTAAGGGATGAAAATATACACTTGTAGAGTATACCAAAAGAATAAAAATACACGAGAGAAACCTATTCCCATGATTAAGGGAGTAAAGAAATGCTTGAGACAGAAAAACACATTTAGAAGGAAAGTTACTGAAATCATCCCAAAGAACTAGAGGGTTTTAGGATATTGGCTCTTTACAACAAAGAGGAAGTGATTTTTTAGCAATGGTTTTAGCCTTGCCAATCATGAACACCAAATAACTGATCTGGGCATACCTTTTTAATTTTTTTTAAATTTTAAAAATTAAAAAAAAATTAAAAATTTTATGTAATTATTTGAGAGAGAGAGATTGAGAGAATGCGTGGGAGGAGCAGCAGATGGAGAAGCAGACTCCCCTTGGAGGGGGAGCCCTACTTAGGACTCTCCTGGGATCATGACCCAAGCCGAAGGTAGATGCTTTTTTTTTTTTGTTAAATACAACTTTAATTATTCCAAGAATTTAAATAAATACAAGTAATTTCTAGATCAACTGAATACATGTTTTTAAATCTTCTGATAAATATTTTTTTCCCAATTTATTTATTTTCAGAAAAACAGTATTCATTATTTTTTCACCACACCCAGTGCTCCATGCAAGCCGTGCCCGCTATAATACCCACCACCTGGTACCCCAACCTCCCACCCCCCGCCACTTCAAACCCCTCAGACTGTTTTTCAGAGTACATAGTCTCTCATGGTTCACCTCCCCTTCCAATTTACCCAAATTCCCTACTCCTCTCTAACGCTCCTTGTCCTCCATGCTATTTGTTATGCTCCACAAATAAGTGAAACCATATGATAATTGACTCTCTCTGCTTGACTTATTTCACTCAGCATAATCTCTTCCAGTCCCGTCCATGTTGCTACAAAAGTTGGGTATTCATCCTTTCTGATGGAGGCATAATACTCCATAGTGTATATGGACCACATCTTCCTTATCCATTCATCCGTTGAAGGGCATCTTGGTTCTTTCCATAGTTTGGCGACTGTGGCCATTGCTGCTATAAACATTGGGGTACAGATGGCCCTTCTTTTCACGACATCTGTATCTTTGGGGTAAATACCCAGGAGTGCAATTGCAGGGTCGTAGGGAAGCTCTATTTTTAATTTCTTGAGGAATCTCCACACTGTTCTCCAAAGAAGCTGCACCAACTTGCATTCCCACCAACAGTGTAAGAGGGTTCCTGTTTCTCCACATCCTCTCCAACACATGTTGTTTCCTGTTTTGTTAATTTTGGCCATTCTAACTGGTGTAAGGTGATATCTCAATGTAGTTTTAATTTGAATCTCCCTGAGGGCTAATGATGATGAGCATTTTTTCATGTGTCTGATAGCCATTTGTATGTCTTGATTGGAGAAATGTCTGTTCATATCTTCTGCCCATTTTTAATGTGTTTGTCTGTTTCGTGTGGGTTGAGTTTGAGGAGTTCATTATAGATCCTGGATATCAACCTTTTGTCTGTACTGTCATTTGCAAATATCTTCTCCCATTCCCTGGGTTGCCTCTTTGTTTTTTTGACTGTTTCGAAGGTAGATGCTTAACCAGCTAAGTCACCCAAGAAGCTCCTCGGCATGCCTTTTTAAACAATAATCAATTTAGGGGTGCCTGGGTGGCTCAGCCAGTTGAAGGTCTGCCTTCAGCTGGGGTCATGATCCTAAGGTCCTGGGGTTGAGCACTGCATTGTGCTCCCTGCTCAGTGGGGAGCCCGCTTCTCCCTCTCCCTCTGCTCTTCCCCTAGCTTGTGCTCTCTCTCTCTCTCAAATAAATAAATAAAATCTTTAAAAAAAATAATAATCAATTTAGGTAACTTTCAACTTTGAAGATCCTCCCCAGTCACCCACTGTACTGTCCTCAGAAGCAAAATCCAAGTAAATATCAGACAGACAGAATCATCAGAAACACTTTGATAATGTGCAATTCTAGCAATTTAGTCAAACAGGTTAAATAGTACCTTCTTCAAAATTAACATTTTTACACTGTCGTCCTGAGTCATCCACACGATGTTCTCTTAAATAGAAAAAAATAAGTATTGTATCCATGAAAAACTTAGTATAATAGATAAACGACTTAAATTTATTAGTAGCCTCCTATTTTTGCACATTCTGATATGGGTTTCTTTTACTGACTTCTGACTAATGAGATTACTACCAGTGAGATATAACCAACAAAATTTAAAAGGTACAAGTTACAATTATTATATTATCCTATAAAATGAAAAATAATATTCAATTCATTCAAAAGCACACATGATCTACCTTAATAAATATTTGAAGTTTTCCATGATTTTGAACATTTTTTGTTAATGTTTTTGGGCCTTTGGATAAAGTACTCCAAGGAAATATAAAGTAATAAAACTTCTGTAGTTTTATAAAATTTCTTCTAATGAACAAAAAAGATAGGAGAGGTAAATAACTTTTGGATTTAAGGTTGATACCAATCATTAATCAACTTAAAATGTTACTTTCATGCTATTCCCCAATTTAGAAACCTATAGTTAGGAAATCAAGATCAAACCTTGAGTCTTCAAAGACTTTATTCTCATTTATCAGATTGTCCATTATTTGTTATGAGTACTATATTCATTAGCTGATCAAAATAACACGAACACAATTATAGATATCAAAAGCCAAATAAAGCCTTTAAAGAAATAATTATCTTCCAATAATGATAGTGCTTATTTAATTTCACAATTTACAAAGGTAGTTTCATAATTTCTATACAATTACCTTAATAGAATAAGGATCAGAATAATATTTAAAACTCCCAGGAATGCGCCAAGTAAAACTGGTGCTGTGTACATGTTTATCTGTAGTTTAATGGTATCCCATGTCACGCCCTTTTCTCCAATGAGAGCAAAACAAGTCTGAAAAACTTAATAAAATAAAATGTATACAGATGAATTATTAAGTAGGAGGCACAAGTTAAAAAAAATGTGAAAGATATTTACAAGATTGGAAGCAACATTAGTGAATCATCCATCTACATCATGTATCTCAACAGAGGCAAGAAAGTTCAGGGGAAGGGGGTACAATATCATTTCTTCTGTATAAAGCATAGATACTCATACAGTACATAAAAGATATACAATTGATCTGTAGTATTAGGAAAAAAATGTATAAGAAGGCTCCTAATAATGAGAAAAATGTTAAACACTGATGTACATACTCACAAAGTTTTATATCTAAAGTAACTTGTCAGTATCTTCCTTTTTAAAAAAACATCTACACAGGAAATCTAAATTATCCAGTTTCTTCTATAAATAAATCGTGATTTAATTTAAGAAACAGAATGTCCCATTTTAAGTCAACATTTCAAATTATCAAACATTTAAACATATCAAATTATCACTTATTGTATGTAAGGTATTTAAATTATATATATTTTTAAAATTTGTATCTATGGCAAAAATCAGATTGGAAGAGTACTGGTTTGCTTTCCTGATGTAGATTCTATATCTGACTCTTCCAAAATTTACATGCAAACTTAAGGCAAGGATGAAGTAAGATACTATATATAAAATACTTAAAACAGTGTCTAGCACATAGTAAGCATTCATTAAATGCTAGTGCTGTTAATGTGGTTATTATTGGAAAGGTCAACTAATCTTTTTCTGGTCTATATTTACATTTAAATATAATACAAATATTTAAATGAGACAATCTGTAAAATACCTTTTTTTCCTATCTCTTTCTTTTTGATTATTTCTTTTATTCTTAGGTTGAAAATGTGGCAAATCAATGAACAAGGTGATGCAAATTTTAGTGCTGATCTTTTTTTTTTTTTTCTAATGTCCTGTCTGCCTTTATACTAGCTAGTACTGTCTCTGAACTTCCACTTTCTTGGCACTAAAATGTTATGAGATTTATTACATGCTTTTACCTCATTTATTTTATTTTATCATTATTTAATCCTTAAAATACTTCTTAAGTGGTCAAAATATTTACTGAGAACCTAAGTCTATACCAGGCACTGTGCTAGATATGAGGTAGAGTGGTAAATAAAAAAGACCCAGACTGTATCTTCAAATATTTTATAATATGGCAGTCAGTCCAATTATTCTACATTTGTGCTTATTATATTTTTCTACAGAATACTAAACTGAACCATTAGATTTTGGTGAAGGATAAATTAGATTATCTTTTTTAGAGCTTTTCTTGGCTATCTAAAAGGAAGTAATGGAAATGGGTGAGGGTGGAATATTAATGATGAAGTAAACTGAGCTGGATTCAAAGCGATGATATTCATAACTGTAATATTCAAAGCATGAGACAATTATATTTTTTTAATGTTTTCTAAGCATAAAGATTACTAATTTATCTATTCAGCAAAAAATTACCTGCTTTGGGAAAGTAGTAAATTTCATTAATAATGTTTTACACTCAAAGTTCAAATGAAGCTTTGGAAGAAAAATGGTCTTTAAACAGTCTTTTAAAAATTCTTTCATTTTCTTCAACTTTAGAAAAATCTGAAAGGCATGGGCAAAGGGCAGAAGGGTAAAGAGCCTTCTATAACTTTCCTTGAATATTCAGTCAAAAGAATTTTGTTTCTAATAAATGGGGGGTGCAAACTATTATGGAGAAGTCAAGCTAAATGATTATTTCAAAGAGCATACACTTTGGAATCAGAGTTAGCTTTAAACCTCATATTTCCCATATGCTATCTGGCTGACCTTGAATAATTTAGATTCTCTATGCCTTGGTGTCCTAATCTGTAAAATGGGACTAATATAATTTGCTTTAGAGGTCATTTGTTAACACATAAAAAGAGCCTAGCCTCCAGCTGGATCAAAAAATATTAGTGTCCTTTCAGGTATGAGGTTTTATACTTGGACCCATTTAACATTTGAACCTTGAAATCTCTCCCAGTTCAAGTAATGACAAGTGAAAAATACCTACCTGGACCTAGGATAAAACCCAATGCTTGACATGCACTAGTGTTTGCCATGGAACTTGTTCTTTCCTGAAGGGAAGTAGCACCGGCAATATATGATCTAATAACTGCCACATTTCCTAAAATAAGACACAATAATTCAAAGTAAAAGAAAATATCCTTCAGTTTATAGAATTCAACTTAATTTGGCTTTATATAGAACAAAAATCACTGCTTCCTCTTTATGATCATACAAAGCATGTACATTGAGCAAATGTATCAATTAATGGAAAATATTGCTTTCAGTAACATGAAAACACAGTTAAAGATCTGAATGAATGAAAAAGGCATTATGGAAATGTTAAACTTTTTTTCTTCATTAAATATGGAGAAAGCACTGAGTTAATGGTATACTACTGATTGTTACAACTATTTTTAAAACAAAGATGTAAGACACTGCATGCTTTGCACCCATAATATAAGAAACAGAAAAAGAAATCCACTATGAATTGGGCTGAAAAAAATTTATTGAAAAAAAATTCTCTTGAGTTCTTATTATGTGCAAAAGACTCTGTAAGGGGCCACAGAATATTTCAGGAAGTCATAAATTGTCTCTCATTATAAAAGTTTTCTATCTGGTTAGTGATAAAGGATGAAAACAATGCAAAACAGTATATAAGCAAGTGCCACAGACTAGAGAAAGGAAAGATCTGTTAAGGAATAGTTACCTAAGAAAGCTTTACGGAAGATACAGAACTTGAACTGAATCTTGAAGGATGAAGAATGATGGGGACAGAATAAAGAAACTATAGGTAATGCGAACATCATGAGGAAAGGCAAAATGACAGGAAAGATATGTGTCTATTTGTAATGAGATATATATATGTGAGATATGAGATTTTGAGGGGCTGACACCAGGTGAGAGAGGGCCATAAATATCAGCATGAATGTAGGTCTGACACAGCCAAACATATACATACATACATATTACCTGCTCCAAATCCCACCAATCCACGAGCAACCAACATGTAGTATTTATTATGAGAAGCTGGAACGTGGACATAGGCATAGAGGCAGTTAGCCGCAACCGAAATGAAGATGGAGACAGTAAGAGGTTCTTTTCTTGGTCTATAATTAGACCACAAACCAAATATAGGTGAAGCTACCATTTGGCCAAGACTAAATGAAGCAATAACCCAGCCCAAAAAACTTGCATCAGCTGTCTGATCAATCTGCAGAAAAAAGTACAATGCTTTAAGAATTGTTATCCAAGAAAAATAAAGGTTATAAAACTTAAATACATTTTTCAGACCATGTAACATTTCCTATTTAAAAAAATAAAAACAATAATTCTAACATATAAGTTTTGTGACCCTATTATTTATAATAAGGGATTCAAACTTCTGACATTATAATTAAATGTGCTACCAATTCACTACACACTAGGAAAAAAATGCTTGGGAAGGTTCATTTTTTAGGATGATTTATGGGAATTTCTGGTTCATAAAAATCTTGTTAAAAATAACCACATTATATATATAAAATAATCACATCATAAAAATAATATGCCATTCCTTAATTAGTATAATGTAAATATAGTTGGTGGTGCCTGGGTGGCTCAGCTGGTTAAGCATTTGCTTTAGGCTCAGGTCACGTTCCCTGGGTCCTGGGATGGAGCCCCATATCAGGCTCCCTGCTCAGCAGGGAATCTGCTGCTCTCTTCCCCCTGCCTCTCCATCCTGATCATGTTCTGTGTCTGTCTCTCTCTCTTCTCTCTCTCTCTCTCAAATAAAATAAATAAATAAAATCTTTTAAAAAATAATGTAAATATAATTCTTTAGACTTATGCTACTTCATAAGCTAAATAGCCATTAGCACCATAAATGTATTTTTTTATACACGTATTTTTTTAAAAATTGGGTACAATAGTCAAAAGCTTAAAGAAGAGAATAAAAACACAAAAGTTGAAAGATAATTCTCTCATTAAACCTATTATTAATTCTTCCATTCAACATAGACAACTTAGGGTTCTACCACTGAAAGAAAGTTTATATATCACAATGAATGTTGAGGAGAGAACTAAATGATTAAATTCAGAAAATGAAATACTTAAAAAAAAATAGAAAATTTTAGCTCACAAAAGGGACCATGGAATAAATTAACAGACTTTTAAAAAATATATGATAAGCTATACAGTAATTTGGAAAAATCAGCACCATTAAATTTTAGGAAGTAAGATATAAATATACTGAGGTTAAGTGACAGAACATAAGGAAAACCATAGTATTTTCTTTTCTAATATATTTTTAAATAGTTTAAAATGGAAATATTTGGGTACATTTTCTTGTGGGGGATGAGAAATAAGGAGTGAATATGTATAATGATACACAATATTAAGGTTCTAGCCTTAAAAATATCTCTTATTTTAGGCACTCTGGTTTTTATTTTCTACCCACATTACCTTTGGTGCCTTTGATCTATTAAAATATAAAATAACTTCATGTAATAAAAATATTTTAATTAATTTTCAAAAAAGCAATTATAACGCAATTTAATGATAAATGTGATTGAAAGCAAAAGGATAAAACTGTCTTCTCAGGATAGCAATTGATTATAGTCAAGTATCCATCTCATAGAAGCCAACTCTTGGGGATGGCTCTAACAATAGTATTTGCTAGAGACCAATGGAAACTTTTAATTGGCTACTATTCTTTTTTAAAATTTTTAAATTTTTTATTAACATATAATGTATTATTAGCCCCAGGGGTACAGGTCTATGAATCGGCAGGTTTACACACTTCACAGCACTCACCATAGCACATACCTTCCCCAATGTCTATAACCCAACCACCTTCTCCCTACCCCCTTTCCCCCGGCAACCCTCAGTTTATTTTGTGAGATTAAGAGTCTCTTATGGTTTGTCTCCTTCCCGATTAATTGACTACTATTCTTTATGGTGACTGGAAAACTGGAATCTCCTAGAATTCTACTATAATTGCAATAGGAAATAAAATGGTTTCAGAGATACAGTTTCTACGCTGTAAGAGAAGGTAGTCACTTCAGTAACTGAACTGTTATCTGTGCTCGTATGTGTTTCTCTTATAGTACTAACAGCATCTTATTTCTGGTCCTCTGGCCATTTCTGATGATCTCTATCACACTGTTTTCAGAATAAAATCCAAACTGCTTATTATGAAAAACTAGCTCATAAGTTGGCCACTATCCCTCCTCTCTAAAGTCATCTCTCTGCAATTCTAATTCCCCCAATTCTAATTTCTAGCCACATAGAACTGTTCGAATTTTCCAAAATGAGTCAAGTTCTTCGCCTCCAGGACTTTGTGCTGGCATCTCTACGGCTCCCTTTTACCAGCAATGCCTTCCCACCTCCAACTCCCTGGCCCACACCTTATCTTCAGGAAACTAACATCTGCAGACTTTCAGAACTCAGCTCCAGTGTGACTTTGGAAAGTCTTCCAGAATTTCTTAAGTTCTTTCCTAATAGCCCATGCCTATCTGTCTGCCTCTCTCCTTCTCTTTGAATCTTTCTCTTTCTCTCATACACACACACACACACACACACACACACACACACCCATACATTTAAAAAAATTTTTTTTAAAAGCTTTTATTTATTTATTTATTTATTATTTAGAGAGCAAGAGAGCAGGGGGAGGGGCAGAGGAAAAGGGAGAGAGAGAGAGACAGAGAATCTCAGGCAGACTCTGCACTGAGCACGGAGACCCACACAGGGCTTGATTCCACGACCCTGAGATTATGATCTGAGGTGAAATCAAGAACCAGTTGCTTAACCAGCTGAGATAACCAGGTACCCTATACCCATACTTTTAGACTTTTATGAGTATATAGTATATAGTAATCATCTGTAATAACTTGTATTACACTTCAGTGAAAGTTGGATCTATATCATCTCTAAACAAAACCCTTTCCAAACCCCAAAGTACATGGTATTGAATTTCAAAACATTATTCTCTAAAAATGTTAATAACATTGACAAAGTCAAAGTTCTAGAAATCATCATGCTTTGCTATAGGAATTAAGTCATGAGTATGGATGTTCCAAGCCTCTTTATGTGTAGATTATTGCTCATTATTTCAATTAATAGTCACTAAGTGCCTTTCTATGACAAAAACTATGCTAGGAAATAGGGGTAGAAAGATGAGTTAATACAGAGTTTCCAAACTGGGTTTCATCATCAAGGAGTGTCCAAGCCAGGCTTTGCTTATCCAGTAATTGAGTAGCTGGTGGGGGTGGGAGAGAGGGGGAATCACATGTTTCAATTTCTTATCTGTCAAATGAGGATATCTTCACAGAGTTGTTATAAGAATTATTTGAGCCAATACTTGTATAGTGCTTAGGGCAATGTCAGCATATATATGGACTCAATGAATGTTAACCTATACTATATAAAAACTAATATTTTTTAGTACTTTGTTTTACTAATATGTCAATTTTATTATTATACTTTATTATAATTCATGCATGAGTATTCCCACTATCTTCCTGCCCCTATAAGATAATCTATCCTTCCAACTTAAAATCTAGGTTTAAGAATATAAATCTTCCTGGAAATTTATCCCACTTCTGGGCAACAAAGTCTAAGCAATCTTAGTCTGATGGCTGTCTATGAGCCAGAGCCAGAAAGAAGTACAATTCAGAGGTTCACACCAGCACCAAATTCCTTTCAAATACATTACTGTTTTGTTTTGTTTTCTGGGGTTTTTTGCGGGGGCGGGGGGAGGTCTAGTTTTTTTATCTTTCTTACATATGGCTTTTAAGCTAAGTAATATTTGTCAACATATTATAATAAAAAAGATGGTAGCCTTAAATTAAGATTTTAAAAGTTTTAACCTAGTAGACATAGCACTGGTTAAAAGTCAGATTTCGGATTCATATAGGTTTGGCTCTGCAATTTTCTAGCTGTGTGATCCTGGGCAAGCTACCTAACTTTCTGAGTATGAGTTTTTCACCTGCCAAACAGGAGTGATAATAATAATTTCACAGAGTTGTTATGAATATCAAAAGGTGAAAGGTCTATTACTGTACCTATCACACAGTGAACTTTCATTATTGTTATGAAATAACTTGAGAAAATTAGTTGATAACTTTTTTAGTGAAATTACTATATTTGTATTGCCAAAGAACTAATTATAAGTTTATGGACTCACTAAATTTACCTTTGAAGAGCTTTCAAGTATCTGAAGAAAGGAGTGTACTTTTTCAAAATTCAACGTATTGTGCTGAGTAGATCTAATTATTGTAGATACCCTTCTTTTGATAATTTTGAGGCTAAACAGACTGAATACAAGGACCACAGAAATAAAAAGAGTTTTGACACATGGAAATATATTTTTGGGAAAAAAAATATTGCTCTAGAATTGTTAAGTATTTTGCTTTAATTCTAGTAACTATGCCAGTAAGGAAATAATTTTTAGTGTCTTGTGTAATAATTTCAAGTAATATAATTTTTTGATTAATTTTCAAATAAATTTCAAAATAGCAATGAAAATGTGGCACCAAATTCGTAAAAACTGAAGTTTGTATTTCTGTCCTTATATTCCTTTTAAAACATCAGATATTTTAAAAGTTAGCATTTTCAGAAAGTTAAAAATTCATAAAAACTAAAAAACCTAAAATGAAATATAAAATGTCAGTAAGTTTTTGTATCATAGGCATTATTTTTAATCTTCAGGTGTTCATCAGATATGTCTAGTATTTTTGTTGAAGCCATCTGAACATCCTAATGCTCAGATGGAGAAGTTAATTCTCCATAAACACACTGTTATGACACTCAGTGGAAAGTGTTAATGATAAAGGGGTATGGAAGCACACAGGAAAACCTTCTAACTTAAACTGGGCTGGGGAACAACCAGAGAAGGCTTTTTGGAACAAAGCCTTGAAGAATGAATAAAAGATAACAAGGAAGTAGGGTGGAAGGGAAGGACAGAGGAAAGGAGAGAAAAAGGCAGGGAAGGCATTCCAGAAAAAAATGTATAAAGACCCGAGGAAGCTAGGTTCATTCAAGTAGATATATCTAACAAATTGTTTGCTGTAGATCTAACATGGACCAAAGCTTAGGATTTAGGCTACAACACACATACACATATGTGCGTGTAGGTACACACACACACACACACACACACAGACAGACACTGCTCAACCTCTGGGAAAAACCAACATATAAGGAGCATGTTGAAAAAGAAAACTCACAAAAGACTTTAAGAACAAATATTTAAAGAGCAAAGCCAGGAAAAAGAAATGTATAAAAGCTAAGAGAGGATTTTCAGAAGCAGGGAGAGGACAACAATGTCAAATGCTACTCAAATGTCACCTAAAGTACTGAAAAATACCTATTGCTCAGCAATTAAGTAATTGAAGACCTTAAGGAGAGCAGTTTCAGGCCATCACAGGAGTTAATCTGATTTAGCAGTTTAATGAGTGAATAGGAGGTGGGAGAGTAGGAGGAACTCGATCAAGAACCTTAACTGAAATATTCTTATAGATGAATTACATCTGCAACTTATATACTGATTTTCAGTAAATTCATTCCTGAAGATTTAAGATAGAATTGACATATATTTACATTGTTATATGTCATATATATATAATATACACGAATAAATTATATATATAATTTATTTATATATATACAAATATACACATATACATACATAAGTATATATATGTATTTGTATATATGATATATGACATATAACATAATGTAAATATATGTCAATATATATATAATCAAGTCCTACAAAGTCTATCTTTAAAATATATATATTATATATAATTTATTTATATCTATCTTTAAAATATATATATTACATATATATTTTTTTAAAGATTTTATTTATTTATTTGACAGAGAGAGAGATCACAAGTAGGCAGAGGGAGGCAGACAGAGAGAGGAGGAAGCAGGCTCCCTGCCAAGCAGAAAGCCTGATGTGGGGCTTGATCCCAGTACCTTGGAATCATGACCTGAGCCGAAGGCAGAGGCTTTAACACACTGAGCCACCCAGGCGCCCCATATATATATTTTAAAGGTAGACTTGGTAGGATTTGATGATTAACTGATATCAGGGTACCCACTAAACTTGCATCTTCTTGACCCCCTCCCTCCCATCTAGTAACCAAAGCATAAAAACACATATATTATCTATTCTTTTTACAATGTCAACTGATGACCCCAATTAATTCTACAGGAAAGCACAAAATTACTGCATTGAAATGTCATTTGTACATTTTGGGAATTCAGACAATGTATAATGTGTAGTGTCTTTTTTTATCAAGGAGCCAGTATTGATAGGATGTGAAAGTGGTTAGTAAGTAGGTGACCATACACCTACATTTGCCTGGGACTGTCCAGGATCCTGTTTTCCTGATATAATACTCCCTTCACTTCAAGAGTGTTCTGGTTTGCATAATAAAGCATTTGATCACCTTACCTTTTTGAGGAATTATTATCTCAAGTTACTCTAGTAAGGATTAAATCAGTAAGACACCAGAGAGATTCTTAAGAAAACTTTTAACTATGTAAGAGTTACTATTACTATAGCTACTTAAGAGAATAATAGATTGAAGTGTACAAACCTTTTGGAGATATGGCCATATTGACATTATCACAATGGAAAATCCTGTAAAGAGGCAAAGTTTGTTATTTATGCTTAAAATGCTTTCATCAATATTTATAGATACAATTTTTTGAACATGAATAAAGTCCATGAATAACATGGACTTTATTTATTTATTTCAATATTTTATTTATTTATTTGACTGAGAGAGCACACAGTGGGAGCAGGAACTGCAGGCTCTCCACTAAGCAAGGAGCCCAACACAATGCAGGGCTTGATCCCACAACTCTGGGATCATGACTTAAGCCAAAGGCAGATGCTTAATAACCAATTAAGTCACCCAGGTGCCCAATACATCGTTCTTTTTAGAAAGCCTATTTTTAAAAATAATTTAGTTATTAGTTTCATTTTAGTGTATTTTGAATATTTATTTTGATGAAAAGAGGACTGAAATAGTAAACTAGTATTTGAAATCAAGGTTACAATTTCACAATCAAGAAACTTATAACAGGTAAAATGTTTAACATACTAATTAAAATCCAAAGTTAAAATAACTTTCTTCTTTGGTATTAAAATTAAAATTATTACTTATAATTTTAGATAATTAAGTACTAAAATTAGAAGTATTTTACTTTATTTTATCTTAATTTCAGTAATAGTTAACATACAGTGTTATATTACTTTCAGGTGTACAATATAGTGATTCAACACTTCCATATATTACCCAGTGCTCCTCATGACAAATGCACTCCTTAATCCCCATCCTTTATTTCATCCAACCTCCCACTTCCTCTTCCCCTGACTGGCCATCAGTTTGTTCTCTATAGTTAGTTAAGAGTCTGTTTCTTGATTTCTCTCTCTCTCTTTTTTTTCCTTTGTTTTTTTTGTTTTGTTTCTTAAATTCCACACATGAATGGAATCATATGTTGTCTTTCTCTGCCTGACTTATTTCACTTAGCATTATATTCTCTAGCTCCACCCATGTAGCATGTAGTTGCAAATGGCAAATTTTCATTCTATTGATCTGCCTTTCATTGCTTTAATTTGCAGGGGCCAGCCACAGAACCTAAAAAGTAGAGGAAAAGATTTTCCTCCCCACCAAATATACAATAGAGTATTATTCAGCCTTAAAAACAAAGGAAATTCTGATTCATATTATAACATGGATGAATCTTAAGAACATTATGCTAAATAAAATAAACTAGTCACAAAAAGACAAACACTGTATGATTCCATTTATATGAAGTATATAGAGTAGTCAAATTTGTAGAAACAGAAAGAATGGTGGTTGCCAGGACCTGTGAAAAGGGGGAAATGAGGAGTTGTTTGATGGGTATAGAGTTTTAGTTTTGCAAGTTTGAATAAGTTCTGGATATTGGTTACATAATCATATAGACAAATAATACTTCTGATCTTAGAAATGCTTAAGATGGGAAATTTTATATTATGTGATTTTTATCAAAATAAAAAAATTCATAAAAGGAAGTGATATTAAAATAAGATACTTTAGGGGCACCTGGGTGGCTCAGTTGTTAAGCATCTGCCTTCAGCTCAGGTCATGATCCCGGAGTCCTGGGATCAAGCCCCACATCAGGCTCCCAGCTTGGTGGGAAGCCTGCTTCTCCCTCTCCCTCCTCCCCTCCTTGTGTTTTCTCTCTCACTGTCTCTCTCTGTCAAATAAATAAATAAAATCTTTAAAAAAATAAGATACTTTATCTAATTTTTATAATTATATATAATTTCTAATACTTACCTACACTGCTGAGAAACATAGTAAGATACAGAATCCTAATTGATATCCATCGGCTCTTATAATGCTCTTCAGTTTCTATAATATCCCATTCTCTAGGATTAAAGAAGAAAAAAGTAGTATAATGTTATCTCATTATGTATAAAACTTTCTCTGGCATAATATAATTTTCTTTCTTCTAAAGTAATTAAAAAAATAGGACAGAGGTGTAATTTACTAATATTGGTTTCTGCTGTACTAATTATTTATGAATAAGTATTATTTCTTTGAATTTCCATGGATTATATTAATGCATCACTACACACAGAAACTTGGGAGACATGAGGTAGCTTAAAAGGGTAACATTTTGTCAACTTAATTATTTTGCTACTGTTGACCTGCTACAAATTGAGTGTTGGAATTTGTTAAAGTAACAAATTAAATAAAGTATATCAAAATAAACTAGCTACAACAACTAGATCTCCTATGGATGGGATACACAACTACTACATATTTTAAAAAATTAATTACTGTCATCATTATGACATGTTCTATTTGATGATAGTAAAGTGACTTTGCTGCAGGAAGCTATTTTGGCTGGATGCTTTGAGCAAAATTAATGTAGAAGTGACACCAGAAAAGTGTGATGTGACATTCCTAGGTCTGGGACCTCTTGAACACTTGGCTTTGCTCCAACATGGGTTACCAGACAAGTTCTATTTGTCGACTAAAGAGTCCAACGTCCCTCTAGACTAGGGTTGATCTTTCATATAAGCATGTGACACACTCCAGGCAAGCATATTAAGCATACATCCTGCTCCAGTCAGGTGATACATGAGGGTGTATATGGATTCACTACCTTTTTACATTCACATACAGAAAAAGTTAACAAATTTACCTTAATATGAGCCTTGTATTTTCAAATAATTAAGACAAGCACAATAGACAAAATGCCTTATGTTCCAAAGTTATTTTCTAAAATAGACCTTAGAACTATCAAATAGCCATACCACCCTGAGATTATGACCTGAACTGAAATCAAGGGTTGGGGGCTTAAAATGAACTACTGGGACTTCACCAAGATAAAAAGATTTTGCACAGCAAAGGACACAGTCAACAAAACCAAAAGACAACCAACAAAATGGGAGAAGATATTTGCAAATGTCTTATCAGATAAAGGGCTAATATCCAAAACCTATAAAGAATTTATCAAACTCAATACCCAAAGAACAAATAATCCAATCAAGAAATGGGCAGAAGACATGAACGACATTTCTTAAAGAAGACAAATGGCCAACAGACACATGAAAAAATGCTTACCATCACTCAGCATCATGGAAATACAAATCAAAACCACAATGAGAAACCACCTCACATCAATCAGAATGGATAAAATAAGCAAGTAAGGAAATGACAGGTGTTGGTGAGTATGCAAAGAAAGGGGAACCCTCTTACATTGCTGGTGAGAAAGCGAGCTGGTGCAGCCACTCTGTAAAACAGTATGGAGGTTCCTCAAAAAGTTGAAAACAGAGCTACCCTATGACCCAGCAATTGCACTACTGGGTATTTATCCAAAGATACAAATGTAGTGATCCAAGGGGGCCCCTGCACCCCAATATTTATAGCAGCTATGTCCACAGTAGCCAAACTATGGAAAGAAACCAGATGTCCATTAACAAATGAATGGATGAA
The DNA here is from genome assembly GCF_020171115.1 of Neogale vison. Lineage (NCBI taxonomy): Eukaryota > Metazoa > Chordata > Mammalia > Carnivora > Mustelidae > Neogale > Neogale vison. The sequence continues at coordinate 82,991,183 of NC_058101.1, read as the reverse complement.
TAAGATGTAGTAAGAGATTCTTAATCACAGGAAATAAACTGAAGGTTGCTGAAGGGGAGGGGGATGTGGTGATGGGGCAACTGGGTGATGGAAAATTTTTTTTAAAGATTTTATCTATTTGACAAGAGAGAGAGACAGTGAGAGGAACACAAGCCAGGGGAGTGGGAAAGGGAAAAGATGGCTTCTGAGCAGGGAACCGGACGCAGGCCTGATCCCAGGACCCCGGGGATCAGGACCCAAGCCAAAGGTAGATGCTTAAGGACTGACCCACCCAGGCACTCCCGGTGGTAGAAGGCCTTAATTAACTCAGCTACCCAGGTGCCCCAAGTTACCATTTTTATTATATTTTCTTAATTGTGATGATTCAACCAACCATGTCACATGGCTAAGATTGAGTATTCTGAAGGTTTCTTTCTTGTATCAAAGAGGCATAAGAAAGAATCCCACACTTCCAAGATAATTTGTCGAACTTGTAACTTAAAAACTAGAAAGAATACACAAAATCCTGGGGGGAATTTGTCACCAAAATAAGTCAGATAAAATTTAACAGGAATAAGCAAAACGTGCCAAATTTAGGTTCAATAGATCATGATTTAATACAAGGAGATTTGGGTAAACAGCAGTACTTTTATTTTCAAAAAATGACTCTGGATCTACTGAGGGAAAAATAAAACTACGTATTTACCAGAGAGAGCATTTGTGAATTACTGGAGAGCAAAAAATAGCCCATATTCAAAGAAGGTAAGAGAAAAAAGTGTGTGCTCACTGACAGAATAATGCAATGGTGTTACAGTATAAAATTTAGAAGACAAAAATAAATTGAGAATATTCTATAAGGATACACTCTATAAGACCAGAGGTCCTAATAATATCTGTATTACAGAAATTACACTGAAGTTGCAAAGAAAAATTTTAAGCACCTATTAACCTTTTAGGATATTCTAAAAGAGGGATCAGCGAACTACAGTATTTAGTCCAAATCCAACCTATCACCTGTTTCTAGATCACCAGTTTCTACCGGAGAATAGATTTTACAGATGAATATCTGTGGGCAACTTGTTAGAAAACATCAGCTTTTAACTCTAGTTAAGCAAAATGTCACCCTTGAGAAAGAAATTCTATTCCTCTTATGGATTTGTATTGCAAAAAATTTTATTCACTTATATTTTAAATTTCATTACTAGAATTTTTTTGAGAATATTTTTTCTTTCTTGTTATCTAAGTACCTAAATAATATCTTTGGTTTTGCCTCTTGTCCTGCAAATACTAAAATATTTACCATCTGGGCCTTTACAGAAAAAATTTGTCAATACCTTGTTCTCTTAAACACTACAGATGGGGTCACGAGATCAGTATATGAAAATTAACCTTCTTAGTGAAGAAAAGTTGGTGGTAAACTAGGCTGAAATTTCTACAATTTACTCATAGGGAAAAGGGCTTTCCAATTAGTTATATATATGTTCAAGTTACTAAGGAATCTATGTTTTAAAAGACAGCTTACTTCAATTTTTTGTAGTAAAAATAAAATAAAATAAAATAAAAGACAGCTTACTGAATTATCCTCAAAATAAACCCTTATTAAAAAAATACACCCTTATTTTTAAAATGCTAAATCTAGAATCTCAATCAAATATTGTTTATGGACAGAACATCTGAATTTAGATGCATCCTAATGAGCCTCAATCACTCAGACGTAACAGAAACATAAGAGTATATAACAGTAAGAAGTAGATTTATTTGGACACAGTGACAGAATATATACTGTAAGACCACATCTAACTATTAATTCAAGGATCCTGAATCTATCTGAAAAATAGCCAAGAACCAGGTAGAAGCAAAAAGAACTTTGAGAAACCCAAATGTCACAAAATCTATGCGCTGAAGCATATGCACTTGACTAAGAGACATGGTTAGTCCTTAGTCATAGCTTCCATGTTCTAACTGCACATAAAACTACTAAGTTTAGAAATGGCTTTCAAAGCAGCGGGGAACTAGAAATCTCAAAAGCTGGGAGAAGAGAGGTTGCTGACAGTAGCAAAAACAAGAGCTGTCAATACATAACAAATCCATGATGAGAATAGTCTGCTAGCAACAGAACAGGTAGAAAAACTAAAAAGCAGACATAAAACTTTGAACGTGTAGCAAGTATAGAGTAAATTAGTAAGAAAGTAGTGTAAAAGGTGCCTTTGTGGCTCAGTAGGTTAAGCATCTGCTTCCAGCTCTGGGCGTCCTACATGGAGTTCCCTGCTCCGTTGGAGTCTGCTTCTCCATCTGCCCTTCACCCAGCTCATGCTCCATCAAATAAGTAAATAAAATCTCAAAAAAAAAAAAAAAAGTGGTGTAAAATAAACTAGTATAGAAACAAACAGTCCAAAATGTCTCAATAGCCCTGAGTACATTCTTCTATTATAGAATAGGATTGATAATAATTGTACTGATCTCAAGGTAAAATGTACATAAAATCGCAATACATACATTCCGTTCAATAAATTGGAGACCAGGGAAATACACTGTCCAGAGAGTTTCAAACAAAGTCGTTACAATCAAAGTTTAGTTCTTAAGAAAGACAAATGTGCAAAAATTCACATGGTCGTTGACAGAAGAACTGCGTATTTATTAATTTTCTTGATAAATTATGTTTCAAACAAAATACTGAATTCCGTTTTCCGAAAGACAAAAATACTTAATTGCATAGTAAGAGACAAAGCGAACAATTCTGAATCACTGTCCATAAAGTAGGATCAAAACAACCAGAAATAAAGGGTCGAACCACAGTTCATCCTTATATGCTAAGAAATTAGTCTTCATATATTTGTCATAGAAGAAAGCTGTGCTCGTTTTATACAGGTTTACTTGCTAACGAAGTATCAAAAAGCACGCTATTAAGCCAATACTAAGGTTTCTTCAAGTATCGATTAAAACCATCATTTTAGAGCTTTCGTGAAACGTGTAAAAGTGATGAGCTCCGTAGAGGAATGGAGAATGTGGTGGCTTAATGCTGCAACGCTGTTGGGAGTGAAGGGGTTCAGGGGCAGTGCGAATTTCTCCAACACCTTCAACAGAGCTCGCCGGCTCGTCGCGACGCGCCGCCGAATTTCTTTCCTCTGCAGCAGGAGCATTACATCACCCGGTCTCGCGCGAACGGCCACGGCCCCGGCCACCCTGAAACCTACGTTCGACCCCGTGAGGCTGACGCCGGGGAAGGCGCCAGTCCCAAGAGCGTAGGAAGGTGAGGGGGCCTTCCCCCAACATCCGCTCACCTGCTTCCGGGTGTGCGGTCGCCTAAAAGCGGCTCCTGCTCGGCCTCGATCCCCAGGCCCGCCATAGTTACATCGCCCGCAAGGCGGTATGAGGACAACTCTCGCGACACGTCCTGCTCCCTCCCATCCCACTCGTCCAAGCTGTCAAAACAAGCCAGCAAGTGCGCGTGCGTACCCAGCACCTAGAAGTGGGCGGAGCGGCCCGAGGTCAGAGAGGGAGTCACGGGGGAGTCGCGACCGCGCCGGGCGGGAAGAGGTCAGGGGTGGGGCCCTGTGTCCTAGTCGTCCTCCTGGGGTTCGCGTTTCTCCGCCAACCCGGACTGCTTGAGAGAGCCGGGGAGGGTTCAGGGCGTGCCTAAACGGCTACCCCGCCCCGGGCTCGTCCCTCTCATTAGACTTGGCTGTCTGGGCATTTTATTCTTGGGTTCCTGGAAAGATTCCTGCCACTGCATTTGTGGCTCCGACGGAAGGCCAGTCTTGGGAGCCACGGGAAGGACAGCGCCAGCAGGCTCGGCTGGCAGGACAGCAGGCACCCTAAGAACGGCCGGTTCGGTAAGTAAGTAGCCGGTCTGGGCCGCGCTCCGGGAGCCTCTCGACACACTGCGTACGTGCCAGGAAGCAGGGACTCGCAAGGCTTGGCGGGAGACGCGGGGGTCCCAGGCGCTGGACAAAGCGGGGCTTTAGGGCACGTTTTGGCCGACCCGGGTGAGTTAGGCTGGCTGGCAGTCTCCTATCTCGGTGGAAGGTGGAATTGTCTTGGCGCTGTTGTCTATAAAGGCTAACTACCCTCCCTGTAGTGCCTTGTTAGGGCCTTGATGGGGGCTTTGAAGATGGGGTGCTGATCCTCAGATCGACATTTCACTGTCTCCAGCGCCTACTGGGGGATTCAGTCTTGCAAGATATCACTAGCAGACCCTGCTGCTGCAACCTAGAGGTTAGAAAAGGCCCAGCACCAGTTTAGCAATGATCAGCTCCTTTTATCACGAAGAAGATGACTTTTTTGTTTTTTTTTTTTTTAGAAAACAGGGGTGTTCTGTTTTGTTTTGTTTCGGTAGATCTTGATGCTGTCTCTTTCCTGGTGCTTACATATTAACATTTTACTTCTACAAGTAGACTTGTAAGGTATTTGGTAGCAGTAGTCATTATGAATGTCATAATTGCTTTATTAGTGCTAGTACATTCTCATGTGATTTCATTTGATTACAGCTGTCCTATGAGATAGGTAAAGCAGACACATTTCTATTTTATAGAGAACTAAGATTCAGAGAAGTTGACAATTTACCCAATCACTTGGAGTGAAGAAAGTGGCAGAGTTGGGACTCAATTCAGTTCTTTCAACTAATATTTATAAGCAGTTACCTATGCCAGACCCTGTATTAGTTATCTGTTGTGTAGTATATGCCATCACTTCTAACCTTTGTCTTGTTTGTGACCTTCTTCTGTTCATTCTGTCAGGCACATTCCACTCATGAGCAGCTAAACTTGAAATTTGTTTTCTATTAGTTGAGAACTATTTTCTTAATCCAGACGATATTTTGTGCATGGATTCAGTTTTGCAAATTTGTTTGCAACAGTTCAAAAACTTATCAGAAACCTATGACTGGTTCCAAGAAGGTATATAGGTTAAAAAATTAATATTTTTTGCCATAACATTGATTTAATGTATCATTGATTTCTTTTCTAATCCCTGAAGTCTAGCACAGTGTGTGTGTGTGTGTGTGTGTGTTGGAATTGTGTAAGCATAGAAAGAAAGTGAAAGCGTGAAGAATAGTTAATTTTCGTGGTCAACACCACGAATAAATAACAGAGCAAAAATCCAAGAAATACAGGACTCCTGAATATAAAGCCTGTGCTTTTTCACAGCAGCCTTCCTATAAAAAGAATTTTAAGAAGAATCTTTTCCTGAACCTTTAAAATAAATCAAAACAGGTGACCAATTTTTATATAAATTGAATAATTTGCTACTGTATGTATAGTAGGCCAGGTATTATTCCCCTTTTATAGATTAAGGTGGCAATCAAGGTCACATTGCTAGTGAAGGAACCCAGGTCTTCTGACACTGCTATTTTCCATTGCTACCTCCAAGTGATGACTTTAGACCGCAAAAGTACATGGAATGAGTGTGTGTCAAACTGGTGAAATCTAAATAAGCTCTATGTATTGTACCATAGGAAAAAAAGAAAGAAAAAAAACATTATTTCTTAGGAACAGTCCATCCAAACACAGTAAACGTTTAAGAAATCTTTTAAAAATCTTAATTACTTTCTTTAAATCCCGTGGAAAAGAAGAGCTAAATTTGAAAAAAGATTAGATTATTTGCTGAATGTTTCACATAAGGGTGTGAGACAATCACCTGTTTGAATTTCCTTAGATGACTGCTTAGAATAGATAGCCACCCCTCAAAACAAATGAACAAATAAACTTCCTATTTATGTATCAACTTTATGAGGATAAAAATCCAGAAAAAAATAGGATTTTAATGTTTAAATGCTGAAGTATTAGAGTGATAAGAGATAAAAGTACTATATGTCATATAGACACTGAGTGCCACTTCAGCAATAGAGCTCATTTCTAGGAAAGATTCATTTGTTGGCACTGTAATAGAACTTCTACTTTTGTAGAAGTTTGTTTTTGTAGAAGTACTTTGAGTTTTCCTTTAGCATTGCCTATATAAAAATGAAGATGGTAATTGTATCAGTTTGGCTTGACACACATACTTAAAAAATGGGTCTGTCTTTGCAGAATTCACTGGTCAATCCAGCCAGATGTAGGAGCTTTAGGTTTCTGATGTGACTGTAAATGGTGCCTCTTTTTGGTGAACTGGAGTTATCTTTACCCTGGACTTATATTATCTCTTCATGGTGACACTAGATAGCAGTTAGCCTTACCTAGACTTAGGTGTTTAGACCATCCCAGAAATCTAGACCTTAATATTGTTCTTGGGACTGAAGTGGGATTTAAGAAGTTCTTTGTAATCCTAAATGCCATAACCAATCTTGAAGCAAGTTATGTGTATTTTTGATTTGCTTTCTATAAATTATTGGTCAGTAGTTTACTACGGGTAAGTAAAACAAGGAATATGCTCACTCTAGATTTGGAGAGCTGATTGTTATGGCCTATATCATATGGAATTAAAGTGATTTGGAAAGCTTTTCTGGTATAGGGTTGAAAATGAGAAATAACAACTTAGGCATATAATAAACATGCTACCTTATAAAATATTTGAAGAGTTCATTGTTCTTAGGTCTTTTCCTGCTTCTCTTAAATTTTTTGCTTTTGTATATTTGCCTTTGTTTACCATCTTAGAAGAATATTGGATAGAAAAATGGGATGTCTCTTGAACAGTGTTCTTTTTACTGTAAAATACAAGTGTTGGAATTCTGGGGTTATTCGTTTATTTATTTTTTTAAGAAGATTTTTTTTTTTTTTTAATATATTTGACACAGAGAGAGCACAAGCAGGGGGAGCAGCACGCAGAGGGAGAGGGAGAAGCAGGCTTCCTACTGAGCAAGGAGCCTGATGCGGGACTTGATCCCAGGACCCTGGGATCATGACTTGAGCTGAAGGCAGTGGCTTAACTGACTGAGCCACCAAGGTAGTTGGCTGCTCCCTTACTGGAGCGTAATTTTGGAGTTTTTTATTGCTAATGTGGAATCTGCTATTGATGCTGTATATGTTATAAAGGAAGACATTAACCCCCATCCTTTCCAGCCATTAAAGAGAAAATAAATAGCCCATGATGATGATATGTTATATGGCAAAATTGGTGAGATGACACTCCCGTGGTTACATTAAGTTATATTTTACTCTCAGTCTCACTGTCCTCCTGGCTTTGAAGAGGCAAGCTGCTCTTTTGTAAATTTCCTAGGGAGAGAACCATGTGGTAGGGAACCATGGATAGCCCCTAAGAGCTGAGGTTGGCCTCTGGCTGACAAAGAGCAAAATACTGAAACTCTCAGTCCTCTAGCTATGAATAAATGAATTCTGCTAACAAACTGAATGGTCTTGTAAGCAAGTTTTTCTCCAGTCAAGCTTCCAGATGAGAGCACAAACAGCCCACACCTAGATTAAAGCTAGATGAGACTCTAAAGCAGAAAACATAGGTAGGCTGGGTTCTTGGAAACTAATCCTCAAGAAAGGGGAAGTAAGAGGATGGGGGAAACCAATTAAAGAGATCTGTTCTTCAAATTCTTCTATTTAAAGGCATTAGTGAGGTCTTCAAATATTTAAATTATGCTGTAGCATTCTTTTAGGAGACTAATACAGGCTTTGAGTTCTATTCTTAGATCAGTGGGATAGTGAACTGTTTGTGCTTACTGATTAACTCCAGTTTCTAAATTTTTCCATTTTTTTATTATAAAATACGTATCATATAAAATTTACCATCTTAACGATTTTTAGATGTACAGTTCAGTGTATTAAGTTCAGTCATACTGTTGTGCAGACATTATCGCCATTCATCTATACAACTCTACATCTAGCAAAACCAAAACTCTCTACACATTAGACAATACCCATCCCGTTTTCCTGTCCCCTTAATCCCTGGTAGCCACCATTCTGCTTTCTGCTTATGAATCTGGCTGCTATAGGTCCCTCATAAAAGTAGAATCATACAGTATTTGTTTTTTTGTGACTAGTTTCTTTCACTTAGCATAATGTCCTTAGGGTTCTTCCACATTGTAGCATATGTTAGAATTTCATTCCTTTTTAAGACTGAATAGTATTCTGTTGTATGTATACACCATGTTTTGCTTTTCCATTCATCCATTGATGGACACGTAGGTTTTTTCTATCTTTTAGCTACCAAATTATGAATTTTAAGAAGGCAGACCAAACATAGCTTATTAAATAACTAGTGTTTGTTTTAGGTAGAATACTGATTTTAGGTCTACCTTGTGACGTGTTTAATTCTTTTAAAATCAATATTTACATTTTACCTATACCATTTTATAGGATTGGATAATTTATAATAATGCACTGTTTATAGTTGTATTTTTGCTTTTGTGACATTATTGTGACATGTCTATGATTTATTTGATTTTCTAGCCCAAGGGTCAGCATACTGTGGTCTGTGAGCCAACCTGCCTGCTTTTGTATGGCCCACGAACTAAGAGTAGTTTTTACAGATGAACATTAGTACTCAATTTGGTATTAACATTGAATACCCATTACACAAAGTCCCAAGAAAAAAAAATTTTTTTTATTTTCTTTATTTTTTTTATCAATTTATTTATTTTCAGAAAAACAGTATTCATTATTTTTTTTCACCACACCCAGTGCTCCATGCAAGCCATGCCCTCTATAATACCCACCACCTGGTACCCCAACCACCCACCCCCCCGCCACTTCAAACCCCTCAGATTGCTTTTTTTTTTTTCCCCAATTTATTTATTTTCAGAAAAACAGTATTCATTATTTTTTCACCACACCCAGTGCTCCATGCAAGCTGTGCCCTCTGTAATACTCACCACCTGGTACCCCAACCTCCCACCCCCCCGCCACTTCAAACCCCTCAGATTGTTTTTCAGAGTCCATAGTCTCTCATGGTTCACCTCCCCTTCCAATTTACCCAAAAGCACATACCCTCCCCAATGTCCATAACCCTACCCCCCTTCTCTCAACCCCCCTCTCCCCAGCAACCCACAGTTTGTTTCGTGAGATTAAGAGTCACTTATTGTTTGTCTCCCTCCCTATCCCATCTTGTTTCATGGATTCTTCTCCTACCCACTTAAGCCCCCATGTTGCATTACCACTTCCTCATATCAGGGAGATCATATGATAGTTGTCTTTCTCCGCTTGACTTATTTCGCTAAGCATGATACGCTCTAGTTCCATCCATATTGTCATAAATGGCAAGATTTCGTTTCTTTTGATGGCTGCATAGTATTCCATTGTGTATATATACCACATCTTCTTGATCCATTCATCTGTTGATGGACATCTAGGTTCTTTCCATAGTTTGGCTATTGTGGACATTGCTGCTATAAACATTCGGGTGCACGTGCCCCTTTGGATCACTACGTTTGTATCTTTAGGGTAAATACCCAGTAGTGCAATTGCTGGGTCATAGGGCAGTTCTATTTTCAACATTTTGAGGAACCTCCATGCTGTTTTCCAGAGTGGTTGCACCAGCTTGCATTCCCACCAACAGTGTAGGAGGGTTCCCCTTTCTCCGCATCCTCACCAGCATCTGTCATTTCCTGACTTGTTGATTTTAGTCATTCTGACTGGTGTGAAGTGATATCTCATGAAAAAGTGCTCCATATCACTCGGCATCAGGGAAATACAAATCAAAACCTCAGATTGTTTTTCAGAGTCCATAGTCTCTCATGGTTCACCTCCCCTTCCAATTTACCCAAATTCCCTTCTCCTCTCTAACGCCCCTTGTCCTCCATGCTATTTGTTATGCTCCACAAATAAGTGAAACCATATGATAATTGACTCTCTCTGCTTCACTTATTTCACTCAGCATAATCTCTTCCAGTCTTGTCCATGTTGCTACAAAAGTTGGGTATTCATCCTTTCTGATGGAGGCATAATACTCCATAGTGTATATGGACCACATCTTCCTTATCCATTCATCCGTTGAAGGGCATCTTGGTTCTTTCCGTAGTTTGGCGACCGTGGCCATTGCTGCTATAAACATTGGGGTACAGATGGCCCTTCTTTTCACGACATCTGTATCTTTGGGGTAAATACCCAGGAGTGCAATTGCAGGGTCATAGGGAAGCTCTATTTTTAATTTCTTGAGGAATCTCCACACTGTTCTCCAAAGAGGCTGCACCAATTTGCATTCCCACCAACAGTGTAAGAGGGTTCCTGTTTCTCCACATCCTCTCCAACACATGTTGTTTCCTGTTTTGTTAATTTTGGCCATTCTAACTGGTGTAAGGTGATATCTCAATGTAGTTTTAATTTGAATCTCCCTGAGGGCTAATGATGATGAACATTTTTTCATGAGCAAATAATCCTAAAATTTGTATGGAGTCAGAAGAGACCCCGAATCGCTAAGGAAATGTTGAAAAACAAAAATAAAGCTGGCGGCATCACGTTACCTGATTTCAAGCTTTATTACAAAGCTGTGATCACCAAGACAGCATGGTACTGGCATAAAAACAGACACATAGACCAGTGGAACAGAGTAGAGAGCCCAGATATGGACCCTCTACTCTATGGTCAATTAATCTTCGACAAAACAGGAAAAAATATACAGTGGAAAAAAGACAGTCTCTTCAATAAATGGTGCTGGGAAAACTGGACAGCTATATGTAGAAGAATGAAACTCGACCAAGAAAAAAATTTTACTTCTCTCATTTCTAGACCTGTATTATAAAAGATTGCTTATTATTATATTTGAATTTCCTCAGTTAAAAATTATGTGAATATTAGTTTTCTTTGGGGCACCTGGGTGGCTCAGTGGGTTAAAGCCTCTGCCTTCAGCTCAGGTCATGATCCCAGGGTGCTGGGATCGAGCCCCGCATCGGGGTCTCTGCTCAGCAGGGAGCCTGCTTCCACCTCTGTCTCTATCTGCCTGCCTCTCTGCTTACTTGTGATCTCTGCCTGTCAAATAAATAAATAAAATCTTAAAAAAAAATTAGTGAATATTAGTTTTCTTTTTTATAATTTTTATGTACCTACATAATACCTTTGATTTTACCTCTTGCTTTGCAAGGCCTATAATATTTACTATCTAACCCTTTATAGATAAGTTTGCAGTATCTCTCCTCTGTTCTATTTATAACATTGTTCTTTTGAGATACTATTTTTAAACCTGTTACAACAGACACTAAGATTTTATGTTTATGTCATTTACTTAATATTTTTCCATGCAGAATTCTATGAGGTATCATTTTGTAATTGGATTTATTTAGTACAGATTTTTCTAAAAAATATTCTTTAGCTTTTTTTCATTTTCAGATCATTATTTTCTCTAAAAAAGGTGTATCATTAAAGATATCTTAGAAAAATGTTAATCAAATTAAAAAAGGCAGGCTTATAAAAATCCTTAGGATAATAGATTAGGGAGTATAATCCTGAAAGTTGGTAACATGCATGGAACTTTTTCACTCTATGACTTATGATCTTGGGTTTCTGATATGGCTTAGCTTGTAAGAATTTGGAGAAATGGTATGGCATGGTGGAGAGATGCATATTCCATCACAGAGGAATAAATCTCCCCTAAGAATTTGATACACTCATTCCTGGAATGTAATTCTAGTACAAAAGTTGTGGGATTGAAGGAGAAAATCTAGAATAAACTGTTTCTTATGAAATAGGAATATTCATCCAAAGAAAAGGTATAAGGAAAAAAGAGTCCTATCCAAATAAATAATTTGTTAGCTTTGTAACATGCTTCATAAAAATACTTAAAGGATAGAATAAAATATTAATGGAGGAAACAAAACTCTGGATGGAAAAACTAAAAAATAATAAGTGTTACTAAATTAATATATGGATTGTACACACTATTGGTTATATTATAAAAAGGATATTTTATAAGTTATGATAAACATAAATGGGATGTATATGGAAAACTCATTGTAGACATTTGAACACTAAAACAACATTTATAAGAGCTGCTTGAAAGGTCTTTTAAAAATGGGATATAGGTTTTAGAACTAGATCTAAGTTTATAGATGATTTCTAGATTTCTTTTTAAAGATTGTTTATTTATTTATTTGAGAGAGAGATTGAAAGCACAAGCACGGGTTAGGTGCAGAGGGAGAGGGAAAAGCAAACTTCCCATTGAGCAGGGAGCCCAATGTGGGGCTCCATCCCAGGACCCAGAGATCATGACCTGAGCTGAAGGCAGACACTTAACCCATTGAGCCCCCAGGCACCCTGAAGACCTCTAGATTTAAAAAATAGGAGTTAGTTGGGTCATCTGGGTGGCTCAGTCAATTAAGCATCCCACTCTTGATTTCTGCTCCAGTCATGATCTCGGGGTCCTAGGATCAAGCCCTGCTTGGAGCTCTGCTCTCAGCAGAGAGTCTGCTTAAGATTCTCTCTCTTCCTGTCCCTTTGCCCACTGTCCTCTCCCAGGCCCCATGCTTGATAACCTGAGATTACTTTCCTTAAGATTACCAAAAAAGGGGTGCCTGGGTGGCTCAGTGGGTTAAGCCGCTGCCTTCGGCTCAGGTCATGATCTTAGGGTCCTGGGATCGAGTCCCGTATCGGGCTCCCTGCTCAGCGGGGAGCCTGCTTCCCTCTCTCTCTCTCTGCCTGCCTCTCCATCTACTTGTGATTTCTCTCTGTCAAATAAATAAATAAAATCTTTAAAAAAAAAAAAAAGATTACCAAAAAAGGGGAAATTCCATAAGTTGCTGTATGGCCTCACCTTGCCCTCAAATTGTGGCCTCCTACCACTGTCTTGTGGCAGTCTTCGCTTTGCTGTCCTGCAGGCCACTTCCTTGCAGTGTATTCAGTAAACTTTTACCCCCATTATTCTGCCTTGGATGAATTCTTTTAGCACTTGTGCCCCCAGCCTCCATCTGATTGGATTACTCCTAATCATTTGATTAGGAGACCCACGATATGGATAATCAGTAATATTGTTGCTCTCAGTTGTAGGTATAGCACTTGCATTTGCAAAGTGCTGTTTAAATGCTTCATAAATAGTAACTCATTTACTTCTCATACCAATCCTAAGGGATATGTACTGTTATTATCCCCATTTTACAGATGACTCACAGAAAGGATAAGTAACTTGCTCAAAGTCACATGGTAGAGGTGGGCATTATGACGTATTGAACCTTAAATATATCTCTTTCAAATTTATATACACTCAAATATAAGACAATTAAATGTAAATAATTTTTTTAAAAATGGAAAATCAAAACCAGAAATCTAAAAGAATTAAACCCAAAAGGTATCATAGTAATAAATATAAATGGTCTAAGCTCATTTGTTAGTAGAAAAAAATGAGACAGTCCTATAAATCAGCAGGGTGCAGGACAACATTGGAAAAAGACAAATAATGAAGGTGGTCTCTTTTGTGTTTAAAAACAAACACAGCAAAACTCTTAAAATATGTGTACATGTGTGAGTGGATAGAGGTCACAGGTATACAGCATTAAATATAGTGTTTACCTTTTAGGAGGAGAGAAAACTTAGTAGAAATAAAGAAGAGAGATTTCTCATCTTTACTCTATGTATATATTTTTGAAAGATTATGTATTTGAGAGAGAGTGGGAGCAGGGAGAGAGGGAGAGGGGGAGAGAGAGAGAATCTTAAGCAGACTTCGTGCTGAGCATGGAGCCAGTTGTGGGGCTCAGTCCCACAACCCCAAGATCATGACCTGAGCTGGAACCAAGAGTTGGATGCTCAACAAACTGAGTCAACCAGGTGCTCCTACACTACATATTTTTATGTTGTTAATTACTGCCAAAAATATGTAATGTAACTAGTAAGTTTTTTTTAAAGTTTGTGTAGGTAAGTAAACAGTGTCAATAAGATAAGATTCCAAACTGTTAGCACTAAATGTCTCTGAAAAGTAGAATTGGAAGTAATGGAAACAAGATTATTCTTCCTTTTTTACTATACCTACTTCCATATTGTTTGAATTTTAAAATGTTATAGTGAACATCTAAATTAGCAAATAAAGAAGAGACATAATCACTTCTCTTGAATTTCCTCTTACATAAATTATTTGTTCCTGTCCTTTACCTTTACCTACAAAATAGATAGTTCTTACAGATTTCATTGGAACATCGTCCATTAGTAGACACAAGGAAGTATATGATTTTAATTAGATTAGCAGTTTAAAGTCGTGGCCGCATCTTATTATTATATGGTATTGCCTTAAATGTTACCTCTTTGGTTAAGTGGGACATTTTTCGACTGTCAGAGGAGGCTTCTGGTATTTATCACATTCTCTTGTTATATTATCATTATAGTATTGTCATCATCTATCTACTCTTTGCTTATTTTTTTTTTTAGTAATTTGTTTTCCTCCACTAAAATATAAGATCTGTGAGATGAACAGTGTGCCTCGATCATCTTTTAACACATGCCCTAAAATAATTCTTGGCATATGTAAGCATTTAATAAATACCTTTTGCTTAAATGAAAAAAAAAGTAAAAGTAATATTCTTGGGGCACCTGGGTGGCTCAGTGGGTTAAAGCCTCTGCCTTCAGCTCGGGTCATGATCCCAGGGGCCTGGGATCAAGCCCCGCATCAGGCTCTCTGCTCAGCAGGAAGCCTGCTTCCCCCTCTCTCTCTGCCTGCTTGTGATCTCTGTCACATAAATAAATAATTTTTTTTAAAGTAATATTCTTAAAAAGTTCGGAAACTTAAATTTGTGTTAGGCCATCCTAGAATGGTTTAGCTTTGGGGAACTAATTGATGATAATTCATTGTAGTCTAGTAATCAGAATACTAGTTTATTTATTTATGATGGTATATATAAATAGTATAAACAAAGCTGGATATACATTATGGGTTATTTTCTTTTGCATGATTATGCCAAAACCAAATTTTTATCAAGAATGAAAATTGAAAAAAAAAAAGAATGAAAATTGAATAACACATGAATTAGGAGAAAGAGAATTAGGAGAAAGAGAGTTGGGTGGTATTAAAAAATGCTAAATACTATAGATTATATTGCTGAACAAGTACCTTATCTAGTAAATGTTTGTTCATGATCCTGAGAGTTGTGAGAGGCAATATGAAGGATTTGGTTTTGCTGGTCCAGTCATAAAAATAAAGTGCCGGCCCATTTGGATGATGGGTTAGATTTTATACCTATATAAACAAAGAACATTAAATTAAACTCATATTTTGTTACAGATCAAAGAGCAAAAGTATAAAACATAAGTGGTGGTTCCATGAAAACATTCAGAATAATAAGTACTTACTACATCTCACTGATGGAAGTGCACATTTCCATTTTCCATTTTTCTAAATAGAATAAACTCTGAAACTGAATCAGATTTTGCTCACAAGTCAAAACTACACTGTTCAAATTGAAAAGATTGAGGCAGATTTTTTTAAAAATCAAAACACAAAGCTTTTAGAAATATTTGGAAAAAATAGAAAAGTGGTCCAACATAGCATTGCTTAATTATTGCTTTTCATGCACTATAGTGTAGACAGGCAGTGTAGAATAATAGTTAGAAATTGCTATGTGTCAGGGATTCAGTTTAGCTCTGCCTACCAGTAGCTGTGTGATCTTAGATAAATCACCTGTTTTCTCTGTGGCTTAGTTTCCTCATCTTGGGGTAATGGATTCTTTTTTCATAAAGTTGCTGGGAGGTTTAAACGAGAGAGAGTGAGAGAGAGAGAGTATGTAGTTTTATAAAATGGTGCCTGGCAGATAATACAGTACTACATAGCCCTCCAATTGTTATCCAATAAATATTGAGTGTTACTATTAGTCACTCTGCTGAGGATGGGAAGATCCTTCCCTAAAGGAATAGAGTATATCTTCTCTACTTTTATCCCATTTCTTTTTTTCTGTATCTTATATCCAAGAGAGTAATTCAAGGTACATCATTTAATCTCAGTCTTTTATTTTTTCTCAAGTTTTATTGATGTATAGTTAATATATAACATGTTATTAGCTTAAGGTTTACAGCATAATGATTTGATATAGGTATATATTGTAAAATGATGAGCACAATAAGTTTAACACCATCACCTAACATAGTTATGAATTTTTTCTTTTGTGATGCGTACTTTTAAGATCTATAAGATAAGTAGTTTTGGGGATGTAATGTACAGCATGGTAACTATAGTTAAAAATACATATTTGAAAGTTGCAAAGAGAGTAGATCAATCTTTATTTTTTACCTGATATTTAAAGAGATGGTTAGGAAATTGACCTGCTGCCTAAAATAAAATATTTTAAAGTAATTTTAAATCCTGTCTCATAGATGTTTGTTTGCTACTAATGGGTGTGAGCAAATTAGATATTCTATACCGGAGACTTCTCCTCACAAAACTTTTTATCAGAGGATGGGGGAGGCCAGAAGATCTCAAAAGGTAAACTTTTTTTTTCCCAAATTTGCTTATTCTAAATTTGTTGTAGTAAACATTTCAATTTTTTTTTCAGTGATAAAATCCTTTACTATAAATATAAAGTGGCAAGTTAAACATTAAAGTATATGAAACATGTCATTATTTCCTTTTGTCTTTTGTCTTTTTAATTATTTCTCTTGAGTTTTAAGCCATATAATCATAAATTGACCTATTTTAAAAGCAATTTTAAAATTAAAGAGGTCTTAAATACAAACTAGATTTTTAACTTTAATGATTTTTAAGTTGTTTAGAGTTTCCAGTTTCCAGTTGTTTAGAGCTTCCTCGAGTAAGTGGAATCTGTAATAGCTATAAAACTGAGCTATACTGTAGTTCATGGAAATATTTAGAAAATGAATTTTCAGGATTTATGCCTTTAATTTTGAGTCTTGTATGTGTTAATTGCTTTTTGGACAATGATATTTCTCACATACTTTATGAGACAAAATGTCCAGCTTAAATAAAAGCCAATAGCCTCATCTTTTTCTTTAATGATTCAAATTAAATTTGGATATAGCTTATGAACTGGACTTGCAAATTTTTCAGGATTATACACTTCCAATACAATGGGCATACTGAATTTTTCCTTTTTTCCTTCTTATAATAGACTCTTCGAATTCAGAAAGATGATTGGAAATCGAGAAAGATGTCAGAATCTGGTTTCAAGTGATTATCCAGTACACATTGATAAGGTATTTAAATGAAAGAAATAAAGTTAACAGAAATTCTGGTTTAACATAAATGTGTCAAGAATTGGTTGGGAGTGCCTGGGTGGCTCAGTTGACTAAGCATCTGCCTTCAGCTCAGGGCTGATTTCAGAGTACTGGGATCGAGTCCTGCATCAGGCTCTCTGCTCAGCAGGGTGTCTGCCTCCCTCTCCCTCTGTTGGTGCCCCTCTAACCCTACCCTTGAGCCTCCACTTGTGCTCTCTGGCTCTCTATCAATTAAGTAAAAATCTTTAAAAAAAAAAAAAAAGAGTAAATTAAATGTTAGACTATACTAACAGAAAACACTAAAACATAAGTGCAGTATAGATTTTTCATGTAATATAATTAAATACTATGTATGTCCTAGCAGGATGCTTGTAATTAAGAGCATATATTTAGTACTTGCCTAAATACAAGAAAATATTTAAGTCTCGATCTTTTTGAGCCTTGTTTTGTATCTTTAGGTATCTTTAGGAGGGTTAACCTAAATTATTCAACATTTTAGAAGAACTTTAAGTAATAAAGGGAAGTATTCTAGTTGGAGAATTGGCACCTGAGAAATTACCAAAACAGATTCTATTTTTTTAAAAATTTTATTTATTTTAGAAAGTGAGAGTGAATGAGAGAGAGTGCAGGGGGAGGGGCACAGGGAGAGAGAGAAGTATACTCCCCACTGAGCTGGGAGCCAGAGGGAGGGCTGGATCCTGGGACTCTGGGATCAGGATCTGAGCTGAAGGCAGATGCTAAACTGATTATGCCACCCAGGCGCACCCAAAAACAGCTTCTAAATAACATCAGGGAAATGTTATGGGATGTAGTTAATTGATGAGAGAATGGTAGAAAGAAAATGCTGTAGCATTAGAGAAGATGAGAAAATACATTTGAAATAGTTTTTTTTTTAATTTTTTTTTTTTTAGCAACCATATGTTTTTCTGTAAAGCAGTTCTAGGTTTATATAATTGAATAATTGAGGTATTATTGGGGGGGGGAATGCATTTATTTCACGTCCATCATTGCCAAAGTAACTCTGCTTTCATCTCTTACATGTATTGGATATATTCAGAAGATTTCATTTTTCAAAGCAGTTCCGCTAAAAAAAAATTTTATAAACTGGAAATCCCTTGTCTATATCATATAGTTGTTCTTTCTATAGCTTCTGGATTTAGAACACTTCTACCTCAAATTTTGCTAAATATGTCTATTATTGCTATTTTTTTCTATTAAAAATCTATTTAATTTCTATTAAATTAAAAGCATACCAAGTGAAAAACCAAAACTGTAACTTTCTGCCACTTTCCACCACTTAATTCCATTTCTCTCCCAAAGAGAAGTTACTGTTAAGATCTTGGAATGCATTCTTTTTTTTTTTTTTTTTTTAAAGATTTTATTTATTTATTTGACAGAGATCACAAGTAGGCAGAGAGGCAGGCAGAGAGAGAGAGGGGAAGGGAAGCAGGCTCCCTGCCAAGCAAAGAGCATGATGCAGGGCTCTATCCCAGGACCCTGGGATCATGACCTCGGCCGAAGGCAGAGGCTTTCACCCACTGAGCCACTGAGGTACCCCCCCCTTTTTTTTTTTTAAAGATTTTATTTATTTATTCGACAGGGAGAGATCACTAGTAAGCAGAGAGGTAGGCAGAGAGAGCAGGGGAAGCAGGCTGCTTACTGAGCAGAGAGCCCAATGCGGGGCTCGATCCCAGGACCCTGGGACCATGACCTGAGCTGAAGGCAGAGGCTTTAACCCAGTGAGCCACCCAGGCGCCCCTTGGAATGCATTCTTGAAAAGAGTTCCTTCCTCTCTATTCTCCCCATCACCATCTCTCTTCATTTTTAAAAACTGAGATATAATTCACCTACCATGGGATTCACCCTTTTAAAGTGTGTAATTCAGTGTTTTTGTTTTTTATTACTACATTCCCAAGATATGCAGTCATCACCACTATCATTACGTGCTTCCAGAACATTTTTATCTCCCCCAAAAGAAACCACATACCCATTAGCTGTTATTTCCCATTTCCACACAGCCTCCTATGTGCTTGCAGTCATTAATTTGCTGTCTGTATGGATTCATTGATTCTAGACATTTCATATAAATGGAATCATATAATATGAGGCCTTCTGTGTCTGGTTTATTTCACTAAGCTAATTTTCAAGTTTCATCCATATTATCTAACAATACCTCATTTTTTTATTGTTTAATATTCTGTTATATAGATACATGACATTTTGTTTATCCATTTATCAGTTAATGGACATCTAGGTTTCTGCTTTTTGACTGTTATGAATAATAATGCTATGAACATTCATGTGTAAATGTTTTTGTGGATATATATTTTGAGTTACTTAGGTATATATCTAGGACTGGAATTTCTGAATCATATGGTAAATCTATGTTTAACTTTTTGACAAACTGAAAACTGTTTTCCAAAGTGCACCATTTTACTTTTCCCACGAGCAATGCATAATGATTCCAATTTGTCCATATTCTCACTAATATTTGTATTAAACAGCTATCCTAGTGGGTGTAAAACATATTTTATTGTGATTTTTGGTATGCCTTTGGTATGCCTTTCCTTTGGTATGATTGTGATGTTGAGCATGTTTTCATGTGCTTATTGGCCATTTGCATATCTTCTTTGAAGAAATATCTGTGAAACCATTGCCTATTTTTTTAAAGATTTATTTATTTATTTTAGAGAGAGAAAGTGATCACAGGGCAAGGTGCAGAGAAACAGAGGGAAAGGGAGAGAGAGAATTTCAAGGAAGGAGACTCCCGACCAATTGTGGAACCCAACGTGGTGCTTGATCTTGTGATCCTGAGATCATGACCTGAGCTGAATCAAGACTTGGACACTTAAGGGAGTGAGCCACCCAGGTGCTCCAAATCATTGCCTCTTTTTTAACTGGGTTATTCACCTTTTTATTGTTGAGTTATAGCTTAATTTTTAAATCTATATTATGTATGGTTCTAACATTGTCTATTTTTCTTATCAAATTGCCAGTTGTCCCAGCATTATTTGTTGAATTATTACACCTTTTCACATTAACCTGTGCTACCTCCTTTATCAAATAATTTATTCTTCTAAATTATACAAAAAGAAAACTTTAAAACTATACTTGGAGGTACAATGATGACTAAAATGTAAAAACTTCCTGGATTAGAAATTTCATGTCATACACATTGGGTCTCCTTACCATTTTCAAAAAATGCAGTGCAATCCTAATTAAAATATTCAGTTTAGGACTAAAGTCTGTAAAAGGATCTTAAGATTATTTTGGGAAGGACCTTGAGAATATGATCAGATGAGGAATATCTAAAAAAGAAGAGTGTTAGTAAAGCCTAGTTCAGTCATTTACAAATAGGTATAAAGTTGCAGCATGATTAAAACAGCAAGATTTGGTACAGATAAAAGATAGGCTAATAAGCATTATAAACAATAGCCAAATTGTGGGAAAGAGCCAGTATTCATTGACTGATGAATGGATAAGGAAGATGTGGGGGATATATACATATATATAAACATATACATATATGTGTATATATATTATGCAGTATTAATGAAAAAGAATGAAATCTTGCCATTCACAACAACATGGGTGGAGCTAGAGAGTATTATGCTAAGCAGAATAAGTCAGTGAGAAAAACAAATACTGTATGATTTCACTCGTGTGGAATTTAAGAAACAAAACAAATGAACAAAGGGGGGAAAATGGCGGGAGGCAAAGAAACAGACTCTTAACTATAGAGAAGAAATTGATGGTACCAAAGGGGAGGCAGATAGAGGAATGGGTGAGACAGGTAATGTGTAATAAGGAGGGCACTTGCTGTGGGTGTTGTATGTTAAATGATAAATCACTAAATTCTACATCTGAAACTGGAATTGCACTGTATGTTAACTAGCTAGAATTTAAATTAAAACTTGGAAACTTAAAAAAAAAACTAAAAAAAAAACCCCAAAACCTGGGGAAAAAAGATATGCTAATAAGAACCAATATAGGATTGAAAATGAGTGGCCAGAATTTAGTAAAACTTACTTCATGATAGGGGTGCCTGGGTGGCTCACTTGGTTAAGTATCTGCCTTCAGCTCAGGTCATGATCCTAGGGCCCTCACATCAGCCTCCCTGCTCCATGGAGAGCCTGCTTCTCCCTCTTCCTCTGCTACTCCACCTGCTTTTGCTCTCTCTGTCAAATACATAAATAAAATCTTTTTTAAAAAATTTACTTCATGATAAAGTAGCATGTTAAGTCATTTGCAAAAAAAAATGGATTATTTAATATAAGATATTGACACTACTGACTAAAATTTGTGTTTTAAAATGAGCTTGATAAATAAAGGAATGCGCAGAAGACGTGAACAGATATTTTGGCAAAGAAGACATCCAAATGGCCAACAGACACATGAAAAAGTGCTCCACATCACTTGGCATCAGGGAACTACAAATCAAAACCACAGTGAGATACCACCTCACACCAGTCAGAATAGCTAAAATTAACAAGTCAGGAAATGACAGATGTTGGCGAGGATTCGGAGAAAGGGAAACCCTCCTACACTGTTAGCAAGAATGCAGGCTGGTGCAGCCACTCTGGAAAACAGTATGGAAGTTGCTCAAAAAGTTGAAAGTAAAGCTACCCTATGACCCAGCAATCACACTACTGGGTATTTACCCTAAAGATACAAATGTAGTGATCCGAAGGGGCACGTGCACCTGAATGTTTATAGCAGCATTGTCCACAATAGCCAAACTATGGAAAGAACCTAGATGTCCATCAACAGATGAATGGATAAAGAAGATGTGGTACACACACACACACACACACACACACACACTGGAATACTATGCAGCAATCAAAAAACCCTGAAATCTTGCCATTTGCAACGACATGGAACTAGAGGGTATTATGCTAAGCGAAATAAGTCAATCAGAGAAAGACAATTATCATATGATCTCTCTGATATGAGGAATTTGAGAGACAGAGCAGGGGGTCATTGTGGGTAGGGAGGAAAAAAAATGAAACAAGATGGGATTGGGACATAGACCATAAGAGACTCTTAATCTCATGAAACAAACTGAGGGTTGCTGGTGGTGGGGGAAAGGATAGGGTGTCCACGTTATGGACATTGGGGAGGGTGCTATGGTGAGTGCTGTGAAATGTGTAAGCCTGATGATTCACAGACCTGTACCCCTGGGGCAAATAATACATGTTAATTTAAAAAATGAGCTGGATGTGTGTGTGTGTGTGTGTGTGTGTGTGTGTATTCATTCCACAGATAGAGTTATTGGTTTGTTTTCAATTTTAATGAAAATATGTGGTGTTTACTGCTAATTTAATTTTGACTATTGACTTGATAAAGATTAAAAAAATAATAATAATAACTTGGGGCACCTGGGTGGCTCAGTTGGGCATCTGCCTTTGGCTCAAGTCTTGATCCCAGTATCCTGGGATTGAGCCCCATGTGAGGCTCCCTACTCAGTAGGTATCTGCTTCTCCCTCTGCCCCTTCCCCTGCTCATGCTTGTGCTCACTTTCTCTCTCTCTCTCTCTCTCTCTCTAAAATAAATAAAATCTTTAAAAAAACATAAAATATATAAAAAATATTTTTTGGTGGCTCATTTGATTAAGTATCTGACTCGGTTTTGGCTTGGATCATGATCTTGTGGATGGTGGGATAAAGCTCTATGTCAGGCTCCATGTTCAGCAGGGAGTCTATTTGAGATTCTTTCCCTCTGCCCCTCCTCATGGTCATGTTATCTCTCTCAAAAACTAAGTCTTTAAAAAAATAACTATTTGTGGGGCGCCTGGGTGGCTCAGTGGATTAAGCCGCTGCCTTCGGCTCAGGTCATGATCTCAGTGTCCTGGGATCGAGCCCCACATCGGGCTCTTTGCTTGGCGAGAGCCTGCTTCTCTCTCTCTCTCTCTGCCTGACTCTCCGCCTGCTTGTGATCTCTCTCTCTGTCAAATAAATAAATAAAATCTTAAAAAAAAAAAAAAACTATTTGAGGAGGGGAAAGTTTAGGTGTTAAGTTATTAAATGCCTTTGCTATATGTAATTATATATTTTTCCCTATTTAATGTATTTACATGACTCATTGCATCAGTGGATTTCTTTCTTTCTTTTTTTTTTTTTTTAAGATTTTATTTATTTATTTGACAGAGAGACACAGCGAGAGAGGGAACACAAGCAGGGGGAGTGGGAGAGGGAGAAGCAGGCTTCCCACCGAGCAGGGATCCCTATGTGGGGCTTGATTCCAGCACCCTGGGATCATGACCTAAGCCGAAGGCAGACACTTAATGGTTGAGCCACCCAGGGGCCTTGCATCAATGGATTTCTTAAAATGAGCCATTCTAACATATTTAGCATTAAGTCAACCCTTATTTGATTTTGATAAATTATTTTTACAGTTTCTTTGTAAATTGTTCTTATGGTTATTTTTATATTTTTAAGTTCTTACAGCTAGTATTTTATTTTGTTTCCATGCTGTTGTACATATGAGCTTTATTTATAGCTTACTTCTCTTTTTAAAAAATTTTATTTATGTATTTATTTGAGAGAGAAAACAAATGAGGTGGAGAGGGGGCAGAGGGAGAAACAGGAGTCCATCCCATGCCCCTGATATCATGCCCTGATCTGAAGGCAGACACTGAAGTGACTGAACCACTCAGATACCTTTTAGTGTACTTTTCCATTAGCCTGTAGTAAAGGATGTGAAAGGAAAAGAAATGTGTATAAGAGCCATGTCTTTAGGAAGCTGACTTGGGGGAGGGGAACCTGGGTGGCACAGCCAGGTAAGTGTCAGACTCTTGGTTTGGGCTCAGGTTATGATGCTAGGGACATGAGATCAAGCCCCCCATCAGACTCTGCACTCATGAAGTCTGCTTGAGACTCTTCTCTCCCTCTGCCCCTACCTGCTGAACTTGCTTACTGTCTGTCTCTAAAATAAATCTAAAGCAAGCAGGCAGGCTGACTGAGGCAAAAGAATATGTAGTCATTAGTGATAAAAAGTTTTTAATTGAATAGAACTTTTTAAATAGGAAAACATGTATGATAGACCAAGATATCTTAGTCTACATGTATGCATTTTGGTTTTGCTTTTCTCTTAGATTGAAGAGCAATCAGACTGTAAGATCCTAGATGGACACTTTGTTTCCCCCATGGCCCACTATGTGCCTGATATCATGCCAATTGAATCTATTATTGCAAGGTAAGAAATTTTATTCAGAAAGTTAAAGTAGTAAGTTATTTTTTTGTAGTAAGTTATTTTTGTGTTTATAATTACAATAAAATCAATGCCATGTTATTTTTAATTGCTAGTATTAATTACAATCATTATTTGGCATTGCTGCCATTAAGTGTGGGTTGAGACAGAATAAAAATATGGAGCTTTATAGTATGTATTCAAATTTAAGTCATTCTCATCTTAAAATAGACTGTTATAAGTATAAAATGATTTGTATAAGCCTGATAGAACATAAAGCTAAAACCTACTGGATAAATAAAAGGTAAGAAGAAATAAATATAAGCATACCTTTAGAGAAAATCATCCAATCACAAAGGAAGAGACAAAAAGAAGGAACAAAAAAATAATAAAACTGTCAGAAAACAATAAACAAATTGGCAATAGTAAATTCATATCTATCAATAATCACTTTAAATGTAAATCAACTAAATTCTCTAATCAAAAGACTTAGAGTGGCTGAATGGATTAAAAACTAGGACCTAACTGTATGCTGTCTATAAGAGACTCACTTCAGGGGCACCTGGCTGGCTCAGTTGGAAGAGCATGTGACGCTTTGATCACAGGGTTGTGAGTTTGAGCCCCACATTGGGAGTAGAGATTACTTACATAAGTATAACCTGCTGAGCTGGCTTACTCACTCTCTGTTAAAGAGAGACTCACTTCAAATGTAAGGACGTACACAGACTGAAACTGAAGAGATGAAAAAGTTTTCCATTCAAATGAAAATCAAACGAAAGCAGAGGTAGCTATATGATACCATACACAAAGATTGGATAAGGGACAAGGAGGGTCATTATAATGATAAAAAGATCAATCTTATGAGAGGTTATAACATTTATAAATATTTATGCATCCAGCATAGGAACTAAATATATAAAAGAAATTAACAGACTTGAAGGCAGCAGTACAATAACAATAGGGAGCTTTGATACTTGACTTGCAACAATGGATAGATAATCCAGAGAGAAAATCAGTAAGAAAACATTGAATTCAAACTATCCATTAGACCAGATGGACTTAACTGACATTCACAAAACATTGTTTCCAACAGCATCAGAATACACATTCTTTTACAATGCACAGGGAGCATTCAGAATAGATCATATTATTTACAAAACAAATCTTAATAAATTTAGAAATTGAAATCATATCTAGCATCTTTTCCAACCATATTGGTATGAAACTAGAAATAAGAAGAAAACCGGAAAACTTACAATATTTGTAGCATGCTATCAAAACACCAGGGGATCAAAGAAGAAATCAAAAGAGAAATCAAAAAGCACCTTGGGACGAATGATAATGGAAATAACAACATACCCAAATTTATGGATTACAGCAAAAGCAATTCTAAGATGGAAGTTCATAGTGATAAACACCTACATTAAGAAAAAAGAAAAATTTTTTTTAAAAGATTTTATTTATTTATTTGACAGATAAGAGATCACAAGTAGGCAGAGAGGCAGGCTCCCTGCTGAGCAGAGAGCCTGATGCAAGGCTCGATCCCAGGACCCTGGGATCATGACTCTAGCCAAAGGCAGAAGCTTTAACCCACTGAGCCACCCAGGCGCCTCAAAAGAAAGATCTTTTATAAAAATAAACAACCTAAGTTTACACCAGGAACAAAAAAAAAAAAGAAGAAGAAGAAGAACAAAAATCTAAGCCCATAGTTAGTAGAAGGAAGAAATTAGTATAAATCAGAGACAATAAATTAGTGACTATAACAATAATAGAAAAGGTCAATGAAACTAAGAGCTGTGTTTTTTTCAAAGATAAACAAAACAGACAAGCTTTTAGCTAGACTACTAAGAAATAAAGAGAGAGGTCTCAAGTAAAATTAGAAATGAAAGAGGAACCATTATAGTTGATAATGCATAAATACAAAGAATCATAAGAGATTACTGTGAATAATTATATGCCAACCAATTGGACAACCTAGAAGAAATGGATGAATTCCTAGAAATGTACAACCTACCAAGACTTAATCATGAAGAAATACAAAATCTAAAAAGATACCCATAAGGAGATTTAATAGTAATCAAAAATTTCCTGATAAGACAAGTTGAAGACTGACCAGATGGCTACATTGGTGAATTCTGCCAAACATTTAAAGAAGAATTAATAACAATCCTTATCAAACTCTTTGAAAAAATTTTAGAGGAGGGATCCTTCTAAATTCATTTTACAAGGCCAACATTACCTTGATACCAAAACCAGACAAGCCATAAGAAAAGAAAATTACAAGCCAGTATTCCTACTGAACATAGATGTAAAAATCCCCCCCAAAATACTAGCAATCCAAATTCAACAGTACACAAAAAGGATCATATACCATGATTAAGTGGGATTTATCCCAGGGATACAAAGATGGTTCAACATCTGCAAATCAGTCACTATATGTTTATGTGGTAGACAAATCATATTGTGTGCCACATAGACAAAATGAAGGATAAAAATCATTTGTTGATCTCAATAGAAATAGGAAAACCATTTGATAGAATTCAACATCCATTTAGGATAAAAACTCTCAAACTTTATGGAAGGAACATATGTCAATATAATAAAAGCTATATGTAACAAGCTCTTGGCGAGCATCGTATTAAATGGTGACAAACTAAAATCGTTTCCTCTAATACCAGGAACAAGACAAGTATGCACACTGTTACCACTTTTATTGAACAGAATATTGGAAGTCCTAGACAGAGCAATTAGGCAATAAAAAGAAAGGAATCCAAATCAGAAAGGAAGAAGTAAAACTGTTTATAGATGACATGATATTATGTATAGAAAAGGCTGCAGGCTCTACCAAAAAACGGCTGGGGCGCTTTGGTGGCTCAGTGGGTTAAGCTGCTGCCTTCGGGCTCAGGTCTCATGATCTCAGGATCCTGGGATTAAGTCCCGCATCGGGCTCTCTGCTCAGCAGGAAGCCTGCTTCCTTCTCTCTCTGCCTACTTGTGATCTCTCTCTGTCAGATAAATAAATAAAATCTTTAAGAAAAAAAAAAACTGCTAGACTTATAAACAAGTTCAGTAAAGTTGTAGGATACAAGTTCAGGATATAAAAATCAGTTGTACATTAATCAGTTCTGTACATTAATCACAAGCCATCAGAAAAATTAAGATGGCAGTCCTATTTACAGTTGCATCAAGAAGAATAAAATACCTATGAATAAATTTAACCAAGGAGGTGAAAGACCTGTATGCTGCAAACTATAAGACACCGATGAAAGAAACTGAAGATGACACAAATAAATGGAAAGATATTCCATGCTTATGGATTAGAAGAATTAATATTGTTAAAATGTTTATACCTTTGCAATCTATAGATGCAATGGATTTTTCCAAGAAGTAGAACTCTTGAATTTTTTATGGAACCACAAGAATACCTGACTAGCCAAAGCAATCCTGAGTAAGAAGAACAAATCTGGAGGCATCATACAATAGCTATTGTAAATAATAGCTATTGTAAATAATGCTGCAACGAACATAGGGGTACAGGTCTCTTCCCAAGTTAATGTTCTTATTTCCCTCAAATAAATATCTAGAAGTGGAGCAGCTGGATCATATGTTAGTTCTATTTTAAATTTTTTGAGGAACTTCCATAATGTTTCCCGTAGTGGCTACAGTAATTTACATTCCCACCAACAGTACCCAAGGGCTCCCTTTTTCCAAATCTTCACCGACACTTGTTATCTCTTGTCTTTTTCTTAACAGCCATTCTAACAGGTGTGAGATAATATCTCATTGTTGTTTTGCTTTTGGTATTTGGTATTCCGGGGTCTGTTTTTATAACACACCATTTTCTTGATGATTAGTGATATTGAGCACATTTTTGGGTACCCAAAATGTTATATGTTATATACCTGAAACTAATAATATATGTTTATCTTATTTTTCTTTAAAGAGAGATTTTAGAAGGAAAATAGAAAGCCATTAAGATCTATATAGATACTTCCCCTACCTCCCTTTCCTGCATGCTTTATGGTTTCTTACTTCTCTTTATGATCCATGTCATTTCTTTGTGGGTAAGTTGATTTTCTCTGTTTCTCATGCAGCTGACAAAAAATAGCTACCACACCTCCACAGAGCTTTCATGTCCAAAAACTCAAGAGAATCTAGGGTCTGTCCTACTTCCAGATTACCAAAAGAACAAATCTTATTGCCCTAATTTGGCCTACTCCAGGCCCAATCAACTAATCAACTATAGCAGAGAAGCTCACATGAACTATACCCATTTATCATGGGCATTGGAAAATACTCTGTGAGAAGATACTATAATAAGAGTAGACGGACTAATTAATGAACCTCTGCTAAATAAGTGGTTGTTATTACTGTAATAAAAGATTCCTTTTAATTTAAAGCTATTCTCCATAATGAAACCTTTATGTTCATATGGACAGAATAGCACTGCTATGGGACAGAAGGGAAAAAAAATAGCAGCAATATCCAGCTTTCTGTGGGAAACATTTTTAAATGTCTTCATTTCCCACAAATCATGAAAATATAAAGAAGCAGTACAGTTCTGAGAATGTAAAACGAGCAGAGTTGTTAACATTGCTAGTTTTATGAGATTAAAAATTGAGAATTAGTTCCCATGAGCACAAAACAGAAATAACCATTGAATTCTTCTGAATGTACTTTTCTGTGTTCTGTATTGCATAATTTCCTAATAACAGATAACTAGTGATATTGTTCCCTGTCCAAGCAAAATAAGCTCAGAATTGAGGTTTATGTTGCCCGAGAATACAGCTATCTAAGGTCAAACCTTGAGTTAACCCGAGTGCAGTATTATACTATGATAATAATTCTAAAATATCTACTGCTAAAGAAATTAAAAAGACAGGGGTGCCTGGGTGGCTCAGTGGGTTGGGCCTCTGCCTTCGGCTTGGGTCATGGTCTCGGGGCCCTGGGATCGAGCCCCGCGTTGGGCTTTCTGTTCGGCGGGAGGCCTGCTTCCTCCTCTCTCTCTGCCTGCCTCTCTGCCTACTTGTGATCTCTCTCTGTGTTAAATTAATAAATAGAATCTTTAAAAAAAAAATTAAAAACACAAGTAAATCAGTTTGGGAAAATAAAGATCTGAAGATGAATGGTGGTGATTATTGCACAGCAATGTAAATGTACTTAATGTCACTGAACTGTAACAACTTAAAAATGATTACAATGGAAAAATATGTTACATGCATTTTACCGCAATTAAAAAATAAGTTCTATAGGAAGAAGACATTAAATGAAAGGCAAAATACTACAATAAGAAGATAACAAATAGGAAAAACTGATTTTTCTGCCATGAGTTGCTTTTACACTCTCCAAATTGAAAAACAAAATTGATAACAGACTATTCTATTGATACATCAATAGCTTGTACAACTAAGCATTGTTCCTAAAAGGAGAAAAAGCAGAGCTATCTAAAGAGTTGGTTTTTTTCTAAGACTTACTCAGATGTATTGATTTCACTGCAAAATAAGAATATTTCATTATGCATTTATAAAGTTGTGGTATTGAACAAGGTAAAAATGACTACAATAAATTCTGTGTTTATATTGTACTGAATGTTTTAATACGCTAACACAAAGCAAATTTATAATATCTTAGTTGCCTTTTGCAGACATTAATCAAGTAATATGAATGTTAAAATTCTGAATGATCTTCTCTCCCAAATAATTTAATTATGTAACTTTTACAAATTGAAAGTTTGTATTAAACACCTTTTAAAGATAATTTCACAGATCTGTTTTATTTTAAATAGGTTCCAACTTATTGTTCCTAAAGAATGGAACAGCAAATATAAACCTGTATGCATTCATCTTGCTGGAACAGGAGATCATGTAAGACTCTATTACAATGACTTAATCCCTATTTGTTAACATATTGTATAACACAGATGTGGTTATTATATTCTTTAAATATGTCATCTTTTCTTTCTGTAGCATTACTGGAGACGGCGAACACTAATGGCTCGTCCTATGATTAAAGAAGCCCGAATGGCTTCTTTGTTGTTAGAAAACCCTTATTATATCCTTTTGTGATACCTAGAAATCTTTTATTTATTGATAGATTTAGTCATCAGAAAGAATGATACATAGTAACCAGCTTTTCTAAACCAGTTAAATTTAGTTGTCAGTTAAAAAAATATTTAAGCAAGAATGAAAAGAAGTGAAAATTTGTTTTATGCCTTTAAAAAAACCAATGTAGAGATTATGCTTCTACTGTATAATAAAGATAAACTGTACTTCTTTTTCTTATAAAACTTATGCTGGATTTTAAGATTATGTCAAATGTTTGCTCTTAATGAAACACTCTTGTTTTAAATGTATTTACATGTAAGTCATCAGTTGAGGTTTAGAACAGTACTTAACTTAACTTTCAAGATGACGTCAGACTATTCCCAGAAGAAGAAACGAAAGTGATGCACAGATATAAAGAAATGTTCAACATTGCTGGTAATAAGAGAAATATAAAGTTAAAGTAACATTACCAAAGATTTAAAAAATAAAATGCAATAGTTGTGAGGCTATTGTAAAAAAATAAAATAGGCACTCTTACTACTAATGGCTGTGAAAACCAGTTTAATTCTTTGGGAAAGCATTTTACCATATGTATCAGGAACATTAAAACATTTTATGCCGCTTGACAGAGTAATCTTGATTCTTGGAAATTTATTCTAAGCATAAAATACTAAGAAAAGAGCAGTGCCTGGGTGGCTCAATCAGTTAACTGGATGACTGGATTTCAGCTCAGGTCCTGATCTCAAGGTTGTGAGATGTTGGGCATGGAGCTTGCTTAAGATTCTCTCTCTCCCTCTGCCCTGCTCCTGTCTTTAAAAAAAAAAAAAAAGACTAAGGAAAGAGAAAGTGATAGAAAAGAAAAGAGATATTTATATAGCTTTATTTAGAATAGTAAGACATTAAGAATGGCTTAAATGTCTAATAATAGAAAAAGAGTTGAGTAAATTATGGCTCATAATATTAGAATATTATGCAGTTGGTTATGTTTTTTGCTCTACCACTTAGTTATCTGTATGACCTCAGATGTGTTACTTTTAATCTTTTCATTGGTAAATGGGAATAATCTCTGAAATTATTCCTAGTATTAAGTACTTAATGCTATCTAGAATGGTGCCTGGTAAATAACAAACATTCAGTAAATTTAGTGGTTAGTTATTACTAAAAAGTTTACAGTAATTTATAAAAAGTATAATGCAAAAATAGGAAACAGAACTCTGTGGTATGACATAGATATGCAAAAAACCTAAAAACAGAAAGTCCGTAAAAGAAAAACCTGTGCAGGGGTGCCTGGGTGGCTCAGTGGGTTAAGCCGCTGCCGTCGGCTCAGGTCATGATCCCAGGGTCCTGGGATCGAGTTCCGCATCGGGCTCTCCGCTGAGCGGAGAACCTGCTTTCCTCTCTCTCTCTCTCTCTCTCTGCCTGCCTCTCTGCCTACTTGTGATCTCTCTCTGTCAAATAAATAAATAAAATCTTTAAAAAACAAAACAAAAAAACCTGTACATAAAGAAAAAATACTGGAAATACAACAAAATATTAATATTAATAGAAGTAGTTTTTCTTCTAATATGCTTTTCTATATTTCTTGGATTTTCTATAATCAACATTAAAAATGAAAAAAACCCTTCATTTTAAAAATTAAGTTGGAGATTGCACACCCCTGTGAATATACTAAACATATTAAACTGTACCCTTAAAATGGATGAATTGTATGATATGTGACATCAATAAAGCTGTTTTAAAAAAGAAAAAAAATAATGAAGTTGAAAAACCAGAGAACTCCTCAACAGCCTATTTGAGATAATTAAAAAATAGTTATTTCAGTATCAAATATTTGTATCAATATATCAAATCAAATGTATCAAAATATATACCAATATATTTGATATATATCAAATATATCAAATCAAAATATATCAGTATCAAATACCAAATAGTTATTTCAGTATCAAATTCAGATGTAGCTATGTTGCTTAAGTTAATGTGTTTTGAGACACAGACTATATTTAATTATTTTAAAACTTTCTCTTTGACCCACATTCTTAAATGGCTGCAGGAAACCCAAGGACCAAATGTAAGTATATTTCACCTTCACTTTGGTAGTCTTTATACCAAATTAAATTAAAGTTTTTGTTAGTCTTTAGTTAATCATTTCTAAGTTTTACTTGCAAATGTTATATGGGGAAAAAATCTGTTATAAAACTGTGGTAGGAATGTTGACCTAAGTTTCTATTTTAAGCTTTTTCACTTAAAATGTTTGTTAAAGAGATAGAAATTTTTAATAGATGGAAGATGTATTTTATTTGTAAGTGGTAACTGAAGAAGTATTAAAACATTTTCTTTCTTAAAGTACATTTACTTTGTAAAATTAAACGCCACTCTTTATTCTTACAGTTTGTGGTGTAGGTAGTCTAATCTCTTTTTGGTCTTTAAAATGATGAACTTTGAAGGCAATTTTTTTGCATTTCCATAATCTGTGTATTGTGTTTGGTTTTGATTCATTGAATAAATGTTTGATCTGAGACACTGGGAAGTTAGCAACAAAAAGACAAGGTCCTTACTGTCATAGAGCTTATATTCTAGAATGGGAGATAGATAAAAATAAATAAGGTGATTTTGAATATTTATTAATGCCATGAAAAAAATAAAGCCAGGCAATCAAGTAAAGAATAATAGAGGGTAAGTACAGAGTTGGAAAAGTATTAGATATGAGGACATGGGAAGGAGCCACCATGGTGAAGACCTGGAGGAAACCTCAGAGAGGGACAAATAAATGAAAAGTCTGATATAAGCTTGAGGTGAGAGAGTAGTATAAGATGAATTCAGAAATGTAGGCAAGGACCAGATTTATGAAGAGCCATTTGTGTTGAATTTTGCTATAAGTGCAGCTGGAAACCTTTGGAGGACTTTAAGCAGGGAAATAACCTGATTTGTGCTTTTAAAGGCTCCTTTTGGTTTACTAAGACAAGAGTAGCAGCAGAAAAATGAATTAGGAAGCTACTGAAATAATGCACGGGGGAAAAAGCAGCTTTAGGGAATGGCAATGGAGATAGAAAGAAGTTCCATATATATATATATATATATTCCATATGTATAGATACATAAAAGAATATAAAGAATATAAAGAGAGAGAGCACAAGCAGGGAAGTTGGAGAGGGAGAAGTAGGCTTCCCCATTGAGCAGGGAGCCCAATGTGGGGGTTGATCCCAGGATCCTGGGATCATGACCTGAGCCCAAGGCAAACACTCAGCTGACTGAGCTACCCAGGCACCCCTCAGTTCGCTCTTTTATATAACAGTTACTGATGTGGGGAAGTTGTTATTTGTATAAAAAAAACTTCCATACACACACACACACATATGCACACACACACGCACATTTATGCACATATATATTTTATATATATATAAAAGAATAAACCTTATGAAATGTGAAAATTAATGTCCAAGCTAAATAAAGAATTCTTACTCTGGGGACACGTGGGTGGCTCAATCGGCTAAGCATCTGCCTTTGTCTCAGGTCATGATCTCAGGTTCCTGGGATCAAGTCCTGCTTCGGGCTCCTTGCTTGCTGGGGAGCCTGTTTCTCCTCCTGCCTGCTTCTCCCTCTGCTAGTGTGCTCTTTCTCTCACAAAAAAAATAAATAAATAAAATCTTAAAAAAAAATAAAAAAGAACTCTTACCCCTGGAACCAATTTCTGAATTCAGAACTAGGCATGTCATTTTTACCCTGTTTGTTGGTGCTTAAAAATCCAAAAGAGTTTCTTGAGTTGTAGTTTGAGGCAGCCTGGGTTTAACGGAAAGACTTTGACTTTGGAGTCACACAGACATAAGCTGCAGTCGTAACTTGCCATTTAATAATTGTATGACCTTGGTCTAAGTATCTGTTATCTACATTTATAAAGTGGAAATACTATATAATTTCTTGTACACGGAGTTGATATGAGAATCATATTTATAAAATATTCTATCACATATCATATATCCAAGAAATATCATACTTGATTTTTCAAGTAATTCATTTTAAGAAATGACTTACAATTTAAGTAATAAAAAATTATTTTTTATTTCTTTTCAAAAGACATCTTATGTCTATTTTCAGTGTTTAAAGTTTTTGAAACTGGGTCCACTGGTACAAATAACAACTGTCCCCACATCAGTAACTGTTATATAAAAGAGCGAACTGAGGGGTGCCTGGGTAGCTCAGTCAGCTGAGCGTCTGCCTTGGGCTTAGGTCATGATCCCAGGGTCCTGCGATCAACCCCCACATTGGGCTCCCTGCTCATAAGGAAGCCTACTTCTCCCTCTCCCGCTCCCCTGCCTGTGCTGTCTCTCTGCCAAATAAATAAATAAAATCTTTTTTTTTTTTAAGATTTTTTTTTTTTTTACTTATTTGATAGAGAAAGATCACAAGTAGGCAGAGAGGCAGGCAGAGAGAGAGGAGGAAGCAGGCTCCCTGCCAAGCAGAGAGCCCCATGCGGGACTCGATCCCAGGACCCTGAGATCATGACCTGAGCTGAAGGCAAAGGCTTAAAACCCACTGAGCCACCCAGGTGCCCCTAAATAAATAAAATCCTAAACAAACAAACAAACAAAAAAACAATTGAGGTGTATCTGAGAATTCAGACTTCCATATCGGGCCAAAATACATAATCAGGGCAGTTACTTGATAATAAATAGAAAATCTGAATGAAGAAAACAAACAAATATAAGGATACATGGGCTTTTTTTATGAGGAAGCACATGTATGATCTGTTTTGACAGAGTTTCCATAAATTCTGCCTTAAGGACTTAGAGCTCTGAGAGGATGTGGTAGGACAGTGGATATAAGCTCTTTAGGAGCCAGAATTCTGTTTTTCACAACTTGACATTCTTATGACACCTAGTTGTTTATGCATAGTCACTCTACATTTACATATAATACCATTGATAAAATGAATTTTTGTACACCTGACAAGCTTTCTTCCAGAAGCCAATCACATATGTCTTTAGATGAACTAAGGTTTTGAAGATAGATTCTAATTTGGACACTTTAGTAATAAGATAGTATTATTTTTTATCACTATGCAGGCATACCTTGGAGATATTGTGTGTTCAGTTCCAGACCATTGCAGTAAAGGGAATATTGCAGTAAAGCAACTGAAACTAATTTTTTGGTTTCTGTGCTTATAAAATTTATGTTTATACAATACTGTAGTCTGTTAAGTGTGCAGTAACATTATGTCTTAAAAAAATGTACATACCTTAATTTAAAAATATTGCTGGGGCACCTTTGTGGCTCAGTCAGTTGAGCATCTGACTTTTGATTTTGGCTGATCATGATCTCAGGGTCGTGGGATCAAGCCCTGTATTGGGACTCCCTGCTCAGTAGGGAGTCTGCCTCTCTCCATCTCCCGCTGCCCCCCATCTCTCTCTCACTAAAATAAATGAATGGATCTTTAAAAAAATATGTTGCTTCCAGTTATGGAATGAATAAGTCACAGGAATAAAAGGTACAGCATAGGGAATATAGTCATTGGTATTGTAACAGCGCTATATGGTGGTGACAGATGGTAGCTACAGTTGTGGTGACCACAGCATGCATACAGACTTGTCAACTCACTATGTTGTGCACCTGAAACTAATGTAACACTGTGTGTCAACTATACTTCAATAAAATAACATAAAATAAAAAAGCTTTATTGCAAAAGATGCTAACCATTATCAGAGATTTCAGCAAGGCATGATCTTTGCTGGAGGAGGGTCTTGCCACAATGTTGATGACTGCTGACTGATAAAGGTGGTGGTTACTGAAGGTTGGGTGGCTGTGGTAATTTTTTAAAACAATAATGAAGTTTGCCACATCGATTTACTCTTTCTTTCACAATTTCTCTGAAGCATGTGATGCTGTTTCATGGCGTTTTACCCACAAGAACTTCCAAATTGGGAGTTAATCCTTTCAAACCCCGCCACTGACTTACCAACTAAGTTTATGTAATATTCTAAATCGTTTGTTGTCATTCAGCAATCTTCAAAGCATCTTCACCAGGTTTAGATTTTATCCCAAGAAAGCATTGTCTGCTCATCCACAAGAATCAATTCCTTGTCCATTAAAGGTTTATCATGAGATTGCAGCAATTCAGTCTCATTCTGAGGCTTTACTTCTAGTTCTAGTTCCTTTGCTATTTCTACCACATCTGCAGTTTCTTACCCCACTGAAAATCAAAGTCATCCATGAGGGTTGGAATCAAATTCTTCCAAATTCCTGTGAATGCTGATATTTTTTCTCTTCCTGTGAATAACAAGTGATCTTACTGGCATCTAGAATGGTGACCCCTTTCCAGAAAGTTTTCAATTCGCTTTTCCCAGATCCATCAGAGGAGCCACTATCTATGGTAGCTAAGCCTTATGAAATGCAGTTCTTTTTTTTTTTTTTTAACATATAATGTATTATTAGCCCCAGGGGTACAGGTCTGTGAATCACCAGGTTTACACACTTCACAGCACTCACCATAGTTCATACCCTCCCCAATGTCCATAACCCCATCACTCTCTCCCCCCACCAACCCTCAGTTTGTTTTGTGAGATTAAGAGTCTCTTATGGTTTGTCTCCCTCCCAATCCCATCTTATTTCATTTATTCTTTTCCTACACCCCAAACCTCCCACATTGCCTCTCAACTTCCTCATATCAGGGAGATCATATGACAGTTGTCTGAAATGCAGTTTTTAAATAATAAGACTTGAAAGTCAAAATTATTTCTTGACCCGTGGGCTATAAAATAGATGTTGTGTTAGCAGGCCTTAAAATATTAATCTTGTTGTACATCCCCATCAGAACTCTTGGGTAACCACATGTATTGTCAATGCAGTGTAGTTATGTTTTAGAAGGAATCTTTTTTCTGAGCAAGTAGGTCTCAACAGTGGGCTTAAAATATTCCGTTACCATGTTGTCAACAGATGCACTGTTGCTTAAGCTTTGTTGTTCCATTTATAGAGCAAGGCATAGTAGATTTAGCATAATTCTTGATAGTTCTATGATCCCTGGCTTCAGCTTAAAGATACCTGCTGCAATTAGCCCCTAAGAAGAGTCAGCCCCTGCTTTCAAGCTCTGAAACCGGGCATTGACATCTCTCTAACTATGAAAGTCCTAGATGGCATCTTCTTCCAACAGAATGCTGTTTTTTCAACATTGAAAGTCTGTCATTGGGTGCCTGGGTGGCTCAGCGGGTTAAGCCGCTGCCTTTGGCTCGGGTCATGATCTCGGGGTCCTGGGATTGAGTCCCGCATCTCTGCTGAGCAGAGAGCCTGCTTCCTCCTCTCTCTCTCTGCCTGCCTCTCTGCCTACTTGTAATCTCTCTCTGTCAAATAAATAAATAAAATCTTTAAAAAAAAAAAAAAAAAGAAAGTCTGTCATTGAGGGGCATCTGGGTGGCTTGGTCAGTTGCACATCTGCCTTCGGCTTGGGTCGTGGACCCAGAGTTCTGGGATCAAGCCCTACATCTAGCTCCCTACTCAGCGGGGAGCCTGCTTCTCCCTCTCCCTCTGCTGCTCCCCCTACTTGTGCTCACTCTTCTCTCTCTCTCTGTCAAATGAATAAATAAAATCTTTAACAAAAACAAAGAAAATCTGTTGTTGGATGCCAGGTTTGCTCAGTTGGTTAAGTGTCTGACTTCTGATTTTGACTCAGATCATGCTCTTAGGGTCATGGGATCAAGCCCTGCATCAGGCTCTGCAGTCTGCAGGGAGTCTGCTTGAGGATTCTCTCCTCCTTCTCCCTTCTCTTAATGAAATCTTTTAAAAAAAGGAAAGGAAAGGAATAATCTGTTGTTTAGTGTAGCTGTCCTATTAATCATTTTAGCTAGATCTGGATAACTTGGCTGTAGCGTCCACATCAGTACCTTCTGCTTCACCTTGCACTTTAATGTT
The DNA here is from genome assembly GCF_020171115.1 of Neogale vison. NCBI lineage: Eukaryota > Metazoa > Chordata > Mammalia > Carnivora > Mustelidae > Neogale > Neogale vison. The sequence goes on along the minus strand of NC_058101.1, from coordinate 82,953,059 downwards.
ATGGAGATGGCTTCCTTTTTTTATGATTTATTTTATAGAGAGCATGCAAGAGTGGGGGGAAAGAGCAGAGGGAGAAGAATCTCAAGTGCACTCCCTACTGAGTGTGGAGCTTGAAGTGGGACTGAATCTGGGGCCCCTGAGATCATGACCTGAGTTGAAATCAAGAGTCAGTCAGTTTGGGGCGCCTGGGTGGCTCAGTGGGTTAAGCCGCTGCCTTGGGCTCAGGTCATGATCTCAGGGTCCTGGGATCAAGCCCCGCATCAGGATCTCTGCTCAGCAGGGAGCCTGCTTCCCTCTCTCTCTCTCTGCCTGCCTCTCCATCTACTTGTGGTTTCTCTCTGTAAAATAAATAAATAAAATCTTAAAAAAAAAAAAAAAAAGAGTCAGTCACTTAACCAACTGAGCCACCCAGGCACTCTGATGGCTTCCTTTCTTAAACCTCATGAACCAACCTCTTTTTTTTTTTTTAAAGATTTTATTTATTTATTTGACACACACAGAGAGAGCATGCACAGGCAGAGTAGTAGCAGGCAGAGGGAAAAGGAGAAGAAGCTCCCTGCAGAGCAGAGAGCCCGATGCAGATCCCAGGACCCCGGGATCATGACCTGAGCTGAAGGCAGTCACAACCGACTAAGCCACTCAGACACCCAAACCATCTCTTTTAGCTTCAAACTGTTCTGCAGCTTCCTCACCTTCTCAGCCTTCATAGAATTGAAGAGAGTTAGGGCCTTGCCTTGGAATAGGCTTTGGCTTAAGGGAATGTTGTGGCTGTTTTGATTTTCTATCCAGATAGTAAAACTTTCTCTGCATTAGCAAGAAGACTATTTCACTTTCTATTTTGTGTCTTCTCTGGAGTAGTACTTTTAATTTCCTTCAAGAACTTTTCCTTTGCATTCAGAATTTAGCTAACTGCTGCATGAGGCCTAGCTTTTGGCCTATCTCAGCTTTTAACATCCCTTCCTCACTGAGTTTAATCACTTCTAGCTTTTGATTTCTATTTATTTGTTTATTTATTTTTAAGACTTTATTTTTAAGTAATTTCAATACTCAACATAGAGCTCAAACGTACAACCCAAAGATCAAGAGTCACATGTGCTGCTGACTAAGCCAGTCAGGTGGCCCTCTAGCTTTTGATTTAAAGTGAGAGATCTGTGCTTCTCTTTTCACTTGAACATGGAAGCCATTGCAGAGTTATTAACTTGTGTACGTTCAAGGTTTTTATGTCTTGGGGAATAGGAAGGTGGGATAGAGGGACAGGGGAAGAACAGCTAGTCAGTGGAGCAGTCAGAATACATATGACGTTTATCCATGAAGTTTGCCATCTTACATGGGAACAGTTCCATGATGCCCCAAGTCAGTTACAACAGTAACATCACAGATCACCATGACAAATACAATAACCAAGAAGGTTTTAAATATTGTAAGAATTACTAAAATGTGACAAAGACATGAAGTTAGGAAATCATGTTGGAAAAATAGCACCAATAGATTTAATCAACATAGGGTTGCCATAAACCTTCAATTTCTAAGAAATACAGAATCTCCACAGTGCAATAAAATAACATATGCCTGTGTAAGAATGGTTTTAGAATTTAAAAAGATCATTTAAGTACTAATTTTTTTTTTAAGGTTTTATTTATTTATTTGACAGAGAGAGAGAGAATAAGCAGGGGGAACAGCAAGCAGAGGAGCAAGCCAGGAGCCTGATGCAGGACTCAATCCCAAGACCCTGGGATTGTGGCCTGAGCCAAAGGCAGATGCTTAACGGAGTGAGCCACCCAGGTGTCCCCAAAGATCATTTAAGTACTTCCAAAAAGGTGTACTTACTTATAAAATTAGTTTCTAAGAACAAGAAATTCTAGTTGAATTGGTCTTTAATTTAATCAAAACATGTATTTTTATAAAAGATTACTTTTCTGACCAACTTTTAATTATAAAATAAATAAGTCATGGATATGAAAAGTAGAGCATGAGGAACATAGTCAAGAATATTGTAATAACATTGTATAGTGACAGATGGCAACTGTGATTACCATGCTGAGCACTGAGAAATGTATGCATATATATATATACACATATTTACACATACACACATATATATATCTGAAACTAATATTATGTATGTTAACTATACTACATGCAAAAATCAGAAAAAATTTCTAGTTGATTATATTCATAAATTGTATATTTTGTGAAAAATAAGCAGCATATTTAAGATTTTGGAAATACCCATGAGTATTAGGCTAAATCCTTTTACATTGCTTTTTTTTTTTTCCAATTTATTTATTTTCAGAAAAACAGTATTCATTATTTTTTCACCACACCCAGTGCTCCATGCAAGCCGTGCCTTCTATAATACCCACCACCTGGTACCCCAACCTCCACCCCTCTGCCACTTCAAACCCCTCAGATTGTTTTTCAGAGTCCATAGTCTCTCATGGTTCACCTCCCCTTCCAATTTACCCAAAAGCACATACCCTCCCCAATGTCCATAACCCTACCCCCCTTCTCCCAACCCCCCTCCCCCCAGCAACCCACAGTTTGTTTCGTGAGATTAAGAGTCACTTATTGTTTGTCTCCCTCCCTATCCCATCTTGTTTCATGGATTCTTCTCCTACCCACTTAAGCCCCCATGTTGCATCACTACTTCCTCATATCAGAGAGATCATATGATAGTTGTCTTTGCCTTTTACATTGCTTTTAAAAAATGTTTATGCTTTAAGTTCTATTGTAGTAACAGGATGAACAACTATGAATTGTTTTTTTTTTTTAAGTTTCTTTAAATGCTATCAAATAAACATGATTTCCTGGGCTTTAAAATAGCTAAATAATTGAAATTCAAAAAAGATTCGATAGAGGGCATTTATACCTTTTAATTAATTGTAGAATAATGTTAGCACTCTAATTCCATCGATTTATTCCATTGTTTTACTTAGTTAACTCATCCTTTAAAAGAAAAACATGAAGTCTGGCTACCTGTTGTATATTTGCTTATATTAAAATGTAAATGCATAAATAATTTTCTCTTTTGTCTTGTGAGGCTAGAAGGTCCAGCTTAAAAAACGTGTCTGACCTTTTTGTGATGGGAGGAGCTCTTGTTTTAGAATCTGCTGCTCTCTTGCACTGGCTAGAGAGAGAGGGTTATGGACCTCTAGGAATGACCGGAATATCCATGGGAGGACATGTAAGCCTTTGAATTTCAACTGATATTTCATTGTGATTATGTTCATAAAATCTAGAGAATGTAGTTATTTTAAAAATTCACTTCAGGTAGAGAATTAATTTTAGTTTTGGAAATAGGTTTCAAACTTTTACAGTTACAATGTTGTTGGTTTTTTTTTTTTGGTATGATTTATGTAGACATTGTACTACTTATTTCACAGTTATAGCTCAGATATTGGATTTAATATTTTGTTAGAAGTTGATTTTTAAAAAATAAAAATAATTTTTATAAAACTTAATTTTTTACATCTCAAGTGCAAATACCTTATTTTGCTGTTAAATTGGCAAAGATAGCCAATTTGGAAAATACTTTTAATTTATCTCTTATGTCTATGCCCACAGTCACCAACCTGTTTTACTTTGTCTTCTAGAGGGTAGTAAAACAGCCTTCAAGTGGTTTCTCTGTCGCTCGTCTTTTCTCTCATTAATATTCTTCTAAGTTTTTCTTCATACCATTACTAGAGTGATTTTCCTAAATCTCATCTCTGTTCTCTCCCATTTAAAACCTGCCAAAGGCTTGCTGTTGTACTGGGGTAGCTATGCCAGGTGCTAGCAACCCTCAGGGGCCCTTTCATTCCTAGCCAAAATAGCAGTTTGCCCTTCTGGTTCCAGTCCAGAGCTTACTTTCTATGAGAAGCTCTTCCTGACTCTTAGCCTAACCTCAGACCATATTTCATCTCTCATTTGTGCTTATTTCACTGCACTGTGATTACTTGTTTAGCAGTTTATTCTCTCCATGAAGCAGTTGGTTCAGTGAGGCCTCAGAAATATGCTCTAGTTTGTTACCTGGACATATTAGCCACTCAGTACATTTAGAAAGAAACAAGTTTTTGGTAAGTCATTTAAATTATAAAATTAAGTTCAAAAACTGATTAAAATTTGCAAGAACTATTAGACCATGAACTTGAACACTACCTAGTAGTGTTTCTACTTTTATGACCTAGATTGGGATCCTATAACTTTCACTTGAATTACTTCCTATACTGGTTTCCCTACCTCAGGTTTTACCTGCTCTAATCAATCCTATAAATTGCTATCATTTTGGCTTCCTTAAATCACTTCTTTGACAATGCTACTCCTTTGCCCAGACCTCTTTGTTAATTCCCCATTATATACAGAGCAAAAGGGACCTCTAATCTGATACTGTCCCATCTTTCCAGACCTATCTCTCCCACCTCATTGGCTATATGTACCCTATTGACCAGCCAAACTAAAGTATATTGGCTTGTTTTCCTACCTGCTTTTCCACTGTTTCCTTTTTCACCATCTTGCCTTTGATCATATTTTTTTTTATATGGAAGACAAGATCTCATCTTTCATTTCCCCTGAGAGACAGCCAGTTCATGAAGCCTTCTGTTATTCCTTTAGCCAAAAATAATTTTTCCCTTTTCTAAACACACACATTACATTACTTTATATCACTTATGTAATCTGTTTGTAGTTCATCAAATTCTTGGCATTTTGCAGTTAGCCCCAAATGTCTAAGGTTTTATAGTTGTGATTTTGCTGTATCTGAGCAAATCATTTAGGTAATAAATATCATTAGCCTGCTCCCCAGCATCTACATTTCAGTCTGTTTGGTCTGTTTTTATCCAGTAGAAAGTACTTCTCTATGAAGGGTTTTGAGATTATTTAAAATTTTACAACATTTATTATTTTCTAAGGGGGAGGTTGTATGTCATTGAATTTGTGATTTGGGCAGTTTCAGAAGGTTGCTAGACATTCTCATGAGTATTTAGAGATTTTTTTTTTAAGATTTTATTTTTAAGTACTCTCTATACCCAACATGGGGCTCAAATTTACAACCCTAGATTAAGAGTCCTGTGTTCTACTGAGAGAACCAGATGCCCCACGTATTTAGAGATTTTGTGTTCATACCTTATCTCACCAAGAACTACCCAGACTACTTCTTAATAATAAATCTTTTCATTTTAATGAATAGAAATTTAAACAGAAGCTCTCTAACTGACTGTTAAACATATTGCAGATGGCTTCCTTAGCGGTATCCAACTGGCCTAAGCCCATGCCATTGATTCCATGTCTGTCTTGGTCCACGGCATCTGGGGTCTTCACTACGGTAATTTAATTGCAATTAATATTTAAATAGATATATATAATTAAAATTAATTGGTTGGGAGTTCTCAAAACCACCTCCAGGTTTGCTGATTCTCTAGAAGTTATCACAGGACTCACCATATAGTCTGATTCATGACTAAGACTTATTATATCAAAAGGATACAATACAAAAGAATCAGCAAAGGGAGAAGGCACATGGGGCAAAATCCAGAGGAAATCAGGCATAACCATCCATTGGAATCTTACATGATTTGTTTAATTCATCCAGCAATGTGTTGTGATAGTACATGTGAGAAGCTCAATTGAGCCTGGCAGCCCAGAGTAATCAGGGGTCAGTCACTTAGGCACTCTCTGCCTCACATGTACCAAAATTCCAGATGAAAAGTACATGTTCAGCAGAAACTATATTGTACAAGAAGTTTGGGGAGAGTGCCCCACTTTGTCATTTAGAAAGTTGTATATTGGGATTAGGAACAGTTTATTTGTCAAGGTTCCAGACTCTAATCAAGGGCCAACATTGCAAGCAGGGCTTTCTAAAGATAGGACGCTTCAAGCCTGCTATGTTTATTCTTTCCTGCATACTAATAATAAAATTACTGAACAAAATGTTTTATGGAATGGTTTGATCTTAACACAGTTTGTTATTTCAGGGTGTTCTAAGTAAATCGATTAATTGGAGGGAGCTGGAAAAGCAGTATTATACACAGACAGTTTATGAAGAAGAAATTATTCACATGCTTGAATACTGTGGAGTAAGTATTTTTAACGTCTGCATAAATTGGGGAGAAAAATTGATGGTGTTTAATGACTCAGAGTTTTAAAAAGAATCACAAATTCGTTAAAAAGCAGTAGTGCTTTCTAGTTTTTAAGATTCCTCATTTTAAAATATAGATGTAAAAAAAATCCTGCAATGCAAATGTATGGCTTGCACCAATAGAATAAAAATTGACCACCCAGGGGTACCTGGGTGGCTCAGTCAGTTAAGTGTCTGCTTTTGGCTTAGGTCGTGATCCTAGAGTCCTGTGATTGAGCCCTACTCAATGGGGAGCCTGATTCTCCCTCTTCCTCTGCTACTCCCCCTGCTTATGCACACTCACTCTCTCTCTCTCTCACTCTCTCAAATAAATTAATAAAATTTTTAAAATAAATTTTTTAAAAAGATAAAAGAAATTGACCACCTAGATAGTCCACAATGGCAGAGGAGCTGGAGACCTTAGTTTCTTCTGGTCCCAGGAATTCAGCTAGATAGCTTCAAATAATTTTGAACACCTGTGAAGTCAACTGGAGTTCTAAGAAAAGAATAGCTGCAACTCTACACATAGAGAAGCAACTACTTTCTGCAAGAATGACAAGATGGAAAAACTCAACTTCATAAGAGAACAAGAGGCAGCACTGACTGCCACGGACCTGATCAGTATGGATATAAGTAAGATGTCAGGTCTAGAGTTCAGAATAACAATTATAAAAGTACTATCTGGGTTTAAAAAAGCATAGAAAACACTAGAGAATCCCTTTCTGGAGAACTAAAAAAACTAAAATGTAATCAAGTCAAAATAAAAAAGACTATTAATGAGATGCAATAAAAAATGGAGGCTTTAACTGCTGAGATAAATGAGCTCCAGAAGAGAGAATTAGTGACATAGAAGACCAAACAATGGAGAATAAAAAGGCTGAGAAAAAGAGAGATAAACAACTACTAGATCACAAGGGGAGAATCTGAGTGATATGTGATAACATAAAGTGAAATAATACTAGAATAATTGGGATCCCAGAAGAAGAGAGAGAGAGGAGGGTGTGTAGAAGATATATTGGAGCAAATTATAGTGGAGAACTCCAATTTGGGGAAGGAAACAGGCATCGAAATGTAGGAGGTACAGAGAATTCCCCTCAAAAATCAATACATGCCCAACATATAATAGTGAAACTTGCAAATATCAGAGATGAAGAGAAAATCCTGAAAGTAGCTTGGAATAAGAGGGCAGAAACATCAGATTGGCAGCAGCCCTATCTGCAGAGACCTGGCAGGCCAGAAAGGACTGGCTTGATGTGTTCAGGGTACTGAATGAGAAAAATATGCAGCCAAGAATACTTTATCCAGCTAGACTGTCGGTCAAAATAGACGAAGTGATAAAAAGCTTCCAGGACAAACAAACTAAAAGAATTTGTGATCTTCACTTTAAGGGATCCTTTAAGCTAAGAAACAGCCCAAAAGTAACATAGACCAGGAAGAAACAGAGAAAATATACAGAAATAGTGACTTTACAGCTAATATAATGGTACTAAATTCGTATCTTTCAGTAGTTACTCTGAATGTAAATGGGCTAAATGTCCCCAATCAAAAGACACAGGGTATCAGATTGAATTAAAAAAAGCAAGACTCCTTAGTACACTGTTTGCAAGAGACTCATTTTAGACCCAAAACACCTCCAGATTTAAAATGAACGGATGGAAGACTATTTATCATGCTAATGGACATCAAAAAAAAGCTGAGGTGGCAGTCCTTAAATCAGACAAATTAGATTTTAAACCAAAGACAGTAATAAGAGATTAGGAAGGACACTTTATCATAATTAAAGAGTCTATCCAACAAGAAGATCTAACAATTGTAAATATTTATGCCCATAACATGGGAGCAGCCAATATAAGCCAATTAATAACAAAAAGAAACACTTGAATAATAATACAATAATAGGAGGGGACTTTAACACCCTCTCCCTGAGAAAATCAACAAGGAAATAAGGGCTTTGAATGACACACTGGACCAGATAGACTTCACAGATATATTCAGAGCATTCCACCTAAAGCAACAAAGTATATATTCTTCTTGAGTACATGTATAGGACATTCTCCAGAATAGATCACATACTGGGTCACAAGTCAGGTCTCATCTGGTACCAAAAGTTGGGATCATTCTCTGCATATTTTCAGACCACAATGCTTTGAAACTGGAACTCATTTATAAGAGGAAATTTGGAAAGAATGCAAATGCATGGAGGCTAAAGAGCATCCTAGTAAGAATGAATGGGTCAACCAGGAAATTAAAAGAATTTTAAAAATTCATGGAAAAAAATGAAAATACATTTGTTAAAAAAAAAAAACACATTTGTTCAAAACCTCAATTAGATATCACCTACACCATTTTGAATGGCTAAAATTAAGTCAGGAAATGACAAATGCTAGTGAGGATGTGGAAAAAGGGGAACCCTCTTGCACTGTTGGTGGGAATGCAAGCTGGTACAGCCACTCTGGAAAACAGTATGGAGGTTCCTCAAAAAGTTAAAAATAGAGCTACCGTACAATCCAGGAATTGCACTACTGGTTATTTACCTCAAAGAAACAAATGTAGTGATCTGAAGGGGCACCTGCACCCCAATGTTTATAGCAGCTGGTCCACAATTTCTAAACTACTCAAAGAGCCCAGATGTCCATCGACAGATGAATGGATAAAGAGGGAATAGAATACTACTCAGCCATCAAAAAAAAAAAAAAAAAAGAGGGGCGCCTGGGTGGCTCAGTGGGTTAAGCCGCTGCCTTCGGCTCGGGTCATGATCTTGGGGTCCTGGGATTGAGTCCCATGTCGGGCTCTCTGCTCAGCAGGGAGCCTGCTTCTCTCTCTGCCTGCCTCTCTGTCTACTTGTGATCTCTGTCAAATAAATAAATAAATAAATCTTTGAAAAAAAAATCTCTTTTGCAACAATGTGGATGGAACTAGAGGGTATTATGCTAAGTGAAATAAGTCAATCAGAGAAAGAATTATAATCTTGTATGTGTACTTAAGAAACAAAACAGAGGATCATCAGGGGAAGAGTGGAAAAAAATTTTAAAAATTTTTTAAAAATTTTAAAAAAGGACCACCCAACCCAGAAACCAATTCCATGTGTTCTAATTAAAAAGCCCTTCTCCAACTATTAATCATTATCCTGATTTTTATAGTAATTACTTCCTCTGTCTTTACAATAATTTTATTGTCCCAATGTGTGTCATTAGACAATTCTTTTATGTGCTTTGAAGTATCTTTTAATCTGTAAGTTTTATTCCTTTCCCTTTTCCTTGTAATTTATCAATTGATGAATTTAGGCTATTTATTTGTAGTTTCTCACATTCTAGCTCTTTTTTTTTTTTTTTGAGATTTTAATTTATTTGTCAGAGTGAGAGAGAGAGAGCGCGCACAAGCAGGGGGAGGGGCTGGCAGAGCAAGCCTGCTGAGCAAGGAGCCTGATGTGGAACTTGATCCCAGGATCCATGATCTGAGTGGAAGGCTGATGCTTAACCACCTGAGCCACCCAGGCGTCCCAAGTGTAGCTATTTCTGATTGCATTCTCATGGTACAGTTTAGCATGTTCACCCATGCTCTATATTGCCTGAAAATTGGCAGCTGGGTCTAGAGTCTCCATTCAGTTTTTATTCCTTTAGTAGGAGTACAGGAAGCATATAATGTCTAGTCTCTATTTTGTGGTGTAAGCCTCCATTCATGTTTAATACCTATGTCTCTTAAAAGTGGAGAGCTTCAAAATGCTGATATTCTATCATTTTTTTATTTATTCGTTTGAATGCTTATATAAAAAGGCACTTATCTATTATTTGGTTACCTAGTAGTTCAATTTATCTAGGAAAGGCAAGATAAATGCTTGATTCTTTACTGTAATCTACCAGTTTTCAGAAAATTTAATTGGTTCCCTCTTAGTTTCCTAAGGTGACCAATTCCTTTAATGATTTTTTTTCTTTTTGTGAATTTTTAATTTTACACATTCAGTTTGGAAGTCACTGAGAATCTCAAGAAATCTCAGAAAGGAAACGAGACTCTCCACTATCAATTAGGACTTTTGTAATTATACCACTATAAATCTCACTCTTGTAAAGTAAGTCTGTCTTGCATAATCTCAAAGGGTTATTATGTGCCTAAGAACTTTGTTACAAAATACCTCTACCTGCTAGTTAGTTCCTTGTGCTCCCCTGTACATATAAGCCAAAAGATGCCTATATTTGAGAGCTTATGAGAAAACTCAATATGAAAATTTTTTGAAGGGAGAATCAAATTTTGGTTGTCTGAAATGGCAGTGTGGTCTTACCCTGCACTTTCTTTGTGCCTCTCACTCATGAGGGTTGTATAGAAGTTTTTTTGTCCTGGGGCGCCTGGGTGGCTCAGTCGGTTAAGCGTCTGCTTTCAGCTCAGGACATGACCTAACTGTCCTGGGATTGAGCCCCGCATCAGGCTCCTTTCTTAACAGGGAGCCTTCTTCTCCCTCTCCCTCTGCTGCTCCCCCTGCTTGTGCTCCCTTTCTCTCTCTGTCAAATAAATTAAAAAAAAAAAAATCTTTAAAAAAAAAAAAAGGTTTTTTGTCCCAGAACTAGTTCACAGTCATGCGTAATCAAGAAATGTCAAGATGGCTTCCTTCCTTTTTGTTATAAAAAGTTTTTCCAATCAAAAGTAGTTAAAGTTGATGGTGTAGCCCTCTGAGTAATTCTAGTTTGCTTAATCTTATATTTCTCAATGTTTCCAAACTTCCTTTTCAATTCCCTCTTATATATATATTTGATCTGGATGACTTCAGTGATTTGTTCTACCAGCCAGGTCGTTGGGTTCCTTTTTTTCCTTGGCTTCAACCAATTTTAGGCAGAAAGGCAGGCAGAGAGAGTCATTCTTCAGTTTGTTTGTTTTTTTAAAGATTTTATTTATTTATTTGACAGACGGAGATCACAAGTAGGCAGAGAGGCAGGCAGAGAGAGAGGAGGAAGCAGGCTCCCTGCTGAGCAGAGAGCCCGATGCGGGGCTCGATCCCAGGACCCTGAGATCATGACCTGAGCCGAAGGCAGTGGCTTAACCCACTGAGCCACCCAGGCGCCCCTCATTCTTCAATTTTTTAAATAGATTATATGGCCATGTAGTTCAAGCATCATGAAGTATAAAAAGGCATATAATGAAACACATCCTACCCTTATTCTCAATTTGCCTAAGTCCTATCTCCCTCAATAAATAACTCATTATTTATTAATATTTCAAGGAATATGTAGAAATATGAGCTTTTTTCTTACCTTTTTAAAGGGACTATACACAAATGTTTCTTTTTTCTTTTTTGCTGCTGCATAATAATTATATGAGCGATGTACCATGATTTATTAACCAGTACCCTGTTGATGTGATTTCTCATTTTTTTGCTTGTAACAAACGGTGCTGCAATGAATAAATTTGTACATTTGTCATTTCACAAATGTAAATTCCTAGTGATGTTGTTACATTTGTAATATTAGATTTTGTCTACTTCTGCTTGCATCTGTCTATACTAGCAGTAGGAACATATGTATCTATTTCTCCCAAATAGAAATAGATAATTTCCCAAATTGAGTGTGTTAGCAAACTTAAGGGTTTTGTTTTGTTAACCTGATGATGAAATTAGTATTGTTTTTATTTACTTAATTTTAAGTAAAATTTGATATGTTCTTAAGTTCAAGAGCTATATATTTCAATGTCTGTGACCTTTATTTACATGTCGCTTGCTCACTTCTTCTCTTGTGGTTTTGGGCTTTGTGTTCACTTCTAGCTCTTAAAAAAAGCAGTTAGCTTTGTCATATAAGTTACAAATACATTTTCCCATACTGTCATTTTTTTTCTTTTGACTCTGCCCTTAGTATTTAATAAAGTTTATTTTACTTAAATTATATTTACTTACAAGTCCTTAAACTAAGTATATACTTTTGAGATTTTAATAGGCAATTATTTTTTCCTTGATAATTTTAAATTCTTCTTAGTTCAGCTTGAGAAAGGGGGTGGATGTGGGTGATGTATTACTTGCCAGGATACACTCATAAGGCTTTTGGAAGTTCTAAGATTCAGGTAGATCATGATTTCAAAACTTTGGCAATAAGCATATGGTGTAGGCTAAATGATACCCTTTAGTGTTTAAGAGGAGACATTTAGCAATATCGTATGTCTTTTATTTATCTAGTCCTCAGATAATTCTTGACATCTCTTTTTTCTTTGTTATTGTTTAAGTTGTAAAATATATGCAACATAAAATGTACAGTTTCAACCATGTTGAGGTGTACAGTTCAGTGGTGTTATTAAGTGCATTCACATTGTTGTGCAGCCATCGCCTCTCTCCATCACCACCATCCATCTCCAGCACTTTTCATTTTACTAAACTGAAACTCTGTACCCATTAAACGATGATTCTTCATTCCCCTTTCTTCCAGCTCCTGGCAGTCCCCACTCAATTCTCTATCTCTATGAATCGGACTACTCTAGATTACCTCATAAAATTTGGAATCATACAATATTTGTTGTTGTTGTCATTTAGCATAGTGTCTTCAAGGTTCATCCATGTTGAAGTATGTGTCAGAATTTCATTCCTTTTAAGACTAAATGATAATCAGGGCGCCTGGGTGGCTCCGTTGTTGGGCATCTGCCTTCAGCTCAGGTCGTGATCCCAGGGTCCAGGGATTGAGCCCTGCATCTGGCTCCCCGCTCAGTAGGAAGCCTGCTTCTCCCTCTCCCACTGCCCTTGCTTGTGTTTCCTCTCTCGCTGTGTCTCTCTCTGTCAAATAAATAGAAGAAATATTAAAAAAAATTAAAAAGCATTTAGAAGAAAATAAAGGAGAATGTTTAAAAAAAAAGACTAAATGATAATCCATTGTATGTATGTACTACATTTTATTTGTTCATTTATTCACTGATGGAATTTGTGTTTTGTCTTTAACAAGGTTGTTAAATAAAATGTATTTTATAATAAATGATATTTTCTTTTATTTATTTAGACAGATTCTTTCAAAATGGGACAAGAGTTTGTGAAACGCTTCCCTATCAGTGCAGACAAGCTAACTAACCTTAATGTGGTTTCTGGAACTTTAAATTTAGATATGACAAACCAAGTTGTATCCCCAAAACCTAGTGAGTGCCATAAATCTAGTAAAACATCTGTCAGTGCCACATCAGAAAGACTCTTACTGCAAGATACCTCTAAGATGCAGTGCTTCAATCAAACGCTTTCAACCAACAAAAGTAATTACACGAGTTGCAATCCTCAGTCATACCATCTACTCAGTAAAGAACACAGAAGAAACAATCTTCAGAAAGAGTCTTTAATATTCATGAAAGGAGTCATGGATGAATGTACTCACGTGGGAAATTTCTCAGGTACCAATTTTTATATGAAATTAAGAATGTTTGCTGATGTTTAAATATTTGTGAAATATTTTTTTAAAGATGCTTTATAAAATAATTTCATATTTCAAGAGTATGTTTATTGTTGGCTCCAGACTATATTTTCCAGGATAAGTTAGTTATTTAAATGCATCATATTTTATCCATGATAATCTAAAACCATCTTATTAGTTTAAAAATATATTGGATTTTGTGGGGAATGGGGGATTGGGTAACAGGGTGATGGATATTGGGGAGGGCATGCATTGTACTGAGCACTGGGTATTATATAAGAGTGATGAATCACAGACCTGTACCCCTGAAACAAATAATACATTATAGGTTAATTAATTGAATTTAAATTTTAAAATATATGTTGGATTTTGTGTCTTTTTTAAAGATTTTATTTATTTATTTATTTGTCAGAGAGAGAGAGAGCGCGAGCGAGAGTGAGCACAGGCAGACAGAGTGGAAGGCAGAGTCAGAGGGAGAAGCAGGCTCCCTGCAGAGCAAGGAGCCCGATATGGGACTCGATCCCAGGACACTGGGATCATGACCTGAGCCGAAGGCAGCTGCTTAACCAACTGAGCCACCCAGGCGTCTTTTTTAGAATGTTCATCTTTTTGTTTTAGAGATAAATATTGTGATACTACACTGTATTATAGTTGGTTTTTAACTTAATCATAAAGTTTTTAGGGGCCCCTGGGTGACTCAGTTGGTTAAGCAGCTGCCTTCAGCTCAGGTCATGATCTCAGGGTCCTGGGATTCAGCACCAGGTCTGGCTCCCTGCTCAGGAGGAGGTGTGCTGCTCCCTTTCCTTCTGTCCCCGCCCCCACTCATTCCTAGTCTGTGCTTTCTCTCTCTTTCAAATAAATAAATATAAAATCTTTTTTTAAAAAAAATTAGTTTGACAGATGTTTCATTTAGTGTACTATCAGGGGTATTTCATTTTCTAATATGATTAATGTATTTATATAAAAATCTTAAGAGCTTTTTAAGGGTATATATGTTTTATCTTTTAAAATTCTATCCCTAGTTCCAGTTGACCCAAGCCTCATTATAGTGGTTCAAGCCAAAGAAGATGCTTATATTCCACGAACAGGAGTTCGAAGTCTACAAGAAATTTGGCCTGGTTGTGAAATCCGTTATCTAGAGGGGGGTCATATTAGTGCTTATCTTTTTAAACAAGGACTCTTCAGGTAAGATGATTGGTCTAAACAGGTATATGTTTATTTGCTTGTTTTTTGGAATTTTTTTTTTTTACCTCAAAAAATAGAGAAGATTGGCTATTTTTATTATATGTTTTAGTCTTCTTTTTTCTTCCCTTCCTCCCTCAATTCTCACGTTGTGATACTTTTTCCTATACCATCCTCTTCTTTTTTTTTTTTTTTACAGAACTAGGGAAGTAGCATATGATAGGCACATTTTATTGTGTGTTTTTACCCTCTTCAAATATTAATAGCCAGGCATATTTAGGGTGGAGGGAGGAACACCAGGGTTTGTAAAATTGGCTTTGGTTCATCTTGAATTTTTCACTCCACTTTCTTCTCTCATATGGCATGAGCATCTAGGAAGAGTCCAGCACTGTTTTTCAGTAGCATGTGAATATTGAACCTTACGTGAGAAGTGAAAATATTGGTTTTAATGTTAATAACCTTATATGACTCCAATACTTACTAGAAATTATAAAAATTTTATGCTGTATCTCTAGTTTTTGATAGCCTATGTTATTTCTACTTCTATTCAAATTTGATGGCAAAAGGTATCTTTGGGATATGTTTATCATTAATGGTTAAATAAATTAGTTCACATAAAGTGCTTAGATAAGTGCCCTGTGCATGCTGTGTTTCAAAACTGCCAGCTGCATCACTAGATAACAAAGAATTGTATTACTTCATGTTTGACATGTTTTAGCTCTTTTTAATCCAAGAAATAATTCTTTGTGTGTTGTCACTTATTTAGTTTAACTTTTATATGTCACCTTAAATGTCCAGTTAAAATATTAAAACACCATGTGAAGGGAATATTGGAAACTAAGGCTTCTGCTTTTAGTTCAGTTGCTAAGAACATGTGTTTTTCTGGACAAAAAGCATCCTTATCATAATTTATGAAACAGGTTGAATA